>NC_069802.1:34880803-36234553 GCF_027406575.1 Nycticebus coucang | reverse complement strand
CTGATGTTGTTCAAAGACTTTTTGTTTTACCTCCTCCTCTTGTTTTATGATGAATTTGTGCATGAAAAGACTCATTAAGGACATCATTATTCTACATTTATCAGTAATGAGCTGTCGGTGGCACCCATTAGCCGCAAAACGGTCCATGTCCCTTTCTGTACCCCTGTGCATTCTTCATCATTTTCTGCTTCCCTCTCATCCATTTAAAATGGATTTGGCCGAATGCAATTTTCCCCCCCAATTGTTCTTTTATTTGAGCGACAAATATTAATAGAATTCATCATCCGTGGGAAGTCCACTCTGACTGTTCTAATATGAAAATGACTTTTTAATTTTAAATGTTGGGGAGGGGCAGGGAGGCTCACATGGAAAACTTACTATGGAGGGGACCCTTTGCATTCATCATTCTGTTTGATTTTCAGAAGAACTCAGAGATGGGCATCAATGTCTCCATTTTACCAAAGAGAGACGTGAGGGACAAAGGAGAAACATTTTGGTCATCCGTCCAGCCAAGTCCACTGTCCAGGGAGGGGCTTAGGCTGCCTGTCTGCTGTCCCTGGTAACTTGCAGAATAGATTCTCTCTGACTCCCACATTCATGCTGATTCCAGTACACCAGCACACGCTCACACCTGGAGCTTATTAAATGTGTGAGCACCTCGGCTAGCTGCAAGCCCCACAGCACCTTTTGCTTAGACTGGTTGGTCTCTGCTGTGTTCTATGTTCTATTATGCAAATTCTCCTTCTAGTTTAGTCTGTCACCTTTTATGCAAGGAAAAAAAGATTCTTTTAAAAAAAGTCTTCCTCACTTCTTTAGTTCCTTTGCTGAGCAGTTGAACTCATGTCTCTCCTCTATAATTAACATTCCTTTGCTGGACAAAGAGGAGTGAGGTCTCACCAGGGTCCCCGCCCCTCCACTAAAGGGACTTAATTTTTACATCCAGGCTCTTCAGCCTCCCCTGCTCTAACCAACTAGGAGGCTTGCTGTTCACTTTCTACCATTTGCTCAGAAAATGAAACCTGTGATGGCCAAACCAACTCTTAAATGGGATTTTAAAAAGTTAACCAACAATCCTCTCTGTGTGTCTGTCCTGCTTACACTCAGGGTTTTTGGGATTTTATTGGCATCGGTTGACACTGGTGATGCCATCTGAGGCTCTGTGTTCCACTGTATCTGAACTTTAGCCTCACCCTCTGGGAATGTTCGCTTAAATTAGCCAATAGATTTCAGTCTCGGAGATATAGAAAACTAATTCACAGTGTCTTAAACAAGGGTTGTAAACGCTGTAAGGAAATCCCTTTTTCCTTTAATTTTATTTTGAATACTCTGTTGCATCCAATTCTACTTACAGTAGGATTATAATAAATATTTTTGACTGAACTCTTATATAGTGAGATATCTGTATTTATCTATATCTGTGTCTATTGATATTTCTACAAATCATTGTTACATCATCTCAATCTTAAAAAAATTCTGCTTAACATTTCCAGTCACACAAAGGCCTTTGCAAACTTACAGCTTCCCAATGGCATTTGGAGGAAGCCGGCATTGCTCAGACCCACACTGGTGTGCAGTGAGTCTGCCGCAGTCTGACTATGTGGAGGAAGCTGGGTGGTTGCTCAGACCCAGACTGCTGTGCAGTGAGCCTGCCGCAGTCTGACTATGTGGAGGAAGCTGGGGGCTTGCTCAGACCCAGACAGCTGTGCAGTGAGTCTGCCGCAGTCTGACTATGTGGAGGAAGCCGGGGGGTTGCTCAGACCCAGACAGCTGTGCAGTGAGTCTGCCGCAGTCTGACTATGTGGAGGAAGCCGGGGGCTTGCTCAGACCCAGACAGCTGTGCAGTGAGTCTGCCGCAGTCTGACTATGTGGAGGAAGCCGGGGGCTTGCTCAGACCCAGACAGCTGTGCAGTGAGTCTGCCGCAGTCTGACTATGTGGAGGAAGCCGGGGGGTTGCTCAGACCCAGACTGGTGTGCAGTGAGTCTACCGCAGTCTGACTATGTGGAGGAAGCCGGGGGCTTGCTCAGACCCAGACAGCTGTGCAGTGAGTCTGCCGCAGTCTGACTATGTGGAGGAAGCCGGCATTGCTCAGACCCACACTGGTGTGCAGTGAGTCTACCGCAGTCTGACTATGTGGAGGAAGCCGGGGGCTTGCTCAGACCCAGACAGTTGTGCAGTGAGTCTACCGCAGTCTGACTATGTGGAGGAAGCCGGGGGGTTGCTCAGACCCAGACAGCTGTGCAGTGAGTCTGCCGCAGTCTGACTGTGATTGTGGGGGAGGTGCAGCTTCTCAGATGCAGTAGGTAAGGAAACCCCGTCTAAAGGAAGTGCTATTGAAACATTCATAAATACGGCCGCTGTGCCTGAGCCAGCACCAGCCATCCCTTAATAAACCATTCATTTCGTCTGCAGTGCTTGCCTCTGTGTCTCTGACTAAGCCAGTGGACAGCAACAGGCGTTGTGGCAGGCGCCTGTGGTCCCAGCTACTTGGGAGGCTGAGGCAAGAGAATCGCTTAAGCCCACGAGTTGGAGTTTGCTGTGAGCTGTGATGCCACGGCATTCAACCTAGGGTGACAGTTTGAGTCTCTGCCTCAAAACAAATAAATAAATAAAATAAAAAATAAATAAAAAATAAAAATGTGAAGCATATTGCAAAAAAAAAGCAAACATTCATAAATACACACCTTTAAGTAAACTTCTTTCTTTCCTTTTGTTTTTTTTTGAGACAGAGTCTTGTTTGTCACTTGTGGTAGAGTGTCGTGGTGTCATTGCTCACAGCAACGTCCAACTCTCAGGCTCAAGTGATCCTCTTGCCTCGGTTTTTCATTTTTAGTGGAGACCGAGGTCTCACTTTTGCTTAGACTGGCCTGGAACTGGTGAGCTCAGGCAATCCACCCGCCATGGCCTCCCAGAGGGCTAGGATTCCAGGCAGGAGCCACTGAGCCCCGCAGACCCCACTGCCTTCTAAAGACAACATCTTCCCCTGGACGTCAGCCAAGATTTTAGACGTTGGTGCCGTCCAGTGGGCAGCTCTCCCCTCTCTGCAGTTCTAACTGCGAGGAACCCAGGGTGTTCCTGCCTGCTGCGACACAGTCTTCCCAGGTGAGTTCATCTGGATTCGTACTTTAAAGGAAATCGATAAGCGAATGACTTGCCAATTTTTATCATCGGTCCTGAAGACGTCTTTGAGCTCAAGCATTTTTAGCTTAGCAAATTTGACTTTTTCCTATGGACGTGGAAAGGCGTCTTGAGTCTAACAACACAGAACCCCAGGCCTTTCCTCTTGTGCTACCAGCTGTGTTCCTTTGTTGGCCCCAGCACTGACCCAGCAGCACCACCCTCTCCCCAGGGCTCTGGACAGTTGTTTGCAAGTGACCCTGCACTGTGCACTGGTTTCCTCCTGGCACTCACTGGTGCACTGCAGGTGTCCTCCCAAACTCCCCCTGTGTCTGTGGCTTCTGTCACTGACCTGCTCTCATCCACGCCAACCCCAACAGCTTCCTGAGTAATAAAATAGCTCGCAACTTCAATTTTTCCTCCTACAAGCTGCAGTTACAGTGATATCTTAAAAGCCTTAACCACTTAGATGTCTTCCTCCGCCGTTTAAAATCCACCCACAGTTTCCCTTGGCAGTCAGAATAAATCTGCCCGAGCACCAGGGCACACAAAGTGCAGCCAGCTCCTCCTGCGTTAGAGGTGGGCTCTCCTTTCCCCACGTGTCCCACTCGGTCAGGCTCCCAAAGCATCTGGAGTTGCCACCCCTCTTCCTAGCAGGACATTCCCTGCGGGCGGCTCCGGCTGTTCCATCTCCTCCCAGGATGCCTCTCCAGGGCCTGCCCCGAGCACTCCTAAACAGCAGTTCCTCTGCCCTGCTCACTTCTGATGCCGCCCATTCTTATTTCCTTTGCACTTGACATTGGGAGAAGTACACTTATTTATTTATTTAGTTGTAGAAGCTTTCTTATTTTGCTTTTTGATCACGCATCTTGCCAATGCACTTTAATGCCTTCAGAAAATGATACAGGCCGTGCTCCCCCTTTTTTATTGTGGGGAAACTGAGGAAAATGAACCTGCTGCCTGTCTCGCTGTGAGTCTGAGCCCAGCACCAAGATTTTCAGATTCTCAATACTGTTGCTGGTTCATGCCGCCTGAAAATCAGAAGTTGCATTTTCCCATCAAAATGGCACCATGAACGCAGTGAGCGTCTTAGACCAGTCCACAAACAAAGCTTGTCGAACAGTTACTTACTTTTGGCTTGTTCTGTCTCCCTCTTCCCACGGCAGCATCCACTCCCGGAGGCCGGACGCCTTGTTCTCTTCATTCCTTAGCTTTCTGCTCCCGTGTCCTAAACTTCCAAATTTGACTCAAGATGCTCGTACGACGCGTACTGAGAACTGGCTGAGAGAACGAACCTCAACTCTACAGTTAAGCTTCATTTTTACCAATAAAGGAGGATCTCTACTGCTGTTGGGAGGCATTTGCTTTCTCTAAATGCTGTTGATATCAGCGCTCCGTATGCAATGGGAGTTCATAGCTGGCCCATCTGCACGCTGTTTTAGGAGCCCCCAGCTGTGAGCAAAGAACAATCTTGTCTGTGTTGTGAGGGAGGTGGTATGCCCGAGGTGCTGAGACCCGCTGTCTGGTGTTGCTGCCCCGGGTGGTGGTCTTCCTCTTTTCAGGTGGAAGCCTCACGCATCTAACCTGGTCTGGTCTCTGCACTGCCTTGACTGGGTCTAACGTTCTGGTTCTGGCTTCTCTCTCCTGGCACGGCTCCCTCACTCACTCCACTGGCTTAGTCTTGATGCTAGAGGTGTCTTGACTCCTACTGTGGCTGATCCCGGGTTCACTCTGTCATCCTGTGTACTGTCACAGGGAACTTAAGGGCTGGGAGCTTTGATTCCAAACAGCATCTCTGCCACTTCCAAGCTATATTACCCTGGGGAAATTGCTTGTACGCTCTCAGCAACAGTTTCATTGTGCATAAGAAGACATCCTATTATAGTATGTAATAAAATAGTGCTCACATGACACCCATGATTATCAAATGAGATAGAGCATGGAGAGACAGAGTCCTGGGACACAGGACATGGGCCATGGGAGGCAGCTGTCATTACCCGTGTGAATCCCCCAGGACCGGGTCCACCTTGCCTTCTCTCCTTTCCACACAAGCAACATCTCAGCAGGCATAGAAAGTATCCAAAAGCTGTGATTCAGAGCCTGTCACGATTCTTAGCACTTAAGGGACTCAGAAAACATGTTAGTTGAATGAATAAAAGCTTGGTACTTCCTCTAGGAAGTCTCTCCACAATGAACTCACCCCTGTCTCTTGGGTACAAGAGCCATTAAAATAAAATATTATCACTGCTTTTGAGGGCAACAAGGGGGGTGTTTGCTCAAGACCTGATTTTTTCCTCTTATTCAAATAGTGTTTGCTCTTGCTTCAAACAGCAAAGAACAACAGAAGTGAATTTGAAAATCCAGTCCCACAAGTGCTCACAAACATTTTCCTCCCATTAAGCCTTGAGGCCACTAAACGGTGTGTGACAAGCAGAGGTGGGATGACGTGGGCAGGCAGGCTGCGGGCGTGAGCTTTGTGAACTCGAGCTCCATGGACCAGTCTCTGCTCGCGTTTCCTTCTTACCAGAGCGGGGACACCAAGCCCTCACCCTGGACAGTGGGTAGATTTAACAGATGTAGTTTGTATAAATCTAGTGCATTTTGTGGCATGTTGGATGCGTGACTTCTCAGTTTTGGGCTCCCCCTTTCCCATCTGCAAAGACGAGATGGGAAGGATAACTCCTCAAGTGGAGATGTGCGGCAACCTTACCGCAGTGCCGGACTCAGTCAGTGTGGGATCGATGCCTTTCTCCTCCTCCACCTGCTCCTCTTCCTTTCCTCTCCTCCCTCTTCCTTTTTTTTCATCTTCTGCACCTGGGACATTGATAGAATTTACATAGCAATGATGGTGATAATTGCTCTTGGAAATATTCACAGGAAGGTGTATAAAAAGATGTCTCACCAAAGAAAGTAAAAACAATGAGAGCTACTGTGGGTGGAGCACAGGCTTAGATCTGGAGTGTTACACTTTAGCCGTTGATCCTGAGAATAACTTCATCAGAGAAGCATTTCGAGCCCCAGTTTGAAAATGAGGGTAAGACATGGAGGGTGGGGGAGATTAAATAATTTATTTAAGGTTGTGGAGTTGGTAAGAGACAGAGCCGGTTTTCTAATTCAAGCTTGTCACACTCACATAAAGTAATTTACTTTGCATACTGTCTGTGAATGTTTTATGACAAATTTAATCTCAATTTGCTCCCAAGATACCCTCATTTATTTGATAGGGCACCCTTGTCATGCTCCTGTGTCTAGCAACAAGGAGGGAAATTATAAATAGGGTGTGGGAGAAAAGATTCTGTTCTGCCACGGGAGAACCAATATTTTGGAACTCTGTTAGGAACTGGATGTTTCTGTTCCCCCAAAATGCATATGTGGTAGCCCTGCCTCCCAGTGTGATGGTACTTGTGTATAGGGCCGGTGATTAGGGTTAGATGAGGCCATGAGGGTGGGGACAACAGAGGGCTGTGTCCTCTCTCTCTCTCGAGGAGGTCACGTTCTTTCTCTCTCTCTCTCTCTCTCTCTTGGAGGTCACGTGAGCACACATCAGGCTCGCAGCCACCTACATGCCAAGAGAAGGGGCCTTAGAATGAAACCTCCTTCAACAGCCTCTTGATCTTGAACTTCCCAGTCTCCAGAACTATGGGAATTTGTTTTCCTTTCTTTCTTTTTTTGCTATTTAAACTACCCAGTCTGTGGTATTTTGTTATGACAGCCTAAACTGACTAAGACAAATTGTTTCCCTCATTGAGCCTTTCTTTTTTCTCTCTCTCTCTCTCTTTTTTTTTTTAAATTAAATCATAGCTGTGTACATCAATATGATCATGGGGCACCATACACTTGTTTCATAGAATATTTGACATATTTTCATCTCATTAGTTGACATAGCCCTCCTGGCATTTTCTTAGTTACTTTGCCAAGACATACAACGTTTCTATACATTTTTCTAAGTTACTATTTGATAATATAAATATTATCACCCAACAGTATAGGCAGGCAATCTGGGGGTCATATGGAGTCTCTCTGCAGTCCTAGTCTCATGGATCCGCTGAAGCATTGGGTCCTAGGACCAGGGCTGGACCAGGTGTGCTGGGGCACTGGGATGGCAAGAAGCAGGATGAAGCCGGCCCTGGAATGTGCGCATGGTAATAGTTGCAGCAGAGTCTAAAGGTGGAGGTTGGGGAAGCTGCATCAGCCAGATACGGGTGGGGCTGAGGCAGGCTATGGAGACACACGGAGGTCAAGTGCAGCACCAGGTCACAAAAGAGTCTTCACAAGTTTTGCAGAGAGAGGAGCTAGGATGCCTTGCACAGGGTGACAGCCACATCGGCCACAAGGCTGAGGGGAGAAGGCAGGTCAGGCAGCAGCTGGTCTGGCTCAGCTTCAACAACCACAGGGTTTGGGAACCAGGATCCTCTGCCCCAACTCAGCTCGAGCTCTGAGGACAAGCTCACGCTTTGCTGCCCGCACCAGCCTGGCTTTGCTGCCTGCTGGCTTCCTTACGCTGCTTTGTTGAGCTGTTCTGTCCCAGAAAACGTTGGATCGCTCATTACGAGAACTTCCTAAAAGACCCACCGCCTCCCTGATGGAAGCAGCGACAAAGTTTGCACCCTAAGATGCTTCTGGTCCTTCACTCAGATCCTCTACTGACTGTTTCTATGAGTGGTGTTGAACGTGACTTGTGTCTGATCCTTCCCAAGACTCCACGTTGAAAGACCCTCCTAAAACCAAACTTCCAAGTCCTGATAAATTCTGACCTTACAGTTCCCACTCTTCGACATTGCCGGAGCTCGGCAAAGACGGTTCTCTTCAGTGAACTCACTCTATCTTACTGGTGGGTTGTGTGGTGTAATTTAAGAAGCCAGTTTGGGCAGGCTCCGTGGAGGGTCCACGTGGATAGGGCCCTGGGCATCGGAGTACTGCTTTGAGCAGAGATTTTATTTTGTATTCTTAATATCTTGACCTTCCAGGTCCTGTTTCATTAATATGAATGCTTCAGTTGATAATTAAAAAACAGTTCCTATGAATTGTTCCACCTGAGTCCACTTCTGTTTCTTCTTCATTGTCTATATATTTTGGGGAAATCTCCACCTCTCAGATCCCTGGTCTGTCAGGGAAATGTTAAACAGGAATTCTGCAAGGTGGCTCCCTGGTTCTAAAATGTCTTTGCATTGAAGCTTGCTGACAAGATGACCTCTTAGGGCGTAAAATCCCGTTCCTAAAATGCTAATTTTCCTTACAGCATCTAACAGAATGCTGGGCACATATCAGCCACTCCATAACCAGCTGCTGGTAGTTTGTACAATTGAAGCTGGGTCCCATTCAGTGTCTGGAGTTTTTTATTTTAACTGTCTGATTCAGTTATGTGCTCAGACATTATTATATCAGAGACAAGGCTGATTCATGTGGGAAAGGAAACTAAATTTATTCCACGTCCACCATGCGGCTGGCTCAGTGCTCTGGTTTTGCTTGCAGGGGAAATCATTATCACCTATTCTAAGAGTTTGAACACAGAGGCCAAGAGAGTTTAAGGAAATTTCCCACCTAACTTGTACATCATGCAAGACAAGGATTGAAATGAGAGGTGTCTGCTGCCCCAGCCCACACTTGGCCAGCTGTGACAGTGATATGACCAAGTGACACTTTCCTGAATGTGCAAACACTTTAGCTAAAGGCCAGAGATTAGGATTTATGGATTGTGGGTGGGGCTCGGGAATCTGCATTTTTGAAAAAAAAAATTACATGAGTTCAATTCAGATAATTTTTTAGAAATGCTTTATCGAAGCCTTTGCTGCCTGCATCTTAATGCTGAAAGATTTAGAGTTTATCGTTTTATGGAAAAGGGAACTGAGACCTGTCCATTGCACTTGAACCAACCCTGCAGTCCATGGAGGGGTTTTCACTTAAAATCAGACTCCTTCAGATTGTTAAATTCAGAATACTTTCTTATGTAAAAAAAGAATTGCCTTTTCTTTCTAAAATTTTGTATCAGTTATGCATACATGTAATGGAAAAAGTAAAGTTGTCCTAGTGTTCTGTAAGAGCTGCTGTGGGAGAGACTGCCTTTCCATCTCCCCAGGAACAACCAGTTCCAACTAGTTTATCTTCGTGCTTCTGTAACCAAATCCAATGCGCCTTTATTGTCTTGACTGTTTTAAGCAGTAGGTAATGCCTTGTTATCTGGAGATGAGGACTTATCTTTTCTTTACATCCTTCATCCCTCACATCTACCACGAGCTCACTTTCTAATCTTTCTCTCACCTATTATGAAGATATTCTAATTAGTAGGTCATAGTTTAATATTAAAATTATTATGAGCATATAAACATATTGACAGTTGGTCCACTTAGTAAGCTACTGTGATTTTTTGCACTATGCAATATTTTGTGGGTTAGTTTGCCTATAATTATTTATGTGCTTACCACAAACATATTGCCCACATTTCTCCTCATTTTAAAACCTGTCAATGCATTTAAATGTAGTTGATATCGTGCAACCTAGAAATTTCTGACCTGTTTCTATCTACACTGATTAATTGCTGGTTCAGTTGGAATTTTCTTCACCAATTTTCTTGGGAGTCACATTGCGTCTTATGCTCACCCTCCATTTGTCCACATCTAAAGGCATCTAACCCTCATTTCTTTCCATATCTGGTTTCAGGGGCTTGTTCTGGTGGGGACGTCCTCCAGAAGCTTCTTATGGGAAAGTTCAAAGAAGGTATTATTCTTTAAATCTTGCTTATCAGAAGATATCTTTAATTAGCAGTTGCATGCATTTGATATTTGGGCTGGGTATAGAATTCTGAATTTAAAAATATTTTTTTTTTTCACAAAATCAAAGACATTCTCCATTGTCCCCTGGCTGTCTATGTTTCTGATTGTAATTTTAATGCCTTTCTGATTCTTAATCCTTTGAATATAAACTCATTTTTTTTTATTAAATCATAGCTGTGTACATTAATGCGATCATGGGGCACCATACACTGGTTTTATAGACCGTTTGACACATTTTCATCACACTGGTTGACATAGCCTTCCTGGCATTTTCTTAGCTATTGTGTTAAGACATTTACATTCTACATTTACTAAGTTTCACATGTACCCTTGTAAGATGCACTGTACGGGTAATCCCACCAATCACCCTCCCTCCGCCCACCTCCCTCCTCCCTCCCCTCCCTTTTCGCCTTCTCCCTATTCTTAGGTTATAACTGGGTTATAGCTTTCATATGAAAGCCATAAATTAGTTTCAGAGTAGGGCTGAGTACATTGGATACTTTTTCTTCCATTCTTGATATACTTTACTAAGAAGAATATGTTCCATCTCCATCCATGTAAACATGAAAGAGGTAAAGTCTCCATCTTTCTTTAAGGCTGCATAATATTCCATGGTGTACATATACCATAATTTATTAATCCATTCATGGATCAATGGGCACTTGGGCTTTTTCCATGACTTAGCAATTATGAACTGGGCTGCAATAAAAATTCTGGTACAAATATCTTTGTTATGATGTGATTTTTGGTGGTCTTCTGTGTATATGCCTAGTAGAGGAATTAAAGGATTGAATGGCACATCTATTTTTGGATCTCTGTGTGTTCTTCAAACATCTTTCCAAAAGGAATGTATTAATTTGCATTCACACCAGCAGTGTAGAAGTTTTCCCTTTTCTCCACATCCACGCCAACATCTCTGGTCTTGGGATTTTGTGATATGGGCTAATCTTACTGGACTTAGATGGTATCTCAAAGTAGTTTTGATTTGCATTTCTCTGATGATTAAAGATGATGAGCATTGTTTCATATGTCTGTAGGCTGTGCGCCTGTCTTCTTCAGAGAATTTTCTCTTTAAGTCCTTTGCCCAGCCTGCAATGGGATCACTTGTTCTTTTCTTGCTAATACGTTTGAGTTCTCTGTGGATTCTGGTTATTAAACCTTTGTCGGAGACATAACCTGCAAATAATATTTTCTCCCATTCTGAGGGCTGTCTGCTTGCTTTACTTACTGTATTCTTGGCTGTGCTATAAATTTCTGTCTTAGGATAGACTTTGTGGTATCCCACAAGTTCTGATAATTCGTGTCTTCATTGTCGTTTTTTTCCAAAAATTTGGCAATTTCCTTCTTAATCTCATCTCTGACCCAGCTATCATTCAGCATAAGGTTATTTAACTTCCATGTTTTTGAATGAGTATGCAGATTCCTCTTGTTACTGAGTTCAACTTTTATTCCATGATGGTCTGAGAAGATGCAAGGAATAATTTCTATTCCTTCAAATTTACTGAGGTTAGACTTGTGACCTAAGATGTGATCGACTTTGGAGTATGTTCCATGGGGTTATGAGAAGTATGTGTATTCAGTTTTGTTGGGATGAAATGTTCTGTAGATGTCTGCGAAATCCAAATGTTGGATGTTTAGGTTGAAATCTAACATTTCTTTGCTCAGCTTCTTATTGGAGGATCGATCCAACACTGCCAAAGGAGTGTTGAAATCTCCAACGATTATGGAGCTGGAGGAAATCAAGTTGCTCATGTCTGTTAGAGTTTCTCTTATAAACTGAGGCACATTCTGGTTGGGTGCATAGATATTAATAATTGAAATCTCATCATATTGAGTTAACAAATTACCCTTAACATTACCCTTAACAAATATGAAGTGACTATTCTTATCCTTCCTTACTTTTGTTGTTTTAAAGCTTATTGTATCTGCAAATAAAGTGGCAACACCTGCTTTTTTCTGATTACCATTTGCCTGATATATGGATGATCATCCTTTCACCCTGAGTCTATATTTGTCTTTTAAGGTAAGACGTGACTCTTGTGTGCAGCAAATATCTGGCCTGAGTTTTTGTATCCCGTCAGCTAACCTGTGCCTCTTTAGAGGACAGTTTAAGCCATTCACATTAATGGAGAATATTGATAAGTCTGGTAAAATTTTAGGTATCAAGTTTTTTGAAAGTCCAATGGACATTTTTAATCCTTTTGCCACTGTGGAAGTTGGAGTTTGATCAAAAGTTTGAGTGAGTTTACTTTTGTGGTAGATGATTGGGCTGGTCATTATGGAGGATAGGTCTGAGAATATCCTGAAGAGCTGGTTTGGTTATTGCAAATTTCTTCAACATATGAATGTCATTAAAGTATTTAATTTCTCCATCATAAATGAAACTCAGTTTAGCTGGGTACAGGATCCAGGGTTGAAAGTTATTTTGCTTTAGGAGATTAAAAGTCGATGACCATCCTCTTCTGGCTTGAAAAGTTTCAGCAGAGAGATCTGCAGTCATTCTCATATTCTTCCCTTTGTAGGTAATGGATTTCTTATGTCTGGCTGCTTTCAGAATTTTCTTCTTCATATTAACGTTAGTGAAGTTAATTATAATATGCCTGGGGGATGTCTTATTCAGATTGAGTCGTGCTGGGGTTCTGAAATTGTCTGCTATCTGAATTTCAGAATCTCTAGGCATCTCTGGAAAATTCTCTTTCATAATTTCATGGAGAAGGGCCTCTGTGCCTTGCGAGGCCACTTCATCACTTTCAGGGATTCCAATGAGGCGGATATTAGCCTTCTTCGAATTATGCCAGGGCTCTCTGAGAGAATGATCTGTTTTTGCTTTCCATTTCTCTTCCTCTTTGAGAGTTTGGGAGCGTTCAAAAGCTTTGTCTTCAATGTCAGAAATCCTTTCTACTGCTTGCTCCACTGTGTTACTGAGGGATTCTACTGTATATTTCAGATGTTTGAGGGCTGCAAATTGTTGCTTCAGTGTGTCAAAATCTTTGGTGGTTTTGTCTTTAAATTCGTTAAATTCTTGAGACAACTTTTGAATTTCTCCTCAAATTTCTAATTCAGACTTTTGAATTGCTGCTCGAATTTCTAATTCCAAATTTTCCTCCATTTTATTAATATTGTTTGTAATCCAAATTCTGAAATCTATTTATGACATCTCACCAGCTGTTTATGAATGGGATCTTCATTTACATCTGCCATATCTTTCCTTTGGTGGGGTTGATCTATTCTGGTTATTCATGTTACCAGAGTTTTACTGCTGATTCTGCCCCATGATTGTTTTACACTGTTTGATTTTTCCCTTGGAGCTTTGTGAAGGACCCGTACAGTGGTATGGCCTGAGAAACTGGGGACCTGTTAGGTGTGGTGGGGCTAAGTGTTTCTGTCTTGTTTTCAGCTGGTCTCTGTTCAACCCTAGTGAAACAGTTACTCTGGGTTGAAGTCTCAGCTGTAGAGAAATACCAGCAATTAAGTCTCCCCGCCCTCCACAGGCAACAATTGGAAAAGGAAAATCAAACCTTCCTACAACCACACACCCAGGGCACCACCTGAATAGTCCTCAGGTGATTGGCTCAGTTCAAAAGGTCCAAATCAATTGTCTCAGTCAGCACCTGTCTCAGGTGGGTGAGTTTAAAAGGTCTCTAGCAACTGGATTGCAGCGGTCTGGTGACTACTCTGATATGGCTTGATCCAGTGCCCCATGGAGTCAGGAGGACCCATCCAGCAAATAGATCAGTCTGGGAAGGTTGATGCCTCCTTCCCCATCTTGCACCTCTGTCACACTGATAGTCCCTAAGGGCTTTGACCCAGTTGCCTGTAGTGCACAGATACTCCAGGTGTTTGCACCTGCCTGAATCACAAGGAAATCTATTTCTGCTCAGCCAGGCTGCTGCACTCTGCCTCTATCTAGCAGAGGGAGGCACGCCTGACAACCTCGGGTGCTTGATGGAGGCTGGGGTGTGTTCACTCAGTTCCAGCCTTGCCCCTGATTTATGTTACTGACAGAACAGAACAGAACAACTTTGCGAGAATTTGTTTCTGTCCCTGCTAAATTCCCCTGCAGAAGAGAAGTTGTTTTGAGTTCCCAGAGCCTGCGCTTCAGGCCCTGTCTTTGCTTCTGAAGGTTTGTATTCAGTTACCTGTCAGTTCTAGTCTCCTGTCTTCCTTTGTCTATAGGCTGATGATCCCCTGAGGGCCGGGTGAGTCTTAGGCTCAGTAAAGTGGTCCTCTGGGTCAGCCCCACCCTGGGAACTTCCTGGCTCTGTGCGTGTGTTTCTAGTCCCTGTGCTCCACCCAGGCCGGTACTGCCTCAGGCAAACCCTTTACTCACAGGGCCTGTGTTTCCTTCCGAGATCTGTTCTGTGATGGTTGCCACCTGAGTAGATGCCCGGCCTCCTCTGGTTGCCCAGGGAGACAGAGGGTGTGGCTTCAGAATATCCGGGAGTGAGCCCTATTGTTTCTAAAAGATGGCTGCTACTCTGCACCTCTGGTCACCGCCGCTCCGGTGTGATTCCCTCTCAGCTGACCGTCTTCTCCTCACTCCCATGCCCCAGATTCATCACTGACTAGCTGCAGTTCAGGCCCTGTCCACACCCCTTGAGGAATCACCCAAGAATCTGGACTCTTGGGGGACAGGCCTCCAGACCTCAGAGTGAGAGTGGAGGGGAGTGCTGGGAGCTCAGAGTTGCAGGTAGAGAATATATACAGTTTTATGCCTGGCAGGAGAATGCCATGGCACCCTAGTAGGGGAGGTAGGTCCGAGTGTAGTGGGAGGACCTTTGAACTCTCCTCATTTGTTTGTGGGGCACTCTGAGCCGTTCTCATGGGGGAGGATCTCCCATTCACTTTGTGATGGATTTTGTACCTTTTGTTTGTATCCTTAGGGTTGCAGTTTACCTCAGTGGGGTTGATGTGTGTTCTTCAACCTTCTCTCTTGGTGCAGCTCTAATCCACCAGGTTACTTGCTAAAATTCTGTCCTTTAACTCTCCTTTTGGATGGGAGCCTCTGTGGAAAGCTGGCTTCAGTCAGCCATCTTGTCTCTGCCCCATCTAAAAACTATAAACTCATTTTTGATCATTTTTTTTTCCAAGAAGAATTTAGAAATCTTTCTTTTTTGTTCCTGAGTTTTCATCCAAAATAAGTTAGCCAGAAGTTAACTGGATCTGTTTGGTAGAATGTATTATTTTGGTGGAGGGGACAAAATCTAATTCCTTAGAAGTCTCAAGATCAAGTAATAAGAGGACATTACCTTTTGGGTAAAAGATAACACTTACAAATACTTCTGGCATAATGTGGATGTTCATGAGATATTTATTGTAGATGTTAAACTTATTTGTAACAAATTAATAGGAAAAATAAAAATGTGAACAAAACATGCTAGAAAAACTAGCTGTCCATGTATAAACATAAAGGAATTTCAGCTCAATTGTTCTAAATATGATATTTATTGCAAGAGAGGCACAAATATGTACAACATGTAAAACTCAAATTATAGAGTTTCCAGAAGAAAACATAGGAAAGTATGTTCACAGCTGTGAGGGGCAGGAAAAACTTCTTATGACACAAAAGAACTGACCATAATTTAAACAGTTATAAAATTGGACTTGATCAAAATTGAGAACCTATTTGTAGTTAAAAGACACCATTCTGCAAGTAAAAAAGCAAATCACAGACTAGGAGAAATGTTTGCAACACACACATTTTTGAAAAAAATTGTATCTAGAATATGTGAGTACTCCTCCAGACCAATACCATGTAGAGGACCGATGTTAATGTATGTGGTCAAGAGGATCTAAATGTCCAATAAGCCCATGAAAATGGCCTTGACCTCATTTGTCTGAAAGGAATCAAGGTTAAAACCAAAGGCAGATACTGTTTCACATTCACTAAAATGCCTGAAGTTTTAAAATAAAGGACAATATTAAATATTGCTGAAATTGTGAAGTAACTAAATGTCTCTTGCATTGCTGATGAGAATGCTAAATATAGTTATTATTGAAAAAAAAGTTAGTTTTTTAAATAAAGTTAAATATGCACAAACCCTATGATTCAGTAATTCTGTTTCTATTTACCTGTGAGTAATATCACCACACGCCCAGAAGATGTGCTGTATACAGATGTTCAGAGCAGCATTATTCTCCATAGCTCTGAACTGGAAGAAGCTCAAGTCAAATTTCCATTATTAATTGAATGGATTATGAAGAAGCAAAGAAGATGGCATTTTCTTTTTTTTTTTTTGTAGAGATAGAGTCTCACTTTATGGCCCTTGGTAGAGTGCCGTGGCCTCACACAGCTCACAGCAACCTCCAGCTCCTGGGCTTAAGCGATTCTCTTGCCTCAGCCTCCCGAGTAGCTGGGACTACAGGCGCCCGCCGCAGCACCCGGCTAGAAGACGGCATTTTCTTATACTGGAATCCTAGTCAAGCACAAAAAGACATAGCTGATGCACATAATAACACGAGTGAATATTTAAAAAAATGTCATGCTAAACAAAACAACCATCCCCAGAAGAGTAAATGGTGTGCAGGTGTGTTCACATGAAGGGACAGAAATCGAAGCAGCATGTGCTGGAGACGCCTGGGACAAGGCAGGAAGAGGGTGTCAGAGGTGGGCTGGGGGATAATGACGCTCTGGGCTCCCTGTCACATCTGACAGAGCTCACGGGGCTTTACCGTTAAGATCACACTTTTTTTTGCATGTAAATTTCAACTCAATTAAAGGAAGTACAGAATAAGAGGCGGTGGGAGCCTCATGACAGACACCTCGACCAGCCCCCTGGTGGGGTCAGGGTTGGTGTGAAAAACACACCTGATTATAGCATTGCTTTCCTCTTCTTTGTAAAATGAAACTGGTCACCCTTTTCATCAGAGTACTATTAGGATTCAATGGCACAAGGTCAGTGAAAGTTTTCTTGTGTTTCAAAGGTATTTGAATTATTTATTTTGGTTCTCTTTTCCTTTACTTCAGTCCCGAATTTCACAATCCTGGGTGGATTCAAGTGGATAACTTAGAAAACAAATTCAGTGTTTAGGTCCTTTCCCTGACTGCCTTAAGGCCACTAGCTCTCTGCTCCCTCTGTCTTGGGCCCTATCCTGTACTTTTCACATTTTTGAAGTCAAGGCACTTTGCAAATGAAGGAAGCCCGGAGCTGTCCCTGGGCCCAACAAGGAAACCACAGCAGCACCAAATCCTGGGAGCGGCTGCCAGTCTGAGTGGCCACATCGGTGCCACTACACTTGTCCCTCACCACTGCTGATGGACCCGAAGCACAGCCGTATAACCCCACCTGGGCCGTCAGACCCTGTCTCCTGGGAATGTCTCATAAGGACGTTGGAGCCAAGTCACGTTAACCATTGCAGCCCACTCAGCGAGAAGACTCCGTCCCTGTGGATTGTCTGGAGAGCCCTTTCCAGGCCTCCAGTCTAAAGGGCATTCTCTCCAGGACCCTTCCTTGGACATGCAGGTTCTGGGGCTGTGGCCTAAGACACCAAGACTAAAAGGACACTTAGCGTCTCTTCATCGTTTTTCAAACTCTTTGTACCTTCCAGGACTTTCACAGTCAGAATCTTTGTACTTGTCTTGTCCCTTCTCTCTCAGCAGCGTCTGGTACCTGGAGAGTGGAGGCTGAGTGCACCTGCCGTCCCTCTCAGCCTCATGAGCCGTCCGTCAGCCTGGTCCTTCTCTGTGGGACTTCCCTGTCTCCCCGAGTGACAGTGTGCGCCTTTCCTGAGGTTACTGAATTGAGATGAAAACACAGAAAACTCTGGGGCCAAAACCCTATAAATATTTGAAGAATAGCTCTCTTTTCATGTCCTGTTTGAAGAATATTTTTCTTTTCATGTTTTTCCTTCATTCTAATTAGTTTACTTTCTACGGAGTGTTGGAAAGCAAGGTCATTCTGTTAACATATATTAAAACAGGTCCCTGATGTTTGAAAAGTTATTTTCAATAACATCTCTAATTTTCTGTCATTCTGGGTAGGATGGTGGAAACATACAAATAGGGAGAAATGGAGTTGATACATTATAGAGGGTGGTTTTTTAAAATAGAAAGTACACTATAAGAATTTAAATTCAGTAAATATTATATGTGAAGACTATTGTGTTATACTAATATTGGCTTAATAATAATAATAACAATAACTGTTATTACTTAAATGACCTAGGCATTAACTAATTCTATCATTTTGTTTAATTTTTATAGTAATTCCAAAAGGTAGGTATCATAATCTCCACTTTTTTTTTTTTTTTGAGACAGAGTCTTACTATGACACCCTAGGTAGACTGCTGTGGCATCACAGCTCACAGCAACCTCAAACTCTTGGCCTTAAGCAATTCTCTTGCCTCAGCCTCCTGGGTAGCTGGGACTGTAGGCACTCACCACAATGCCCAGCTATTTTTTGGTTGTAGTTGTCATTGTTGTTTGGCAGGCCCAGGCTGGATTCGAACCCACCAGCTCTAGTGTATGTGGCTGGCGCCCTGGCACCTGAGCTACAGGTGCCAAGCTATAATCTCCACTTTTTAAGAAGGTAGGTATGTTTAGGAAAAGGAAGGAGAGTAAGCTGATTACAGATGAGTATGTGTTTGTGTGTGTGTGTGTGTGTGCGCGTGCGTGCGCGCACTTTATGGGATGTGTGAGGCATGGAGTTCTGGACAAAGGCTCCTCTTGCCCAGATACAAGAACTGAATTTTCTTTAGCTTTTACAATTCAGTTGAACAAATAAGACTTAGGGATATGGAGTCATGATGAAGCATTACAAGGCGTCCCCTGATGCAGCTAACAGTAGTTGCAAGGACAATAGCTTTGTTTCGAGAGCAGAGTTGTAGGCATGGATCACTCAGGAAATATGAAATTTTATGTATGAAAAAAACGATGGTTAGAAAAACAGCACAATTATGGTGCATCAAATTTCAAAGAAAATATCACATGACATTTTATGTTTTTCTCATCACATTAATCACCATCACGATTGCTACAAGGTAGACGTGGGAAAGGAGGAAGATGAGGCGGTGGAGTCCAAAGAGGCAGGAACAACCTGAGCTCAGCGTGGGGCAGGCGAGAGAGGGGAAGATAGAGAAAATTCAAGCTGCAGCTGCAGGCGGCCCCAGCCCTGGATGCTGAGACCATGGGAGCCCAAGGCGGGGCCGGCCTTCGAAATCATCCGGAAGGAAGATGAAAGAACGTGAAGTGGGGAGAATGACAGACTGTGTGACGGTGTTAAACATTCCCAAGTCCTTGCATGAAAGAATTTCACTCTTACTCTAAGAGCAGATAGGAGACACGAGTTTAAGGATGAAAGTCTTTAAAAGTTTATTATAGCTACAGAGGTTTCCCTCCTGAGTTCTACTCAACCAAAAGGAAGTCAGTAGGAGTAAGCCACACGGAGAGCTAAAGATTTAATACTGATGAACGGAAATGGGGGAAGCTGTGTGGAGCGTCCATTGCCAAGTGCGATCCCCACACGGATCTTCAGCATCAGACAGGTGTGTCTGTCCCTGCAAGGGCGATTCCAGACCCAGAGTCCTGTCTCCGCAGGGCGGGCGTGTCAGGAGCGGCACAGCGCGTGGTTTCTGTGGCTCTTTACTACCCGCCCAAAGTGCCATAGCAAATTATCACAAACCTGGTGGTTTAAAATGACAGAAATCAATTTTCTGGCAGCTGTGGAGTCCAGAAGCTGGGAATGAAGGTGCTGGGAGAGTGGTGCTTCCTCTGAATCCTCTAGGGCAGAATCTTCTCTGGTCTTTTCTGGCTTCTGGTGGCTTTTGAGGTCCCTTAGCCTGTGGCCATGTTACCCCAGTCTCTCCTCCGTCTTCACGTCACCTTCTTCTCTTTGGTTTGTCCAGTATCCTCCTGCCTTCTTCTCGTAGGACACCTGTCATTGGATATAAGCTCACCTGGAATC
Source organism: Nycticebus coucang (assembly GCF_027406575.1). Classification (NCBI taxonomy): domain Eukaryota; kingdom Metazoa; phylum Chordata; class Mammalia; order Primates; family Lorisidae; genus Nycticebus; species Nycticebus coucang. The sequence continues at coordinate 36,214,766 of NC_069802.1, read as the reverse complement.
CAGGATGATCTTATCTCAAGATCCTTAACTTCATATTGGCAAAAAACCTTTAGCAAAAGGAATTCCAAGAATTAACATTTTGGGAGCCACTGTTCAACCTAGTACGTGGCACAAACCTATTTCTTCTTCCAAAGTCACCACCAAGGGAGGTGCACCCTCTTCTCTTGGGTAATAGTGGAGGAGGGGAAGGATGTGATGGAGGCCAGCAGTCCTACTGAGCGCCCATCCTTGGCTGATGGAAGCCAACATCAGAAATGGGGCTAGCTCCTCCGGCCCCTGACTGTGCTGTAATAATAGCAGCAGCTTGATGTGCCAGGTACTTTTGTGAGCAGTTTTCAGGTGTTAGTTCCTTTGATCATTCCAATGTCCTACAAAGAAGGACTTTTATTCTCCCCATTTCAAGGTCATTCAAGTGCAATAATTCAAGCTTAATTTTGCCCACAGAGTTTTTATGTGTAGCCCAAGATCATTCGTGTGTGAGTAGCTTGGCTGGGTGAAATGCAGGCAGGCTGACTGTAAAGGTCACTCTTGGCCTCTGACAACCCACACCATCTGGGACACCTGTCACCTGGATTGTGATGAGATCCAGGATTGCAATACAAACTTCTCAGGAGAAGCTGATGCAGCTGACTACTGCAAATGTACAGTAACAGGGAAATGTTGGGTAAACCATTGTCTTTTCATTGGATGAGATATTCTTCAGCAACTTTAAAATAGCATCTTTGAAGATATTTATTGATAATCTAAAATATTCATAAAATCATGTTAAGAGAAAATATCGGACTATAGGAATTCAAAAATATCAGGTTTTATATCTACAAATAAATATATTCATAGAAAATAAGTCAGAAAGTATATTAAAATGTTAATATTGGTTGTCTCTTGGTTGGAAATATTATTTCTTTTGTCATTTCTTCTGTATTTTTCAAATTATCTACAATAAACATATATTGCTTTTGTGGTAAGGTAAAAGCAAGACAGCTATTCATTTGTGGCAAAAAAAAAAAGATAAGAAAGAATTTAAATTGGTTTCAGGAACTTGTAGATAAAAAAATTGAACAAAACAATGAGAAAACTCCCATCTTTGGGCCTGTAGAGACGTCAGAGAGGAGGAACATTAAATTCTGAAGAATCTTGGTCAGCACGGGCCAGGCAAGGACCGTTGGGGGTGGTGGCTGTAGGGTGGCAGGTGGGATGAGGCAACGGACCCCCAGGCAGACAGAAACTTCCCAAGCAGGAGAACCCCAAGTTTTATGTCGTGAACAGACGTCACGAGTCCAGAAATACAGCTCAGCATTTCACAGTGGAATAATTCAAGATTAATTTTGCCCGCAGAGTTCTTACGCTTTTCAAATGTGAACCCTGGGGTGGACCAGGTTTCCGCCTCTCCAGCTGTGTCACCTGCTGGGGAGCACCTACACCAGGTCCCCCCACAGGGATGTGTTTCCGTGTGCCCAGCCCTGTGGAGGTCACCTCCAGATCACTCGGCCACCTTTCCTGAACTTGGAGTCCAAAGAAGTTTTTACTCCCAAGCACGTTGTCACCATGCTTCAGCCACCTTCAGCAGAAAGGAAGCTGTAAAGATGCTGAGGGACCAGAATGGGTGGCTCTCGAAGGCCCAGGGGCGCAGAAGCCAAGGCCGTCTGGGCAGACCCCTGCCGCCTCTTCCTGCCCACACGGCCTCCTTCCCCTTCTCACGGCGACGCTCCCCACAGCTCGCATGGCTGTGGCCTCTTGCCATGGCCAGATTTTCACACTCTATTCATCCCCTGCACAAGCTGCTCGTCACTCAGGCTCACTTGGGACCTGGCACGTCCCTGTCACCTCTCACTCTGGCTTTGAGCAGCTGCTGCTAATGGGGTTTCTGTCTGAGTTCCAGAGTGAGGAAGGAGTGGACGGGCTCAGACTGATTTTCCACTTGCATGCGAGGCAACAGGGTAATGGCGAGCCCGAGGAGCAGCTCCTGGGTCACTCAGCCAGGTCTTCTGACACCGTCCTCATCCTCAGGTCCTGTGGGAAGATAGTTCCCTTCAATGGGGCCACTGGCACGGTGGGCACTGTGATCCGTGGGTCTTAGATGTGGCTTAGGCAGGAAAGAAGATCTCTGTGTGTGTAAAATAGCATTAGCACGGCAGGGCACAGAGCTGAATGGATTCCTTAGTCACCAGTCCAACCTGGGAAGGGCAGACTGTCACTGTTGGGCAGCTTATTTCAAAATACGAGAAGAGAGCCAAGACACAAACCTACTGAACATTCCTTTAGGCTATAGCATAAAGAGAAACACTCAGATATTTAATCATTGGTAACATCCCTTTCAGGGACTAAACATTTATTTTCCTGGAGTATCTGAAGTATGGCTCCTGCTCCGGTAAGTGAATTGGAAGTGTCGTCTTGAGGGAATCACTAGAGAAAGTCTTCCTTGACCTTCAGGGAGGCTGGAGCATCTCGCCACTGACTGCCAAGTTGTAGCTCCAGAAATTTCTGACAGAGTTGGCCTAATTGGGGATATTGCACATGAAAATGAATTGCACAGCTGGGACCCTCAGAACTGCCTGGGCTAATTAACAGGAAGGAGCTTTGAACTTTTTGCTCTATTGGTCTTCCTGGTAGTTAGTAAATGATTGGATCAAGTCCAAAAACAGCCAGAAGGACCCCAGAGTTTGAAGAAGATTTTCCAGATACCATGAAGAGTGAGAGAGCAGAGGCTGTTGCTGTTCCAGACCCAGAGGGCTTTATTTTATTTTATTTCATTTTATATCATAACACACATATCCTGGGGGATGGGCAGGGGATTAAAAACACTTTACCTCAGTGAATACCACAAGGATTATATACTCTTGGCTTCAGCTAAGTCTGTTAAGAAAGGGTGAAGAACAGATTATATATATTGAATGTATAAAGCCTTTTGTTTCCATCTAATCCTCTCTTTTCTATCTCTTGGTTATCTTTATTCTAGCCCAAAATTCTAATGCTAGCTGTACCCTATTTTGGCCGTCACTTGACTTCTATAATCTTCACCCTTTTTACCTGTAAAATGGGTCCATTCACATCTTCATTTTCTATATTTATGGTTATTTTGTGTTTTGAATAACAATGTCAGCTTCTCAATATGTTAGTTTTTTAGTTTTCCCGGTCCTCCAATTATCCACTCTTTTTTTTTTAATTATTTTTTATTAAATCATAACTTTGTACATTGATGCATCTGTGAAGTTCAGGGTACTGCTTCAATATACAATGTGAAATGCTTACATTGAACTAAGTAACACATCCATTACAATTATACTCATTTCTTCATAGTTTCGTAATGTACCATTGCATCATGCACATTAGGCGAGGTCCCCCCAAATACCCTCTCTCTTCCCTTATCCTCCTCCCCTCCTCTCTCTTCTCTTCCCTTCTCCTTTCTGGACTATAGTTATGTTTTGCCATTCGTATGAGTGTGTAGGTGGTTATATATTGATTTCATAGTAGTATTGAGTACATTGGATACCTTTTTTCCCATTCTTGAGATACTTTACTAAGAAGAATATGTTCCAGCTCCATCCAGGTAAAACAGAAAAGATGTGTAGTTTCCACCTTTTTTATGGCTGGTTAGTATTTCATGGTGTACATATACCACAATTTGTTAATCCATTCATGGGTCGATGGACACTTGGGCTGTTTCCATGCCTTGGCTATTATGAATTCTGGTGCAAATGTCTTTGTTGTAAAATATTTATTAGATGAATACATACATTACCTTGAGCCTCTTTAATAATTTTTTATTGTGTTTTTAATTTATTGTACACACCACTTTGAGGCTCAAATACTCTGTTTGCGGTGTATCAGGAGCATTGGATGGGTGACACCTGGATTCTATTTCCTGTCCTGCTGCTAAGCTCCGTCTGATTGAACAAACTGGTTGGCAGCTTTCTGCCAATTTCCTCATCCCTAGAACAACGATGTTGACTTTTGTAGCCTCCTTTTATTCTAAGGGTCCATTTTCTTTTAAATTTTTATACAGTGAAATCATGAGAGATGGACCTGAGACTTCAATCAACTGACCTCATTCACGTAAGAGAGGACCCGAGGGGGCAGGAAGGAGAAGATCCTCAGAGGCAGAAGGGAAGAGAGGCGCCGAGGGGAAGGAAGCCCTGAGGGCTGTCAGTGGCTCTCCTTCCACCTGAGAACCAGAGCGGCCCTCCCAGACACCCAGGCTGCTGCAACTTGATCTTGGACTTTCTAGGCTTTAGAACTATGATAATAAATGTTTACTTTTTTAGATGCTATTTGAATAGCAGACTGAATGAACTCAGACACTGCCATAAGGATTCAGTGATCATAAAATTTTATTGAACAAGCCAGGCCATTTTTGAGAATAAAAGGGCATAATGATTCAGAAGCGGCAACAAACAAATGGACTTGACCTGAGCACCCTGGACCTGTGACCCCTGAACACGAGGCTGCGGTCTATTTCGGGCAAGCCTCAGTCCTCCTTAGCAGAAGACGAAATCAAGGGTGGGGACGGTGGCCTATCTTCCTCAAGATTGTTTAATTACCAAGTAGCGGAGTCAGAATTTAAATGCAAAAGTTCTGAAACCAACACCTCTGAATTTTCTAGAAGAATGAAAATTATTTTAAAAGGAGTCTGGGACTGTCTGCATTCTTTGTTTTGTTGAAAGCTTGTCGTATTAAATAGTACTGGCTGGCTAGATCTCAAACCCTTTTTCTTATGTAGCTTTCTGGCTTCAACCTCATGGTAATTAGACTTGAGAAGCGCCATAAGCATCTTTGCCCGCTGGGGTGCTATTAAGTGCTGCACTGCATTATGGAAATTCAAATTTCCCGAGCTGGAAGCAGTCTGTGTAGTGAGCTGAAATATGATCTCTTGGCCTGAAACTTAAGGCCCATCATTATTAGACCAGACCTCTTCCCTCTTCCCTTCATGCTTCAGAGAGAGGACCGCACCATTGTTCTTCTGGGAGCAGGTGTGAGAAGGACATTTCTGGCCTCGTTCTTTTCATCGTCTTCCTCACACCTGTACAAAGCCAGAGCCCACCTTCCAGAAGCAGGCCAGTGTCCTGAGCAGGCCAGCCTCCTGACAGCTCTCTGGACCCAACCTGCGTTGTCCAGCAGCCACATCCAGGCCTCAACATTCCCAGGGTAGTAGGGACAAGAAAAAGTCACTTTGGCCTCATTGAAATGCTCACCAGATAGCTCTGAGTTGTAAGCCGTCTGGGGCTTCCTTCAGTTCTGGCTGACTTTCATGCACGCTGGCTTCACGGGAGACGAGGATGGGGGCCCACAAGCCTGTTCATCTCCTCCAAGATATCCATCAATGTATTTTGTCATCAAGTCTGTAAAATAATTTTTTCTTTTTAAGCAAAACATGGATTTTATGTTCTCACAACTTTGTGGCTTCCTTTCCTGAAACATCTATAAATGCCACCAAAGCCACTGTATTCTCTCCTAGCGCTGCCAAAACAAAGCGTGACAGACTGGATGTCGTAAATCAATAGAAACGTGCTCTCTTAAAGTTCTGGACTCAAGAGTGTGAGATCGAGGAGGTGGCAGAGCCAGGCTCCGTCTGCAGGCTCTGGGGACGGTCCTGCCTTGTTCTGGCTTCCTACAGCTGCAGAGACTCCCCAATTTGTAGACATTTCCTTCCTATCTCTGCCACCATTGTCACAGGGTGATCTCCCTGGGCGTCTGTGACACGGCCTTCTAATCAGGACATCAGACATGGGGTTAGGCCTCCCCTAGCCCAGCAGGATGACATCTTATCTTGATTGCATCTGCATGGACCCTGTTTTTAAGTAAGGTCACTCACAGGTTCTGGGAATGAGAACTTATTTATTGTTTTCTACATCTCAAGTCATCAAGCAATGGGAAGGAGAACTTCAGTGTATCTTCCTGGTGGACACAATTTCACTCCCAGAGCCAATATTTCTCCTCTGGGTCAGATCCAAACCTTCTCCCCTTTCCAAGAACATCACTCCAAATATTCTCTCCTCTGTTCCTACATCATTGCTTCTTCTCCCCTTAGTCTACAAGTCTTCCTTAATTAGCATTTAGCACAGGGTTATCGTTGCATATAAAAATGATGTGCCCAGCTCCATAAACCTCTATGTGTTTTTATAATCCTCTCCCTTAACTAACTACTTGGCTCTTTGAGCTGTTTCTAAGAAATGATGGATTCCTGGCCTCAAGTGATCCTCCTTCCTTGGTGGGATTATAGGTGTGAGCCACAGTATCTGGCCTGGAATAATGGAATTTTCTACAAGACAATTGAGCTGAGATTGTGAACACCTTGCGGCAGATGTCCTGAAGCTGAGATTCATCACTCCCTCAACCTGCCTCCAACGGTACAGCACAGCCTGCTCCAAGGTACCGGTCCCTTCTTTAAAAGCTCACGACATCCCTCAGTTGGAGAGATGGCATGTCATATTAGAAACCCCTTTCTTCCTCGGCAATCCTCATTGTCATAATAATTAGATTTTCGTGTGAGGAGCAACCAGACCCAGACTAAAACCCCACTGCAGTCTGACTATAGCACAACAAACACACACAAAATTCTCTTAACTTCTGTGTTAGTTCAGCTTCTCCAGAGAAGCAGGGCTGAGAGGGTGTAGACAGCTAGAAGGGACAGAGGTCCACCGCCAGGGATGCATCACGAGCCATCGGCCACATGATCACAGAGGCTGATAAGCCCCAGGATCTGCAGGATGACCTTGCAGGCTGGAGACCCACGAGGGCTGGTGGTGTAGTTCCAGGAATACCTGCTTGGGACCTAGGGAGAGCCGATGTTTAAGTTTGTGTCTAAAGACAAGAAAAAGTCTCTGTCCCCATTTGAAGGCAGCTGGGCAGGAAGCACTCTCTCCGATGTGGTGAGGGGTGGTCAGACTGTTAGTTCTGCTGAGGCTGGCAACTGACTGGGTGAGACCCACCCACAGTAGGGAGGGCAATTGGCTATATTCAGTCCACTGATTTAAATGTCACTCTCTTTGAAGAATACCTTCACAGAAACATACAGAATAATGCTTGAACCAGTATCTGGGTACCCTGTGCCCTAATTGAATTGGCACTTAAAATCAATCACCACAACCTCCATTCACTATTTTTCTCTTTAACTTTACAACAAAACATCTCATAGACATGACTTTACTCATTGTTTCTGCGTTCTCACCTCACTTACTCCTGATAACATTCTAGGGCGTCTTTCCCCCAAAACTACAGAGAATGCCTTTGTCACGAAACCATAGCTCACATACTGATCCTGGATAAAATCACAATTAAGTGGGAGGTAAACTCCATCCCAGCCAGGACATTTATTTGTGTTGTTAATTGTTCTCCACCTCTCAGCCCAACGATCAGCACACAGTAGGTCCTCAATTCTTAGTTGTTGTGTTCCCAAATAATGCCTTTTTGCCTCAGTACTAGCACTCGGCATGTTTGAGTGTCTCCTTCAAACTTGACTTTGCCTTGGTTGTTAAATCTGCCCTAATTGTCTTCTCGGATTGCCGTCCGTTTCTTTCCAGTGTCATTTGCTGATTCCTGTTCCTCTCCCCAGCTCCTCGGCTTCGAGCATCTGAGGACTCTGTCCGTACCTCCTTACTTTCCATGTCTGCTCCCAGGGCGCCCCTTCTACAGTTTGAAAGCCTGTCCATCTGCTGATGACGCCAGATTTTGTGCCTTTCGTCCAAACCTCTTACTTGAACTCAAGCATTCTTCACTCAAGGTCCTCGTTGTATATTCTAAAGACTTTTAAAGTTTCTTCAACCAGAATTAACCATCCTACCTTGTTTTGACCTCCCAGTAAACCTTGAGTTTATATTATAGTGAATGCCCTCCTTGTCCTACACCGACATATGTTCTTTCCTTTAATAATTTATTCCAACCAGCAGTGCAATGCTCATGAAATTTCTATAAATGTTTTGCAAAGAATAAGTAAATTCTCATTAAAGCCCTGTAAAATAAAAATGATCATTCCTAGTGTTATGAAGAAAATGAGTTTCAATAGCAGTAAGCATCTTATGGAAGGTTTTATAGCTGGAAAATGAGACTCGGAATGAAAAATCAAGGTCTTTACCTCCAATTCTAGCGTTTTCTTCACTTTGATACTCCCTCTCAACTATATGAGCTGGAGTCCCCGTCTAGATGGAAGTGAACGGTTGCCTGGATGGGCTGCCTCCCCCATGGTGCAGTTTATTCTGTAGGGGAGATCGAGCTACTTTATGACTTGGGAGCAAAAGGTTATACATTTATTATTGCTGAATCAAAACCTTATATTACTTACATGTTTGGCTTTATAATTTTCCACTTTATTGTTATGAGAAGAGATAAAATTGGATGAAGTAAGTGTGATAAAGAAGGGAAGACTGGTCCTGCCAGCTGCCAGATCACTCAGAAAAGGAAACCAAACAAACAAAACTGAAAATAGAAGTAGCCGGAGAGATGAAAGACCAACTGTAAGAACAGTGCAGTGGATTAGGAAGGAGAAGAAGCTGAGTCCCACAGATTTCTCAAGGACGATTTTGTAGTAAAATCTCATATAATAATTGGCTAAAATATTCCAGTTAGGGGTGGGAGTGTGGAGAGTGCACTTTTTCACTCAGCTCCACCACATTGACTTTCAACAGGTCCTATTCCTTTGTATCACTAGTTCTTGGTTTGGCTGGAACAGAAATCCCTTCTCAAGTTTACGGCTAAAAATAATGTAATTAAACTGTATCTTGAAATTGTATTAGAGAAATTTCTACATCTGATCAAGATGAAGTAACAAATTAGGACAGACCTAGTTTCCCTCCTAGAACAACGAAACATTTTAAAAAATGACACGGGAGGTTTTAAGACACTGACCACCAGCCAGGGAGAGACGGTGATCACCCAGGGACAGGAAATGAGTGGGGTGGGGGCTGTGCTGCCCTCAGCTGACCGCAGGAAGGATGTTTTCCATTTAGTCATTTGTGTTCTCAGGGGGTTCAATATTGCGGACCTATCTGTTTGTCCATTCCACAAATACCTCACTGTGCTTTGGTTATGTAGAAGACTTAGCTCTTGGTGCTTGAATAAAAATGATTTTCGAGTCAGAAAGGTGGGTGCCTGCATCTGCTTTTGCACAAGAGTGACCAGGCATAGGTTCAAGTGTGCGTGTAAATTCCACCTGAGTCCAACTGCCACCGTGTGTCATTAGCTGTCACACACTTGGGAATTCTGACTGCTAATTCACAAAAAGGCCTTGGGGTAGGACCTCACAGACGGGGTTCTATTCTTAGCTTCCATTCTAGAAGTAGAGATACAAAGTAAACATCTGAAGAGGACGATTATCAGTGGTAAGTGCTGTGCAGAGAATTAAGAGGGATGACGAGAGAGGTCACTGGGGGTGTCTCACTTACTTGTTCACTCATTTCTTCACCTCGGTACTTCTCATTCATTTTTAAAAGATAACCTATGTGTTATAAAAGTCAAAGGAGCAAAAGAGAATACAGGGAAACAGTTCTTTCTACAATTTCCACTGATGTGTGCTGTTGGTACATGCTTGGGGGACACGGAACATTGTGTTGCACACAACATGTGCTACGATTGAGTCAGGTGAGTGTCCATCACCTTAGGTGTTTATCACACGTCTGTGTTGGGGAACTTTTGAGTCCTTCCTCTAGCTGGTTTGGAATATACAACCCTTTGCTGTTAACTGTTGTCACCCTGCTGTGCTACTGGAGGTAGGAATGTGCTCCTGTCTAACTGTGCGTCTGCAACCATCAACTAAGCTCTCTTTATTCCCCCCACCACACACACGCTTCCCAGACTCTGATATCTGTCCTTTTACTCTCCTCCTAAATGTGGTGTTTGTACACAGTGGAATACTGTTCAGCCATAAAAATAATAAAATTGTGTCACCTGCAGCACCGTCAGTGGAGCTGGGGGCCACGAAGCTGAGTGAGATAAGCCAGGCTCAGAAGGAAAAGGCAAATTTTTATCCCTTCTCCTCCACACCAGCGCTCACCTCACCAGACCCTCTCTCCAGTGACAGGTCGGGTGACCAGTTTCTCTTGTACTTGTACATAGATACTTCATGGGCACGAAACCACAGACACAACATTTTCCCTTTGAATGGAGGCATGCTAGGAACAGGGTTCCACTTCTAGATTCTCTCACTTAGAACATTGTAGATTATTCTAACTCAGCATATGAATCTATTTTCTTTCTTTAAATGGCTACTTAATATAACACTGAAGTAAGAGTTCTGGGATTATTGGATCAGTTTTTTTTTTTTTTTAATTAATGCAGATTCTGGGTGTGCTCAATCTGTTTGCTCTTAAAAAATCGAACCAAAGTAGCATTGGATATTGTTGAACATACACGATTTCACACATGTGCAAATTTTATATGGAATAATTTCCTAAGTCTGAAATTGCTGAGTCCAAATTTGAGCTTTAATTTAATAAGAATTGCTCTCTGTTTTCCCCTGTAGTTGTACCAGAAGAGGCTTCTACGAGCAATATATAAAAGTGTTTTTCCCCATGTGGGCATTATGAAACTATTAGATCCTTAGGAACAAATTAGGTTTAAAAAATAATATTCGTTGCAGTTTTAATTTCAATTGTATTTATTTGTGGGAAGTTTCACGCTGTAAGATCTTTTTTCTCTTTTGTCAAACTGTCTGTGCGCCAGCTGCTCTCCACTCATCTGTCTAGGAGGTTCCTGGTAGTTTCGTACCAAGTTTTAGGAAATCATCTCATGTTTAGAACATTAGCCACCAAGTCTGTGATATAATCTGTGAATATTTTCCCCTGCGTGTTTTCTGCCTGACTTTTGTCTGTGGCATTTTTTCCCCATGCAGATGTTTAAATTTATGTTTATGCAGATGTTTCAACTCAGTCATTAAGAGAGGATATGGGAGAATGCCTGCAATCAATAGGGGAAAAAGGGATTGATTAATGGATCAGTGATAGAAGTTGGCTCAAGAATCAATTGCAAGATAAGGGAGCACCGAGTTGCAGAGGCCAAAGAGATGGGAGCAGAGAGCCGACGATGACATCCGACTGACGCCAGCGGGGCATACAGGCCCGGGTATAACGGGGGGGTGGAGGTGGCAGGAGGGGAATGAGTGGAGATGCCCACGTGTAAGAAAGCAGAGAAATGGGTCTTAGGAAAATTTCCCACATGGACATGGGTGGCACCAGAATGTCAGTGAAAATGCATGAAAAAAATAGTGACGGGGTGCAGTTCACAGCACCCTAAAAGTGCTGAACCAATGCACAATGCACGGTGATGTTGGCAGGAGGTAGGAGGACAGAGCTGCGCCTCACTTTGAACTTTAGTGCGGTGCAGCTTTGCGGGTCAGGCAGGGAGTCGGAGGGCAGATCTCCGTGAAGGACTCCTCTCCCATCTAAGCCTCAGGATTCTCACCTGCAAAATTAGTCTGTTGCACTAAATGAGTGATGTGAATGCTTCTCGCAGTGATATTTTATGAATTGCCGGGGCCCTGAGAAGCATCACCTTAGAGTGAGACTTTCCTGGCAGGCACAGGTCTGGAGTGCTGGTATGTTCACCAGAGCGGGGAGGGTGCAGGCCATCTCCTGGTTGTCATGGGGCCATCTTCTAAGCAAGGCTGTCTCCAAGGGAGCTTTTAAAATATTGACAGCCAAGTTGGAATGAGGCCCAGAATTGAAAAGAGATCAAAAGCATAGCCATAAATAAAACCAGCTGGAAATACAACTATTAAAAAAGAAGTGTGGGGGGGGAAAAAACCCACGTTCTGTGGGCTGGGACCTTATTTTAACATGTAAAACACAAACACTGCAGGCCGAGATTCAGACCCTTTTGGAGAGTGGTTACGGGAGAGGTTGGGTGAGCATTCTAATTTGTTTAATGAGAACCGGCTGTTTAAACATGTTTAGTCTCATTAACCACGAGTAGGAAGAGACGTCTTCTCTCTCGGGGCTGACGGGACTGTGGCAGATGCTTTTCTGCAAAAAGAACTTGGAGGTAAAAGTGGTAAAGTTCCCTCTACATTATCTCATTTAATTTTCATATGAAATCTTCAAAGATGAAGAAATTAAGCTTTGAGAAGTCAAAAGTGTTGCCAAGAACCAAGGCTTGGAGGACTTAGATAACTTGGCCAAGTAAGTAGCCCAGGGGAAACCCTTAAAACTGAGGATCTGGCAGCAAGAATGGAAAGAACAGCTTGGCCATGTCAGAAAAGGAACGGGCCGTGGGGAGAGGCACTTGACAGAGCAGGTCTCCAGCCCCAGCAGCACTGGCATCCTGGCCTGGGCACTTAATAGAGCAGGTCTCCAGCCTCAGCAGCACTGGCATCCTGGCCTGGACACTTAGTAGAGCAGGTCTCTCAGCCCCAGCAGCACCGCATCCTGGCCTGGGCACTTAGTAGAGCAGGTCTCTCAGCCCCAGCAGCACTGGCATCCTGGCCTGGGCACTTAATAGAGCAGGTCTTCAGCCCCAGCAGCACTGGCATCCTGGCCTCTGCACTTAATAGAGCAGGTCTTCAGCCTCAGCAGCACCGGCATCCTGGCCTGGACACTTAGTAGAGCAGGTCTCTCAGCCCCAGCAGCACTGGCATCCTGGACTGGGCACCTAATAGAGCAGGTCTTCAGCCTCAGCAGCACTGGCATCCTGGCCTGGGCACTTAATAGAGCAGATCTTCAGCCCCAGCAGCACTGGCATCCTGGACTGGGCACCTAATAGAGCAGGTCTTCAGCCTCAGCAGCACTGGCATCCTGGCCTGGGCACTTAGTAGAGCAGATCTTCAGCCCCAGCAGCACTGGCATCCTGGGCTGGGCACCTAATAGAGCAGATCTTCAGCCTCAGCAGCACTGGCATCCTGGCCTGGGCACTTAGTAGAGCAGGTCTTCAGCCTCAGCAGCACTGGCATCCTGGCCTGGGCACTTAGTAGAGCAGATCTTCAGCCTCAGCAGCACTGGCATCCTGGCGTGGGCACTTAGTAGAGCAGATCTTCAGCCCCAGCAGCACTGGCATCCTGGGCTGGGCACCTAATAAAGCAGATCTTCAGTCTCAGCAGCACTGGCATCCTGGCCTGGGCACTTAGTAGAGCAGATCTTCAGCCCCAGCAGCACTGGCGTCCTGGGCTGGGCACCTAATAGAGCAGGTCTTCAGCCTCAGCAGCACTGGCATCCTGGCCTGGGCACTTAGTAGAGCAGATCTTCAGCCCTAGCAGCACTGGCATCCTGGCCTGGGCACCTAATAGAGCAGGTCTTCAGTCTCAGCAGCACTGGCATCCTGCCTGCCTCATTCTTTGCTGTCTGGTACCACCCTCTGCACTGTGAGATGCTCCACAGTATCCCTGGCTTGGTCGATGGCACCTTCTTCCCTCCCAGGGTGACAACCAAAGTGTTCAGAGATGTGCCAATTTTCCCCTTGGCAGAGGCAAAGTCCTTTCCAGTTGTAAGCAACTGAGCTAGAGAGTGAAGCAGCTCTCACATGTAGTGTAAAAAGGCCGCCCCGACTGGGGATAGAGAACGGGGTGGGGACCTGGGCTCAGTAAAAAGGCAGGCGCTGGGCTGCAAGGACAGCATCTCAGTGCAAAGAATCCGCTGCCTCCACGTCTCCAGTTCTCTTTAGAAAGACACTCCTGAGTGATCAGGCCGCAGGGCAGAGTAAATGCTTTCATGCTGTTATCCAGAGCGGGTTCTCTGTAAAAGGGGTTCTGGTTCCCTTTATTCTCTCTCTTGCCCGTCTGCCTCTGCCACAGGACGGTAACCACACTTAGGTTTTCCAGATTCCAGAATTGTGGGAAATAAATTTCTGTCCATTGTAAATTACCTGGTTTCAGGTATTCTGTGACTAAGCCGTATGTCGTCAGGAGACATACATTCAAATGACAACGAGATATCGCTGCATACATATTAGAATGACAAAATTCCAGAACACGACACCCCAAATGCTGGGAAGAATGTGGAGCAATGGAAACCAGCATTTACTCATCGCTGGCGGCAGTGAAAAATGGTGCAGCCACATTCTGGAAAACAGGTTGGTAGATTCCCCCCAAACTAAGCACACACAGCTGTGTAACCTGCAGTTACAGTCCTTGGTATTTACTCAAAGGAACTGAAGAGTCATGTCCACGCAGAAACACAGGTGTTAATAGCAGCTTTATTCACGGTGGTGTACAGTAGGTGAGTGGATGAGTAAGCCTCGTGTGTCCAGACAATGGAATATCATTTAGTACTAAAAATAAATGAGCCCCCAGGCCATGGAAAGACGTGGAGGAGACTTACATGCATATTAACAGATGAAAGAATTCAATCTCAAAAAACTTCATGATTCTAACTGTGTGACCTTCTAGAAAAAGCAAAACCACAGAGTTGGTAATAAGATCAGTGGTCTCCAGGGTGCAGTGGGGAGGGGGAGCTGGGCAAGCAGAGCGCAGGGTTTTCAGGTTACCGTGAACACCTTGTGTGGTGCTGTGATGGCTAACGCATGTCGCCATCACATCACATTCATTCCACTTACAGAATGCCGAGAGGGAACTCTAATGTGCATTGTGGGCTTTGGGACCCACGAAAGATAGTGCAGAGACGGGAGCTCACAGCAGGGACACTATCGTCACCTTAGACCCAGGGAAACACAGAGTGGAAGACTCACTGAAATCTGCAATGCTGGAGCATCTGGTATAGGACAGGTTGCCTTGGGAGGGGCAGAGACCTGATAAGAGACATGGCAGCCCCCAAGTTACCTCACGAGGAGGGAGGCAAAGGGAGAAATACTCTGCCCTCTGTCTCTCCTCCCTGTCTAGTTTCCTACTGAAGATCGCTGTTGGCTGACCTCAGAGGCCAAAGAAAACAAGAGACAGGTGTGTCACCTACCTGGTCACCTTCCAGATCAGGAGCAAGGGGTCTGGTTGGGCACATGGAAGGGAAGACATCTGCAGAGCCGGCAGGCCAGAGAAGAGGCCTGGAAGAAGAGATATCCAGGTAAGTGGTGGAGTGCGGTTGGGCGATTTGGGGCTAATTTTGTGTCTTGTTTTTATATGCCAAGCAGGAGCGCAAACCTTGTTCTGGCAGCTGTAAAAAGTCAGGGGTTCGCTACAACCTGATTTATTTCATTTCAGATAAAAAAATGAGGTTTGTTCCTTGATTTGTAAAAATAAACATATCCATAATAGTAAAACTCCAATTATTAGCTGGTTGGGATTGTATTTTTGCATTTTGAAAATCCTCAAATAAACCTGGGCCATGTGTTTGTGTGTCTTAAATATTTGCAGAAAGATGTAGTTTAAAAGTAATTGAAACTAAATTTTTAGATTTAAAAGTAGTTGGAAGCCACTTGTCAACAGATATGATTTGCCTAGTTACAATTTAGTCAGTCACTGCTAAACTTCTGTGGTGTTGTGAGATACATGAATGGGACGTTTGCCTTCTAAAGGCTGGTCCTGCTACCACAGGTGGGAACGTCTTTACATTTACAATGCTGCTGCTCCACAAGTCCGCATCCATAGCAGGCATTACTAATCAATCCCAGCACACCCGCACTACTAAACACAGGTGTTGACATGCAAGGTGGAAGCAGTTCCATTGTACCCACTGTTTGACAGCACTCATTGGGCCAGCCTGCTTCAACTGGGGGGATGTGCATAGTTTCAGCTTCCAGATTTGAGAAGTTAAATTAAATACAAAACAAAATTCATTTCTTACTGAGCACCCACTATGTGTCAGGCTCTGTTCCAGGGTGATAGTGTCAAAATGTGCAGGTTGTAGTGGTTGTGAAAATGCTCACAGCCCAGTGAGATGCTTACGCCAATAATACCCATGAAATTAATGCTGCTTTAATAGAGATTTGTACAAAAAAGAAGACTCAGTGTTATCCGGAAGCTACCAATGCCGGATATGCTGTTTTTACCTTTAAGAAAACCTTTAATAAGGCCTGTGAATGGACATGGTGTCCCAGGGAATGATCATAGTCCATAGAGCTTTGTGTGTCTGACTTTGGAACATTGAATATGACTTCATGACATCTGAAGAGGGCAAAAGACAGTCCGCCTGACCCCATGAAATGACTTTTCTCTTATTCTTAAATCATAAATGCAGACAATCTGGGAAGGCTTAAAGAGAATGATTTCTTTTTATTTATTTACATGGTCATCATCATCATTATTATTGCCACATTTAATATTTATTGAACGTCAAGTAGCCTTGGACGAGGAATAGCATAGAATAAAGGAGAAAGTGGGTGGTTTGACATAGAAAATGAGTCTGCAGAATGGAGATTCTCTTGTGATGAGTAGATTCTTCACGGGTAAGAATTGGGGCGAGGACGAGACTCACCCGGGTGAATGAGGTTAGCTTCTCTGGTGGGCGATATTGCTCCAGCTGATTCCTTTTGGAGCTATTTTTCACTTCTTCATAAACTCATCAATGTCTTTTAAGCCAATCTCTGTTGAACAAAACGTTTGCTGCATAGCTGCACTTTTCCGGGAACTCAGGCTATTTTTATATAAGATAAACCAGAGACGCATTTTTCAGAGAGAAAGATAACAGGATTGTAATCAGACCTGGAAGGGAGGGAAGAAACCAGATACTCCGCGTGTGCTTTAGTTACAGAAGTTTCAAGTTTCTAAAATGTTGGAAAGAAAAGCAAAAGCAAAGACAGGCCAGTTTTTATTCACCAGGTTAGTAAATAAGAGCCGGTTGTCTCCATTGACAAAATGCAATGAAGTGGAGGAAAACTGCAAGGAATTTCAGGAGGATGTTTTTCCTTTAAAGTTCTGATTTATTTACCTTCATAGTGCGGCATGCACAACAGATGCTCGTCCCATCCCCAAACGCGGCCTGAGATCACACTGGTGGGGTAGCATCTGCTTGTCACCCCAGCAAAATAATTTCCCCATTTTTTCTGTTTGAGACACCTTCATTTCCTTTTGGAAATCCACGTGGCTTTGGAGAAGCCGAGTCCCCACCTGTTTTCAGAAGTGAGACTGTGTCTTTGACCCCGATATTTGATTCAGGAATCAAGACGTGGGGATGTAACCTAAGCTAGTGTGATCAGGGTTAGTGTTGGGACTCTGACTCGTCTTCTGGGACAGAGGGCCCTTTCTGCCTCTGAAGCGTGTATAGTGTCGATGTGAGACCTGAGATTCATGGAACCAGTCTGGTAGGAGCCCAGTCTGAGGACAGAACCAAAGCAGAAGTCAGAGTTTAGTGTTTTTAAGAGAAAGGAAGCCAAAATCCTGACAGCATTGTAAACCCCTGAGTCAAACTATACCTGAAACTCTCTTGATCCTTGGGGTTCTAAGTCTCATAAGTCAAACATTATTTTTCCTTTTAGACACTTTTGATACAGTTTTTGCTAGTTATAACTACAGTGATTCTAACCAATACACATTTACAAATGGTGAATCTAAACGTATGGATTTTCCAGTGTGCCTGATCCTGTCCAATCACTGAGAGTTAGAAGGGGTTGTAAAGTCTCCTGCTCCCCCTCTCTCCTTTCTCTAAAGACTGGAAAGACTCCTTCTCACCCTTCAGGGCTCACTTCAACGTCCCCCTTTGGTATAAGCTGGTTCAGTCTTGCTTTTCAAAAACACCATTTCCTCTGTTTTCATGATACTGTAACGACAAGCTGCAGCCCTTACCGTTGTCCTCTGGCTGGTTATTTACAAGACGATCTTCTCTGTAAGATGGCGAGTCCCTGAGTCCCAGTTGCTGAGACAGAGCCCTGCTCAGAGTTTGTCCTCAGAACACATATGGGCCTATTTCATTCATTCCTTTATTCTTTCTCTACTATCAGACATTGTGTCTGAAGCTCGAGATTCAAAGATAAATGCTCTAGTCTCGGCTTTCACGCACAAGACAGTCTAGGGATATATTTATTTTTGATCATGCATTTCTATTATTTTATAAGTTATTAGTTTTTACATACCCTAATAATTAAAACACGTCTGCCGTAACTCTTTACTCTCTGTAAATTATATAGATGCATCTCTGTGCTAACTAGCATTCACATTAGAAAACTTATTGTAGACATTGGCTGAGCTAAATAAAGTTAAGCAATAATCACAGACCTATTGGTTCATTGTCACACCCTAATGGGCTTCCTTGCCTGTGTGCTGGGTCTCGACACCCACTCTGATGACTTCTAGTCCAATGGCTCGGAAAGTGAAGGGAAGTGGGCAGCTTTGGAGTCCAGGAAAGGCTTGCCAGGCATGAGGCAGAGGCGATGGACAAAGAGCCCTCGTTTCCCTGAGCCTGGGGCCCTGGGGCAGTTGGGGAGGGCTGGCAGTAGCTTCAACAATGGCTTCACTTTACAGACTTCACGATCTGAGGCTTCAAAGAGAGGAAAAGGTTTAGGTCTCCTCCAAAAAAATACCGTGTTCCCTTTGTCCCAGAATGTCCAGTGGGAAGCCGGCCTTCTGTGGGGACTAGAGGGGAATGTTGTCTGGGAAGAATGAACCTTGGGTTTCTGCTGCTTTCTGTTTGCACAATTCCCTGAAATTGTGTGTGTGTCTGAAATTGCATGTTGGCAAAACAAGGCCCTTCTCTAACTCAGCCCTTGGCTCTGTGTTGGGCACTGATATTAAACCCACAGGGCTTGACCTTGACACCAAGAGGTTTTTATTAGCTCCTTGACTCCCAAAGTCTCCAACCAGGCAGAACTAAAGGGGTTCAGTATTTATTTCATTTGCTATCTGCCTACTGGATCTTTTTAAAAGAGCAGAACAAATGAACCAGAATGCGTTATCCCTTGCATTTTTCTCTGTGCACAGTGGTCCCAGGAGGTGTGTATTATCCCATTTTACAAATAAGACAACCAAGAACATGAGAATCTAATAAATTCCCCCAAGGTCAATTAATATGCTGAGCAGTCAGGATTCAAACCGGACTTTTCCTGGCTCTGGCTGCTTTTCTCCTCACTGCACTGCATTGCTCCATCTTGTTAACGACGGCACAGTTAACTGCTATAAAAGTGTTAGATTCTATTTTATTTATGAACAGGTACATAGAAAGATATGGCTTCAAGGTTTGAGGGGACTTTAGAAACCACGTATTCTTCCGCTGGCAGTAGGGAGTGATCTCCCCGCTTGCTGTGTAGATGTGCATGTCACCAGCAGGGTGAACTGATTACCCAGTTGGGGCTGGGCTTGGCATCAGAGTCCTTCATTTCTCTTCAGGTTTTATGTTTTACCAACCTATCTGCCTTATCCGATTCTTCATGAATAAGCCAGCCAAGGCCTTACAGTTATAACACATTGTAAGATACTTTAAACATCTCAGAATTTAATTCATGTGTTTGCATACATTATTATTTAATTCTTAAGGCCACTCTGTGAGTACTATGTCTTTCTAGTTAACAGCTGGGGCCATTTCCTTTGCTAGGGAAGTGACCGTGGGCAAATTTTTTCACCACCCTGAGTCTTGGTTTTGAGTTTATAAAGAGTTACACGCATGGGCACGCACACGTCCATACACACACACACACACACACACACATATTTATCTCAGCACAGGCAAGGGAGCACAGGCAAGGGTATCTCAGAGGACTGATTTGAAAAATAAAGGGCTCATAAAACCGTATGAAATGCTAGATAATTGAGAGCTGCACTTCTTATTATAGCTAATGATAACAGCTATCATTTACTACGTAGTTACTGTATGCCAGGAAATGGTCTATGCTTGCATGCCCCATCCCCCAGGACGAAGACCAGCACATGGCAGGGCGAGCAGTGGGTGGGCGATGGGGAGGGGCTGTATTCACAGCCCCTCCCCATTGCCGCGTCACCGCCTGGGTTCCACCTCCTGTCACATCAGCAGGAGCACTCGATCCTCACAGGAGCACAACCCTACTGCAAAAGGCCCGTATAGGGATCCAGGTTGCGCCTCCCTGTGAGAATCTAATGCCCAGTGATCTGAAGCGAATGTAATGTCCCTGAATCATCCTGAAACCACCACTCTCAACCCAGTGTGTGCAAAAATTGTCTTCCCTGAAACGGGTCCCTGGTGTCCAAAAGGCTGGGGACTTGAGGTCTAAACACTCCAGGCGTAGTGAAGATTACTTGTTTAATCTTCACACCACATGACGAGACAGCACTATGACTGTCTGCATTTACAGAAGATAAACCTGGCCTTGGATGAGTATATTTTCCTGGATGTTAGCACAGTTAGCGAGTGGGGGCTGGGACAGGAGCACAGGCCAAGGGGAGCCCTCAGGTTTTCAGTGCTAATTGTCATGACGTGGAGAATAACTCACAGAGGCCCCCGTGTCTTCTCAGCTACAGCAAATGGTCATGTGACACTGCGATTGTCAAGACACAACTCTGGGCAGTGAGAGACCATTACAGTGTAGAAACATTATCAGCACCTATTTGAGAAATGAATCTTTGTTAAATGAATTATCAACTAAAGGAAGGCCAGGCCTGCTTGTTGTCCATTACCTGATATGTTGCATAAATGATTTGAAAATTATTTGGTGGACATTAACAGTTTATTTAACCTTCTACTTTTGATAAATAAGAGGAAACAGACAAACAAAAAACAGAGAGAGATACTCCAAGATTTTTCAGAGATTCAGAGTTTGTTCTCGATCATGTCTGTGGCCCGTTTATCTGGAGAAGGCCTGGCTTTAAAATACGCACAGCACAAATGCTTTGGGAAGCAGAAATAGATTTCACTGTATCACCCCGTTCACCAGCAGAACCTTATGTGTTTGCGATGGTTTAATCAGTAATGGTGAACTATTTCCAGAGAAACTCCTGCATAAATCAAAACTTCCAAAAGTCATTAATTTGGGATTTTTCTATTGACCTTGGACCAGCTAGGCTAGCCACCTGTCACTGCACATAGCACTCCCTTTCCCGCTCTCTCTATACATGTATACGTCACACACACACACCTGTACATACGGCGAGCAGGCTGCCCAGGAAGTATCTAGGCACACGTGTGTGTGTGTGCATGTTGTGTGTGCACACTAGCAACGTTAATTTGTGTACACTCTTCCACATTTAGGAACTGCATTGTCTTTTAAACGTGGAGGTTTGAATTTTTTCCGATGAGTTTCTTTACAAACCAGACATCCTGTCTGGACACGGTGGCTCACACATGTAATCTCAGCTCTCTGGAAGGCTGAGGCAGATGGATCACTTGAGCTCAGGAGTTTAAGACCAGCCTGAGCAAGAGGAAGACCCTGTATCTACTAAAAATAGAAAAATTGAGGGTCACTTGAGCCCAAGAACTTGTGGTTGCTGTGAGCTATGACGATGCCATAGCACTGTAGTCAGGGAGCCAGAGTGAAACTCAGTTTCAAACAACCCCCAACCCCAAACCCAGACATCTTTAGAACTTACCTTCCCTTGCTCTGTCTCTTCCTCCCTTCCCTCTTTCTGCCTGTTTCGGTTAGGTCTCTGTGGTCTTATAAGGTACAGGGACTTAGATTAATATAAGAAAAAAAAGGAAAAGAGAGTAAGAAGGTTATGTTGGACAGAGTTCAGTAGCTCTCCCAATGGAAGGAAAAGCTCATTCTTGACTCTGTTAATACTTTGCTCACAACTTTCTTCAACCTCTGCCTGACACCCCATCCCAAAGCCATTTCTGAGCAGTGAAGTCTGTAAGATCCAGGTGTTCTTGTATAATGAACCACTCCAAACTGCAAAGGCTTGAAACAGCAGCATCTCTGAGCTCACTCCATGGGTGCCGGGCAGGTCTTCTGGTCTGGGCAGGCATGGCTGCCGTGGTTTCAGAGGAGGCATTGCCTAAGTTCTGAGACCAGATGCTGGGTAGCTGGGGACTAGCTACCTCGGACTCCTCAGGAGCAGAGCACTGGGTCCTCACCACTGAGTAAATGGCTTCCTTGGACTCCTCGGGGGCAGACCCCACATAACAGCACCTGCCCAGTTCCAGCTGCAACCTGAGATGGCTGATCCATGAGTCTCGAAGGGCTCAGAAATGATCCGATTCATTTATCATAGAGTCCAGTGACTTGCCCCAAGTCCCATTCTTCACTTTTCAATGTGTCATTTTCAGCTGCTAAAACTATCTTGGCTTCTAATGTGCACTCTTCTGTGTCTGTGTCCTGTGAGCCGGGCTGGAGAGGAAGGAGTTGTCCCTAACTCACTGACATCGTCCCCTCCAGTTAAGTTAGTTACCTTGCTACTTGTTTGTGGTCCCTGAGAAGAGTCCCAGGGCACCTCCAATGCAGTAGAGCACCTTATCAACCATGTCATCCTCTGCTCAAAAGTTGTAATTCAAAAAGGATGTAAGAGAATTGAAATGTTAGAGTTCTGGAATGGTTTTTGCTAAAATATTTCATGTTTCATTTTCCTGAACATGTCCTACATGTCCATGCTTGGACCAGCTTTCAGGGACTGCCAGTTTTGGGGGCGGGACTTAGGCTCAAACGAACACCGGATTTGCTCCAAGCCTCTCCCCAATCTTGCCTCTGTTTAAACTATTTTTTCCCCACGACTGTTGCCATCTGTCTGCAGAATCCTATAGTTTCATAAAGACATAGATGATCCTTCATAGTTAAACTTCCCACAATTTTACGCTCAGAAAAGAGGTTGGCACACTGTGGCCTGCAGCTCGGCCTCCTGTTTTTACGGTGTAGCGGGACAGAGCCCTGCCCGTCATTTGCACGTTGGCTGTCACACCACAGATCCTACAGCCCATAGAGTTAGGGTATTTACTGTCTAGCCATTTAGGGGACCCTTGACTTGAAAGGGTGACCACGTAGCACTTTGCTTTTACCCCTCATGATAATAAATAATGGCATATAAATAAAAGTCATCACTGATGTGGTGGATAATTCTCTTTGAATATTACGATATCCAGTGTTGAGCCCGCTCCTGAGGAACAGATGTGATTCTTCACAGAGCACAGATACAGCAGATACAGCTGGCCAAGTACCAACACTCAGGAGCAGGAGAGGAACGTGAACTCACGTCGTGACTGTGGAATCTGTGTTCTTACCTGCTCTTGGGATGATAGCGATCTCTTCTCTCCTGGGCTGAATTTTAATTTTCTCTTGGTATGGTATTGAGCGTGCTATCTTGTGTATGGAATGCTATCATCTTCTTTAATCTTCAAATGAATGTTCAGCTATGTTCCTGCATACAGGAGAAAGTAGGCATCGAGGGAATCATTCAACACCTCCCTGCTTCTTGGTACTTGGGATGTAGCCAGGGGCACACACTGTCCATTCTTACTAGGACTTACAAGGACTCTAAGCTCCTTGAAGGCACAGATGGGCATCTCCATGGAAACAACCAACACATCAGTCACGTCTGGGGTTGGGAGTTGCTTGAGAACTAGAATCTAGCACCTCTGTTTCCAGTCACGTTTCAGCTGCAAATTAAGCATCATCTCCAGAAAAGCCTATCTTTCTCCTATTCATTTATATAGCACGAGAACCTTATTTGATTTTCAAGGTTTTGTTACAAAGCCTATTCACATCTAAGAGTTAGTGAGCATACTTATAACACTAGTTTTGGTGGTTGATGTTAGAATCATGGAATCTATGACAAAGAAAAGAAAGGAAAGAGCTAAGGTATAAAGTGCTGACCATGTCAGGCAGGTCAGCTTGTATTTCATGCAGCCAGTTGAGAATGGTGCCGTAATTATAATAATCAGAATGGAATTTCAGAGGGGTTAACAAATTTTCCTGAATTGAACACAAAACGTGAGCCCTAGCAGGGCTTGCAGCCCCAGCCACGTCATGACGCCCTGGACTGTTCTCCGAGTAGCAAGGCTTGATATGCCATGCCGTGTTACACTGGCCACAGCATGTCACACTGGCCATGCCCTGTCACACTGGCCACACCATGTCACACTGGCCAGGCTGTGTCATGCTGGCCACACCATGTCACACTGGCCAGGCCATGTCATACTGGCCACACCGTGTCACGCTGGCCAGGATTTGTCATGCTGGCCACACCATGACAGACTGGCCATACTCTGTCACACTGGCCATGCTGTGTCACACTGGCCATGCCCTGTCACACTGGCCACATCATGTCACACTGGCCAGGCTGTGTCACACTGGCTACACCATGTCACACTGGCCAGGCTGCGTCACACTGGCTACACCATGTCACACTGGCCACACCAGGTCACAGTGGCACTAAATGGAGGCTGCAGCTCATTCCTCGGGTTGTGGTTCAAGATAATTGACCTGAAAGTGTTGAGGAAAGTTAAAAGCATTATCAGAGCGAGACTTTAATTTTCAGATCTTCTGAATCATGAGCTGCCTGGTACTGAATTCGGCTACGTTACATACTTAATCTCACCAATCCACTTAAAGGTGATACTTTTTTCCCCTGTAGCTGCCACCGGCCTTGGAGCCTGGGCCTTCTAGGTTCATGTCCTACTATCAGGATACATTCTCAGAGGCTCTTTCTGAGCTTTCAAACAGAACTTCAGACTTTTCCAAAACCTTTGTATTTATCAAGGCTAATCGTGTTATGCCCAAATTAGAGAAAAAGATAAATGCTTAATTTAGCACCCTTTCCGTGTCTCTGAAAATAACACAGTTTTTTCATGCCCTCCTGTTCTCTGCTGAGATATATTTAAAAGAACACACCATGTGAGCTGTCTGTACGCACATAAATACACGGATATATACAGGGCGCTCATGAAGTCCCTGTGCAATTTACAATGTAAAACTCTTTTAAATTGCGCTCCAACTTACAGACTTTATGGACACCCTGTGTATATATATCTCAGCAGAGAATGCAATTCACAGACCACGTTGCATGTTCTTTTCAACTTCGGTACAAAAACATCGGCCCTAATAAAAAGCAATAATAAAGGTCAATTTATAAATATTTCGCAATTTCCCCTCTTATACTGGGTGTCCATAAAGTTCATGTGCAATTTAAAATAGATAGTGTGCGATTTAAAATTGCCCACAAACTTTATGGACACTCTGTATGGTACTTCAGTTAACATTCCCTCACCAGACCCTGGAGCAAGAGTGCTGAGCCGTACTTTACAGACAAGGCCTAGAGGTTCAGGCAAGTGAACAGGTTGCCAACTATGACTAACCTTTGCTGACATTATTCTGGTGAGGCCCACGTTCAAACATTTCATATGTGTCAACTCGCTGTACCTTCCTGAGGGGTGAAGCCAGACCGGGAAGCAGCCTCTCCCAACCAAATGCCGCCCTGGGCTTTTGTACTTCGCCACCTTGCTGTGGAGGTGACTGGCTTGCCATTCTCCTTTTGTTTTATTTCTCATGGAATTATTTATTTAATGAGTTATTTTGTCTTACAATCAAAAACCAAAATGAAGTACAAAGAATAATTCTGACTCATAACTGCATAGTGCTTTATAGTTCAAACATCAACGCAGCAAGCAATGTTAGATGTTTTCTTGTTTTTTACAATAATCTCAGGAGATGATTATCATCACACTTAAAAATTGCAGAATAGGGGCAGCACCTGTGGCTCAAAGGAGTAGGGCGCCAGCCCCATATGCTGGAGGTGGGGGTTCAGACCCAGCCCTGGCCAAAAACTGCAAAAAAAAAAAATAAATAAAATTGCAGAATAAAACAAACAAATGCGGTGCAGGGAAGTGCCAGGTTGTACATCCTCATTCCCTCTTCTTAGCAACGTCTCTCCCTGTCCACTCTACACGACCAACGACGTGTCCTAACTTAGCATTCTCCACCAATTTTCATTAGCTTATTTGGCAAAAGAGAACATACTAACCAGAGCAAACAGAGCAAGTGTTTAACCTGCTGCCTCCCTCTCGCTTCCGCCCTGGTGTTACACCATCAGGCAACACAGGTTTCCAGGCCTGAAATTAGGGAGATTAGATTTTATGATGAGGAAAATTTCTCTCCAGAGGGTTGCATTTCACCTTGTGTGCAGTGAAGGCTTGTTTTGACAGTTCCAACTGTAAAGAGCACTCCACCACTGACTGCTTGTCTGTGACTCACCTCCAGGAGTCTCTGTCTGGAACATCTGTCCAATTTGCAAATCACGATTTTAATTTTACTTGGAGGATGCTTTGATAAAGCGAGACCCACACACCACCGTTCTACCAGGGAACAAATTAAAATAAGCATGGAATTTGGTTTGCAGAAAATACATCACCTCTAAGTTTTTCTAAATAGATTGTGGTGGTGCACATTATCCCAACAGCAGAGGGACGAGGCTGAGAATTGAATTTTGTGCTCTCAGTAGCTGTGAATGCTCGTAGACGATGTGCCTGTATTCACAAACCAGGGATGGACTTGGCAGAGTAATTCAACCCCTGCTTTAATATTCAGATTTCTGCACTCAGGTTCCCAGAGAGGCCTTGGCGTACACCCGCCAGCAGGTGAGAGAGTTAGTTCTCTAGGGTAACGTTCCTCTGCCTTTGTGGCCACCATGATTTATGCATTACCTTTGTCAAGGAGTATATTCTCTGAGATTTTTCTCAATAACCTCCCTGAAGCTAGCATGAATTATCTTCTTAAAATTTAAGAAATAGTGCAGTTCCTTAAGAACTCTGACCCTGCTTAAAACTAATCCCAAATAAATTTTCATTTCTAACCTTGCCATTTTACATACCAAAATGGATTGTGGCAGTGCAGTTACTTTTATGCTAAACTTTATTTTAAGGTTATGTGTCTATGGAGGTGATATGTGAGGGCAGGGACTGTGTCATGTTTACCTCAGAACCCTCAGTGCTCCATCTCAGCACAGCTGTCCAGGGTGGTGTGTGCTCCAATTAGCTTGCTTGACTTCAACTCCCAGATCAGCCACTAAAGACAATGACATATTTCACTTTGGGCCAGGCACAGTAGCTCACACCTATAATCCCAGCTGTCTGGGAGGCTGAGGTGGGTGGGTCGCTTGAGCTCAGGAGTTCAAGACCAGCCTGAGCAAGAGTGAGACCGCTTCTCTACTAAAAATAGAAAAATAAGCTGGGCATAGTGGCTCACACCTGTAGTCCCAGCTACTTGGGAGGCTGAGACAAGAGGATCACTTGAGAGTAGGAGGTTGAGGTTGCTGTGAGCTGTGACACCCCGGCACTCTACCTGGGTGACAGAGTGAGGCTCTGTCCCCCCCAAAAATTTATATCTATATCTATATATATGTATATGTAAATATTTCACTTCGGACACGTGTTTTAACCTCTCTGAAAGGGCTAACAATGGCGTTTATGCATTTTGGTGGAATGTTAAACAAAAGCAGGTGGATTCATTTATGTTTAGTAATTGTCTAAACATGGTACTTACAGTTACTGACCATGGGGTTGACTAAAAGTCTGCTGAATTAATGTTGAATAAAATTGGAAAGTACACAGTTCTATGAAGTCCAGAGTTTTCTGCTACTATGAAGTTACCAGGGAGTCACTGAGCTGTAATGGGAAGAATAATGCACATGGGCCAGACGTCCTGGCTCTGTCCCTGCCGTGGCACGTGCAGTGGGGAAGCTTCCCGTCACCCTGAGGTGTTGCTGGTAACGATGGGTAATGCTGATAGCTGTTGCCTGAGCTCTCACCAGGAAACACTATCCAGGGCTGGGGCTTTTAAACGTCCATCTCCAATGCCTTTATTCACAGACATTTTCATCTCCAAGGAGCCCAAAGAATAAGCAAAGAAAACAAATAACAACAGAGCTGAATTTATGGGCTTGAACCCAGGGTGGGCAAGAAAGCCGGGGTTACTCTGGTCCTGACCTTAGCCCGGACTTCCCCCTTCACTTCCCAGACACCAGACAGTGGTAAGCACATTTCTCCAGGGGACAGAACCCTGAACTGCTGAAGGGTTGTCATGCCACAGGAGTGATTGTGCTGGAAATGATCTCCTCTGTCTTTCCTTTGAGGCTCTAGACATTTCTGCCCTGAGTCATCCTCTTCCAGTGACCCTAACCCTGGAGGTGCTCTGGAAGACTGAGGCTTTGGCAGAGCTCCAGAGTAAGTAAGCTCTGCTCAGGATACAGATGGTGAGGAAGTGAGTGTGGGAAATTGGTGTCTGGTAGCTACAAAACTGAGAAAAATCCTGCAGAATTAGGATTCTGGTTTCATGAGACTTCTCTCTCTCTCTCTCTTTTTTTTTTTGCAGTTTTTGGCCGGGGCTGGGTTTGAACCCGCCACCTCCAGCATAAGGGGCTGGCGCCCTACTCTTTGAGCCACAGGCACTGCCCACTTCCCTCGTTTATCAAGCTGTGTTTGACCAGCACTGAGTAAATGATCTCACTGATAACTCATGCATTGGACACAGACGAAAGGGACCTTAAATCAGAAGATTTAAAATTGGGAGGGGCTCTCAAGACTAATTTGTTTCAGAATCTTTATTTTACAGATACAGGCGTGGAGACCCAGAGGAATAACAGGCCGTCGCTGCTGTCACTGTCATGGAGGGGCTGGGCTCCTCCTGAGGGTGGGTTGGAGATGCGGTCAGGAAAACTCAGCTGTGACTGAGACAGTTCGTTGTTATCTCCGGGGACTTTTGCACCTTTAGTGTCATTGATAGAGAGGAGACAGACACATGTGTTTACTTTTGAAGGTGTTTAATCGGAGCTGGCTACTTAGATAAATTGTGGATGGATAGACAGACGGATGATAGATGAACAATTCACATCACTGAGAACTCCCAGTGTGTCGAGCACTGTTTTAAGTGACTTCTGTATCATACTTTATTTAATCTTCACAACAGCCCGATGCAATTATTCCATGTCATTGACAAATGAAGACACAGAGGCACGGAGAAGTCGGCTGCGTAAGTCACCCGGCCAGAGCGGCAGAGTGGGACGGGACTCCGGAAATCTCACTCCAGAGCCCAGCTGGTTTCCAGCCTCCCTGCTGAGGGCAGAGACCCTAGACCAGGCAAAGAGGTGGCGGGGAGGTAAGGACAGGGTGGACCTCAGGTGCTGACAGCTGATGAGCCGGCCCCAAGTGTCACCCCAGGTGTCCCTTCCTGTGTAGCTCACCTACCCGTCCCCTGCTCCTCCTGCTCCACCCTCTCCCCTGCAGTGCCGGGTCCCTCTGGGCCTCAGCCTCCCTCACATCTCCCCACTTTTCATGCACCGTGAGTCCCAGCTGTTCCCCTCATTTGTTTCCGGGGCTGGACTGGGGAAGACAGAGACGGGTACCCATGGTGACCTTCTTGCCAGGGACCAAGATACAAGGACAGGTGGCTTTCCTGCTGCCATAGAGGAACTTGTCTGGAGAGCCACCCTGGCTTGTGTTGGTGCGTCCTGCCGGGCAGGGGGAAGACCACACCAGGAAGGTTGTTCCATAACGGGTGATCTGCCATGCTGCGGGGAGCTGTGTCAAGGGCCTGGATAGAGCCTGCAGAATTTTCCCTCACAGAGAAACTCCCCATGTCTACATATGAACACATTTCCATGGAAGGGACACGTTCCTGCAGTGAGCCGAAGAGCCTCCAGCTTCACAGGTGCACTCTCCCGGTACTTCTCCGCCGGTGCACCTGGGTCCAGATGTTTCCACTTCATCCTCTAAGGACCTTCCCACATCACCTACCACTGGCTCCCCCAAATTGAGGATTGCAAAGGTGTGCCATGATTTCTACAACAGGGTGCTGCTGGGGCCATAACGTGGTATTTTATGTGGGAACCGCAGAGACTTCTTGGCATAAGCAGTTCCTGATGTTTGGATGCCCTGCAGGGTCGCTCAGGAGTCCCACCCTTGCCCGCCTGCAGCTGCCGTGAGTTCAGTCCTGGGCCCTGCCTCTGGCTAGGCCCCTCTGCACCTGCTGGCTGCCCGGCTTGTGCCTGTTCCCCAGTGGCATCGCCCAGGGCTTTTGCCTGTCCCTCGCCTCCAGCGAGCAGCCCCACTTCTGATTCTTGCTCGCCTCCTTTCTCTGTCTTCATCTTCCAGGTCCTTCTTCTTGGCCTCATTCTCTGCCAGTAAAGAAAGAACTTTAAAACATCTTCTAGAAGCAGAAGGTTGCTTTATAATTAAGCTCCAGCCCTACCAGAGAGGATGCCCATTGTAGAAATGCGTCACTGCAGAGGGGCCTCCCCGGAACAGACCCGAGATGGACTGACCCATTGTACAAATGTGTCACTGCAGAGGGGGCTCCCCGGAACAGACCCAGGATGAACTGAGGGTATCGGGATCTGCAGTCCAGTTTCACCTGGGACAACTTGTTGAGGCCTTGGCTGGGGCCAGCTCATAGGAGACACTCCCAGTACAGGGCACCCTGCTCAGGATACAGTATGCACATTGAGCAGAGGAAGGGCCCTCTGTTCCCAGAGGGAAGGGAGCTGAGTCTGGGGATCTAATGGGTGGAGGCTGGAGCATCCTCATCACTGTTGCTCCCAACCACCTGCTGTGGGTTTGCAGCTCTTGTCCCTGTGACATGGGGTGGTGAGAGATTCTGTCCCTAAATGGGGTGCATTTCTTTGAGGAGTTCCTTCAAGGGCCCCAGTAAGCTACATGCTATCGCTGCTGACTGGGCACTGGGGGCCTTGCATCCAGGTCCAGCAAGAGAGAAAAGAGAAGGGTCACCATGCAGGAGGCAGGACAGATGACCCGACCCCTGGGCTCTCTCCACAGTCCCTGCCAGGTGTAACTGTGCCAGTCCACCAAAGTTGGTCAGAGACGGGGTGGTTCCCAGGGCTCAGGCCACTCAGGAATCAGGATCTGGTCATGTTCCCAGGTAATGTTATTTAATATTTTATGTGTTGATGTGGCTGGACCAGTTAATCAAGCACTGGTGTGGGTATTGCTGTAAAGGAGGGTGAACACCCCGGCCAATGCACTTTAAGGGAGATGGAAATGGACTGCTCGGTAATGTGGGCAGGCCTCGGCCACACAGTTGAAAGACACAAAAACAAAAATTGAGGTTTCTTTGAAGAGAAGGGAAGGGAAGAGAAGGGAAGGAGAGAGGGGACAGGGAAAGGGGGAGAGAAAGAGAGAGCGATTGAGAGAGAGGCGGGAGAGGAAAAGGTAAGGGGGAGGGAGAGAGAGACAAGAAAGGGAGGAGGGGAGAGATGGGGAGAGAGAGGAGAGAGATGGGGAGAGAGAGAGGAGAGAGACGGGGAGAGAGAGGAGAGAGACGGGCAGAGAGAGAGGAGAGAGACGGGCAGAGAGAGAGGAGAGAGACGGGCAGAGAGATGGGGAGAGAGAGGAGAGAGACGGGGAGAGAGAGAGGAGAGAGACGGGGAGAGAGAGGAGAGAGACGGGCAGAGAGAGAGAAGAGAGACAGGGAGAGAGATGGGGAGAGAGAGGAGAGAGACGGGGAGAGAGAGAGGAGAGAGACGGGCAGAGAGAGAGGAGAGAGACGGGGAGAGAGATGGGGAGAGAGAGGAGAGAGACAGGGAGAGAGAGAGGAGAGAGACGGGCAGAGAGAGAGGAGAGAGACGGGGAGAGAGATGGGGAGAGAGAGGAGAGAGACGGGGAGAGAGAGAGGAGAGAGACGGGCAGAGAGAGAGGAGAGAGACGGGGAGAGAGATGGGGAGAGAGAGGAGAGAGACGGGGAGAGAGAGAGGAGAGAGACGGGGAGAGAGAGGAGAGAGACGGGCAGAGAGAGAGGAGAGAGACGGGCAGAGAGAGAGGAGAGAGACGGGGAGAGAGAGGAGAGAGACGGGCAGAGAGAGAGGAGAGAGACGGGGAGAGAGAGAGGAGAGAGACGGGCAGAGAGAGGAGAGAGACGGGGAGAGAGAGAGGAGAGAGACGGGGAGAGAGAGGAGAGAGACGGGGAGAGAGAGAGGAGAGAGACGGGCAGAGAGAGAGGAGAGAGACGGGCAGAGAGAGGAGAGAGATGGGGAGAGAGAGGAGAGAGACGGGCAGAGAGAGAGTAGAGAGACGGGCAGAGAGAGAGTAGAGAGACGGGGAGAGAGAGGAGAGAGACGGGGAGAGAGAGAGGAGAGAGACGGGCAGAGAGAGAGGAGAGAGACGGGCAGAGAGAGGAGAGAGACGGGGAGAGAGAGAGGAGAGAGACGGGGAGAGAGAGGAGAGAGACGGGGAGAGAGAGGAGAGAGACGGGCAGAGAGAGAGGAGAGAGATGGGGAGAGAGAGAGGAGAGAGATGGGCAGAGAGATGGGGAGAGAGAGGAGAGAGACGGGGAGAGAGAGAGGAGAGAGACGGGGAGAGAGAGAGGAGAGAGACGGGGAGAGAGAGAGGAGAGAGATGGGCAGAGAGATGGGGAGAGAGAGGAGAGAGACGGGGAGAGAGAGAGGAGAGAGATGGGCAGAGAGATGGGGAGAGAGAGGAGAGAGACGGGGAGAGAGAGGAGAGAGACAGGCAGAGAGAGAGGAGAGAGATGGGGAGAGAGAGAGGAGAGAGATGGGCAGAGAGATGGGGAGAGAGAGGAGAGAGACGGGGAGAGAGAGAGGAGAGAGACGGGGAGAGAGAGAGGAGAGAGATGGGCAGAGAGATGGGGAGAGAGAGGAGAGAGACGGGGAGAGAGAGGAGAGAGACGGGGAGAGAGAGAGGAGAGAGACGGGGAGAGAGAGAGGAGAGAGATGGGCAGAGAGATGGGGAGAGAGAGGAGAGAGACGGGGAGAGAGAGGAGAGAGACGGGGAGAGAGAGAGGAGAGAGACGGGGAGAGAGAGGAGAGAGACGGGGAGAGAGAGGAGAGAGACGGGGAGAGAGAGAGGAGAGAGACGGGGAGAGAGAGGAGAGAGACGGGGAGAGAGAGAGGAGAGAGATGGGCAGAGAGATGGGGAGAGAGAGGAGAGAGACGGGGAGAGAGAGAGGAGAGAGATGGGCAGAGAGATGGGGAGAGAGAGGAGAGAGACGGGGAGAGAGAGGAGAGAGACAGGCAGAGAGAGAGGAGAGAGACGGGGAGAGAGAGAGGAGAGAGATGGGCAGAGAGATGGGGAGAGAGAGGAGAGAGACGGGGAGAGAGAGAGGAGAGAGACGGGGAGAGAGAGAGGAGAGAGATGGGCAGAGAGATGGGGAGAGAGAGGAGAGAGACGGGGAGAGAGAGAGGAGAGAGACGGGGAGAGAGAGAGGAGAGAGATGGGCAGAGAGATGGGGAGAGAGAGGAGAGAGACGGGGAGAGAGAGGAGAGAGACGGGGAGAGAGAGAGGAGAGAGATGGGCAGAGAGATGGGGAGAGAGAGGAGAGAGACGGGGAGAGAGAGGAGAGAGACGGGGAGAGAGAGAGGAGAGAGACGGGGAGAGAGAGGAGAGAGACGGGGAGAGAGAGAGGAGAGAGACGGGGAGAGAGAGGAGAGAGACGGGGAGAGAGAGGAGAGAGACGGGCAGAGAGAGAGGAGAGAGACGGGGAGAGAGAGAGGAGAGAGATGGGCAGAGAGATGGGGAGAAAGAGAGGAGAGAGACGGGGAGAGAGAGAGGAGAGAGACGGGGAGAGAGAGGAGAGAGATGGGGAGAGAGAGGAGAGGGAAAGGGTGGCAAGAGAGGAGAGGGAGGCTAGTCCTGTCTCTCTGGACAGCCCCGACCCATGCAGCCCTGAGATGGGCAGCTGTGGTACCGGAGGGGTTGAGGATCAGCAGGGGAGGGAGGAGGGGCAGGTGCATCTCCCAGACTGACCATAGCAGGGCCGCCACCCCCACACCATGCCTTTCCCAAGCATCCCTTAGACAAGGATGGAGCACACAGGGTCCTAGAGCCTGTCCATTCCCACCCTACACAGGCCTCCCCAGGGCTCCCCTTGTTGGCTGAGACTTCAGTCCCACCTGCAGTCTCGCCCTGCCTGGCCTTGGTCTCACCCCTTTGCTTGTCCCTGAGAAGTCTTCCCTGCCCTCTGCTCCTGCCTCTTTGTCGGTTTCACAGGCTTCACCCCCCCAGTACGTTTCTTGTCCTCCTAAGTCTCCCTCTGCACCTGCTTCCTGGAGGCCCCAGCAGACATGTGTCCTTCTAACCCATGTCCTGCTCTGTCCCTTGCCCCGCAGAGAGGTTTAACTGGAGGCTGCCTCAGACCCTCCCTTCACTGTGCTTCTGGGTCCTCTCACTCTGTCCTTCGCTCCTTTCCAACCTGACATGACCTACACCCAGCTTACAGCTGGTGACGGACTGTCCTATAGCTGCTGTTCATCACCTCTGCCTGCTCTAAGCTCTGAAATAAATCTGGATGGATCTATTACTTTTTCTAAATTTCTACCGAGACGTGGAGCAGCAGTGTGTGTGTGTGTGTGTGTGTGTGTGCGAGTGTGCGTGTGTGTGAGTGTGTGTGCGAGTGTGTGAGTGTGTGTGTGCGTGCGAGTGTGTGTGTGTGTGTGGGGGGGTGTCTACACAGGAGAGGTAAGATAAGAAAGGAAAAGGAAGGTCACAGTAATAAAAGTTTGCATCTTTGCTGTGCCGAAAAATCTGTGCTTAGATTTGCAAATGGGCCATTCTGAATTTATTTAGGAAAACTGGTGAACTCCCTCCTTTTTGGAGGAGGACCCCAAAGA
Source organism: Nycticebus coucang (assembly GCF_027406575.1). Classification (NCBI taxonomy): domain Eukaryota; kingdom Metazoa; phylum Chordata; class Mammalia; order Primates; family Lorisidae; genus Nycticebus; species Nycticebus coucang. Next base: position 36,180,505 of record NC_069802.1, on the reverse strand, counting down.
TTTGTTGTATACTTGAACCTTTTAGACTAAATAACATCATCCACCTACCAGCAGGGTGCTTTAAAGTGTTAAGGATTCTTGCAAATGCAGCCTATTAGCAGTGTAAGATGTTCTGGTTCTGACCGTCAGAGGCAGACTGCCCACGTTTTAGGTCATGCTGACCCAAGCTTAGTCTAGAACTACTGATGTGCATTCCAGGCCAGGTTTCGTCTCTGTAAATGGAATTCAGAGCATCAGGGATATTTCCAGAATGGTGCCAGCAGGCCACCCAGTGCTCCAGTCAGGAATCATTTGATGGTGAAATGCTTCGGTCCTGTGCATTTCCTTGGGCACCGGACTCGGAGGTGTCAGTGAATAGACAGATCCCCTTACCTCACAGTTTACGGAGCTACGATAAGAACGGGTGTGTGGTCTCTCTTGGTTAATAAAAGTGTTCAGAATTAGAGTTAATAATAGCTTCTGTTACTTGTCTGTTGTTTCATCCTTAGGAAATAAACTGCTTCAAGTCTCTTTCTTCGTCTTTCAGATGAGGATTAAAATACTTATTTTCCAAGAATCTTACAAATGCCAAAATGTGACAGTGCTGCCTAAGATGATTTTCTCTTATGGAATATACAGAATGTGCTCCTCCCTAAATCACCGTCTCAGATTTTAGTCCTCGCCACGCAATCATCTGTGTGTGTGCGCACATACACACGCTAACATTTTCTCCCAAAATTTAATTTGGCAGAATTGTCACAAGAAGTGATTTTCTAATTGAGAATCTACTTCTTGAAATCAAAGGGTGAACATTCAAACTGCAATTAGGGACCAACAAGGCACACTCTCTTTCTAACTTTGGCAATCTTCTTCCAGCTGGGAAGGTCTGGAGGAAAAGAGTCTCCAACACCCAAACAGAAGGATGAGGGAGATAATACTGTCCCCGGACACTGCGGGGTTTGCGGATGTCCCAGACTATGTGAGTGCTCTGTGGTCATCTGCTTTTCACTTGGACAGAAATCTTGACTACGTCTCTCTTACAAACATAATAGCCGGGGTTTCTGGCCAACTGGCTTTGCCACTGGCCTCTTCTGAGAACGTGTGCAAGTCCCCAGCCTTCCCGGGCTTCTCTCTCCTTTTCTGTCAAATGTGGGTAACTCCCTCAGCTGCAGGGCTGCTCAGAGGATCCCAGAATGGGCTTCTTACTCTCCACGCTCATCACGCAGCTCAGTCTCCAAAGCCCGTCAGTGTGGTGACAGCACTGGTGGCCTTTCCACCAAACACGGCAGGAGCACAGCCTGGAGCTCTGCTAGCTCAAGTAGCAGAGACTGAGCTTTCCACATCCCCAAGTTTCTGCAGCTTCTCCTGCACATGTGGCGGCATTAGGGGGCCTGTGTTCCCGCTGAGGGCTGTTGGTGGACGAGGACTTGGTGCTGCCCAGGGAGCTCCACAAGCTGCAGGCCATGAGCCAGGAGCCCAGGCCGCACGGTCGGTCCTTCTTCCTGCTCTGGCTGCAGGCTGCTCCTGCTGGCGTCCTGGCGTGCTTAGTGGAGACGCGACCCAGTGCCCAGGTGCCTGCCTTTCCTGTCCACTTCTTCCCCTCATTTTAGACCCCTGCGTGTCTTTGAGTTAGGAGGGAAACAGTTACTGTTGGAAGGTCAGCCTATCCACTCAGCTCAGGCCCTCAGGCCATCCTTAATAGGACAGTAGTTTAGATTTACAGTCTAAACCCTTCCCCCCGAGCACACACATTCCCAGTGCTTGAGCTCTCACGGCTGGCCTCGGTCCTTCTCTCGGGGACTCCTCTTCCAGCTGCCTAGGCCTTCCTGTGGTCTGGCTCAGGCCCGCTCCATTCCAACGCAGTTTTCATGACATGGGAAGGGGCGGATCCCAGGGAAGTGGGCAGAGGTCTGCCCATTTCTCTCCCTCCATGCCTTCCCACCCTCACGGGACTCAGTGATGTCTGGGGGGCACAGGGATCTCCCTCCTTCCCTGTGTTCTTTGCAGATGGGCTGAGCCCAAATTCCAGGGGGCACATTGGATGTTGGATAAGGACGATTCCTCTGGGAACCAGCCCTGGAGTAGCCAGACATGCCTGAATCCGAGTGTGTCTCAACTTTCCAGACTGGAGTGTTTGAGGGGAGAGTGCAGGCTAGATGTGCTGGGAGGCAGAGGCAGGCTGGACGTTGTGAATAGACGGAGGCGCAGAGATGGAAACTCAGGCTAATCTGTACTAACTGGAACCCAACAGTGTGCAAGGGTTCCCTTTTCTCCACATCCTTGCCAACATTTGCTATCTTTATTATTATTATTATAGCCATTCTAACAGGTGTAAAGGAACGTCTCACTGTGGCTTTAATTTGCATTTCCCTCATGATTAGTGATGCTGAGCATTTTGTAAATATCTCTGCTGGCCATTTGTAGATCTTCTTTGAGAAATCTTTATTCAAGTCCTTTGCCTGTTTTTTTTTTTTTCAATTAAGCTACTTGTTTCACTATTGTTGAGTTCCCTGTCTCTGCTGGATGTGAGCCTGCTCTCAGCTGACGGTCTGCAGACAACTTTCTCTTATTCTGTAAGCCGTCTTTTCATTCTGTTGTTTGTCTGCTGTGCAGAAGAATGCCACTTGCCTGTGTTCCCTTTTGCTCCCTGTGCTTTCGGAGTCTCATCCAAGAGATTATTATTGGCCGGACCAATGTCAGGGCTGTTCCCTTACACTTCCTCTGGTAGTTGTGAGTTTGAAGATTTAATCCATTTTGGTTGGTTTTTGTATGTGGTGTGAGATAAGGGTCTGATTCCAGAATGCTAAGTAAACACCTACACTCCCCTGCTCAGGCAGCATTGTTCACCGGGGCCCGGACATGGAACCCCGTGAGCCCCTCAGTGATGGTGGATAAGGGGAACTGGGATGTACACACAGGGGCACAGCATTCAGCCTTGAGAAGAAGGAAATTCCGCCACTTGAGGCAAGTGGATGAACCTGGAGGGTATTATGTCCAGTGAACTAGGCCAGGCACAGGACAAATACCACAAAGTCCTCATTTATGTGGAATCTGAGACAAAGCTAAATTCCTAGCAACAGAGAATAGAACGGTGGTTACCAGGGCCAGTGGGGGCCATTGAGACGTTGGTCAGGAGATGATAGAATTTCAGTTACATAAGAGGAACAAGTTTAAGAGTAATTTGCAAGCGTGTCTACCATAGTCACAGCAACACACTGTATTCTTCAGAAAAATTTTTAAGTGCACTCACCATAAAAATTGGTAAGAATGTGAGGTCATGTATATGTTAATCTTCTAAATGTGTCCATTCCGTGATAAATATGCATTTTTTTTTAAAAGAGAGAAAAGGAGACAGGATTTGCTGTTCTGCATAGAAGCATCAGTTATGTGTATTAATGTAGTGCTGATAACCACAGTTTCCTCAGGGTGCCTGTTGAAAACTTTCACAGGCAAACAGACGTTGCTGGACAAATGATGAACAAATAAGGAGTCAAATGCTTGGTCGACAACATCAGGATGCGCCTCCAGTGTGCAGGCCTTTAAAATGTGACGATGATTGTAGCGACAATAGTTTCCAGTTAATACAGGTGCGGAGTTTTATTTCTATGTGTGCGAGTTTTCACTATATTCAATTCAGCAAATTTATCTAACTCCTCATTCCCCCAAAGTCTGCGGAAGATCAATAGCTAATTGCATGAAAGCTATAACCCAGTTACAACCTAAGAATAGGGGGAAGGGGAAAGGGAGGGGAGGGAGATTGGTGGGATTACACCTGTGGTGCATCTTACTAGGGTATATGTGAAACTTAGTAAATGTGGAATGTAAATGTCTTAGCACAGTAACTAGGAAAATGCCAGGAAGGCTATGTTAACCAGTGTGATGGAAATGTGTCAAATGGTCTATGAAACTAGTATATGGTGCTAGTGATCACATTAATGTACACAGCTATGATTTAATAAAAAAAAAAATAGCTAATTGCAGGCCCATGTCTGGGCCTTTCAGCAAAGCATCTCACCCCCCCTCCCACACACACCCTTGCAGACACTTGAGTTACTGTAAAGAGCCCACGTCTTTATTATTGGTTAGCCTCGTCTGCTTTGAGTATTTGACATTAGATTTTCTGGTCTAAGAGCTAATTTTCCCAGAAACAAGAATAATGAAATTATCTCAACACATTCTTTTTCTAAAAAAACATTTTAATGACATTCTAATCTTTCTAAAGCACTTTTAGCATTTGGTCCTAACCCCTCTGGGAGGAAGCAGCCGCACTGGTCTGCACGTTACTCCCCTCAGCAGAGGGCAAAGTGGTGAAGTGACTTAGCGGAATTGAAACTCGAATGCAGAGTCTGCAAAGACCTGTCTAGTGAATAATTGTTCTCTTCCATAATATTATTTCTCCTTAAAAACAAAGTCAAACAGAACATTCTGAGAATATATGTACACGTTATGTTGTAAACACCTGACTTGAATTCTAAGTAAATTTAGATAGTATCTTAATCTTGGATTAAGGGCGAATTTGGAAGATGATTTCAATACATCCACAGTTATATCCAGATTAAGTTGGTTTCCATTCAGGCATTGGATTCTGGAAGTTCTGGAGTCCCTTAAATTATGCTTGCAGTGTGACATGGGCACCTGAGAGAGACTCCCACACAGCGGCTGGTTTCTGCACAGGGGAGGGGAGTACCATCCCATGCAGCTTCCTGAGGCAGGACACAGCCTGGGCACAGGGCTGTCCCCTCCTCTTACTGAGAACTAAGGCTAATTCTGCGTCCTCAGGCCCTGAAGGGTGGCATCTCGCCCTTGTATTTAGGTTCAGTTTCTCTCCCTTAAGAATGGGAGGAGTGTGATGGAAGCAAGCCCAGAGCTCTGCTGTCAGACCTTCCTTCCTTAGTGTCAGGAGAGTAAGGGGCAATTTCAGCGTCTCAGCTGTGGGGGATGAAGAAGGATTGTAAATACCTCTTCAGACCCACTGTTGTGTATAGGGAGCCCTAGAGTCTTCTGAGGTCAAGACTGACACAAAAGAGACTGATCCTTCCTTTGGCTCCCGTGGTAGAGACCAATCCTTCCTTTGGCTCCCGTGGTAGACATTTAATGACGAGGTTTTGAATGGATGGGCCAGTTGTCAAGAATAGAAGCTCGGAGAAGGGCACAGAGTAGCTCTCTGGGAAGAGAGAGGGTTTTCTGTGCTGGGCTTACTTTTTCGCTTCCCTTCCCAGCCCACTTCCTCCTGCTTTCTGATGACCTCCCGGCGTGGGGCGGGGGAGGGGGAGTGCCCTCCTCAGAGGGCTTTGGGGTCATGCTGTCGTCAGACAACTTTTCTCATCAGTGGACACGTAGGGCCCTGGGCTGGGAGCAAGGAGAATGGAGAGGGTAGGGAGGTGCTCTCACCGCCTGGGATGCTCTGTGCTTTTGCAAACGGCCTGTTCTCTGTAGATCCTCAGGCACCAAAGAGCTGCCATGAGAAAGGAGTTAGAAACAAAAGTGACATGGAACAGGTCCAAGGGACTGTGGAGAGGGGGGTGGGGTCATTCAGGTGTGGAAATGCCTTGTCCCTGGGTCAGGATGGCAGGTGGACCTTGGCTGGCTGACAACATCTCAGCCCGTCTAGCCCAAGGCCGCTGAGCGCTCAGACTGGTCAGGGGTTTTCAAGCACAGTCTGAACTGGACTCTAACTGGGATCTTACAGGCTAAAGGGCCATCACAGGGGATCAGGAGAGAGTGTAACCGAGGGGGGACACACACCCACAGGATGGCTCACTGGAAGGAGCCCAGGAGCAAAGGCACAGAGGCAGGAATTCACCCACGGTGCATCTGGGAGGGGCAACCGTGGGGGTATTTATAAGACGTGAGTGCAGGTGAGACAGAGCGGGGCTGGGTCACACGTGGCCCCAACACAGGCGAATGGGTCTCCCTCATCATGTGACAAAGGGGACCTTCATGTTTTGTTTCTGAACACCAACTAACCTCATGCACAAACATTTCACTTTACCTTTTTAATCCTCACAAAATGCTCCTTCATCCTTGCAGTAAATTCGTGCTTAGTAACAGGCACTCCAGGGAGAGTCAGCCAGACAGGTTCAAGTGGGGAAGATAAACTAATATAAAAACAAGCAAATGTCTACTGAATTGATTACTTTAGAAATGTATAACCATCAGATAAGCAAGTAAACACTCCTTCCTGCCGTGGGGGCGCTGTGAGGAGCCCGTGAACCGTCCGGGTCTTTGCGGTGGGTCCCTTCTCATGGCAAAGCCTTGGTTCCTTCAGAAATGACCTTAACTGTGGCTGTGACTCTCCCAGCACATGTCACCTAAACAGAACATTCGAAGCAGGAAAGAATGTGCTCTGGGTTCTGGCTTGAACCTTGACTTGCACTCACCAGCTGGGGGATTTTGAGAATATCTGTTTCTTTATTGTAGAAATGAAGAGTGCAATCTTTGTCCCATAAATCCAAGTGCCTGGATTGAATGAAGGGTGCAGGCGCAGTGTTCCCGCGGCTGCTGGTGCACAGGAAGGGTCTGACCCTAAGATGTCCTTGTCTTCCCCCTCCGTGGACCGTCCCCTCACCCTCTCACACACATACTGGCCCAGCTGCCCCAGTGGTCGGGGCTGCACAGTTATCTCCTATAAAAGACAACTGTAAATATTGGGAATACATGGAAAAGCTCATTGATACCTATTTTACTTCTTTAAAAATTAATTGTAGGTGCGAGCACTTGTTGAGTAATAGACGCTGACATCTGCCCTTCCGCAATTCCTCCTGCAACCAGCAAGTTCACGCCTGCAAGGAGCAGGCCTCCCTGGTGACGTCACTGGGGCACTCAGGGGACGTGGCTGCAAGGACAGCGATTCACAGCCCGGCCTGGCCCCACCCAAGGATGACCATTCCCATTCCGCAGTGAAGGTGACCTTTACGTCTGTCTGTGTGGACACAGCCTGTGTGGCCTGTGCGTGTCTGTGAGGGGAGGTCCAGCCCTTTGAAAAACGGGTGACAAGTGGCCACAGAGAGGCAGCATGTTTTTAGGGCATTTCATGAAATAGCGTTTACCTTCTTTTTACAAATAAGCATTTCTCAGTTAATTGTCATTTTGTAAGCTTTGAAGTACTGACATTTTCTCAGCGATGCTGTCTTATCAATATCCCAATGTGAAATTGTGCTATCATTTTGCCAGATACTACCCTGGGGATAACTGGCTGAGGGACCGTGAGAGTCCTCTGCGTCAGTCTCACAACTGCACGCAAATCTACTGTGATCTCAAAATCAGGGATTTAATTTGAAATTGTGTCTCAGGATGCCCATAAAACAGGTGCAATGTGCAGACCTTATTTAGACCTTGATCTGCGCATACAAGCTGTGAAAGGGCAGTTTGGGGTCAGTGAGGAAAATACAAAATAGGCATTAGGGGAATTATTGTTAATTTTGTTAGAAACAATAATGACGTGATGATAGTGTTTCTTTAAAGTGCCCTCATCTATTAGGATTGCTTATAGGTAAAAAGGCATCATATCTGGCATTTACTTGTAAAGAACTGAAGGAAAAAGTGTGTGGGAAGAGAGGAGGCATGAGAGTCCGGCTGACGACGGAGGGAGGAGCCGGGGGGTGAGCAGGTGCGTGGGGCACTGTCCTGCTATTCTCTCTGCTTCTGTGTGCATTCTAAACTTTCTATGATTTTAAAAGTTTTTTTAAAAGTCATCTCAGGGCCAAGCACAGGGCAGAGCTAAATTCATCCGTAAAGGGTGAGAGTAGGCTTGGCTGGGCAGTGATTAGCCGGCAGGGCAGCACAGCAGGAGCTGGTCCCCATGGTGATAAAAATTAGTTGTGCTCAGGGATGGACTTGGCTGCGCTCGGATGGGGCAACCAGAGGTCCTAGGGCACAAGGTGCTTCTGGTCACAGGCATTAGCAGTGGCCTGGCCTGAGGCTCTTTCTCAAAAGGCCCCAGATAGAGCCACTTCATTTGGAAGGACCCTGCCCTCCCTGCTCCTGTCTCCAGCCACCTGCCTCCCACGTGCCACACGCTTTTTCCCTCAACCCTGGGTCTCCTTTTCCCTGCATGGGCTAATTTACTTGTTTCTTGAGTCTTTGTTTAAAATTTTATTTTTAACTAAAAACAGTTGTTAACATAGCAACCATAAACATGTGTACATAATAAATGTGAGCAGTTTTTAAATGTTTTTTTTTTTTTTTTAGAGACAGAGTCTCACTTTATGGCCCTCGGCAGAGTGTCGTGGCCTCACACAGCTCACAGCAACCTCCAACTCCTGGGCTTAAGCGATTCTCCTGCCTCAGCCTCCCGAGCAGCTGGGACCACAGGCGCCCGCCACAACGCCCGGCTATTTTTTGGTTGCAGTGTGGCCGGGGCTGGGTTTGAACCCGCCACCCTCGGCATATGGGGCCGGCGCCCTACCGACTGAGCCACAGGCGCAGCCCTTTAAATGTTTTTTTTTTTTTGCAGTTTTTTTGGCCAGGGCTGGGTTTGAACCTGCCACCTCTGGCATATGGGGCTGGTGCCCTACTCCTTTGAGCCACAGGCACCGCCAGTTTTTAAATGTTTTATGATAATAAAATGAATTTCTCCATGTTTGTAATGCAGCTTTTGGTGTGGACACACATTCCCTGTGTCTCGGAGCCATTGGGTGGGAGCCATGGAGGTTTGGTCACCAGTTATAAGTGGTCACTGCTCTGGGGGACCCGGCCAGCGCAGAAGGCAAGATGGTAAACCAAAATGAATAAACACTGGAAAGAGGAAGTAAGACTTTCATTATTCACAGATGATGTATAGAAAGTGGTGTTTGATATAAAAACACCTTCAATATAATGAATGAAATGGAAAGATTTCTAAATATAAAACCAATGTGCCAAAGGGAGTTGAATCCCATAACCAGAGTTTGAAGATGTAAAATTTTAAAGTCTACAATTTATAGCAGTCAAACACATACATATACAACAACATAAAACGCCTAAGAAAAAGCACAACCACCTTTTTGCAGGTCCATTATGGTACAAATTACAAAAGTCTTCTGAAAGACAATAAACAACTAACAGAATGGATAAAGAGGCTCAGTCCTATAAAGGTGTCAAACTTCTCCCCACATTGAACCATAGATCTAATGCAATTCCAGTGAAAATGTCAACAGGGCACTTCATAGAACTTGGCAAACTAAAACCTGAAATGTAATTGGAAGTGTTAAGGTCAATAACAGACAAGAAGAAGAAAAATGCATGAGATGATCTTACAGATATCCCGCATCATCATAAAATTAGAGCAATTAAATTACAGTGTGATTGGGCACAGGCAAATTGACCATGGGCAGAGCAGCACTCCCGGATAGCTTGGGGGAAATAAGGAAATGTGATTTACGGCAACATTGGTGGTACAAATCAGTGTGGAAAGAATAGACTTTTCAAAAATGGTGCTAGGAAACTGGGTTATCAATGGGGAAAATAAGTTGGATCCCTACATCATCCGTTATATAAAAATCAATTCCAGGTGAATTAAAGACTTAAATATGAAAACTATAAAACGTTTATAAGACATCATAGAAAAAAAGATCCTTAAGCACTTGGGGCAGGCAAGGACTTTTTTAAACAAGACACAAAATGTGCAAACATACAGGGCTGGGGATTGCACCAGAGCTTTGCAACTTGCAAATGACTTGGCCTCTGCCACTACCCAGATGAGAGGTAGAACCCAAGAGGCAGGCCAATCTGTGAAAGCGACCAGTTTTGCATTGTAAAGCAATTCATTAAAACTTAAAAATGATTAAGTAGAGAAACAGATTGACAGTTTGCGCAGACATCGAAAAAGGAATTTTTGGTTATGTAAGATTAAGGAGAAACAGTACATCCTGTCCCACTCTACAAAAACGTGTACAAATTTAATTAAGAACAGAAGACTTACTGAGATTAGATTATATCCCAAATCCAATCTCCACAAGCTTGACACACTACCGGCTTACCTAGGTATGTATGTAAACTCGTCAGTTACTTTTTAGGACCCATTTTTGCATATTTACGTTCGGTTATTGGTACAGCTAGACTCATCTTTTTTTTTTTTTATTAAATCATAGCTGTGTACATTAATGCGATCATGGGGCACCATACACTGGTTTTATAGACCGTTTGACACATTTTCACCCCACTGGTTAACATAGCCTTCCTGGCATTTTCTTAGTTATTGTGTTAAGACATTTATATTCTACATTTACTAAGTTTCAAACGTACCCTTGTAAGATGCACCACAGGTGTAATCCCACCAATCACCCTCCCTCTGCCCATCCTCCCCCCTCTTTCCCCTTTCTCTCCCCCTTCCCCCATTCTTAGGTTATAACTGGGTTATAGCTTTCATGTGAAAGCCATAAATTAGTCTCATAGTAGGGCTGAGTATATTGGATACTTTTTCTTCCATTTTTGAGATACTTTACTGAGAAGAATATGTTCCAGCTCCATCCATGTAAACATGAAAGAGGTAAAGTCTCCATCTTTTTTAAGGCTGCATAATATTCCATGCTGTACATATACCACAATTTATTAATCCATTCGTGGATCGATGGGCACTTGGGCTTTTTCCATGACTTAGCAATTTTGAATTGGGCTGCAATAAACATTCTGGTGCAAATATCTTTGTTATGATGTGATTTTTGGTCTTCTGGGTATATGCCTAGTAGATGAATTATAGGATTGAATGGCAGATCTATTTTTAGATCTCTAAGTGTTCTCGAAACATCTTTCCAAAAGGAATGTATTAATTTGCATTCCCACCAGCAGTGTAAAAGTGTTCCCTTTTCTCCACATCCACGCCAACATCTCTGGTCTTGGGATTTTGTGATATAGGCTAATTTTACTAGAGTTAGATGATATCTCAAAGTAGTTTTGATTTGCATTTCTCTGATGATTAAAGATGATGAGCATTTTTTCATATGTCTGAAGGCCGCGTGCCTGTCTTCTTCAGAGAAGTTTCTCTTCAAGTCCCTTGCCCAGCCTGCGATGGGATCCCTTGTTCTTTTCTTGCTTATACATTTGAGTTCTCTGTGGATTCTGGTTATTAAACCTTTGTCGGAGACATAACCTGCAAATATCTTCTCCCATTCTGAGGGCTGTCTGCTTGCTTTACTTACTGTGTTCTTGGCTGTGCAGAAGCTTTTTAGTTTGATCAGGTCCCAGTAGTGTATTTTTGAAGCTGCTTCAATTGCCCCAGGGGTCCTCCTCATAAAATACTCGCCCAGACCAATTTCTTCAAGGGTTTTCCCTGCACTCTCTTCTAGTATTTTTATATTTTCATGTCTTAAGTTTAAATCTTTAATCCAGTGAGAGTCTATCTTAGTTAATGGTGAAAGGTGTGGGTCCAGTTTCAGTCTAGACTCATCTATTTTTGCTCATAGTTGATAGCTCACCTTTTGTTCATTTCAGTTTTGAAAAATTTCTTTTAAAGACAGTAATAGAATAGATGCAAACAGGAAAAGTCTTTAAGGAAAGGATACATTTGGCAGAAATTCATAAGTAATAAATCTTATAAATGATAATATTATGTGTGTCTATTTCTTTGAGATAAATTCCAATGGCTTTCAAATGTTTCTTCAATGGAAAAGCATCCACAAAAATAACTTCATCTGACAATCTTTTACAAGCTTTGTTATGTTTGTTATGTATTCCAGAGATGTCTTCTGAAAATTATCAGAGATGTGACTCGTGGATAAAACAGCGACACGGCTTTCTGTGCTCCCTTAGGACAAGTGCCCAGTCTTGGTGAAAGGGATGGAGGCATCAAACTTTGTTCTTTAGGTTTTTTTTCCGGCAAAGTAAGAGCAGCATCTTTTGTAATGTTTCCTGGCATTCTTTGAAATTAGATTATTTTCTGTGCAAGAAGGGGTTATAATTTCCAATTAATTTTTACTCTAATTAACCTCAGGTGCAACTTCATGTCAAAAGAAAAAATAACTCAGAAAAGAAAAATCTCAGTGGATATTTTAAATCTATTATTTAAACATAGGATTATGTATTAAACCACAGGTGGTGGAGACAAAAATCCGTACCCAACGTTAGCTCAAAAAAAAAAAAAAAAAAAAATCCAAAACTTAAGGATTTACTCTCTTAAAAAACACACATAGTTGAGGTTGTGTTTATGGGGGCTCACCATGCAAATGGGAATTCTCCAAGTTAAAGTAAAAAGCTGTATTTATTAAAGGTCAGCTAATAGGCCGGATACAGTGGCTCACATCTGTAATCTCAGAACTCTGGGAGGCTGAGCTGGTGGATCTCCTCAGCTCAGGAGTTCCAGACCACCCTGAGCAAGAACCCCGACTCTACTAAAAATAGAAAAGCTAGCAGGTGTCATGGGCACCAACAGTCACAGCTACTTGGAAGGCTGAGGCAAGAGGACTGCTTGAGCCCAGGAGTCTGAGGTTGCTGTGAGCTGTCACACCATGGCACTCTACCCTGGGCAACAGAATGAGATTCTGTCTAAAAAAAAAAGGCAGCTAATAAAAATGCCCTGATGTGAAACTTACCTGTATGCAATTAAAAAGCAGGAGTAAACATAGCAATCATTTAGATCTTTAGAGTAACAAAATAATTTTTCATGGAGGAGTATGTATTTTATCTTTAACCTTGTGTAGACTTGTTGGCTTTTGGTGACATGAAGAGGCATATGAACTTACAGCTGGTTTTATTACTATTTTCAAATTCCTTGCAGATAACTGTCATTTTGTCTCTTACACCTTGATTGACCCTTGGTATGCTACTGTATAAGACATCAGACAAAATAATGTTTAAGATGTAAAGATACTTATACATTTAACTTTCAGTTATTTAATGTGGGTCATAACTTTTCCTTTAAAGTCTTGCTCTGGAATTCCACACTTCTCGGGAGGCTGAACTAAAATCAGAATGTTAACTTTGCCACCTCTGAAGTTCTAGAGGAGGAAAATGCCCCAAATCATGCATGGCATCCATCATAAAGCATCTTGAATTCAGACACAGAATGAAGAAGAGCAGGTGCTCTGTCCTGCTGTCTTCCACAAGTTACTGCTCCTGCAGCTCCCGTAGAAGATGTCCCGTCTTCATTTCTTCCTGGGGACTCCCTCGATTCACGCTTTTGGGGAGCTGGCCTTGGTGCTCTCTTACTGTTCACTTTCGTCTATGCTTTTGACCTCTGCCTATTTCTCATTTTCTTCCCAACTGAGATAGACAGCAAATAAAACCATTTTCAAGATATTCCTCTAACTCATCTTGTAAGCTGTTTGCAGTTGAAGCATCATTCAGGGTGCCTGCCCAGCTCCCCCCTGGATGATGACATTTTCCAAACACATTTTTTTCTCACTTCTTCTAGCATGACAAGCTGATGGCCCTAAATGGGCTGTGTCACCTTGGTTGATGGTCTCACAGCGCTTCAAGTTTGCCTGAATCATGGCTCCTTTTGCTGTCCCTCTGGCTTCCTCAACTGATCGCCAGTTCCCGGCATGAACCAGCACGGCTTCCTGTGTGTCCCCCAGGCCTCGCCCAGGCATACTGCACGTGTCCCTTCCTTCCTTTCTCGCCTCTCTTTCTCCACTGATTCTCCGGCCTCCATATATCCTTTCCTTACTCACTTCATCAGTGAATAATAAGAGCCAACTGTGTGCCTGGTGTATTTAAATAACAAGGTGAAGTACAGTTTTATAAGTGTTACGATACAAAAATTAGAGAGTAATACCAGGGGAGCTTGACAAATTCAGGGAAAGAACCCCCCTCCCGCCAAGGAATTGAAAAGTAGTCTGTGCCAATTATCCGATCATTAATATTTTTTCTGACCCTTCTTCCTTTGCTGTGTCACTATCCCATTCCTTCCTTCTAGGGGTGGTCAACCTTTTTTCTTTTCTGTCACACATTTGAAGAATAAGAGGTGCCTTGGGCTACAAACTAAATACACAAATGGTAATGAAAGCTGATGAGCAAAAGAAAAGGCCCATGCCCGCTTTTCATGACAACCCAACACCACAGAAAAGCAAAACAGCCCTCAAGTAATCTGTATGCCGCTCACAGGCTGTAGGTTGGACACCCCTCCAAAATGCTAACAGCACCTAACTCTTTTCTCAGGCCTGCCTTCAAAAGAAGCCAAACGGGGGGCACAGACAAGCTCTCCTTTCTGTCCTCCCTATTTCCCCATTTCTCTCTGTAATGTGACTTCTGGTTTCAGATCCTGCTGCTGTTCCCTTCATTTTTTACCCAATTTTTTTCAAATTAAAATCTTGAGAGAGGTAATTGTGAAAAAGGGAATTTTCCACAATTCTCTTTTCTAGACCAGACTTTCTTTCCTTCAGTAGAGATTGTGGATCGATTTTCTTTGAATGAGGTGCACATCCCCCACCTCGGTCCACAGGGCTGCCTCGGAAGAACCCTGTAGCAGAGCCAGATGCCAGAGGCTGGAAGACCCTGTCACTGAAAACCCAAATGGTATATGAATTGGACTCTTTCAACAGTACTGAGAAGTAAGTACTGTTTTTCCCACTGTCAGATGGGGACACTGAGGATGGGGGAAGTTAAATGACAAGCTCAGATTCTTACATGCATTAATGATGATGTCTGGGCTTACATCCAGAACCTTCTAACCCAGAGTTATTTCCAATGCACCATAACGCATCTTCAACATCAGCTGTTGGGGGTTAATAGATTAGATATAGGAACCTATTTTATTTTCATCATAATAGGCACAAAAAAAAAATAGCTTCCTGAAATAAGTTCATGCTCATCCCTTATATTGTCCATTTGGAAGGCACATCCATAAGACAAAAGGCCAAAAGTTATAAACAATAAATTACATCTTTGCAGTGGAATCAGAAAGTTTGGGGGCCATGTGAGGGGGAGGGGGTTGTTTTCCTCAGGGTCACAGAGCAGCAGGACCCTGGTGACATAGTTGGTAGCTGGAGTAGCCTCCACTCAGAGGGGACCTCTTATCACACCCGTGTAAAGCTCGTAAGCTGAACCCATTTCTGTAAGGTCCAAGTGTCTATTTCTGCTACGTGAAGCACTGGCCCTTCACACACAGCAAGGCAGGCCGTCAGCAGCAGCATGGAAGAGGAAGGGAACGCTGACCTCGGCGGGACAGAAGACCCAGCAGAGCAGGTGAAACTTCAGATCCACAGGAGTCGGGATCAAATGGTATCAACCAGAGGCCTCTCACATCCCCTGGCTCTGCCTTTTAAGGGAAAGAGTTTAGCCTCCGCCAGACAGGAGCAGCTGCTTCAGACCCTACCTGCAGCCTCCCGGGCTGCAAGATCCGAACCAGAGTCTGTCTCCCGGGAGCCTCGGCGGATTTCCACGGACCCGTTGACTCGAGCGCGATTCGCCCGTCTGTGAACCACTCACCGTGGGTTGCCGGTTGCTGCGCTTGGCTCACTAGCCGGGTGTAGCTCTAACTTTACGCAACACTCTCCAGAAGACAGTGACCGTGCCGGGAACCCTAACACAGTCAAGGTGCTTTTAACACAAACGTTAGCGACCTCGGCACACGCACCATGCATGCACGCACCTGTGCACCCTGGCACGCACGCACCACGCATGCACGCATCTATGGGCGAGCGCGCGCGCGCGCGCGCACACACACACACACACACACACACGCACGCATGCGCAAACGTCCTCAAAGCGTCCGTGTTCTCTTTTCCTAAAAGCCGAGGCCGTGGTGCTCCGGGATGTGCGCTCCTTTAGGGGTGCGCTGGCCTTTAGCCATCGTCAGGTATTAAAAGTAGTCAACGATGGGCGGCACCTGTGGCTCAGTCGGTAGGGCGCCGGCCCCCTATACTGAGGGTGGCGGGTTCAAACCCGGCCCTGGCCAAACTGCAACCAAAAAATAGCCGGGCGTTGTGGCGGGCGCCTGTAGTCCCAGCTACTCGGGAGGCTGAGGCAAGAGAATCGCTTAAGCCCAGGAGTTGGAGGTTGCTGTGAGCTGTGTGATGCCACGGCACTCTACCGAGGGCCATAAAGTGAGACTCTGTCTCTACAAAAAAAAAAAAAATAAGTAATCAACGAGGCGACGGACCATGCAGAGAGAACCTGGATTGTTTTAGCGCTGATCTTGCAGACTGCTGTTCGTTCTCCCGCTCCAGCTTACTCGCTGCCCCTCTGTGGTGTGTCCCCTCATCCGCCCTCTAGCCACTGTCCTTTCCTTTCACGACAGTGGTCATTTGTTGCGCAGCAACCCCTGTTTTCCCGTTGCATCTTCTCCGTGTCATCACCCGCCAGGGCCCGGCCCCAGCAAGTCAGCAGACAGGTGACTGTGAGGTCCCCTGACACGGGCGCCCAGCGCGGTGTGGACACCCAAGTGTTCAATGCGCCAAAAGCGCTGAACATGGATTTCCCGGGAATAAAGAGTCCCTGCGCCGCTTGCCCTGAATTTTGGTGCCAATCTACTTACACAGATTGCATTTGACATGCGAGGTTTCAGCAGATGCATCAGCAGCCTGGTCTGGGACGCTGTGTTTACCCAGCGTTGTCTCTGGAGCTGCAGAGCCAGAGAGGCCAGTTCTGAGAGCGACTCCTGACAAGGGCAGAGGCCGCAGCTCGGACTTCAGTTTATTGTGGCTTCAAGGACTCACGTGCGGCTGATTTCTCGTTTCAGTGAGGTTGGGGTTGCTGGTGAGTGTGTGGGGATGGTATCAAGCCCAGAATCTCTAACCCGACTTCGCACAGAGAGAAAAATACTTAAAAACACAGCCGCTGTCTCTGCATGGACCCAGGGCTGAAGTCTGACGTTTCTCTACGTGAGAAAATGCCCCAGCATTTGTGCTCAGAACTTTATCCGCTATCCTTGAGCTCCAATTCTTATGTCTATAAAAGAGGCACATGATCATACCTTAGTCACGGGCTGTGGTGAGAATTAAGGAAAACAGCATTCCTACAACTCCTAACCCATGAAGGTTATCCTTGATTTCAAATCTGCAGCATCTGTTCAGCATCGTGATGTGCTCGGAGCTCTCTGCCACATGTTGTAATGGGACCAAGGTAAGCAGGGGGACACGCATTCTGCCCTCAAAGGGATCACAGCCTTGTAGAGAACAAATCTGCTGTTATAGGAATAGATAAATACATGGATTGAGTAATTCAATAATTAAAAGAAGATAGCACGAAGAAGGTTATGAGTGGGCTTTTCTTGTGTCCAGCTGAGAGATGGATTTGTCTGCCTGTTGCCGGCTTTCCACTCCCTTCCTCATTTGCAGACACCTGCACATGCCTCTACCCACAGTCGTGTCATTCCTTGCAACGCCCCGGTGCCTGGTTCCATGGTGAAGCCCGGACAGCTCTGAGTTGTGACGTTCCTCACGCTGTCCCATCCCCGGAACTCCTTCCAGCCCCTCATCACCTGATGGGAACTTCCCCGTCATTGTCAGGCTCAGCTCAGGTGCTGTTTCCACCGTCTTCTCCAGTGTGAATGGCAGGTCCCTCCTCAGGGGTCCCAGGACCCGCAGCATGGAGTTCGGCCCTGAAACCTGACTTTGTCAGTATTCATTGTCTGTTTCTCCAACTAGATCGTAAGGTCTTCGGAGCAAGGTGGGGGCACCTTCATCTTCCTGGCCCTGGGCTGAGATGCGACTTGGCACCTGCCTGGTACTCAGTGGTGCCTTTGTGGTACTGGCCGGACTTTCCTGACCTTGAGTTTCGCTGGGCTGCTACTCCCCGTCTGCCCTCAGTCTCGTCTGGATGGTGAGATGGCACAAGCTCTGTGCAGACGTCGTGTTCGCTCAGCTCCACATGTGAGTGACAAGCTTAGAAGGATTGACTCACACTCCAGTAAAGGAGGGAACCAGCATATGGGAGTGTTTGTTTGGTTGGAAGACGAGCGTGGTCAATCCTTTTAGCAGTGGGGTGGGAAAGCGTCCTTCGGTATGCTGAACCAGGAGAGGTGGCAGCTTGCTGGAAGACAGTAAAAGAAAGTGGCAGTAACGGGTGAATTCTCCCTTCACTAGTGGATGGATGCATTTGGAGTCAGGTGGGAATTTAAGCTTCATCTCAGTGTCCACCTGCATAACCTTGGGAAAGTTACGCAACTTTTTTACACCTCGGCATTACTTGCATCTGTAATGTAAGGGTGATTACGGTTTCCCAAGAGGGCGGTTGGGAGGAGCAGGACGCAGCTTGAAGCAAATACTGCAAAGTGTCTGTGGCACGTGGGCAGAACCCAGTGTCCGGATGAGCTGCGCCTCGGGGTCCTTTATTGAAAGTGGCAGCCTCAGTTGCTGAGACACTTTCTCATAGGGTGGAGCTGCCCAGGTCAGTGGCAAGGACGTCTGTGCAGCTCGCCTTCTTCTTTTCAATACTGCGTCACTTTCTAAACAAAACCGTGTTAACACTTCTCAGGTTGATTCTGTGACTTTTCACCGGGGCCCCTGGGGGTTGGCAAGACCCCCCTACATTCTGAGCCCCCATACAATCTGAGCTCTACCTTCCTGCAGGTTTCAGCTGACCCACACTGCAGGGTAAGAGCTAGAATCTTCTACCTGCTAATGACACCACTTGACTTTTATCCTTGACATGAGTAGTTGTTACTGTGATCCACCAGACTCCTGAATACAGGTTATTAGGCCCCCACTGCCCTTCCAGGCCTTTGTGAACTGTGCCTCTGCCCAGAGCTCTGATTCCCATCGAGCTTAGCTCCCATTGCCAGGACACAAGCGAACCAGCATCTGAGACCAACCCCCAACCCATCACCAGCCCTGCAGTGGGTCTTGGGGGTCTGGGTGTCCCCATAGCCCTGTTGCTTCTTCTGACTGTCACTAGACACACTTCACAGTGCCTCTGGGTCAAGTCCCCAAATGTCAGTGTTTCATAACATCTGGGTTGAAAAAGCATAACCCAAATTCATGCAGAGAAGGCCTGTACTGGTCACCTGATTTCTGGCAGGGATGAACTTTGCAGTTCACATCAGCGGATGGGTGAACGAGGCTGGGTAGTGACAGCCTCCTGCCTCTGCTGTTAGAGTGTGGTGGGATGGACAGACCTCTGGCTCTGGGGTTGTCAGTTGAAATGTCACCTCTATGCCTCTGACCTGGGTAACTACAGGCAGGTTACACCTCAGAAATAAAATCAGTAAAATGGGAACTAAAGTCCCTCTCTCGCAAGGTTACTGTGAGAATAAATGAAATAAAAAATAAACAGAAAACAAACCCAGGCACCTTCACGTAGCTGGTATGCTGCCCGTGATAATGGGTCTTTTAAAGAATCCAGTCCAGTTTATATTTTCAAATGTGAGAATGCCTGAGAGTTGTGTGTGTGTGTCCATGTGTGTGTGTAAGCATGTGTGCGTGTGTGTGCATCCAAAGTGTGTGTGTGTGTGTGAGAGAGTACCTGCCTTTGTCATAACAGATCAGAGGATGTGAGCATCACACATTCAACATGGCGCTGTCTCCTTAGGAGTTTAGAGAGCAGAGAGCTTTCTGGAGGTCACTCCCCTCAGCTCCCAGCCTTGCTCCTCCAGGGCCCTTGTCCTCCTCACCGGCAGCGTGCCCAGGCCCCATCACTGATGAAGGACCCGCTCCTACAGATCCCCACAGAAAGCAGATTTTCTCCTTGTTCTCTTGATTTCTCTGGACCTCAGTTATCTCCCACAAAAGGGGGGAATTGTATCCCTTGCCTAAGATATGTATTTGGTTCTTTTTGAGGAAAAAAAAACAAAAAAAAAAAACAGAAGACAGGTGCCCGTGGTCTGTTCTGTTTCTATCATGTTGTAACCAAGTGTCTCTGAGCCTCTTAACTCCCCTGTAAAGCAGAGGGGCTTTTCTTGGGGGTTTGTTACACATCAAATGAGAGCCAATGGTCTTAAAATATGACAGAAAATTCTTAATGAAAAATATTAATGGTGCTATAACTGACACCTTTTCTCAGAAAAAGGAGCACCCCCAATCCAGTCCTAAGCAAAATATTCTCTAAATGAAGTTAAGAAAAGCAGGCTAGATCGGAAAGCATGACACTCATATTTTATTGGGTAGAATTGTCACCTGCCTGCTGTATAAACATCTGGAGAGACTGAGTTTGTTCTGAGTTCTGAAGAGTGTGGTGACAGTGACGTTGAAGAGCAGGAAAAGGCAGAGATTCTCTGTCCTCCCGCCTTTGGCCTCAATTCTGGAGCTGTTGTATTCAAAGCTTCGAACTTTAGGTAAATGGCAAGCACATTTCTTTAGTTCTTTCCTAAACGTCATGAACAGTCTTCAAGAAAATTATTAGTTTTACACCATTTTCTCAGAAACAAATTGCAGTTTAATGATGCATCTGGGATAAGGCTCTGCTGGTCCACGGGAGAGAGACTGTGGCTGCGCTTTCTAAGGGAACACGACAGAGGTGGCAGCTGCCACTCGATGGTTGCAGAGTAGCCTTTAGGCGGCAGCTCACGCGCGCTCGTCAATTTCAATTGCAGGCAGCACTGGCATTGATTCCGATCTGTTCAACACCTGTGAGTGTATTGCCCTTATCCCGAGGATATCGTCTCTCCCCCTGTGCCTGTGTGACAGGACATGTAGCCGTCTCGCAGAGAACTGTCTGTGTCCCCCACATCCTGGCTGTGGGGCCCGCAGGTACCCGCCCTGCAGCCTTGTCTGTGATTGGCATAAATGTGCATCCAATTATCAACCTGGCCTCTGCACAAATCCCGGCTCCAGATAAATGCATAATTAACATTCATTCCTTTCCTATGGGCTTCTGGCTGCATGCCCTTTCTTCCTGGAGCCCTCCCACTTGCCTGTCCTCAGGGCATTCTCTGAGGAGCCTGTGATACATCCATCCTTGGGGGCTGGGGGTGTCCCGGGGGTGCTACGGTCCCCTTAGGTACTCTGCAGAGGGCTGAAGGAGCATCTCCTGGGAAGCCCTCAGGCAGACCCTGCAGAGAGGGGCTGGTGCTTGAGGAAGGAGCTGGCAGGCAGGCCGAGAAGGTAGGAAACAGAAGCTGCTAACACAGAATGGCGAGTATCAGTGTGATGTGAGAGGCGAGTGGCGAGTGGGCAGTGGGAGGGACAGTCAGGCTGAGTGGCCCTGGGGGTAAAAGCACGTTTACCAGTTTCCCTGGCCCAGTGCCTGGAGCTGTGTGGACCCAGACACTTGGGCCGCCTGTACTGTCGGTGAGGCCAGTGACAGCTCCTCCTCATGGTTTCTGTGATGGTGGGCCCTCTCCTCGCACTCAGATTCAGCCTTACACTATCCTGAACCCAATAGCACCCAGAACAGAGCCCTAGAGCTGGTCAGCGATGCCGGCCATGTCCTGTCCGTCCGGCCACCTCGTAGGGATGTGAAGAAGGCAGGCCCTGGAGTCAGACCACCTGCTTCAATTCCCAGCTCTCCCACTGAGGGGCTGTGCTGTCTTGGCGAGTGGCTTAACCTCTCCACGCCTTAGTTTTATGAACTCTAAAATGCCGACGACAATGGCACCTACCTTGCTATATTGTTGTAAAACATTAAGGAGATAATACAACATGTATAACCAGCTCAGAGTACATTCTTAGCCAGTGTTAGGCAGTTTCTTCTTTGACATAACTTCGCTCTTGACCTTCCTTCTACCTACAGACAGGACGTGCTCAAGCCAGACCAAATGGCATGGGACGAGTGCGTAGAGGGAAGCTTGCTGAGGGCGCATTGGTGAACAGCCCCTGTGGCAGGACTCGGCCTGTAAGAACAGCCAGCTCACCCCTGCACAGACCCCAGATCAAGTGCAGCTTGAATTATTTCCAACCCCTTACTGAAAAAAAAAAAGGCTGAGATCGTTACTCTGAGCTTTTCAAGATCACAGTAGAGAGAAGGAAGGCCGGGTGAGCTGGGCTGGAAACTTGACGTTCTTCTAAGCTTCAGTGCCTCAGCTGTATCCTGGGCAGTCAAGGAGGCAACAGTCCCATCCTGGTGGGGCCCCCTAACAGGGGGTGTCAGTTCATTCATGTCCTTGGGATTTCTTAGCACATAAGCTCAGGCCATGCAAAGCTGGACTCTTCTCTGCCTCAGGGCATTGTGTTGACCCGAGCTGGGAGCTGGAGTGAGTAAGAGGCAGCTCTGAGTCTGCCAGGAAAACCCACAGTGGCCCATGTAAAGCTGGGGCTGACCCCTTGAACAAGTGGGACTGACCGGAGCCACCTCGCATGTCCAGTGACAGCGCCACACTCGGACGTCAGGGCCGTTAGTTTCTGCGTCTGCCCTGCACCCTGAGTGCAGGGACACCGGGCAGGTAGCCCTGCCCAGCCCTGTCCCCTCCACTGCACTGGCTGCTTCTCAGGCCAAAGCTGGTCACACTCTTCTGTTGGACCCATCAGTCTGTGACCTCTGATGGCAGAGGTCAGATTCCAACGAAGTATCATGTTGGAAAAGAATCGGAGTTTAAAAGATATGTGGGGTCCTGATACACAGGGCACAGTTACACAGGGCTCAGTTACATGGGACCCAGATACACGGGGATCAGTTATATGGGCCCAGATACACGGGGCACAGTTACACAGTGAACATGTGTTAAGTCCTTCTCACCCAGGGACAGTTCCACCTGCTGCCCCCCCCCCCTTCCTGAAACACTCTGTCCACAGGGTGTGGCCTGTTGACATTATTTCTTCTGTAGCTCCCAGAGGACGTGTCATCTTTCCCAGGGGGGGCTGGTTCCCAAGCCCCCTTGTTATGCTATGGGGTTGAGTGCTGTGGGGTGTCATCATGGTCACTCTTCAAGCTAATCAAGTGATTATATTTTACCTGTGTCCTCTCCCCACATCCCCCACCAAACCATGAGCTTCATTAGTGGCCAGGAAACACCACTGCTTTGGAGCACTGTAGTATGTTATGTGTCCAGCAAAGAGGCTGGAACACAGAGGATCTCAACAATGTAGCTGAACAGATGAATGAACAAATATGTAAAAAGACTACACAGCAAATACATGTACTGCAACTCATAAACGAGTGAGAGGTCAAGACAAAGACTGAGAAACCAACTTTGAGCTTTTATAGATTTCCAAGGCTGGTTGAGGAGGCATCTGGGGCTCCCCCGCCGTTGTGTTTTGCCAGACAGTCATGTTCCCTGGTTCTCTTTTCAAAAAGTAAACAGGTTTCAGAAGAGAGCTGCATTTCCAAAGATTTCTGCCAATTTTATAGCTGGATTTTCATCTAGAGCTGATTGGTGAATGCTTACTTTAAAAAAGAAAGCACTTCACAGGGAGGCAGCTTTATCCACTGAAGTACTTGTTCATGGTGGTGTTTTTGCTTAATTGCTTTGAGGAAAATAGATAAATTGAAATGATGTACCCATCAGAGTCCAGTGGGTACCGCTTCCCATAAATGGACCAGCAAAAGCATTCAGAGATGTGACTCTGGGTCCTGGCTGTTTTCTTTATTATCGCACCAAGCCATTTGCTCCCCGACATGTGATGTTTTGAAGCACTGTCCAGCTAAACACCAATTTTAGCATTGGTGGCTTTCAGGGAGTATCTGTAAACAGAAAATCAAATAGAAGACTGATCTTCCTTAGGGGAAAGAAAGCATGTTGCCCCGTACTTCTGGCCTCACCTACGGATGGCCTAACCCACACAGACAGCCGTCCCTCTGCTTCATCTTTGTTAGGTTTGAGCACAGCAGACTGACATCTGTAGATTTCTTCTGAGCTATGCCAGTGTCTTCCAACCATGTTTTATTTAAAGCCGTGCCTTATCATCCCTCTGGACAGGCTTGATGATAAAGCAGTAAGACCATCCATTCATTTCTTCATTCACTTGTTCATCTGTTTCTTCAAATATTTGTTCATTTTGTCCACAAAACATAATTATTTAATGTCTAGGACCTGTCCAGAGTGGTGTTGGTTCACTGAGAACTGAGTCAGGGCACAGTTGTCCACTGCTGAAGCTGCCATTCACTCCCTGTGGACAAGTTTGTCGGTCCTTCCTCAGAGAATCGACGGCATCATCACTCTGGGGGTGGCCCTTGCATTGATCGTCTCTTCCCAGGTCCTTACCTGGAGGGTGCAGGGGTGATTACACTAACAGATCGGACCGCCAGTGGACAGTGACGACTCTGTGTGGCCTGCAGTGAAATGAGTTGTGGCTCCTACGTGTAGGCGGGTGTGTGTGGCCACCAGTGCAAAGGGAAGGGGCAGGTGCCAGGAGAGTGAGCCTGATGGGCAAATGTAAGTGAGCAGGGTGGAGTGGGGGAGACGGGGCCCCTGGGGAGAGGCTCCAGCAAATGTTTGCAGAACTAGGGACAGACGGGTTTTCCATTAGTCCAATAAGGCAGGACCCCCAGAGAGCCACAGTGACCCTGGCCCCGCCCTTCTCTCCACTTCTCCTGACTCCCCCTCCCATCTTCCACACGACTCCTCTGCTGAACTTGTCTGGGTTGGCTCTCGTTCACCGCACTCCACAACTGTCTCGTCATCCAGGGCAGCATCTGTGCGGATCCAGCACCTCTGGTGGCCAGTGATGGTGAGTCTTCTGCAAACAGGAAGCACTGGGGTAATTCTGCTGATGCTGCAAGATGGGACGGGTGGATAGGCACCCATCGGTTTAAAGCTGACAGCTGGAAATGCAAAGGCGGTGAGGCCGTGTGTTCACTGGGACAGAGCATCTTGATGAGAAAGTTGAACTTGAGGCGGCTTAATGAGGAGAGGAGGTAGCTTTAGGTTCACTGCACTTGGAGACACCATGCTTAGCAAGATAAAACCTCAAAAGGTTGACTTAAAAGATATTAAGGAAGGAGATAAGGCTTCCAGGAAGCCTCTTGTGCTTACTATCTGCATACAGCATCACTTTATCAGCACCAATTCACTTGTAAGTCAAAAATCTGAAATTCAGGAGCAGAAGATGCCTTTCAGACAGCTTAATGCCACAGGACCCAATTAGCTGGGGACAGACAGAACAGGGGAGATAAAATCATGTATAATGAGATCATCAGGGGTATGCAAATGAAATTCCAGCATCTGGTAATATTGTGACGGGAAAGAGATTTATACAAATCATTATATTTGTACAGGAGCATCAAAGAGCTTCGTCAGCCCTGGGCTGTGAAATCACCCTCTGGGCTGCAGAGAACTTCAGGTACAGCTGCAGCCTGGTGTCCAAGTCATTCCATCCAGGAAGGCCTGGGGTGACTGTGCCGCATCTCAGGAGCTTGACACTGCATCCAGCCCCCAAGGAAGGTGAACGGGGATTCTCAGCAACACATTTCCCATTGTTTGTAGCCGGATGAGGCCACAGAGAGATGTAACAAAAGGGAATAGAAAATGGGTGATTTTTGTGAACCTACAACTTGGTGAATAACGCACGTCACATCGCTCCTTTAATTTTCTTTGTGTTCTTGTAAGAAAGATACCTCACTATCCTATAAATCATGACCCCAAGGCTGAGAGGGACTGTTTAAGGTCACAGAGCCGAAGAGTTGAACATTTGGGGGAGTGTCTCAGAAACCCTTGCCTGCGTGACTGTGTGGGTGGTGCCGTACAGAAAGGCAGCTATGGCCCAGGTACCACCCTGGCCTTGGCACCAGGACAACATTTGCTTCAGAGAAGGAGTTAGGGAGGGCTCCTTCCCTTTCAATGTTTTGAAATAGATTCTGCAATGTAGGTACAAGATCTTTGAAGGTGTGGCAGAATTCTGGTATGAAACTTGTCTAGTCTTTTTTGTTGTTGTTCAAAGCTATTTTTATTGTTGTTTCAATTTCAGTGCTCAACGATATAGGTCAATTCAAAAGCTTCACTTCTTCCTGGCTGAGTTTAGGGAAGCAGTGTGACCCCAGGTACCTGTCCATTCCTCCACATATTCAAATTTCTGGGCATAGAGATTTTTATAGCATTCGGTGATAATAGTTTGCGTCTCTACACCATCTGTTGCTATTTCCCCTTCTTGGTTTCTGACTAAATTCATTAGAGATCAGACTTTTCTGTTTCTGGTTAACCTAGCCAAGGGCTTATCAATTTTATTTATCCTTCCAAAGAATGAACTTTTTGTTTTGTTAATCTTCTGAATGGTTCTTTTGTTCTTGATTTCATTCAGCTCTGATCTGATCTGGGTTCTTTCTTTCCTTATTCTGAGTTTGGTATCGGATTGCTTCCTTTTCTAGTTCCTTTAGATGATTCATCAGATGTTGATTCGTGTTCTGCGCTGCTAAGAACACGATCAGTAAAGCAAGGGGAAAACCTGCAGAGGGAGAAGAGGTTTGCATGCTATGAATCTGACAAGGGGCTAGTAACCAGAATCTGTGAAGTACTCAAGCAATTCAACAAGAAAAGATCAAACAACCTCATTAAAGATTAGGCCAGAGACATGAACAGAAGCTTTTCTCATGAGAACAGACAAATGGACAGTAAATACATGAAGAAATGCTCATCATCCCTGATCACCAGAGAAATGCAAATCAAAACCACTCCGAGGTATCACCCAACCCTATGAGAATGGCCCACGTCACAGCAGATGCTGGTGTGGATGTGGAGAGAAGGGAGCACTCCTGCACTGCTGACGGGACTGCAAACCAGTACAGCCAATGTAGAAAGAAGTGTGGAGATTTGTCAAAGACCTAAAAGTAGACCTACTATTTGATCCTGCAATCCCATTACTAGGTGTCTACCTAGAAGAAAAAAAAATCATTTTGCCATAAGGACATTTGCACCAGAACGTTTACAGCAGCTCAATTCAAGATCAGAAAGAAGAGGAAATG
Source organism: Nycticebus coucang (assembly GCF_027406575.1). Taxonomy (NCBI): domain Eukaryota; kingdom Metazoa; phylum Chordata; class Mammalia; order Primates; family Lorisidae; genus Nycticebus; species Nycticebus coucang. The sequence continues at coordinate 36,153,904 of NC_069802.1, read as the reverse complement.
CTCGAGGTGCCCATCAACGCATGAGTGGATTAATAAATGGTGGCATACGTATACCATGGAATACTACTCAGCCATAAAAATGAAGATTTTATATCTTTTATAACAACCTGGATGGACTGTTACATTCTCACAAGAGAATCGAAGGACAAGCATCACACAGACTCAGTACTGAATTAGAACCAGTTGATTAATAACCACGTGCTCATATGAGAGAAAAACTCAGTTAAATTCAAGTGGGAGGGGAAGGGGTTGGGTAAATTCCCACCCTGTGGGTACCATTATGGGTATACTGCAGACTTCCTGGACGAAGGGTACAACTACAAGCTGGACTTTAACCTTAGAAAGAGCAAACCATGTAACCTAATCATATTACCCCCATATTCACCTGAAACAAAATGAACTACAATTAAAAAAAAAAAAAAAGAATTGGTTGACAATTACAAATGCTTTCTTCTTTTTTCTTTTGTTCTCTCTCTCTTTCTTTTTATTGTTTTTTAAAACAAGAAGGACCTCACTCTATTGCCCAGGCTAGCCCAGAGTGCAGCAGAGTCATCAGAACTCACAGCAACCTCAGACTTCTGGGCTGAAGTCACCCTCCTGCACCAGCCTCTGAGTGCATCTCTGAGTCTGCAGGTGCACCTCCACGCCCAGCTAGTTTTTTTGTAGAGCATTGTCTTGCTCTTGCTCAGTTTAGTCTTGAGCTCCTGATGTCAAGCAACTCTTTTGCCTCCCAAAGTGCTAGGATTTCAGGCATGAGCCACTAAGCCTGACTCTAAATTCTTTCTTAGAAACTATATATAGTTTTTGCCATTTTTCCTAAATACTTGGATTGAGCTTTTCAGTTTCCTTTATTCTCCTATTTTCTGTAACTCCAGCTTGGTGGTTCAGATCCAGGCTGCTGCACCCCGATAGCTGCCTCATCAGCTGTCTCAGACAAGAGGGCTTTGGGTTCCTGGGTGCCACTGTGATTTTAAGAGATGTGTTCTCTTAAAGCCTAGTCCTATCCATCTGAGACCCATATCCGTCATATCATGTGGATACTAATTTTTGTGATGACAACTTTAAGATAAGCTCTTGGCATATTTCAAATATATAGTACAGCATTATGAACTCCAGAAGCCTTTCTGTACGTTCTCTCTCTAGAACTTGTCTTAAAACTGAAACTTTGCATCCTTTGACCACCATCTCCCTATTTTCCTCCTTTCTCCAGTCCTTGGCAACTTCCTTTCTACTCTCTGCTTCTATGAGTCTGACAAGGTAACATTCAATCCATTGGAGGCCAGAGAGAGCAACAAAGTAGATGCTGGAAAATTCACTCTTCCTGAGCGGGGGTTTATCTCTCCTTCCCTGGACAGCGGTGCTCTTGGGTATTGGGTTTTTGGTCTTGGGCTGGAACTACACACCATTGGCAGTTTTGGGCCCTCCCACTTATGGGTAGCAGATCATGGGAATTCTCAGTCTCCATAATTACATCCCTCATAATAAATTTCTTTCTATGTTAGTTTTATTTCTCTGGCTACCCACTGACTGATATCTAAATGCATATGTTTATACAAACAAAAGGAGATTTTTATAATTAGAAATATAAAAAATAATCATCATAATATGCATACAGATAAAAGAAGTATACATATAAAGAAGAAATTAAAAATTTTCAAATCCTGTCTAGGGATTAGCATCAAGACTTCAGAGAGCACATGGAATGTGTTCATGGATTGTCTAATGCATGTCAGGCCATGATAAATGAGAAATCGCACGGCCCTGGGCTTTACTGGGTCTCCAGAAGACTGAGGGGCAGACATGAGTGAGGAGCAGGGCGACAACTCAACAGATAAACAATATAAAGTTGTAAAAAGTGCTACGTGAGGAGCAAAAAGTTTCCTGAGAGAAACTGGAGAGGTTTTCATAGAGGGGTCACGGGGGCTTTGACGTAGAACCTCATTTCACTCCAGAACCGAAACCTGACATAGACCCAGAGGGGGAAGGGCAGATACGAGCCTGAGTGAGAAAGGCCTTGGCACGGCCCTGGGTGCTAGGAGACACCTGTGTGCAGGACAGCACAAGGTAGGCCAGGCCAGGACTGGACGCTGCAGAGGCAGAGAAAAGCCATGTTCAGGCAGCGCAGCCAGAGGTGGATTGTGGGATGCAACACAGAGTTCAAATACTTTCCTAGTGAAAAAGCATTAAATCAATTTTAAGTCATGGTGGCAGTTTCAGAAAGTTATACAAGTATAAAAATATAGAAATAACTTTTAGAGAAATAGGATTATAATAAACATATTACTTTATTGCTGCATAAAATGTTCTGAATGCCTTGATATGTGGATAAATATTAAGTCTACACTATTATTTAAATGGCCATAGAATATTCTGTGTACGCATATACTAACATTGATTTAACCAGTTCCTTATGGATGGAGATTTAACTTTTTGCTGCTATAAAAAGCGTTCTGTGGTGAGCATCCGTATGGCTGCGTTCTGCCTGCGCTGAATCAGGGGGAGGGCGGCACTAATGGACAAGGCTGACCGGGCGGAAGAGCGATGACATTTGTGTCTATTAGAACCAGATTCTCCTCCCAAAGCCATACTGGTTTCTATTTTTTTACAGCATTGTTGGAGCACCATTTCCCCCTCAATTTCACAGTCACTTGTATTTCTAATCTTCACTAATGCGATAGGTAAAAGATATCTCATTTCCTTTTCATATTTTTCCATTACCTGTGGGATTGAATGTCTTTTCATATATTTCTTATCCGTGATTCATATTTTGAGAATTACATGTTTGTGTACTTTGCTCATTGTTTTACTGACATAGTTGTCTTTTTTAAACTTTTTCTCGTTTCTTTGCCATAGTTCTTTCTTTTCCTCCCTTTGGGTAAAGTTCCACTGAGATGACTTTCTTGATGCAAACACCGTCGTGAGAGATGTGCGTGTAAGACGTGAGTGACGTCCCACAGCTAACTGAGAACAGTCGTCTCCTGCCCCAAATGGACAGTGCTGTGGACAAGCCCAGGGGTACTTACGATAACCTACTGAAAATGTTCCATTCTCTATTATCCGACTGAATTCTCAAAATATTCTGGTAAGGCAGACAGAGTTGGGACACTTTCCATCTCTTGGCAAACAGTGAACTCAGAATTCACTGGACCGTGTGGTACTAAGCACATCAGAGAACCAACCCCAGCCCTGCTAGGGAGGTGTTATGTTCCTGTGGGATTAGGGGTGCTGTTTGTACCACTTTGTACATTGACAGATAATTGGTATTTACTTGAAAGAATTTATTTATGAGAATATAGAGATACTTGTTTTGACCCTTTGTGAAATTTCTCTTATTAAAATGATTTAAGAAATTTAAGGTTAGACTCTGGGGCTGAAAATTCGCTTTGCTATCTCCAGGGTAATGTAGTTTCTATTTTTAAAAGCTTAGGAACTGTTTTGAAGCATTCTACACTGGAAGAAAAATGAGAAAACCTGGACTAGAAAGAAAATTGTGGTTATTAGTTCCCTTAAATTGAAATGTTACAGCTTTGTTGGAGAGACCGTTCATATTAATTATCTTCTGCCTTTTCTTCTCAGGCATGATTATATCCAAGTTTAAACAAAGGTTAAAGTATCCACACTCTTGAATGCACATACAGATTAGTTTTATTGTCCCTAATGGATGTTACCGGTAATCGTCATCCAAGCCTTCGTTTCTGTGTATAACTGGGGGACAAAGCTCTGGTTTGTGCCTTTCTCTTGTTTTTGCCTCCAGCGTTCCTCAAAGCTGTACCATTGCCGAATGCTATTTGGAAAACACACAGATATGCATTTTCCTTTCAAACGTCTATGCTTACGCTGTGACCATTAATTATGTTCAGTTTCTCTCCTTCAAAGCATTTCTTTTTGTCAAGATCTTTCTCTCATCATAGAGAGAGGTTCCCACCTACCCTCTCCACACAAGCGAGTGCAGTCTGAGTCCACATCTCACTCTGAGACTTTAACTCTTTTCTTAAAAGCTTACTTTCTGTTAGATATTTATTTCATAAAGCGTCCAGATATTGTAATTATGTATTTCTTACTTATAACATTTTAAGGCAATACCAGTAGTGTCAAAAAAACGTGTACACATTTTAAGTGATATTGTTCGCAGTAAAAGTCATTCCTCGAGCGTAGGAACCGCAGGTATCATGGACATGTGTAGCACACCTGGGCACACCCAGCTGGTAACAGCACCTTCATTTCCACTTTGAAAAGTAACACACAGGGCGGCGCCTGTGGCTCAGTCGGTAAAGCGCCGGCCCCATATACCGAGGGTGACGGGTTCAAAACCGGCCCCGGCCAAACTGCAACCAAAAAATAGCCCGGTGTTGTGGCGGGCCCTGTAGTCCCAGCTACTCGGAGGCTGAGGCAAGAGAATCGCTTAAGCCCAGGAGTTGGAGGTTGCTGTGAGCTGTGTGAAGCCACGGCACTCTACCGAGGGCCCTAAAGTGAGACTCTGTCTCTACAAAAAAAAAAAAAGAAAAGTAACACACAGTATAATATCACTTAAAATGTGTATACATTTTTTTGGCATGCTCTGTATAGATAACAGGATATTTGTTTTAAGTTGTTCAAATTTATGGACACAGGCCTTCCCAAAATGGAAAGGTCATCTATACAAACCATCAGAGGGTGACATTTTTTCTTGCAGGAAATGTTTATAAAATGTCTCTAGATGAGCAGCACCTCCTGCGTGTTAGTAAGGAAACCCAGCGGCTTGGGAGCACCTTGGGAGCACAGCAGGAGCGCGTCTGAAACCTGCCTCTGTCCCTCCCGGGCCTGCGCTGTACTCCTGGTTTCCGCAGCGTCTTCCAGGCCTGCTGTTCCCCACGGTGTCAGGGGCTAATAACGCCTTGGGGATGTCTCCCCATGATAAAGCAGTCCCTGTAGTTCCTTCCCCACTTGACTATTCCTATCAGAATACAAGCATGCTGAACAGAAAAATCCACCTGTCCACCTCGATTTTCTTCTCAAGCAATTGTTTTCCTAATTGCTTTCCTCCACATAAAGCAATTTGCAAGAGTCACGAAAGTGAACCTGACCACCACGGCCAAGGAGCTCTGGTCAGGGGCCCCCAGGCAGCTTCTGCATCTCACAATTCTCAGCTCTCTCTGGCCGGCGCCCTCCTGGCAGCCCCTCCAGGCCCCTGTGACGCTGACGCTCCCTGTGACGCTAACGCCTCGGCCCCTGTGACGCTGACGCCACGACGCTGACGCCTCGGCCCCTGTGACGCTGACGCCACGGCCCCTGTGACGCTGACGCCTCGGCCCCTGTGACGCTGACGCCACGGCCCCTGTGACGCTGACGCCTCGGCCCCTGTGACGCTGACGCCACGGCCCCTGTGACGCTGACGCCTCGGCCCCTGTGACGCTGACGCCACGGCCCCTGTGACGCTGACGCCTCGGCCCCTGTGACGCTGACGCCTCGGCCCCTGTGAGCTCCGGCCCCTTTGACGCTGACGCCTCGGCCCCTGTGACGCTGACGCCTCGGCCCCTGTGACGCCGACGCCTCGGCCCCTGTGACGCCGACGCCACGGCCCCTGTGACGCCGACGCCACGGCCCCTGTGACGCCGACGCCTCGGCCCCTGTGACGCCGACGCCTCGGCCCCTGTGACGCCGACGCCACGGCCCCTGTGACGCTGACGCCTCGGCCCCTGTGACGCTGACGCTCCTACCTCTGTGAGCTCCGACTCCTGTGTCGCTGACGCTCCGATCCCTGTGACGCTGACACTACGGCCCGTGTGACGCTGACGCCTCGGCCCCTGTGACGCTGACGCCACGGCCCGTGTGACGCTGACGCCTCGGCCCCTGTGACGCCGACACCACGGCCCCTGTGAGCTCCGACCCCTGTGTCGCTGACGCTCCGATCCCTGTGACGCTGACACTACGGCCCGTGTGACGCCGACGCCTTGGCCCCTGTGACGCTGACGCTCCTACCTCTGTGAGCTCCGACTCCTGTGTCGCTGACGCTCCGATCCCTGTGACGCTGACACTACGGCCCGTGTGACGCTGACGCCTCGGCCCCTGTGACGCTGACCCTCCCTTCCTTCCCTCTCACTTCTGCTCCGACGGTGGCTTCTGTCCTTTTGATTCCGCAGGGATCTCAGGCCGCCTGGGGCCACTTTGCTTCTGGGCGTCCATCCCCAGGCCCCGGGGCTCCGCGACCCTCTGTGTTTCCTGGACGCGACTGCGGGGCGCCCTCTAGGGCTTCCTTCCTCCCACCGCGTCTCCGGACAGCGCGGGTATCTCGGAGGGTTTCCACACACACTAGCTGCGGAAGGAGTCCCGCTTCTATCCCAGCCTTTCCCGCCAGAGAAGCTCCGTTTTCCAGCCAGTTAGCGCACACTCAGTCCTCTGCCCCGCGTCGCTCACATCCACTGATCCCCAAACCCTGGAATTTCCTCCTCCAGTCCCATCTCCAATCCACCTGTTTCTTTCTGTCTTTACTCACCCAAACCAGCATCGCATTTGCTGTCGATTGAAAGATGTCACTCTAAAAGTACGATGATGACGTCCTGCTTATCTGTGATGCTGTGGATTGAGACCTTATTTGTAAATGTACTCGTGTTAAACTGAGGCCATTAGGGGGATCCTTACCCAGAATGAAGGGTGTTCTGTAACAATGGGAAGTTGGAGACAGGCGCGCAAGTGCAGGTCACAGTGAGGACAGGTCAGGCCACTGTGGCAAGCCAGGGAGGTCGACCCTGTGGCCCCAAGCGCAGTGGGGAGAGGACCCCCAGTGAGATAGGGGCTCTAGGTTTGTGGCCTTGTTACAGCTCCTCGGGGACTAATGCGCCATCTTCCTGCGCCCTTATCACGCTTCTAACGGGTCCTTCCTCACCGATTTCCAGGCTGTCCTCTGCAGAGCGGCAGAGCTGTGTTAAAAAGTTAATTCAGGGCCTGCTCAGGGGCTTAGGCCTGTAATCGCAGCACTTGGGAGGCCAAGGCGGGTGGATTGCCTGAGTTCACGGGTTTGAGACCAGCCTGAGCCAGAGGGAGTCTTGTCTCTAAAAACAGCCGGGCATTGTGGGGGGAGCCTATAGTACCAGCTACTCGGGAGGCTGAGACAAGAAGATCCCTGGAGCCCCAGAGTTGGAGGTCGCTGTGAGCTGAGACTCGAGGGCACTCTACCGGGGATGACAGAGTGAGACTCAGTCTCCAAAAAGAAAAAAAGTTAATTCTACTGATGCCACCTCATCTCATTCTAATTAGAATAAAATCCAAACTTTGTACCCTAGCATGTAAGAAGTGGAGCATGATTCCATCTCGTCTTATTCTGAGCATTACCTCACAACACACTCCTTCCCGGTGACCGTCTTCTGTTACCCCTTAGAATGTGAGCAAGCCCCTTCTGCATCTGGACCCCACATACCTGCTGGGCACACCCCTCCCCAACCCCCAACTTTCCCCTCCCCACTCTTCCTTCTGCCTGAGAGGTTCAGGCCAGCTTGTCATGTGACCACTTATTTCTCATGATTCGATTTTCTTTCTAAATGTTGAAATGCATCATCAGAGAGTTCCCATTTCCGTTTCAATATTACATAGAATGTTCGCTTATCTAACAATTTTTTTCTTTCTTTCTTTTTTTGAGACAGAGTCTCACTATGTTGCCCTCAGTAGAGAGAGTGCTGTGGTGTCACAGCTCACAGCAACCTCAGACTCTAGGTCTCAAGTGATTCTCTTGCCTCAGCCTCCCTTGTAGCTGGAAATACAGGCACCCACCACAACACCGGGCTTTTGTTGTTGTTTGTTTGTTCAGCAGGCAGAGTTCGAACCCACTAGCCCTGGTGTGTGTGGCCGGCGCCCTAACCAAACAATATCTGAATTTACTTATCTGTTTAATTCCTATCTCTTCAGAAAATGAAAAGGCTTGGGGTGTAGAATTCTGGCCTTCATTCGCAATTTATGTCCAGCATCTGACACATAGGAGCTCCTGGATCCTTTTGTTGAATGACTAAATAAAAGAACCACCACATACTTACACAGTTGGTGGTACCCTCTACTCACACATTTACCGAGTTCCTTCCGGCCCCAGGTACTGTTTTAGGCAACATAAATTCAGTATGGACAAGACAGACCATGTCTCATGCTGGGAAAATAGCAAAAATAAAGGCCCCCAGAAAGAAATATTTCTGGTATGTATGAGGAATAGCCTAAAATCTACTGAGACAGGAGCAGATTCAGGTTTGGGTTTTGAAATATGGAAAATCAGAAGAGAGAAGTGACAAAAAATAGATATTTTAACAATGGGTGAGCAAGGGTCATGGCAGAGAGAACGGTGAGAGCTATTTTTACAGTGCAGGAGGGACATGGTATCGCTGGACTGATGCTGGTCGTAGAGGATGAGGGAAACAGCCAACTTGGGATATTTATCACAATGGAGCTCACAGGAAGAGCCGTTAACTGGACATGGGTGGTGTTACATTAATAGAAGGAGAGCTGCCAGGCTCCTGACCCAACAACTTAACGAAGTTGCATTTACGACATCACCTGGGGAGAAGCAGATTTGGAGAAAAAGATTGAGACCTCGGTTTGGAAGGTGCTTATTTAGAAATGTCTATGAGGCAACCAGGTGGAAATATCATGTAGGCAGTTGGCTATATGAGTTTCAAGTTCAGCAGAGGGGTCAGTTCAAGATAAGTTGATTTCAAGGCGTGGGATGTCAGGGCAGTGATTGGTGTAGCCTGCAGTCAGCAAATCATCCTTGCCTGTGGTTGCACTGCTACCCTTCCCTCTGCATTAAATGTGATGTCAAGTTCATGGGCAATTTTGATTTCAACAATTTTGTTGACATCATATACAATGGTGGCTATTTGGCTGATTAAAATGAAACAGAGAATGATACTGCATTTCTATAACAGCTTGCATGTGATGCGGGGGGAAGGGATTCTTTTCTAGCAGCTTACTGGTATTCTTTTATCTAACAGACACTTATAGAAACCCTACTATGTGTGAGCCACTGACTATATCCGGTTACATAATAAAAACCAATAGACATGGAGGGATGGTGATTGGTGGGACCACACCTACGGTGCATCTTAAAAGGTACATGCGAAATTTACTAAATGTAGAATATAAATGTCGTAACACAATAACTAAGAAAATGCCGTGAAGGCTGTGTAACCAGTGTGATGAAAATATTTCAAATTGTATATAAAACCAGCTCATTATACCCCATGATTGCGTTAATGTACACAGCTATGATTTAATAATAAAAAGAAGAAACCAATAGACAGTTTCCAGACTTAAAGAATTCAAAATCTGTAGAAGGAATGGGCAACTGGATGGGAAGGGAAAGTCTTTCATGCAACCACCTTTGAGAGTTACGAGGTGCAAAAAGAGGCACCTGATGTAATTGTTGAATTACATTCTCCTATAGATCATTTGTATATTGATTTTACATATGCAGGATTTAAGGTCATTCGTTTCAAATGGCTTCTGTAAAGCAAGGGTGGGCCCCAAACTCAGATTTCTGTTTCTAGATCGGAAATCATGAGTACATTGAACTCACCCATCTTGACTCTTTCCTAAGATGGATGTCATTCTGAAAGTGCTATGTAATCTCTAAGAGCCTCCACTTGCCTTTTGGAAATAAAATTGAAAAAAAACCCAAATATTTTCAAGTTATTTATATGCATTTTTAATGAACATTCAATGAGTCAATGTATGCAAATATTTGAAATATTAAATAATGTTGTTCTAGCCCTTTTTGAGCAGCCTCAAGTTATTTAATGTCATAATGTCACTGAGCATTTTTTTCCCCACCATCTGTAAAATGGGGGATGGAGGTAACTATTTTGTGAAGTTGGTGTGAGGTTAAAATAAAATAAAATGCAGGGCAGCGCCTGTGGCTCAAAGGAGTAGGGCGCTGGCCCCATATACCAGAGGTGGTGGGTTCAAACCCAGCGCTGGCCAAAAACTGTAAAAAATAAATACAAAATAAAACAAAATGCATTCACCAGGCTCCTGGCTCAGAGCGGGTGCTGCACAGGGTCGTAGTGACCCACAGCAAGGTGGCAGGACTCATTGCAATCATTTTAATCCCCTTGTCTTTAATTTTCAATTAGCCCACGGAAAATGACTGTAAATGGAGGAAATAAGTCTTCAGGAATTAAAAAGAAAAGACCTCTTCTTAAAAAAAGTTTATTTTTACTGTTTCTAAAGCACTAATTTTGTGTGCTAATCCCTCTATTTATTCAGGTCCGACTTCCTTCTGAAGAAATTTTTTGATAAGAATTAAAAAACCTAAAAAATAGAGTATTAGAAAGTGATGTCTATATTTTCTTTCTGATTTTATCCTTATGCAATTCCTGCAAAATACAATGATTATGGGGTTAAGATGGTATCTACCTGGAAAAAAATGAAAATAAAACCTCAGTGATTTATTCAAAATTAGAAGTGAGCATAAAGCGACTTAGTCCCGGGTGGGGCAGGGGAGCAGCTGTGTGACTGAAGCTGAGGGCGGCCTCAGGTGCACTTGGCCGGCTACTTGCTCTGGGTCTGTGCCGTGCACACTTAGACTCTCCTTGTGGTGACAGATGAGAAACCTGAGGGTCCGAGTGGCTCTGCATGTGCTTTCAGCCCCCACAGTCAGGGAGTTAAATAATAAAATCCGGAGAGTTTCACCTCCAACCCGTGTTCTCTTTCTGCTACTTTACACAGCCTTAATGATCAGCATTTCCCACATGATAATTGATATTTATTTAGCCTATCACACGTGGTGACTCTGTTTTAGGTACTTTTGAAGGTGCCACTGTACCTGGAGGTCCTCTCACAGCACATGACTACGCTGTCGCTAAAGTTACCATGAGTCTCGGCAGTAGGCGCACAGATGTCCCACTCCTGTGCCTGGGCATTCATGGGTCCCATTGCCCTGAGGAGTTTCACTGCTGTGGCCTGAGAGCTCTGTGAGTTCAGAACCTGCTCAGCCTGGTAAGGTTTGGGGGGCAGGGAGCTGATGCCCTGGGCACAGCTCGTAATGGGTGGGTATGGTGGGTGAACGCCCCGCTTCCCACCCCTGGGCGAGATAACTGTGTCCAGTCTCCTAGTGCCTCAGTGGGACCGTGGCTCTGGCTGGTCACCAGCTCATTCACACACACTGCTGGCCTCCCGTCCTAGCCTGTCTCACTCCCTCTACCTGTATTAGTTTTCAAGGGTCAACTGAACAAAGTAGCACATGCCAGAAGGTTTAAATGAGAGACGTGACTGTGTTCTTAAGTCTGGAGGCCTGGAGTCCGGGATCAAGGAGACATCGGGGCTGGTTTCTGGCGCCGTCTCTCTGCCTCGCCTCTGCACTGCTTCGAGTGTGCCTGTGCCTCTTCTTATAAGCTCCTCACTCTATTGGACGCGTCCTCCCCACCTCAGTGACCTCATTTTAACTCGATCCCCTCTTTAAAGACCCTGTCTCCAAACACAGTCACACTCTGAAATAGTGGGGATTAGGAGCTCAACATATACATTTTGGGAAGACGCGATTAAACTCCTAACACCCACTTATCTGTGGCTCCTGCCTTCATCTCCCAGATTAACTTCTTGCCCTCAAATCCCTGTCTATCTGCTCCTGAGGGAACACAAACTAAGGCAATTTCCTTCTATTTTTTTTCTTTTCTCTTTTCCTGTAAATGCCGTATCCTTTCAGCACTTCTGCCAAGGTATAATTATCCACATCCTACATATGGGGAGACAGGCTCGGGGAGGCCATATATATTCCCCACGGTCTGGAGTGGGAAGAGAGGAGGAGGTGGCCTGAATCACAGATCTCTGTGGGTCAGAGGGCGGCACCTTCACACCCCTCTTTCCTGGTGCTGCTGTGGGTTCTCGATGGTCCCCCCCAAATCTCTAAAGGCGTTTAGAGTTGTTCTTAATACTACAAGTCAGACTGTTAACTGTTCTGAGAAGTTGCTGTTTTCCACAAATCTGCTCCTACGGATACCTGTGCAGCTTTTTCAAAGCTCCTGCATTTCCGTGGTGTCAAAACACAAAGTTTCCAGAATCTACACCCTTATTTCTCAGATCAACTCAACCCACCTGTCCTGAACACAGACTCTGGGGGATGCGTCCACCAGGCCCAAGGGCAACGCGAGATGAGTAAGTCCGCATCTCCACTATGTCCTCATGAAAAAAGCCACGGGGAGTCAGCACGAGTTGTTGTTAAACAGCTTCTGTTGTTTAAGCCACCACCACGTGTGTGACGCTTTGTCCCAGCCGTCACAGGACACTAACACCTCTGTGATCTTTCCACCACCGGCTCTCTCAGCTTCAGTGTGAGCTTCCCAGAGAGTCTCTCCTGTGCCCGGCAAAGTCATCCTGAATCATGCCTGTCCATCCTTTTATCCGCCCTTTCCTTATTTAAATCCTGCTTATTTAATTGTCTAACGTCTACCTTGCCACATTGGAAAGTCAGCTTTGTGAAGGTGAGAACTTTACCTGTCTTGTTCACCAAGAGGGATTTGGTATGAAGTGCAAATAACACGGTCAGTGAGGAGGGTGGGGAGGGAGGCTGGCAGGGAAAGGAGGATGAAGGAAAAATAGGTCTGGGGCTTGCAGTAGATGTTCTCAACCACGTCACCATCATCATTGTTACATTTTTACTTGTACTCAGGGCCATGTATGAGCCATTATATCTGCAACTTGGACATGAGCGGAGGAAAGCTGCTGTCTCCCTGGGTGTGCTTGCTATCTTATTAAAGATCATAAATAAATGATCTTTATTTCATCATTAACTGTGGATCCTTCTGACTTTGAAGCATAATGACAATTCCAGGATCTGCTAAAAATAAATATTTGCCTTATTAATATGCTTGCTCATTTACTAATTGCTTTTTTTAATACCAGAGTCTTTTCTACAGCTGGGGTTTGTGTAACCTTTATTGATCTTACTTTACTTGTAATTACATGTGTTCCTCATTTGTAGCTAAAAGTAACTCTTGTCATCCTTCGCGTCAAACGTAATCCTCGACAATTTAATTATTATAATTTCCTTTCCCTGCAATAGTGGCAAAGATGTCCACACAGATTTTTGTTAGGGCCAATTTCTCATCCAAAGAATGACAATTTGACTTTAAGAAAAGGAGATTTTTCCATTGTGGTCTATACGTGTACTCTTTAAATAGTCCGGCCTTCCCCATTCCTCTTTGTCCCTCCCTCAGTGGGCGATTCGCTTTGCTGTCACCACACAGTGGGAAGAGGGTGAGCTGGGGACAAAGCCCTGGCTCGATCTGCAGACTGTGCTGTGCTCCTGTTTTGGGCTCTTGGACAGGTGGCACGTGCTCTCTCACCTGTAAGAGACGGTGACATCTCGTGTCTGAGAGTGGCCCGCCGGGCAGGGGCTGCCTTAGCTGTTTAGTAACACTGTGGCTCAGGGGGGGCAGCATGTCCCAGGAGAGTGGCCTCCACCCACTTTGTATTAATTCCTTCTCTTCCTGAACCTTCTCCTAGCTTCTCTAATCCCGTCTGGTGGCATCAGCGGGGCATGAGAAAGGCAGAGAGGAAGAACACACTCGAGACTTCCTAGGTGCTTGGAGAAGTGGCTTCCAGGCAGAAGCCCCGCTTTGGCCCCAGGGGTGAAGACGGGTTTGGTGCCCCCTGTCCCTCAGACTTGGTGGCTTGCTGGTTGTTGCTCCTGGTTCGTAGGCTGGTCTGGAGATCCCAGGACGTGGGGACCCACCGAGCAACATCACGGGGTTAGCCTTCAGAAACGCAGAGTACGCTTTGCTGTCCCGCCCACCTGCTGCCCCTTGTAGAAGGGGGAGTGTAGGGAGTTAAACCAGGCCAGAGCTGCCCCGGGAGACCCCTAGAGACCTCCAGGGGTGTCACTTGTGCTTGAGAATGTGGCCTTCGTGCTGTGCTGTGCTTTTCCCGCCTGCCCCTTCCATCCTCTCCTCACCCCTGTGCATGTCCCCAGACCCTGCTGCCCCGGCGTGGGCTGTGTCCCCCAGGGCCTGGCCGCTGGCATCTCAGTGGTCCCAGCAGACGGGCCGAGATGGAGCACTTTCCACCCATTTTCCCTCCATGTGGTGACCATGGCTGAGGACCTTGACTGGGGATTCTCACTGTCCCCTTCAGGCAGGCGTCTCCCCATGTCCCTCCCTCCAGGTCCTCAGATCTTCTCCTCTCCTGGCCCCTCCATGCCTAGAAATGTCAACCCCTGTCCTCACTACCGCTGCTTTCCTCAAAGCCCACTGTCCCTACGGTCCCTGTGTAAATTGTCTCTCTTTTTTTCTTTTATTAAATCATAGCTGTGTACATTAATGCAATTGTGGGGTACAATGTGCTGGTTTTATTTACAATTTGAAACATTTTCATCTAACTGGTTAACATAGCCTTCACGGTATTTTCTTAGTTATTGTGTTAAGACATTTATATTCTATATCTAGTAAATTTCACCCCTACCCTTGTAAGATGCACCATAGCTGTGGTCCCACCAATTACCTTAATTCAATGTTCTATGACTTGAGCTTTCTACCTGCCAGCTCTTTCTGCTCCCCTTCCCCAGCGCAGAACTGTTGCTGGGAAGGGGACTAACAACAAGAAATTTCCTTTCTAGGGCTCCTGTCCCAGGGGGGTCAGATGGGCATTTGGACCAGAGGAAGGTGAACCTGCATGCCGGGCTGCACCGTGTTCCCAGGCTGAGATGCACCACTGGAAGGTGGGGTTATCACTTGGGGTGTAGGGAGGTGGGATCTGCTTGATGGGGAGATGTGAAAAATGGTGAGAAATAAACATTGAACTTCAGTCCCCAAGCATGGGGATTGTTCAATCAGTTGGCCTGCCTGGAATGACAGAAAGATGTCATTTCTATCATGTTTAGGCTCATTAAATACTTGATTTCTAATTCTGATAATGCAGCTTTAACCTAAGAATCACTACTGTCATTTTATAGATGAGGGAATGAAGACTTGGTAGATTATTCCTCTGAGGTCACACAGCTGTTCTCAGCTGAATTGCGTCCTCTAAACATTCATGTTGACATCCTAACCTCCAGTGCCTCAGAACGTGACTGTGTTTGGGGACAGGGTCTTTAAGGAGTTGTTTGCTGTTAAGTGATGATTGGTTGGGCTCTAATCCCATCGGCCTGGTGTCCTTACAGGAGGAGGCGATTAGGCCATTGGACACATACAGAGGGACGGCCACCTGACACCTGGGGAGAGGACAGCCCTGTCCAAGCCCCCAGAGCACTCCAGCCCTGCAGGCAGCTTGACCCTAACTTCTGTTCTCCAGAACTGTGAGGAACTGAGTCCTGCCATTTCGGCCACCCAGTCCCGGGAGCAGCAGCCCCAGTGAAGTGATGCAGTGTCCCAGTGAGGACGGGCTCTGGCACGCACCTGCCAAGCAGAGCTGCGTGCCCTTCCTGGCGCCCACTTGCAGTCTCTGCTCTGGGTCCTGCACTCGCCCGGGACAGCTGGTAGGAGCGAGAATTGCTGGATGGAATTATTAAGTGGGCTGGCTTACATTTTTGAGTGTTCCCATCTCCCTTTATCAGCTCCCTCCATTTCCCCGTCGGCACTCTCTCCACTTTGCACCAGGGTGAGATTTCAGTGTGACCTAATTCCGTCACTCTGCCCTCTGCTCCACATTGCAGATGACGCTTTAAGAGGCAAAGTCATTTTTTGGAGCTATCAGCTCGATGTCCTGTAACTTCAGAGGACACTGGAGCTCACAGAGGGTGAGTGCCTTTGCCTGGGACATCGAACACCAGGACCTTTGACCTTGATGTCGCCTTTCTTTCCTTCCTGGGTAGACAGAGGCAGATCCTTCTGCAAAGGATAGCACCTTGCTCCTTCCAATATGAATTATACAATATTTTCATTTGAAAAATGATTATGTGCTGTTTAGAGAAGAATGGAATTGATAGGGAGTGATGGATGAACCCCTGCCAGACTCCAGTGATATAAATGAGCCGAGTTTTAATATGCCAAGGAAGACACAAAAGAGCGGACAAGGTGTCTCCGCAGTGGGGGGCTGGTGTCCAGGCAGGACTCTGAGTGTGTTTGTTTCTTAAGCACTTCAGTATGAGTTCAGCGGCTTTCTCTGTTTCACTTTTAATACATCACTGGGATAGCTTCCCGTGGCAAGTCGGCTGCAATCAGAGTCAGGTAGCCCTGGGTCATTCTAATCGTATGAACTTGGGCAAATGTTTTCATCGCACTGACCCTTAATTTTCTCTTCAATAAAATGGGACTAGTAAGACAACATTATATTGTGGGTTCTTTGAGAGAATTGAACCTTTTCAACGCCTAGCACAGCAGTTGAGCTGTTATAATTAATGCACCAGTTTTAACCTCTTTGCCCAACACATCAATTTTTCTCTCCCCACCGTGCCCAAAACACTTCAGTTGTTTAACCCTCAGAGAGGTTGCCTGGATTAAGTTAGGGGATATGTTTGCAGTCAACAAAAAGGTTTTATTATTATTATTTTTTATCGAGTCATAAACACATAGACCATGTATACATTAATACATTTATGAGGTACAATGTGCTGATTTTAAATACAATTTGGAATACTTACACCAAACTAGTTAATAGAGCCTTTACCTCATTTACTTAATTATTGTGTTAAGACATTTATACTCTATACTCAATAGAACTGACATGTATCCTTGTAATATGAACATAGGAATGGTCCTATGTTTGCCTCTTTCCATCAAATCTCCCCCCTCCCCTCCAATCCCCTACCTCTTCCCTCCTTCATCCTGGGCTATAGTTGTGATTTATCTTTCATATGAAAGTGTGAGTGATTATAAATTGATTTCATAATAGTACTGAGTACACTGGATATTTTTCTTTCATTCTTGAGATACTTCACTAAGAAGAATATTTTTATAGTGTTATACACACGCTATACATGTGTGTTATACAGCACATATTTTTTACCTATTCTGTCCTAGAACTTTGCATGTGAAAGTTGTTCAGCAAATGCTTATTGAGTTGAGTTATAATAAATCAGACTCGCTTGCCTAAATTTTATGATTTTATCAACCAGAGAAATCCACAAATATGTTTCTGAATCAGAAGTCTAAAGCTATTAGCATTTGTGTATTAAAAAGTGTTTTTCTCACTTTGCACATTGAATTCATATCCCAATACCTGTGATAAAGGACTATGACCAGTTTTATCTGTGAAAAATTCGCATACAGATTGTCTGCAGACCCGCCATTTCCTAAGATATTACAGATCATCGTATGGCCAAGGGTAA
Organism: Nycticebus coucang; assembly: GCF_027406575.1. Classification (NCBI taxonomy): domain Eukaryota; kingdom Metazoa; phylum Chordata; class Mammalia; order Primates; family Lorisidae; genus Nycticebus; species Nycticebus coucang. The sequence continues at coordinate 36,136,689 of NC_069802.1, read as the reverse complement.
GTAAATAATTTTCATTTCCAAGTTCCTGCTGCCTTTAATCAAATTGCAATCATTTTAGGGAAAACACAGTGAAGACCATTTTTAAACAAGTCTATGAAGGTGGTCATGGAAGGGTCCCTGTGAGTTCCTCCGCTGATTTCTCCCCACGCCCCCTCGGAGACAGTGCAGTAATCAGACAGAGACGCGTAGCAGGTCTTCACTTTCAGAGCTGCAAAGGAAAAAGTGAGTGGGATTACACCAGCGGTGCATCTTACAAGGGTATATGTGAAACTTGGTAAACGGTCTGTGAAGCTAGTGAATGATGCCCCATGATCATATCAATGTACACAGCTATGATTTAACAAAAAAAAAAAAAAGAAAAGAAAAAAGTTTAAAAGTAAACATTTTGGGGGTAAAAAAAAAAGAAAAAGTGAGTGGAAACACAATGGCTGCTTCTGCCTCAGATGAGGCAGCTTAAGGCTAGAAAAATGTCAGTTGGACTCTCCAAGATCTTCTGGAAGAGCCAAAGTACTTGGCTGAATGGGTGAGTTACCTGTTTCACAGACTCTCAGTCCCTTTGCCAAATCCTTGCACGTTGTAGATCAGTTCACGGTTTATAAGGAACTCTCCAATGTTACCTGATGTTATTCTTGTACTAATGATGAAATATTTCCATCCTCATTTGACCACCAAGAAAACTCAAGCTCAGAGAAGTTTTCCAGGTAGTGGACTAGAAGTTCAAGGGTGTTTTAACTCCCAAGCCCATGTTCTTGGAGACTCACGATGCTTGTTTGGTAAGAAATCACTGGACATGTAATGTCTTGTCCTTACCACCCTGGGGTCTCCTCTCATGGGGCTCCTAACTTTGTTATTTTATTTTATTTTATTTTTTTATTAAATCATAACTGTATACATTGATATGATCATGGGGCATCATACACTCACTTCGTAGACCATTTGACACATTTTCATCACAATGGTTAACATAGCCTTCCTGGCATTATCTCAGTTACTGTGCCAAAACATTTACAAGTAATAATTAGTGACCTAGCAAGTGATTCAAATCAGGAGAATTAAGATTTTGGAGCGTGGAACCTCTGACTCTTCCTAGAAAGCTATTCCCCAATGGAAGTCAGACCTTAGACTCTTCTATAAAGGCATCATTGAGTTTAATTCATGTTGACGTTTTTTTTTTTTTTTTTAGGGGAGAAGCAAAGGACCAAGCATTTCTTTTATGTGTCAGCTCTGACCACAAGGCGTGGCAGGTGCTAGGAGGACAGGGAGGGAGGGTGTGACAGGCGTTAGACGGACAGCAGAGGGAGGGTGTGACAGGTGTTAGGACAGCAGAGGGAGGGTGTGACAGGTGTTAGAAGGACAGCAGATGGAGGGTGTGGCAGGTGTTAGGAGGACAGCAGAGGGAGGGGCACAGACCTGGCCTTGTCTGAAACCAGTTAAACTCTGAATGAGGATCTTTGACTCCGTGTAAGCTCAACTTTGGAGTTTATGGGGGCACTAAAGGGAAACAAAGAAAAGTGGAATTAAGAGAATATATATTTGCACCACTCCTCTGAAGATGTGAACTACCAGGTCTGGGTGAATTTTTGTGAATCTGTATTATTTAAATCTCTCCAGGGATTCAAAGGGCAGTGGGCTTGGAGACCACTAGGAAATTGAAGTGAACATGGATGGGGAGCTTGGGGCGCCTAGAAATCTGAGCCTAAGACAAAACCTTACGTGTGGGGGCTCCATGGGGCATGTGGTCCCAGACAGCAGGCATGGAGGATGGGCAGTGAAGCCAGGAGGGAGGAAGGGAGGGAGGGGGCAGAGCTCGGGAGAGTTGGCTGCTGGCACATAGACTGGGCGACTAGTCCTGTACCACAGTCAGGGAAGTCGTGGGAAATGGAGCTTGGGACCATCCACTGGGGGAAAGAGGGAGGACCCGCCCGATGCCCCATCATCAAAGGTTAGCCACAGCCTGATGTCCAAGCCACATGGGCATGGTACCGCCAGACCATAGCCACACTCAGGCCTGGGAGGAAAATACGGTATCCAGGTCTGCACCACCTGGACGCTCGTGGGTGTGGCTGCAGAACTGACTACTGGAGAAGGAGGGGACCAAGTGTGGGGCCTGGATGTGCCTGGTACAAGCCCCACTCCAGCCCCTCGGCCCTCTGTGTGGCAGGTGGAGGTAGACTTGGTCCCCAAACCTGCACAGCCTCCCTTACCGTGGGCAAACTGGCACAGACACCTGCCTGTCAGGGCCGTCCAGCAGGTTGACCAGATAATGCTCGACTTAGTCCGATGTCCAGCACACTGGCTAGAACTGGAGCTGTGACCTTGCCTCCCGCCCTTCTCCTTTCAGACACACAGAGTTTGGGGTCCCTCTGTGCATTCTGGCCTCCCTCAGGTCCCCCTGGGGACTCTCCGGGACATTCTCTCACCTCTTCCACTGAACAGAGGACATAAAGCTCGAGATTCATCAGAAGATGAGAGAGAGGCCCTCACTCTGAGGCCAACAACAACACAGAAGTCACCGTGTTTGTTCTGCACTGCAGACACAGAGGCTTCAGCTTCAAATATAGGTTTTTTTTTCCTAGTCAGAAAAAAAAAAAGGGCATAAAAGCTGATTTTTTTTTTTAATGCCATCAAGGGTTAGATCAAGTCTCAAACTTGTGTACTCAGAGAATAAAGAATAAAAGACTCCCAGGCACTGTGAGAACCTCTGACACAGGACAGACATACACACTAATTTTAGTTTCTATACAGTTTAGATTGGGATGACACCGTGACTGTCCCCAGTGTCACACAAGGAGGAAACAGCTGCTTCTTCAGTTTAGAAATGAGTCTTGCCCCGAATGAGAAACCCACCTGAGTTTCTGCTCCAACAGGGAAGAAGGTTAACCAGCCCCCTGTGTCCTCCAAAGATTTATGGAGAAAAGGAGGGACACTGGGGAAGCCCATGGAGAGAGGAGGGTGGTCTCAGGACAGGGGGCTTGGGCATACCCCACTTGCTCAGGGACCCAGCTCACAGAGGATTCTGGCCAGCCATCTGTAGAAGTGTGACACGGAGGTAGACAGGACGTGTCTGCTGCTGCCTGACGTGGCCGCTACTGCACCACACGAGGACAGTTGAGGACATGGACGAGCGACTTTTATTCCGAAGAGGCCAGGAAGGCTTCCACAACAGCCAACATCAGAGCTCGATATTAATGTTCACCTGGTGTTTGCGTGACGCTCCAGGAGGGGGGAGGGCACATTCCACACAGAAGTAAAACAATATCAAGAAAGACTGAAATTTAATTACTCAGACCCTCCAGCCAGAAATAGTGGCTGTCATCCATGGAACAACACAGTCTTCGGCATCAGGAAAACCTCGTTCAGGGCCTTGCTAGTTTACTTATAAATTATTTGCCATCTCAATCTGCACATCACACATAAAAAAGTCCTTGAGTTCAGATAGTCTACGGAAATTGCCCCAAATCCACTATTTTGGATGGGCCAGAAAAGTAAAGAGCCGGCTTAGCCCGCACTGGTGTCTACCCTGGAAGCTGAGGAAAGAACCAAACGCGTCATTAATTAGTGGACTTGAGGGTGTGCGGAGAGATCTGAGATGAGGAAACCAAGGTCACAGTTACCACGGCCTGGCGTGGAACAAGGCCTCACTCCTGCCGTGGGCACTGTCACATGGTCGGGGGCCCAGGAGGCCCGGTCTTCACAGAGCCCTGGCCGAGGTGTTTGCTATGGATAATCCCTGTCCTGCAAATCCAGCACAGTCAGCAAGAGGAAGGTCTGGCTCCAGGGGAGGTGAGAATTCTGGTCATCAGAGAAGGACATTCTGGTGGGAGGATGAAGATGGTTTGTCCAGGTTCTCCATGGCGGAGCCGCCCAGGCCCCCTCCGCCCTGTGCCCATGCCCTGCTCACTCACCCTGCTGCCCGGGGCCCTGTTCTCAGGAGAAGCAGAGCTGAGCTCTGTGCTCGCCTCTGAAAGCCAATTTCTCCTTAGTGGTTTCCATCACCCCTCCCACTATTCTGCATTTTGCTTTAATGCTTAATTTTTCTACCCAACATTTAAAGCAGTTGAGTCCTTTAACTGAGATATTTAAATGAGATATTTAAAATATCTCATTTTGCTTTCATTTGTTCTTTTTATATGTCTTCCTCCCTAAAATGTAAGTTGTAGGAAGGCAAGGACGTTTTCCCTTGCTGTTCTCTCGATTGTAATTTGTTTTCAAAAATTAATTATTGAGCCCACTTCCTGGCTGAAGTACTCAATGGCAACTCGGACTTTACAAATGCAAACAGTGTAACCTAATTCTGTGTACCCTCATATTATTCCAAAATTAAAAAATAATTACTGAGCAGATGTGTGGATGAATGACAGATTAATAAACGTGGGAATATCAGTAAGCTGGAGGGGAAACCCCAAAGGATCAGCCTCTGTGTTTTTTTGTTTTTTTTTTGCAGTTTTTGGCTGGAGCTGCGTTTGAAATGGCCACCTCTGGTATATGAGGCCGGCGCCCTACTCCTTTGAGCCACAGGTGTCACCAGCCTCGGTAGTTTTTTAAAAATTTTGCACAATTGCCTGAAGTTCTTTTTATCTATTCCAGCCTCAAATTTGGATAGCCTCTCACCTTTCCCCACCCTCAAACCCCACAGATAAGACATTCAGTTGTCTCACTAATTCTGCCTTGGCATTACCTGTCCACCCCCGCCTGTTCCTGCTGCCCCCAAGGGCCAGCTCCTCACCAGACTGCTCTTTCCTGCCTTGGATTAGTCTGCCTCGGTCTGTGCATAATCTTTTCAAAATGCAGATCTGGCTGTGTTGACCTTGTGGACTCTTTGCTTTAGTACAAGTTTCAGGCAGCCGGCTTCTCGGGTACCATTTTGTCCTTTACACTGGTACACTGGCAGCCCCGCGTGGATCCCAGTGTGTGGCCAACTTCCTGTGGGCCGTTCGAATTCCGCTGGAGCCTGCAAGCTTCTGGACCACACCTTGTCAACCATCGCACACCCACTTCCACCAAAATCCTGGCATGTGCAGGTGCCAGGAAATACATCAACAACATAGCTATTTTGAGTCTCATCACCTGGGAAAAAGCTTAAGTTTCCAAGCTTAAATTTGAGGACTTGACAGGAAAACTCGATGATCCCTTTAAGGAGCAAGTACTCAGCAGAAATGCTTCTTGTCGGCTCTCAGCCTCCTGCTGGTCTTTTCTGTCTGTCTCCCTCTCTCTGACGTCGGTACGTGTTACAACAAGAAAATCACCCAGGAACGTACCTGGAGTTCAATAGGATGGCCTAAGTGATGCTATTCTCCTTTAACTAAAAACATGAGGACAAAGCATTCACTCCTGCACTCTCCATCTGTACATCTGTTTCTTATTAGCTGTCAGGGTGACAGCTGCAGAAAAGGCTGGCGGTGAGCAACCCTCCCACCACCCGAGGAGGACACGGCCGTGTATGTCTGCTCGGAAACAGACAGGAGTTTAAGATAAATCCGTGTCCGAAGATGCAGCGCAGCCAAGCGAGCCTATAAACAGGCTTAGCCCTCGCTGTGTTTACTCTGGAAGCTGGAAAAGGACCAAATGCTTCATTAATTGGTGGACGTGAGGATGTACAGAGAGATATGTGGAAGAAAGCAAAAGCTTAAGCTTAGCGGTAAGAAGCAAGCCCCTAAAAATAACAAAAATAGCAGTAATACAAGACACGTTGCTGGGGCTCGAACCGGGGGATGTGGTGGTGGCCGTGTGAAGTCCCCGACCTCTGGGCTCGCGCCTTTACAGATGTGAACGTGGGAACCAGAGAAGTGGAGTCACTTTCCAAGGCTGCACAGCTGGGTGGGAAGGAAAAGCTCCGAGCTCCAGGGGCCACACCAAGCTATAATGGTGTCATTGTATGTGAAAAACAGCTCTCTGGAGCCCAGCTGGTGGAGACAGCCCAACCTGGGGGCTGAGCCCATTCTGGACATTCTCTGGACATTTCCCCAGGTAACCCTCTTTCCCGCAGCGCTAAATACTTGAAGATGTCCTGGATCGTGAGTGAAGCACAATCACGAAGTTTGTGTGCTCTATTTTATAAAAGACACAGGGGCGTCTTCATCTGCTGCTTGGTTATAGCTGCTGCACACCCCTCGACTGCGGCTGTGGGAGACTCGATGTTGTGCTATGTGATAGCAGTTCTGGAAATCATGGCACATCCACACATGGCCTTCTCCTCTCCTCTGCCTCGTGGGGAAGGACTGGGCGACATTCACCTTTTTACTGCAGTTCTGTTTAATGCAGGGACTCACCCCAGAATAATAGTCCATAAACATTGGTGTAAATGACAGATGAGGAAACTGCGGCCCAGGGTGTGGATTAGAATCAAGGCTCTCTGAATCATAGTTCTCTGTGTTTTCTTAAAAATATGCTTCGGCCATGCTCAGGTTGGGACCTGAGTGCATTTATTCTCCACTGCAGAAGTTCAGTTCCACAGGCAGGAGGCACCACAAGTCTGATTCTCAGCCCCGGTTTGACCCCCAACTGTCCTCTCCTGCTGACCAGGTATGATGTAATTACTTTGCTGAGTTTGGAAGCTGAGCATTGCAGGGGTCCTCAAACTACGGCCCATGGGCCACGTGAGGTGGTGTGATTGTATTTGTTCCCGTTTTGTTTTTTTACTTCAAAATAAGATATGTGCAGTGTGCATAGGAATTTGTTCGTAGTTTTTTTTTTAAGCTATAGTCTGGCCCTCCAACAGTCTGAGGGACAGTGAACTGGCCCCCTGTTTAAAAAGTTTGAGGATGCCTGGTGAGGAAGAACCGGGTATCCGAGCCCGGCTGAGCCAGCCCATCATGCTCTCCTCCCCATAGGCCTCCTGGTCAGGGCCTGGCTGTCTTCTGCAGTTGCTGGGTCTGATCCCCCACAGCCACTCTCTGTTGGCTTGGCCTTACTAGCACGCATGAGGACCCATGCATGTGACTTCTTCCCTGGGCTGATCAGAGCCAGATGCACGAGATTAGTAAGAGCCACTAATATCAAGGAACTAAAATCACCTAGCCCTGGGAATCCCCAGAATGCAGCCAGCCAAAGCCTTGCAAACACGAACAGGGCCAGTTCCCCACTGCGGGCTGTTGTTGGAGTCTGTAGACACAGCCCAGGAAGAGCTCAGCTGTGTTGAGACAGATGCTTCCCATGGCTTGCAAAGATTCTCTCAGGCTGGGGTGTTGCGTGCTGAGCTTTTATCTGTCAGTCTGCCTGGCCTGCTGACAGCTGGGCTGGGGAGCCAGCTCAGCCCCTTGAGGATTTTCTTCCTTACACTCCACAAGGTGGAAGGGGAGCCCCTTCCAGCCCACATCCCCCCATGGGAGGTATGTGGGTCAGTGTCCAGGACTCTGGACTAGTGGCCAAAGTTCGATCCTGGGAAAACACTCTAATTACTTTTTCTGCCAGACAGTACAGCATTAAAGTTAACAAACGACATTTCTGATACAATAATAAGGTAAAATTAAAAATTATAACATAAAATAGTTGTTTTAAAGCAATGACGCTGGACAATGAACAAACGAATTACAGACAGATAGGCCATTATATGCACCATGATATTTCAAACAGCGTCTGGCTTGTGGACCCTCTGCCTTTTAGCGTTCTTTAAAGGAAGGAATACTTAAGATTACTTTCTGACAAAAAGACTGAATAACATCAATTATGCAAAATGTGGAAAATAAAATCACACAAGCAAATAAAATCAGCCCTAATTCCAACATTAAACTCAATTACTTTTAATCAAAGCATGAGGTGCTCTGTAACCTGTCTTTTTTTATCAACCCCAAATATGCTGTAAACATATTCTCATACTTTCAAATAGTTTTAAGGTATTATTTTCAGTGGTTGACTAGAGTCATGCCATGCCGCTGGGAAGTGTGTGTGCTGTCCATCACACAAACTAGCCCTGAAAGAAAGTGGATGGCTCAGGTAAGGGGCTCCGTACCAAATGGGGTCAGGGGCCTGCTGCCTGGGGCCCGACCGACTGCAGGCGAAGGTGTGTGGAGAAAGCTGTGTGCGCCTCAGGAAGGGCATAGTTGTCAATGCAACTGCGTTCTCAACTGAGTTCAGGACTGACAGGTGAATGGATCAGGAAACTGTGGTTGCATACACCATGGAAATTTAGCTATACAAAAGATGGAGACGTTATATCTTTTGTATTAACTTGAATGAAGTTGAAACACATTCTTCTTCTATTCTACTACTATGACGCCGGTAGATGAACTAATACACACCCACACAAGAGACAGCCTCAGTTCAATTCAAACTGGGGAGAGGGGGCAAGAGGAGGGGACTGATGAACTCCCACCTCACGGGCACGAAGCCAGGGTGTACGGCACACCTCCTGGGTGAGGGGCCTTACCTAACACCCACAAACAATATGACCCGACCATTTGTAACCTCAGATTCATCTGAAATGAAAAAAAACTCCCACATGTTAGAATGGCTACTATTAAAAAACACAGCAGATGATGTAGAGGAGGTTTAGAAAGGGGAACCCTTGCACACAGCTGGTGGGAATGTGAGAACAGCCATTACGGAAAACAGCATAGAGTTGCCTCAAAAATTAAAAAAAAAAAAAAAAGCTACCACAGGATTCAACAATCTTACGATTTTCATGCATTTTGTACGTCCCAGATTCAGATTATGGGAAGTCAATCAGCAATCCTTGCATCAAAGCATTTGTTTCTGATATAACGGTGGAAATTTCCAGACCTTAATATCACTTTTTCCCCCTTGTTAAGGTTTAAGCTCATTGGAAACCATCTCTGAGGAGGGGACTGGGCACGTGGAGGGAAGCTCTGGGGCAGGGAGAGAAGGGGAGGAGAGGAGCACAGGGCGGGCCTGAGGAGGCCGCTCTGGGGACGCAGAGCGCCGGGCCCCTTGTTGCCCCTCGTTGCCCCCCTTAGGTCTTCTCTGCTGTGGTCCCCTTGACTGCCAGCAAAGCCCTCAGACCTCCAGGAGCCACCGGGGTGGGGACAGTCAAGATGCCACAGCGGCTTTGATGCCAATGTCACGGGTCGATGCCCACGCCGCGTGCCAGAGGTCCTGGCTCTCCAGACCTCTGGAGCACACTGGGGACACTGAGCCCCACATGGAGGTTGAATTTCCACCGAGTGGGGGGAGGGCCATATTTAATTTAATTTAAAGAAAATAGAGCCATATGGCAGAGTTCATGGACTACATTTTTACCCCTTTCTCATGCTTCAGACTTATTTCTGAGGTGGGTGTTATGAACCTTATTTTTTTCACCAAAGCAGGAAGTAAAACAAAAGAGGTCAGACAGTGAAGTGAAACCCTTCTTATTCTATATGACACGGTCAGGTGACAGCCCAGCCCCGCTGGGTGATGACAAAAGCTGTGCTTTCCAGAACCCGGTCAGGAGAATCTCGAGGGCACAAATGCCTACTGTAAGGCAGTTACGTAAAGGCCATGACCGGACAGCAGATGGCCATGAGTGCAGTGGCCCGGGTCCTGCTTTGTGTCTGCTCTGGACCGGTTGCCCGGAGCCCACCCTGATGCTTTCCTTCTGTTACTATGGCAGAGTCTGTCTTCAAAGGGCACCTGCCGATGACTTATAACAATAAGACACACAGACCGCAGGTAATTAGAGGGAAGTGTTTAAAAAGCAGGAGACTAAAAGGCATAGTGACTAAAACCCTGAGTAAAGTGGTAGGGAGGAAAAAAGAGAAAGAGGTAAAACAAATGAGATAGCTGCAAATTGACAGAAGTGAAAAATAACTTTAAGAGCTGAATTTTCAGGGAAAAAAGATGAATGTTTGCAATCTTAATCAAGAAAGTTAAAGAAAAATACATTTATACACACACACACTCAAAAGAGAGACCAACAACAAACACATGCTTATTATAATGTTTCCTGCACTCTGTGAATGGTGGACCTGAAAGAGCCCTCAAGCCTTCCCTACGTCATTCCTTCAGCTAATAAGGAAAATGAGGCCAACGAGGCTCATTGAAGTTTCATCAAGGCTGCACAGTTCACCTTCCTTTCCCAATTAACTAATTAACTAGCATCAAACTCTTTCCTAGAACCATTAAACTTCAGGATTGTCCCTAATAACCTCTCATTTTTGGGTCTCCATGACCAATTTAATAATTAAAATAATTCCAGAATAACAATATTCTGTCTAGTGGTTAATACGGAAAGTGGTTAATACTTTCACAGAATACAGAAAAATACATCTATCTGCCATTTTCCTACATGTCCAGAGAACTCCAGATTGTCTTTTCCTTTTGATGGAGTCAACTGAATTCTCAAAGGTAGTGGAACAAATTATTGCTCCATACAGTTTCATGTTCCTCTGTGGAGACAATACGGCGATTGTATTGATTAGAGTCGTACTGGGAGTGTACTCGGCATTGTGCTTCTCTGGTTTTTAACAAAGATGGTTTTATGTGAGATTCTGTTATGTAATGAATTACAAACCCATTTAGTCCCCGAAAGCTTTTCCTGGAGTTCAACACCTACAATTTCTGCCCAAGACCGAGATCCCCTGTCTCTCTGCTCCCCATGGAGGCTGGATAGAAGGGCTTATATCGATTTGCACCTCGTCAGTCGCACTAGAATCGCCACCTTTGAAACACCCCTGAGCATCTGATTTTATGGCAATCGAACATGTTGTGTCCTAATGATGGGAAGGAAACTGTGTTTTGAAACCAGTAAAATGTAGGTATCACGAGGATTTAGCAATAAGAGAGAAACGTCAAAACATTTCTGTTTGGAGCAAGAATGAAGTTGTGCCTAGAGTCTGTGGACAGCTGAAGCTGGGGGAGGGAGCTGAGTGTGTACCCAGGTCTGGGGCGCTGACTCCAGCACTGACTGACTAGAACTTCACGTCCACGTGGGTGATCTGCAGGTGCATTAGGAACATCTGTTATGACGTGTGCTTCTCATGAGAAGCAATCAAGTAGTCCCCCCCCCACCAAACGAAAGAAAAGATAAGATGTTGGGAAAATCGACCATTTCCCAACACAAAGCCAAGAGACGAAAGATGAAATCAAGAGAGAGAAGGGAAGAAGGGCCCGTGGAGACACAGCTGTGACCCACCATGGAGACACAGCTGTATCATGGGCCTCAAACCTTCTCAGAAACCCAGTAAGACCCACAAGTAATAATTTCCTAGTGTTCCATCAGCTCTTCAACTCAAGTAGGTGACACTTGTAGTGGAATCTCTTACTTGGATATTAACTTGTATTTTCCTCATTTTGATCTAGGCTCTTGGGCCACCCTTTCCTTAGAGGTGGCAGCAGAATCGTCTGAAGTTAACCTCCGGCACTGGCCTCTTCACATAAACAAAAGTGTGAATCTGCACTGACCTGGACCCTGAAGGAACTTCGGTATGGACAGGTTGAAATTTATGCTGCTTTGTGAATCCCAAGGGAGCCGGTGGTCAAGTTTAAATTGACTTGAAGAAATGACTGCAGCCTCTCTGAAGTATTTGTGATGGTGAGTTCCTTCTTCACCTGCTTCCTTCTCCAATTTCTGCCTTCACCATGACCTCTATGTTGACTCCACTGTGTCTGAGTGGTCTGGTCCACGTCCTCCATGGGAGCCAGGCAGCCCCTGGGTCTTGGGAATTAGGTGAGTCTAAAGGACATTTGATCCACATTATCAGTTTACAAAGTGAGTCCTGACCTCTTGTCGGGGACAAAGGGCTGCTATCATCTTTACTGCAGATTCCAGACTACATCTCGAGTTTCTCAGTGCTCCCCAGGACACGTGAAACAGCTGGTGCTCCAGTGTGAACTACACATTCTTCTAGGAGACGTGAAGCCCCCTCCAGGTTCTGTATCTTCTGCTTAGGGCAGTGGTTCTCAACCTTCCTAATGCTGCAACCCTTTAATACAGTTCTTGTGGGTTGCAACCCACAGGTTGAGAACTGCTGGCTCAGTGAGACCAGGCACTATTCAATCCATCCATTGGAGAATGGAAAACCACCATGGGTATCTGAGCAGTTAAGATCGTCTATTAGAGACTCGGTACAAACCTCACCATTTCTCCCTATAACAATGTCTCTCCCCACCAGGGTTACAAGTCACCCTTATCCCACCTGTGTGTCACCCCCCCTTTCCCCATTCACACCCTATTATAAGCAGCAGGCGTGCTCATCAATTTTCACGGAAGATCAGGACTGAGTTCTAGTCATCTTTGTTCTAATAAAAAAAAAAAAAAAATTCATGCCCTGGCCAAGAGTAAGTTGTTTCCAAAGGCTAAATGAGTCAGATTTAGTAGAACCTCATCCATCTAAAATTCCATTTCTCCCACGAAAATCTATATAATCAACGTCTTTTTAATTTTTAAAAAATTTTAAATTTTTATAAGTATGTTATAATCAAAGTCTTAAAATGTTTGAAAGGCTTTCATAGGAAGCTTCACACTTAAAAAAAAAAAACACCAATGTTAGGAAGCACTTACCCTGTGTCAAATCAAATGCTAACACCTTTGTGGACCATCTCATTTCATCTTGATAGCAATCTTACGATGTGGATACCATTATTGCCCTTTCTTTACTGAAGAAAAAGCTGAGACACAGGAAAGTGAAAAAAACTTGCTCACTCACACGCTACAGTAAGAAATTCTGGATTTATTCCACATGGAAATAAATGCAGGGAATTGAAGATCAGAAACCCCGGGGATTATGGTTTTGGCCTTGCACAAAGGAAGCTTCTGATTGTTACTACTGTCTGGGAAAGTAATAAACTCTCTGTCCCTGCCTCCTCCCCAGAGTGATGCTGCTGGGAGACCCCCTAGGCAGCTCTCTGTGAGTCTGGAGGCCACCAGGGTTGTAAAGTCTGTGGTGGGCATGTGCAGCCTGGGGCCTCTCTCTTACCTCCCCCCCCAGGTGGGTGCTCTGCTCAGCCCCCATCCATCCAGCAGGGCAGGCCACCTCACTGCCGCTCTTTGACTTGGGGCCTCCAGACCTTCTGTGCTGAATCCCAGTGTCCTCTCCCAGACAATCCGGGAAGGTCAATATCCCTGGTTCCTATCCTCAGGTAGGCCTGTGTTGCCTGCTGTGCTCACCACCCTGCACCCTACCTTATTGCGGAAGCTTTGATGGGCTTTCCCCAAACCCCACCCCGACCCAGAAAATCACTTCTGCGATGAATCACTGGTAGTGCAGAGAGAGGATTTTGTCCTCCAGTGGCCCTGTGGTGTGATATAATTTGTCCTGCCAACTCTGTTACTTTGAAGACTTTTCGATGTGTCAACTCAGCTGCCACCCTCGACCACTGACACAGACACTAATTTAGGCGCCAATGTACGTGCTGTTGCTGATGCACTTAAAGACCTGCATCAATTGCTTTTAGGTTGATAAAAAGGGAGGTCGCCCTGGTGGGCCCAGCTGATGTAGGCGAACACATCTCAGCCACTCTCAACAATTTGTGTCCAAGGGACTTTGACCCCCTTGGGCCCTCCCTGTCCGTCCTGCTTCTCTGGTTAAACTCCAACTGATACGATTATTTAACAGTTATAGAAAGGATTGTTAACCTTTCCATTTTCTAACTTAGTTTTCTAAAACTGGGATTTGTGAGAATAAGTGATAATATTTATAAGCTTCTAGCCATTCAGTAGGTTCTAAACAAATAGAAATTAGAATCATAATAGTCCAGGGTTGGGAATCCAGAAAGAGGCAAAGATATTCTGGTTTACAAATAACAACTTGTTTATTGGACTTTAAGGCAGATACGTGCATTTCCCAAAGAGAAACAATTAAACTAAGATTATAAAAATCACAAGGACAATTGCTTTTCCCTTAAGGTGAACAGTAAGATTCCGAACTTCATTTTGGTCTACAGAGAAGGCTACGGAACAGACGCTCTCCAGGACTTCCCCTGGACCCACCATGCTGGATTGCATTTTTAATGAAGGCAGACCAGATTTATTTTTCCTATTAGAAAATTATTTCAGACTCCAACAGATGTAACAAAAACAAAGACAGCTGAATAGACTAAGGGACACACTTGTAGTCAAAGCCCATTGCCTGCATGACATTTGCTTTGTTATTCAAACATTTGTGGCTGAGTTACATCCCAGGTCCTCGAGTCTGATGGCTCCCAGCTTAAAAATATACAAGCTATGGGTAGATTTAAATTATTATTTAGGCAACCTGGGCCTAAGAGGCTATATACTATCTCACTTTATAAAATATATTTTAAATATTAAGAAAATAGCTCTCTTTAGTTAATGATCCATGGAGTGAGGGAGAAGGCAGCTCCTTAGATTTTGGGGTCCAGGGGTTGATAATCTGGATACCCTTCTTCCTAACAATTTTGCTGAGCCTCTTTAACAAAAGCACTACTTAAAAGCATGACTAAAACAGAAAGAAAAAAAAAACTTCAGTAGTTAGAGTCTGTAAAATTGTAGTGATTTATATATCTGTGCATTGAATTATATAGCTGTTCACTTATGTAAAAATAAAAATCCCAAAGGGAGCAGGTGCAGGTCCCTGGCACGGAAAGTGAAAGCATGATGTGGGCGGGGAGATTGACAGGTAGGTTAGTATCACCAGTAAAGGAGCCGACCCAACACTGAGATTTGAAAGATGTGCTTTGTACACACAAGCAAGGACAAGACATTTTGTAATGCCTCTCAGCAACTCTGCTGCCCTCCAAGTGTGAGAACCGTGCTATGCTAGTTCTTCAACACACTTGTGCTTGAGCACAGGATGGGAGCCCCGGGCACAGGTGCTGGTCTGGAGGAAATTGCTTGGGGTCAACATCTAGGCCGCCTGGGTACATTCCTCTGTTTCAGTCACTCCCTCTGAAAGGAGGGGTAATGTCATGTCCCTCATGTGAGGGGCTGTTGAGAAAATGGAATGCCAAAGTTACCTTGAACAAATATTTGCCCATTGTAAGTTCCCAAAATGAGTTTATTATTATACCGTAGCAGACGAGAGTAAAGTGACCTGAGCTTCTATCTTCATGATGGTGAAGAGTGTCCAGGTGGAAACAGGTGCTCTGGGCCTAGGCTTTGTAGCCACTTATGTTTCAGCTGCCATCTGATTAATAATAAAATTCTTCCGTGTGTTCGGTTATATTAGTTATTTCATATACATTAAGGTGCCTATTATTAACAGTAAGAAGTTACAAACTTAAACATTTGGTGAAAGTGTACGTCTCTGGTTGTGCCCTCATGACGCACACAGAAAAACTGAACACAATGAGACTTTTGAATGTGATGGGTAGTTTATCACCTCGATGGTCACACACGTCTGTGTACACACATTCAAACTCATCACATTGTATGTTAATTGTGTGCAGTTTTGGTGTGCTCAAATAAAGCTGGAAAAATAAGACAAAACAAATAAAACCAAAACAAAACAACACAAAAGCTCCTTGGCTGTCCCTGGACATTCAAATGAGCTATGAAAATAGAGAACCTCTGCTGAGGTGGAAAATTCTGACGGAAATGTAAGGAAGTCAGAGTAAACCATCTTCTCTACCTGGCTACAACCCTGGGTGGGGATTTTTGAACAGCTGGAACAATTTGTAAGGTGCACAGGGTGAGACCGGTGTCCTGTCCAAGTCCGGGAAGTGGGCACTGTCTGTCCAAGGTGGAACCGTAAATGGCCTTGGCCCCCCTAAGCAATCCTTGCACATTGTTCTAAGTTGCCTTTTGTTTCCCCCCAGGCACAGCTCAGTAGGGACTATCAGGTAGACACTGTCATCTCCATTGTGCAAGAAGTGGAGATCATGGCTCAAAGATGCCACATCCCCCCAGGCTCCTGCCCACGCCTGGCCATTACTCAGGCCCCCCCCAGGAACATGAGCCGCAGCCCCTGGATCCAGGCCTGATCTCCAGACCCCCGGGTCTCAGCCCTCTGTGTGTACCTGTTTCCCTCCCACCTGTGGCCCTTTTCTGCGTTTACTTTTCCAGTGGGTTCCCTCAGTTTCAGCTGCATGTTGGTTGTTCTTTAGCCGGAGCACTAAATTAAATACCATTTCCTCTGACCCACACTGACTCCGGTTCATCAGGATTCTGGTTGTCCAGCCCTCATCACACGAAGCTTCTCCAGGTAAATTGAAAGTTATAATCCTGTTATCCCAAACCCTCCGGTGTTGATAGAATCCTCATTGGCTGTCTCTGGCTTTAGGATCTGGAACAAATTCTTTCCTAATTGTAATGCGAGTATCTCATTTGTCAGGATGGACACAATACCACTGCAATAAGACGACTCTGGTCGTCAGTAGCCTCAGGAACAAACACCCAGTCTTTCTTACCCTACGTGTTCCCCAAGAACAGCTTGTGGGTCTGGACCACATGGTTTCTTTGGTTCATTCCAGAAGTCGGATCTTGAAAGGGCACCCTGGAATAGGAAAGCTAAGAAATAAGGTGAGCTCTGAGCAGGGCTCTGAGAAAGCACCGGCAGTGAATACGAACACAGATTTTGAGAGCAGAAGAGGACACAGGTCCACACAGGAAGGATATAGTAGTCAGGGTCTAAAGGACAAATCTCATGTACATTAGCAAGTGAATTAACAGAAGAGCAACGTAGGAGCAACTGGAGGGGCTGCATCCTAGTGGGTTTTGTAAATGTCACTTTTCTGCCTCAGTGCTGTCTTGGTGTCTTGCTTTGGGGTCTTCAAAGCCACATGACTAGTAATTTATACGTCCCTGTTCCAGTTCGAGGTGGGCACTTTAAGGGCAGCATCCTTTCTTAGACGCCCTTTATCCTACTTGGTGCTGAGTGTGTGACACGTCACCTGGGTGTCTTGAGGCCTTCCTGACACCCTTGCTGAGAGTGTGCCTGTGTCCCTCTCGTCCTTTACTTTTTTGCAGTTTTTGACCAGGGCTGGGTTTGAACCCGCCACCTCCAGTATATAGGGCCGGCGCCCTACTCTTCTGAGCCACAGGCACCGCCCTTCCTCACGTCCTTTAAATTGAACTGGCAAAGGCGCTTTGCAAACTACACAATACTATGAATATATGGGACATCTTTGCTGGAATTTTTGAGCATCCCCCCAAAAAGAAAGAGCACAGTTCTTCTCTTTCCAGGTCTGAGCGATTTATGAGGTAGAATCAGATGAATATGGAGGCTTAAGCGTAACTTGGAGTCAGAGCAAAGTGGCTTAGCTCACTGACCGTTGAATCAGGCAGCATCTCAGTTTGGGGGATTATGACAAGGACCTGGGTGTAGGCAGATTATTTGGGGGCGATTCCAGGAAGCAGAGATGCAGGCATGTGGGGAGCAGGACGGAGAAGGAAGACCAGCTGCGGACGATGTCTCAGCAGGGTCATGGCTCATAGTAAGCAGGGCTTTTTTTAAAAATTTTTTTTAATTTTTAATTTTTTTATTTTGGGGATTCATTGAGGGTACAATAAGCCAGGTTACACTGATTGCATTTGTTAGGTAAAGTCCCTCTTGCAATCATGTCTTGCCCCCAGAAGGTGTGGCACACACCAAGGCCCTACCCCCCTCCCTCCTTCCCTCTCTCTGTTTCCCCCCCATAACCTTAATTGTCATTAATTGTCCTCATATCAAAATTGAGTACATAGGATTCATGCTTCTCCATTCTTGTGATGCTTTACTAAGAATAATTTACAATTGCCAAAATGTGGAAACAGCCTAAATGCCCACCAACCCAGGAATGGATTAACAAGCTGTGGTATATGTATACCATGGAATACTATTCAGCCATTAAAAAAAATGGAGACTTTACATCCTTCGTATTAACCTGGATAGAAGTGGAAGACATTATTCTTAGTAAGCGGGTTTGATTGTTCTCCTGTCCTGAAAAAAATAAAGAATACCTTGCAGGACAGTTCATCTGAAGGACAGGACACAGGAGCCGGTGGCCGCTGGCTCATCCTCCTACGGACCAAGGTTTGACTCCAGAGCTGTCAGCCCCCAGCATCTGTGCCACTTAGCACAAGCTCCCCAGCCACGCAGGCTCATTCCACTGTTCCAAGGCAGGAGTGGCAAGACATGCCGTGTGTCCTGGGGGCAGGATGCTGCCACACCAGTCCGGGCTCCAGTCACCGCAGCTGTGTCTGCAGCTGGCGATGGGCTGACAAAGAAGGGGTGGAGGAAGCCAGAACCCCTCTCCCGGCACAGCTGCCTGCAGCCCCCACCAGGTGGGCCTGGAGGAGGAGCTCCCAGAGGCAGCCGAGGCCGTTCCTTCTTTCCGAGTTTCCCCATCTCGAGAGGCAGTCCACCTCCATAGGGAGGGTGAGTAAAACGGGCAGAGACCCTACATGTGGTTAAGAGAAAAATTCCCTTTCTACAGAATTTCCAAATGAAACAAAGTACCGGTCCTGTGGCCCTGCGATTCCAGGTGTCTGTGTGGGATAGTCCAACGGAATAAAAAAGCAGATGACAGATGTCCAGCTGGGACCCTTCCCTGAGTGCACCTGCTAGGAAGCTCCCAACGGCTCCCAACATCAATGTCAATAAAAATCAAAATGATCAATGTGTTCTATTTCTATTTTTCTCTCTCTATTATTATTATTTTTCACAGGACCTTGGAAAAGGTCATTAGAGAAGATTGCAGTGTATTTCAAAAATCTTTATAGAGTTCTCCACATGAGACATTATTACTGATGTATTTCCTTCTATCTGATGTCTTTTTTGTAGTTGATGCCAAAAAACAAGACCAAAAAAAACCTTGCTGTTTTTAACCAG
This sequence comes from Nycticebus coucang, assembly GCF_027406575.1. Classification (NCBI taxonomy): domain Eukaryota; kingdom Metazoa; phylum Chordata; class Mammalia; order Primates; family Lorisidae; genus Nycticebus; species Nycticebus coucang. Next base: position 36,118,045 of record NC_069802.1, on the reverse strand, counting down.
TTTCCAAGTGAGCAGATCCTGTGTGTTTAACAGAAGAAAAAATAACAACAAATACATCTCCCTCCCTATTTCCACCCGGCCTTCTCTCTGCCTCAACTTCCCCTCCCCCTTTCTCTTATGAGGACACTTGATGTTGGATTTGGGGCCAGACTGAGTGATGCAGGATAATCTCATCTGGAGATGGCTAACTTCATCACACCTATGGAGACCTTCCCCCCAAACTAAGTCAAACTCCCAGGTTCTGGGATGAGAACCTATCTTTTGGGTGGCTCATCATTCAACTCTCTCTGTCTCCATAGACACACATTTGTACATATGTATGCCTACATATATATTCTTTATGTGTAATTTTATTTAATTCTTATAAAAAATGTTGAGCTGGCAGAGATATGCAAGGCGGAGATGCTTCTGAAGAGTCGCAGTGTGCATGTGGCTGGCCTCTCACCACTGTGGCTTCTCCTTGGAGGTGAGTCTGGGTGCAGAGGTGTCGCTCTGAGTCCACACAGGGACATGCAGAGAGCCTGCCCCCAGCCTGGCTGCCTAGACATGTAGAGGGCCTGCCCCCAGCCTGGCTGGCTGGACACACAGAGAGCCTGACCACAGCCTGGCTGCCTAGACATGTAGAGGGCCTGCCCCCAGCCTGGCTGCCTGGACACACAGAGAGCCTGCCCCCAGCCTGGCTGCCTAGACATGTAGAGGGCCTGCCCCCTGCCTGGCTGCCTGGACACACAGAGAGCCTGCCCCCAGCCTGGCTGCCTGGACACGTAGAGAGCCTGCCCCCAGCCTGGCTGCCTGGACACACAGAGAGCCTGCCCCCAGCCTGGCTGCCTAGACATGTAGAGGGCCTGCCCCCTGCCTGGCTGGCTGGACACACAGAGAGCCTGACCACAGCCTGGCTGCCTAGACATGTAGAGGGCCTGCCCCCAGCCTGGCTGCCTGCACACACAGAGAGCCTGCCCCCAGCCTGGCTGCCTAGACATGTAGAGGGCCTGCCCCCAGCCTGGCTGCCTGGACACACAGAGAGCCTGCCCCCAGCCTGGCTGCCTGGACACGTAGAGAGTCTGCCCCCAGCCTGGCTGCCTGGACACACAGAGAGCCTGCCCCCAGCCTGGCTGCCTGGACACGCAGAGAGCCTGCACCTAGCCCGGCTGCCTGCAGTGGTTTTCCATCTCCACAGAGGGGGCCAGGCTTGAGATTGTGTGCATTTCTGATAAAAACCATCACATAGAAACCTGAACTTATGGGTATCATTATTTCTGCTCAAATAAAATCCCAGCATCAATTTTGATTAATTTCCTTTCACCAGGGAATGGCAGTGTTAGGATATCAGAGAATTAGAGAGCGAATTGCCGAGAAGGGTGACAAGAATGGACCAGGTAGAGAGACCAGAGAGGGGTCTTCCCCATGCCTGGAGCGTCATCTGGGGCTGGTAAGACTTCCTGTATCGCCACTTGCCTAGAAATACTGACAACTGTGGTAATGAACTGAAAATGAATCCTGCTCATTATTTTAAGTCATTTGAACTTGAAGCTATATTGCCTTTAACAAGCAACAGATTTAATGGGCTGCAGATAGCTTGAAATACTAATAAATGCCCTCTTTGGTAGACCATTGGCCATATTAAAATCCAGTCTTGGTCATTTGAGTACATTGCCCAAGCGCGAGAAGCACAGGTAGAAGCCAAGCATGTGACCAAGCGGGCTTGTCCTCACTCACGTCTAAATGTCAAGGCCCTTCCCCCCGGAAACGATGTCATGTTTCTGGTTAAACACCAGATGTGGAAGGAAGGTCCCTTTTGGGTAACATGCATGTGGAACTGTGACTTGATCTTGAAAACTGCTCCCCCAGACAATGTGTGTTAGATGGGCTAGTCGGATGGGGCTGGGACCTGCTCCCCCAGACAATGTGCGTCAGATGGGCTAGTCGGATGGGGCTGGGACCTGCTCCCCCAGACAATGTGCGTTAGATGGGCTAGTCGGATGGGGCTGGGACCTGCTCCCCCAGACAATGTGCGTTAGATGGGCTAGTCGGATGGGGCTGGGACCTGCTCCCCCAGACAATGTGCGTTAGATGGGCTAGTCGGATGGGGCTGGGACCTGCTCCCCCAGACAATGTGCGTTAGATGGGCTAGTCGGATGGGGCTGGGACCTGCTCCCCCAGACAATGTGTGTCAGATGGGCTAGTCGGATGGGGCTGGGACCTGTTCCTCCAGACAATGTGCGTTAGATGGGCTAGTCGGATGGGGCTGGGACCTGCTCCCCCAGACAATGTGTGTCAGATGGGCTAGTCGGATGGGGCTGGGACCTGCTCCCCCAGACAATGTGTGTCAGATGGGCTAGTTCGGATGGGGCTGGGACCTGTTCCTCCAGACAATGTGCGTTAGATGGGCTAGTCGGATGGGGCTGGGACCTGCTCCCCCAGACAATGTGTGTCAGATGGGCTAGTTCGGATGGGGCTGGGACCTACTCCCCCAGACAATGTATGTTAGATGGGCTAATTCAGATGGGATAGTTCAGATGGGGCTAGGACCTGCTCCCCCAGACAATGTGCGTTAGATGGGCTAGTTCAGATGGGGATGGGACTGGGCTGACCACATGTGCTTCCTCTCTTTGCTCTTTCTTATGGTGCTGGGTGGCCCATGTCCCAGTGTCCGAGTGACACCCCATCACCCTCACTCTCACCTGTGTCCTAGTGCTCGGGAAAGAGTGAACAAAGTAGACCGGGATTGCTACCTAGAACGTGTGGCCCTTGGTTGGTTCCTGGGCCTTTACTGTACACAGTTTCTTGCACAGATATAAAATCTTCCCTAACTGGTGGATAAGGCTCACAATGATGAGAATTTTTGTGCAGACTGTGATTCACAGTCCCTGCTTTCCTTCTGGGAGTGTGGAATTTGGCACACATGGGCAGGCAGGGCCTCTGTGACCAGCCCCAACAACCACCCTGAGCACGGACCCTCTAATGTGCCTCGCTGGGAAGGGATGTGGAGCCGCATCCTCAGCAGTTCCATTGCTGCAGGAAGCCTGTGTGAGGAGAGACTCAATCCCCTTCCACACAGGCTTCATGCGGGGCAGATGTCCCATTCCCCAGGTGAAGAACCAGTTTGTCCCAGGTGGCTACATGATTTGTCCAGGGTCACCCAGCTAGCAGGGAAATAGGGTCAATTCCTATGTATGATTTTCACATTCCTAACCCCTCAGCAGTCAGCAAGTTCCTTGTGGGCCCCAGAGTTGGTGAAAAAGTGATGTGGATGGAGTGACTGGATGTGGGGTTCTGAGGCAAGACAATTGCAAGTGTCTACAAAATGGGTCACTTTTGCTAGGGCCTGTACCTCACACTGCCTCAGTCAAGGTTGGCTTAAGATGGAGAGTCAAGACTGGGTTGGTGGGAGGTGGGGTATTGCTGCTGGGAGAGTGTGGGAACCAGAGAAAATGAGCAGAGGGATGGAGAGAGCACCCGGCACCCCCTCTTGAGGCCATCTGGTAAAGAGGTCCCACTGCACTGAGTGTGCAGCCTGGTCAGCTCCTAGCCCAGCGCCTGCTGGACACAATTTAAGGCAAGCTACTTCTCTCTTCTAGAACTTTCTTTCAATCTGTTTGTTTCCATACATGCTAGTAATTAGGCAGCATGGAATTTGAGAGTGGTTTGTAAACAAAACTCTGTGTATAAGACAATAAGATTTCTACAAATAAAAATATTGTAATAAAGGTAAAATAAAGCTAGAATGCTAGGGTCCAGATAGGAAGGACAGTTGTTACCCTGTTCTAAGCTTCCTGTCAGCCAAAGAAAAGTCAGACACAGCTTCAGTTATGTGACTCTATGAGCTCCAATTCATTTCCACCATGGGCATCCGCATTGTATTGGTTTCTCGGAGCTGCCACAACAAAGCACCAAACACTGGGTGGCTTAAAACAACAGAAAGTTATTCTCTCACAATCCTGGAGAGAATCCAGATGTGGAAGGAAGGTCCCTAAAATCAGGATGTTGGCGGGACCAAGCCCTCACTGAAACCTGCAAGGTAAATCATTCCTTGTCTGAGTTTAGCTGCTGGCGGCTCCTGGGAACCCTCAGCAGTCTCTGGGCAGCGGAAGGGTCGCTTCACTCTCTACCCTGTCTTCACATGGCGTTCTCTGGGCACATCCAGACTTCCCGGCCACGTGTGCTGTATCAGCCACCTGAGCCACTCCAGCTTGTCTTAATTCATCACATATGCAGTGGCTCCAATTCCAAATAAGGTCACATTCTGAGGAAACGGAGGTTAGAACTTCAACACAAATTTTGGGGGGTTACAAAATTCAACCCATGACAAGGGTCAAGAAGGTTATGAGTGCAGGCTGGAGTCAGACAGCCTTGTTTAAAGCCAGTCCTTCAGCGAGTGGACTCGGGCTACTGACTTGTCCTCTCTGTGTCTCCGCTCTCTCACGGGTAAAGTGGAAGTCTGAAAAATATTTAACTCCTGTATTCTTCTGGAAACCAACCGAGACAATGCACATAAAGTGATTTTTAAAAGTTGCTTATTTCATGGAATGCACTGTATTTTTACCACACAGGTTGGTGAAGACCAGGGGCCATCTGCAAGTTCACACGGCTAGTAATGGTGAAACTGGACCTCAAGCCTTGGGTTTCTCTGAGTGCAAGAAAAATGCATGTTCCCTTGTGTTTCAACTTAGTTGATTGCCTTTTATATTAGAATAAAAATATATCTTAAATGACTGTTAGGAAAGAAGGAAGGAAGGGAGGGAGGGAGGGAGAAAGGATAAAAGGAAAGAAGCAAGCAAGCTGGCTTCCCAAGAAAGAGGAAAATTGAAGAAAGGCAGTTGAAAAGTTAACATCAAAATTAGTGGAACTCAGGGAACTCAAACTTATTAATAAGAAAAGAACAAGTAATTCCATTTCACTGTGGGCAAGGGACTTGAACAGAAGCTTCTCTGAAGAAGATAGGCACATGGCCTACATGAAAAAAAATGCTCATCATCTTTAGTCATCAGAGAAATGCAAATCAAAATCACTTTGAGATATCATCTAACTCTAGTAAGAGTGGCTCACATAACAAAATCCCAAAACTATAGACATTGGCATGGATGTGGAGAAAAAGGACCATGTCTGCACTGTTGGTGAGAGTGCAAACTAATACATCCCTTTTGGAAAGAAGTATGGAGAATACTCAGGGACCTAAAAGTAGACCTGCCATTTGATCCTGCAATTCCTCTACTAGGTGTATATCCCAAAGACCAAAAAACACTTTATAACAAAGATATTTGCACCAGATTGTTCATTGCAGCTCAATTCATAATAGCCAAGTCATGGAAGAAGCCCAAGTGCCCATCGACCCATGAATGGATTAATAAATTGTGGTGTATGGATATGTGGTATATGAATATTGCATATTCAAAGCAATTCCCATCTAAATACAAACACATTATTTCACAGATCTAGAAAAAATAATCCTAAGCTTTATTTGGAACTGAAAAGAGTATGAATAGACAAAGAAATCTTAAGTAAACTGAACAAATATGGAGGCATTGCATTACGTGGCTTCAAATTGTACCACAAGGCTATAGTAGTCAAGACATCAGAGTACTGATAAAAAAAAGTAGAAACATAAGCCAATGGCACAGGATAGAGAATGGGAAGTGAAACCATCCACTTATGACCAACTGACCTTCAACACCGCAGACAGCACCGTACACTGAGAAACGGAAGGTAAAACTGTCCACCTACGACCAACCGACCTTCAACACCGCAGACAGCACCGTACACTGGGAAACGGAAGGTAAAACCGTCCACCTACGACCAACCGACCTTCAACACCGCAGACAGCACCGTACACTGGGAAATGGAAGGTAAAACCGTCCACCTATGACAATCGACCTTCAACACCACAGACAGCACCGTACACTGGGAAACGGAAGGTAAAACCGTCCACCTACGACCAACCGACCTTCAACACCGCAGACAGCACCGTACACTGGGAAATGGAAGGTAAAACCGTCCACCTATGACCAATCGACCTTCAACACCACAGACAGCACCGTACACTGGGAAACGGAAGGTAAAACTGTCCACCTACGACCAACCGACCTTCAACACCGCAGACAGCACCGTACACTGGGAAATGGAAGGTAAAACCGTCCACCTATGACCAATCGACCTTCAACACCACAGACAGCACCGTACACTGGGAAACGGAAGGTAAAACTGTCCACCTACGACCAACCGACCTTCAACACCGCAGACAGCACTGTACACTGGGAAATGGAAGGTAAAACCGTCCACCTATGACCAATCGACCTTCAACACCACAGACAGCACCGTACACTGGGAAACGGAAGGTAAAACCGTCCACCTACGACCAACCGACCTTCAACACCGCAGATAGCACCGTACACTGGGAAACGGAAGGTAAAACCGTCCACCTACGACCAACCGACCTTCAACACCACAGACAGCACCGTACACTGGGAAACGGAAGGTAAAACCGTCCACCTACGACCAACCGACCTTCAACACCGCAGACAGCACCATACACTGGGAAACGGAAGGTAAAACCGTCCACCTACGACCAACCGACCTTCAACACCGCAGACAGCACCATACACTGGGAATGAAAGCCCTAGTCAGCAGATTGTGCTGGAAGAACTGGACAGCCACATGTTGAAATAGGACCCCTTTCTCTTGCCATATACAAAAATTGATTCACAATGGATTAAAAACTTAAATTTAAGGTATGAAACAATAGCAATGACTGATAAAAATATAGAAAAAACTTCTCTAGACATAGGCAGAGAATTTATGACTAAGACCCCAAAGGCAAATGCATTAGCAATAAAAGCAGATAAAGGCACTGAAATAAATTAAAAACTTCTTTATGGCAAAGGAAGTCATCAGCAGAGTAAACTGCTAGCCTACAGAATAGGAGACAATATGAGAAAACTATACATCTAACAAAGGACTAATGTCCAGAATTTACAAAGAACTCAATCAAACAAATCAGTAGGAAAAAAAAGACGACTCCCTAGACAAGTGGACAAAAGATATTAACAGAATTTTTTTCAGAAGAAGATAGAAAAATGGCGAAGAAACATCACAAAAAGTTTGATACCACTAATCCGCAGGGCACTTGAAACTAATACCACAACAAAATGCCACCTTATCCTTATCAGAATGGTCGTTATTAAAAAGTCAAAAACCAATAGATGGCTAGCAGGCATGCAGAGAAAAAGAAAAGCTTGTACAATTTTGGTGGGATCATAAACTCATACAACCCTATGGAGAAGAGAAGGTTCTTTAAAGAACTGAGAGTGGATGTATCATTAGATTCAGAAATCCCACTCCTGGATATCTACCCATAAGACACGAAATCATTTCATCAGAAAGACACCTGCACTTGGATGTTTATCGCAGTATAATTTATAAGTGCAAAGATATGAAATCAATCTAATTGCCCATCAATTCATGAGTGGACAAAGAAAAAAAAGAGTGGACATAAAGTACTATTCAGCCATAAAAAGAAATCAAATAATGTCTTTTGTGACAACTTGCGTAGAACTGGAGACCATTATCCTAAGTGAAGTGTCTTAGAAATAAACAACACTGTATGTTGTCATTAATTAGTGGGAGTTAATGATGGGCACATATGGGCACAGAAAGAGGTAAGAAACGTTGGAATTTAAGAAGGGAGGGTCCTGGGATAAAGCTACCTCATGGGTACAAGGAACCCTGGCCTGGTGACCAGAACACAGAAAGCCCTGACTTCAAGCATTACAAGGTGTATCCATGCAACAAAACATTTGTATCCCTTAATATTTTGAAAAAAAAAAAGAAAAAAGTACAGGATATGTAGACATTCTTAAATAAATGATAGGTCTGTCTTCTGACGTTCCCCCAACTTCTACAGTCATTGATGAAGAAAAAAAGTCACTAGAAATTAGCCATGAAACCACTTTCATGAAGTTTCAGAAAATGCTGAGTGAGACCAAAAAGTTAAAAATTCTCTGGACCTGGGAAACCTTGAAACCAACCATTGTCACCCTCCTTGGGAGAGCGCTCCTGAAATTTCAGAGAGTGCAAAATTAAGCAGATTTCTGATTGGACGTGCAGAATAGAGACGACATTGCACCAGGAAATAATTCAGGGTCGAAATAATGGGGCGTCAGAAATGCACATTGTCAGCAAATACATGAATGAATTATTGGGTTTCAAGGGATCATATTATTCCACCACTTGTAGTGATGTCTTGGTGACTTTAAAGGTGATTTTTGTTAATATGTTGGAAAGAAACTTCCCTATTTTACAGTACAGCGTGTTGCTATTTACAGAATGACTTCACTATTCTGGCTCTGGGAGCTAAGTAGGTCATTGAAATTTTGTTTGTGAATGTGGGAGCAGTGCTAGCTCAGCTCACAGCAGCTATGTGACCAGACCCCATGAACCGGGCCTGCCGCTGGCAAACAGCCCTTCCCAGATTCTGCATCTTCCATCAGCGAAAAGTGCTGGAAAGAGTTGTTTGCGTCATTCCACAAATGGTTATTGAATACAGGTTACACAGGGGACACTGCTGTGGGTTTAGGGGTTGTAGACGTCCACGAGGCTGACCCTGCCTTTGCGGGTTGTGACATCCAGGGTTGGGAGGCCTCAGCACAGAGCATCTCAGTCTGTGGCCCGTTTCACGACCCTAACTCCCCGTATTTTCTGGGATTCGTGGCTGACCAAGTGACTACGGATGGTGTGGTTTTTTCCTCTTTTGTAATCATTCACCCTCTAGAACATAAGGCTCATGAGAGCAGGATTGTGTCAGCATCCCACTTGGAAGTGACACAGAGTCTGTTACGTGAGCTTGTGCCCTAATTACAACCTGCACTAACCAGTATCATGAGGTTGGGGTCAATTGAGCCTCAGAGAGGACACTTGCCAAAGCCACCCACACAGTGAGCCCTGACCAGGAGCCCGGACCAGGTCTTCTGGGCTTCCTGAGTTGAAAGGCATCACAAGCTATTCTCGGTTTTTAAGAGGAGAAGTTGTGAAGACATCCAGCGGGGTCTTCACACCCAGTTCTGAACAAAGTGTGTTTACTCTGGCACTGGAACCCTCCCTCCACCCTTGGCGAGGTGGTTTAGGTTGCGAGGGCTCTTCACTCATCAGTGTGCTGGGCCCAGGCCAGCAGATGAGATGTGAGCAGGTGGGGAGGGTGTCTGGGGTTCCAGGCCAGCAGATGAGATGTGAGCAGGTGGGGAGGGTGTCTGGGGTTCCAGGCCAGCAGATGAGATGTGAGCAGGTGGGGAGGGTGTCTGGGATTCCAGGCCAGCAGATGAGATGGGAGCAGGTGGGGAGGGTGTCTGGGATTCCAGGCCAGCAGATGAGATGTGAACAGGTGGGGAGGGTGTCTGGGGTTCCAGGCCAGCAGATGAGATGTGAGCATGTGGGGAGGGTGTCTGGGGTTCCAGGCCAGCAGATGAGATGTGAGCAGGTGGGGAGGGTGTCTGGGGTTCCAGGCCAGCAGATGAGATGTGAGCAGGTAGGGAGGGTGTCTGGGGTTCCAGGCCAGCAGATGAGATGTGAGCAGGTGGGGAGGGTGTCTGGGATTCTAGGCCAGCAGATGAGATGTGAGCAGGTAGGGAGGGTGTCTGGGGTTCCAGGCCAGCAGATGAGATGTGAACAGGTGGGGAAGGTGTCTGGGGTTCCAGGCCAGCAGATGAGATGTGAGCAGGTAGGGAGGGTGTCTGGGGTTCCAGGCCAGCAGATGAGATGGTGAGCAGGTGGGGAGGGTGTCTGGGGTTCCAGGCCAGCAGATAAGATGTGAGCAGGTGGGGAGGGTGTCTGGGATTCTAGGCCAGCAGATGAGATGTGAGCAGGTAGGGAGGGTGTCTGGGGTTCCAGGCCAGCAGATGAGATGTGAGCAGGTAGGGAGGGTGTCTGGGGTTCCAGGTCAGCAGATGAGATGTGAGCAGGTAGGGAGGGTGTCTGGGGTTCCAGGCCAGCAGATGAGATGTGAGCAGGTAGGGAGGGTGTCTGGGGTTCCAGGCCAGCAGACCCGCTGCCTTTGTGCTTTTGTGTATCTGACAGCATCTCATCTTGCCCATGGAACACGGTGACACAAAGCCCGAGGCTGGGTGATCGCTGAGAGTTTCTGCCTTTGAGCCAGTGACTTTTTCAAAGTGAGGACCATCCTGTTGTGGTCAACCGAGGGAGGACAGAGAATAAATGAGTGGAATCAATATTCATTTACTATCACATTTTTAAACATTTCTCATGATAACACTGGAGACCCATTTTATATCCTTTAATCTCATCCGGAGTTGGGACTTCAGGGAACGGGCTGAAGGTCACACAGAGAAGTGGAGTACGGATCCAACACAAGCTCGTGATGCCAAACCCACACTTCTGTCCCCACAGTGGCATGTTTTTTTCTTCCCAAAAAGTAGCTTCAAATTGGCCTTTTATGTACATGTGCATTTGAGTGAAAAGGATCTACCACTATCAAGCCAAAAATAAACAGTAAAAATAAACCCGTGGTGAGTTTATTTGACTCACGTTACAGGATGAATCACCGTGAAAGATAAAGGCAGAGGCAGAGCGAGGTACTGAGTGGGCCTGGGGTTCTCGCCCCCAGCCTCAGCTTCTGGGGCCCCAGTGGAATTCCCCTCCAGAGTTCAGAGCTTCGCAAGCTGTCCAGCCGCAGGGAGGGCATCTGTCCCTGCAAGTGTTTCTTTCTTTCTTCTTTCAATTCTTTTTTTTTATAACCTCTTGTTACATGGTTCAGTTATTTCAAGTTTTCTGATGGGCTTTGGTACCAAAATAGGCTATTCTGAAATTCACAGTGAGAGGCACTACTTACCAGGACCTACGGCAGACAGCTAATCCGACGTGCCTTGGGGTCTGAATGTCACCTTCAACCTTCTGCTCTCAGTCTGAATTCAGAGCATGTGTGCTTTTCCTTATCTGAGATTCGTATATGGTCCCTTTATGAAGATTAAAACATATAGCAAATCACATGTATGAACTTGATTTGGGAGAGATATTCGTTTTGTCGTGTATAAAATACATGCAACCTTGTACAAATGATTTGACCTCTCTGTGCCCTACAGCCTCACCTGTGAGTCGGGTCCACGACAGGAAGTCAGAGGTCACCCCAGACATTAAGGAGCTGGAACCCAGCATGGCAGCTGTACCGTGCTGGCTCTTACTGATCAATAATGCTCCCTTGAGTCCTGTGATGTCTCATGGCTGCAGAGTTATTAAATCCCAGGAAGCACTACTTACTGGTGACTTTCACAAAATAATACACAGATTGCAACTGTCATCCTCCAGGCCAGGTTTGCTGTGTTGGGTGGCAATGAATTATTATTGAGCAACTACAGTTAATGAAAGTGAAACTCTCAAATTTAATTGGAATAGAAAGCAAAGGAGAAATTCTACCACCGCCTAGAGATTTGAAAGGCCACGTGAGTGATCACAGCAGCAATAACGCCATTACTGGTGATGACCATGGTGGTGTTTGCAGCAGTGGACAGGAGATGAGCATTGCCAGTGCCATCGGACACATGGGACCCTATTCCAGTCATTGATGGGGCTAACTTACAAAGTGACCTAGAGGCCTATTTTAAGCATTGGTGGCTGGCAAGTGTGAGCTTTTTCTTCCATTGAAATAAGAGAAAAATAAATTAGGTCAAAACAATGGCTAGAAAAGTAAGCTTCAAGCTGAGCGGCATTAATAGTGTCCGTATTAGTGACATGGTGATGATGAGAATCACAGCAGCAGCAACACCGATAGTTACAACAGTACCCACCATGGTTGGTGACGCACATCAGCCACCGGGCTAAGTAATCCACGTGGACTGTAATGTTTTAAGGTGACACCTGCACAGAGAATGTTCCTGAAGGGGACCCAGGGGAGTAGGACCCTGCTTTCCACGTGAAGCTCCTATACGTGGGAGCTCACACATCCTTGGGCCTCAAGGACACTCCAGGCTGTGGGGCCAGGCGGGGGATGACGCCTCGTGCTCTGCAGGTGACAGCCGCATTACTAACTCAGCCCCCACTCTCTAAATCTGGTTTCCCCTAAAAGCAGAGTGTGAGACAGAATTTGGGTGCAGATAGTTTCTTTGGAAAGTGACCCTAAATCAGTAGTGAGGGAGTGCTGAGAGTGCGCCGGTACAAGTGGAAAAGCGAATGGAAGGAACATTTTTAAACTATTTACCAGAACCAGAACTTGGCCTCCGTTGACCTGGGGCCACATAGAATCCTTTACAGACAGTTGCTTCAAGGATGAGAGGTTGTAACACTTTCCTGTCACCTTCTCATGGCCAGAGGCTGGGGCTTTTACACAAAGAATACTGTGGAGCTTCTGGGATGCCCTGCGGGTGGGCTGAGACGGCATCGCAAAAGCCCTGAGGCGGAACAGGAGAACCGGGGAGGCTCCTGCCCTAAGGGAGACGTCTGCAGTGGGCACAGAGCTGCGGGGGGCTGCCTGAAGTCAGAGGTCCGGGACACAGAGTGTCGAGGCGCCTGCCACCTCCTGCGTGCTTTTAGCTCTGATCATGCCTGTGTGATGTCCATTCTGCCACTGGCTCTTCACGGTGGCAGCCAGGAAGATCTCTGAACATCCTCCCGCAGGTGTCCTTGAGGCTGACACTGAGATGTATTCCCTCCCCCTCCACCGCCTGCCTCACTCTTCCCCTAGTCTAAGGGGCTGTCCTGTCAGGTGACCCAGACCACCATCCACATCAGATCTGGCCTTGCTGGGCGAGTTGACTGCACTGACCGCTCCCCATCACCAGGAGGAATGGAAGCCACAGAACACGCCCCCTCCCTGCCCCCCTTACATGGAGACAACCTCACCTCCCCCGAGGATCAGGTGGTCACCAGGCAGGACGGGAACCTTTGTGCCTGACTTTCCGCTGGTACAAGGAGTCCCAAGACAGCAGGTGGCAGCCATATCAGCGGGCCTGATGGCCCCTAACTGTGACCCCTGGTTGTGGAAGGAAGCACAGTGTCTGTAGGTGGGTCAGTGAGAGTCAGGGTGAGTGGAGAAAGTCCGACTTTTGCCTGTGCATTCTTCCTGGACTTGTGAATTCTGTCTCAGGGGAACATCTCCCCGTGCGTGAATTGTCACTTCCGAGCACATGCTGATTGTGCAGGCCGCCTCCTCGAGGGGCGCGACATTGCCCCAGTGGTGTCTAGACCAACCTTCTCCAGGCCTTCTGGCACTCTTCAGGGCTGGCAGCTCCTAAGAGATGAAGCATGTGGCAGGAGCCGTGGATCTCTCTTGGGAGAAGAAGATCGCACTTTCTTTTTTTAAATTTCTAAAATATTAAGTATGTACAAACATTGCATCACAGGGATACACGTGTAATGCTTTAGTCTGGGCTTTCGGGTGCCTGTCACGAGGACGATGTCCAGTAACTCAAACAGGTAAGTCGTTACCCTCAGCTCCCCCAGGCTCTCCCCTTTCTGCTTCCCAATGTCCATGCCACCTCCTGTGCCCCTGTCTGGGGCCGTCCCCGGCATCCACTTCTTAGTGGGAGCACGTGGTGTTTGTGTTTTCATTCCCGAGATGCTTCACTTAGAAAATCGTTCTCGGTTCCACCCAAGTCACTGCAAAGGACGGAACTTCATTCTTTTTGCTGGCTGAGTGTGTGTGTCTGTGTGTCACTGTGTGTGTGTGTGTCTGTGTGTGTGTGTGTCTGTGTCTCTGTGTGTGTCTGTCTGTGTGTGTCTGTGTTTGTCTGTGTGTCTGTCTCTGTGTGTGTCTGTGTGTGTGTCTCTGTGTGTGTGTGTCTGTGTGTCTCTGTGTGTGTCTGTGTGTGTGTCTCTGTGTGTCTGTGTGTGTATGTGTCTGTCTCTGTGTGTGTCTGTGTGTGTGTGTCTCTGTGTGTCTGTGTGTGTGTCTGTGTCTCTGTGTGTCTGTGTGTGTGTGTGTCTGTGTCTCTGTGTGTCTGTGTGTGTGTGTGTGTCTCTGTGTGTGTCTGTGTGTGTGTGTCTCTGTGTGTCTGTGTGTGTGTGTCTGTGTCTGTGTGTCTCTGTGTGTGTGTGTGTCTGTGTGTGTCTGTGTGTATGTGTCTCTGTGTGTCTGTGTGTGTGTGTGCTCATATAGTGAAGGGCACTTAGGCTGATTCCACATTGTTGCGTTATGACCTGTGCTGTGATAGACATTCAAGTGCAGGTGTCTTTTTGATAAAATTATTTCCTGTCCTTGGGATTGCTGGATAGAATGGTGGGTCTATTTTTGGCTCCTTGAGGAATCGCTGTACAATTTTTCAGAGATTGTACCATTTGCAGCTCCACCGAGAGTGTATCAGCATTCCTTTTTCCTTGCATCCATGCTAGCCTCTGTTTTTTGGCTTTTTGATAATGCCATTCTGACAGGGTCAAGGTGGTCTCTTATTGTAGTTTTAATTTGCATTTGCCTGATGATTAATGATGTTGAACATTTTAAATAAAACAAAGCCTTTGGGTTGAGCCAACTGAATGCAGAAATATGAATTTATTACGCAGGTGCTCCCTGCACCCTGAATACGGCTGCCCTCAGAGTTACTGATGTTGGGGAAGACGAACATCAGTCAGGGATAAGTGTCTGTTCCAGTAAGGACACCTCATTTTCCAGCTGGCTACTGCCCCCAGTAACCTGGCTGCAGGTGACAGGTTGCAGTGCTCAGGGGATGGAGCCATGTCAAAGACGGAGGGCCGATCTGTGGGGCTGGAGGTTTGGGCACATGTGGGCAGCAGGACTTGGGCTAAGTGTGGCAAGAATCCAGATCTATGTTGGGAGACGCCAAATATTAAATATACATAACTTGCACCCTGCCACCCCGGCCACGCCAGTCACACACCTGTTGTCCAGCCACTCTGTGGCTGGGCACACGTGGGCTGCCATTCCGTCCAGGAGTCGGCAGCCTCCCTGGTTCTTCTGCAGCAGACTTTTCTGGTGGGCATCAACATCAGGCACAAATGTCTTTTGTTCTCATTTCTGTGTGCCCGGGTATGTGTGTCTTTGGAAGAACTTTTTGGCCCTGATTTTTAATTTTTCACCTTCCAGATCTCCACCCTATTAAGCTAAGCCACTTATCACGAGGGTCCACCTTTAATTATATAGCTGAACCATCTCTCTCTCCATAAATCTGAGAAATCCAACTGTTTGGATATACTTCTGCAGGACAAAAAAATCCATCCTCAAGACTAGATCTTGAGTCAGGAGGCATTATTAATAATAATAATGACAAGCATCAGTAATACATCTACTAGCATGCAGCTCTAAAATTACTCTTAAATCTTTTAATTCTGCTATGCTATAGTTTGCCCTACCTTTTACTAATTATGTGGCTTGCTGGTAAATGTCTAACAATCATTGCTTCAGAAAGAAAACAACACGATCAGTAGCATTGTGCCAATCTACAAGGTGGAAATGCTCCCATGATACCCAATGCCAAGGTCATGACGTAACGTGGTGGCAGGTGGGCAGGGGAGCAGGTGCTGCAGCTGGCTCTGGTGAACTGACCTGCGTCCGCCCCTGCCTCCCACTTGGGTTAAATCAGTTTCCTCACCCTCAGCTTCTCTGCGTTCAGCACCAGCCTTGATGAGATGATCTCTATGATTCCTCTGCAGAGTGAAATAGTTTTCAATGTGACCAGGAGGGGTTGTACAAAAGATGAATTACGCATAGCAGAATCTTTTTCCATCAAAATATTTGGTAAGACTTGAAAACTCACTGTAAATAAAATCAGCTGTAAATATTTTCGAATGGGTGTATTGTGGCAAGAAATGTACTATGATTACATTTCTATTTTTAAAACAGAAAAAAATATATTTTTACTTTAAAAATCCCATTGCCAGCAGGATTTTCAGTTGACAACGTGTATGAGTGAGGTGGAAAATATACGTCAGAAATGAAGGCTGAGGATTAAAGATGCTACACAAAGCGAAAGGGTCGGAGAGTGAGCTAAACCGCCCGGGTCTCACTCACACCAGCCATATTTAAAGCACTTAAGGGATTACACACAAGGACTAAAATCAGGGACTCAACTGCTTGAATTGTGAACTCTTATCCTAATAAAATAATTTGCGACATCCTAACTCCATACTTGCCATGTTTGTTTTCTCTCATAAAAGTGAGGATAAGGGAATAGCCTTAATCTGATGAAAACCATCTATAAAATACCCACAGGCAGCACCTCAGGGAACGGGTAAAGACTAAACGCCTCCCTCATTCCCAGGGGCGCCTCCCCCACGGGGAGAGATGAGGTTAAACCCCAGGTGTCTACAGCACGAGGCAGGGCGGGCTCAGCGGTGCTCAGAGGCGTAAGGACCGTGTGGAAAGAGCTCCCCGGACAGAGGGGCGTTCCGATGGGAGGAGGCAAACTGGAAAACAGGAACGCTTGGTGGAATATGTGGTCGTCTTCTCCTGGACCTTCTGGGATGGGTGCTGAGCCCAGGTGAAATGGAAGACAGAATCTGCCTGAGGAAAGCTGCAGACGCAAACATAATATAGTCCGCAGAGAACAGCAGGTCAGTCTTCTGGGAGGGATGTAAAGTGGTTGAAGAAAACAGAGTCAAACATGCTGTTTAAAATTTGGTTTAACCCAAACCATGAAGCCAAATTGTGTGTTTCCTGGATGGAAACCAACTGAGTCTCCATGATTGACAGGGGTGCCACGATTTGGGTTTCAGCAGTTTGGAGGCAGACACAGCTCTCAAGTCTTGTACTTGTAAGAATCTTCTGTACATGCACAGAGAATTAATGCTGAAAGGCACCAAGAAACCACTGAGTGAAATCTTTCCTATTATAGATAAAATAGTAGAGGATCAAGGAGAAGTAACATGTCCAAGGTGCATCGGTAGCAAAGACACACTGAAAACGCAGATGCAATTTCCCCAACAAGTCGCCTTCCCGCTGGGTGATGTTGGCAGAAACTCTCAGCCCATGGTTTTATGGTTCCTGAGCGGTCTGTACAGAATTTTAACAACAAGGAGTTAAAGATAGGAGCATTCGATGGAGGTGAGTAATCACAGCAAACAACACTTTGCAGGAAACAGATTGATTCCTTCGCTTGTGGGCAGAAGTCTAAACACAGCCCAACTGGATTACTGGACTGGGAATCTCTTAATATTCATGAAATTTTTATGTTGCACACTGAACACATTATATCGTGAGATTGGAGAGCCCAGGTCTTGAACACGGAGTGAACTTATAGTCACGTGACACACGAGACTTCTGCATACCATGGAAGTCACTGTGGGGATGAGAGTCAGAGACGTCAACCTGTATTCTCTGCAAATCCCTTCAGTAAGGGGACATCTCTCCGTGTCTGCCACATTCTATGTCATAGTAACTCCTATAACAAACAACTGTTTGGGGTTTTTTTTGCAGCTTTTGGCCAGGGCCAGGTTAGAACCCACCACCTCTGGTATATGGGGCTGGTGCCCTACTCCTTTGAGCCACCGGTGCCTCCCCAAACAACTGTCACTTTTATCTATTAAAGATCCCTTCTCTGCTTCTTCTGTCTCCCTCAAGACCTTTCCTTTTCTTTCCCCGCCTTCCTCTGCCTGGTGTAGGTGTGGGTGACAATCTCAGGACCCTGTGGCCCAGACCTCTCACCCTCAGCGACAGCTGTTTTGACCCATCCTCTTGACGTCAGTGAGGGCCCTGAGGGGGAACAGAAGACTCAGAATCAGAGCCTTCCTTGGGACTTTACGGGTGGCCACAGAGAGAAGCTTTCTCTCCTCTTTTAGGTCAGAAAGTGCAAGCATTTGGTTCCAGAATGACATGCCACCACTACTTGGCAAACGTACAATTGGGTTGTATGTGAGTCAAGTGCAGCCAAGGAGAACCATGGACAGCGTCACTCCTGAAGTCCCTGCAGCCGGCGCTGCCCATGCCGGTGAGCAATGCTCTGTCGGCGCTTAAGCAGAGGCACGGACTGCGTGGTGGGCCCACTATGCTCCAGGTGTGTGCTGGGAGGCCCAGAGGCAAGCGGGGTACTCTCCTGCCCTCCAGGTTTCACAGCTGTTTGCGGGGTGCGTGCAGTTTCTAATGTCAGGCCGTGGGAGAGTAACGATAATGGAGATGAGCAGTTGGCACTGGGAGGATCGAGCCTGGGCAGGAACGTTGTTGAGATCTACAGACCCTGGGGCACAGCCGTCAGCATGGGCAGCCACTGCGCTGAAGCCCAGCTCAGGGCACACGTTTGCCAGATGGAAGGTGAGTGTCTGCAAAATTTGGGGTTTGAAGTCGCCTGGGACATCTGGGGGCTTTTCAGAAGACTAGTGTTTCTGGGGCCTCACTGGAAACGAAATCGGAGATGCAGAGAGTTGCCAAGTGGCGAGGAGCTTTGACAGATGCCAGCTGCCAAGGAGGAGCAAGTGGTGGGAGAGCCACGTGGCCCCACCGGGGAGGAAGAGCTGCCCACTGAGGGGGCAGGCTACACGGGCGCTGGGAAGTTACGGCAACTCAGAGAGATGGTGCAAGTCCAGTAAGGAACGTCAGGGGGAACTACATCCAGACCCTCAGTAAAGCGGACTCCCAGCTATGTCTGCCAATTGGAGGGCAAACTCCCCTGGCCAGCCTGCTCCCGGAAAGCCTTCCTGATCTTGGACAACATTAAGTCAGAACCATCATGAACCTTATATTACCACTCTGATGGTTCCACAAAGGAAAATTTTCCCAGCTACGCTTTTCTTCTTTTCCTCTTTAAGGCCTTCTACGCAGGCCTTAAACTTGCCTGAAGTTTATTTTTAAAACTTATTCCAGGCTGGGCACAGTGAAAACACCTGTAACCCTAGCACTCTGGGAGGCTGAAGTGTGAGGATCACTTGAGCTTAGCAGTTTGAGACCCCCTTGAGCAAGAGCGAGACCCCGTCTCTACTAAAAATAGAAAAAGTAGCTGGGCCTTGCGTTGGGTGCCTGTAATTCCAGCTACTCAGGAGGCTGAGGCAGGAGGGTCACTTGAGCCCAGGAGTCTGAGGTTGCTGTGAGCTGTGTGATGACACCATGGCACTCTGCCCAGGGTGACAGAGTGAGACTCTCTGAAAACCAACCAACCAACCAACCAACAAACAAAAACAACCTCTTCAGAAGGAATTTTTCTATGAGGTTTGTAGGATCTATTGATTTGTTACGTGATGTCCACGTGATTGGTGGAGCTGAAGCGTTAGAGCATGTTCCTTCTCGCCTACGAGTCCCAGCCCTTACGGTCTCACCCGCAGGCGTGTGTGCAGTGAGGGTTCACCAGGACCACGGGCGGGCACGTCCCTTACCCACCTCGGGAATACCCAGAGTTGAAATGGCACACTTTCAACTCCCTGGAAGTCTTGACGTATTATTTTGCCATTAATTATCCAGCAATCAGGGTTTAGGGCTTAATATTTCAAGAAACAGAATTTTAATAAGAAATGAAGTGTAAATATTTATATCTGAAAACAAGATAGCAGCAATTAATAGGTGTTCCTGCTTCTTTGCGTCAGAGTCTCTGGGCATCATGTTCCCTAATTACAGTCTCTGGCGTGTCCTGGGCACCATCTATTTCTACCTCCCCTTTTGCAGAGTCTCATTTTTACAAGTACAAAGGTTTGAGAATAAGTATAAGGTCCAAATCAGTCTCCAAGAACTAATTTAGGACAGGCATGCTGAATTTATACCAGAGATCCTATTATATTTAAAAGATTGACTGTTTATGCAAACCTGCCCTCAGTTCCTGTGTGTAACTGTCTAAGCAGGCGTTCGTCTTCTCGAACATCTGCTCACACTGGCAGGCCCCAAAATAAACCTCCACATTAGCAAGTTGCACTTTTAAAAAAAAAACATTTATCCAGAAACATCTGCTGAGCTATTTTCTGTTTCTCCCGCCCTCCCAGGTTTGTTGAAGTGCAGGGAGGTAGGTGCAGGCTGCAGCTTAGATTTCAATCTCAAGCAGGGGAGGCTCGGAAAGGAAGTAGCTACTCATGGGGTGACAGCGAGAGCTAGGAAACATCTCGGGGGAGGGAGAGGAGCACAGGGGAAGCAAATGCTGGGGACTGGACATAGCCCTGGGCGTACACCATGTGGTGCTAGGTTCAAATCCCTGCTGTCTCTTTTTTCCTGGATAGATACAAGCAAGCAGGTCCCCTCTGAGCTGAATGTCACCCTTTAAAACAGTGGTGACAATGCCACTCTCAGAAACTCGAGCCATATATAGGACGATATCTAAAAATCCACACAAGGCATAGTAATGTTCATAATAAACTGAACTGATTCTTGACAGACAAGTCACCGGTGCAGGAGAAATCATCAGCGAGGTGACCACCTGAGATTCTCCCCCCAATCACTCTGCTGCCTGGAATGTGAGCGCTCAAGCTGCTGCGTGTGTCCCGTCCACGTCACTCACAAACTGTCTGCAAAGGCAGGATGAACGTACTTGAAGGGACCTCGCACCACCACCTCCTTCAAGCCATGTTCGTTTCTCCTTCCCTGGACTGGGAACTCTTTGAGAGAGAGAAAAAAAAAAGACTATATTTGGCTGCTTTGTTTGTTTTTCCCAATAGCTTTTACACAGAGCCCTGAGCAAACAGTGGGTTCCCAGGAAAGCACACTGGGTGGAGAAGATTAGGGTCCGAGTGGGAGGCCGGGACGGCGGCACCACTGCCCTTCCGGCCTTGGCTTTTCCCACGGGCACACGACTTCTGCATTGCCCGTTGGAACTCCGAGTCCTTGCCCGCTCTTCCTAAGATGCATCTGGCTTTGGGAGACATTTTCAAGAAGTTTTTGTTTTCTGTTTTAAACCCCAGATGTTACCTCCACTGGAGCGGGGCTGTCCTCCAACGTCCGGTATTTCTTCTGTGTTTTCTGCTGCGTTTTCCACAGCTGGGTTTGTTAGTTATGGGGACACCAACAGTTACAGTGCATGAATCTTGGCATCTCAAGGCTTTGTCAGGAAGGAGACGTGTTTCTTCCTCAAGCAATGTGGGGATGAGATGGCGGGGCTGCCACAGTCTCCAGGAGGAGCCCAGGCTGATGAAAATGCCCATAGCCTCAGTGTGTGGTGTCTAAGTTGATCCAGGGCACTGGGGTCCCCCAGGCAAGTGGAAAACATGAGTGATGCAGCAAGATATCCCGAAGGTTGAGCTCTGGGCATGGTGTGTGCCTCTTTGCCTCATTTGCTGGCCGGAGAAGGCAGGCGAGGCCAGGCGTGCAGCCCCTGACTGAGCCGCCCTTCCCTAGCAATGGCCCTGCTCAGGGTTTACTGAGCACACAGCAGAGGCAGATTCCACGGAGATCCAGAGTGTGGCCCCTGCAATGTGCCCGCTTGGCTTGATCCCAATTCTACACCTTGTCCATTAATAATTTGCTTCTTTGGAAAATGGACATAGTAATAACTTTAGGGAGAAAATAAAGGAGTCGTACATTTATGTTACGTATAGATGTGTGCTCAGTACCCATTAAGGGGATACGACAGCATCAGCACTATTGTAAGACCACAACCAACACATGTTACTTTTATAGCTTCCCTGAGTAAAGTCAGCATCTCAGAAGTGGTACCCAGCTTGGCAGCCCCCTCTCCCGGATCACTGCAGAAGGCCTGGTTCTGGGACCCGTTTCTCAGCTATTTCTGCTCCTCCCTCATGCTGTTTTCACTTTACTTTAACCAGAGTTGATAACTGTTGCCTGTAACCCCTAATTCCTTCCCTGGTACTCTGGAGTGCTAGGTATCCATCTATGAGATTGTCGACATGAACTGGGTAAATTATAAGTCTCAACACTGAGGTTCCTACATCTAAGTTCTCGTGCTTATTTATATATACATATTTTAAGCAATTATATCTTGTACGAAGAGATAAAGAGATTGCTGTACTTATTACAAATAATTTACGCATGGGGGATATTGCAGCTTGGACTAGACAGATGGCTGCTGTTATTTATTTTTTCTTTTTTAAGTTTTCTGGAAAATGTTACTGCCTATTCCGTATTCATAACCACAGGTTATGTGCAAATGTTACGTTTGATTGTTCCCTTGTTCTTTTTCACTTCTATAAATGCATTTTCTAAGATTAATGTTTCTTTTTAAAAATGAGCTAATGTAATGTTAAGTAACGGTTGGAGGCATCTGATAATGTGCTGAGAACCGGAAGTGGGAGAGGGCACCCTGGTCAGTCCGAGAACCGGAAATGGGAGAGGGCACCCTGGTGGTTTAAACACCCAGAACAAGTGCGATCCTTTGTAACTCCTGGCCTCAGGCCCCTGCCCAGTGGCCCCTGCCACCTGCCAGGTGAGAAGCTGTTCCCTTTTCAGCTTGGCTCTAAAAGCCTCTGTGTTCCCAGTGCTGCTTTGCCTGGAGGGTTTTCTGACTATGATTTCTGTTTGTAGATTGGAATCGTGCTGTTTTTCTCAATTAACAATATGTCCCAGAGAGTTTTACATGTTGATTTTTGTCTACCTTGCTGCTTTAGAGGGTGTTCGGTGTTCTAAGCAGCGTCCAAGCCTGTTAGTTATTCCAGGGCTAATAGGCATTTATGTCCTGATTTCTGCTTCTAAGTGAGGCCACATCTGTATGCCTGACTCTCCAGGTGCTGCTGAAAGTGTCTCCGGGACAGACACCTGGAGTCATACGTGGTGCCAATGTACCACCCACGGGCTCTGGAGTGCAGGAGAGCCATTGTCCCCGATTCCCTCACTGACAGGGCTGTGATTCATCTTCCTGTTGCTGCCAAATCAGTGGATGAAGAATCGTACCTTGCTGCTGCTTTAATTTGCTCCCCTGGGCTGGCACAGCTCTCCACACCCTTGCTGGCCTTCCGTGTTCGTCCTCCCGCACATGCCATGTCCATTTGCTGCTGGGCTCCTAATCTTCACCTCACTGATCTGTGGAAGTCACCTGTGTGTCCCTTACGCAGCCGCCTGCCTGCCACGTCCACTGCAAGTACCGTTGTCTTCCCGGCTGTCTACCTGCCTTCCGTTCCTCTGGCTTTTGGCTACCTGGTCCTTCTGCTGAAATCTGTCCCTGGACTGGCCGCCTCTCCTTTCTTTGACCCTCACCCCAATTCTGTGCTAGCACCTCTCACCAAGTCGCTGGGACTACAGGTGCCCACCACCACGCCCGGCCAGCTTTTCTATTGTTAGTAGAGAGGGTCTCGCTCTGGTTCAGGCTGGCCTCCAACTCCTGAGCTCAAGTGATCCACCCACCTTGGCCTCCCAGAGAGCTGGGATTACAGGTGGGAGCCACCGCTCCAGCCTCCAACTCATATTTTTAAAAAATGCACGTAATTTTGTCCCTCTTTGCAACCCTCTCCCACCATATTTTCCTCTCCCCACGCCAGAGGTAATTATATCCTGATTTTGGCATTTACCATTTGCCACAACTTTATACTTTTACAATGTTTATATGTGTCCATCACTGTGTGAGGATGTTTATATGTTTTCTGGAATATTCTAATGGTTCAGATTAAATTTTTTTTTTGATAAAAGAAAGAAATCTGTGCTTGGCTTCATTTACTTTCCAGGTCTGTGAGCACACTGCAAGCCCTGGGTCCCCGGTGTGTATTCTGCGTTCTCTCACCAGCAGGTCACGTGTCCCTCCCTGGTCTTATGTCGCGTGGGTATTTTTAGCTGACTGGCCGACATGTGAATGTCAGACGTCGTTCTCCCGGGCCTTATTGTCCATTCCCGAGTGGTGTGTCTGGGTCACATTGCTCAGGCCTCACTGTCCCCTTGGGCCAGACTCTCAGTTCTTGATCTCTGGGCATGAGGAAGAGGCTGGTCTGACGAATAAGGTGTAAAGTAGACTCTGCTCCCTTAGAGTTCCTCTGCAGCCGTGACTTATCACCATTGTTCTAGCTTTTCAGAATAAAGTTAATTTACTTGTTTAAGAGAAAAAAATAAAAGCAAACTAAAAACATTGTGCTCTAGTCAATCAGTCCGTGCTGGGCTCCCAGGCTTGTAGAAGGTTCTGGAGATCTCTGGGCCCTTGGACACCCCATGCAGAGGGACAGGAGGGGTGCAGAGTGCTCAGGAAAGAGCATCAGGATGCAGAAGGGCGGCGCGGGGAAACAGAACAGCAGTGATTCTCCACCAGGGTGCTGTGGAAATTTTTAAAGGTCATTAATTAAATTATTTTCGAAGCACAGTCAGTGTATTCTTTTTTCACTCTTTTTTGGATTAACATAATTGAAGGGTGCGGTGGAAGTTTCACTATGGATTCAAGGGTTCTGTGAGACAAAAAGGGTCAAAACCACTGCTCTAGAGAGGAGGGAAGTTCCAGAGGAAAATAGAGAAAATCATCCAAGCTCCGTGGGCCGGGGAAGGGCTTTGGCTCCAATCTACACTAAACGGGACCATTGAGTGCTTTAACCAGTAGAGAAATACGCTCGTGTTTGATTCAGGAGCTGGTCATGGCTGCTGCACAGACAGGCCGTGTAGAGGAGGGAGCGTTTAAGGAGGCTTGTGCTGATGAAGTTTGAAGGTGTGATCAATGCAGAACAGTCATTAGGATGCGAGGGGTGTGTTTCCATTTCAGACGCGCCACTGGTGCTTCTATCAGAGAAGGACCAGCAAGCTCTGCCGTCCCTTCATCTGCAGGCCACACTGTGTCCGCTCTCTTTTCACCCATCAGCTCGATCCTAAGATTTTGCTGTTGAAGACATCCCAAAGGAATGGAATCCTCAAGAGCAAGGAACTAGAATAGTTTTTCTTTTATTTTAAAATTTCTGTCAGGTTCAACCTTACTATTTCAACTCGCTACTCTTATTCTGAAATAATAATTAATCATGTCAACTTAATAAAATCGAATTCATGAGCAGAGGGGATTCTGGTTAACTCAGCTCCGGTCACAGAGTGAAAGCTTCCTCCGTGCTTTACCTCACGTTTGCAACTTAAAAAATAAGTTGCTTTCCAATAAAATTGAAGTGAACTCCTATGAACTGAAGCAAAAGCTATGATGTATGGGAATTTTCCGTAGCATTCTTTGAACGCTTTCCTTCACATCAGAGGTGGCCTCATGATCAGAGTCGGCGATAATTCTCTCTTTGGAGCAAGCTTAACAATTGCCACAGTTGTTTTTATTTATTTTCATTTATTTTTTACAGTTCAGCCTGGTAGAAGGAGCTTAGAGTAGGGTTTAGAACCCTCCAGGTGCACACACAAACACACACCCTCTCACACACACCATCTCTGACTTTCGATTTGACATCATACAAGTTTTTTTGACTAAGCATCACTTTCCTCTTACTAGTTTTAAAATAGGTGCAATTATGATTCATTTTTATCCGTCATAGGGTTTTGGAATGACCAAGTGTTTCATGGTTACAAAGACTATGAGATGTAATTGATGCTATTATTATGATTCAACAAGACCAGATATGGTACAACATCCTATAAAAATACAGGTCACACAGTGTGGTCCCAAACACCACTTAGAGAAAAAATTTTCCAAATGCTATGTTTTATTCAATAACCTGACATGATTGTTGAATTTAACTTATTTCAAGTTATTCTTTAACTCGACAAATATGTACATTTCCTGATTGAATGATCATTGCTACCCAATTATGTGGATATGACTTTATAAACAGCCCTTAATTCTCCCTCTCAGGACCTCATCTCGCCAACCCTGCCCCGTCCCAGCACCTCCCTGCCACTCAGCATCCCCCACACAGGGCATCCTCCACACAGCTGCTTTGTTGAAAATATGTTTCATTAAGTTCCTCCTCTTCTTATAAACCTCCCCAGGTTACGCGTTCTCTCCAGTATAACCCGTCTACTTTCTGCCATGGCTTCCAAACCCTTGGGTTATTTCACTGACCTAAATAGTCAAAAAAAAAAAAAAGTAAAAAATAAAATAAAATAGTCACTGAAACCCCCCAGGATGTTCCTGTCAACCCTCCACTTGCCCAGGCTGCCTTTCCTTTCTCTCCTGTTCCCCATCCTCACCTTTGACCTAATGAGATCTTCTATGACCTCTGACCTTTGTGAGAGGTGACCCTCTAACCATACATGTTGCATACGACCCTGTCACTGTGTGCATCACACTCCGACCTGACACTCCAGGGACAGCAAGAATCTGGGGATTCAGAGCTGTGTGCTGCTGTTACTCTGGAACTTTCTCTAGTGCCGGTGTCGGGTGCTTAAAAATGCTGGTGACCCCATTTCCACGGGTGTGAATTTCATGAGCAAACCCTTTCAGTTTCAGGTTGACTGATATTTATTTTGCACCTGTTCATAGGTTACAAGTAGGGGAAGGCCTAGAAGATTCACTGTGGACGAAGCAGATGGCTTTCTGCCTTCACGGAACTTTTATCTAGAAAGAGATACAAGCTCGTACCCACAATGGCAGCTGAGGTTGTCAACCCTCCCCAGAGCTCCCTGTGACCAGGAACGTATTTTGTTTCTCAACTTCTCTGCTTGGCAGCACAGTGCCCCGAAGTCAGTAAACAACTGGGCTGACCAGAGCCGCCCTCACTCCTGCAGATTAGGTCGAGGCCTTGCAATCATGTCCATTTACATTTTTAAATCTGGGATCCATTTTGTGCAGTGGATCACACTGGAGTCGCTGGCTCTAATTTTGGGAGACAGAATGTTACAGGGCTAACAGCCATCTGTTTCCTTTGCGCAAATCTGCTACCGTGAAGTGCGAATGCAGATATTTATAGCATTTATTGCATTTTTATTATAATTTTTTTGCTTAATTTATTGGAGGAAATTTAGAACATTTAAAAAAGGATCAAGAAGAAAATAAAAATTATCTAGAGGTAATTTCTGTGAACTGTAAACATATCTGCATTTTTCTTCTCAGCTCCTATGCATTTATGTAAAATTGTGCCTGTGTGTGTGTGTATACATACATACACACACATACACACCCATACACACCCATACACACACATACACACCCATACATACACACACATACACACCCATACACACACACATACACACCCATACATACACACACATACACACGCACACAGCACACATCAACACACATCAACACAGGGTGACCCGTGAAACTGAAAACGTGTGTGAGCACACGCTACATCATTAATTTATGGTGCATTGTAATACTTGATGAAACAATATTATCTGGATTTCTGGACTTTATGGGACAGAAGCTCATTAACACACGCCTGGCAGGTCCGCCTTACTAGTACAGCTCCTCTCTGAGACTCTGAGATCTTAGATGAGCCCATAGGTTACACCCACTTCAACTTTACCACTAAGTGTTTTGTTAGGATAAATTAAGAGCTCTACAATTTTTTTCCATATGTACAGCAAACTATATACAGTTACAAAAATACAATCTCACTACATCGTCTTTGGTCAAGGGAACTCCCCATGCCAGCTCTGTTTCCTCACCCTGCGGGGGTGTGTGGGGGCACAGACTGGCTGGGACGCCAAGTCTGCTGACTCCATGACCAGGTTTCAGGACACGCAGATTCAGAGCCCATGCAAACCTGGGCCTGGCAGGCTGCACGTGAACACCAGGAGGCTGGGCCACACCCTGGCTGTGATCACGGGAGATCATGCTCTGTTCCTGGTTACTGTGAACATTACTCCCTTCACTACTAACACTGGTTTCTTCCAAACTTTATGCTCATTAACATATCCTCAGGTGTGGATTTTAGCGACAACATCATGAGTGTCATGTAACCGCCCCAGATGGAATAGTTCTTGATAATGATAATTTAAATGCTAAATAATGGCCTGGAATGAAATTATACCGACAAATATTAAATCTTAACCACAAGCATCACACTATTCGTACAGAAGTATTTTTTACATCAAGTACTAAGCAGACAATAAAGGGAAGAAATAACCTTGATTTAATGAGCGTCTGCACGTGAGCACACGGTTTCACATGCGAGAAGCCATCTGCAGGTTGTATGTGTGACCAGGCTGCCGTAAACAGATATTCCTGAACACAGCAAATTTATAATATTAAATTTCAGCTTCAATCTTTTTTCAAAAATGATTTTGCACGATTTTCCCAGATGCCTGCCTTTCTGCGTCCCACTGTCTCCAGTAAGTGTTCTGTCCGGAGTATTGTTTCCTTGACACAAATCTTCTTCAAATACAGTTTTGAAAAAGAAAAAAAAGCCCTCTGTTTGGGGCTCTTTTTCCCTGGATAGCATACAGGTCATCTTTGAAAATGACGATCCTGAGGGGGGAAAACATGGCGTCTGCCCTGGAACAGTTTGTGAACAGTGTCCGACAGCTCTCAGCTCAAGGGCAAATGACACAGCTTTGTGAACTGATCAACAAGAGTGGGGAACTCCTTGCAAAGAACTTATCCCATCTGGACACTGTGCTTGGGGCTCTGGATGTACAAGAACACTCCTTGGGCGTCCTTGCTGTTTTGTTTGTGAAGTTTTCTATGCCCAGTGTTCCTGACTTCGAAACATTATTCTCACAGGTTCAGCTGTTCATCAGTACTTGTAATGGGGAGCACATTCGATATGCAACAGACACTTTTGCTGGACTTTGCCATCAGCTAACAAATGCACTTGTGGAAAGAAAACAGCCCCTGCGAGGAATTGGCATCCTTAAGCAAGCCATAGACAAGATGCAGATGAACACAAACCAGCTGACCTCAATCCATGCTGACCTCTGCCAGCTTTGTTTGCTGGCCAAATGCTTTAAGCCTGCTCTGCTGTATCTTGATGTGGACATGATGGACATCTGTAAAGAGAATGGAGTCTATGATGCGAAGCACTTTTTATGTTACTACTATTATGGGGGGATGATCTATACTGGGCTGAAGAACTTCGAAAGAGCACTCTACTTTTATGAACAGCCTCTTAGCAATGCATACCATGAGTTAGCACAAGTTTATTCAACCAATAACCCTTCAGAGCTTCGAAACTTGGTGAACAAGCACAGTGAAACTTTCACTCGTGATAACAACATGGGACTGGTGAAGCAATGCTTGTCATCTCTTTATAAGAAGAATATTCAGAGGCTAACAAAGACTTTTTTAACTCTATCATTACAAGATATGGCAAGTCGTGTGCAGTTATCTGGACCTCAAGAGGCAGAAAAATACGTTCTGCACATGATAGAAGATGGCGAGATTTTTGCAAGTATTAATCAAAGGATGGTATGGTCAGTTTTCATGATAACCCTGAAAAATATAATAACCCAGCTATGCTTCATAACATTGATCAGGAGATGCTGAAGTGCATAGAGCTGGATGAGCGGCTGAAGGCCATGGACCAGGAGATCACAGTGAACCCTCAGTTTGTGCAAAAGAGTATGGGCTTGCAAGAAGATGATTCAGGAAACAAACCATCCAGTTACTCCTGAAACTGACATCTATCTTGAGTTAAGCAAGAGAAACTATCACCTTGGCCGGTGGCAAGTGTTAGGAGGGCAGCAGGGAAGACCATGCCTATATCACCTGGACACCAATAAATAAAGTTTTGTTTTGACATCGTCAGTCCTATGTGCTTTCAGAAAACCATTTTCTCTGCAAAGAAGGAAAAAAAAAATTCAAACTTTAAAGTCTGTTGTGGATTTATTTATCCTCAGATTATTGTTGTTCTCTGCATTAAATCTACTTTTTTGTTTAAAAAAAAAAAGAAAATGATGATCCTTTAGCTCATTTCTGCTGTGTGTCAGAAGCAGTCAGGAACTTTTAAACATCATCTCATTTAATTCTCACGAGCACGGCTCAGAGGATTTATGTAACTTACCTACGTTTATATTATAACATTGTACAAATGTTTTCAAATGTAAGATAGATTTTTATTTTATTTTTATTTTACTAAACTTCCATAAAGATCTTTTGATAAATTGCCAATTAACCAGAAAATATTGAAAGTTTCCTTTCTTCTGTGGGAAGGGGGCCATTCTTAAAAAGCTAACTTATTTATTACAGCGTGGCCATAAAGTTCATGTGCAATTTAAACCGGTTGCCTATTTAAATTGCACACGAACTTTATGGCCACCCTGTGTTCATTCTCTCCTATAGTTGAGTGCTTGTCAAAGCCTTTCCACACAAGTCTGTCCTCGTATCCTCGAAGCTGCCACCTGGGATGGTCTTCTAGAATCACACGTCTCAGGTGTGACCCAGAACCCAGCAGCCTCCAGAAGCGTGGCCCTCACTCTTCCTGCCGCAGCCAACTCTCCTGCCAGCATGGCTCGGACTGCCTATGCTCCTAATTATAATTGGAAAACAAGGTGACAGAAACATCAGAAGATTACCTGGGGCTCAATGTGGCTTTTGCTAAAGGTGTTTCTTTGCTGAAATCCAAACTTTCAGAACTCGCCTTTCAACATTGCACGCCTGAAGCTGACCAGAAGAACCTCTCTCCTTAGAGCAGCTTCTTTCCGGGATGAGACGGGACCTACTGTCACGTGGAATCTAGAATTGCTTTGATTCCCACTTGCTGTTGAATCGAAGCTGGCAGCTCCTGGTTCTGTGTGTTTTGCTCTTCTCAGCAGTAAGAGGGAACGCCAATCCTGCCCTGGCAAGATTGTTGTCAGCCTGGAGAAAGTGTGTGCGGGGCGCCTCCAACTGTGCTCAGGTCCTCAGTAGAGCTACTAATGACAAAGTGTCATATATTCATTCTTAAATATTTATTTTATTATTATTATTTTTTGAGATAGAGTCTTACTATGTCACCCTTGGGTCTAGTGCCGTGACGTCACATCTCACAACAACCTCCAACTCTTGGGCCCAGGCGATTCTCTTGCCTCAGTCACCCGCGTAGTTGGGACTACAGGCGCCCGCCCGGCTGTTTTTACGGGGGTGGGAGGTCTTGCTCTTGCTCAGGCTGGTCTTGAGCCTGTGAGGTCAGGCAGTTCATCTGCCTCAGCTTTCCAGATGGCTAGGATTACAGGTGTGAGTTGTCGCACCCGGCCCTGTAAATATTTACTTAACGCCTTTAAGGTGTCAGGATCTGTGATGGTCGCGGGAGGATCCCTTGGGAGGCAGGGCATCTGAGTCAAGCCGAGAAGTGAGAGGCTGAACACTCCCTTCCTCCGTCCTCTACGCACAGGAGTGTCTGTTCAGTGCTTCAGAAGTTCTGGCATTAGGTTTCCACGGCTGCCACCACAAATCCCCATCCTTGGTGGCTCAGAGCAGCAAAATCTTTTCTCCTGTTGTTCTGGGGGCAAAGTCTGAAATTAAGATGCTGGCAAGGCCATGCCCTGAGATGGCTCCAGGGAAAAACCTCTTCTTGCTCCTCTGGCTTGTCCTGGCTCCATTGTCCCTCGGCTTGGTCTGTCACCTCCTTGTCTCTAATAAGGTCCCCTGCCATCGGATTTAGGGCCTACCCTAATTTAGGAGATTTTAGCAAAGACCCATATTCCAAATACAGTCCCATTCCATGGTTCTGCATGGAAGAATTTCTCTCAGCCTCTAGGCAACCCCTGACACCATAGATTACCAACATCTGTCTTCGCAAAATACCCTAAAACTGCCAAGTTCAGTCTTTTTTGTATGGATGATGAAGCAGAGAATAGGACAGGCTATAGTCTCAATAGTAAAATCATCCTCCCTGTGTTATATTAAATCACAGTTGCCTCCCAGCCCCATTCCCCTGGGCAGCACTTTGAATCCAGAGACTTACATTAAACTTACTTCCCTGCCCTGAACGTACTGTGGGAGTTTGGGAAAGTGATTTAACCTTTGTGGGACTCAAGCTCTGTGCCTGTAAACAGGCGTGATGAAGCCAATGTGCAGGGTTGTCATGAAGGTTAAACCAACATGCCGTTTGTAGAATAGGGCACTTCCTAACGGATGCACAGCCCACTTCGGCATGTGGGTGGCGTTTCCGCCCCTCGTCTGCGCTGACTCACATTTTCAGCCTAGGTTTCTCTCACAGGCCACGGACCAAACATCAGGTCCGCTGAGTGTACCGTTAGCTTTAACTCTCAGAAAAGCTATTTATTTCCTCTAGTTCAAATTTCATGTCAGACAGCTAACTCTTATGCCCACGTCCTGCCAAAGAATATGAGGCTGAGTCTGTCGGTCCCCGAGCTTCCGTCTGTTTCTGCAGGGCCCTTATCCCAGCCTGTTTGGAATTCCTTTGATTCCTCTTTTAAATGAATGGGTCCAAAAGGCCAAAACAGCAGCCCTTGAGTCTTGCAGCTGCCCCCCGCCCCACACACACACACCTGGAGCCCGGTGGGACCCTGCACATTCACTGATGGCCTCTGATTCAAGGTAGTTAAGTGAAGCCCGTTCCCCACATCTGTCCCACCTTCGCTTCCCCCTCTGCTCGTCACACGACATGTTCTCAGTCCCGGGTGGCTGCCTCCGTCTCTGCACAGGTGCCTCAGTCTTTCCACTTCCTGCCCATGAGGCAGGGAAAGCCCAGCAGTGTGATGGGACCAGGCCCACGGCAGGTGCAGCTCTGCCCTGAGAGGCTGCTCGGGTCGGCCCATCCTGGTGGCCAACCTCGCCTCAGGCTTTGGGCTGAATTAGGGCATTTTGTGGGGACAGGGGCAGTGGAGTGGACAGCAAGAGAAAGACATCAAAACCACAAGAAGAGGCCAAGTGTGGTGGCTACCGCCTGTGATCCCAGCACTCCAGCAGGCCGAGGCGGAGGATCCCCTGAGCTTAGGGGTTGGAGACCAGCCCGAGCAAGAGCAAGACCCTGTCTCTATGGAAAATGGAAAAACTAGCCGGGCGTTGTGGCGGGCGCCTATAGTCCCAGCTACTTGGGAGGCTGAGGCAAGAGGATCCCTTGAGTCCAAGAGTTTGAGTTGCTGTGAGCGAGGCTGATGCCACAGCACTCTAGCCAGGGTGACAGAGCAAGACACTGTCTCAAAAAATAAACAAACAAAAAACACATGAAAAGAGTGAAGCTGGCAGCTTTCTTTTCCTGTCTCCTTTGAGGCTGGGTTACCTAAGTTGATTGAGTCCTGCTCCCCAAAGCCCAGCTCTTGCCAGGAGATCCTTCCTTAGTAAAAACCTTTTACAATATAATCCTTTACTACAAAGGGTGCTGGTGCCACTTTGTCCCTGTGTCCCTGGTGACCTGAGGGTGATGATGGAACTGAGCCATCCCTTGTCACCCTCAAGGCTGGTCTGTATAATGGTGACAAGTCCTCATCTCCCCTCAGGCTCCTCAACTCGAGCTTGTCATCTTCTCACTGGGGGAAACTGCTGCAGGGGAGGCAGCAGAAGCCCAGCTGGGCTTTTCCGTTTGCAGCTTTCTGTGCTGGGTTTCCCCCAGTGGGCAGCATCCTCCCTGAGGCAGTGTGTCAAACATGGACTTCCCAAATGCTGCCCTTTCTCTCTGGTTCTTGCCATAAACACCATCACCAACTTTGAGGGAGCACGGCTTATGCTTAAGACCCTTTGATGAAAGGCTCCTAAGTGAATCCTTTGAACGAGGAGTAATTATTATCCTTCCATGAGAAGCATTCTGGGCAGTGCCCCATCATGGGAATTGACGGGATCCGAGAAGAGTGTGGAGTTAGGTCTTCCCACTGTCAGGCTCAAATTTACAGGTATGGACGTTAGCAAGCTCCACGTCCCCTACTCAGGAGGGAGCACAGGACATTGTCTTCACGAAACGTCCAGAGTGTGTAGGTGTAATGTATGTGGAACCCTCAGGACTGCTGTGACCTTCAGGGACCAGTCTCCCAAAAATTGTCCTCAGGCATAAAACTAGAATGAGTTAAATTTGACAACCAGACACGAGGGACTTTGTTACTGGGAAATATGCCATCTGGGTGCCAGTTGCCCCTTCAGCGTCCCCAGACGACGATCACACACAGTGACAAGATTCCAGGTCACCCTTCGTCCCTCCCCGATTATTAGGTTTTAGGACTTGTTTCTATTTTGCATCCTAATTCCAGTTACCTTAGACAGCAGTTCAGTAAGAGATAAAAAGCCCTGATTTTCTTTCCATTTCTCTCTTCCTGTCTCCTCCACCCCCATTTCTTCCTCTCTTTCACACTTCTCATTTTTCCTGCTGGAAGGGCCAAAACAATTTCTGGACATTTTCACCAACATCAAACCTTTTTTTAGTTAGTGTTTGCTATAATCATCCCGTTTAACAGATCATCCTGAGCTCAACAGCAGACCTTACAATAATAGAGGTAAAGTCCTGTTCCCTTGTCTGTGTGCTGGCTGGAGGCTGGCTGGTCTAGGCTGGGGTTAGCTCCAAAATACAGGTTGGGCCCACTTGTCTCTCATCCTGTCAGAACACACACACTGAAGTTTGTTCTTCTCATGGTAAAAGGCAGGTCTGCAAGAGGGAACTCCTTACTGAACACCTGTTATGCCATTGCTCAAATAAGATTCGTTAACATGCCATTAATTAAAGTACGTCAGGGGTCCGAGCCCTAAGACAAGACGGGCCATGGGGGAATGTAATTTGCCCACCTTGACACAGTAAACCTTGAATCAGTGGAGGAGCACAAGAATAAATCTTTACTGATTACTCACATTCGATCATTACACGTCCTGATCTTATATCACAATACCACCTGTACCTCACAAATATAGAGAAGTATTACATGTCAATACAAAATCATTTTGAAATTTTTGATAGCACCCCTTCTGTGTGCCGCTGCTGT
Source organism: Nycticebus coucang (assembly GCF_027406575.1). Classification (NCBI taxonomy): domain Eukaryota; kingdom Metazoa; phylum Chordata; class Mammalia; order Primates; family Lorisidae; genus Nycticebus; species Nycticebus coucang. The sequence continues at coordinate 36,083,556 of NC_069802.1, read as the reverse complement.
CCTGCAGCTCTGCCTGGCACGTAATAGAGGCCCGGGCTGAGCGTGTGCTGAATAAAGAGTAAGATCCCAGGACGGGGAGTTGGCGCAAAGGCCGATGCCTGAGATTTGAGACACGGAAGTTAAGTGAGGGGTGAAAAAATAACGCACATGGAAACCGAAGAGACTTAACTCCAGGTGTAGCTGGGTAGAGGATTTCGAATAATACGACTTCCTCTCTCTCTCTTCATCTTTGTCTCCATCAACTTTGCTTCTTTCTTCTTAGCCTCATTCGTAAGGAAACTCCATGTTTTTTTTACACGAGAACAGACAAGAACAGTATTTGCAAAAGTGAAAGGAAGGAGGCCGGGGAAGGGGTGGCCACGCAAACTGCAAGCTCTGAAGACTCAGAGTGCGGCCACCAGCAGGGACAGGCCACAGGGGCTGGAGTCTGTCTCAGGGAAGAGCTTCATTCTGGGGCTGGGAGGGGCTTTGGAGGTTTGAAGCAAGAGAGCGCTTTGCATTATCTGAGAAGATCATTTCAGCTTAAGTAATAAGAAATATTCTAGGTTAGATAAAACAGAGTTTGTGAGACCAGTCACGGGACTGCAGGAGACTCCACCAGGGAGGACGTTCTCACAGCTCTCTCGCAAATGAGCCCAGTAAAGAGGAAGCCGAATTCATTTGATTCACTCAGACTCAGTGCAGTTGATTGAAAAGAGCACATTCTGATCCTGATGGGATAATTATACATTGTAGAGTGGTATCAAAATATCACGCTGTCCCACCAATTTGTACAGCTATTTTACATAAAAAAATAAAAAGAATACATTTTGAAATTTTCATTTAAAAGTATTTTCCAACATTGTAACTTTGTTTGTATTACAAAATCCTGGTTATTGTGTGTGACCAGCTTTTGAGATAGTCTTACGTTGGTCAAACTGTGATGTCAGCCTTGTATCAGTGGAGGCCTCTGCAGTCTCAACAATATAAGGGAAGTTTTTATGCATCTGTTAAGTCACTAAGTTTATTCTCGCTGGTCTAAGGACAAGTTGATAAATATCTGAGCTTAGCAATTGAAAATGGAGTTTCAAATAAGTGGATGAGGTGGCAGAGAGAGATTTAAGAAATCAAATGGAATGGGCCATGGTCGGAGCAATACCAGGGTACTGCTAACTCAGCTATCCGGGTGCTTCTAGGACAGATACTGTAAATAATTCCCTCCATTATCCACTATTTTGCTTTCATATGTAGCTATTGTGCATTTCGTATTTTTTTCTTTGTTGAGTATAACATTTCTGTCTGTTTTTTTTCTTTTTTGGTTTTTGGCCAGGGCTGGGTTTGAACCCGCCACCTCCGGCATATGGGACCGGCGCCCTACTCCTTGAGCCACAGGCGCCGCCCACATTTCTGTCTGTTAAGTGAGTTGTGCTCATGCTATCATCTGGCACCGCACGCTCAGGAACAAAACACGTCCCTTTTCATAGAACAGCGTGCTGTTTAGCTTATACCAATTTATGTAAATGCTTGGGAAACCAGAGTTCGGTTTACATTTTTGAATGATTGCTTCACCCTTTAGAGAAAGTATCCTCCAAAGATGCAGGCCCAGAGGACCAGTGTTCACCATTCAGCTTTGTTTTATTCAGCACAGAAAGGTTCCCGGTGCCTCTTCTGTATCAGGATCGTGACGCTGCACTGGAGCAAACAGAAGCCCTCCCTGACCCAGCCATCTGATCTGGCAGCCAGCAATTTCTTCAGTAAGGCAAAGGGGGACTCACGTCATTAAACCGTTATTATGCCTGCTAACCGAGAGACCCACGTCCGCCCAGGTTAGTTCTCTGTCTGAGAATCTCTTTACACTCCCCTCTGGGCTGGGGTACAGATAGCAAGTGTTTTGTTGTTTTGTTTTGCTTTAATTTATTTATTTCTGTTGTTGTTGTTTTCTGGATGATCAGAGAACAAGCAGACAAAACATAAGAACCCCTTGTCTTGAAGACATCTACCCTGAAGATTCAGGGAAATGACACAAGACAATCTAGAGAAAAGTAAAAGAAAAATTCTAGAAGAACCATTTTTCTTCTAAGTCAAAGGAGCAGGACACCAGCTGTAGGCACCAGCGCAATGGAATGCACAGGCGAGGTCAGCCTTGGGGCGAGCAGCGGCGCTCTGGGGTGGAAGGAATCCTGTCCGAGGGGTGTGGACTTACAATGCCCAGGAGGGAGGGAGGCCTGCACACCACGAGGGAAGGCAGAGATGGTGAGATAAAGTCCCAGTTAGGAGGCAGAATTTGTAAGCTATGGAATGGAGCTCCCCCATAGCCACCGATGTGACCTATGAGGACGAACTGGGGAGGGCTCAGAGATGGCCCAGCCTGGAGACCAGGGAGAGTCCACACTCCTCAAACCATCATCAGGAAAGGGAAGAAAAGATGGGAAGGGATATTGCAGGTGAGCTCTCAGGCTAGGGTGGGGAGGGGGGCTCGGAGGGCCGGCGGGCTCTCTCTGAGGGCTGGGCGCAGGAGGCAGGCTGCTGAGATGAGTGTCTGGACTCGCTCCAGCCTCCCCACGGCTGCTCCTCACCTGGGTTCCCGTCCACTAGCACCTCGGGTCTTTCTGCACACAGCCCCTCACTCTAAGTGCCACTCCAGGTCACCCTTTGATGTCATTGCTTAGACCTTTCACCTGGGAGTCACTCTCATTTCTCCATGGGAACACACTGATGTGACTCTTCCCTACGCGTCTTGCTTGGTTTTTCTCTCACCAGGAGACCCAGAGCTCCATGAGGCCGAGATGGCCCCTGTGTGTTTGTCACTGTTTTCCCCAGCTCCTGGCACAGTGCTGGGTGGGGTGAATGGGTGACTGAGGGGGTGATTATACTTTTAACTCTACTCTATACATTGTGTTAATTCTGATACCCCTTTGGTCTGCACCACCCATTCTTTGTATCAGAAATCTTTACCTATGGTGAGAATTTGGAAACAGTGAACTGGGTAGAAATCCCGGGAGTAAATCAGGGGAGTGGATCGTAATCCTAAAAGACACGGTCCCAAGGCCATCGCCTCAAGTTGTTGAAATCCCTGATGATCAAAATCCTTGAAGTCTAAAATCCCAAAAATATGTCTTTAAAAAGACACTTGTTTACATTTTTTAGTGGAGACTGATTTCAGAAACACATGAAAAAACAACAGAACACCTCACAGGCCACTGTGATAAAATCCGCGATAGTAACACGTGTATTTGTGAACACTCAGGGTGCTCGTGCCAATGCCGAGCCTGACTAAGGGTAGACAAGCCATAGTTATGAGGGAAGAGGTGACGGGGCTGGTGAGCGTGTGTGCACAGCCCAGCTCCTGAGCTGCAGGCACCTGGAAGGCTGGGAGTAGACCAGCCAAGGACACTCGCGCATCACCACCAGCCAGTCACCAAAAAGCCAGCATCTTGAGAAATTTTATCTTCTGGGAGTGCAGATGTGCAAAGAGGACATCTCTTCCCTGACCGAAGAAGTTTCAAGTCTTCGTGGTGGTCATGCACATCTATGAGTCACCTGTGTCAAAATGAGTTAGAACTCTCTAGAAATTTCACACACTTTATTCCTCTGGTTTTGGAACTGATGCAAAGATGAAAGGCATAGCATAGAAAATTGTAAAAAATAACATTGACAATTTAAAAATAGTGAAAAAAACTATAAAAAGAAAAAAATAGAAAAAATACTTTAAAAAGTATGGGCTATGAGACGTGCATGGAGATGGTTTGTAAATCTTGCCCACTTTCACAGTCACGATTATCACAATTAAATCACAATAAACCATTATTAATCGCAATATAATTATGAGTATTTTGAAATGCTGTATCACAATGAATAGATTAAAAAAAATTTTTTTTAATCTTTTAAGACATGGCTCTCCTCAAAGGTATGTTCACATACATTTCTACCCGGAGCTTCTCTTTTTGAAATTGTTCTTTGACACACTACGCACCAGGTGCTCCCCATCACTCATCTCTCTTCTCACACCTTGTGTGATTCTGGGTGGTTCTGAGTAGGCAGAAATCCATTCGTCACGCTCTGGTACACACGCAGGTCTGGCAGAAACAACGCTGGGGATGGAAAAGCAAGACTGTTGCCCTCGTATCTTCTATCCCTCCCTGCAGACGAGCGTTTTCAAACCAGTCAGTAACTTTGCCAGCTTCTCTGGACAAAAGTGTCTTTACTTCATCAGGAGCTCCTGCAACGACATCAGCTGGAAGGAGGGTCAGCGCAGGGAAAGACGTTTCCAGCTGAAATTTTCATCATCGCCTCATCGTGTGGCTAGTCTGCTCATTTGAGTTTTCTGCCAAATGCATGAGGTTTGAGATTCACTTTTAGAAGGCTTGATCACACCTGATTCCAAACCTATGTCATGACAGGTTGAAATCTACGTTCCTCTGCTTCACAGGGACACAGGTAACGTCATAGCTCTCTGCCCAGAATGTTGCAACTTTCTGTGACCCTGATTTTCAGGATTGTAGCTATTAAGGATTTTGATCTTGAGGGATTTTGACATTCGAGGTTTTGCCTTTGGAGATTATAATCCACACCTGTGAATCAGATGTCAGAAACAAGACAGAAATCCAGGCTGTAAACAAGGCCCAGGGCAATCAGGGGCTGGAGCCGGCCAGCTGAACACTGCGTGTGGACCAGAATGTTCTAAGTCCCTCTGTGCTTAAATATGACCAAGAGACAACAAAACAAAACAAAAAAACAATGAAAAAATAAAACAAAACAATGTCTTTGAAGGGTGCTGAGTCACAACTCTAGGGAAAGGAGCTGGTTGGGAAGAAAGCACCTGTGCCCCATCAAGCCGGTGTGATTTCTCAGCAGCCACCTCCAGAGGCAACGGCAGTGGAGTGTGAGTAACAGGGAGTGACTGTCACACTCCCAGGACTCGGCACGCTGTCCTCTGCCCCTGTCCTCTGTCCCATGTGTCCAGGGACCAGGGACACTCAGTGTTGTGATAAAACCAGGCTCCGCACTAGGCTGCTGCTTCCGTGAGAGCGAATCCGGTCGGCACAGATTTACTGGAGGTTCCCCAAGTACAAATGCCCAATTCTCAGGCAGTGGGACTGCTCGAAAGTGATTAGAAAGATGCTTCCCTATCTGCACCTAACAGGTCACCAAATCTAAAAACGCGAATTGGAGCACCTCGTCCTGCTCTCGTAATCCTCGCCAGGCTCCCTCGAGCTTTGCCGCACAGCACAGGCTCCTGGCAAGCGCAGCTCCTGGACACTGGCTCCCTCAGTGGCCTCCTTTCCCACTGTAGTGGTTGTTTTTGTGACAGGCTGACCACACTGGTCTTCTTTTCACACCTTGATAATGCCAAGCTCAGTTTCCTCTAAGAACATTGCACCTGCTGTGTCCTCTCTCTGGGATCCCTTACATGGAATCTCAGCATGAATGAATGGCCCAGTGTCACTCTGCAGGGCTCAGCTTGCATGGCGCCGCCTTACAGAGTTTTCTTTTCGTGCTATCAGCGATACCATTTCCCGTCCCCTGACACACTTCCTCCCAGGGCCTCATTTTTCTCGTCTTCACTGTGGCGGTCAGGCAGTGTGGTTATTGGTAACCTGTGCTCACCTATAATCTGCATCACTCAGAACCGGAAGTGCCAAGACACTGGGAAGGTTGCATTCTTCCTTCTTGCTCTATCTCTGTGACTTAGAAGAGAGATTGGAATAGAGTGAGCGCTTAGTCAGTCCATTGAGTAGATGAATGAAGGATTCAGGCGGCACCCTGGGAGTCTGTGGTGATGACAATGAGCAGAGCGGTGACATACAGTGAAACGCGTACATGTCCTTCAAGCCCAGGTTGCTGACTTCGAAACTTGAGCCCTTTCTTCTTTGCCACACTTCTGAGTCTTGACCCTGCTGTTCTGCAGTTAAATGAATCCCAGGAGTCACCAGATAAAGCTCAAACCTGTCCTCAACTCTCACCACTCCAGCATGGTGAATCCCGGCGGCTGCTCCCTGCCAAGCTTCTGCACACGCCGGTGCATCTGGTTTGGAATACTTTCTCGTCTCTGAATTCTTCAAAACCCTCTTATTCATCATTTCCCCCAAGAAGTCTTCCCAGCCTCGTCAGCCCAGGCCTTTCTCTGGGTTGTATCAACATATGATTTTTACTTCCCCCTTGTAAGGATTCTGGATCTATGAATCTAGACATTTATCAGCATGTTAGTGCCCCCCCCCTTATGCATTGGGGTCCTGGCTCCCTGGGGCTGTGTGTAATGTATTTCAGAAGACTGTGCCCAGAGGGGCTGCTTGAGTGCACTGTCCCCAGAGTCCTGTGTTCAAATGATGACTCTGTTAGTGGCCAGAGGGAGAATTTGAGCAGGATACTTAATGTCTATGTGATTTACCTTCTGCATTTAAAAATTGAGGATGAAAATAGTATCGTTGAAGCGAGCTGTGTTTGAAACAAGTCACTGGGAATAGTGACTAGCACAGGACGTCACCATGCCAGCTACACTTACCTTCTCATCCCTCATGACCTGGATAATGGTCGGCACAGAAGCCCTGGGATACTTCTGAATATGATTGAGGACGGAGGGGAGGAAATGGGAAGCAGTAATAAAACACTGTGTTAGTTTCCTGGGGCTACTGTAGCAAAGTACCCCAAACTGCAGCGACAAACAGTAGCAGTTCACTGTCACACGGTGGTGGAGACTGAAAATCACGGTGTCAGCAGGGTCTTGCTCCCTCCAACACTGGGTAAGCTTCCTGTGCTGGCTGGCACCCCCAGTCATGTGTGTGCTCCCCTTCCCCCTGGGGTTCGTGTTTCTGGTCTATGTCAAGTTCTTCGGAGGACACAAGGATACAGACATATTGTGTCAGTAGGAGCTCAAAATAATTATATCCGCAATGACTCCATTTCCAAAGAAGGCTACACTCCGAGGGACTGGGAGGGTTTGACTCAATGTACTTTTGGGGAATGGGACAGTTTGAGCCACGACAAACACCCCCCGTGGACAGCACCCTGCAGGCTAATAACCTATGCAAGGATGTCTCCCGGTGCTCGCTGGGCCTCCTGACCAACTCTGCAGTTAGGCAACATCCTCAAATTGGGGGCGAGAAAGGAGAACAGAGGGGCCTAGGGCCTCCCCGGGTCCGAGCACCCCCACAGCCCAGATGGACGTGAACTCGTGCCTCTACTCCTCTGCCCAGCTTCTCCTCCCGCACCTGGGGGTCTACACAGAAGCACTGTGGCCACCTGCTCTGTGAGAAGTCAGGGAAGGAGGCGCGTCCCAACCGCCAGTGTCCTGTGGTGGAGGGAAGAGCCGGAGATTCCAAGGAAGCTCCAGCCAGGGGTCAGGGGCGGTCGGCGTGTGGGGGGTCAGAGGTGCCCGCGGGCTGCGGGGGGGGGTGCTCCCGCCTTCCCCCCACCCTTCTCTCCTTCACTCCCTTCCCTCCTGCTCTTTCTTCTCGCCCCTACCTACTTTTTGCTTCCTCTCACATATTGAAGAACTACCAGCAAGTATTTGATGTCTAATCATTTTCAACATGGCAGGTCCTGGAGGATGGCGGCTTTGCTCAGCCTTTCTTCATTCCAATGTTGACGAGGAAGGATAAATCACTTCCCAGCTATGGGGCGTGTTTGAGTGGAGTTGGGTGTCTCCTCACATCCGCCCAGGTGTCCTCAGGGATCTCAAGTCCGCCCGTCCCCTCCCACATCCGGCGGATGGGCAGGGTCCCAGCCAGCCAGCCGGGGTGTGAGCGCCCAGCCAGGGAACTTTGCCCTGTCCAGGCCTGGCTTCTGTCTGGCACCCTGAGCTGCCTGGATGGGCTCCCACCACCTGCAACCCTGACCTGGCATAACCAGGTTGGAAAATGAATAAATGAATGAACACAAATTATTGTAAGATAAAGATACGTCTAAGATCATCTCATAAAAAATGTACAATAAATGAGGTACAGACCCTCTCCGTGAGTCTGCCACATGAGTTACTGTTTGTTTATGAACTGTGTGGTGGTAAGAAGTTCTCCTTTCGACTTTTGCTTTGCAAACATTTATTTATTCCTCGACTTAACCCACCACTGCTACAACTGATTCACCAAAAATTTAATTAGGTAATTAAATTACCTCTCTTATTTATTTTTATCACTCTTTCTTAGATGTATGTACAGCTCACATTTGTTTCCATGTTTAATATTAGAAGTGTCTGGGTCTTGATTTAGAAGTTTGGTGATGTTTTCATGACCAGAAATATGCTGTAAGAACTTAACTTTTGTTTCTATCCATAGCCTGCGGTAAAATTGGTTTCATTATCTGTTGTTTTGCTTGAACCTATTGACGTCATGAAAGAAGATATTTCCGTAGGTGTTTCTAGAGAACCTCCTAGCTTAGGACTTTTCCGGGCTGCTCCATTGGTTCTGCTCCATTTAATTTAGGCCACACTGCTAAGTGGTGGCGCCCCTGCTTTGTGGTTAAAGAGACACACTCCGAGGATTCCTTGCCTTGCCCAAGTCAACACAGAGGGCTCATAAGCCCCCTCTCTCCCCTCCACTCACTGCTTCTGGTACATAGGGAAAGATTTGTGCACAGCAGAGTAGCAGAGTAACCAGGCAGGCTCCAGCAGAGCTCTGGAGGTCACATCCTTTCAGGAGGCACAGAAGTCTTTCTGGAAACATGGCCCCATCTCCTCACCTTCCTCTCTCCCTTGAGACACCAAGGTGAGTACTTTGCAGTTTAATTGGGACTCATATAGAGTAAGGAGTGAAGGAGCAACCTACCAGGCTGTCCCCAACGCTCGGCGAGGACCATTCCCTCCACCTGTAGAACTCAGCTGCCAGCAGCATTCATACCCGGCCAGCCTGCAGCGACCAAAGCTGCAGAGTTTCCCCAGGAGTGGGGAAGAGGACGTGTCCAGTGCTCTCAGTTTCCTGGCTGGGCACTCACACCCCAGCTGGCTGGCTGGGACCGTGTCCATCTGCAGGATGTGGGAGGGGACCGGTAGAGCTGAGATCCCTGCAGCAAGTTTCCTCAGTAGTGAGCTCCGAGGTCCAGGGACACCAACTGGACACATGCATGGATGGATGGATGCTTCCTGGAAAAGGAAAACATACAACTTCTGCTATTAACAGACTATAATAAAAACATCTCTCCCTCCCTACTGAGTCAGAAATTTATTGAACAAAATCTACTGTAGTGAACAGGGCATAATCAGCCTTCCCTCATTTCTTAAAAACAATGCCTTTTGGAAGAGTTTTTTTTTTTTTTTTAATCTCTTCAACATTTAAAGCAATGTATAATCATCTGTGAAATCAACTATAAACTCCGAGGTCATGATAAACATAAGAAAAGGCTGGGGATAGTCATCATTTCCAGTATCTGCATTATGTGATTTATATTGGGAGGTGCCATTGTTTTTCTGTTTTTCATTTTTGCTATCAGAATGTGAGTTAGCCTGGAGCATAATTCTGCTTTGGATGTTCTAGTTTAACGTGAAGAGTTACTGTTTTATTTTTGGTGTGATTTAGCATCAGGACAAGCCCACGGAACCTACTCTTTTAAACTAATAGCATTTCTTTTCTGCGATGATGGTTTAGCCTATTGTTTTGCTTGGCACACATTCCTTAGGCTCTGCACAACAGGGAAAAATGGTATATGTGCAACAGATTCTTTGTACAAAAAGAGATATGACTTGGTTATGTTCCCAGAATTTGAGACCCGGAAGTAACCTGAGATTGGCTTTGTTGGAAGCACTTGTTCTGTGGCTGAGGTGACAGGCTCAGGCTCATTAAATGCTATTCCTCAGGTCACAGGGTTTGCCAATGGCCATGCGGTCACCTGAGAACTGGATCCTTCCAGGTGACCTAAATGGAATCAAAATGGGCTCTTCTGATAAGTGACAGCCCTTGAGACCTGAGGCTTCTCCTCACCCCTGCTCAGATTGTATTTCATCAGTCACTTCCTCCCCTTGAGAGCTATCCGTGAATGTCGGGCTCACTGCAGAAGATGGCATTCTCACGCTCTGTAAGCCACTCGTGTCCAAGTTGTGACCTCTGAAGAAGCACATAAAGGGCTTGTCCATGTATAAGCATGTACCCTTCCCACATTTAAAGAAAAATCCTAGGGCGGCGCCTGTGGCTCAAGGAGTAGGGCGCCAGTCCCAAATACTGGAGGTGGCGGGTTCAAGCCCAGCCCCAGCCAAAAAGCTGCCCAAAAAAAGAAAAAAAAGAAAGAAAAGAAAAATCCTAATACCCATGTGTTCAAGGGAGCTACCTTTTCAACGCTTTTGCAATTATTTTCAGCAAGAAGTAACTCAAACTCTCCTGCCTTCTTACCGCATCCCAGTCCCGTGCCAATCTTTCCTCATTTCCTTAGGAAAAACCACGGACAAAGGGAAATGTGTCACACTTGGGACCACCAATTCAGTTTCAGCCATGGCTCTAAGATCTTTCCAGACAACACTAGTGGAGAAACAGTATTTGCTCATTTTCTAAATGAGACACTATTTTGAGTTCCAGGATATTACGGCTGACCAAGGAAGAGGCAGGAACGTGAGGGGCAGTGTCCCTGCTTTCCAGGGCAGGTGACACAGAGACCCCCCTCCCAGCAAGAGACCTCCCGGAGACAGTGGTAACTCTGAAGGGAAATGGGGCAAGGGATCTCTCCAGGGAAAAGCAGGGGGCACAGGAGAGCATACCAGTCTACGCAGTGTCCTTGGTCCCCAGCAGCACGTGAGGGGTCTCGGGGTGAGAGAGCACACAGGGAGCTAGTGGCTGGAGGTCTCGGGGTGAGAGAGCACACAGGGAGCTAGTGGCCGGAGGTCTCGGGGTGAGAGAGCACACAGGGAGCTAGCGGCCGGAGGTCTCGGGGTGAGAGAGCACACAGGGAGCTAGCGGCCGGAGGTCTCGGGGTGAGAGAGCACACAGGGAGCTAGTGGCTGGAGGTCTCGGGGTGAGAGAGCACACAGGGAGCTAGTGGCCGGAGGTCTCGGGGTGAGAGAGCACACAGGGAGCTAGTGGCTGGAGGTCTCGGGGTGAGAGAGCACACAGGGAGCTAGTGGCCGGAGGTCTCGGGGTGAGAGAGCACACGGGGAGCTAGCGGCCGGAGGTCTCGGGGTGAGAGAGCACACAGGGAGCTAGCGGCCGGAGGTCTCGGGGTGAGAGAGCACACGGGGAGCTAGCGGCCGGAGGTCTCGGGGTGAGAGAGCACACAGGGAGCTAGTGGCCGGAGGTCTCGGGGTGAGAGAGCACACAGGGAGCTAGTGGCCGGAGGTCTCGGGGTGAGAGAGCACACAGGGAGCTAGTGGCCGGAGGTCTCGGGGTGAGAGAGCACACAGGGAGCTAGCGGCCGGAGGTCTCCACGTGAGAGAGCACACAGGGAGCTAGTGGCCGGAGGTCTCGGGGTGAGAGAGCACACAGGGAGCTAGCGGCCGGAGGTCTCCACGTGAGAGAGCACACAGGGAGCTAGTGGCTGGAGGTCTCGGGGTGAGAGAGCACACAGGGAGCTAGCGGCCGGAGGTCTCGGGGTGAGAGAGCACACGGGGAGCTAGTGGCTGGAGGTCTCGGGGTGAGAGAGCACACAGGGAGCTAGTGGCCGGAGGTCTCGGGGTGAGAGAGCACACGGGGAGCTAGTGGCTGGAGGTCTCGGGGTGAGAGAGCACACAGGGAGCTAGTGGCTGGAGGTCTCGGGGTGAGAGAGCACACAGGGAGCTAGTGGCCGGAGGTCTCGGGGTGAGAGAGCACACGGGGAGCTAGCGGCCGGAGGTCTCCACGTGAGAGAGCACACAGGGAGCTAGTGGCTGGAGGTCTCGGGGTGAGAGAGCACACAGGGAGCTAGTGGCTGGAGGTCTCGGGGTGAGAGAGCACACAGGGAGCTAGCGGCCGGAGGTCTCGGGGTGAGAGAGCACACAGGGAGCTAGTGGCCGGAGGTCTCGGGGTGAGAGAGCACACGGGGAGCTAGCGGCCGGAGGTCTCCACGTGAGAGAGCACACAGGGAGCTAGTGGCCGGAGGTCTCCACGTGAGAGAGCACACAGGGAGCTAGTGGCCGGAGGTCTCGGGGTGAGAGAGCACACAGGGAGCTAGTGGCCGGAGGTCTCGGGGTGAGAGAGCACACAGGGAGCTAGTGGCCGGAGGTCTCCACGTGAGAGAGCACACAGGGAGCTAGCGGCCGGAGGTCTCCACGTGAGAGAGCACACAGGGAGCTAGCGGCCGGAGGTCTCGGGGTGAGAGAGCACACGGGGAGCTAGTGGCTGGAGGTCTCGGGGTGAGAGAGCACACAGGGAGCTAGTGGCCGGAGGTCTCGGGGTGAGAGAGCACACGGGGAGCTAGTGGCTGGAGGTCTCGGGGTGAGAGAGCACACAGGGAGCTAGTGGCTGGAGGTCTCGGGGTGAGAGAGCACACAGGGAGCTAGTGGCCGGAGGTCTCGGGGTGAGAGAGCACACGGGGAGCTAGCGGCCGGAGGTCTCCACGTGAGAGAGCACACAGGGAGCTAGTGGCTGGAGGTCTCGGGGTGAGAGAGCACACAGGGAGCTAGTGGCTGGAGGTCTCGGGGTGAGAGAGCACACAGGGAGCTAGCGGCCGGAGGTCTCGGGGTGAGAGAGCACACAGGGAGCTAGTGGCCGGAGGTCTCGGGGTGAGAGAGCACACGGGGAGCTAGCGGCCGGAGGTCTCCACGTGAGAGAGCACACAGGGAGCTAGTGGCCGGAGGTCTCGGGGTGAGAGAGCACACAGGGAGCTAGTGGCCGGAGGTCTCGGGGTGAGAGAGCACACGGGGAGCTAGCGGCCGGAGGTCTCGGGGTGAGAGAGCACACGGGGAGCTAGCGGCCGGAGGTCTCGGGGTGAGAGAGCACACAGGGAGCTAGCGGCCGGAGGTCTCGGGGTGAGAGAGCACACAGGGAGCTAGTGGCCGGAGGTCTCGGGGTGAGAGAGCACACAGGGAGCTAGTGGCCGGAGGTCTCGGGGTGAGAGAGCACACAGGGAGCTAGCGGCCGGAGGTCTCGGGGTGAGAGAGCACACAGGGAGCTAGCGGCCGGAGGTCTCCACGTGAGAGAGCACACAGGGAGCTAGCGGCCGGAGGTCTCGGGGTGAGAGAGCACACAGGGAGCTAGCGGCCGGAGGTCTCCACGTGAGAGAGCACACAGGGAGCTAGTGGCCGGAGGTCTCGGGGTGAGAGAGCACACGGGGAGCTAGCGGCCGGAGGTCTCGGGGTGAGAGAGCACACGGGGAGCTAGTGGCCGGAGGTCTCGGGGTGAGAGAGCACACGGGGAGCTAGCGGCCGGAGGTCTCGGGGTGAGAGAGCACACGGGGAGCTAGAGGCCGGAGGTCTCGGGGTGAGAGAGCACACAGGGAGCTAGCGGCCGGAGGTCTCGGGGTGAGAGAGCACACAGGGAGCTAGCGGCCGGAGGTCTCCACGTGAGAGAGCACACAGGGAGCTAGCGGCCGGAGGTCTCCACGTGAGAGAGCACACAGGGAGCTAGCGGCCGGAGGTCTCGGGGTGAGAGAGCACACAGGGAGCTAGTGGCCGGAGGTCTCGGGGTGAGAGAGCACACAGGGAGCTAGCGGCCGGAGGTCTCCACGTGAGAGAGCACACGGGGAGCTAGTGGCTGGAGGTCTCGGGGTGAGAGAGCACACGGGGAGCTAGTGGCCGGAGGTCTCGGGGTGAGAGAGCACACGGGGAGCTAGCGGCCGGAGGTCTCGGGGTGAGAGAGCACACGGGGAGCTAGTGGCCGGAGGTCTCGGGGTGAGAGAGCACACGGGGAGCTAGCGGCCGGAGGTCTCGGGGTGAGAGAGCACACGGGGAGCTAGAGGCCGGAGGTCTCGGGGTGAGAGAGCACACAGGGAGCTAGCGGCCGGAGGTCTCGGGGTGAGAGAGCACACAGGGAGCTAGCGGCCGGAGGTCTCCACGTGAGAGAGCACACAGGGAGCTAGCGGCCGGAGGTCTCCACGTGAGAGAGCACACAGGGAGCTAGCGGCCGGAGGTCTCGGGGTGAGAGAGCACACAGGGAGCTAGTGGCCGGAGGTCTCGGGGTGAGAGAGCACACAGGGAGCTAGCGGCCGGAGGTCTCCACGTGAGAGAGCACACGGGGAGCTAGTGGCTGGAGGTCTCGGGGTGAGAGAGCACACAGGGAGCTAGTGGCCGGAGGTCTCGGGGTGAGAGAGCACACAGGGAGCTAGCGGCCGGAGGTCTCCACGTGAGAGAGCATACAGGGAGCTAGTGGCCGGAGGTCTCGGGGTGAGAGAGCACACAGGGAGCTAGAGGCCGGAGGTCTCCACGTGAGAGAGCACACAGGGAGCTAGTGGCCGGAGGTCTCGGGGTGAGAGAGCACACAGGGAGCTAGCGGCCGGAGGTCTCCACGTGAGAGAGCATACAGGGAGCTAGTGGCCGGAGGTCTCGGGGTGAGAGAGCACACAGGGAGCTAGAGGCCGGAGGTCTCCACGTGAGAGAGCACACAGGGAGCTAGTGGCCGGAGGTCTCGGGGTGAGAGAGCACACAGGGAGCTAGAGGCCGGAGGTCTCGGGGTGAGAGAGCACACAGGGAGGTAGTGGCCGGAGGTCTCGGGGTGAGAGAGCACACAGGGAGCTAGCGGCCGGAGGTCTCCACGTGAGAGAGCACACAGGGAGCTAGTGGCCGGAGGTCTCGGGGTGAGAGAGCACACAGGGAGCTAGAGGCCGGAGGTCTCGGGGTGAGAGAGCACACAGGGAGCTAGTGGCCGGAGGTCTCGGGGTGAGAGAGCACACGGGGAGCTAGCGGCCGGAGGTCTCCACGTGAGAGAGCCCCATAGCGGCTGGCAGCTGGAGGTTTAGCTGCAGGCTCGGCTGGATCTATAGTCTGCAGGTGTCGAGTGCAGTTGTAGGATGTGGAAAGTAGAAAGGCTTTATACAGATAAAATGTGTATATTTAGGCTATATTTAAAGAAACTGGATGTGTAGTAATTTGACTTTACCATCAGCAGGCATTATGCTAATGGCCCCAGACTTGGATGAAGAAGTTCAGAGATCATGGGGGTTAACTCCCTGGGGCTGTCTTTGGCTCACTGGTGTGACAGATGTGGTGGCTCACCCCAGACGCAGTAGCAGAGGAAGGCAGGACTGGGATGTGAACCGAGGAACACCGTCCTCCATCAGACAGACTCTCTGCATGACGCTCCTTCCAGCAGTGTGTGATCCTGGCTGCAAATCTCACAGTCAAGTACTAAAGGGAAAACGTTATCTCCAAAGTGTCCTAAAGGAAGACAACAAAACACACTTTCAAAGAGTAGCCCCTCATCTTGCTCTCTGAAATGTGGTAGTTAGAACCCTGGGTTGATGACAGGGTGGGGGTCGGGGAGGGCAGGGAAGGAGGATGGGAGGCAGGGACTGGGTGACGAGGCAGCATTTAAAATCCCCTCCCTGGAGTTGGGTCTAGACATCGACAAGGGAGCTTCCCAGGGTGCGTTTAGTTTCGTTCATTTTTATTCGAGTCTATTGGGCGTTGGAAGCCGAAATTCTGTTTTCAACAATTCTTGAATGTTTTGAGCTATTGTCTCATTGAAAACGGTCTCATTCCCGTTATCTGTGCTGTCTTGTAACGTTGAGTAGAAAGCACCACGTCGCTGTATTTTCTCCTCTTTAACATCGCTCTTCGTCTTCCTGTGCTGAATTCTGGAAAAGATCTTTACACTCTACTATACCTTCAAGTTCATGAACTCTTTAGTTTGCATGAAGTCTTCTGCTTAGCCCATCTATCTTCCTTATGCATCTTAACTATTGTAGTCTTGATTACTAAAAGTTTTATTGGAATATTTGAAGATGTAATGTTGACAGTCAGTTGTTCCTCCTTTAAAAAAAATTTCAATAGATTTAGGGGGTACAAGCGTTGTTTGTTTCATGGAGGAATCCTAATATGCTAAAATAAGGGCTTTCAGCATAGCTGTCACCAGAATAGTGTACTCTGTACCTCCCGGGTAGATTTTTATTTCTTACTTAATAAAATGTGTTTGTAAATTCTGCATTTTATAATCCTGAACCCTGACATCTTTGCAGGTCTCATTCTATTTGTTATTTATCCTATTTTTCATGATGTTCTGTAACAATGGTAATTGTTTTTTTACGTCCTGTTTGTGTGTGGGGGGTGTGGACGGGCAGGTGTGTAAGAGAGACAAAGAGACAGAGATAGAAAAGACGTGAGGGGGTGCATGTGAGTGTGTGGGGGTAAGAGAAAGGGACAGAGACGGGCGAAGAGCGAGCACCGTGGAGTGTTTGTATTCTTTGGGTCTTTAGCTTCTTTGAGACATTTATTCCCATTTTTCCCAGCTTTATTGAAGTAGGTTGGACAAATAAAAATTATAAGCAGGGTGCCAAAAAAGTATGCATATTTTAAGAAAGGAAAAAAACTGTATTAAATTTGTAATACTCAAGTCATGTTTGCCTTCTGTAATTACAAGGATGCGCAGGGTGACGTGGGTTCCTCTTTTGTTATCGGGATATACTGAGTGTTACACTTTAATACAGTTTTTTCCTTTCTTAAAATGTGTATACATTTTTTGGCATGCTCTGTATATACCGAAGGTGTGCTAAATAATTGTAATATTTGTGTAGTAATTAGTACAATGAAGCTAATTAGCATATCCATCACTCACATACTTTTTTGTTGCTGTTGGCTGGAATGCATGAGTTTTACCTCAGCAAATGTCAAGGATGCAGCACTTTACTATGAACTAAAGTCACCCTGTTGTATGTTATTAATAGAACCTTAGCAGGTATTCATTTTGTAACTGGAAGTTTGTAGCCTTTGAGACGCTTCCCCTTGCTTCACTGAGATTTGGAGTTTGTGGAAGCCAGCCCTCTGGGTGACATCATGGCGTATCTTTCAGAATTAAAAGACTCAGTTTTTTTTTTTTTTTTTTTTTATCTGACACAGGCAGTAAAATATCTGACTAAAAGCCCATATGAAGGGAGGTTCATGGTGATAAATTCTTAGGAATTTTCCCTTGCCACTGGCTAGGGTTAAGACTAGCAGCCCCCTTCAGCGTGGGGTTTATGTAACAACCCACCGCAGCCCTTCGGGCTTTTATCGTGAGGAGGGCTCCTGAGGCTTTGCTTCCTGTCCCCGGCAAGTATCAGAAAGGCAAGTTCAAGGTCACTGCAGTATTTTAGAAATTCTCAGATGTGTCAGGGAATTCGGTGCTCCTGTGCCCTCAGTGACAACCATCACCTGGTTTGGGGACTTGGGGGTTTGTTGAACTCACAAGGTCAGAACTCTTTCCTATAACTCAATCGAAATAGCTCCTTGTATGGTTTCTTGCAAAAATTGCATCATTTTGCATTAAAATATTCTGCTGGTAAAAAGAAAATGAGGCAGAAGAGAAGAAGGAAAGAATAAAACCATTCATTTAGATCATAATACATGTGCACATTTATGTTCTGAATTTTGAAATTAACATTAGAATGCAACTATTTTCATCCTTAGACATACTATGAGTATCATTGTCAATAACCAGGTATTAACAATAGTGTACCTTAAGACAGACTCAAGCGTTTATCTAATTGTGAAAAAATGCATATGATTTTTCTCTTTTGTATGTGAGGAAATTAGAAATCACGTGAGAAGTTTTTGGGTTTCTTTTATTTCTTACTTTTTCTTTTCTCTCTTTTTCCCTCCCTCCCTCCCTCCCTCCCTTCCTTCCTTCCTTCCTTCTCTGACTCTGTTGCTCTGGGTAGAGAGTGCTGTGGTGTCATCATAGCTCAGAGCAACCTCAAACCCCTAGGCTCAAGTGATCCTCCTGCCTCAGATTCCTGAGTAGCTAAAATTACAGGCACCCACCATAACGCCCGACTATTTTTTTTCTATTTTTTATAGAGATGGGGTCTCGCTCATTGCTCAGGCTGGTCTCAAACTCCTGAGCTCAGGTGATCCACCCTCTTTAGCCTCCTAGAGTGCTGGGCTTACAGGCCTGAGCACACTGGCCTCTCCTCCCTCTCTCCCTCCCTCTCCTCTCCTCCCCTGTCCTCTCCTCTCCTCTTTCTTCTCTAACTATACCTTCTCTAAGCCCCATTCCTAAAGATTCTGACTCTGTAGCCCTGATCTGTGGATTTGGATCTCGGAAAATACATTTCAACAATTGTTTGGGAGATCTGAGGATTCAGTTAGGTTTGCGATGTGCTGAATTATATATCCAGATGTCTTTTGACACTAATCAAGATGAACTCAGAGGATAGTTCCTTGTCTCTGAACTTAGCCCAGAGCTAGAGAGTGATGAATTCTGGATTACAACTCAGACTCTTGCCTTCCAGAGCAGTAGTATTGAAAACCATAGTTGTGCCCAAGCTACAGAATTCACTCTAATAATTAGTCAGTCTGCTCACTGCTTGCTGGACAGAAATACTTTTGAGAGCTGTGCTTCATTTCACCGACATAGAATTACAAAAAAGCCTGACAGAGTCTCAAGTCTTGTGCAACAATTAAAAATATATGTGAACGTGTATGTCATTCCCTGGCCTCCTACCCACATGCCCTCCATCCTCCACACCAGGGAAAAAATGATTTCCATTTAAAAGGTGTTTTGACATTGATTAGTTGAGACTAAAGTCCCACATTACTCAACTGTTTGAAAATAAAGTCATAGCTAATGGGTCTTCCTGAATTCAGCCAGAGAAATGTGGGGCAGCATCTAAAGAAACATCTGTCTTTTCATATGTATGAACAGTTTTTGTTATAAGTCCTATAGGATTCTTGAGGTTCATTATCAGGGAAACTCTGTGTGATCATTTTAAAGACCATCTGCTTGGAGTTTAAGATCATCACCTCCCTGGGCTTTCTGGAGCAGTGGGTCCAAAAGAAAATAACAAACAGGCTGTAAAAATTCATACGCTGTTCCTCCTGGCCCCCCTCCTATCAATAATGCCGGTGCCTTTCTTTTCCCTTGATTGAAATGTGGTTCCGGAAGAGCTGATGCTTTCCAGTCCATTTGGATTATTTTCATCTCTTTGAAGTCATGCTACCTTGGAGCCAGAAACAATTTTTGGAGATCTAAAGCTCTGGCTATCAACAGTGGGAAATTTATTTTATCAACTTTTTTTCCCTCCCCATTTGATATATTATTGGTCTCTTAAAAATATCAGTTAAATAGCGTGCAAAGGAATATTTGTTGGGCTGTCAGCACCTTGTGATTAAAACAAATGTGGCTCAGAAAAAAAAAATGAAAGCAACAACACAGAAAACACAGTTGATAATGTTTGAGTTTTGAAACCACAGAGACATCAAAGTCTTTCTTGATCTGCTGCAAAATGTTAACAAAGCAATTACATTTTATACTTTGTCTTCTAAAAGAAGACATAAAAAATTTTACAACTTTGTGATGCAAGGGGTGCCCCTGGAGAGGCTTATCACTGAAACTCAGAAAGCAACGTCAAGATGGAGTCGAAGTTACCTCTTTGTCTGTGTTAAAAAAAAGTCATGTGAAGTGAACCAGGGAAATCTGTGTCCCTACATCCTGGTTTCAGTGTGCTCTTCCCTTATCAGTCAACGCCACCCACTCACCATTCTTCTGCCAAATGCCTGTAAATCTGGAAACGCCAGTTTAAGGTGAGAAACCAGGCCCAGAATTTTCCTGCTGCCCAGAGATACTTTCCCTTTCTTGTGAAATCTTTTTTCTTTGTTTCCTGTGTTGAGCCAAATTTCAATTTTTTAAAGATATATGCTTAAAGCTGGAAGGATAGAACAGGCTATCTCCCTAACACGATCATGAGCCTCAGGTTTGAATAGAAGTTGTGAGAATAAAGCACTGAGCTTCACTTCTCATTCACTGTGATCTCAGGTAAATGGAACATCTATTCTGAGTCTCGGTTTTCAAATGAAAATGCTGAGCCCCTAACTTAGTCAAGGAGCCCCGTGAATCCCAAGGTGCCTCACACACAGGGGGACACACATCACTGAACCCTGGCATGCCACATCCTTTCCCTCGTAAGTATTCTGCACGGAATGAGATTTTTAAACTCCTTCAGGTGAGGGGAAAGTCTATCCTTTCTTTATAGTTTATGAGGACCCAGTTTTGAACTAGAAATGTACTAGTGCTCAGTTACCATGCATAGACAGTTGGGTTCACGTAATTGAGTAGCTGAAACAGTGACATTCACTTTTTCTTGACTTACATTCTCTTCTGCATATTAGTTTAGTTTTTAACAATGACCATATATACCCCTTGCCAAACAAACAAATGCCAGAATAGATGAAGAAAAGAAAAAAGAATTACAATTCAGCAAAGCTGGATGTAGACAAGTCCCCGGGCTCGGCTTCTGCTGTAGCATGAACAAACTCTCACAGGAGCATCACTCCGCAGTGATGGGAGAGCAGAGGCCACCATTATGCGCAGAGAGGGACTCTGATGCTCAGACTGAACTTCCAGGCCAAGGACGGGGTTTAACGCCAAACTTGATCAATTCTTAGCTCTCTAAGTTCATTAAGTTGCTTTCCGTTGAGCATGAAACATGTTTTTGCAAAGTGGTATTAATCATTTCTGTCCTGCTCACCCTATAGGTGTGTTGAGAAGTATGTGTTGGTCAAAAGACAAAATGGTAAAAGATAAATGAAGGAGAATCAAAGATGATACGTCAGCATTCATGATGGGATGGACCCTAGCTCTTTGAAATGAGTCTTTATTTCCTTTATTTCCCCCAGAAACTTATTAGAAATTGGAAAAGTTCAGGTTCTAGACTCTTCTAGAACAAAGACTGGATCCAGAATCTCTTTTTATTCTGGTTCCAGCAAAGACAGAATCTATGAGATAGCTTTTTTTTCTACCTCCTTGACAGGTACTGTCAGGAAGTGCTGTGTTTTAGGAGGAAGAGCCCAGGGCATAACACTAGAAATGAGAGGTCTGCGTGGGACCCAGTCCTGTACCCTGGACCTTCCCTCCGTGTCCTCATTGGGTGTACAGACAAAGATGTCTTCCCTGTCTCTCCCACAGTGATGTGCTGGGTTCAAAAGGAAATAGATAATGCTACAATCACTTTCATATTCCACCAAATGTGGGGAAATTTCGGGGGAAGTCTCATAATAGGAACCTTAAATTAGTTTAAAAGGGTACCCAGGGAAAGTGGCTATATGTTTTGCCTGTGCTATCTTTTTTTTTTTGACTGACAATAGGGTACATACAATTAGGTGACGGGGTTTGCATTTGTTATGTAGTGTCCAAGTTGAATTGATGCTGAGTCCTTCACCCAGGTGTGCTATGTACCCCTATGTTGTACCCATTAGGTGGAGCTTATCAAAATCCCTCCCCCAGGGCCCCCTCCCCTCATCCTTGAATTTAATTCCGTTTTTCCTCTCCTCTGGGCCTGTAGTTGTTCATCTACTAGTTTTAAATTAGTCCTGAGTACATGGGATGCTTGCTTTTCCATAATTGAGATACTTCTCTAAGGAAAATGTCCTTCAGCTCCATCTAGGTTAATATAAAGGATGTAAAGTCCCCATCTTTATGGCTGAATAGTATTCCATGGTATACATGTACCACAGTTTGTTAAGCCATTCATGGGTCATGGGCACTTGGGTTGTTTCCACATCTTTGTGAATGTGAATTGAGCTGTGATAAACATTTGAGTGCAGATGTCCTTATGATAAAATGATTTTTTTCCTTCTGGGTAGATACCTAGTAATGGCATTGCAGGATCAAATGGAAGGTCTGCTTTTAGCTCTTTGAAGATTCTCCACACTTCTTTCCAAAGAGGCTGTGCTAGTTTGAAGACTCACAAACTAGTGAGAGGTGGGAGCTTATCAAAGTCCTCCCCCATTGACCCCTTCTCCGCACACCCGTGCCAGGGTCTTCAGCTCTGGGACTTTGTGAAGTGGGTGTGTCTCTGCTATTGTGGCTGGCTGAACTCATCAGGACTTCTGCCCTGTCACCCGTGACTGGAGATGGACCAGGGCACCCTAAAATCTAGTGAGGCTGAGTTCCTTCCGGTTGTGAGTTGCACCATTGGTGAGTGCTGCTCCCCTACTCCACCACGTCTGGGAGACGTGCATTTTCATGAGAGCAAAGATATTTAAACAAGAGGGCCCAAAGGATACTGGGCAGATGAAGATTTGCAGATCAGAAAGAAGATGCCACAGGGGGTCCTGGGACAATGGATACTCATCATTTCACAAAATAAAAACAATGATTATTTCTGGGGAAAGAGAAGAATGAAACTAGGCCTGGGCTCACACAGCGCTTTTGGACATGAATCTGGATTTCACAGGTGTTCATTTTATGATTGTTTGTAATCTGTCCATGCATGAACTGTACATTTTCAAAGGCATATGTGAGGTTAATTTTTTAAGGCACGTGAAATGATAAGGGATGAAATATTGTGAATCTACGTTCCAAAGTAGACTTAATGACCGTCAGTTACCTAAAACAGTAAGCTGACCGTACCACGCCCCGCGGGCTCAGCTAGTGTGAGCTGAAAGCTGTGCTTAGGCCACTCGTGAGCCAGTTCAGCTGTTTATCACAGTAATGTCTGCAGAAACGGGCAGATAACCCCCGAAGGGTTAACTTGGTACCTATTTATGAACTGAACGAAACAAGGATTCTTAGTAACACTTGTGTTGGTAAAGACCGTTGAGGTGGCACTACAGCAATTTCTCAGAGGGGTTCTGTTTTACTACGGGGATGTTCTTTGACACTTGTGGTTCACTCACACCTGGATCTAGAGACTAGTTCTGCTCGCTGTAAGCAATCAAGTCAACTTTATTTAGTAAGAGGTTGACAATGCAGATGGACCCCAGACAGAACGTATTTAATCGCAGGACTCTGACCCCTAACCCCTGCATTGACCAGGCCTGGAAGTCACGCTGTGTCTTCACAGTGATTGCTTAGGAAGGAAGGTCTTTGCCAGTAACTGCCAACTGCTCTAATTTTGTCCCTATTTCCAATTCAGGATCAACCAAAGAAAGGCAGACAGACTCCCCAGACCAAGGGCACAGGCAGCTGGACTCCCTACCCCCATCAGAGCATGCCCGACGTCTTCCCACTCTTTCCTGTGAAGTTTCCACATTACCCTGCCTGCCTTTGAGCCTGTGCCAGGTACCAGGGAGTCTCTGAGAGAGAAAGTTCTGGATAAACAGTCTGCTCCCATTTGGGTCAAGAGTCTCTCACCCCGCCCCTGTTTTATTTCTGGTTGCAAAAGAAGAAAGTATGTTTATATTAAACACATTCACTTGACCTCTGAGAAAGCCTTAGCCAAGGTCACTGCAAGGGCATGAGGGAAAAATATGGAGTTAAATCAAAATAAAAGCCTACAAATGTGGAGTTAAATCAAAGTGAAAGCCCACGTGGATAATAAGTACACACTCTCACACACGGACACATGCACAGCATAAAGGACCAATTTGAAACACAGAAAAATGAGATATGTAGTTTTGCTACTGACCCGAATTTGTTGGGTGTTTCATCGTTTTCATTCTTATTTTAATATACTTTATGAAATTGTTCTAAAAAATGAATGAGCAACTCTCACCTAATGAATTTAACAGGTCTCCTAGGTTTACATTCTGACAGAAGTGTCTATACCCATCCAAGACTCATCTAATTACGCTTCTAAATGATTTCCCCAAGAGATGCCTTGAAATGCTGTGCACCTGCAGTAATGACGTCCATCCTAACACAACTATTTAAATAGAAAGAATCCCTAAACGTGTGTGCCTAAAATGTGCAGCAGCTGAGGTGCCCTGACTGGGAGGAATTAAAGGTCAGGGGTGTCAGAACGTGGCCAACACATCCTCCAGTGGAGCCCCGGAGTAAAGCTGAGCTGGCGCACCTGTGCCCCAGCAGAGACCAGTGATGCTGGCACGGGCTGTGGGTGTGACGCGCAGACACAGCCAAACCTGAAGGTGCAGAGAGAATCAGGAGTTAGGTGACTTCGTGTGTCTGTGCAACCCTGCAGCTAACAAGGAGAGGGGCTGACCTGGAGAGTTCTCTGCTTCCCAGCAGCCACAGTAAGGATCTGAGCTGTGGCGAGGTCAGAGGCCACTTCAGCCTGGACACTCTGTCCTAGCTGAGGGGCGGGTATCGCCTCAGACCCCAGACGAGCTCCCGCTGGCCTTGCCCACATCACTACCCTCACCTGGACTGCCATATTGGCAAGAAGAGAGAGACATCAAGGCAGAAAAAAAAAATCTAACAAAGGTGATGGGAAAGAAAAAAAAGCTCATTTGTCTGTTACAGTTCATTTCACATGTAGAGGGAGTTAAGATGGGAAAAGTCTATCCCAGAAGGTAATCACACATTGTCTGCAATCAGTAGCGCACACTGAGGACAGTAAAGGACTTGCGTTGTGCGCAGATTAGGGGCTTTGTATTGTGGCTTGAATTATTCTTGGTTACAGCTGCTGCTGCAGTGCTTACCAAGCCCTGGCTCACTCCCAATGTTTCCAACCCAAGCTCTGTCCTCTCCCCAAATCTCTGCACTCCTGGAGTTGAAAGTATCAGCTCTAAACCACACCTGAGACCATCTTCAGATCTCGTGCTCAGGTGTGAAGTGTGATGGGACTCCTTTGTCACCAGTCAAGTGAACTGATGGTGTCAAACAATGACTGGGTTGTTAGTGTGAGTGGCAGTGAGGATGCTGTTGCCAATTCCACGCCCACTGCCTGCTCTGAACAATCCTCCTTGAAGCGGGGGTGGGAGGTGGTGGGAATTAGATCTAGGGCACAGAGTCCTGCCCTTAACACTGTTGTGTGACCCGTGTGAATGTTGGTGGGTGCTAGAGTGAAAATAGCACTGTGACCAACAGCTTTACTGAAGGTGCCTTAACTGCTCCAAGTTCAAATAGGACATCCTCCCGCCCCAGACCTTTCCCTCTACGTGGTGCTCAAGGCAGTAACAGGGTCTTACCAGCTTTCCCAAATGCTGCAGCTGGGAGCCCCAGGGCTGTCTTTAATTTATCTGGTATAGAGCAGGATTCTTGCTTCTAATTGCTAGAAGGAACGCTCAAAAAGGCTTTTGAAAAGAGGACACATATTGGTCTGTGTAACTTGAATTCCAGCCTCTGACTTACTTGCATCTGTGATTCCAATAGTATTTCTGAGCATCCGGCTCTTCACATCTCCTCTCTTGGCCCTGATTTCCTCTGGTCTGACTTCATTCTCAGACTGCTGCTTTCTGTTTGGAAAATATAACCAGTGGGAACGCTGGGGTTAATTATCATTACATTTTATATTAAAAAGAACACATCACCATTTCATTGGTTGCAGAAATTCTCTGGCAGTTTCCACTGGCTGTGCCAGAGACATGTCTTATCACTCAAGCCCAAGAAGATGAGCTATTCTCACGGGCCAGGCTGGACTGCGCCCTGCCCCCACTGGTCCACACGACTGAGGGCCTCTGCAGAGCACCAGAGAAGGATGCTGAGGAGCGGATGGGACGGGGTCAGGAGAGCCATCCTTCTTCCCTTTTATGTCTTCATACCTCTGTGTAGTTTCTTCCTTCGAATTCCACGAGATTGTCTTAGTTCAGGCCCTTCTCACCTCTCAGAGGCCCTAGCTTATCACTTGGTCTCTGAGTTATCCTCTGCAAATTCAAACATTCTTCGACAGCTTCCTGCTAGGTCTTCTCCGTGTGTGTCCCCGGAACATGCACTGGTCTGCAGAGACTCACCCAGGAGCACCAGCTTCCCGGTGCCTCATGCTTCCGCATAGGCTGCTCATGCTTCCGCACAGCCCATGTGTCCTGTTCATACGTGGAAACCGCTCTTTACATGCATGCCAGACTATCACCCATGCTACAGGGTTCTTTGGGGCTTGCAACTCCACCAGCAAAAGAGAACTCGGGATTAACTTCTCATCAATAGGATTGGCAAAGGGGCATCTCTGAGAACCCTGAATCTGGGAGAGAAAAGGTGAGGCAGCTTTTGCCTGTTAGCTGGGACACTTGCCTCTGGGGCCCTGAGCTGCCGGGTAAGAAGTTCGGCTGCGTTGATGCCACCGGTCTGACAGGAAGCCCAGGCTGTGCAGAAAGGCCGGGTGTGGGTATCCAGCCGACGTCCAGAATCCACTGCCAGCTGACCGTCAGGGAGGTGACTCACATGATTCCAGGCCTAGCTGTCAAGTTATGCAAGTTCTCAAGCCTTTGCAGCTGAGGTTTCAGACACTGAGAAGGAGGGAAAAACTGTGTCCCTGTCAGAGAAACACATACCCAACTCATGGACTTTGCAAACATGGTAAAGTGTCTTTGATTCTGCTAAGTTTTGAGGTTTGTTTTTCATGAAGTAATAACATCTGGATCCCCCTCCTTGGCACTCTCTTCTCCATCCCCTTGGTGGGAAACTTACAAATTTTTTTTCTTATTCAAACTTCCATGTAATGAATCCAGGTGGTTGGCTCACTTGTGTGCATCTCAGTGCCCTGAGCTCTGCGGTGAAATCCGCGGGGGCAGAGAGCATGTCGCCTTTACACCTGCTACCTGGAAAGCCGGCACGTTCTAAACTAGTGCTCATTGGATGATAAATGAATTAACGCATGAAGGAATAACATCACCCAGGACACCGCACAAGGTAGTTAGGATGTAGGATTTGGACATCTGAGGACAGATTAAATATAAACATCCGGGAAAATAGCAAAAAGACACCAGTAGTGGTTCAGAGTCAGAGACCAGGAACTGAGTCCTTGATGAGAAGCACGTCTGGCTCAGGATCAGGGAAACTGGGGAAGTTGACATTTCAACTTCCTTGGAAGGAAGCTGGCGTTCCAATGTAGCACAATTACAAGAAACCTGAGGTTCAAGATGGGACGTTGCAACTAAGAGGGAAATTTAGAACATGTTCAACACTGAGGAACAAGTCTGGATGGCTCAGGGTTGAGCCAGCAATTTCTTATCGTACAATTCCATGAACTTCCCTGCCCTTCCTCTCCAAATCCTGGACCCTTGGGCTCAAGACAAACATATGTGTGACTGTCATGTTGGTCCAGCTGGGCCTGGAGAGTGACAGAGGGCAGAGGCAGGGCTGCCTCCTGAGGCCCACTCTCTCAGGACGCCCTCACAGATCCTGTTCTCCAAATGAAGTTGGGTTGTCTTTCTTCTCTATTTTATTTCCTCCCTGGCCCATGACCAGGGAATGGAGAATCCCCTTTCATAACCGCACTTCCTTCTGCTGTTCACTTTGTGCCAGGGACAGAAAGGGAACGGGGCTCCAGGAAATGAGGACGAGAGACTGAGTCTGAAGGGTGGATGCCTGCTTCTCATGCTCCCTCCCAGCTGGTGAGGAGCGTCCGAGGATTCACCCCAAGGTCCAAAGGAGAAGGGACAGCAAGGAGGAGAGGCCAGTCCGTGGTCCCACCAGGGGGTGCTCTGCCCAGTAACCACCAGACTCGCCACGCGTTTGGCTCCCTGAAGGCCTGACGTGAGTCTTGTAAGTTAAATCAGAAATCTTCATGGTGGGTTTATTTGACCCTATTCAGCTACTTGACGACTGTGTCATAAAGACAATTACATTTTTCAGTGACGTAGGTCCCTGCCCCTAGATTAAACCTCTTCTTCCCATAGTTAAAGGAAACAAATAGGTTCCCCTGCCCTGCCTTTCATTGTCCCCTTCCCACTAAGTGACGTGTTCCTTTCCTCCCTAGGAATGGTCTCTATCCTCTATCTTGTTGCTAACGTTTTCCACCACACTGGCACCAAGCTAAATCTTTTTCACCACTCAGGATTCAGGAGGGACATCTTCTTGGAAGTCCTTTCAGATTGGGTGAAGGGCATCTCAATCCAAGTTTTTGTTGCACTTGACAGTTCATAAAGGTGATGTGTTAATTCCCTTGCCCTGCACAGAGACGGAGGAACCAGCTATCTTAGTTACCGGGTACTAAGGACAGCTACGGAGCTTGGGTTCCTTCAACTGAGAAACACCACCACCTCCCCATTCCTTTCAAGCACAGTCTCCCTTTAATTCCTGTGAGACTGATTATTAGAGCTGCAGAGAATTGCAGGGAACTTACTGACAAGCTGAGCGTCATTCTTTCTGACATCTAGGCCATGGCACAAAGGAGAAAATTTTCACAGACTCATGAGTTTGGCCTAAATGGAAGAACTCGGATTGAGCTTTTCATTTATCAGGTTTTTTTTTTTTTTTTTTTTTTTGCCTTTGGGCACTCTTGACTGACAATTTGACTCGTCCGAAGTCAAACTTGTCCGAAGCTCTCGGCTTCAAGAAGAACCTCCAGAATCCTGAATCCAGCAACCCTCTAGCTTCAGCCTCACCTTGACTAAAGCTATCAGTGGCTTATATATTATCAGACAGTAAATAAAAGTGATCTAACGCATGAAGTGAAAAAATCAATCAGGAGTCCCCTGGTTTGTAGAGATTTAAATTAAGCTCTTTGAGTATTATGTCCAAGAGTTCAGGTTAAATAAAAACTGGAAAAATATAATTGCATATCCATTTATTTGGCTGGTTTGACATTTCACTGAATCATCACCATCTTTTTTTTGAGACAGAGTCTCATTATGTCACCCCGGGTAAAGTGCTGTGGCATCACAGGTCACAGCAACCTCAAATTCTTGGCCTCAAGCCATCCTCTTGTCTCAGTCTTCTTAGTAGTTGGGACTATAGGCGCCCACCATAATGCCTGGCTAATGTTTTTTGTATTTTTAGTACAAACAGGGTCTCATTCTTGCTCAGGCTGGTCTTGAACTCCTGAGCTCAAGCAATCCACCCTCTCAGGCTTCCACATCTTATGCACAGGGCTTAGCTTCAGGGCAGAGACTCCACGGTTAGTATTTGGGGGCATTCTCTCCCAGACTCTTCTTTCTGTAAACACAACAGAGAATCTTAGATTATCCTTCTCCCCCTTTTGGACTCTCTCAGAAATGCTGCCCTGGAGACCAAGGACAGGGCTCAGCAGCCAGCTGATCTGGCCCTTCCCTCTAAAACCCACTCCAGCACCCAGCTCCTCCCCCCATGAAAGCAAACCAGTCCCACCCTGCATGATAGTGTCAGGAGAATGAGGACCCAGCACAAACAACGAAGCAAAGTTATTCTCTTTCTCCTTGACCAGTGTTGTGTCCCCTTTACGGAGAACCCTTGTTGTTCTGGAGCTCTCCAGTTACAGTGTGATGCACACTGCTGTTTCATGCCCAGTTCTAAAGAGATAAGAGGACATCTGTACCTTGCACAGAGACAGCCTGAAGCTCAATATTCTCAATCAATTACAGCAAAGTCCTACAGTGAACATGCGAAAAAATGAAGCCTGGGACTTGATGTCAAAAGATTCATGTTCCTATTCTTTCCCCTCATATCAAAATCAGGGGTGAGGGTGGGAAAACGATGGAAAGTGGGAGGTGACCAACATCGCACCATCATGTATCTGGTACCAAGAACCCTGGCAGGTGGACGCATCACTCTTCCTCCCGAGGGCAGGGCCCACAGCAAACCACAGACAGGACCAGCTCCAAGAGGGAAGACTCTGACTTATGTTGTTCGTTTATTCACTAATTTATCAACAATAATTTGTTGTGTCAGGGACTGATGGTTTACAAGCCTACAAATTTATAAAAAGAGGAAGGAAAGAGTGAGGAAGTCTTTATAGATAAATCAAGATCAAATTCCCAAACAAAAGTCAGGAGACTGAGAAGTCTGGAAGAGAAAGCAGTGGCTGCTTGCCCATCAGCTGGCCAGGGTCGCATGTCCAGGAGTGCAGGCTAGAGCTGTGAAGGGTTTAACTCAAGTGAGTTCATCTTTGGAATATTTGTTAACTTTAATTTTGTCAGTGCCTTACTCTGACCTTGCCTCGTTGCACCTGAAGTAATTTCACATTCATCACTCTAGTTAGTTACCAGTGGGCAAAGTGCAGGGCGCGACCTGCCCAATGTCATTGCTGTCTGGCACTGTCCGAACTGAATCAAAATGCTGGTTTTTATTTCTTTGAGTGCGCTCAGCTTTAATCTAAGTACTTCATGTGCAGTCAGCACAGCCCTCCTCTTAGATGTATGTATAAAGGGACGTCTAAGTGGACTGAGTGACTTGATTCTCTTTGCAATCTTCCTCTCTGTGGAGATATGTCACTGCAGCCTGAGATCTTTCCCATCAGAGCTCGACTCTGTTGTTTATTTTCATCCCAAAATAGCACAAGAGTGATTTTTCTATTATCTTTTACCTTATTTTTTTTCTCATTGCAGGAAAATCCTCCTGTGAAATGCCCTGGAAAATAGGAATCGGAACTTTGATGAGCACCAGGTTGACTCTGTTTGGTGGCAGTGTAAATTAAACTCTCAATGTTCAGAGAGTCCTGTGCCCACGGGGTCTGATCTTTTGTGTACTTCAAAGCCCATCCCCTATGTCTGAGAATCTGTGAAGATTCCATGTTAAACACTTAAGAGGAACAGCTTTGGTTATACACAACCAAAGGCAGGCTTTTGAGGTCAAATTGGCTTTTTTCCCATGTTGTTTTATTTAGAATCAAAAAGATTCAAAACCCTGAGCACTCATTAGCATTTCCAACTTTGTCCTAGATACCCACCTGCAGCAACAGTATAACTCTCGTCTGCCCTGCCCCCTCCGCGTCTCTGTCTTCCTCATCAATCAAGTCATTGGTTGATTTCTCTTCTGTAGGAAAAAGAAATCGTGACTTCTTATACATTTTCCACCACTCAATACTCAACCAATGTTAGACACCAAAGCCTCCTTTCATCCCCAGTGTTCCTGTAAGCTTCTGTACGTAAGTTCTGTTACTAATCATCACCCTGCATGTTAATCACACACTTCACTCTCTCCAAGTAGACTGGGTGCTCCTTGAGAACAGGGACGGAAGCCTTGTCACCTCTATCAGTTAAAATGACTGACAGAATAGTCGCTGTTTAGTAAACCATCAGAGCAGATTTACGGAATGGCTGAAGAATGAGTGATGGAAAGAATAAATGAATGATCTCACTGAACATCCAGAATAATCTTTCATGAGAGATGATAGAACATAAAGTTCTGAGATGGGAATTCTAAAGATCAGAATGCTCTATGCATAATAATGGCTCTACAGAAAAATAAAAATGGCCGGAGTAAAACTAAAATTCAAGGTTTTTATTATTTCAAAATCTGCCTCTATGTAGAAGATGCAGATTAAAGTTAGGTTTGTAAGAGTTAGATGCAGGAAGCAGACAAAGTTAGAAAAAATATAGTTCTGATTCCTGATTCTTGTACAATTATGTAAGCCAGCAAGTATAACTTGGTGGAGACTTTTTTTTTTTTTTTTGCAGTTTTGGCCGGGGCCGGGCTTGAACCTGCCATCCCTGGTATATGGGGCCAGCACCTTACTCCTTGAGCCACAGGCGCCTCCCTGGTGGAGACTTTTTTTTCTTTAATGACCGATGTTTGAAAACTAAGGGAACTCTGGAAGAGAATTCTCCGTACTTTCACTGAAATCAAGATGGGATCTGTCAATTCTAAGCTCCTACAAACTCAAAGGACTACAGCCCAGTGTTAGAAATAATAAGGGAGGATTATGGAAGACAATTCCAAGTTCTGGGAATAGACTAGGTGATTTCCAGGGAGCATTGGTTTTGAGGAGTGAGATATGTTGGATTGATGACTCACTGATCTGTAGGGCCAGGGGATCCAGGACACGGAATCTGGCAGCCCTCAAGCCAGTCCCATTTGCCTTGTCTGAGTTGCCCTTGAACATCTGCTCACTCTGTTTCCAAGACACTGAGCATTTAAACGAGAACACGCTTTCTCACAAGTGATTTCTCACCAATTATTTTAAAGAATAGCATCATAATTTTAAAACAGAAATGAAAATAGCTCATGTAATAACAGTAAATTATACGCATTTCATAACTGCCTTAACACAGGTTTCAGAATATAAATGATTAGTATTAACAAAAAAGGTATGGTCCTAATTTGTCTTGTTTATCAGGCACTCTATTGTAGTAAAACAATATGGGACGTGATATTTGAATACTTGGAGTTGAGCGCCACTCTGCTATTTCATAATTACGTGAATGCGGGGGCATGCTTCTTAGTTTCCCTGAGCCTTACAGTATATAAAATACGAATCCTAGTTCCTGTCTCCCAGGGTGAGTAGTGGGACTGAATGAGACAAGTTTGTTGCCAGACCTCCTACGTCGACTCTGTAGTTGAGAATTTTGTGACTTTAGGTAAGTTGTGTAATCTGACCCTCATTAAGTCTCCTGTGAAACAGAAAAAACCACAACCATCTCACAGGTTTGTTGTGAAAAGTAAATAAATTAACATAGCCATGCACACATCACGGCATTTTATTCAACCATGGACTAAACGTAGAACAGCGGTCCATGAGTTTTTAATGGCGCTTCCGTCTTTCAGCTTTTGTACCATATCTTTCCTGCCCCTTTTCTGTGTTTAGACATGTTTAGATAGACACACACACACACACACACACACACACACACACACACACACAACTTCCCATTGTGTCACAGCTGCCCACAGTGCTCAGCAGAGTAACAGGCTATGCGGGTGGGTAGCCTGGGACACCAGGCTAGACCATACAGCCTGACTGTGCAGCAGGCTAGCCCATGTAGGTTTGTGTGGGTGCACGCTCTGCTGGTCACATAATGACCAGGCCTGCTGGACACATTTCTCAGGTGGGTCCCCTGTCTCCGTGAAGCAGGACAGCATGTGTAAAACCCAAGAACTCCTGAACTGTAGCAAGTGTTCTCAAAGTGTCATTTTGTTTACTTTTTTCCTCCCTTCTCTGGCAGCTTCCTTCATCATCAAATGTGGATTCAGAATGCCCATTACAAGTGCCCATAAACCAGGCATGGCTACCAAGCTGTGGTATAGGTATACCATGGGTACTATTCAGCCATGAAAAGATGGAGACTTTACATCTTTTGTACAGATGTAATGTCTTCACGACATTTTTTTAGATTTCTTTGGATGGAGTTGAAGCACATTCTTCTAAAGTATCACAAGAATGGAAAAGCAAGCACCCAATGTACTCAGTACTAATGTGAAGATAGTAGATGAACTAATGCAGGTCCACATAGGAGAAAAGCTCAATTTGATTCAAGTTGGAGGGGGGGAAGGAGAGGAGGGGAAAGGCAGAGGCGGGAGGGGATGGGTGAGCTCCCACCTCACGGGCGCAATGTAATGGTGTGAGGCACAGCTCCTGGGGGTGGGACACACTACGACGGGGACCTTACCTAACAGATGCAAACACTGTAACCTAACGTTTGTACGCTCACCTTGTTGTACCCGTGAGTGGAGTTACAGAGAAACACTGAGTTTGAATTAAGCCAGGGTCCTTTCTTAGGCTGGCCAGTCAAGAGTAGGCTCACGCTACAATGTCTCTTGACCACCCTGAAGCAGGGGTATAATGTTTTATGCGGCACTTCAATCACAGCATTAATACGAAATAAAAAATGTGAACTATTTCCTATGAAAGAAAAGGAATTAGAGTTATGTATTAATCATGTGCTATAGCTTGACAAAAACCTTTTTTGTTAATATTATGACATAGTATCTGGTTACGTGGCCCTAAAAGATGTTTCTCTCTCTATCTCATCCTTTAAAAAAAAAAAATAGGGCGGCACCTGTGGCTCAGTTGGTAGGGCGCAGGCCCCATATACCGAGGGTGGCGGGTTCAAACCTGGCCCCGGCTGAACTGCAACCAAAAAATAGCCGGGCGTTGTGGTAGGCGCCTGTAGTCCCAGTTACTTGGGAGGCTGAGGCAAGAGAATCGCTTAAGCCCAGGAGTTGGAGGTTGCTGTGAGCTGTGTGATGCCACGGCACTCTACTGCGGGCCATAGAGTGAGACTCTGTCTCTACAAAAAAAGGCAAAAGGCTTGGGGTCCAGTAACTTTCAGGCAGTGTTTTATCCAGCGTGCTTGACAGGACATTACATTAATGAGACCTGTGCACTGGATTTCAGCAGTCAGTGTCAAGGGCGTGCTGCCCACCTGCACTCAGAGGCAGGCCTGCTCTCAGAAAGAGCTAGATGGCCTCTGAAACATTGACAGCAGCTCCCAAAGCTCCCAGAACCTTTCCACAAGCACCTAATGTTTGCAGTGTAAATGGGTTAGGGATGAGGGGTAAATGCAGGGGCAGGGCAGGCGATTTCTTTCATGCTTTCTACCCCCACATACATTCACTCTGTCCAGGAAAAGCAATCACCAAGTGTTAGAGGAAAGAACAACAGCTCAGAGCCCAACAACTAGGATTCTAGCCCTGCCCCCACAAATAGTATTTGCATCATGGGGGCAGCCCACCTGGCCTTTCTGGACCCCTCTTATCACTGCTTTTTACATGTGAAATGGGAAAAGTGGCCATCTCCTAGGTACATATTGTAGCTGACACTGCTTTGCAAATTCTACCCAGCCACCAGTGTGATGGTGGTGATCACACACTGATCATTGCTACCACCTGTGTGAGGTGTGAGGGAAACAAAATCTGGTCCTCAGGCTCAGGGGCTAACACTTTCAGCCTTTCAGCTGGAGAAAAGAAAGAGTTGTGTGGTAGCTGGGTAGTGAGAAGAGATCTAACCCCCTTTAAACCCACCTCAGAGAGCACAATCAGAATCACTAGTCTCCGTAACGGGGAGGTGACGTTCCTCAAACTCACCTGGATGTCCCAGTAATGCTCAGTGGAAAGGTCTCCAGTGCATCTGAGGGTGGCCCTGCCTTGCCCTGGTGGGTGTTTCCGGTGAGTGCTTCTCAGGCCACTTCTGTCACCTGGCGGAGGGCCTAGTGCTTAGTTGTCCAATTTGGGACCAGAGGGCTCCTGCTGTGGAACCTGTTTGTGTGGCAGACACTGACCCTCATGGCTCTTGTCTGACCCGCATCTAGTTCGCACCCGCCTGACCACTGCTCTGATGCTGGGGCCTGGCCTCGTGATCTTCCTGGGCAGCGCAGCCCCGGGAGTCCTTGTTTATCAGCTGGAAGGTACAAACTCAGAGCACACCCCACAGGAAACAAACGCAAAGACTTTCACTTGCTGCTTCTAGGCAGGGAAAGTGCCAGGGGTCAGGAGGGCAGGAACGAAGAGTCTGGTGGACAGAGAGAGCAACCAGGACCTAGCAGCGTGTGTAAAGGCGCAGTTGGGACCAGGTTAAATTCAAGGCCAAATGCCTGCACGGTCTGTTTAAAGGACACAGCTGGAAAGAAGCAGGCAGTCCAGAGCTGGGTGGAAGAGACGCCTCTGCATTCTCATCTCTGGCCACTGGGAACTCTGACAAGGGTGACTGCATCCTGCATGTGGTATGAGAAAGTTAAGTTTGTGTTCAAAATAGATGCTGAGGCAATTTGAAATTATTCCCATGCACTAGATGCCCCTGGCTTATTGCAGACACTCAATAAATGTTTCAGAGAAAGAAAACAAACAAATAAAGATAAAAGAACAACGGGGAGTGTGCATGGTGGTGTAGTATGGTGGCCGGGGAGGACGAAGTGTCCTTCAGCTGGACGGGAACACCTGTGGGGCTGACAGGTGGAAGAGGAGGGGCCGTGTGCGTCCAACTTGACTCCAGAGGCCAGACCCAGGGCTGGAGAGTACAAAGGAACCAGCACAACCCACAACCAGCCCAGTAGATCGGCACTGGGCAGTGAGATCTGACATGGGCTGGACCACGGCAAGTGGGGATTTTGTTATTAGAATCACGGCTGTCTGTGGGATAACTTCGGCTTCACAGAGCTCCTTCTACTCCTGATGTCCCATTTTTCTGCAATTGCACATTCTTTGATTCAGAGATAAATAATTTCTGGATGAGAAAAATAGAGAGAGAGCGGGGGGGGGGAGAGAGGAGTTCAGTATGAGGTGACAAGGAAGAGCCCCCGTGGGCTGCTGTGACTCTGTTTTGTTCTCTGTTCTATTAATCTCACGACTTGTATCTGCTGCCAGGCTTCGAGCACTGGGCACTCAGCAGGGGCTGAAGTGACTTAACCTGAGGCTTTGCACAGGTCTGTCATCCATGTCCCCCACCCCCAGAGTCCTGCTTCAACCATGGTCTCAAACGGGCGGGGCCTTCTCCATCACCCCGGGACCTTCACCACGCTGGAGTGTTCTCCAGAGCACATACACAGTCTGAAGTCTTACCCTGCGCTGTGTGCTGGTGTGACTTCCATCTCTCTCAGGGTACAACACTAACTCCAGGAAAACAGGGGCTTTGTGTGTTTTGTTCACCTCTATGGCCTTGGTACCAGGAATAGTAGCTGCCCCATGGAGCATCCGCAGATAGTCGTTGGATGAATGAACACGGAGGCCCTTGGTTTCCTTTAACCTGCCTTAGGCTGGTGGGCCATTCTGGAAACAGCTAGAAGAGTAACACCCGATTCTGCTCACCTTCCTAGAGCCCCAAATCTAATGGGAGTGCCACCATCTCTCTGCGTTCATGCTAAAGGATTGTGGAAAGGGAGTCCACTCCTCAAAACATCTCTTATTGGCTACTTCCAGCGTCCCCTACGGCTGTTCAAGTGCATCGTGTAGGTGACGATTGTGCTGATTGTAATTCTGAGTCATGGCTCGCGTTACCCCTGGACCCTACCCCACAGCTATGCTTCAGTCAGATCCTCTTGCCTGCCCTAAAATAAATTCCCTGTCTGAAACCTGGTGGATACGTCTGAACCAATCATCTGTATACGCCACTTCTAGGTGTAAAAGCTTTCAGTGACTTCCCATTGCCCTACAGAGTCAAGCTGGTGTCACAGACTGGATGTCTGTGTCCCCGGCAGAGTCAGGGTGGCAGGTGCCATCCAGGGAGCCGTGGGTCGGGACTGCTGCCCTGAGGGGCCAGTGTGCAGAGCCACACTGGACAGGATTGTCCTTGTGCCTGCAGATCTAACAAAACTTGTATCTGATGGGTTCCCGACATGGTGGGGGTCCCTGCCCCTTCCTCTTTGCTATTGCCCCTTTTAGGACGGGAACTTCTAACACATGCTTGGTCCATGACTGTGTTTTGGAACCTTTTCTGGGTTCACAGTTTCACAGGTGGAGAGGAATTCTGCTTCAAGATGAATCATATAGTAAGTTCCACCACTGTCTGATTTCAATGATATTCGGACAATACTTGAGACTTTAGAGTTGACACTGAAATGAGTTAAAAGTTTTGGGATTGTTGGGATGGAATGAATGTATTTTGCATTCAAGACAGATATAAACTGGGGGAAACCAGAGGAGGAATGTTATGGACTGAAGGTCTGTGCCCCATCCCCAAATTTATATGTTGCGCCCTAACTCCCAGTATGATTGTATTTGGAGACAGGGCCTATAAAGGATTAATTAGTAAACGAGGGTATCTCCACCAGGATTAGTGCCCTTAGGAGAAAGACGCTGGAGAAATCTCTCTGCCTCTTCCTCTCCCCACCCCCCCTTCCTTCCTCTCTTGCTTTCTCTCTTTCTGTCTCTCCAAGGAAAGGCCATGGGAAGGACAATGAGAAGGCTCCACAAGCCAGAAGGAGGTCCCTCCTTAGAAGTCACCTCGACTAGACCTTGATTTGGAATTTCCAGCTTCCAGAACCATGAGAAAATTATTCTGTTGTTATTTTGTTATGGAAGCTCAGGCAGGCTGATATACCAGGAATTGCCAGTCCTTTAAATGGCCTCCATCCATCCTTCTGTCCCTATGATCTCGTCTCCAAGGGCAGCCCACCCCTGCTCTTCCAAAGGAAAGGGCTGCAGATACTCCCAAGAACCTTGCTTGCATGTGAAGTAGGGACCCCTGGAACCTCTGCTATAGTAGAAAGTGAATTGAGTTGAAAGCATTGGGTAATTTTAACTTTATGGTTTAGAAAGGGCCTTACTAGACAATTTAGAAAATGAACTTTAGGGCGGCGCCTGTGGCTCAAGGGGTAGGGAGCTGGTCCCATATGCCGGAGGTGGCGGGTTCAAGCTCAGCCCCGGCCAAAAACCATAAAAAAAAAAAAAAAAAAAAGAAAACGAACTTTAGTGGTGACCAAATACACCATTAACTAAACACATTCAGCTGCTTCTGAGGCATACTTCCAGAAAAAAAGTGTGCTTTGACGGAGCATGTGCCACACACAACAGTGGACGTGGACTGCTCGGCATCTGCAACTCGCCTGGACGGGAGTCCTGCCCCATCGCTGACCCGACGCTGCTCAGAAACCGTCTTTGATCATCTCTGTGCTTTTTTTTTTTTCATTTATTAAATGAGAAGTGTATTCTTAGTTGCATTGTAGTTTATTTTATTTGATAAACAAATGAGAAGTGAATGAGAGGGTGAAGGGAGCAGGGTTCTGTAAATCAGAACTTGGCAAGTCAGAACTCTGCCAAACAGCACAGCGCCTGGCACAGGCTGGAAGTTCCATCAATTGTCTGCTGATCAAACTGAGCTTCTGAGATGTGTCTTTTTTTTTTTTTTTGCTCCAACTCATTCCTCTGAGCCCTTTCCCAGTAGCACTGTGAGGCTCTGTGCGGCTCTGGCAGTAGCACGTGGACACGTGTGCACTTTACGACACTCTTAGTTACCTGCGTTGTACATGTAAAAGTTTACCCTTGACAATTTCTAGTAATACGCTAAAAAAATTCATAATGATTCTTTGTCCTAACCTAAGTTTTACTTTCACATTATTTATGAAGAAACATTTCTTAAGCAACTTAGTTATTTACACTGGACATTAATAAGGTTATTGATGCTATTTAAAAGAGTTTTAACTAGCATGGGCTATAATAAAACTTTACATTTCTCCCACAAAGCATTTAAAATTGTAATAAAATAATATCCAGTTTTATTCTGTTTAAAACCTGTCTTCTCTTGGTTTTGCAGGCTGTTTGTATACGCACCTGCATGCAATTGGCACTGAAGGCCCTTCTGGGCCTGACTTGCTCACTTGTTGTGGAACGAGTGAGTGAATTAATTAACTGTACACCACTTCCAGCTGTTAGCGGCCTTCCATGGTAAGCTGGTAATAAGCTAATCACAATTATATCACTTCTTCAGCAAAGCAGGTCTAGCAGGACAAGTGCTTGCCAAAATTCAAAGCAGTTGATTGCTAGATGTCTTTGAAACTAATAACTATCTCTAGAAATTAAATGTCGAATGCCACTTTACAGTTTTCAGATTTGCTTCATTTAATTCCCTTCACAACCTTGAGCCACGAGAAAAACCATTGCCAGTCAATGGCACTGTTGTTATGGTAGTCTGGTTTGGATGGGTAGCTTTAAAGACAGAAACACATTTGCTCATGTTTCTGGAGTCTAGAAGTCCTTGATCAAGGTGCCAGAGTGGCCATTCCTGGTGAGGTCGTGCAGACCCTCTGCTTGTCTTGCAGACAGCTGCCTTCCTGCTCTGCCGCGACCTGTCAGGAGAGAGGCAGAGAGAGAGGAGAGACACGCCCGGAGTCTTTTCCAGTTAGGGAACTAACCCCATCATGGGACCACACTCACATGACCTCGTCTAATACTAATTACCCTCCCAGTTGTCACTGCCAGATATCATCACGCTGGGCTTTAGGGCGTCAAAGTATGAGCTCTGCGAAAAATGCAAATGTCCGATCTATACCACCTGCTTCCCCACGGAGGAGACTGGCCGAGAGGCAGCTACAACTTGTCCTAAGTCTCATCTGGAACCCACTAAAATTCTTCCAGTCCTGAATTCTACAATCTTTCAAAGAAGCTTTCTGTATGCCTCCCTCTAAAGATTCTCTAACTGCAAATCGTTTTCTTGCTATTTTGTCCTGGTCGTCCTCCAATTAACTTAGCTAGGTCACCTTCGGCTGGGGTGACTAATTCCAGCAGAGTGCATTTGGCGGTATCTGGAGATACGTTTTCCCGTCACAACCAGGGGGTGAGGGGCTGCCGCTGTCATCCAGTGGGTTAGACCAGGGCTGCACTGAACCTCCTGGTGGGCAGAAGGACGTTCATGGGACCATCGAGGTGAAGAAGCCATGGGTGCCCAGGCTGAGAACCCCCAACCTAGATGCACGAAGGCCCCTGCTCCTGCACATCTTGGTTTGGGAGCTGGAGCTTCCTTACCTGACGTCCCAGGATTTCTAAGTAGCTCCCATGACCTAGATACTCAGCTACGCTTGTCCCTTAGAGAAGTTCCAGTGCTGAGCTCTGATTTCAACTCTGGTGTTTTATGATTTAACCTGACACACAGAAAAATCCCTTCTGCAAAGTCCTGTCTGTAAATGCAGGTACGAGGCCAACTGCAGCAAACTCCAGGTCCTTAGTGGAGAAAGAGAAAATTATATGGAAGGGAAGGAGGAGAAGGAGGAGCAGGAAGAAAGAAAAAGAACAGATGTGAAGGTGGATTTGGGAACCACGTGCTCTAATTCTAATTACTGTCAGCAGTGACACCATGGGAAAATTGCTGAGTCTTCCTGAGTCTCAGCTCCCCACTGGTATGAGATAGTAATTACACACACCTCCAAGGACTCAGCATTTACATAAAATAATGTGGATATGGGTATGACACCATGTTAAACAGTAGTTATTAACAGTAATAAAGATGGAAATAACATATCCTATGTATTTATGACACACATAGTCAATATTATTTTGTATCTATATGAATACATTTATACATCGTATAATGATGTTTTGGTCAGTGACAGACTGCATATATGCTGGTGGTATTTCAGTAAGCTAAGGTTAATTTATTACTGAAGAAAGAAAATCTTTTTCATTCAATTTTTCATTCATTAGTGGAGCCTCAGTGTCCAGGGTTTATAAAGTCTGCAGCTGCGCACAGCAGTGCCCTGGGCCTTTTCCTTCACCAGTGCCCTGGGCCTTTTCCTTCACCCTCTGCTCACTCACTGACTCACCTGGTGCCGCTTCCCAGCCTGAGAAGCTCCGCCCACAGCGAGTGCCCAGGTGTACTTTATTTTCATCTTTATACCATATTTTGGCTGTACCTTTCCTCCCTTCAGCTATGTGTAAATACACAAATAGGCGCTATTGCATTACAACTGTCCGTAGTACTCAGGACAGTAACAGGCTGTGCTGGGAGTGCTACCAGGTAACCCGGGCGTGCAGTAGGCTGGGCTGTGTAGTCTGTGTGGGCGCCGCCACCTGCTCTAGGATGTTGCCAATGACAAACTTGCCCGAGGACACATTTCTCAGATGCACCCTTGTCATTAAGTAACAGATGCCTGTACACTTAGGTGTGTAATAATATCCACCGTTTATAACAACGGACATTACTTATTATTACATACTCAGTTACATATTTAATATCACCCTTGTCTAATAACGTAAGAGTAGCAGTCAGTGGCAGTAACGAAGCTGCTATTTCCTCAGTTTACATGGCAGCTCCTCCGCTTTAGCCAGGAGTCAGCTGAGGCTTAGAAAGGTTCACTGACTCCTTCAAGATCACAGACTAGAAAAGGTCACAAGGCTAGAACTTGAAGCTCAAATTCAAGTCTGTTTACTCAGGAGCTCACCCTCTCAGCTCCTGTTTGTGCTTAATACTTCATAGAAAATGGTCGGTAAATCATGAATTTTATTAATAGCACCGTCAAAAGAAAACAGTCCGGAAGTGGACTGAGCCAGGGTCGAGGTGGGAGGGTCAAGGGGAGGTGCTGGCGCAGGCTGGGCCCTCGGCTGTTGATATGTGGCTCTGGCGGCCGCCTAGTCAGGGGCTGGGGAAAGGTGACCTGCTTGGATAAAGGGAGCATGGAAGGCTGGAAACTTTCAAAAGGACCTGATTGAATGTCCTACTGGATTAAACAGCCCCTGCTAAAAAAGATTCACGGCTGCGAGAAGGCGCAGAGCTGGGCACTGCACAAATGCTAAACCAGTCGTTCTCTCCAGAGCATTCCCTGTGACCTGCTCTTACAGGATGCCCAAGGCTGCCACCCGCAGCTCGCACTCGGTGCCCCCACGGCTCTCTCATCTTCAGAGGACACTCTGGGAGTCGGGCTCCCAGGTCTCTGGTTAATTAACCATCTAAAGGGACGGCACTCCTGACAGGGCTGTGCATTCCCTTTTAACCATGAGGCCATTGTTCCCTCCCCACTAGGTACGGCTGACCTAGAAATAGGCCATATTGTATCAATGCTGGGACGTTTATTAAGCAACCTACTTTCTGCTCTAGGTCAACTAACAATGGAAGAGTTGACACAGAAATGGCTGCTGGCTGTCTCAGGGAGGGAGTGAAGTCATCACAGAGCCATTATGACTGGAAGAAAAGAGGGACCGCGTGAAACGGAGGGAATTCAAGGACAGAGGCAGCTACCCACCGTGCTCACGGGCTGCAATACCGGTGCCCTCGTTACTGACTCCCACTGAGGACCTCTGCCTTGACTGTGCCCTGCCAGCCAGGCTGGGCTCTGCTGCCCAGCCGTAGTGAGCATTCAGGAATCGGTGGCTCCCGTGAGGCTGTGAACCTTGCTGGTGCTGAAAGATGAGCTGTGGGCAGTGTGGTCCTCTGGGCCCAACGCTGGTTCAGGAGTCGTGGTTCTTCTCCAGGCTCTATCTTGCCAGGATGCCCAGCACCTAAGTTGCTGGATGGGGTGTTTATAGTTTGTACCCGATCACAACACTCCTCCCTCTGTTCTCTGACTTGAAACATTTCCATCCCCCCATTTTCCATTTACTTACAGTCCTAGGACTCTCCATATTGACTACCCTTGGGGTACAATTCCCAGCCAGGCGGGAATCAGGACAGCGGAGATAGGTAATCCATACTTGTATAGATTGTCAATTTCATAATGACGAGGCACTCTGCGCGTCTCTCACGGAGCGCGCATAGAAGCCACTCATATTTTCTCATATATTAACAGAGAGCTTCAAAGTTCTTCCCAGTTTTTCAGTAGATGCAAAATCCTACCATGTATGCAAATCCACGTAGTAAATCCCAGCCTGAGTCTCAACATTTCCTGGAGAAATATGCAGAGGAGAAGGCCTTTGTTACGTCACCGCCTCACACTGCATTCAAAGGCTGTGTTGTGTTTGGCTGTGTTAGGACAGGGGAGGAAAGGAAGAGAGAGGGGAGAGGGTGTGTAATTAAGCCATGGTGGGCGAGTGGAGCTTAAACCTGCTGGAAGAGCTCTGGGTACTTACAAAGAACCACCACCTCGGAGTTACCGAGACCAAGGGTGGAGGAACTGGAGTCTTTATAACCAGTGCTCTGTTTGCTTGTCAGAAGCGACTGCCCAATGGGTGTTACTTCCTTGGCTTGTCCACCACCTGACCCCTGGGCAGCTCCACAAGCTCCATGGTCAGGGGAAGCACTTGGGCCAACACAGGCAGGTGCCGGCTGGTGTGTGTTGAAAGGGGCCAGGCAAGGGGGCTACCTGCTGGGTACAAGCCATGTCTGCCATGAGTCCTCAATATAAAGTACTAAGAAAAAGAAAGAAGCAACTTGTACCGAGTCTCTGATGTAAAACCAGCCTTTTCTGGGTGCTTCGTACGCCAACTCATGTGGTTTAAAGTCCACGGTAAGTCCTTGGTGTCATCAATATACACCGTTTCATTTTCACAAACTGAGACTTGGACCCTACAAAGTTCCTCCCACACTCCCAGTCAGGAAAGGGGCCCCTGCCCTGTGGTCTTTCCATTGTCCCAGGCAGTTCTGTGTGAACTC
The DNA here is from genome assembly GCF_027406575.1 of Nycticebus coucang. Taxonomy (NCBI): domain Eukaryota; kingdom Metazoa; phylum Chordata; class Mammalia; order Primates; family Lorisidae; genus Nycticebus; species Nycticebus coucang. Next base: position 36,040,140 of record NC_069802.1, on the reverse strand, counting down.
TGGTGCGAGTCTCTCTTCTACCTTTATAGAAATGTTTAAACCCACAGATCTGAACAGTGACTGAAGAAGGAGAAGCAAAGAGGAGAGATCACCAGCCAATTCTGCTTTTGGAAAGATAGTGAAATGTGACACTTTGCAGACGGCATCATCTCTTCGGTAATGGCCTGGAAAGGGGAGGAAACCGTGGGCTGATGAAACCGGTGCACGTCACACAATCGGAAGACGTTACAAACACCAGTTAGGACAGAGGGGCCAGGCTGTGCAGACCCCCAGGGTGCAGCCTGGACGGGCACCTCCCATTCCCTCCTCTCCCCCCGGGACCCACTGCTCCACTGTCTGCGTCTCCGTCCTTGGCTCCTTTCACTCCTACATGTGCTTGTGAATGGGAAAATGAAGCTGCTTATTCCTACTCAGCCCCACTGGAGCGCCCTGAGGAACTGGGAACAGGACAAGGAGCTGCAATGTTACTGTCACTGCAGCCCTGGAGCGAATTATCCTAAGGCGCCAGAAAAGACGAGGCTGAAAAGAGAGAAGCAGAAACACGCTTGACAGGAGCTTCAGAGCTGCGCACAGTCAAAAAACGCCAGCGCTACTTCCAGCCACAGGATAATTGTGGTGACATTTGATGAAGGAGGAAGGAAGAGAGAGGTCCTTCCTTCAAGACACGGGGAGACCACACCCCGAGACAGAGCTTATTTCCAGCCCTTGGACTCCAAGGGAGTGTGAGCCCTTGCCAAGGTCCTCAGAAGAAATAGGACGACTGCATCGTGTGTTAAATGCACGTGTCTATGCAGGAAGCACCCTGATAATGAACTCCTTGCGTTGTCCAGGGACTTTCACAAAGGTCATGGGGCTTCTTGTGATAACTGCAGAGTAGAAACTCTGCCTCTTCTTTTTCCGTCCACTGAGAGAGCTGGGGACAGTGGGGGGAGAGACAGAAGGGGGGCGAGAGAGCGAGAGACTCACACGGTGGAGGCAATCTGCCCCGAGACGCACCACACGTGCTCCTCCCAGAGTCCACTGATTTATTTTGGGGGCCTACTTCTTGTCCCTATAAAATGAGGGAGTGGAAACAATTTAGGTTTTGTTCCCCATTTTCTTCCTTTTTTTGGTATATGAAACATGTTACCAAAACTAATAATAGCATTGCACATAACTTCATTACATTCACCAAATTAGATCATGTCTACTCTATGCAAAATGGAAATGAGAGGCCAGGAGCTCCCCACCCCCCATTCTGTTGCACCCTCAGCTCCAAACCTGGGCCTTCCAAAGAAGACTTCGCTCTCCAGGAAAAAGCTGGAGAAATGCTTGTCTGATTATCTCCAGGTGACCTGCTCTAGGCTTTTCGAGGCATGTCTGACAATTAAAACTTGGGGGTGTTGGAAGATGGACACCTGAGGTTTGATTTTCGTGCATGTTGTGGAATGATCACCACTGCCAAGCTAGTTAACCAGGCCATGGACTCAGCTATCATCATTTCCTTCCTTTCCTTTCTTCTCCTTCTTTCTTTTTTCTTTTCTGTGGTGAGAGCACCTAAGATCAACCCTCTTAGTCGATTTCAAGTTTACAATGCAAGTTTGCTGACCGTGATGACCGTGCTGCCCATTAGATTTTCAGATCATACGCGGTTTGCATGACGGATCTCTGCAGCCTGGACCGGCCCCTCCCCTCTCCTTCTCTCCCCCAGGGGACCCACAGCTCCACTCTCCCCATCTCCCTCTTTGGCTCCTTTGCTCCCACACATGTGTGTAAACGAGAAAATGCTCCGTCAGTGTCTCCACTCAGCAGCGTCCTTCAGCTCCATCCCTGCGTTAACAACAGCGGGGTTTTCTTAGTCCATGTCTCCACAACTTTCCACCCCATGTGTCCACCACATTTTCTTTATAATTCCGTATCTTGGCTATCGTGAGCAATGCTGCCGATGAACATGGGATGCAGGGACATAGCAGCCCGTTAACATCTTGATTTCAATTCTTTTGGATAAATACTTAGAAGTGGGATTTCTGGGTCATGTGGTAGCTCTATTTTTAAGTTTTTGAGGAACATCTATACTATTCTTCACAATTAGCCATATCAATTTACACCTCTGTCAATAGTTAACCAGTGTTCCCCTTCTTCACATTCTTTAAATGTCAAAAATATTATACAAATATACATTTTAGTTTGAACAACTAAAGAAAATCGTGAAGGAAAGCAGTTTGTTGGAAGAGCTGGAGCCCTGATATTCCCTTCTGGTTCGTAATCATTTGTCCCTGAAGGAACTGGGCTGCATGTCCAAGCTCATGCTCACCCTTGCTAGAGAGATAAAACAGAAAGAGTTCCTGGGACCCAGGGGAGGGAGCTAATCAGCAAGATGTGAAGTGTGGAGCTAGTGGATCACGTCTACCTACAGAGACCCTAAAAGCTCACCATGGAAACGGAAGGAAGAAGGAAGGGGAGAAAGAAAGGGAAAGGAGAGAAATAAAAGAAGGAAGGAAAGGAAAAGGAAGGTAAGAGAATGGGAGGAAAGGAAGGGAGGAAGGAGGGAAAGGGAGAGAGGAGGGAGGGAAAGGGAGAGAGGAGGGAGGGAGGGAAAGGGAGAGAGGAGGGATGGAAAGGGAGAGAGGAGGGAGGGAGGGAAAGGGAGAGAGGAGGGAGGGAGGGAAAGGGAGAGAGGAGGGAGGGAAAGGGAGAGAGGAGGGAGGGAGGGAAAGGGAGAGAGGAGGGAGGGAGGGAAAGGGAGAGAGGAGGGAGGGAGGGAAAGGGAGAGAGGAGGGAGGGAGGGAAAGGGAGAGAGGAGGGAGGGAGGGAAAGGGAGAGAGGAGGGAGGGAGGGAAAGGGAGAGAGGAGGGAGGGAGGGAAAGGGAGAGAGGAGGGAGGGAAAGGGAGAGAGGAGGGAAGGAGGGAAAGGGAGAGAGGAGGGAGGGAGGGAAAGGGAGAGAGGAGGGAGGGAAAGGGAGAGAGGAGGGACGGAGGGAAAGGGAGAGAGGAGGGAGGGAGGGAAAGGAAGAGAGGAGGGAGGGAAAGGGAGAGAGGAGGGAGGGAAAGGGAGAGAGGAGGGAGGGAGGGAAAGGGAGAGAGGAGGGAGGGAAAGGGAGAGAGGAGGGAGGGAGGGAAAGGGAGAGAGGAGGGAGGGAAAGGGAGAGAGGAGGGAGGGAAAGGGAGAGAGGAGGGAGGGAAAGGGAGAGAGGAGGGAGGGAGGGAAAGGAAGAGAGGAGGGAGGGAGGGAAAGGGAGAGAGGAGGGAGGGAGGGAAAGGGAGAGAGGAGGGAGGGAGGGAAAGGGAGAGAGGAGGGATGGAAAGGGAGAGAGGAGGGAGGGAGGGAAAGGGAGAGAGGAGGGAGGGAGGAAAGGGAGAGAGGAGGGAGGGAAAGGGAGAGAGGAGGGAGGGAGGGAAAGGGAGAGAGGAGGGAGGGAGGGAAAGGGAGAGAGGAGGGAGGGAGGGAAAGGGAGAGAGGAGGGAGGGAGGGAAAGGGAGAGAGGAGGGAGGGAGGGAAAGGGAGAGAGGAGGGAGGGAGGGAAAGGGAGAGAGGAGGGAGGGAAAGGGAGAGAGGAGGGAAGGAGGGAAAGGGAGAGAGGAGGGAGGGAGGGAAAGGGAGAGAGGAGGGAGGGAAAGGGAGAGAGGAGGGACGGAGGGAAAGGGAGAGAGAAGGGAGGGAGGGAAAGGGAGAGAGGAGGGAGGGAAAGGGAGAGAGGAGGGAGGGAAAGGGAGAGAGGAGGGAGGGAGGGAAAGGGAGAGAGGAGGGAGGGAAAGGGAGAGAGGAGGGAGGGAGGGAAAGGGAGAGAGGAGGGAGGGAAAGGGAGAGAGGAGGGAGGGAAAGGGAGAGAGGAGAGAGGGAAAGGGAGAGAGGAGGGAGGGAGGGAAAGGAAGAGAGGAGGGAGGGAAAGGAGAGAGGAGGGAGGGAGGGAAAGGGAGAGAGGAGGGAGGGAGGGAAAGGGAGAGAGGAGGGAGGGAGGGAAAGTGAGAGAGGAGGGAGGGAGGGAAAGGGAGAGAGGAGGGAGGGAGGGAAAGGAAGAGAGGAGGGAGGGAGGGAAAGGGAGAGAGGAGGGGGGTGGGAAAGGGAGAGAGGAGGGAGGGAGGGAAGGGTGAGAGGAGGGAGGGAAAGGGAGAGTGGAGGGAGGGAGGGAAGGAAGAGAGGAGGGAGGGTATTGTAGGTAGAGTTGGGAGTGAGGAGGGAGGGAGGAGGGTGAGGAGGAGGGAGGGAAAGGGTGAGTGGTGGGTGGGTGGGAATGGTGTGTGGAGGGAGGGTGGGAAGGGGTGTGGTGGGTGGGAGGGAAAGGAAGAGAGGAGGGAGGGAAAGGGAGAGAGGAGGGAGGGAGGGAAAGGAAGAGAGGAGGGAGGAAAGGGAGGAGGAGGGAGGGAGGCAAAGGGAGAGAGGAGGGAGGGAAAGGAAGAGAGGAGGGAGGGAAAGGGAGAGAGGAGGGAGGGAGGGAAAGGGAGAGAGGAGGGAGGGAAAGGGAGAGAGGAGGGAAGGAGGGAAAGGGAGAGAGGAGGGAGGGAGGGAAAGGGAGAGAGGAGGGAGGGAAAGGGAGAGAGGAGGGACGGAGGGAAAGGGAGAGAGAAGGGAGGGAGGGAAAGGGAGAGAGGAGGGAGGGAAAGGGAGAGAGGAGGGAGGGAAAGGGAGAGAGGAGGGAGGGAGGGAAAGGGAGAGAGGAGGGAGGGAAAGGGAGAGAGGAGGGAGGGAGGGAAAGGGAGAGAGGAGGGAGGGAAAGGGAGAGAGGAGGGAGGGAAAGGGAGAGAGGAGGGAGGGAAAGGGAGAGAGGAGGGAGGGAGGGAAAGGAAGAGAGGAGGGAGGGAAAGGGAGAGAGGAGGGAGGGAGGGAAAGGGAGAGAGGAGGGAGGGAGGGAAAGGGAGAGGAGGGAGGGAGGGAAAGTGAGAGAGGAGGGAGGGAGGGAAAGGGAGAGAGGAGGGAGGGAGGGAAAGGAAGAGAGGAGGGAGGGAGGGAAAGGGAGAGAGGAGGGAGGGAGGGAAAGGGAGAGAGGAGGGAGGGAGGGAAAGGGAGAGAGGAGGGAGGGAAAGGGAGAGAGGAGGGAAGGAGGGAAAGGGAGAGAGGAGGGAGGGAGGGAAAGGGAGAGAGGAGGGACGGAGGGAAAGGGAGAGAGGAGGGAGGGAGGGAAAGGAAGAGAGGAGGGAGGGAAAGGGAGAGAGGAGGGAGGGAGGGAAAGCGAGAGAGGAGGGAGGGAGGGAAAGGGAGAGAGGAGGGAGGGAGGGAAAGTGAGAGAGGAGGGAGGGAGGGAAAGTGAGAGAGGAGGGAGGGAGGGAAAGGGAGAGAGGAGGGAGGGAGGGAAAGGGAGAGAGGAGGGAGGGAGGGAAAGGGAGAGAGGAGGGAGGGAGGGAAAGGGAGAGAGGAGGGAGGGAGGGAAAGGGAGAGAGGAGGGAGGGAAAGGGAGAGAGGAGGGAGGGAGGGAAAGGGAGAGAGGAGGGAGGGAGGGAAAGGAAGAGAGGAGGGAGGGAAAGGGAGAGAGGAGGGAGGGAAAGGGAGAGAGGAGGGAGGGAGGGAAAGGGAGAGAGGAGGGAGGGAGGGAAAGGGAGAGAGGAGGGAGGGAAAGGGAGAGAGGAGGGAGGGAAAGGGAGAGAGGAAGGAGGGAAAGGGAGAGAGGAGGGAGGGAGGGAAAGGAAGAGAGGAGGGAGGGAAAGGGAGAGAGGAGGGAGGGAGGGAAAGGGAGAGAGGAGGGAGGGAGGGAAAGGGAGAGAGGAGGGAGGGAGGGAAAGGGAGAGAGGAGGGAGGGAGGGAAAGTGAGAGAGGAGGGAGGGAGGGAAAGGGAGAGAGGAGGGAGGGAGGGAAAGGAAGAGAGGAGGGAGGGAAAGGGAGAGAGGAGGGAGGGAGGGAAAGGAAGAGAGGAGGGAGGGAAAGGGAGAGAGGAGGGAGGGAGGCAAAGGGAGAGAGGAGGGAGGGAGGGAAAGGAAGAGAGGAGGGAGGGAAAGGGAGAGAGGAGGGAGGGAGGCAAAGGGAGAGAGGAGGGAGGGAGGGAAAGGAAGAGAGGAGGGAGGGAAAGGGAGGGAAAGGGAGAGAGGAGGGAGGGAGGGAAAGGGAGAGAGGAGGGAGGGAGGGAGGGGGGAAGATTATCTGGGAAAATTTGGATTGTGCTTTTGTAAAGTGACCCACTTGTTTGGGGGCTAACCTGTTCTTCCCTAGTTTTAATACTGCAAGGCCTGCACCCCAGTCCTGGGTGCTGGTTGGCCATCTAGTCTCAGGAGTCATTTCACCTGGCACAGTGCCAGGAATAGGCAGAAAACACATTTGAGCACCATGCCAGTATGTTCCTGGAAACCCGTCATCGGAAAATAGACGCAGATTGGTTGGTGACATTTCAGAATCAACCCCCAAGGGATGTTTGGGGGAAGCAGGCCAGGATTTGAACCTAGTCGGGGTCACATGGGGTGAACCGCAGATGGAGGATGAGAGCCAAGATTCCAGTCTTTCCCCCTGTTTTTGGCAGTTTCACTAGAACATGGGCGGCTGCCTGTTCTGATCCAGCAGTGACATGGCGGGTAGATTAGACATAACTTTAATCCCTTCATGTACTCATTGGCATCAGCCATCTGCAAATTCTCACTCAGCCTTCAGACTTGGTTAAATGTTTCTCATTTTCCATGAGTTTTTCACTTGGACCCTCCAAATATATAATGAAAATATGAACTTCATAATAAAAGCGATTGAATTTTTACGAAGTTAATGCTCATAATTACAAATACTGGTGATTTTAGTCTTCTAATTTTTTAAAAGCAGATTTTATGCATTCAATTGCCTAAATATAGGCAATTATATGTTTTAATTTAATTTTGTATTTTAATTATAGTTGAATGGAAATTGTTCATTAAAAATTTAACTTAATTTAAAAATTATAAAGTTTTCTTTTGTGAGAACATTATCTAAGATGATGCTTTATTGAACAAAGAATATAATACAGCAGACAACAAATACTCCTTTTTTAAGCTGATCAACTACAAGAGAAACAAAACAATGACCTGTTACACCAAATAATCTGAAAAGTTAAGGAGAGTCCTCCAACCGAACTTTATAGTGAGTAGTGAGAGCAAGGTCAGAGAAGAGTGCGATTTGAACTGTTCCGTCTCCTCTTTAATTGCCTTTTCTCTGTGTTTTTCTTAGGAGGTCGTGAGTGTCCATCCTATCAACACCCTGGTAACAGAGGACCCCTGTACACCTGGAAATATCAGAGAAAGGACTCATTCTACAAAGCAAGGCCTCAAAGGCACTGCAAAAGGTCTCCAAAATTCCCCAGCTAGATAAGCACCATCTGAACCTTGGCCCTGACTTGTTAGTAAATCACAGGCTGTAATAAACTGAGAATTTGCTAGATAGAACAGACATGTTCTATATTAGCTATCTCTGGCTAGCTAATATAGCCAGCTGACCTACTGTAGCCAGCTGACCCACTACACCCAGCTGACCCACTACACCCAGCTGATCCACTGCATCCAGCTAACCCACTGCACCCAGCTGGCCCACTGCAGCCAGTTGACCCACTGTATCCAGCTGACCCATTGTAGCCAGCTGACCCACTGCATGCAGCTGACTCACTGTAGCCAGTTGAGCCACTGTATCCAGCTGACTCACTGCAGCCAGCTGACCCACTGTAGCCAGCCAAACCACTGCAGCCAGCTGACCCACTGCATCCAACTGACCCACTGCACCCAGCTGACACACTGCATCTAGCTGGCCCACTGTAGCCAGTTGACCCACTGGAGCCAGCTGACCCACTACAGCCAATTGATCCACTGTAGCCAGCCAAACCACTGCAGCCAGCTGACCCACTGCAGCCAGATGACCCACTGCATCCAACTGACCCACTACACCCAGCTGGCCCACTGCATCCAACTGACCCACTGCACCCAGCTGACCCACTGCATCCAACTGACCCACTGCAGCCAGCTGACCCACTGCAGCCAGCTGGCCCACTGTAGCCAGTTGACCCACTGTATCCAGCTGACCCATTGTAGCCAGCTGACCCACTGCACCCAGCTGACCCACTGTAGCCAGGTGACCCTCTGTAGCCAGATGATCCACTATAGCCAGCCGACCCACTGTAGCCAGATGACCCGCTGTAGCCAGATGACCCGCTGTAGCCAGATGACCCACTGCAGCCAGCTGAGCCACTGTCACTCCTTTTTTTTCATTAAAATGAACATTTAATATAATTATGGCTATCAGTACATTTAGGTGGACCATTTTATTTTATTTATTTATTTATTAAATCATAGCTGTGTACATTAATGCGATCATGGGGCACCATACACTGGTTTTATAGACCGTTTGACACATTTTCATCACACTGGTTAACATAGCGTCACTCTTATTGATACTGTAATGACAGTGCTATTCGAGGACTTTTCATCTGAAGCATACTGAAAGAACTGCATGTCCTTAGGCTGTTTTCAAACATCCCAACAGAAATCATTTTGGTCAGAATGGATTTATTTATTTTGCTATAAATTGTCAAGAACAAATAAAGTCTAAGTCAAACTGCATTTATTCACTTACCCTTGCTTTTAAGTGGAAGGTAGAGTTTTATTCCAGGGAGAACATGGAACTGTAGCCATTCCAGTTGGCCCGTATCCCCACGTCCCAGCTATTAGGAAGTCCCAGTGCTTCCAGGTGCTTTACTCTATAGGATTTCCTGAAATCAAAACAAGTAAATAGGAAGAGATTTTACTTGGAGGGTAGTATTTGAGATCACTAATCATGCTCTAAGGAGTGTTGGTGAATATCAAACCTGCTGTCAGGCTTGCCAAGAGAGAACTGTAAAGTATGTAAATTGGCTTCTGGGAGTACTGGGTAGGGCCGAGTCTGATCATTTGGGAAATACCTGATTAATTAGGACCAGAAGCAATGAAACAAATTCCCCACACCAAGATTTTATCAAACTACTGTAAGAAAAAGTGGTATGAAAACTTCCTGACCAGACAAATAAATGGCCTTGCTGATCCGTGTGACGTTAGCTCCAGGAAGTGCTCAGAGGCATGGACGCCGTAACTTAGGGCACCTTGCTTGCTCTGTGGTTTGGAGGGACTTATGGGTAGGAATTCCAGAGAAGTGTGGCACTGAGAGCTCACTGTGGGCAAATCCGCTCCAGGGGTGGTTCAGGAATTGCCTGATTTAATAAGCACAAAGCCCGATGTGGAGATCGAACTATTTTTCCCATTTTAATACAAGGAAATAGGCTCAGAGTGTCATTTACTGTCTTGATGGCTGATGAGTGACAAAGCCTTGACACAAAACCAACCACATCTCACTTGGAAGTGTACGCCCCTAATCCCTAAACAACATGAACTCAGATGAGTGTGGAGGAAGGAACAGAGGGGGTTAAAAAGAAAAAAACAAGGGAGAGCAATTTTCCCATTTAGATTGTGCATTGAACTGGCTGTATTCCTAATATTTTTGTTGATGATTTTGTTTTAAAAATTATGAAGAGAAACTGATTTTTGTTTAAATGATCCATGAATTAGCAGGAGAGAAAAGAACATAAATTTATAAAGCTATAAATCTGTCAAGAAAATGTATGTGTACTCATATTAGAGATGAATATCTCCTGCATACTAATTGGGTTCTTTTTTTTTTTTTATTAAATCATAGCTGTGTACATTAATGCAATCATGGGGCACCATACACTGGTTTTGTAGACCGTTTGACACATTTTCATCACACTGGTTAACATAGCCTTCCTGGCATTTTCTTAGTTATTGTGTTAAGACGTTTACATTCTACATTTACTAAGTTTCACATGTAGCCTTGTAAGATGCACCGCAGGTGTATATGTACACCATGGAATATTATGCAGCCTTAAAGAAAGATGGAGACTTTACCTCTTTCATGTTTACACGGATGGAGCTGGAGCATATTCTTCTTAGTTAAGTATCTCAAGAATGGAAGAAAAAGTACCTAATGTACTCAGCCCTACTATGAAACTAATTTATGGCTTTCACATGAAGGCTATAACCCAGTTACTAATTGGGTTCTTCTCTTACAGGTCTGAGAACAGGCAGAAGGGATCCTTCTCCAGGACAGAATCTATTCTGCTTTTCTTTTATTTCTCCCTCATTATTAGAAGGGTAATAATATTGTGAAGAGTGCTGAGAATTGACCCTGGGGACGCTGAGATGGCCTGAATCACACGCAGCTGAGTGCTCCGTGCTTCCCCATCTCTGCTGGGAAAGTCTCCAAAGCTCCTTCCATGTTTATCAAAGTACCATGAAGGCACAACAGAGAAAGGATTGGTGAACTGTGGCAAAACTTCCCTCAAACCTCCCGAAGTGATCATGCACCACTTTCCTTTAGAACTTGTGCTGCCTCTTGGAGCCACACCTCCAGCCTGAGCTCAGCCTAGAGAGGATGGGAGAAGACCCCAAGGGTCGGCTTGACTGGACTTCTTGTGTTCAAGTCTCAGCTGCGCGTTTTTAGTGCAGTCTTGCTCAGGACGGCCCAGGTCTCAGTGCAGTAAAAGGCCTCCAAGGGACCCCTCATTCCTGTTCTGTCCTGTGTGAAAATTGCACAGTGCCTGGACCCCTCTGTGACCCAGCTAGCTGCAGGTTTCCCCAGCAGACCCGAAAGCAACCCAGGGCCTTAGACATTCCCAAGCACTGATAGAGGTATCTAGAAAAAAGCAAAAACAAAACAAAAACAATCATACCACGGGTCACAGCCCCTTCAACCATCAGGGAATCTCCATGCCCACTCACTGGCTGCAGAAGGATGAGAAGCCATCTTTCTCTCAAGGTTCCTGGCGAGGTTTGCTGCTGCTCTCTCCATGCGCAAGTTCCCCTAACAGGTGCTGGACCCATCACCCTGGTTGTAGTGCGTCTTTCTTTGGAATCCCAGTCGGCCCCATCTTGGGACTGTTCTCCCCGCTGCTGCTTTGGGGGTGACTCCAGCCCCGGGTTTGGCAGGTCGAGCCGCAGCCACTTGGCTGGGGATGTTCCATGAGTGGACGCCCATGAGGGCCCCCCAGCAGCGCCTGGCCTCCAGGCCACCACTATGTACCCAAGGGAGCGGGCAGAACGTGCCGGTGTTCTTAGGAGGTATTTCAGGTGATGTTTTGGGCTGACTTGTGCCTTCTCAAAATGTTTATGTTAATAAAGTTCTAACCCCCAAGACCCCAGACCGTATTTGGGTCTTTAACAACGTGATAAAGAGGAAACAAGATAATGCAGAGAAAACTAAATGCAGGATCAGCTGCACAAACGGTGGAAGAGGAAGAAACCTGAGAGAGGGCGAGGAGGCCGGATGTGAGGACAGGGCAGGGCGAGGAGGCAGGGCGTGAGGATGGGGCGGGGCCAGGAGGTGGGGCGTGAGGATGGGGCGGGGCCAGGAGGCGGGGCGTGAGGAGGGGGCGGGGTGAGGAGGTGGGGCGTGAGGATGGGGCGGGGTGAGGAGGCGGGGCGTGAGGATGGGGCGGGGTGAGGAGGCGGGGCATGAGGAGGGGGCGGGGTGAGGAGGCGGGGCATGAGGATGGGGCGTGGCCAGGAGGCGGGGCGTGAGGATGGGGGTGGAGTGAGGAGGGGCAAGGAGGCGGGGTGTGAGGAGAAGGCTGGTCTAGGAGGCAGGGTGTGAAGGTGGGGCAAGGTGAGGATGGGGCGGGGTGTGAAGGTAGGGCGGGCTAGGAGGCTGGGCGTGAAGGTGGGGCAGGGTGAGGATGGGGGGCACAGGGTGGGGCTAATGGGAGGCAGGCAGAGTCAGGCTGACGTCACTTCCAGGAGGCGAGCCCGGCGTGTCCCCTAGCTGGGAACTGGAGTCCGAGGGCCTCCCACTGCTGCCAGATGCGCCCGTTTAGGTGGGGGAGGAAGGTGAGGAGAGACTCGGGCTTTCCCTTGTGCCTCACCCTCCAGTCTGGGGGGGGGCCTCCTGGCAAGGTCAGCTGCGAGCCCGCTAAGGTGACCAGAGATGCGGGGCCCCAGAGCCGGCACGTCACCTCTGTGTGCTGGCAAGTTTCTGGGGAACACTCGTTCTTACTGCGAAACTTATTTATGTCTAAACTGACGCACGCAGCGTGTAAAACGTAGGCACATGAAGTGGGCAGGTTGGTGAACTTTACGTGCATGTGTCTGCGCCCGTATCAAGCTATTGGACATTGCTGAGCTCGCAGTCCAGCTAGTCTCCAGTCTAAAACAAGCCACCAGAAGTCAACATTCGTCCCATTTCCATTTCACAGACCCTTGGTCTTCAATATCATACGCATGATATATATTTATATATATATCCCTTTGTCCGGTGTCTTTGCCCCAACGTAACAGTTTGGGATTCATCTGGGTTGTTACATACATCGGTAGCCGTTTTTTTATTGCTGTGTAGTGTTCCGTTATGTGGATGCAACACAATTTATCCATTCTCCTTTTGACAGAAATTTGAATCCTCTCTAGTTTTTAGCTGTCATAAATAAAGCTACTATGGAAACTGGGTGAATGTTCCAGGCTGTGCTCTCCAGAGGCAAACCCAGAGACGCAGATGACCAGGCAGGATGTTTATTAGGGAAAGAAAACAAGATCAACACGGGGAGTGGGGAAGCGCAGTGTTGTCTTCCGAAATGTTTTGATAGAAGCCACCAACAAAATCACGCAGGGCCTAGAGTTTCCTTTGTGAGATAGTCATAATTAAGAATTAAATTTCTTAATGGGTATAATGTTGTTGGTATTTACTACTTTTTCCCTTATATGTTTTAGTAAATTATGTTGTTTAATGATATGTCCCATTTCCCCAAATATTCAAATGCTTTTCTATCTAATTGTGCATAATGTTGTCTTATTATAATTTTAGTATCTTTGGAATATGTATGGCGTCCTCCTTTTCATTCCTGATATTAGTATGTGTATGTTCCCCCTCTCTTTTTTTCCTTGGTGAGTCTTGCTAAGGGTTTGCCACCTGTATGGATCTATTTTTAAATAATGGCTGAATTCTAATAAATAAGTAATATCTATAGCTTAAATTTTAAATATGGTAATAATATCACATGACGTAGAATTGAGGTTGATTCATAAGGGAAAAAACCGCTAAAAACAGTGAAATTTATTGGCATGGAAGGGGCAATAGATTTCTTTTTGGTAAATATAGTCATAATGTTTTATCTTTTCAAAGTATATATATGTACTAATTTGCGAATAAAAATGAAAATTCAATGAAAGGATGGATTTTAGCAGTACTTCCTTCTAGGGTATTATGAGAATTAAATAAGATAAAGCTTGCAGAGTGCTTAGCTTAATACAGGAATTCAATAAATGATAGCCATTTATATGCTATTTTTTATGCAAACATCATTATAAAAACATTAGTGCAACTCCAAATATAATGAAAAAAATTCTACCTCCCAAACATATTATATACTATTCATTCATCTTTGTTCTCTTCCAATTTTTACTTCTCCACACACATAATCATTACATATAGGAAAATAATATACATGTATGTTTATATTCACAAACCACATATCAACTAAACTTTCCATGTTTCAGTAGTTATCTTAGTGCTTTATATTTCATTTGACCAATGTGTCACAATTTACTTATAATTGTCTCTTGAAGAATGATTCTTTTTTTTTTTGGTTGGCTATTATAAGTGGTACTCCAGTAAACATATCTTAATACACATTGTTTTCAGCTTTGAATTCAAGTTTTCAGAAACGGGACTGCCACTTCAGAGGGGATGTCTGCACATATTTTTCTGAATAACATACATATTTCTTTCCAGAATAGGCCCTGACCACTTACATCACCAGTAATGGCTGAGTATATTGATTTCAGAAAAACTTTGATAGCCATGCTTATCATCAGCATTTAAATTCTGCGGCAAATTTAGAAATTTGATAAAAATAATGTGCTATTTCCAACCTAGAAAACTGACTAATGTTGATCAATGCTCCATTATTATTGTTTAAAAAATATGTTTAGTTCTAAGACTTTACTAGAGATTCTAGGAAAAAAACCACAGGATATTTTCCTTTTAAAAAAATTCCTGGCATCCTCAATGGGAGGTCCCAGCAACTTGAAGAAAGGCAGGCCTTTCTGTATTATTCCTTCCCCTCCTTCATTCCCCAGCAACTCTGCCTCGTCTTGACATTACATTTTTCAGTCACTCTAATTTTTGCTAGGTGCGTGTATTTTGTGTGTGTGTTTACACATATACATGACTATATTTACGTATTTTTTTCTACTTTTAAGGACAAGCATTTTTTCAGGCATGTTATGGGCTGGTACACTCTTTTAAAAGAGTGTTTTTTTGAAGAGGGAAGATGGCAGATGAGAAGCAGTCCACACACACCACTCCTGCAGAGAGGATCAAAAGCAGTGAATAAATATTCACCTTTGGATCAGTCATCTAAGAGAGAGCATTGGGAACTAACAGAGCGGTGATGGGAGGCTCCCAAAGTGAAGGGGCAGAAAGTGAGAGGACTCACTCAGCAGGATCAGAGGAAACCGGGAAGGTGCCCACACATAAGGAACCAACAGAGGAAGGAACACCGGGCTCCATGCTTCCTGTAGTTACTGCAGCCAGAGCTGGGTGGGGATGACCGACAGTGCAGGGCAAGACTTGGGAGTGAGCAAGCCAGACTGTATGGTGACTAAGGGGATAATGCTTGTGATTGGATGCCATTTATCTCTACCAACCTTTGTCACCTGTAGGAGTAGAAAGGTACAGACACATTTTGTCCTTCCCGGTGACATGGCCAGGGTTGCAGCTGTGCCCTGTCCTTGCTTCTCTCCGGCTCGCATGCAGGTCAGGGTTGCAGCTACCAACTTCCTTTGCACTCACACACCTCACAGAAGCCAGAGCCCTGAGTGTCTCAGAAGCCTTGCTGGGCACCGCGTGTGGGAAGGGTTCCTGCACTTCTTTCATCCAAAACTCTTTAACTCTGCTTTTACTGTCACGTGAGGTTCCTTACTTGCCCCAGTTTTTCTGTTTTTAGAAGAGATGGGGTCTCGCCTTTGCTCAGGCTGGTCTCAAACTCGTGAGCTCAAGCAATCCATCTGCCTTGGCCTCTCAGAGTGCTAGGATTACAGGCGTGAGCCACCGCGTCCAGCCTGCCTAGCTTTTTTTTTTTTGAGATAGAGTTTCACTATGTCACCCTTGCTAGAGTGCTGTGGTGTCACAGCTCACAGCAACCTCAAACTCTTGGGCCTAAGCCCTTCTCTTGCCTCAGCCTCCCGAGTAGCTGGGATCACAGGTGCTGGCCACAATGCCCGGCTATTTTTTGGTTGTACTTGTCATTGTTGTTTGACAGGCCAGGGCTAGATTCCAACCTGCCAGCTCCGGTTTACATGGCCAGTGCTGTAGCTGCTGAGCTACAGGGACCGGCCACAATGCCTGGCTAGTTTTTCGTTGGAGTTGTCATTGCTATTGATCAGGGCCAGGCTGGGTTTGAACCCCCAGCCCCTGTGCAGGTTACTGCCATCCTAACCACTGAGCTATGGGTGCAGAGCCTCATTTATTTATTTATGGATATCTTTATCAGGTTGTGGAAATTTTCCTTTATTCAGCCCTGCCCTCGTCTACTTCATTTATATTGGGTCGCATTTTTACCCTTGTTCAAGCTTCCCCACATGTGGTCAAAGCTGGTGTTTAAAATGAACCAATTTACCTTGCACTGAAAGCCGCTCAATCCACGTGGGTCCACTGGGTCCCTTGAGAAGCAGACCCCGAGACAGGGTGAGGAAGGCGGGAGTCAGCCGAGGGCTGAGGGTGGCTGGGGCGCCAGGGTGACGACTGGCACCTGTGAGCCAGACAAGGAAGGGTCAGGTGGGGAGACCTCAGAACTGGCACCCCGAGACTGTGGGAGAACCCTCGGGGAAAGCGTGACCCGTCCGAGAAGCCCCTGGGAGCAGAGTGGGGAGCAGGGCGGAGGAAGGGGCGTCAGGGGCGGGGAAGGGCCCGTCCAGCTGAGCCGGAGGCCACCCAGGGCCACCCCCGCAGCTGCCCGCCCTGAGCGGCCACACTCACGGCTAACCGGGCCGGTCACCAGCGAGGGCAGGCGGGGTGAAGACCCTGGCAAGGGAAGCTCGGGAAGCCTCTCCAGAGAGAGGAAGGAGCAGAGGCCGCAGGATGGACGGTCCCTCATATCGTCCCACGCGGCTACAGGAGCCGCCGGGTCCACGGTGCGTGGGGGTGGCCAGGAAGGAGAAGCGCAGAGTGATGGCCGGGAGGTCATCGCTGCGATGGGGACGGGGGGATGGGGGGAAAACTGCAGCCCCTGGCTCTGGGCTGTCCTTCCTGGTGCCGACAGCTTGACGGTCCAAGATTGGTGACCACATAGGTAGCGCCACTGTTTAACACTAAGAGGTCCGAGGCAGCGTTTCAGGCCGGGGTTAGGCAGGCTGCCCAGGTGCGCTGTCCAGTGAGGGCCCAAGGACGTCTAGCAGGCCGTGGCCGTGTCCTCGGGCGTGGAGTCGCCCTGAGCTTGCTTGCTTCTGCCGTGACCGTCTGCCCTCTGCGGCCAGCTGTTGGTCTCCGGGACACACATCCAGACATGTCACCCCTGCAAAGCGCCAGCCCCCAGTGGACACCCAGGTGCTGGACACGTGGCCAGGCCTGGCCGTCTCTCCCCACTGCAGGACACTCGCGCACAGGCTACCCTGACTCCCGCTGGCACCTTGCAGCAGGGTCACAGCACGGCCCCTTCCTCTACGAGCGCCACTTGCTGTCTTCCTGCTCGTCACACGTCACTTCCGCCCCGTCTTCCGGATCCGCCGCTTGGTAGCTGTTTCCGGGCGGGAGTCTCAGCCCGGAGCCCTGCGGGGAGGACTCTGAGCGCCTCCTCCGTGCTGGGTCTTGAGTACTTAGCTCCGTGTTGATTTTGTAGCTGTAGGCAGAGTTCCTGGAAGGCCAGGAACCGTGTCCTATTAATCTTATACATGAATATTGATTTATTGATTAACATGGGAAATAACATCACTTTATTGATTCAGCTGTTGTGTTTTAAAAGAATGAACATAGAGAAGGGTGTGTGTGCGACTTTTTGTTTTCTTTTTGTAAGCAAAGGAGCAGACTGAGAAGTCTTCAGGACGGTTCATTTAACAGCAGTTCATTTCCACAGAGGGTGACATGGGAAAGCCTATTTCAATTCATCGTGTATCGGTGCTCTGTGGATTTAATTTTAGTTGTTCCAGAGTTTTACACCTTGCGCCCTAAACTTGATTACAGTGTCCAGATGCCCCTATCCCTTTCGGATATCTGTCTCTCCTGCTTCATTCCGGGCTGGCAAGGTGGTGTGGCCCCCACAGACTCACCGCTGTGTGGCACCAGGAGGATGACTCTGTTCACACTATTATCATTTTTCAGTCTGATTTTCTAAAATTGGGGAAAATCAAGCCGATTCTTTGAACATAGGAACTTGCAGCAGACTTCCCTTTCTGTCTCCCATTCTGGAGGACAGACACTAGTTAAGTCCTCAAAGGAGTCAAGATGGGAAAACGAGAACTTTCACCAGGAAAAAGGAGCGGGAGTGAGCGATCTGGCCCCTGAGATTCCCAGTTCAGACGCAGGGGGAGCCTTCGGGTGCTAAGTGCAGCCACCAGGTTGCTGCGGGGACACCTCAGGAAGCTCAGCTCCTCCAGAAATGAGGTGTTGGATCTGGGCTCCTAAGCACCTTTCGAATCCTACCATTGTCAGATTTCATCTCAGATGCATATTTTTATAACATTTTAATTTCTAAGCATGAAGAGAAAAGAAAGCTCAAGGGTGGGGTCTGAGGAAACTAGAGTATTCCTGAGATCTGGTGGGAGTCTGGACCCATACCCACAAGCCCTAGGGAGACCCTGGGCAGACCACAGAAAGGCTTCTGTAAAAAGCCTGTGGCTCAGTGAGTAGGGCGCTGGCCCCATATGCCGAGGGTGGCGGGTTCAAACCCAGCTCCGGCCAAACTGCAACAGAAAAATATCTGGGCGTTGTGGCAGGCGCCTGTAGTCCCAGCTATTTGGGAGGCTGAGGCAAGAGAATCGCGTAAGCCCAAGAGTTAGAGGTTGCTGTAAGCCGTGTGATGCCGCGGCACTCTACCCGAGGGCGTTACAGTGAGACTCTGTCTCTACAAAAAAAAAAAAAAAAAAGAATGAGATTCTGTCTCAAAAAAAAAAAAGCCAAATAGCATCTCCTGGCCTGCCAACCCCACGGAGCGTGCTCAAGGTTGAAGAGCAAAGAGTAGACCCTGTGAGCTGTGCTGCCCACACCTGTCGGGACGTACGTGAGCGCAGGGCTGCTCGGGTCTGGGCTGTCTGCAGAGCATGTGTGTGGTGGCCAGGACAGCTGGGCCCTTAATAACACTGGTTGATGTTTCTCCTGTGCCAGCAGCCCAAATGGGCTATGTGCAGGCTCAGAGCCCAGGCCACTTGGCAGCTGTTTGGAAAATGCACCCCTTCCATTTCAGAACTCAGGGCATTTTTATAGCAATTCAATTCCTGGCAGCATGGAAATATTTAAAAAACGAAACATGCAGCATCTCTTTTCTCAAAGAGCCACTTTGCCGTCACACCCTGTAATGCCTGCAATGCGTGGGCCGGGCAGTCAGCTGTGACTTCATGTTGCTGTGAAAATGGAAGCTCAGAGAAGCTGCCCTGTTTTTTTTTTTTTTTTCCCCTCTTCTTTGTCAACTGGCATAAAAATCAAATGAAGTTTAAAGCTGGCTACATCATAGTCTCCAATAATGTAAATAAATCATTTATAAATAGATAGGCCATGTGTCTTCCAGATTGAACTGGTCTTATTCTGAAGCCCAAGTCTTCCCCAGAAATGCTAAACTCACCCCATTCCCTGCACACACTCCTGGTACCATTGGGACCTTGAGAAACACGGGAGCAGAAACTTCCACAATTTCCTTGAACGTAGCAGGTCTGAACACGGTTTGTTTTATTCAGATTCTGTACAATAGTGGAAAATATAGTGCACAATTTAAAATCCATAAATTCTATTTAAGGAATAGAATTTGAGGTCGAATTCTATTTCTGGCACTTACTAGCTGTGCTGCCTTCATAAATCACAGCATCGGAGAACCAGTCCCTTGACAGTGTCCTGAGCGGTATGGGCATGCTACTTTCTTCTTGAACAGAATTAACTTGGAACATCAGACTGTTAAATCCATTGGTGGCCTTATGTAAGAACACAGGGAATGGGGTCTTTCATAAGATGCTGATAACGGAGAATAAAGCCCACTTTAATAAAAGGGATATGTGTGTACGTGCGCCCAGGTGTACAAAAATGTGTGGACTGGGGCTGAGGGGTAGAAAATACATAGCTTATAGAACTACAGATTAATGGAAATGAAGAATAAGACAAGGGTAGAAACAAAATTTAGGCCAAAAAAAATACAGAAGTAGTTTGCAAACATGTAGAAATGATGGTTCTACTTGGATTCTTGAAAAATAAATTATGTTTCTACCTTGGGCAGAGCTGATGGGTGACCTTGATCATGGGAGAGGAAAAATTATTTTTGAATTCAACAGGCATTTGGAAAGTTTTTGCATATTTTTGAATAAAATCAATTATATAGAGTAAAGAGAAGAATGAATAATATTTGGATATTTAGTCAACAATCGTAAAAGAGAAAAATAGCAAACCTCAATATCACATTTACTGAGGGCCTGATGCCCCTTGGGGAAGTTTACCTGTGTCATCTCGTCTAATGCTCGCTGTGGCTGGGCACAGCAGGACATCAGGGTTAGATGGAAGCCAGGGGCGTGTCCTGTCGTGCAGGCCCTGCTGCTGACACACCCAGGGCCAGTGTGAAGCCGGGCTGTCCAGCTTTGCAGTTGCAGTATCTTTCCACTGTACCCCAGTCTTCTCAAAAGTCCCCAAGTGCTGCCTAAGGAACCAGGTTACTCTAGGGAAGGGGTGGGCTGAACTGTGGGATCCCAGAATCCAGAAGCTGAAGTCCTCTCCCCAGTAACTCAGAGCGTGACTTCATGGGTGGGTAGACAAGGTCTTCACGGGGGCACTCAAGTTAAAGGCAAGGCCTGAGGCTGGGCCCCGTCTCACACAACTGGTGCTCAGTCAAAGGGGGGAATGTGGACACAGATGAGGAGCTCACCATGTGGAGATGAAGGCAGACACGGATGATGGCTCTGTGAGCCAAGGAATGCCGGTGATTGCCAGCAAACCGCCAGAGGTAAGAGCAGACTCCTTCCTCACGGGGAACCAGCCCTCCTGACTAATGACTGACCTTCCTAATGCCATGGCCCTTTAGTACAGTCCCTGTGGGTTCCGACTCACAGGTTGAGAACTGCTGCCCTAGACAGTTGCTATTCACAGCCCTTCTGTAGCCTGGTGTGTAGCACGCATTGTTAGTCACCAGTTAGTCACCAATCCCACTGTCTTCCTTGCCAAGTAGTGGCCTTGGTCAGCAGTATTCTCAGCCTGCACTCCACCCTCACTCTCCCTTCCTCTCTCAGCTAAGAGTGACTGTGAGATAGTCGGAGACCTTTAGGTGAGCTTGGGACGCCTTATACAGGGGCGAGTCATGAAGGCACTGCTCCTTCCCTCCGTTTTCCACCTTGACTGTAGACGTGATCCCTGGAATCATGACGAGCCCATCTTGCAATAAGGAGGTGAAGAGAAGTCAAACAAAATTCACAAGTTCAAAGGCAGCAGAGGAGGCCAGCAGGCTCCTGGGTTGCAGACGCTCTGGTCCTGTTGCTGGGGCCTGAGTCTGCCCACACGGTGTTTGCTGGCTCCCTGTTACTGGCAGTGGAAGCTCCCTACCTGGTGAGGCCTGGGACTGAAGGGGATGGAACACATGTTGGAATGAGAGATGCTGGAGGCACAGGCAGGTCCTATGGAAATTGGAGGAAGAGGAGTTGGTCTGAGCTGGATCTTAAAACAATACGGGAATAGTTAAAAAAAAAAAAAAAGGAGGCTTCTAGGAGGTATTTGCTCTGTGGAGAAAGAAGCATGCGGTGACCCAAAGTGACCATGCCCAGATGGTGTGACCTGTTTTTTAGGGCATTGCTCTCTTCAAGCTGGCTGTGTTGATATATGGATGGTGGATACAATATGAAGAAATAAGTTGACTTGAAATAACAAAGATATCCCTAACAGGGATAAAATACATTATGTCTCCATCCTACAATGGCCATGGCTGGGATATGTTAGGAATAACTCAAGCATATTTATTTTAAGGAATTGTGCATTAGTGGGGCTGAAGGACTTGGTTTTTGGTAGTTTCTGAGAAGTTGCCACTTATTCCTGCAAAGGAAAGGATTGCACTAATTTTCTAGAAACCTGGTCTGCACCTAATGGAATCATCTTTCAGAGAGAAAGGTAAAAACAACACAGCAGCAGCAGCCAAACACCACGGGGTGTCCAGGTGTTGGAGCGTCTCCGGGGTTTGCTGCCAGTGCTGCTGTCTTCCCAGTCGCGTCTAGATGCAGCTGTGGGGCGGGGTGGGGTGGTCAGGCTTGACACAGAATATAATTTCCATGGAGTGTTTAAATGGTTTGATTTGAACTAAAGGAAACACTGCAAAAATGCATTTTTCATATTCATTTGTGGTATAGGACTTTCTTATACGAACATGTTATACAAAAGCTGAGAGGTGACAGGTGCAAGGAAATTACTTTTGAAACAAAAAAAGAAAAAGTAAATAAACTCCTAATGCAATGAAAGTGTATTTTGACTGGTGCAGTGGCTCATGCCTGTGATCCCAACACTCTGGGAGGCCAAGGTGGGTGGATTGCTAGAGCTTAGGAGTTCAAGGCCAGC
Organism: Nycticebus coucang; assembly: GCF_027406575.1. NCBI lineage: Eukaryota > Metazoa > Chordata > Mammalia > Primates > Lorisidae > Nycticebus > Nycticebus coucang. Next base: position 36,018,470 of record NC_069802.1, on the reverse strand, counting down.
CTGAGCAAGTGCAAGACCCCAACTCTAAAAAAAAAAAAAAAAAGCCGGATTACAAGAGCCCAGGACTTTGAAATTGCTGTGAGCTATGATGCCATGGCACTCTATGGAGGGTGACAAAATAAACTCTGTAACAACTAACAACAACAACAACAACAGAAAGGGTACTTCATAGGAATATTTGTACTTCACAGTTTTTTGGGGGGAAGAGGGGATAGTCTCATTTTGTTGTCCCAGGGTAGAGTGATGTGGCCTCAGCTCACCTCGCAGCAACTTCCGACTCTGGTGTTCAAGTGATCCTCCTGCCTCAGCCTCCTGAGTAGTTGGGACTACAGGTGCCTACCACAATGCCCGGCTAGTTTTTCTATTTTTAGTAGAGACAGGGTCTCACTTTTGCTCAGGCTGGTTTCCAACTCCTAAGCTCAAGGGATCCTCCTGCCTCGGCCTCCCTGAGTGTAGGGATTACAGGTGTGAGCCACCATGGCCTACCAATTTTTTGTTGTTTTTATTCCTGTAATAACATTTGGCATCGCTGTGACTTTATGACAGGTCAGAAAGAGAAATAACACTGCTCTGCGCAGGCCTCTGGTCACTAGAAACTGGCCTTTAAATCCATGAAAACCAGAACTAGGAGCATTTACAGCTGCAACAGTCTTCATCAAAAGCACCTGCCCGCCTCTTTCTGTTCATCTATAAATTACACACACATTGTATTTTTATAGCATAGAATTTTCTGGAGTGCAGCCCCCCTGGAAGCACTTTTGACCCGTGAATAAACTACCTTTGATCAGCTCACAATAGGTAGCTGGTAAGGAAGGAAAACGGGGGAAAAAAGATGAAGAGACACTTCTCTGATTATGTCAAGCGAAGGAAGAGATGGACCCTCACTTTCTAATGACTAACAGAGCAGGTAATAAGGACCCGTGACAAAGGAGGAGATGATGACTGTCACATGTGCTGGCTTTTCAGAAGCTTATGCAGGATAAGGAATATGTGGTTCCTTTGCTGTGGATCAAACCTCCTCAGCACAGTGAAAAGCAGGAGAGAAGCCCTGGAAAATTAACAAAGAGCCAAAGATGGTCAAACACCACACGAAACGTGCACTGCAGTAAATTGGTGAATCGTGATAAAAATGAAAAAATACAACAAAGATATTCTTTTAGATTGATTTAATGGCTTTTTAAATGACAGCTTTTGGTAGCAAGGAACAATTGTGGTATTGACTGTTCAGAGAGAATAATGACCCATCACTTTCAGGCCCCAGGGCCTGTGACAGGGGCACCTCTACTAGGCCCTGGGCGATCCCCGGCAGTCACAGGTTGAAAGCACAGCTCTGCTGTTAACGAGCTGTGGGCTGCAGTGCAGCTTCTAATCTCCATAACCTGGTTTCCTCTCTCTGATCTGGTGGGGATGCCTCTTGCTGCGGACATCAGGCACGTAGTGGGTGTTCTGTCAGCACTCCGCCCTTCTCTCCTTTCCACCGGAAATCCTGCGAGTTTCACATCACGTGACCAGCCTGGGTTTACTGTGGATTACTTGGGTAACCACGGAGTGTAGTAATGCCTGCTTCTTCTTCTTCTTCTTTTTTAATTAACAGTATTTGTGGCTCACAATTCTACCAGGTGGGTAAGAGCCAGATAGTCTGGGTTGGCATCCTAGTTCCTCTATTTGGGTGCTTTCTGTGTGACCTCGCACAGCCCTGACGGTTTCTATGCCTCCATTTCCTCACCTGTAGCGTGGGAATGAATGCTTCTCATAGGACTGCTCGGAAGAGTAAATGAAGTAAAGCTTGCAGAATTCTTCGAACAGAGACTAGTGTACTTGAGGCCCTGTGTCAGAAGTCCCCGTGCCTTTTTGACAAAGCTGATACGTAAATATTTCTTGCATCTTACAAAGGTGCAGCTTCTCTGTGGCCAGAAGCACTTTTCTCCTTGGAAACTAAGTACTAACCAGATCAGTATCCCCCCTCTCCAGGCCATTTTCATTACCTACGTACCGAGGGTGGAGGGTTCAAACCCAAACCCGGCCAAACTGCAAAAAAAAAAAAAAAAAAATAGCTGGGCGTTGTGGTGGGCACCTATAGTCCCAGCTACTTGGGAGGCTGAGGCCAGAGAATTGCCTAAGCTCAGAAGTTGGAGGTTGCTGTGAGCTGCGTGATGCCACGGCACTTTACTGAGGGCAATAAAGTGAGACTCTTGTCTCTACAATAATAAATAAATAAATAAATAAATAATGGTATTATTATTCATTAAATTTATTATTGAGGACCTTATATTTTGTTGTTACAGTGAATGGGCTATTTTCATTGTAATTTCTAAATAATTATTATAGGATATAGAAATGCCTCCGACTTCATATGCTGATCTTATTTATAACAACCTAGCAATCATTTTGGTTTTAACAGTTTATAGTTTTGCCTGCTTTTCAAAGATAATCCTCTAATTTTCCATTCTTATCATTACTATATCTTTTTTTTTCTGCTTTAGCTAAGAGTTTTATACTAAATATAAGTGGTGACTGTCAGCCTTATTGTTAGATTAATTTAAATGGCGCTAAATTACATACATTATGTACAATCTTTGTGTTGTTGAATCATCCTTGAATTCCTGAGATAGACTATACTCGGTCAGGTTGCATTCATTTGTATTTGCTGGGTTGCTGTGCCATATTTTTAAAAGGATTTCACAATGATTCATTAAGTAGTTAAATTTACAATTTTCCTTTCTTAAATACCATTGTGTGGTTTAGGTATAAAAATTATACTAACCTACCAGAATGAACTTGGGATTCCTGGCAAGAATTGTCTGTAATATTTTGTTATCTTTTTATTTGGGGGCATAGGTGAGCCGGGAGAAGATTTTGATTACTGATTACCATTTGGATCACTAATAATTTATACTTCTTCTCTAGCTTATTGAAGGTCTTGCCAACATCTGCATTTTGGGCTGAGTGGTTCTTTGTCATTGAGGGTTGTGTTGTGTGCATTGTACAGTGTGTAGCTGGAGCACCTGGGCTCGACCCACCAGAGGCTATCAGCACCTTCCTATCCCTACCCAAGTGGTGACACCAACAGCGTCTCCAGATACAGCCAAAATACCCCCTGAAGGCAAAATTGCCCATGGTTGGGACCACAGATATGACCTGTATAATAATATTTATCTGATAGTATGATAGCATTGATGTGAGAATTTAAAGAATTAAAGCATGTAAATCGCTCAATTATTTTCTGATCCATAGAAAGTGCTTAATAAATGTCAGTATTTTCTATTGTAAGTAGTTTTGCAAGATCAGGTTATCAAGGCTTGTCTTCTGAGTGAGGAGAATGGTCATCTCCCCAGGGTTTGACAATCTTTTGCTTGGCAGATGGTGAGAATGAGACCTAGCTTTTGTGTTTTATCAGGGATTTTTAAAATATTTATATGCAAAAAGTGTATAAAACTTTTAATTCAAAATGATCAAAAGTTGCAAACATATGGAATATAGCCATATAGTCAATTAATTGTCCTGGGAAAGGGCTCTTTCAAAGGCAGACTCAGAGAAAACGTGCACTACCAGAAACATAAACCCTGCTGCGTGACCCCAAGAGTGCGATGCATTTTCTTGCAAATGCAAAAATAAAGGGTTGTCACATAAATCCTTGTCCGTGAAGGGTGCTGTCACATAAATTCTTTGCTGTTAAGGTAATACTGACTGCCATCACTGCCTATTTTCTCATTGTGCTGAATTTTCACAAACCTTTGTGAAATATAGTTTTTTAATAGCTGTAGCTTACAAAAACTTTGCGTTATGGACAGGACCTTGTGAGATGGGAGGAAAGTTGGTATAAGGTAAACATCACGATGCTCTAACCAGGCTTTAATTTCCTGCCCTATCACCTATCTCTGGAACTTTGGCAAAGTACTGAGACTTAGTGATCTTTTATTTGTTCAACTATGCCAAGGGACAAGGATTGAAATGGTTTTGCTTTTGAAAATTTTGTCTTGCAGGACAGGTGGAAAGGGTAACATTCTGTGTGTCTGATAGGACAGAATAAGATAATGGGAAGGGTGTTCCCAAGAGCCAGAACCTGGAAGTTATCTGGCTTTGCTGTGTCCTGGCTGTGTGGCCATGGTCAGCTTGACCTGCCTGTGTGTGGCCTTCAGCTCTGCCTGGTGGAGGTGCTGTCAGTGCCATGGTGACGGTCCAGTTGGTCAGGTATAGAAGTCCCTAGAACAGTGCCCAAGTGCTCAGCAAGTCAGCTTCGATCACACGCTTCTGATCACTGCTGTTACTGTCATTAGCCATCAGCCCCCATGCTCACGTGAAGTGGAGCCTGCACTGCCATGCTCACAGGCTGCTGCTTCACTTTGAAGGCAGTTCACACATGTTAAGGGCCTTTCTCTGGTTTCAAATGAGAGCAATGTGATTTCCTGACTCACACCGGCCATTGTCCCGCCCTCCCTTTGGAAACTAAATAACAGACATCACTAGCCTAGAAGGTTCCGGAAGTCAGAGAAGCACTTTGGGGCCCTGTTTTCAGGGGATTCCATCAGTGTGACAAGTGCAGCCCCCAGGTTTCCATTCTGTTCCCTGTCCCCTTCCCCTGCAGGGGTCCAGACAACTGCAGGGGCAGGAAGCCAGCAGAGCTAGGCACTGTTGTCCCAGAAAGATTGATGGGTTTCTTTTCATGTTCCCAAAGTTCAGGGTGTCTCCATCCCACATGGGGCGATCAGCCTCTGCCAGCTTCCAGGGGGCTTAGAACAATGCCACCCCATCATGCAGGAAAAGTTGCAGGGAGCTGTGACGGGAAAACCTGACATCTACAGCCTCCTGGGAGGAATTTGGAACATAAACCCCACAGCGTCAGGGGCGGGTGGTGGGGGAGACAGCCCCGAGCTGGACCCAGCTGCTGGCAGCTGGTGGAGATCTCGCCATGGAAACAGGCCAGTTCTGAGCAAGCCTCTGCGTGATGGGGGCTGCTCTGTGGCCCTCCTGAGAACGTTGAGGGCTTTCTGTAGGTCTTTGGGGGCGACCTCCTGAAAAGAATCCTATTTTCAGCTTGCCGGGGTGGTGTGACTGCTTAGTAAGAAGTAGCAATTTGTCCAGGAACAACCCTACGTGAACTATTAAACAAGTTCGTGTGATGAAAACAGATCTGTACATACACAACAAGAAGCCCTTTCTTTCGCCTCAGCTTTGTAAGGAATGGCAAACAAAGTCATCCCAGCAGTGACCAGTAGAAGTGAGTATTCAGCCCTTTCCGGGGGACAACGCCCACTCACGGCAGGTGCTGGTGAAGACATTCCGGGGCAGAATACCTGGATCCCATCATGTGTTTTGCTGCTAATCATGTGACCCGTTATGACATGTCACTGATGACCTTGCTAAGGTTTTCCTCACCCTAATTCCTTCTCTATGCAAACCGGGGGTGACATCTGTGTCTCATAAGGTGGACTGGAGACCACAGCAAGGGAATGGCTATGAGAGACTTAAGAGCTCAGGAGCCTTCACACTCACAGTTACCATAAACAGCCACGTGTCAGCGCGTGGGGACTCAAACTGACAACCTAGTAGTGGACTCAGAACCTGCTTTCCCTCTCCAGACATCTCTCCTGACACTGTTCCCGTGAGGTTTACGTTCTGGTCTTTTGCACTGTAAGCGCCCATGTTGACATCATGTGATGGTGTGCGTATATATCTATACAGTGTGTCACAGATCCAATGCAATTATGGGTTCGCTTTGCTTTGTTAAGAATTTTTTATACCCAATCAGAACTTTTAATAATTTCTTCCTTGGAAAATTTTTTATAGTGCACCCCCCACACACACATCTTAGTTTTGCGCTTCTACATTTATGGTGGTTTATCCAAGTGATGGAGGCAAATTTTTTAATAGGCTTGGCAAACAGATTTCTCCAGAATTAAAAATCTTTGCTCATTATGAGCAACATTTCTAAAGAGATCTGAAATAATTTACCCAACCAAATCCTCCTTAATCTTCACACATTTCTTAATGTGGTTCAATTTAGTTTGAGTCTTTGACATCAAATATTGTCAAGCCCTAGTTTTGTGACTTGTCTTCCTAAGTGCTTCTCTGGGAAGGGTCCAGCTATTCTCTCTGTCCCTTCCCTTCCTTGGGGTGTGTGTGGCCCGAGCACCTGCTGAAACCTGACTGCGGTGTCTGTAGGTGACTGTGTGCCCCACTCAGAACCTGTGGGAGAATCGTACTACACTGATTTTCCCTGAGAGGACAGGAATACTAACTTATTAAACTTTGTATCCTTAGCGGGCACATAAAGAGGTTATTACACATTTGCTGAGTGAATTGATGACTGAGGAGGTGACTGCCAACCCCACCTACCCGACCGCTCAGTGCATCGGTCTGAGTCCACGGAGAGGCTGGTGCCAAAGCAGTGTGGCCTGGGAAGAGAGATTGGTGAATGGGAAAGAGGAGGGGTCGGAAGGAGGAGGGAGAGCTGTCAAACCACCATGACGGCCACAAACTCGTGAACAGGGAGAGGAAAGAAGAGGGAAGTAGGAAGAATCTCAGGCCATAGGCCACAGCCAGGCTGCCATGGGCAGCTGAGCTGAGAGTAAAAGAGAAGAGGCCCAGGGGAGGAGAAATGGGCCAGAACCAGCATCACCATCAGATTCAGTCATTGGTTGGCTTCAGCTTTGACAGCGGCTGCAGCTGGGTGGGTCAGTCACCTACACTCACTGTGGTCGGTGCTCCTGGAGGTCTGAACAGAAGACCTCCCAGCCACCAAAGCCTTCTGCATCCTGGTGCCACAGAGAGACAGGGAGTAGCTGTTTGGGGCTCTGCGGGGCAGACAGTCTCTGCCGTGTCCACTCAGCCCTCCAGCTGCAATGCTAAAGCAGCCACAGACAGACGGTGGAGTGCATACAAGACCATATTCCAAAAAATCCCCCCAAAACTTTGCTTCAAAAACAAGGGGGTGGGCTGGATGGTTCATGGGCAGAGTTTGAGCTTTAGATTAGAAAATGAGATCAAAAACAAAGAGGACAAGGTTCAGAAAGTAAAAATCACTCGGCGGTTACTCCACAATGACTGGTAAGGTCAAGGCTAACACCAAGGTCCTTCCCCTGCGCTTGCAGTGACTTCATCTCACCAGCCTTCTCTCCTGGGATTTTCAATCCCAGGAGAGAAAAATGGGTAGTTACTTGAGGAGAAAGGGGAAAAAGAGGACAGAAATAAAAAGCAGGCTATAGAGACCCTGGAAGTCCTCGCCAAGTAGGTACAGGAGAAACACTGCAGGTTTACAGGAGCTCGGCAGTAACAGGTGGGGTGGTAGACACCAGACACAGGAGGATACACTCTGCCGGTGACGGTGGCAGTCCAGAGGGGGACCCTGAAGAGTGAGGGACTCAACAGGACACAGACAGCACAGAGAGAGGGAAACTGGGGAGCTGGGACAGTGATGTGGGGCTTGTGCAGCGAGGACGAGTGAACAGCCGGTCCCCGCGGTGCCACAGAGAGGCAGCTTCTCGTCTGTATCACTGACACCATGGCAGCTCCAGGAACAAAACAGGAAATTAAAAGTTGCTGAGCTGAAGGAAAACCACATCCTGCAATCGGTCCATCTCAATGGATGATGGAAATCTCACTGTGAATGCCCAACAGACAGGAATCGGCAGCTGGCTGTCGGGGGTCGGGGAGGGGGTTGCAGCCAGAGGCATGATCAGGAAAGTCAGCTGCTCAGCACCTTCTGAAGGACAGGGGAGGATCAGGCTGACCCAGGACAGGACTGTGAAAGGCTTCTCAGGGGCAGGAGAAGTAAAAGGAGGCACAGCTCTGGTCAGGCAGTGAGACAGAAAACCAGGAGGGGCCAGCCTGGCAGGAGCCGAGGGAAGGTCTGCTCACAGCTCACTGTGTCTCTGCCCAGGCCCCCATTCCCTCCGGCTGGTCCCTCTCACCCTGCAGGGGTCTCAGAAGCATTAGTGCCTCAGGAGGGGCTCTGCCTGCTCCAGCTCCGACCCTACTGAGCCCAGGTCCCTTCTTGTGCGCCCAGCACCTAGAATGTCCTCCTGCAGGGCTCAGATCTCAGCAGCACTGGTCTGTGTGCTGACCTCTCTCCCATGGAACTGTGGGTTCGTGGGGGTCCAGAGTCGGCCTGCTGCTCCTATATCCTAATCATGAGGAAGATGCCATTACGTTTGGCATTCGGCACATAGTAGGGCTCACGCACATTGCTGGCGGGCCGTGCCAGGAGGAGGATTGTTGGCAATGTCAGAAGCTGTGGCATCTTAGGAAGGAACTAGAGCCAAGGAAAAGGTTGAGGCCTTGACCATGGGTGAGTGGTCAGATCGTAAACCAGCTGGTGGGGAACTAGGGGGTGGGCAGGGGATAAGGACATAGAGCTGAGGGAGGAAGGGTGTGGACAGCGCCCTCTGATCTGGGCACAACTGCTGTGTGACAAACCACCCCAACATGTAGTAGCTCCTGGGTGTGCACCTGGGGCCAGCCAGGGCGGGGTAGAGCTGGCTCACCCCTGCCCCGCACCGCACAGGCTGCAGCTCTGCCCCACCCCAGGGTCTGCTTCCAGGATGGCTCAGTCTCAGCTGGAGCTCAGCCATGGTCTTCCTTCATCCACCAGCGTCTCTTCCACGGGCATCCCAACCGCAGCGTGGCCAAGTTCAGGAAGCTCAGGCCAGAACTGCAAGGCCTGCTGACCGAGACTCAGAAATCCCAGAGGGTCACTTTCCCTGTGGTGCAGGGAACAGCCAGGTGGAGGAACATGAGAAAGGACTCCACCTCCCAGCGGGAGGAGACGCAAAAGGCCTGGGGCCTCTGCCCAGCTGCCTGCATCCTGAGGCCTGGAGAGACCAGGGATTTACACAGCGAGTCAGCGGCAGGAGAACTGGGGTTTCTGCCTCTCCCTCTGGCTCTTTCTGTTAGAATCTGGTGTGTGCCTCTGAGTGATCGTGGGATGGTCCCTGGCCAGGTTACGGAAGTCTCCTTCTTAGAGTAAAGAGCATCTGTATGTGTCCACACTCAGAAAGAAGAACTGAGATAATGTCTTCAGGTATGGACGTGTGGTCTCTAGTAAAAATAGAAAACTAGCCAGACATTGTGGCAGGTGCTGTAATCCCAGCTACTCAGAAGGCTGAGCCCAGGAGTATGAGGTCTCTGTGAGCTATGGCACCGCACCATTCAACCCAGGGTGATTGAGTGAGACCGTCTCAAAAAAAAAAAAAAAAAAAATGTGGCATAAACAGATGGGCACTTGCTTTTGAAGAAAAGTGGAAAGAAATGGCCGTGTTTCCTGCCCTGCAGCCGCCACAGTGGCCAGCACACCGTGTGCTGGCATCTGTGTATGTCCCTGGCCTCCCGGCTGATGTGGACACTGCTTGTGGGGAGGCCCGCACAGGCCCCTGGCTGGGATTCTCTTTCCCCCTCTCTGACTTGGACACTGTCTCAGTCACCCCCAATTTGCATTCTGGCCTGGCTGTCACTTGTCAAGGTGATGCTTCCCTGATCCCTGTGGACGGCTGTGACAGCTGCACACTCTGAGGGCCAGGCATCACTCCTGGCCTTGGCTCTCATCACAGCAGCGCAGACACTTTGGGAACAGAGTGAGTTGTTACCAACTGTGGGAAAAGGTAGATTCAGAAAGTTAGGGCCCACGGGCACTAAAGAGAATTGGATAGAGATGTCGATTCTTCCTTTATGTTTCCTGAAGCAGCTCCTTGTATCCCAGAGGAGTACTGTGTCAGACTCTTGCCTGCTATGACACTGAGTGGCTTAGCCTGGTCTGGGCATCTGACTTGCTCCCTTCATATTTTTTTAATCTGATTGTTAACCACATCAGCCTAGTGATGCCCATCTCCAAGGGCAGATGGTCCAACCACAAAAGCTGACCATCTCACTGCTGGCCCATCATCACTCTCCCGTAGACGTCCTAGCTGGAGGGACAGTGTCTGCGGCGTCTCTGCATCTCTGGTGTCTACTCTTGGGTCTTGCATTTAGTGAGCATTCAAGAAACATCAAACTAATAAATAATTACCTCGATATTTCCTCATCACAGAGTAAGTTGGTTGAGATTATGATACGAATTTCATGATGTGGGTGGAAAGGGTGTGTCTACTTTCAGTGGCATTGATTGGAAGACCAGTTTTCCTTGAAGTAATAGATAAACAACCTCAAAAACAACCTCCAGTTGTCTTCTGTGTCTTTCCAGCACCTGCAAATCTTTGAATCCTTACTGCCTTGAACTGCCTCTGTGTATGTGAATCATTCCAGTCTGCCGAAAACCCTCTTCCCTAGATCCTAACCTCTGTCTAAATTGAAATATCCATTTTTCCTTATGTATTTTCCCAGTTCACGTTTTTTCTAATTTGGAAACTTTAAAACTGATAGAGATATGAGTCAGTATAACAGGGAAACTAAACCAACCCCAAACCACCCTAACTTAGAACTAAGAATTCATGAATTTGAATTCCAGTCCTGAGCAGCACTAGCCGTGTAGCCTTAGAAAAGTTCCTTTGCTGGGCAGTGCCCGTGGCTCAGTGGGTAGGGTGCCAGCCCCAGATAGTGAGGGTGATAGATTCAAACCCGGCCTTGGCCAAACTGCAACAAAAAAATAGACAGGTGTGTGGCTGGCGCCTGTAGTCCCAGCTACTCAGGAGGCTGAGGCAAGAGAATTGCCTAAGCCTAAGAGCTGGAGGTTGCTGTGAGCTGTGGTGCCACAGCACTGTAGGGAGGGCAATAAAGTAAGACACTGTTTCTAAAAAAAAAAGAAAGAAAAGTTCCTTTGCTGTGCTAAGCTGCTTCTTGATATGGAAAGGATCGTGCCAATTCCCACATCAAGGCCTTATTGAAATGTTCAGCACATAGTGGGTGCCCAATATATTTCATAGCCTCCTTTTCTTGTTTTTCTTAAATGAAGTATTAGTAACAAAGTATCCACTGAAAATATATAGGATGTTCATAAGTTGTCTTCTTTAAATTGCACACTGACTTTATCGATACCCTGTATCAATGCCGGCATGCATGTATTCCACAAACGTGGTTAAGCACCTGCACCATTGCTGTTTAGACACGAGGATGTGGCGCTGCACAGCAGACCCAGCCCTGTTCTCCTGGGAACCAAGGATGATGCCGAGCCGTGTGTGGAACACACCAGAGCCGAGTGTTGTAGGATCAGAAGACTGTGTGAGACTGCAGATCTCCACAGTTCTCACTCTCAAAGGACTCACAGCCTACACAAAGGGAGATGAATTCAAGGACAAAGACACCCAGTGTTAATCAAAACCTCTGTGTCCAACTCTGCCATGTGTCAGATCAAGGAACCTGTCCAAGGAACTGCTTCCTCAGAGGGCGGGGTGGACTCGCACCAGACGGCAAGTTCTTTGATCTGCAACCAGTATAAATATTATCGCACTGCTGCCACGAAAACGGACTTCTCTGCTTAATCCGCTTCCTCTTAATAATAAACAGTGTAGCCTGAGACCTGGTGGGGAGAGGTCAGTACTAGCGGACAGGCTGGAAAGCAATTTCCTCTAAACAGAAATAATCTCCAGGCGTTTCCTAGGGAAGCGTGGCTTTGAGTGTGTGTGATTTGGGGAGGAACCTGAGGTTGTCCCATGCAGCTCCTCACCCAGCGGGCACTTCTCCCAGGCTCGCTGCGTGCAAAGGGAAACAAAGATGGATGAGATGGGGGTCAGAAACACCCGCATGTTTCATGTCCCTCTCTGCCCTGCTTTGCGGTCCTCAGGAAACCTGCCTCTTTCATCTCTGTTTCTTCATCTGTCTCGGGTGGGTCCTCACCACTCAGTGGTCCCGCAGACAACGTCTGGGGGTGAAAGCTGGTTTGGGAATCTGAGTCGTGAGATAATTAACATTTGAGAACAGACAATGGCTCCCTCCTCCCCCCCCACTGCCATGAACAGGGAAAGCGAGCTGGTCTGTGACACGTCTCGGTGGGAAACTGGGCCCTGTTAGGAAGCCAGTGTGAACTTCAGGTCAGGCAAACCGGAGCTGGACATTTGGCTTCCTGTTGTGCTGGTTTGATCAAACAGTTAAATTTTCTAAATTTTGGCTTCCCCTTTGTAAGATGAGAATAATGTATTCAGCATACGAGGTTGTCGAGAGCACAGAATAAAATAACGTCTGGACCTAAACCCTGGTGGCCGCTGCAGCTGTGACGTCTGTGCTCCCTGCACCTGAACCCTGGTGGCTCCTGTACCTGTGTCATCTGTGCTTCCTGCCCCCAGCGTGGTTATCTCCTTGGCTCTGTGTGCGTCTATGTGTCTCTCCATCTCCTCAGAAAGCCGACCACTTAGAAGCAGAGGGTGCAGCCTCAGGCGCAAGTCCCCAAATGTAGCCTCGTGGAGCGAAGCGTGCCTCTGAGTTTGAGTGCGACAGAAGTGTGTGAGGTTGCTTTTAGAAATCTAGTGGCTGCAAGGTGGAAAAGGGCCAGCTTCACTGCCCCGTCCCTGTTTCCTGTCACCTGAGCCTGGCAGATTCCTCACATATGCAATTAGCGACTGGAGGCCTTGGAAGCGCCTCGGCCCCCCTCTGCTTCTTACTGGCTCTCACGGGAGACCCACAGGCACTTCGATGCTAATAAATCTGGAATCATTCCATTTTATCACATTGTAGACTGACAGCAAGGATGTAAAATCACAAAACACCAACCACCACGGTCTCCGTTATCTTTGGGACCAGCTGGAAGGGTCTGACGGACTCCCAGCCGTGCTGTGCCTTCCTGACAAGGATCAGATGGACTTGGGTTCTGTGCTACTTGGTGTGTTTGTTTCTTGTTTCATTTTATGATTCAGTTGAACTATTTTATCAACAGTTATGGAAGTGCTTGTCTCCTGTGGGCATGCTGGTCTCATGGTAGGACTCTCTGGGTCTTTGCTCATCCATTTCAGGCGTGTCAAACCCTGGACTCTGACAGTCTCCACTGTGTTTCCTGAAAGTGCAACGATGGACCGTAAACAGTCTATCTCAAGACTTTTGTAGTGACCCACACATGAAGGAAAACTTGTATCTACTCCCAAAGAGTATCTTGAGGGTGTAACCAAACATGCACTTCATTGAGACTTATTTACTTATGTGAGAAAGCTGAGGTCCAGCCAAGGTGAGATGTCAGCCTCAAGGTCATGCTGGCAATGAGGGAATGAGCCTGGAGTGTGGTGAGGTCTCAGTCATGGCTCCCCAGGTCACTCTGTGCTGTGTCTGTGACACTCACTCACAGTCTCAAACGTCCTTTGTCCTTAAGAGCTTCACCAAAGAAACCTTCATCTAGAAAATAAATACGTCCATGCTGGGACCAGATCGGGGTCTGTATCCGGTCTCAGGAGAGAGAGGCAAGTCCAAGGGAACAAAGACAGGGGGACACAGAGTGTCCACATGGGGTGGCTGGTGTCCCAACAAAGCACAGAAGCAGAAGTCCCACTAAGGCCTGTGACGGTCCCCTCTGCCCCAATAGGTTAGGGTGGGAGTAGTCACACATATCCCCACACATCCACACACATGAAAGGTAAGTCAGAGTCTGCCGGGAGGAAAATGATTATGATTGGGGAGGGCGTCACAAGCCCACCCCTCACTTATGTGCACAGACATAGCAAATCTGTACGTCCCTGGAGGCCAGGCTTCCTTCACCTTTTGAGTTATCACAACTGCTCCCTGACTGGTTTCCCTTTCTACAAACCTGGTTCTGGCCTTGTACACACAGAGACCCTCCAACCCTGCATGTTTGCTCAGGATTGTGGTCAGACCCCATTTCAGACCTGCCTCCAGCCACCACCTGACAGGAGGCCCTACCCTGCCGGCTTCTGCTCCTTACAGACTCTTTCCCTCCACCTTCCGCTGCTTCCTGAGATCCAGCAGGACTTCTTAAAAATTGTACTAAAATCCCCACTTTTTCAGGATGCCTGGCCTCAGAGGCCAGGCCAGGTGCCCTCCCTACCAGCTCTGCTGGCGTCACAGGCCTCACAGGTACAGAGCACACGTGCCCTTAACTGCGCTCACCTTAAGCAGCACGATCATCGTTGCCAGGCGTCCCCAGCAGCACATGCTGCTTTTATTTGTGGTCAACTCTCAGATGCCCGATACACTGAGCAGGGAAGGAGGGGAGACGAGCCCTGGGCAGGTGAGGGTAGTAGCCACAATAGCGATCGTCTGCGTGAGGACTGATCCAGTTAGTAAACATCTTAGGGATAAGGGGACACAGGTTCCTCTAGGAGAAGGAAACTACAGACTAGGAAAGGGCAAAAGCCGGTGTGAGCCCTGCAGAGCTGTACTGAGCTCTTGGTTTAGATGTCAAGTGTAAGTGGAAATAGCTACAAATGTTCTTTAGCTGCATCCAGGGAGAGAGCTGGGAGCCTTGGTGTCGTCCCTAAGAAGGCCTGCCACATAGCCATAAGCACACCTAGCACCCAGATTTGGGTTTCTAAACACCATTTCCACACGAGTATGAGCTAAGGGAGGGATATGTATGCTATAAAGAGATGTAACAGGCACTGCCCAGTAAGAAGGGGAGAGGGCGGGAGGGACAAATCCACCTGTCAGATGCCCTGTCCTGGCGATGGCACGCTGAAGGCCCCGACTTAAATCCACCTGTCAGGTACCCCATCCTGACGATGGCATGCTGAAGGCCCCGACTTAAATCCACCTGTCAGGTGCCCTGTCCTGGCGATGGCACACTGAAGGCCCTGACTTAAATCCACCTGTCAGGTGCCCTGTCCTGGCGATGGCACGCTGAAGGCCCCGACTTAAATCCACCTGTCAGGTGCCCTGTCCTGGTGATGGCACACTGAAGGCCCTGACTTAAATCCACCTGTCAGGTGCCCTGTCCTGGCGATGGCACGCTGAAGGCCCCGACTTAAATCCACCTGTCAGGTGCCCTGTCCTGGCGATGGCACACTGAAGGCCCTGACTTAAATCCACCTGTCAGGTGCCCTGTCCTGGCGATGGCACGCTGAAGGCCCCAACTTAAATCCACCTGTCAGGTGCCCTGTCCTGGCGATGGCATGCTGAAGGCCCTGACTTAAATCCACCTGTCAGGTACCCCATCCTGACGATGGCACACTGAAGGCCCTGACTTAAATCCACCTGTCAGGTACCCCATCCTGACGATGGCACGCTGAAGGCCCCAACTTAAATCCACCTGTCAGGTACCCCATCCTGACGATGGTGACCACCACAGTTAACCATGTATTATAGTATAAATATCTAGCAGTGAGATTGTAAAATGTCCTCTGCACATCAGAACAATAAATGCTCAAGACGATGACTGTCTCACATGCCCTGACTTCATCATGTCACACTCTAAGCATGTGACAGAATGTCCCATGTACCCCACAAAGACGTAAAAAATATTCTATATCAATAAGACATTATCAAGGTTGTAAAAGTCAAGCCAAGTCTGAGAACCTCTCAGGGACTTATGGAAACTAACAGACCTGACGGGTGAATGCAGCTTGTGATCACGACCTGGACTCCCCTGCGGTAAGGACCACTGGGGACATCTGAAGACAGTGTGAGAAGGAGGCAAGGGTCACGCCCCAGGTTAATGACGGGACATGAAGGTGTGTTTTGTGGGTATTTGGAGAATATCCTTCTTGGTGGGATAGAATATTCAGTGGTTATGGGCACCATGCCAGCTGCTTACCAGTTAGTTCAAGGAAAAAAATGTTCTTTATACTGGGTATGTTAGTTTGAGTTTGCTTCAAAATGAAAAGAAAAAAAATAAAGATGATATCCCCCAAACAAAGCAAAAGAAAGAAAAAAGAAGGAAGGAAGAAATGAAAGAAAGAATGGAAGAACCAGAGGAAGAAAGGCTGGAGGAGGGAGGGAGATGGCTGTAGGTTGTGTTTTGCCAAATCACAGACCAGTGATTTTCAGCTGGGGTTTCCAGGCCGCACACTGCTGTGCCCCGAGAGGGTCTTAGGCGTGCACTGAAAAATTTTAAAGATCATTAATTAAATTATTTTAAAAAGAAGTTCAAAGCACTCTAAGTATATTCTTTTCCTACTCTTTTTTTTATTAACATAATTTAAGTGTGCCATGGAAAGTTAACTATAGGTTCAAGTGCGCCATGAGATAAAAAATAAAATAGAAGTTGAAAAACACCACCTTAGAGCAAATCCAGCCTGCCACCTATTTTGTTCACAGCTCATGAACTAAGAATGGCTTTTACATTTTTAAATGGTTAAAAAAATTACACTTTGCAATACATGAAAATTATATGAAATTCAAATCCCCCTGTTTATAAATCAAGTTTGTTGGAAGCAGCCATGCTCATTTATTTGCATAGTGTCCGTGACTCTTTTCGTATCGTAAGACGGAATTGACCATGGGAGCAGAGACCGTGCATAGTGGCTCGTGACCCCACACTCCTGCTGAAACCCAAGTAATTCAATGACACAGTCACACCTCCACAAGGGTCGAGTTTCACGAGTAGCACCACAGTGTTTGATGCTCTTAACTCCCTGTGCAAACCCATCTTGTCAAAGTAAGAAATGGAGTCTGAACGGGGCACTTCTAAGACACAGTGAAATGTGGATTCGTTGTGAAAACATTTTGTTTCTTATGTAATGAGCGTAGACCTTTGCTAAAAGAGTAACAGTGTACACTACCATTACCAGGCCAAGCCCTCCTTATAATATCCTCAACACACAGGCCAACTAGAGCATTTGAACCGGAGCATCTCCTAACAACGAACGGTCTTCACAAAAACAACACACGAAAATGAAGTTTCAACCCAAGTAAATGTTTGAGTTTCGTTTGCTGGTCCAGCAACACAAAACACTTACCAGTCATGAGTTAATTAAATTGTGTTTGGTTGCAGCAGCAGCAGCAGCAGAAGAAATCTATCCAGAGAAAATAAACTTCAGGCTGTTAGTGGGAGGAGCAGATGGAAGAGTTGAGGACGTCGGGGGCAACAGTTAGGTTAAAAAAAAAAAATCCCAGCAAGTGTCGGTGTTCAGGCGGTCTTCTTGGCGCCTGGCGAATCTACAGATGTCACCAATACAGCTAATTACTTGCTTATTTGAGAAGTCGATGCTGAATTCCAAGAACTGAATGATTAGCTCATATTATTAGTCCGGAGGGCTAAAATTACAGGTGAGACCATTTTCAAAGTAGTGAATACCCTAATTCTGTAAAACCTGAAATGGAATCTGCTAAGACTTTTCAAATGTGATAGTGGGAGAAACATGTATGAAGCAGGAAAGACTCAACTTGGACCAATGTATAAAGCTTATGGGAATATCGGAAGCCTAGTTATTCCTTATATTCCCCGTCAATGAGCATGTTGTGGGACATCCTGGAACCCCTTGTGTGCTACAAATTGCCTAATGTCCGCCGTGAACTTCACCTGTTCCTATGGGATTACTCATCCCACCATGAGGTCTGTGATTTTCTTTTTTCAGCAATAGAAGTTGAATATCCTAAATTTTTCTACCGCACAGCAGTTGGATGGTTGAAAGGTTTATTACAGTTGTTTGAGCTCGGGGCAGAGATTAAACATTTTTTTTGAACCAGAAAATTCACCTTCAGCCACTTTTGTATGACATCAAATGGATTTAGAAAATAGATTTTGCAGTAAGCTTGCCAATGTTTTGTGAATGAATTCAACATAAAGTTATAAGGTGAAAACAGTGGTATCCAAAGCTTATACTATGGTAGTAAAAAAAAAAGTCATCTCAATGGCAGCTAATTGTGGTTCTCCTCACAGGTAATGTCGGCCTGCTTTCAACCCGCCCTGCTGCCAGCAATTAAAACCACAAGAAACATTTCCATCTCCCCATAAACTTGCTACAGGTTTTCTGAGCTCAATCGACTCATTCTGAGTTCCAGCAATGTTTTTCAGGCACCAACAGAATTGCAGAAAATATTTTTGTACTTTCAAAACTTATTTAAATATTCACTCAAGGAGCTTCCCCGTAACCCTCAACTGACAGGGTTTCACCTGCTCCTGCAGTGTAATAACGGTAAAAGGCAAAGGTAGGAAAGAACTGATAAAATTCTGCAAGTGCCTTCCCCACCGTGAATAAGCTCAGCCCTGTGCTCGTGGGCCAGTATATCCGGCACCACAGAGCTCTAAAGAGCCATTTTCAGAGGTGAAATATGTAAAAGCTTACTGCAGACCAGCACTGAAAGATAAACATTCACAACTGTCGCGGGACACAGACTTTGAATCCCATCAAGTACAATGTTACTCCCCGACCCCAAAATGTATTATTATCTATAGTAGGTCTGTATCCGAAGAAATGGACCTAATTTTAATTTAATCAATGTAATAGTTTGGGCAATTTGGTTTTCCTTTTTTTGGTATGGTTACCTAATCATATTTTTGAATTCGTATCTCGTACCACAAAGTGTAAAATATTTACTATCTGTCCCTAAAAGACTAAAGTCAATCATTCTCTGACAGTATTGAATAAATTTTCGGGTTTTTTTGGTTCTGATAGTGATATTCTGATATAGAGAGGAACGACTTTACTCTTACAGGCTAAATGCTATTAGTAACATATTTAGAGATAAAGTATCGTAGGACCAGCAATGTAATGTTCAAGTTGTTCAGCAAAGGAGAAGCCAGTGTGATGCGAGGGTGAAAACTGGTGAGTCCACACAGGGGGCCACGTACGTTATCATCCTTCAGTCTCTGCAACTGTGAAGATTTCACAATGACCAGGGGAGACCATGTTATAGGAAATAACGCTCGGTCACTTTCTAAACAACGCTCCTTTGTCCTTTCATGTTACTTATTAGATATATAATTGGTTTTATTTTGTAAACTCCTTTACTCGTGTGCCGGCATCTAATCCCCTGAGTCACATCAGGCAGCTGGGCGCAGGGGCCACGTCTGCTTCATCCTTTGCTCCATGCCGAGTAGCTAGCACAGCACGGAAGGGTTGCTTTCCGTGTGTTCAAGAGGAGGTGCTGAATAAATGAAGAAAAATAAAATGAGAAAAGTAGGACATGAAGGCATAAATGTAAAGGAAGAGCAGGCCTCGCCCGCCACCGCTCACAGGCTTTCCACGGGGGAGCCTTCACTCCGTCCTCAGCCACCAGGTGAGTTCCGCTAATACCTGCTCTCGCTGCCTAATCCAGGCTTTCCTTGATGCTTCTACTGGTTACTGACTCCAGTCTTGACCTTGTCTGGGGCTTCTGGGTTGATTCTTAGGATGTCGGATGTTTGAACCTGTAATTTCTCCTCCACTGGTCTCCTCTCCATCCTCCTGTCCCCGGCACCTGTCAGTCTCAGGCTCCCAGAGTCAGTCCCACTGCTGGGGAGGATGCCATCTTTCAGACCTTGGGCAGACACAGCTGTGATGGCCCGTTAGTTCCCCGTATTCCCCCCCCAAATCCTTCAAAGAGGTATTATGAACTTCGTCTTGTTGGCGAGAAGACTGCAACGGATGAAGAGCACTCAGCTTCTCGGAAACGGCATCTGGGTAGTGGCGGAGGCGCCGCAGAGTCCCCGCCCTGCAGGAGGAGGCAGCTCCCTGCGCTGCTCCCTCTGCTCTGTCTGTGATGTTTCTTCACTGTTACCTGCCGAGCCGGGCCTGGGCAGGGACACTGATTTCTATACTGCATTAATTTTTCTAAGAACGGAGACTGGGTCTCATTGAAACCACTACCATGCCCTGCCAGGAAACTGGGTCTGACTCACAATTAATCCCCGGCCCCCTATTAGGGACTTTTTGAATTAATATGATGCAATTGCCTAAACTTTAAACATCGTACTTACTTAAAAAGTCATTACTGCTTTAACCCAGTGCAGTAATTAACAAACTAATCTCAGTCCCAGGAAGGACCCTTGATGGGTGAGGCGTCCACGTAGACCTGCCCAGTGAGGCGGCCCCCCGTCCACACTTTGGGGGCTCTGTTTATCTGTCCTGTGATGTCCTGTGCGCTTCTCCCATTCTCTTCCTAGCCAGCAGCCCCACTCCCTGTCCCTGATACTCCTGGACTATGCTGGACACGTCTCCCTGTCCCAGCCTTTGTCTACGGAGCCCACTTTGGCCTGGCTGCCACCATCACTCCTTCCTGCCCCCACCACCCCCTGCCTGTCCGCTGCAGGGAAGCCTCGCCTTCCTCCTCACTCTTACACTTATCTTCCTTCTCGGGTCTGTATTTTATATTACTTCTTTCTTATCATTTTCATTGATTGCAAATTACAATCAATGTAATTTGATCAATCTTTCAATCTTTTCCCCCAACAGAATGTAAATGGGGCAAGAATTCTGTTTTTCTCATGATCATTCCTTAGCATCCAGCACAACAACAGTCACATAGTAGTTGCTTGACAAATAGTATATTCATTGATGTTTAATTGGTGATTTTTAAATTAATTGATAAGTGAATTCCTCTGCTTGTGACCTTGTGTGAGCCCATGTGGTGTACCTGTTTTTCAGTTCCTTCTAAGCCGTGCAACATTTGGATAAACTGGACTGTCATCGTCCTCCGAGACCTCGCCGTGGATTGGATCATTCGTAGGCGTCCTCAGCTCCCGAATGCTCCTCCAGCCACAGACTACACCGTTGTCTTGCTCACCACCTGAATAGGAAGATGGACCCAGTTTTCTTTCTCTTCTTCCATCTACACAACTTTTTCTATTTGTAAAACCTCATTTCATGTTATAATAGTGACTGCTGTTCTCTACTCTATACGTCCTTACTGAGAAAATCTAAAATGTTCCTTTCCTTCCTCTTCCCCTCTCCATCCAGATGCCACAGCACGTCTCTACTGGACTTTCTGAGTCTTGGTTTTTCCAAGTGTATAATGAGGACAAGAGACCCACCAGCGGGATGATTGTGGCAATTAGGAACAATATTCATGAAGTGCTTGGCACAAAACAAACTTCAACAAACAGCTCCTGGCTCCCTCCTTATCAATGATTAGAGCTGCCCTCGAATTATATTAGCTACACAAAACTGGTCTGGAAATTTCTCTCATAAACAAACGATTTGACAGCAAAGCAGAGCTGGATGTGACAAAGACCTTCCCTTCGTTATTTCCAAGCTTCCCAGCCTGGTGGCCATGGTCAGTTGCTGCCATCAGGCCTGGGGTCATGTGTGGATTCTGGCACCTGCCCACGCCTCATCTCTGTAGGCTGTAGAAGAAACAAGACCGCCCTGATTTATTTGATTCTGTGTCTCATCAGGCTACCCCTTCAATAGTGGTTCTCCTGCTGGAATGTTTGGCTACCTGGGCTCCAGTTATCTGACAATAAAAGGAATTCAGAGCCCAGGTGAGATTGCAGAAAATTATAGGCGGCATCTTCCTAGGTTGATTGCTTTTGTGTTTAACTGTATGCTAACTATTAGTTCTGCAAGACACATACCCAAAGAAATAGCAGAGTAAGAGGAAACAAAATAAAAAGGACAAAGCATGGATATCTATGTAAGTCTTACAAAGCAATTCGTCAGATTAAAAGGCAGAAAAAAAACCCAAACAATACACGAACACCTTCAGAGACATAGTTGGCCTGGCTGCCCAAGCAATGTAGGCAGACGGAAACCCAGCTTCTCTCCTCAGACTCCACATTGACTGTGGGTTCCCAGCCCAGCTGAGACAGAGTAAGGAGGAAGCTCAGCTGTGCAGATGTGTGAACTGAGCTTGCGGCTCTGCAGGGCACTGGGGTGGGCGGAGGGAGTCATTGCCTCTGCCAACATTGATGCTCTGAGTGCAAGAGGTCCGGGGTGTCCCCCTGGGCAAGCCATCCTCACCCCACAGCCCTGTTACTTTCTTGCCATTGCCCACGTTGTGCCAGCCAGTCAGGGAACCACATAGTGGGCATAACTTCTCACACAAACTTTGCGGTTGTGCCCGAGACAACAGGTCACTGGGATACAGTTCTTCTGAGCTAGAATAAAAATCCACAGTGTGATGGGTCTGCCCATTTTGTTTTCAGTACCAAAAGCAAAGGAAATTCTATGTTGATTTTCTGTTGGCCTTTTAATTATACAAATCCACTGGTTACACTGATACACTTCTGTGCACTCAGGGCTCTTCAGAGAGACACCACACACACACACACTCACACACACAGAGGGAAGCAGGGACTGAGGGAGGTTGATTGATTTGAGGAATGGTCCATGGGATTGTGTAGGCTTGGTGAGTTTAAACCCACGGGCGGGAGAACCAGGGAAGATTGCAGTAGAAGCCAAAGGCTATCTGTGGCAGAGGTCCCTCTTGCTCAGTGGTCAGTCTTTGCTCTATTCAGGCCTCCAACAGGTTAACTCAGGCCCACCCACATTGTGGGGGTAATCTGTATTCAAAGTTCAAGATTTAGGCAGGGTATGGTGGCTCACACCGGTAATCCCAGCACTCTGGGAGGCTCCCTTGAGCTCAGGAGTTTGAGACCAGCCTGAGCAAGAGCAAGAACAAGACCCTGTCTCTACCCAAAATAGAAAAACTAACCAGGTGTGGTGGTGGGCGCCTGTAGCTCCAGCTGCTGTGAGGCTGAAGCAGAAGGATCACCTGAGCCCAGAGTTGGAGGTTGCTGTGAGCTATAATGGCGTCATGGCACTCTACCCAGGATGACAGAGTGAGACTGTCTCAATAAACACAAAAACAAAATCCAAGATTTAAAAGTTAGGCTCATCATAAAACAGTGCCCCAGAAATATCCAGAATAACATTTGATTGAACTCCTGGCTACTGTAGTCCAGCCGAGTCCCCTCAAACACATACAGAGTCACGTCCATGCGGCTCCGTCATGCCCCCTGGGGATCTGGTGAGCACGGGTGTCCCATGTCACCACCATGCTAGACACACAGGGTCCAGGCCCGTGCTGCACACCCACAGGACTTGACATAGATGGCCTTTGGGAGAATGACTGGACAGGTGACGTGAACATGCCCAGAGGACTCAAGGAGAGTGAGGTGGGAGCGCACTGGGGCACAGACTCAGGAGGGCGGTCCCACCGGGGGTGAGGTGAGAACTCCGGTCAGGAGCCCTGGCCTGAAGTCCGGCCCACCACTGACAAGGTGTGTGACCTCAGCATCCTGCCTCTGTTTCTTCGTCTGTAAACAGGGATAATAATAGTGCTTGCTACCTAAAGTTAGTGTGGGAATTAGAATAGTTAAAATGTGCAAAGTTTGGAGAACATAATATATTTTCTGGAAATAATAAGCAGTGTGTGATTATTTCTATTATCTTATTTTATATTGAATGAAAAAATAAATTATTGTCATCAACATAATTTGCGAAAGTGTAGCACCACCTATATCTGTTCTTTACCGCCGATAGATTGGCTGTGCCTGCCACGTCTCGCTTAATCTCATAAAGACTTAGTAAGCTGCGCATTACTGTTTCAGTTACTAGTAAAGTAGCTGAAAGACTGGCATAGGATGTGAGCTCAGGGCTTTATCTCTAGCTTCTGAGATCTTCCCAATCTCTGTCCCCACCCTGCCTTTGACACTGCTCCACAGTAAGCTGTGGCAGCATCAGAGCAGCTGGTCAGGATCACACATCACCGAGCTGAGGGTCATGAGCGAGCTCCCCGGGAAGTTTCTGCATTGAGCTGCGTCCCCGCCTCCCCTTGGCACATAGACCTCTGATCGTCAGCGACCAGTGCTGCTGGCCACAGAGGAGCAGCTGTGGCTGCCCTGGGGCCTCTGGTCTCAGGGAAGGCTTCAGCTTTCTCTCCCTTCCCCAGCTCATCTTTGGTCCCTGACAGTCTGCAGACCCCACTTACATCTGCAGAAAGGGGAGCCACGCCCATGGAGCAGAGGCTGGGCTTGATCCAGGGGTTTTACCCAGTTTGTAGAATGACTCCATGCACGTCTTCCCCAAGCTGGACTGAATGGTAGATGTCAAGTTTAGATGTGGACACTGAGTCTGGGGTCACAGCCAAGACAGTGGTGATAAAGGTCAGTTGCTGGGAACAGACGTTACCTCACCGTGCTCTGATCTGTCTGTTAAAAGCTATTCCTGCCCTTCCTCTTTCCCCTCTCTTCGTACCATCTGCTTCCCTGGGGAAACTCCACACATTGGTCTGAGTCAAAGAGCCTTGGCATGTGGCTGTTCCACCATGCACATCCAGTCTGCAAGAACAGCATACTCATTTATCCCCTCTTTAATTTATGCTAAACTGAATCTAAGCCCCATTCAGAGATCAGCAGAGGATTTTTATAATGGGTAGACCTTCTCCTTTGATGGTTTTGAAAGAATTCTGGAGGCTTATTTGGTGCCCATAAAAAGGAGAACAGGGCTCTAATTGTAATTGTCTCTGAGATCCCACCCATCTCTGTGTACCTCAGCCCACAAAGTCCTTACGGCAAGACAGCCCTGTGGCATCCAGACCAGTGGGGCACAGAAGTTCTCGTTGTGTTTTGGCTTTGGGTCCCTTTGGTGCACATCACAGCCATTCCTCTCTGACACCTTGCCTCCCAGGATTCTTCCCATTCCACAGGTCTAATACATCCAGGATCTTCCCACTTTGCTGCCTCCTTAGTCTTCAACGAAATTCCAGTCAATTTCTCTAACTTGCCCCCCTCTCTGCCTCTGATTTCCCCTGTTGCTCTGGAAAACAGGTAGCAGAGTGGGGAATTGTTTTTAATCAGCTGCACCTACTTCTCCACGACCTGTACTGGTCTGCCCAGGCTTCTAACTCAACGGGGTGGTCTGACTCACAGGAATGTATTTTTCACTATTCTGAAGTCTGGAAGTCCCAGACCTAGGTTCCAGCCAATAAAATTTCTGGTGAGTGTTCTCTCCCTGGATTGAAGACGGCCACCTTCCCACTGTGTCTCCTCACATGGCCTTTCTTTGCTGCCGGTACTCAGAGAAAGAACAAACTCCTTGGGGTCTCTTCTCATGAAGACGCTAATCCTATCAGATCAGGGCCCCACCCTTATGGCTTTATTTAATATACTTTGGACCTGATGGACTCTATCTCCAAAACCAGTTCTTACTGCTTATTGGGGGTCAGGAGCAATAACTTCCAAACTCTTTGTGTTTCAGACGAGAAACCAGAATTTTTAAATCATATTTTTATAATTATTTCAGCCTTAGCCTCTCCCCCTGGGATGGTGGCTGTGTTGGAGCTTGCAGAGTGTAACTCACAATAAGAGCTTGATGCATGTTGAGTAAATTCATGAATTGTCACACCCACGAGACAACCATGCCTGTGAGTGAGCATGTGTGCCACCCATGTCCAATCACGTGTGTGAGAAGGACCCACGGTGCACCTTGCACTGGATTCCTGACCCTGTGGGTGACTCTAGACTTGTCACTTCATGTCCCTTATGTCTCCTTCCCTCGTCTACGTACCTAAGTGCAGCTAATACTCATAAGGGGGCTATATGGACAGAAAAGCATGACCAAAATTGCCTTACTTGCTTTTTTTCTATTAAATTATAGGAGTTCCTTACATTTTTTTGAGGCTAACCCATTATCAGATACATGATTTGCATATATTTTCATGCTATAAATTGCCTTATCACCATGTTGATTGTTTCCTTTGCTGTGCCAAAACTTCTCGGCTTGTTGCAGCCCCACTGGCCTAGAATCTTCTCCACTTGATGCGGCCCCACTCACCTAGAACCTTCTCCACTTGATGCAGCCCCACTTACCTAGAACCTTCTCCACTTGATGCGGCCCCACTTGCCTAGAACCTTCTCCACTTGGTGCAGCCCCACTGGCCTAGAACCTTCTCCACTTGATGCGGCCCCACTTACCTAGAACCTTCTCCACTTGATGCAGTCCCACTCACCTGGAACCTTCTCCACTTGATGCGGCCCCACTCACCTAGAACCTTCTCCACTTGGTGCAGCCCCACTGGCCTAGAACCTTCTCCACTTGGTGCAGCCCCACTGGCCTAGAACCTTCTCCACTTGATGCAGCCCCACTCGCCTGGAACCTTCTCCACTTGATGCAGCCCCATTCACCTGGAACCTTCCCCACTTGATGCGGCCCCACTCGCCTAGAACCTTCTCCACTTGATGCGGCCCCACTCGCCTAGAACCTTCTCCACTTGGTGCAGCCCCACTCACGTAGAACCTTCTCCACTTGATGCAGTCCCACTGGCCTAGAACCTTCGCCACTTGATGCGGCCCCACTCACCTGGAACCTTCTCCACTTGATGCGGCCCCACTCACCTAGAACCTTCTCCACTTGGTGCAGCCCCACTGGCCTAGAACCTTCTCCACTTGATGCGGCCCCACTCACCTGGAACCTTCTCCACTTGATGCGGCCCCACTCACCTAGAACCTTCTCCACTTGGTGCAGCCCCACTGGCCTAGAACCTTTTCCACTTGATGCAGCCCCACTTACCTAGAACCTTCTCCACTTGATGCATCCCCACTCACCTGGAACCTTCTCCACTTGATGCAGCCCCATTCACCTGGAACCTTCTCCACTTGATGCAGCCCCATTCACCTGGAACCTTCTCCACTTGATGCGGCCCCACTCGCCTAGAACCTTCTCCACTTGATGCATCCCCACTTACCTAGAACCTTCTCCACTTGATGCAGCCCCACTCGCCTAGAACCTTCTCCACTTGATGCAGCCCCATTCACCTGGAACCTTCTCCACTTGATGCAGCCCCATTCACCTGGAACCTTCTCCACTTGATGCGGCCCCACTCTCCTAGAACCTTCTCCACTTGATGCGGCCCCACTGGCCTAGAACCTTCTCCACTTGGTGCAGCCCCACTGGCCTAGAACCTTCTCCACTTGGTGCAGCCCCACTGGCCTAGAACCTTCTCCACTTGATGCGGCCCCACTCGCATAGAACTTTCTCCACTTGGTGCAGCCCCACTGGCCCAGTGTTCCTTTCATTGCTTGTGCTTTTGGTGTTGTCATCAATAAATCATTGCCCAGGTCAATGTCATGAAGCTTCTCCTCTGTTTTATTCTAAGAATTTTATAGTTTGATAGGACTTGAATAGACACTTCTCCTAAGAAGAGTGACACTGAGTATCTTTTCAGATATATGAAAATATGTTCAGTGTCACTAATCATTGCGGAAATGCAAGTTGCAATCCCAATGAGATAGCATCTCATACCTATTAGAATGATTATTATTAAAAAGAAGAAAAAGAAGGGAAGAAAAGAGGATAAAGAAAGGGAAAGAAAAAAAGAAGTAAATGAAAAGAGAAGGAAAAAAAAACAAGCATTGGTGAGGATGAAATTGAAACCCTAGTATCTTGTTGGTGGAAATGCACCATGGTATAGCTGCCATGGAAAACAGTACAGAGCTTCCTGAAATAATTAAAAATAGAACTTTCTTACGATTCAACTACTCTAATTCTGGGTTTTTATCTAAAAGAATTGAAATGAGAATATCGAATAAATATTTGCACCCCATATGTTCACTGGAGCATCACTCGAAATAGCTCAGATGGGGGAGCACGGTGAGCACCATGTGGTCATATACACCATGGGATACTCTCAGGCCTCAAGAAAGGCAGAAATCTTGCTATTAGTGACAACATGTGTGAACCCGGGAAACATTGTGCTAAGTGAAAGTCTAATACTGTGTGATCTCACCAAGCGTGGAATCAAGAGGGTCAAACAAAAGTCTAATACTGTGGAATCAAGAGGGTCAAACTCATGGAAAGAGAGAGCAGAATGGTGGTTTCCAAGGGCTACAAGGAAAGGGAAATCGGGAGTTGATGTTCAGTAGGTATAAAGTTTTTCAGTTGTTGTAAGATAAAACCCAGAGATCTGTAGCATGACACGTGCCTATAGATAACAACCCAGTGCTGTGCAATTAAAAGTCTGTTGAGAGAGTGGTCCTCAAGTTAAGTGTCCTGAATATAATAAAAAACAACAGCAACAATATCTAGTTCAGAAGTGGGCAAATGTGATTCACTGCCTGGTTTTGTGAATAAAGTTTTATTGGAACATACACATATGTGGGCACACACACAGGATACCTCAAAGAAAGCATGTTCTAAAAATGACTTATACGTAATAGGTTTCTAGTGAATGCTAGTCCCACACCTTGATCTTTCCCCAAATAATACTATCCCCTGGCAACCTGGCCTTGGACTGACACTTGTTTAAGATATATGCAAAGTGACTTAGTTACTTGATAAATCATTTTCTCAGTTCAGGGAAGAAAGGGAAGCACTCAGATTTATAATGATCAGTAAGGTCAATGGAAGGTTTGCAATTATCTTCTATTTTTTATTTCAACCATGGGAAGGGATTTAAGTCTACATAAGTGAATCTCTTTATACTTCTAACATGGCATCAGTGGTCTATAAAAAGTTAATTTGGGTGGCAAATAATGAGCCTCTATAGCAGGATTTTGGTGACCTTATTTCTTTCATTATTTCATCCTCTGAATTATTTGGGAGACAGTGAGTAATTGAGAGATGATGTCATCATCTGTGGTTTGCAATTCGTTCACTGCGTGGGGCTGGTGAGGAGTGCGTTGCCTCCTGGTAAGGACAGAAGGTGAATGAAGTCCAAGTAGTCAGGACCCTGCCCAAGCACCTGCCGAGGGACCCCAGGAGCCTATGAAGTCATCTCCCCAGTTCCAGAAGGAGATTCTGGCTGAAGAATCAGAAGGTATGGGTTCTAGTCCAGTAACGGAAGCCAACTAAGTAACCTTGACAGGTAATGAGACGCTCACATCTGCCAAGGTGGACAGATGGCCTCTGTCAGAGGACACGGCACAGTGGCCACTGAAATCAGGGCTTCAGACCGTGTAAACAAAGGAGGCTCTGAAACCTCCGTGCCCTGGAAAACAGGATGAGCCATGTTTGAGATGAGAGGAAGGGCGGGGAATTCGAGAATGAGCAATTGTTTGCGGAAATGGACAGCTGGGGAGATAACTCTCCTTTGCTCTAAGGTTTCTAAGAAGTGGTGTCATTGTATATGCACTGGCAGAAAGGAAATCTCTGTCACACCTGGCAGGAATACAGGGATTTGGGGATTTAGAGAAAGAACATCAGAATAAGGTGTGTTTGTTTTATTCTTAACACATGAAGTATCTAAATCCCTTCTGGGTCTTGACACATAACATTTTACACACACACACACACACACACACAGTGTCCAAAAATGTATACATTTTGTAAGAAAGGGAAAAACTACTAAATTTGTGATACTTAAGTCACATTTGACTTCTGCAATTCCAAGAAGTGCTCAACGTGACTTGTGTTCATCTTTTGTTATTGGTATATGTTCAGTATTACAATTTTAATACAGCCTTTTTTCCTTTCTTAAGATGGGTATATACATTTTTGGCACCTTTTCTATATATTTTCCTACCAAATGACTTCAAATATGATTTAATCTATGTTGTATTTTAATTCTTTCCAGAGCTGGCTCTTTCCCAGTAGACTGCTCTGTGTATAATGAAGGTTTTAGAAAAACAGTATTGAATAGACCATTCATCTCACCTTGGATAAAACAGTGGTGAAGAGAACTAAAATTCCCCATTGCCAAAATTCCAGACTCAGGGGTACCTGCCACTTGATGACTTCACTCTCCCTGGGGGCTTCTCAGGTCCCTGTCCCAGGACACGGGTGGCTGTGTCTCACCGGCAAGGGGCAGGCATTGCACTCCCTCCTGCAAACACAGGAGGGGAGACTCACCTGGCCCATCCTGATTCATCCATTGGTAACCAGCAACACGTGGGGCACTGCCCAAACCACTGTTCTTGTGGAGGGTTTTTCCCCTAAGCAGATGCCAGATTTCCAGTCTTTTCTCTTCCCATTCTGCTGGGGGAGGGGACTGGAGGTGGTGGACTGAGTTACCTAGTTGCTAATTTGGGAAGAATCCGGTGGGCATATCTGGCCCCAGGCTCTCCGGAGCCAGGTTCCCACTGGGAGAATGAGCACTCTTCTGCTCCTAGAGGTCTGCCTGGCAGAGCCCTGCTGAGCTCCAGGCCCTCAGTGGGTGTCTGCTGCAGAATCTGGAGCCCAGTCAGAAGCCAGCTTGCCTCTTCCTCAGAGCTACACCTGTCAGGCTGGCCCCAAGCGTTAGCTGAGTCTATTTTAAAAAATTATTACTTTTCAAGCGGTTGAACACAGGCAAGAAAGAAAGGTATTTACTGGGTATCTCTTCTGAAACGGCCCCAACTGTGATCTATAGTAAGATAAGAGCGGCCTCTGAAAACTCCAGGGGGAGAGCTTATATTGTGATGCCAGGCACTTCACAACCACACAGTGTCTAAACTAGTCCTCGCCGTGTCCCGTGAGGTGGATTGTCTCCAGCTGGGGTGACTGATCCCAATTGCCAAGGAGAAGAAAGGTTTCTGCTGCACAATGAGTGTGCACAGAGCTGGGCTGTCTGACTCCACTGCATTAAAATGAGACCTCTTTATTTATTTAATTTATTTTTTATTTATGTTTTTGAGATAGAGTCTCACTCTGTCACCCTGGGTAGAGTCCTGTGGTGTAATAGCTTACCACCTCAAACTCTTGGTTGGGCTCAAGTGATCCTCTTGCCTCAGCCTCCTAGTAGCTGGGACTACAGGCTCCTGCCACAATGCCCAGATAATTTTTCTATTTTTAGTAGAGATGGGGTCTTGCTCTTGCTCAGGCTGATCTCAAACTCCTGAGCTCAGGTGATCCACCTGCCTTAGCTTCCCAGAGTGCTGGGATTATAGGCGTGAGGCACTGAGCCCAGCCAAAATGAGACCTTTTAAAAGCCTAAGTCTGCTCACTTGTAAAATGAGAAGCATGAATTAGATTATGTCTTGATGATAATATAATCAATAACAAAAATGGTGGCATTTACTGTCACTGTGCTTTTTTTTATGTTCATTCCCTCTAACTTTCACAAGAACACTCCACGAAAGATAATAATATCCCTATTTTGCAGAAGAAGCAGCAGAGTTTATTTTTCAGACCCCCTCTAGATACAAAGGTTCCTAATTTATTTTAGTAAGTCTATAGTGAATACCATGGAATATATGGAGCACAACAGAACCTGTCAGATGTGGACCCTGCAGACGGCTCAGAGGCCGAGGTTGGTGAGGGCTGCGCAGTCTTTGGGTCAGATGTGGACCCTGCAGACAGTCTGGAGGGCTGAGGTTGGTGAGGGCTGCGCAGTCTTTGGGTCAGATGTGGACCCTGCAGACAGCTCAGAGGCCGAGGTTGGTGAGGGCTGCGCAGTCTTTGGGTCAGATGTGGACCCTGCAGACAGCTCAGAGGCCGAGGTTGGTGAGGGCTGCCCAGTCTTTGGGTCAGATGTGGACCCTGCAGACAGTCTGGAGGGCTGAGGTTGGTGAGGGCTGCGCAGTCTTTGGGTCAGATGTGGACCCTGCAGACAGACTGGAGGGCTGAGGTTGGTGAGGGCTGCGCAGTCTTTGGGTCAGATGTGGACCCTGCAGACAGCTCGGAGGCCGAGGTTGGTGAGGGCTGTTGCAGTCTTTGGGTCAGATGTGGACCCTGCAGATGGCTCAGAGGCTGAGGTTGGTGAGAGCTGCGCAGTCTTTGGGTCAGATGTGGACCCTGCAGACAGTCTGGGGGGCTGAGGTTGGTGAGGGCTGCGCAGTCTTTGGGTCAGATGTGGACCCTGCAGACAGCTCAGAGGCTGAGACTGGTGAGAGCTGGGAACTCTCTGGTAAAGAGGGGAGATCACAGAAGGTATAGAGCAGTAACACTTGGATGCACAAGCACATCCCGTACAAGACAGAAAGACAAGATTTCTTCACACCAATGTTTGTACAGAGCTAATTAATGTATATTCAGAGAAAAGGTTTCTCAAAAATTAACATAATTTTTAAATTCTCTCACTATTGAGCTATGTTCTTCCAGCCGGTATCTCTCCAGGTTTGTTTTAAAGGAATTCGGGGCACTCAATTTGTAATAGCAAATCCTTCCTAAAAACGTTCTGCGAGTTCTATTTCCATGTATATCTTGTGATTCATTTCTCAATCGGCCTAGTAGTTAATGATGCCATCAGAAGGTGCTGA
This sequence comes from Nycticebus coucang, assembly GCF_027406575.1. Classification (NCBI taxonomy): domain Eukaryota; kingdom Metazoa; phylum Chordata; class Mammalia; order Primates; family Lorisidae; genus Nycticebus; species Nycticebus coucang. Next base: position 35,986,633 of record NC_069802.1, on the reverse strand, counting down.
TATGAAACACGAAATTTCTTTTTGCAATGCCTCATCAGGTGTTTAGGACAAGTCTGCAGGGAAGAAATTAATTATCTCTGCAGCCCATGATACTTAAAAAAACATCTCAGGAACAGCGTTTAATTCCTTTTTTTGTTAAATCATGGGAAATCCTTACAGAGTAGAGAACTAACTGAGTTGGATGGCAAATACTCTTCTATACAAGACTTTTTTTCTAGTAACACCCATATCACTCCACCCTTCTGAAAGTTCCCCTGTGAACTGGTTCTGTGGTTTGTAGCCTTTGATGGGGTCTGCCGTTACCCTCAGCACACTCGGTGCTTGGACACCCAGTCTTGAGAAAACATGGAGATGAAATGCAATTAGCAGGGCAGAGCCCATCACAAACATGCTGGGTTACTAAGTGAAAATAGATTCAAAAACAGCAGGAAGGCAACCTGGCGAGGGTCGCAGCAATCTGCCAGGACACTGCTGGGGGGCCATGGTGGCGCTGACAAGTCTTCAGTAGGGATGGAGATGGGGTGAGACTGGGTGTTTTAGAAGTCGATCTACAGGGCCTGCAGAAAGGATGCAAGTGCGGGGTGAGAGAATTGAGCGCACTCGGAGCGGCTCCCAGGATAGAGGTCTGGGCTCTCCAGGTGGCTTGCTGTGCTGTTTCCATGGTAGGGAAGATGGGGCAGGTGAAGGTGGGTCCCGGAGAGGAGAAACGCAGACTTCAGTGTGGGGCTTGGTGCACTGCAGGTGCACGTGGCTGGCGGTGCAGCACACAGCCCGTGTGACCCTCCTGTGCTCTGCTCTCTCTTCCCTCGGGCTCTGCAGCCCAGGAGGTGCCCACAGGCGCTTCCTTGCCCTCTGCCTTCCTGTTGGTTTTGTCCGGTAGAAGGTGCCCAGTTGTCAGGAAGTGGGAGGCCAGTGAAAGCAGGGCTTGCATCGCTGGGCGCCTGGCACCTGCATGGCCTTCAGGGGTTACCTGTGTTCCTCTCCCCACGGTGCAGCTGCTGGCTGGTGGCTGTCTCCTGGGCTGCGCCCCCCCTTGTCCTCATGCCCTTTCAGGCCTAGGGGCCCATGAACCCCCTTAGTGCTAGTGCAGGGTACTGCCCTGTCCCTGGCTGGTTTTCCTGACCTCTATCTACAACTTTGTTAGTCCTTTTATTTAAATATGTGCTCGAATTACCATGGGTCTGAATTCCTGGGTAGGCCTGCAGCATCTCTTTGCTGCCACGCCCTGGAGCTGGGAAAGCCAACAGGTACTCAGAGGGAGACATGGGGGGGTCATGCTGGGGCTGGGGGCGAGGGCTGGTGGTCAAGTTCAAGGGTCCTAGAGTTTATAAAGGCAGTACAGGTTGTGACATTGGGGCGGCTCCTCCAGCCCCTCACAGCTACCCTTCCTGAAGCCCCCTGTGTTGTCTCCGCCCCGGCAGTGAGCACGCTGGGCCCTTGTCTGTTGTCTTCCCCTTGAGGTCCCCCCAAAAAGGCACAACATACTGTTAGCCTGCTGCCCTCCCACACTGCCATCTCAAGATGTGTTTGCCAAAGTCCTGAGCTCTGTGATTTGATACCCAGAGCACTTGCTTATAAGCAATCCATGCCCACAAGCAGGAGAGGGCTCTGCTTTGCTCTGGAGTCTGATGGTTGTGTGGACAAACCCTCTGTAAGGGATGAGGAGCATGTGCCAGAATCACCAAGGGTGCCGTTAACGCCTTGCCAGTGAGGCCGGCGACCCTGCTGAGGGAGAGGATGGGTCTGGTTCCAGCAGGCCCAGCACTCACGTTCAGGGTAGGCTGGAAGGCAGGCAATTACTGTTTCACACAGAATAACACACTGAACAGAAAAGGCAACTAAAAATCCTCAGTCCTCTCCTGAAAAGAGAACGGCTGAGAGCTGATTTCCAAAGGGTGGAAGTAGCTTTGGGTCCTCGGGTTAAGTATACACAATCTCTCTCTCTAATTGCCACGGGACGTGGTCGCTATTAAATCAGAACTGTTGTTATTTAATTTCGTGTATATTCTAAAGAGCAATTAATGGAATGAGGAGAGGTAGGCTTTAAATATTTTAAGGGTTCTCTGAGCTCCCCTGAACCCAGTTCTACGCAGTGCTCAAGGTGGCCTTTGTGCCTGGCCAGCTCTGTGAGGAACGCCTGGATGCTCTCAGCAGTGGCCAGCTGTTCCTTCGCCTCTGAATTTCTACACAAGTTCTCAGAACCCCACCCATCTCATCTAGGTTTTCAACATGCAGCCTCCTCCTTGAAGCAACAGGGTCCATCGGATTCATGGTTTAATCTGCCAGTACAGATCTTGTCTGGATTCCAAACTGGTAACTTCAACCTTGCATTGCAAAGATTACCTTTCTCTTTGAAAGCTGCAGAAACTCTTTATTATGGATTTTATAATCCCCAAATTACCTCTCTCTTGATACCAAGGAAATTCAGAATTCTGAAAGGTCAGAAACCGACAGAAATCTGAGGTTTTCTAGTCCAAATCTTTCACTTTCTTGATGTGAAGGCAGAAGCAAAGGACAGAATGCCAAAAATGTCTGGCCTGTGGCGACTCCTTGGTTTGTTTACTGTTCCTCCTCTCTTGTCTACTGTACCCCAGTGTGACGGTCGTGCAGACATCTCTCAGTGGCTCACCAGTGTCATGGCTTTGTGGGAATGACTTAACCTCTGTGGTCTCAGCGTCTGTGCTTAGGAATCCAGGGCATTAGACAGCAGGTGCTCCAGCATGAGCGGTTTCCTCCCTGACACTGAACTTGTGACTTAGTATTGGGATAAATGAACTGGTCCAAGGATGAGATGCATGATTGGCCTTTGAAGGGCTAAAACTCTGGTGGCATAAAACTAACTAAGAAAATAGTGAGTTAAAATACCGCAGGTGACACTAATTCAATCTGTAATTACACGCTGTCAGTGAATTCAGGTTATAAAAAAAGCAAATGTCATCCTAGGCAGGTGGGTGTTTAGAGCATCTCACGGAAGAGTGGGTATCTGAGCTGGGCCTTGCAGGATGAGTCACACATGCAGACACACCTACATTATCACTCGTGGATGGTGAGACCCCCTCACCTCTGGACCCAGGTTGCCTGCATGTGCCAGCGGTGTGGCCAAGTGTGGTGTCCAGCCAGATTGCCGTCTTTGTTACCTCACAGGGGAGGCTGATTCTCTGAGCCTTTGTCTTCATCTGCAAGTGGGATTAAAGCATCCATTACAACCAACTGGAAAATTTGATTAAATTATATCGCATGCTAATTATAACATTCTTGTGTGTGTGTGTGTGAGGCAGTGACTCCCCCTAACAGGCCCCCATGAAAAGGTGAAGAAAAGACAAAATTGAGATGAAGAGACGCTGGGGTGGGTGTTTCAGGTTTCAGCTTCAGACTCGTCACTGTCTGTGTAACTACGTGATCAGCTCCCTCTCCTTGACCTTTCACCCATGTCGGGTTTGGTGCTGCTCAGAGAGGGGCGTCTGCCACACCTTGTCTCCTGGGTGTGTAAATTAAAGGCAGGGTGTGGGTTCAAAGTGATGCACCTGTGACTGGGACAGACCAGGACCCCATTCCCAGGGCAGCCAGGCCACTTCCCAGGGGGGCCTGTGCTCAGTGAGCCAAGAACAGACGCGGCCAGTCTACCCCCGGCACAGTCCAGAAGCCCCTCGGCGCTCCTCTGAGAGCTGGCGTGCTGTGTGTCCCCGTGTGGCCGGTCCTGGTTATTTCCTCTGCGCGTGTATGTGCCTTTAATAATGACCTTTTGTTTCACAGTGATTTTAAGTAGATGCCCATTTGGCAGATGGGAAAGCTGAGGCACAGACAGATCAAGTCGCTGGTCCGAGGTCACTCGTTAGCGAGGGCAGAGCAGAGGCTGGGCCTGCACTGTGCTCGCTCTGACTTAGGTCTTTCAGAAGCTGCCTCCTAGTTGAAGCTTTCTGCAGGTAATGGTCACAGCGTCCTGTTGAGTCACTCCCGGGTAGTGAAGCCACTTCTCCAGATGAGAGCAGTGAGATGCAACGGACTTAAAGACGTTACAAGAGGTCACACAGTCAGCTGTGACAGGTTCAACCCAGAGATATGTGACAGCAACGCTGTGATCTGTGTGTGTGTCCAGGATTATAAACAGGGTCAGTTCAACAAACTTACATCTCAACTCCTATGTGGCTAAAGGAGTAGTCAGTGACCACGAGTGAGTCCTTCGTACCCAAGGTTCTCTGATTCAGTGATAAGTATTTGTTCATTAAGTATCAGTTTTCTAGCACTCAGGGAAGAAATAAATAGGATTCTCGGCCTCTGGACACCAACCCACATGAATATAAAGTGAATGTCATTCTTGTACCACATGACCCTGGTGAGGTGTGACCATAGAGCCCAGGGACTGCGTCAAGGGTGGAAGGTGTCAAAGGTTCTGCACGTACTCACGCAGCCAGGTAAGAAATGGCTGTTCACGCTGGGCATGGTGAGGCAGCAGAGAAATTGCAGCCAGACCCTGCTGTTGTGGCCAAAATCTGCTATCAGGGCCAGACCCTGCTATTGGGGCCAGACCCTGCCATCGAGGGCCAGACCCTATGCTCAGGAGCCACATTCCTGAGTTGGGGGCAGACCAGGGAAGGGATAAGAATCCACCATCAGGAGCTTCTACCTAGATATCCATGGGAAGACTTCCCAGAAAATAAAATCTGGTGTCTGCAATCCCTAAAATAGGAGTGATCAGCAGTGGTGAGGGTGCTGAAGAGAATGGCCGAGCAGAGTCCTTGGCCTGGAAACATCATGGGCCATGCCCCAGGAGAAGCACAAAAGCCCAAGCTGGGAGGAGAGCCCAGGCTGAGTCGCTCAGGGCCCTGTGAGCCGCACCGAGGAGCATAGCTTTGGTTTCTATTTTCAGAGCAATGAGAATGTCTGAGCTATCTGAGGAAAGACAATCGCGGAGAGACAGGCAGTGGTCTGGGGGATGTCACACAGCCACTCTCGCCTCAGTTTCCCCTGGGCACAGGCAAAGGGCTGTGCTACGCTGCTGACACCATGATTTGAAACAGTGTGACAGCTGCCCAGCCAGGATCCTCACAGGCACAGAAAACTGGCTCCTAGGTGATCACCAGAGAGGAAGAGAAGAGAGAAGGCCGAGAATGGAGAGAGTGAGGGAAGGACAGGCAGGAGAAAACCAGGTTTGGAGAGAGGACATTGCGTGTGTGTGAGAGAGAGGGACAGAGAGAATCAGAAGAAAAAGAGAGGAGACTGGAGGGACTGAGGCAGTAACTTGGAAGAGAAAGCCAGCTCTACACAATGGTCAATGTAGTTTGCAAAGGGTCGCCTGTGTGGGAGAGTATCTGCATACGCTTGGCTGTCTTAGTATTTATTCAGCAAAAGGTCCCACTTTATTTATTAATTGGTTTGTTTGTTTACAGACAGCATCTTGCCCCATCATTCAGGCTAGAGTGCTGTGGTCTCAGCCTAGTTCACAGCAACCTTGAACTCCTGGGCTCAAGCGATTCTCCTGACTCAGCCTCCCGAGTAGCAGGGACTACAGGCATTGCCACCACCTCCAACTATTTTTAGAGACAGAGTCTCACTCTGGCTCAGGCTGGTCTCAAACTCTGGAGCTCAAGTGATCCACCCGCCTTGGCCTCCTAGAGCGCTAGGATTATAGGAGTGAGCTATTCTGCCTAGCAAAATAAAACAAAACAAAAACCCCAAACAAAACAAAAACAAACCCCCCACCCCAAATTTTAAAATGAGCTGGCACAAAGAGGCTGTCTGAATTTTCAGGTTTTAACCAGAGCCAGTGGCTGAGCAGATGGACTGTCATTCTGGTGAGTCTGAAGCCCATTTCTTCACAGAAAGGCCAAGGTGGCCTCTGAGACAGGAAACCAGGCTTGCTCACTGCTGTGGACTCATTGTCTGTCCGTCTGCTCTGAACTCGCCAGAGTGGGTCCTTTGGGGGCAGAGCTGGAGGGCAACCTGTGAGCTCAGGGCCCCGGGACTGGCGAGTAAGGTGAAGATAAATGTAATAATAACTTCCCACTGGAAGGAAATACAGTCGCTACGCAAGGGCGGATATTTAAACAGCACGTTCTCCTAAGATTCCACATCATCATCTGAAATTCTCTGCCCTTGTGCTCCTAAAAGCACTCGAGCTTCTCCAGGACGGAAAACAAAGGATAGAGGTGCCATGACTTCTCTTTCTGAAATAAATGCTCTCTAAATCCCCATCTGAAACTCCTCACCACGCCACTTACTGAGATATAAAACTGTCACTTGAAAAATGAAGAAATAGGAAAAAAAGATCCCCCATCGACAAGTACCCAGGAAGGGAGCCTGAGGGCTGACCAGGCTGAACAGGCAGCCTCTGTGCTGTGTTTGTGTTTCCAGAAAGCGTGTGGTTTGGGACGCTCACCCTGCGTGCAAACCCTGTTCGGTGAACAGGGAAGTCCATTCGGGCAAGGGACTTTCCATTCCTGTCTGGGCCCCAGACCTTCCTTCCCTAGGACAGAGATGAACGCAGGTCCTTTCTAGCATTACTACAGAAAGGTAGACGGGCCTGCTGGGCCCCTGGCACCAAGTAGGTGCTCAGTAAATTCAGTCTTGCTGTCAGGGCCCAGTGCCACCTGCCCGGTTCTGTGCAAGGGGGTTTTTCCTTCTTACATTTCCCAGCTGGTATTGTATTCTCTTGCTGAGTTCAAGATCCAGATCAAAAGCCACCTACTTAAGCATTCAAAGGTGCCCTCCCTGTAAGGGTGAGTGCAGCCCTCAACTTCCTATGAAGGAACAATGCATCCGCCTCTCCTGAGGGTGCAGCCACTGATCTTCAAAGAATCTGATCAGCTGCTTACCCTGACAGTGAGGCCTCATTTCGAAGTGATTTTCTGTGAGAGAGATCTGGCTGTATTGATCTGGGAGGAGGTCGGAAGCCCTGAATGTTAAAACGTATAGGTGGGGATTGGGGGTGGGGGTTGGAAGCTTCTTGTTCTATCACTCTACTGTGGGAGTCACAGCCAAGGTAGCTTGGAGGGGGAGCAGATTCCAGCTTTGTCCGCAGCCACAGAAGAGGCCTCTGTTTGCCGCATTAGGTACCTTCTGGGCTGCAGACCGTGGGTCCTGCTTTCCCGGGCATGGAGGCCACACTCTCTCTGGAAGGTCCAACAGAGTTTGACGGTCAGTGGTCTCTACTCGCCCGAGAAACCAGGCAGAAGTTTGCCCGGCATCCTTGATGCTAAATGACTTTGTGCAAATGCCATTTGTGTATGTAATGAATGAGAGTCATGCACAGGAACTATTAAATATGATTTCCGGTTTCAAGAGATTTATGGATTTGTTATCAACCATTCGTAAGGAGTCCAACAAGAAACGTAACAATGGTAAGAGCCAGGGCTTTGGCATGAGAACCATGTGGACAAATCCTTCTTCTGTCTGGGGTTTGCTATGACCTCACATGTTACTGAATCTCTCCGAGCTTCGATCTTTTGATATTTAAAGTTGGAGGAATCGCGCAAATCTCGTTGGGCTAGATCTCGGACACTGGAGGTGGGCTAGCTCATGACATGGGAGCTGGGCTAGCTCCCGACACTGCAGGTGCATGTGCAAAGTGCCCGGAGGTAAAAGGGGCATCATCCAGAGCACTGATTATTATCGGTTCCTTGACCTTCCCTTGAGATTTTCATGTCTCTGCTCCATACTCACTAGCTCATCAAGGGGAGTCACAGTTGAATCTTCTGCATATTTCCCATCTTCCATAGAATATTACACCTTCTAATCCACCTTTTTTTTTGCCTGAGGTCATACAGCTAATGACAATCCCAGTAGGAGTTATGTGGTACCTGGATGTATTCCAGCCTGAAAGGTCTGTTCTTCCCAATAGCCCATACTGGGGGCAATAGGCAGGTGTGTGATGTCACGGGGAGGCAGCAGCCAGTCAGGGCTGCGCATGCAGACAGATGCCGAGTCCCAGCTCCCACACTTGCTCTTGAGCCTTCCTATGCCTGTTTCCTTATCTTTCGGATGGAGATTATAAACTAATGTTTGTAAGGTACTAGCACAGTGCCTGCTACTGCACAGACCTATCAGTGTCTGCTGGTATGGAAGCAGGGCCCTAGGAAAACGAGTCATCTGGCCTTGCTTGTTCAGAAGCAGAACGACGACTGGACTCCACAGCTCCAAATCTTGGGTCACAGGTAGTAGAAACAGCTGCTCAGTAAGAGCTGGGGAAGGATTCAGTGGTTCATTTGAATCAGAAGGGAAAATCAGCTCAGGTAAGAAGGAGGGGCTGGGCTCACAGACTTGGAAGGAAGATCAGAGTTTTTTTTTTTAAATCTTAAAAGAAAATTAGGAGTCAGGGAGGTTAAGGAACGTGTCCAAGGCACATAGGCAGCAGGGGGCTTCACTGCAGCCACACGTCAGGGGACAGTGTGACTTGAGATTAAAAAAAAAAAAAAATTGAAAAACACTTCTTTAGACCAAGCAACCTCTGGGAAACTGAGACAGTTGAGGGTTTGAGTTCCACCCTGACCCAAGTCTCCAAGAGTATCACACGCGTCCAAGCCCCGTGTGGAGCTGGTTTCACACAAACATCTCTTTCTTAAATGTGGCATTTGCCTCTTTCTCCTGGGAGGCACTGATTAATTGTAAAAACTGATAAAATTTAGGTTTTATAGAGACGGGCTGGGTGCCGCATAGTTACAGTGGGTGAGTTGATGGCGGCAGACGGCATCACTCAAGTCTCCACGAGTAAGATGACCCCAAATGGCAGAGAAGTGACAAAAACAAAGGCAGAAACTGCGGCTGGAAGGAAGAGGGTCCCAGAGCAATCGCTGGCTTGGGGGCTCAGTCCCACCTCGACTTTTGCTCTTGTTACAAATACCCTTGAATTTATTCATTTAGTCTTTATAAATCAGAGGGCTATTTAATCATGCACTGATGGTGTTATTTAGAAAAATTTATTGTACTTTGTTCTTAAAGAAAGTGAATGCTATTTCTAAAACGGGGGAAATTTAAGTTTATGTGGAGTCTTTATCTTATGTCTGCTCAGCTACACAGAACAGTAAAGTAGGATTTTCCATTAAAATACCTGCTTAAGATAATACTTGCTTATGTTATATATAACATAATGTATTAATAATGTCTTATTAAATGTTTAATAATAGCATATTAAAATAAGACATTCCAAGCAAATTATTTTACTTTTTCTGAGTGTTTTTCTTACTCCGTTTTCATTAGCTGTTTAATACACCACGATAGTAGTATAGGTAACTTATTCAATTTTCCCAGTTGTAAATTTTGGTAGTTTCTAATTTTAAGGGTAAATATTAGCAGGCTTAGTTTCATGCTTGTCATTAACTGGCAGGTTTCTATAAGCTAAGATTAGGAAAACCAGGCATTCAAAGATATACTCATGGCTCTATGTATTTAGCTGACAGTCATATTGTTGAAGTATATTTGTTGTAAGCAACCAGAATAATTATTAGCAAATTTTCAGGTGTTAGCATTTGAATCCAGGTATCATTACACCCCGAAATGACAAGAAAAAAATACCTCTAATAACATTAAAATGAAATTGTAGGAAAACAAAGAAACATGAATTTTGGAGTCAGACCCAGACAGGTGGGATCAACTGTGTAAATTTTAACACATAACTTCACTTTCCCCATTTTTGGTTCTCCATCTGTCAACTGGGCTTTCTGTATGACCCTTCCTGAAGAGGGGTCAGAGGAGTCAATTATAAAATAGTCACCAAGCACAGAGCCCAGTCCCTGACACACCAGCCCTCGTTTCTATTATCTTGTTCATTTAGTCACGGAGCCATCTTTCCCCAGGAATGTACGGATAATTACAGCCCAAGCCGGTCTGTATTAACCTCTGTTTTCCCCATAATTATATCAAGTCTGTTTTTTAATTTGGATATGTGAACACAATGTAAAATAGCTAATTGCATTTCCTTTTTGACTAATTGCATTTTAAATTATCTATTACAAAGATTCTGGCTAAGCCAATGTAACAGAAGTGCTGTTATAGACCAATTATCACTTTCAACATGTCAAGACCCAGAAAAGCAAGATATTGCTGATGCCGTGGACCCTCGCAGTCCCCGAGCGAGTGGGTGTGCCTTTGTCTTCAATCCTCTGGGTTCACACCATTGCCCAGTCTGCCTGGCGACAGATAGCACCTCTTCTTTCACAGTTCAGTGCAAACCTCAGCCCCTCAGTGAAGATTTTCAGACTTCAGGGTAGAAATAATCACATTTTTGTGTGTGCTACCACGGCTCCGCACACACAATGGACGTTCTGAACATCTAACGGCCTTTTCTGGGCTTGTTCCCATGTCCTTTTTCTCTGCTGGCCCATGTGCTCCTCAAAGGTAGTAACACGAGCCTGACCCACAGGTGGTGCAGGTGGCCAGGCCCAGGCCCTGCCCGGAGCAGGTGCACCCAGGTGCTTCCGGCTTGCAGTAAGGAAGTGATAGGACCTTTCATGGAGCCATGTTAAGCTCTTGGGTTTTGCATGTTGGTTCGGAACAGGTCTAAAACATTGCAAAGCACCCCAACAATGCTTTTTTCTTCTTTTGGAATATAGCAGGGGTACACATGTTTTGCTTACATAATTTGCTTTTGTACATTTGACGTCAGAGTTATAACCTTCACCCAGAATGTGTGCCTTGTATGGGTTGTGTGAATTTACACAACTCCTTCCACTCCCACCTTCTTGATTTCCTCTGAGTTCTGCTTCCATCTGTGAGCGTAGCCGTGGATTCACTAGCTCCAATTTAGTACTGAGCACAGGTGGGTTTGTTTTTCCATCCTCGAGATACTTCATTCAGAAGATTGGTCTCCAGTTCCATCCAGGTTGTTCACAAAGATACTAAACCACAGTCTTTTTATGGCTGAATATTGTCCTGTGGTATTGATACACCACCGTTCCTTTACCCACTCACGTATTGATGGACACTTGGGTCGTTTCCACATCTTTGCAATGGTGAAGAATGGTTTTATTTATACTATAAGATAGAATAAAAATGACACTGCTGATGTAAGATGATAGTATCAATGGTGACGTTTGCAAGGACTGTGGTGGACAGATGCTAATGGACTTTATAAAAGTCCTCAACCTGCCCGTGTCTGTGCATGGAATGCCTCAGAACATTCTTCAAAGGTCACCGCTGCCCTAGAAAGTCCGTGGACGCCTTTCTGACACAGCATCCCGAGAAGCAGGCGAGGTCACTCCATCACCTCCCTCCAAAAAATAAAGAAAAGGGTTGGAATTGATATTATAAATTAATCTGTAAAACAGAACTATGTTTCACTTTGGGCTTTCATAAAATTTCCAGTAGGTTTATGAATACTAAATTAATCAAGTCCTCCCCCATAATTTTCTAATTAATTCCAAAGGAGACTCAGCTTTGATCAATTAACAGACTTCATTACATTTAGTTAATTAAGAAATTGAGGGCATCAATTTTGTCATTACTACAGATAGCCCCAATTGACCTCCAGTGATGTTTGACTAGTTTCTATAAACCTGAAAAAATGGGATCCTGACCATTGCCCCATTATTAAACAGTGAATGGTCCCGGCAATGGAATTGAACTTGGCCAAGACAAATAAGGACTCCTCATTAAATTAAAGTAGATTCAAGAAAGCTGCAGTTTCATTTTTAAGCAATAGAAGAAAAACAATATTGGCTGAGTATGTTATAACCGTAGGCTGTGTAGCTGGTAACCTGTAAGAAGAGGAGCCTGGTAATGAACATGACCTGGATTTAAACTCTTACCTCCAGCTGCACTTGCTGTGCAATCTTGAACTGGAATGGCCAAATGGAGCCATTTGGCTCATGGCTAGAGAGAAAAAAGAATGACATTTACCATCACGGTCATCATTATTCTTGTTGGGTGCTTTCACAATAGTTGCTTATTTAATCCTAAAAAAAACCTACTATAAAATAGATATAAATTTCCTCCTTCAAAAACTAAGGGGTCAAGCCTTAGAGTGTTACTGGAACATTCCCAACATCGCAGAGCCGCCAGACCTCATGGTCCCTCCATTAGCTAATATCTCTCAAGGAGAGAGGCTGATATTAAACACCAGTAGTAAGTGAGGAGTTATTAGCAAATAGATGATTTTAGGTCCTGTACACTAACTTTCCATTTGTAGAAATTGAATTTAAGCTTTCCATTGTTGCACAGAGTGGGAAGGCTTGGTGGGAGCCCAACCCAAACGATCCTGACATGGGTTGATTTGGAGCAGCTGGGAAGCTTCTGAGAAGCAACTGGTACCCCCCAAAAGCGGTCTCTGGGGACTTTCCAAAGTGCTGGAGCCCAAGGTGGGAACATTAACCTTCAAACCGTGACCTGGCACCCTGTAGGATTTTCTGCAATAGCAGCTGACGTATTTGGATTCCTCCTGATTTTTTTTCTTCCTCCTCCTCCTCCTTATTTTTTCCTAAAGCTCTCTCCATACCTTCCTGGACATCCTTCTTCCCTGTTTTCCTCTCATCCTTCTGGCCTTCCTTCTCAGCCCCCTGACCTGGATTCATTTCCTCTGCCAGCCACTGAATGGTTAGCATAATCCAGGGTCTGTCCTGGACTCCTCCTCACTCACACATTAAAAGGTTTCCTTTCTTCTTTTCATTAAGAACGTTTACCCTTTCATCAAAGGAGAGAATACATGTCAGCTTCTCTGGAGAGTGTTTTCTATGACATCCCCTGGGGTGAACCTTCCCTTTCCCTGCTCCCGTGCTCCCTTCCACCAAGTATTTATCACATTCAGAAGCATCTGCCAACACATCTGTCTCCTCCACTAGAATTTGAGCATCTCCAGTTAGGTCCTGGGCTGATTTATCTCAGCATCAACAATGCGCAGCCCGAGCCTGGAATCGGGATTGCTCCCGGAGTGTGTGATGGATGGTTCTGAGCCGGTTGTTAACATGGAAACTCAGGGGTGTCCTGGGCTGGGCTCCTGCAGACAAGCATGGCTTTTATCTTCCCCAACCCATTGCTATTCACTGGAGCAGCTTCTAGAGGAGAACTGGGGCTCACATCCTAAAGTGACTCTGTCAGAACCACAGAAGATGTTCAGTGAGGCTCGTAGCCAAACGAAGAGAGAAAATTCCACCTAAGCTGTGGTCACTGGAAAAATCGCAGTTCCTACTTGCTGGGAGGAGGAAAGAGATGAAGAGGAATTTGAAGTCCTCAAAGATTCCTGAATACAGCCCAGGTTGCTGCCACTGTAAATGAGTGGAGCATACCGCGTTCATTAGGATGGTCCTCACCCGCAGGTGAGGCAATTAGCATTAGATGATGTCAGTGCTCTTGTTAGGGTTGGGTAGTTAGTTAGATGTGAGCAGGGTGGAAGGAGGATGCGGCTGCCTGTTTCTCCTTTGGGTTAGGCTGGCCTGAGCTGTCATGGGAACGGGGCTAGTCGTGGCCTTGCAGGGGGGTTATTAGGGGGCTGGTTGTTTTGGGGGACCTTGCGGGGGGGTTGTTGAGGGGCTGGTTATTTGGGGAGACCTTGCAGGGGGGTTGTTGGGGGGCTGGTTGTTCTGGGGACCGATTGATGTCCCTGGAACTTTCTGACATGGACAATCAGATGTGATTATCCTGACTTGGAAACAGCGTGATTAGGACCCTGGGAAGCTTCTAAGAAGCAACTGATACCCCTCAAAAGTGTATAAACCTAGCACTGGGCTCTCCCCGAGGCCTGGAGCCACCAGGACAAGGCCCAGATTGCTTTAAAATCATTAAAAGGAACACTTCCTTTCCTGCTACAGCTGCACTTACTCTCGTCCTCATGGTTATTTTGGTAACTACCCTGAGCTGTACGGTGCCACTCTAGAAGACTGCAAGTACAGTATGTAAGCCCAGGACAGGCCACGCCACAGCAGCCACGGGCACGGGACAGGCCATGCCACAGCAGCCACGGGCACGGGACAGCCCACGCCACAGCAGCCATGAGCACAGGACAGCCCACGCCACAGCAGCCACGGGCACGGGACAGCCCATGCCACAGCAGCCACGGGCACGGGACAGGCCACGCCACAGCAGCCACAAGCCCTGGACAGGCCACGCCACAGCAGCCACAGGCACGGGACAGCCCATGCCACAGCAGCCACGGGCACGGGACAGGCCACGCCACAGCAGCCACAAGCCCAGGACAGGCCACGCCACAGCAGCCACGAGCACAGGACAGGACACGCCACAGCAGCCATGAGCACAGACAGGCTCATGCTGTAAGGTGCTTCCTGGACAGATAAGCCTATAGATGCTGTTCTAGTCTCATCTCACAAATCATATTTGTATGATAAAGTCATTGAGAGTCTTTCAGCAAATAAACATGTTTTATTTAAGGCAGCTTTTTTCAAAGTTCCCGTATGACAGCATTTTGTTTCCTCCGTCCACTGTTATCACCCTGTGGAACTGATACTCCCCGGTGACACTCTGGGAAGTGCTAGCCTCGCTTGGAACACTGATGTGGACGCACATCATTTACTCAGAGCTGTGTTTTCTGAGATGCCTGTGTGGCCCCCAGCCGCTCCTCTTCAAACAGACCCCAGCGAATGGGCGAACGCAGCCTCCAAGTGACTGCCCACAGTCACTCCTGCCCCTTTGGCAGGATTGGGCCAGATAACTAGGAGCCCATGTGCACATGGGGGTCAATCATCTAGTTCCACTTCAATAATGAGCGCATGTTCCTCCCAGTTTCTTAAGAAAGTTTGTATAGCACGGGGTTTGGGAAAGAGGTTTCTATCCTGCAAATGTTAACAATTTTTTTAAAAAAATCTGTCAATGCTCACACATTCGATGATGGAATCAGAACACCAAAATGAACATTTTAATAACAAGACAAGCAAACATCCAAGTTACCTATTAAATTAACCCCGCGGCAAAATGATCAATGCCCAGCCACACGGTGAGGCGACTCTAACTCGGAGTGATTGTAGGGAAACTGCTGCAGAGCCGGCCCTGGGGTGATGAAAGGTGTCCAGTCACTGTTCTCTCAGTTTGTCTGCAGTGCTCTCCTCCCACTGTGACGCCGCCACATTCTCTCTGTTGCACTTGATAAGGGCAAATTGGCACTGTGGGCCAGAGCCGAGCTTTGCGCAGTCCCACAGCCCAGCCTCCGAGTGACTGGCAGAGTTGTACAAATTGTTTTCCCCACGTTCAGAGACACTTATCAGGGCCCACAAGGAAGGTAACGCAGGCCGCTCGCCAGGCAGACAAATCTCTCATGAGCCAGCACCGCCCCCCCCAGCATAATGAAATTGGAGGCTTTGCCAGTCCTGGAAAATAAAGAACTTTCTGAAGCAGATTGCTTAATAAGGGTGCCCAGCAGAGCCATTTAGCAGAGTATTTCAGAGAGCCATTCAGAGTGGCTTTGTCACCTCCCAGCACTCGTGGGAAAAGCAGCTCCCAGCCCCATTTTCTGCTTGATTTGTGGGCATTTTTCTGCCCTCGTCTCCTCGGCACCTCTCAGGTAACTCTCACTCAGCATTACCCTTACCAAATCCCCAAACCTCAGGAGTGAAAACGACCTCACAAAGAAACAAATTCTATTTCCAGCCAGCCATCAGAGAATCCAAGTTCCACTGACATCCAAACCATGTTTATTATTTTTAATTAATAATATAATTAATTAATTATTCATAATTAATAATTGGGCTGGATTTATTTCTTATTATTTAAAATTTTTTTTCTTTAAAAAACTAATAGGCTGCCAGGCCGTGCTTTATCATTCCCACCCGTGGGCAAAGGAGGCTCCTTACCCTCCTCAAGTAAGCAGAGCTCTGTTCACCACTGCCCTAGGCCAGTGGTTCTCATCATGTGGGTCTTGACCCACAGAAACTGTATTAAAGGGCCACAGCATTAGGACGGTTGAGAACCATTGCCCTAGGCAGTTTCTTCCCACTTTATCTCCTAGAAGGACAGTTAGAGCTGGAAGGAACGTCATGTCCAGCGAGCCCAATGCTCCTGTTTTGTAGCAAAGAGAGCAGAGGCACAGAATGCAAGTGATCCCTCAGGTCCTGGTGGTCGGGAGTGTCAGGGGTGGGTGACAGCAGCCACTGCAGGGCCACCGCTCTGAGAGCCATTGTTTTTCTGCACTCTCTCTGGTGTTATCTCATTTTCCATATAAAATGATAAAATGGAAATTGTAGAGAAATAGTTACCAGAACAAGTGTAATTCCCATTCTCCCCACTGGCTTGAGATACAACGTAATCTTTCTGCCTTAAATTCTGTTGTTTCGAATCAGGAATAAAAGGGTGCTGAGTTCATACAAACACCTGCTGTGACCCAGGTGTATAAACCTTATTAGTCCCAGGAGGGAAGCATTATTGGCTCTGTTTTACAGAGGAAGTGACTCAAGAATGAGGGTTTGGGAAAATTTACTCAGATTCTTTGGCCAAAAGAGTGTAAAGGAGAGATAAAAAGCCAGTCTCCCGGAAACCAGAGCCCCGGTGACCGGTGACTGCAGAGCAGGCCCAGCCAGGCGTCAGTCACCTGGAGACGAGTTTGGGGGAAGGTTTTCTTTAAGGGCTTTGTTTTCAAAGGGTGTGAGTGAAACCTAGCTGGGCAGTGCACTGTCCTAAAGACAGTCTCTGTGAGATGGCCTTCGGCGTTGGACAGGTGTGAAGAGATGGCGTCTTGGGGCCGCGGCCTCTGCGTGGATCCTCTAGGAACGGGATGGCCCTGCTGACAGTCAGGGGAGCCGCCAGTGCTGTCCAGACGCTCCCGCAGAACTCTGTCCTGGTTTCTGTTTCCAATCTGCCTCTGCTCCCCACGGAGATGATTGGTGGCGCCTCAAGCCACCAGCGCGCTCCCTCCCTGCAGGCAGCACACCACAGAGAGCCTGCGGCGCCTGGGAGTGTGTGCCGTCCCCTCCTCACGGCTTTGTCAGTCGTGAGTGGAGGAGTATAAATGCCCGGCTGGCTCCCTTGCCCTGACTCCGAAACTCCGAGAGCAGCCCTCGCTGTTGGGAAGGCTCCCGGGGCTGAGCCGAGGTCACCTCCGAGGTGGCTGTTACGTCCCGGGTGTGAGATAGCTCCTTCCGTCTTTCATCCTACTTTCTGCTTCTCGCTCCTTTGTCCACAGCTGTGTCACCAGATCAGGGTCAGAGTCTGCTTCTGCGGAATCAGCCTAAGGTGGGAGAACAGCCCAGCCATCGTGGGACGCCTTGATTGAGAAGAGGTTTTTCCTTATACTTAGTAAAACTGGAACTTCCAGTAAGTCCCCCCACCAGATCCATTGTGTCTTCCCGAGCCCGCGGCAGAGCCAACATCTCATCCCTCCTCTCACTGGCTTTGGTGGTGGCCACAGGGGACAGCCCAACCTCTTAAGGTGGTACCCCCAGGGGACAGCCCGACTTCTTAAGGTGGTGCCCCCAGGGGACAGCCCGACTTCTTAAGGTGGTGCCCCTAGGGGACAGCCCAACTTCTTAAGGTGGTGCCCCCAGGGGACAGCCCGACTTCTTAAGGTGGTGCCCCCAGGGGACAGCCCGACTTCTTAAGGTGGTACCCCCAGGGGACAGCCCAACTTCTTAAGGTGGTGCCCCCAGGGGACAGCCCGACTTCTTAAGGTGGTACCCCCAGGGGACAGCCCAACTTCTTAAGGTGGTGCCCCCAGGGGACAGCCCGACTTCTTAAGGTGGTGCCCCCAGGGGACAGCCTGACTTCTTAAGGTGGTACCCCCAGGGGACAGCCCGACTTCTTAAGGTGGTGCCCCCAGGGGACAGCCCAACTTCTTAAGGTGGTGCCCCCAGGGGACAGCCCAACTTCTTAAGGTGGTGCCCACAGGGGACAGCCCAACTTCTTAAGGTGGTGCCCACAGGTGACAGCCCGACTTCTTAAGGTGGTGTCCCCAGGGGACAGCCCAACTTCTTAAGGTGGTGCCCACAGGGGACAGCCCAACTTCTTAAGGTGGTGCCCACAGGTGACAGCCCGACTTCTTAAGGTGGTGCCCCCAGGGGACAGCCTGACTTCTTAAGGTGGTACCCCCAGGGGACAGCCCGACTTCTTAAGGTGGTGCCCCCAGGGGACAGCCCGACTTCTTAAGGTGGTGTCCCCAGGGGACAGCCCAACTTCTTAAGGTGGTGCCCACAGGTGACAGCCCGATTTCTTTTTTGTTCCACATAATAAAGGACTTGAATGCGAACCATGGCTGAGAATTTGCATCCTCAGAAGCTAAAAATATAGAGTTGTCATTGCTTCTTCTTCATGTGTGATCTGGGGCAGAAGAGGAGAAACAAACAAGGGGAAAGTTGTCGCCTTAACAAAGGGCTTAGAACCCATCTGCGTCCCCTTTCAGCACCATAGACTCCTGCCCATCAGTGCCACGGAGACGCACTGAGCTGTGTCCTGGAGAATAACACGGCTGCTTCGCATGTGCTGTCACACGGGGTCTTCCCCAGCGCAGTCATCATCATCATTGTTATTCCTGGTTTACTCTCACTCAGCATTACCCTTACCAAATCCCCAAACCTCAGGAGTGAAAACGACCTCACAAAGAAAC
Organism: Nycticebus coucang; assembly: GCF_027406575.1. Lineage (NCBI taxonomy): Eukaryota > Metazoa > Chordata > Mammalia > Primates > Lorisidae > Nycticebus > Nycticebus coucang. The sequence goes on along the minus strand of NC_069802.1, from coordinate 35,968,167 downwards.
AAATTCTATTTCCAGCCAGCCGTCAGAGAATCCAAGTTGACAAAACAGAAGTACAGAGAAAGTACGCTCCTTACCCTGTGCCCAAGGGACAGAGCTGGGATTTGAACCCAGGCAGTTCCGCCTGCAGAGCACAGTACAGGTCCCTGTCAATGTTCTGTGTAAGGAGGAACTCACAATACATTTTATAAATGGTCACACGTGTCTGTTACATAGAGGTCGAGAGAAGGTACAGAGTTACAATCCAAATTCCACATATGATCTTTGTTTTAGGGTGAAAAAAATGGCCACATTTTTCATTATTTATTTTTTAGAGATGGAGTTTCACTTTGTCACCCTCGGTAGAGTGCTGTGGCATCACAGCTCACAGCAACCTCTAGCTCTTGGGCTTGGACGATGCTCTTGCCTCAGTCTCCTGAGTAGCTGGGACCACAGGTGCCTGCCACAACACCTGGCTATTTTTCTTTTTTGGTTGTTGCAGTTTGGCTGGGGCCGGGTTTGAACCCGCCATCCTCGGTATATGGGACTGGTGCCTTACTCAATGAGCCACAGGCGCCACCCCATTTTTCACATTTTTAGCTCTTCGCCTTAAGAGAGGAAAGGCTCCAGTCACCAGGATATTGAGGAACAGACTCAAACAGAGGCTAGAAGAGTTAACATGTTAGAACTTGGCCTTGCTGGTCTCTAGGACTCCGAAGTTGCTGCCTGAAGAGCGCTTTGTCGTATTACCGGAAGATGGGAGGCCCGGAGTAGAGTCCAGCTATCTCGGCTGAGTCTGCTTGGATGAGTCAGTCACTCTGTACCAGTACCTCTGCCTGCCTGCTCTTTACATTGTAGGGACCAGGCAATGCTTTGCTGGAAGGGATTGCCCTGTGTGTTGTGGGAAGGTTAGCAGCTTCCCTGCCTTTTACACACAAGACAACAAAATCCCCCACTGATGACAGCCAAAATTACAGCTAGACATTGCCAAATGTCCATTTGAAAACTGCTGTTCCAGACTGTCAAATCCCAGGTTATGTACCCCTGACCAGAAGAATCACTCAGCTGACTCCAATAATTATAACAACCCCCCCCAAATAAACGATTATTTTAAGCCATTAAGTTTGGGGTTGTTTGTGTCTCATCAAAAGCTCGCTGATAGTCTTTGTGGCAGAGAGAGTGTGTGTTCACCACACCTTTTCTTGTGTCTGGTTCCACATTTTCCCGTCTTCTTCATGTTTCTGTGGTCAGCGGGTGATGAGTGCCTGCAAGCTGGATCGTGAGCAGGAGTGAGGCATCATTGTGTCCCCTGCAGGGAATAGTGGGGTGTCCTCCACACCCCTGTCCTCCCATTTGCTGTCTCCTGGACTAGAAGATTGTTCCCACTAATATCCATGTGATGGACTTCAAGGGCAGCTGAGTGGTCGCCCTCCTGGAGAGGCCCCCCCCAGATGCTGGCTGCAGGTGACAATGCCCCTTCTTATGCCTGACTGCAGATCCCTCCTCCTGATTTGTTCCCCCCGACACTAACAGCCAGGTGACACCAACAGCCTGTTCACTAGTTGCTTGTTCTCCCCTTTCCCCCACTACGAAGGTGGACTCAGGAGTGCCGGACTTGTCCTCTCTTGTCATCTCCGATATTTTCAGCACAGGGCACAGAGCAGGTTAAAGTGTGAGTGGTGGCCCCCAGAGACCAGGCCATAGTGGAGAGGCTTAGGTCAGGTTTACTGAAAGTGGGGGTGACCCACCTGGCCAGTGCAAAGGTGGCGTCTGTGTCCAGGGAAGTAAGAGACCCCTTTTATATGGGGCCGTAGGGGTGGGCAAATTCCACAGCTTGCCTGGAAAGTTAGGATCTTTTGGTGAGAACTTATCGACCTTCTTGGGGGTGGGGCTGGCCAGATCCTTTCTGTCTTTATCTTAGGAGGAAAGAAGAGGAGGAGGAAGGGAAAGGATTTGTGTGTGGCTGTATTAGCCATCAACCCTTCAATCCATCAACCCATCAACCCTTCAACCCATCAACCCATCAACCCTTTAACGCATCAACCCATCAAACCTTCAATCCATTAACCCATCAACCCTTCAACTCATCAACCCATCAACCCTTTAACGCATCAACCCATCAACCCATCAACCCATCAACCCTTCAACCCTTCAACCCATCAACCCTTTAACACATCAACCCATCAACCCATCAACCCTTCAACCCATCAACCCATCAACCCATCAACCCTTCAACCCATCAACCCATCAACCCATCAGCGTCCATTCTGCAGATGAGGACACAAACACTTTATTTGCTGGCTTGTTCAAGGTCACACTCAGGTGCAAAGGTCGGCCAGCTGTGTGGCTCCAGGTCTGAGTGTGAAACACTCTCCTGCCTTCTCAGCAAATGAAGGCTCTATAGATAGTAGGTCTTTATATGGGACAAGCCTGGGACTGACCTTTAATCAGCAGTGTGACCCATCCATTAAATGGTGGTAATAATGTCAAGTCTGCGGGGCTGCGTGACATTGCAGAAAACACACACGGAACTTTCCACACAGTCTCCAGCCACCATCGGTAGCTGATCTGTAAGGTTGGTGTTGTCACAATTATGATGATGACTGGGATGGCTGAGCTCTACCCTCCACTGGCTGGGGTTGAAGCTAGTGTGCGCTGGGTCCCCCTGGGGCCTGGGTCCTCTTGTTCTGCTTTGAGCGGCAGAGACGAGCTTCTGCGGGCTGCTCACGGTGACTGCTAATCCTCTCACTCTCTTTTGGTGCCTGGGTTAGAACCACAGGCACAGGGCAGCCCATGAGGCGGAGCTTATTTTGACTCTGACTTCAGGTAGTCGTGTGGCTTCCCGGGAAGGGTTTCTCATCCAAATTATTTTTTTTTCCAGGGGTGAGTGAGCAGCCTCATGACACCTCTTGCCATCTTGCCTTGAACAGCTTGTTATCTGTGTTTCCACAAAGGCGCTTGGCTGCGGAACAGATTTAAACTTGTTTATCACAAAACTAGATGATGGATTCATGGTTAGCTAAATATTCCAAAAAGGAAAGTGTGGTGCCAAACTCTCTCATCCTCTCAAGTAATTTTCTATATTCCCTGAATCCCTGAAGGTCTTTTTTTTTTTTTTTAACTGGGGAGAAGGGGTAAAAAACAGTCCAATGAAAAAAAGCGGGGAGGAATAAATAATAAAATAAACAAACCTGTATCTTTCCTATAAATAGATACTTCCCGTGAAATCACTTGACTAGACCAAGGCTCTGGCAGCAAGGGAAGGTGATTTGCATGAATGTGGGGAAGTCGGGCCACATCTTGCCTGAGATAAAATACTCCCTGGTGAGGGGCTCAGCAGTCATGGCTAAGGAGGCCGTGTGTCCCTTTGGTAATGTCATGTCTGGATGAGCACCCTGGGTTAGAACTCAAATAAACAGATATAGACTATGAATTTGGCAAAAGGATGAATTTTAGTCTTGCGAGGGTTGGGGTTGTTGTCCTTCAGTTGCTTGGCTGACAATGGGGAGTCATATTAGCACCTCTCCTGATTTCCCTGGAAGCAAGAAATACTGCAGCCTCTGAAAGTCTGCCTCACACCCAGTCCTTCCTGTTACCCTGACAGCAGGGCCTGGCCCACCTGCTACTATGAGGGAACACCTCTGGGCAGGTGCAGGTGAGCCTGGTGGGCCTCTGAGGATGTCGTGTTGCAGACCCCTGGACACACACCTGCCTCTACGACCAACCTGCCTCTGGGGACTCACAAGCTCCCCACCTCTCCCTTGCCCACTTTGGGCCAGGTACCTGCCAACCACTCTGCACACAATCAGCTGTTTTATTTTCACTCAGTCCTTGGGGGGAGAGGCTGTATCTGCATTTGGGATAGGAAGAAAGGGAAGATAAGGCAGAATCCTTCTCTCAGGCTCATCACCTCCCAAGGGGTGGCGTAAGGCTATGCCAGAGAATACTCTTACTCCGAAGCTACCCCATAACAATTGTCCCTGAGTCCACCTCTTTGGTCTGACAGGTAGTCATAAGCCTTGATTGCTCCATAGCCCAGCTCCAGCCCTGACTGCTCCTTAGCCCGACTCCAGCCCTGAGTGCTCCCTAGCCCAACTCCAGCCCTCTCTTACTCCAAGGCTAGATTTCGCCCCATAGACCATTGGCAAAATTGGTCTGGACTTCTCTGATTTAAAATGCAGGCCCGTGTCAGACCCCGTGTTAGCTTTCTAGGGCTTCCATAACAAATCACCATAAACTGAGGACTTCAAGCACTGAAATGTGTAGCCTCACAGTTTTCAACTAATTATATCTGCAATGACCCTATTTCCAAATATGTTCAGAGTCTGGTGTTTCTGGTAGACATGAATTTTGAAGAGAGACTGTTCAGCCAGCCCCCTAAGATTTGTTATGGATTAAATCATGCTGCCCCCAAATCCATATGCTGAAGTCCTGATCCCCAGGGCCTCCGAGTAGGATGTCACTTGGAGGCAGGGACACCACGGGGATATCTGTAGGGTGGGAAGGGCTCTGGATTGGATGTGACCTGTGCCCTCACGAAAAGGGAAGTGTGGACACCAGCACACGCAAATGGGGGACGGCATGAAGACACAGGTGGGGACAGCCCCCACAAATCCAAAAGAGAGGACCAAAATAAACCTTCCTCTCAGAGCCTCAGAGGAGCCGTCACTGCAGCACCCAAGCTCAGGCAGACTTCTGACCACTAGAGCTATGAGACAAATATTCCTACTGTTCAAGCCGCCTTGCGAGCCGTGCTTTGTGAAGTGAGCCGTCGGAAACAGACACGAGGTCTAACGTGCTTACGTTTTAGACCAGAGGACTCCAGCACAGCTTTTTCCAGAAGTCTCTGGAACAGGGTCCAGCCCCACAAAACCCAACACAGACTCCAAGAACTGTGTCCTCACATTCTGGACCCTGACGGTCCCTGCTGACCAGAAAAACAATGGAGAAAGTAAGTGAGCTTAAGAGGTTTCTTTTCTGTTTGTTTGTTTAAAAGATAAAGCTAACAAAGCTTTAATTAGGCTAATGAAGAAGCAAAGAAAGAAGATTAAAATAAATAAAATTATAAATAATAGAGGACACATTATAACTGCCTCTCCAGAAATGAAACGGATCACAAGAGATGACTGAGAACAATTATGTGCCAATAAATTAGAGAACCTAAAAGAAATGGATCAATTCTTAGCCAACCTACCAAGACTGAATCGTGATGAAACAGAGGATCCAAACTGGCCGATATTGAGTAAGCAGACGGGATCAATGGTTAAAATCTCCCAACAAAGATAATCCAGAATCGGACAGCTTCATTGCTGAATTCTAACAAACACTCAAAGAAGAATTAATGCCAATATTCATGCCAATCCTTCTCAAACTCTTCCAAAAACTCGAAGAGAGTAGAATACTTCCAAACTCATTTTATGAGGCCAGAATTACCTTGAAACCACTGCAAGAAAATTACAGGCTGATATCTATTATGAACACAGATGCAATAATCCTCCACAAAATACTAGTAAACAAAATTCAACAGTGCATTAAAAACCATCATACACTGTGATCAAGTGGGATTTATCCCTCCCTGTAAAGCAAAGATGGGTTAATATATACAAATCGGTAAAGGTGGTATACCACATTAAAAGATAAAGAATAAAAACTGCAGTATCCTCTCAATATAGAACAAAGGCATTTAAGAAAATTCAACATCCTTTATGACAAAAACTCTCAGCAAATCAATATGGAAGAAATGGACTTCAAACATAATATAGATCATGTGACAACCCACAGCCAACATCAAACATCAAACTCTATGAAGAAAAGCTGAAAACTATTCCTCTGAGACCAAGAATGGGACAAGATGGCCCCTGTCACCACTTTTCCTCAATATGTCTGGACGTCCTTGACTGAGCAACTAGGCAAGATAAGGAAATAAACTGCATCTAAATTGGAAAAGAAAAAGCAAAATTGCCTCTGTTTATAGGTGACACAATTTCACACCATGCATCAAGACTTACCCACGAGTTCTGAAACTAACTACTGGGAGAAAACGCGGGCAGACAGCTTCTTAGAGACTTAGGCCTGGGTAATGCTGTTCTGGGAAGCTGAACCCTGAAAGAATAAGTAACTAAGGCAAAAAGCGATGGATGGGGTTATGTCAACTGACAAGCTCCCTCATGGCAAAGGAAACAATTAACAGAAAGAAGAGAAGACACACGGAATGTGAGGAAATATTTGCAAAATGTACATCTGAAAGGGGATTAATATCCAAACTCTATAAGCAATTCAATGCAATATCGTGAAAACAAATGGGCAAAGTATAAAAAAGCACTCATTTTTCAAAATATGACATACTAATGCCAGCAGGTAAATGGAAAGATGTTCAATACCATTAATTATCAGGGGAATGCAAATTAAAACAAAATATTACCTCGCATATATAAGAATGGCTATTAATGAAAGACAAAATATAAGAAGTGAGAGGGATGTGGGAGAGAACCCTCGTATGCCGTTGGTGGGGATATGAATTAGTATAGTCGTTATGGAAAACAGGATAGAAGTTTCTCAAGAAATTAGCCATAAGACAACTTTATTATTTGATAATCCCACTTCATGCATCAATGTATTCCACAAATATTATTTATTTGGTGCTTCATTCCCCGACAGAACAGTTGTGAGGCTCTAAGAGCCTCAGACACAGCCTTTTCTCTGGAGGCCTTCCTATGGTCTCCTCAAGAGACAAGGGGAGAGAACACCGATGCAGGTGACAGGCGCCTGACGAGGTTAGGGGTGGGTAAACGGGAAGAGCACGGCTGGGCGAGGCGCCTGGCCTGGGCTGTGGGCATCCTGGTTGCTGGCAGGAGGTGGTGATGTTGAAGCCTGTTTGGGGGGGGCCTGGTGCAGCCAGGTAGAGGGACAGGGAGGAGTCCAGAAGCAGAGGAGAGACGGCACGTGGCTGAACAGGCGGCCAGCACAGTTTTTGCAGCGTGTAATACAAGGAGTGGTGACTGGGGACCCAGGGCGGGAAGTCCCCTCTTCATGGAAGGAATCTGGCCGTGCTGTGATGGCAGAGGGAGGCTGACGAGTGGGGAGGATGCGCGAGGGCAGGGACTCGAGGGCGTCAGGCTTCTTCGGTGTTCCCAGCTTATCTCTCCACCGCCCTTTCCACACTTCTGTCCCCTGTGTGTTCTGGTCTAGAGTCACGTGTGGTGCTGTCAGAACCCACAGACAGGGGGTGCTGGGCCGGGCAGAGCTGGCCTCACCCAGGCCCAGGGAGCCTCCATGCAGGTGCCACCCCGCAGTGGGGTGTCCTGGGCTAACATAAATTGTCACCTCAGCCTGATCACATGTCCTCTCCTGGCCTCAGCCTCCCCAACCATGAAGTGCAAGGGTTACTCTGTCCCTCAGAGAGACTGCCCCTGATCACGAAGGCTATCATGTCATCCGGATGTATCACCTGTCACTGCTGAAATCAGTTACCCGTCTGATCACCTGTGTCTCTACCAGGACCCTGAGCTGTGCACTGCTGCAGTTCTCACCACATCTCTAGAGCAGAGAACAGTGGCTGGTGCAGAGCAGGGCCCAGGACCTGGGACCGTATGAAAGGGCAGCTGAGCGCACGAGCCAGGGATCCCCAGGAGGACAGCAGACTCACAGCCTGTGCTTTTCGTGTTGTCCGGACAGTCGGCTTGGAGTGAAACAGCTGGATTCAATCTCAGTCTGGACCCAGAACCGGGTTCTGCACCTCGTGTTTCGTGGCCTTTCCTTACTCAGTTCATATTGTTTTCATTAGTCCTGAACTCAACTTTCTAAGTTTCAAGGGAAAAATGGAAATCTAGGATTTTGCACCTGGGTCTGGTCAGGGGGCTCTGTGACATGATGGTATGAATATGATCATAAGGGGAGGTGTCTGGGAAATTTCGAAGCTCATTATCACCCTCCCTGGGAGGCCAGTGGAATGCTGTCAGCGCTCACTCAGCACCTCTTCCATTTCCTCTGCTCAGCCCAGGAGAGAGCGTCTATTGTTGCAAGAGGGAGTCATCGAGTCTGCTTCTTTTTCCTGGAGACGGAGAGATGGAACGAGGCCTTCAGTCTCAAAGGAGTCCCTTATGCATTAGTGGCATTTGCTGTTGTGCTTAAGGAGGCTGGGATCACAAACTTCTGAAACCGGAGAGACTCCTTGAACTTTTGTTTCTCAATTTCAAAATAAATGAAAGTGATAAGAACTTAATTCTCCACTCATAAAGTTCAATCCAGCTCTGGTTTGAAAGTTAGGGAGAAAAATACTATTCTCGGCTCAGTGCCCATAGCTTAGGGGTGAGGGCACTGGCCATATACACCGAGGTTGGCGGGTTCGAACCCGGTCCAGGCCAGCTAAGCGACAATGACAACTGCAACAAAAAAGTATCCAGGCATTGTGGAGGGCACCAGTAGTCTCAGCTACTTGGGAGGCTGAGAAAAGAGAATCTCTTAAGCCCAAGTGTTTGAGGTTGCTGTGAGCTGTGATGCAACGGCACTCCACTGAGGGTGACATAGTAAGAACCTGTCTTAAAAAAAAAAAAAACAAAAGAAAAAGAAAAGAAAAGAAAAGAAAAGAAAAGACCATTATCCACTTTACCTACATTGTAACTTTGTACATAATTCTCCATTTTCCTGTGTGGGATTGTGTGTGGGAATGAGGTGATTAGCACAGAGGACGTGCTGGCCCAGTGTGACAACATGATACCAGTCAGCCTCTGGCTCTGGGGACAAGGTGTCCAGTCCAGCCCAGAAGCTCTGCAAGAGTAGCCAAAGTTCAGATATTGGCCGTGGTCTTCTTATATGGAAATACCGAACTTTGTGGTCTTTTTGGGGAGAGTGACCTGCTTTCTCGATCATTTCTGGTGGCAAATCTAGGAGATTAATTGGAATTAAAATTATGGATGGAACGATTACTTATTAAATTGTTCAAAAATTACTGCAGGCCAGGCACGGTAGCTCATGCCTGTAATCGCAGCACTCTGGGAGGCCAAGGCAGGTGGATCACTTGAGCTCAGGAATTTGAGACATGCCTCAGGAAGAATGAGACGCTTTCTCTACTAAAAATGAAAAACTGAAGCAAGAGAATCTCTTGAGCCCAAGAGTTAGAGTTTGCTGTGAGCTATGATACCATAGCACTCTACCCAGGGCAACAAAGTGAGGAAAGAAAGAAAGAAAGAAAGAAAGAAAGAAAGAAGGAAGGAAGGAAGGAAGGAAGGAAGGAAGGAAGGAAGGAAGGAAGGAAGGAAGGAAGGAAGGAAGGAAGGAAGGAAGGAAGGAAGGAAAGAAAGAAAGAAAGAAAGAAAGAAAGAAAGAAAGAAATTAGTGAGCAGCTTTGGGACTGACACCCAGTGTTTTCTGTGCCGTATGAGCCTTCTCCTGCAGGTGATGTGGTCTCTCACTTGTAACCAACAGAACACGGTAAGGGCGATAGAAGGCCACTTCCAAATTTATGGGATAAAGCTATGACTTTCCTCACCCTTGCTGGCTCTTCTTACTCTCATGCAACAACCTGCCTATGGAGAGGGGTCCAGGTGGCAAGAAAGTGAGGGTGGACTCTGGTCAACAGCCCACAAAAAGTCGAATCTTGCTGAAGGCCTTGAGAGTGAGTTCAGAAGAGTTGACGCTACAGCGAAGGGGGCTTGGAGGTGGCTCAGGCTGCCCTTCCCAACATCGTAATTCCAGCCAGCCTATAAGAGATTTTGAGACAAAGGTCTCAGCTAGGCTGCAGGTAGACTCCTGACCCACACAAATTGTAGGATAATAAATGCTGTTGTCTTCAAAGCCACTCAGTGTGGTGGTGGTGGGGTGTGGGTTGTCATGTATTGATAGCAATGGAAGCTATCCTAATACAGACACTTGTTACCCAAAGGAATTACCCAAGGAGCCATCAGAATGAATGACAGGTCAGTAAACTGAACACAATATACGTGCATATTCAGCAAAAATTGGGTTTAAAATGAACTTAGCCATACCCAATGAAACAAAATACTCAAAATCACTGTTAATAAGAAATATGCAGGCCTATTTGTGGAAAATGCAAAGTGTTCCTGAGAAATAGAAACAATACTTGAATAATCAGGTCATATTTCTAGATGGAAGGATGATGACTTTGAACAATTATTTATTTTCAGATAGCTTTAAAGTAGAATGCAATTTCTATCAAAATCATGACACAGTATTTACTTAGCTAGGAAAAATGAATCCAAATCTTTCTCATAAAAATAACTATGCAAAAGTAGCAGAGAATTGTTTTGAATCAGAAGTCTCATGTGGGAGAATGAACCTTGTCAGATATTAAAATGCTATAAAGCTACAAAAATAAACAAAACCCAGATATGATTCTGATCAAGGCCTACACAGAGAACGGAGAGGAACAACATACACATACCAGAACTATAATCCCTAATCATTCATAATTTAATAGATAATTTTTTGATATTATATATAGTGATAAATTAAATCCTTTACTTTGGAATGAAAAAGTCACATCACCAAGCAAAAATAAAATATTAATATAATAATCATTAAATATATTTTAAAACATAGTGTTTAAAAATGGGAGAAAATGGAAGGTGAACTAGCTGGAGCAGCGTCTCAAACTTTAGCCAAAGGAAGTAATTACAAAGGTCCTTGCAAAGGTACAAGTCCCCAGCGTGGTCCGAGAGCTCTGGTTTACTTCTGTGAGTTTTAACAACACCTCGTCATTCTGATCCTGAAAGTCTAAAGGCCACACTTTGAAAATTACTGCTCTCCAGACAGAAGTTCTTCCTAAGCCTAGGAGGGTTAGATGGAACAAAGAGGGGGAAATTTTCAGATCAGACTGCATGTAAATTAAAACAAGAAAGATGATGAAAGAAACCTAGAGTGTGCAGGAAGACCCCGTTACTGAGAAATCATATTCGAAGAAATTATCACATATGGTTATTATCGAAAATGAACAGACAGCTCAAACAAACCAATAAGCCTTCGGATGTCTATAGATAAATAAGAAAATAATAACTCCTGCACAATAGAAATGTATTCATTTAAAAATCAATGAAAAGATGTTCAAATGTCTCATATGGGAGAATTAACACTTAAAATCATCACAGTAAAATCTCAGTGGTTAAATACCAAATTTGCAAAGGTTTCTTTTTTTTTTTTCTTGAAATTTCAGTATGGAATGCTTTCAAGTGTGCTAAAAGATGACAAAATCTCATGCGATGTTAATTTTTCCAACCCCTTGGGAGAGCATCTAACACTACCTGTCAGACTCTTTATAAATATCCATAATATTTGATTCAATGGTTCCATTCCTGAAATGTGTCCCTAAAAAGAGTATGTAAACACATTCATCATATTATTTGTAATTGCAAAAATGTTGAAAGAGCTTAAATGTCAACAAAGAGGGTTGATTACACGTATCCTTTCATTTACAGCCATAGAAATGATTTTTAAATGTGAATGTTATATCATGAAACTTTCTTATTATAAAACCACAACTCAAAGGACGTTGAATTGCCTCTAGGATAAGCCAAGCATATACAAGGATACATTATTTACATTATAGATATTTCTTATCTATTTTTAAGCATAGATTGTAAGGTATATGTTAAAAACCAGTAACTAAGCATGTTATGTACTTTGGCCCCATACCAAGTGGAGACTTCACAATTTAATACTCACAACCCCATCAGGCAGGTGTAAGTCTGACCTCACAGACAGGAGCCACCTTAGGGACGTCATAACACACATGTGAAGACAGGCCACTGCCAGGCCTGGGGGTAGGGGTTAAACTCAGCCTCTCAGATCAAAGCTCACAATGTTCACTTTTGCTTTGGACCTATGTCTTCTTAGAAGAAATGAAAGAAAATATATATTCAAGTAATGAATATGGCCATTCTTGGGTGATAGGGCAAGGAATAATTCATCCTCTTCCTCCTCCTCACCACCACCACCACCATCAATCTTTTTGCACTTTCTACATTTGAGTCTATAAATATTCATTCATTTTTATTATGCATTATGGCAAAATAAGCAAAATTAAAAGAAGTAACTGTTTTTGAAATGGTTTTCTTTGCTAGACATACGAGGGAATATGAAAAAAATGTGTCACTGGCTCTAACAAGATGGAAGGGATGAGAGTAGCATGGTGGTTCCTGGGTCCAAAGTGTCAGTGTCACAACACTGCCCTCTGTATACAGACCTGTCTCCTGGCTCGCTCTCTTTGTGACCTGCCTCAACAAATACACAGCACAGGGGCTGGATTAGATGACTTCCAGGATACCATACATCTCTGTCATCCCAGAATTCAGACATGTTTTAAGCATTTAGTATTTATTTCCTCTAGTAGAAATTAACTCTAACAATCACATGCCTATTTTTCTAGGCATTTTTAGAAAATGTGTTAAGATTGCCTATGCAAAAGTACTTTTCTTCACATTTGCTATAAATTAAAAAATTCAGTCACAGAAAGGGGCAGATGCCGGGGCACGAATTCATCTCCCTCTATTTTGAGTGCCAACGTGACAGCTGCCTGCAGGACCCTCCATGGTTTTCAGGGTCTTCAGTTAGGACATGGGCACTGAACTCCTGGTTTTCAGGGACTTCAGTTAGGACACGGGCACTGAACTCCTGTTAAGGACCACACCCTGTTCCAGATGCTGGCCTGGAGAACTTGTATCTCGGCCTAGGTGTTTCTGGGGATTGCCTACCTCTGACCCTCGGGGCCTGCTGGACACATCTCCCTCAGAGTCAGATGGACAGTGTTTGGGGTCCAGTTCTGCTGCTTTGCTAGCTGTGTGACCCAAGTCACTTGGGACCCTGAACCTCACAGCCTGACACTTACCAGGTACGAATTCAAGAGTTGAACAAGTAGCTTCACATCTCTCTTGTTTACTGACACTATTAACCAGCAAACATCTCAGTTTTTAAGAAATAAATAACATTTAAAGGTCTTAAATGAATTACTTTGGCATTTGATGAGATCTTCCTCACTAAGTTATTACTGTGATTTTAAGAAATTCCCTTTCATCTTCCTAGAATTGCTACAAATGGGATTCTCAATAAAATAGAATTCCTAATGAAGTCAGTTATGCCCCAATTGTGCCTAATTCTACAGAGAGAGCATAAAACGCCCAGTGGGAGAACTGGGTCAGGTGCGAGGTCCAGAGGGAAGCTCCACGTTCTGTCCTGGCCAGGCTGACTGGAGACGTTTGGAGAAAACACAGGTGAGGAGGCCGAGTGGTTAAGCTGGAGTCATCGGCTTAGGGAGGGGCTGAAACTGGCAGTGGACGGATCAACTCGAAGAAAATATATAAAGACAAAAGTAGGAAAGGAAAATATCTTCAAGAAACTGCAACCTTCACCTAAGGGAGGGCACAGGCTACGAAGGACAAGAAGAGGACTAAAGACACAATAGATCCTACAGCCGAGGAGGTTCAGGAGTGTCGACTATTGTGGGATGTCAAACAAACGAAAACTGAAAGCTGCTTCTCTGATTTGCCACCAGGTATTTTCAGAGTCTGTGATAGAAAACTGTTCTTTCCTCATATAGTATTACTCTATTCTGGAGCTTTCCCCCCTCCCCTCTCTCTCTTTTTAAATTTTATATTAATATATGCATGCAAACAATTAGTGTTTGTTAGGTGAAGTCCGAGTTGCGGTTGAGCCCCTCACCCAGGAGCTGTGCTGGGCACCCTGACATCACACCTGTCAGATGAGAGCACGCCGGCCCCTCTCCCTCCTTCCTTCTCTCCCCCCTTCCCCCTACGGAATTTAATTGTGTCTTTTTTCTTCTGTGGGCATGTAGTTGTTCATCTACTTGTTTCATATTGCTATTGAGGATATTTGATGCTTGCTTTTAGCAGCTCAATTCACAATTGCCAAGATGTGGAAATAACCCAAGGGCCCATCTACTCCTGAATGGATCGGTGAACTGTGGTTTATGTGCACCGTGGAATACTGCTCACCCATGAAGGAAGATGGAGACTTTACATCTTTTGTATTTACCTGGATGGATTTGGAGAGTATCTCGTGCCTTTTAAAAAGCTTTATTCTGCACCCTCTTCAATCAATGGGGACATGCCCGGGGGTATGACTGTATCCCATCTCCTGGCCCAAACCATGCCAATAAGAAAACTTTCCTCGCAGTTGAGAAGTGGTAACATGTGTAACTGTGTCAACGTGAGCAGGTGACCTAACATTCTGATGTCTCACTGTCCCTACCTGACAGTAGGGATAATATATGGTGGATTCAAGACACGGCGGCCCATGAAGTTATTTCTAGATTCCAAACATGAAAATTACTTTGTGTAAATTTAGTCATTCATAAACATTTTGGGGGTTTCTACCATGGGGGGCCAGAGCCCAAGGCGAGCAGCAAACTGGCCCCTGTCCTCATGCAGATTCAAGCTCCTAACACAGACAGACTTCAACTGTGCTGTCGTTCAAAGAAGAATAACCCTGCAGCTTTGAGAGCTTCTCTCAAGACCTGTGCTGGGAAGAAGCAATGATTAAGGGTGTGGAAATTGTGTGGCTTCGAACCGAGAGCTAATGGCAGTGGACGCCCCAGAGCTCTGTCTTCCTGGGATCACCCCCGTTCCTGGGATCTCCTCACGTGCTGCCGTCTGCCTCTCCCTGCCCCAAGTCTACCTATGTGGTCGCCAGGAAAAGTTCTATGTGATTCTAGGATGACCCCCACACCCTGGCCAGGACTGGCCCCTGCCGAGGTGGGGACTTTGCTCAATCTGGGCCAACTGGAGAAGTCCAGGGACTGTGGAATACTCACGGGAGGTGGTGTGAGCCTGCTGCTCTTTGGACTGGAGTGATCTGACCCAGAAGTTGTCGACAGGCTCCATGTTCTCTTGTTTCACAGGCTCAGAAATCGAGACTGCATGTCTGCATCTAGAGAACAAGAAGGGGGCTTCTGGAAAGACCCAAAAGCAGAACTCAAAGAATCAGACTAGGTCTAGTGGTGGCTGGTGAGCTGCAGAGTCGGCCCTCGGCCCGTGAGACGCCCCACCTCCCAAACGGAACCTTCCGTTTACTTGCCAGCTTATTTCCATCCGCGTTTCAGGTGCTTTCTACTCTGGTTTCTGCTCTGTAGAGTCCTAACAAATAGCTCAGTACGAGCAGGGAGGAGAGAAACCAGACAGTGAGCTGAGACTCGGAGTGAGGGGGCGGGACGGGGGCTTCTCCCCAGACCGGGCTGTAGAGTGAAGCTGAGGGAGGTGGGCTGTGGAGAGGAGGGTAAAGCAGCTGTGTCCCCGCCGCGCTACTCTCTTACTCCCTCCCTGGCAGATTTGCTGCACCAAGATGCTACTTGCACGGCCGAGCTGAGGTCTGTTTCCCCTAGTTTGTTCGTTTTGTTTTGCTGACTTTAAGAGCGCAGATGCAAGAGCGGCCTGCGTGCTGCTGGGAAATCTGTCAGTCATGCTTTTCTGCCTGGAAAGCTGATCTGAAACCGGGTGACCTAAAACAATAATTTGCTTTTTAAGTTCCTGATTTTCCATATCAGCGATTTGGACTGAATTCAGCCAGGCGATTCTGCGAGTCGGGACCGGCGTCTCAGTGCGGTCAGCTGCTAGTTAGCCAGGGCTGGACATTGCAGGTTGCAGGTCGGGCAAACATCATGAGACCTTCACTTGGCTCGCTGCCATCCGGGGCTACCGGGCAGCTGAGCTGCCCGCCTTTTACCACCTAGTAAGCTTGTTCAGGTCTGCTCACGTCTGTGAGTCTGAGGGAAGTGAGGGGGTCCTGGGGCCGGCGCTTCTCAAGCCTTGCCCGGTATTTTGCACTACTCTTTGATGAAAACAAACCAATGGCCAGACCTGGAGACAGAGTCACTGCTGAAGGGCGCTGACAAGAGTGAGCGCTCAGGGAGGCAGCACAGATCAGGATCGTCATCGGATTCAGTGAGGCAGAGGGAGTGAACACAGAAGCACAAGGCGAGCAGCTCTCTGCGGGGATGAGCTGCGGCTGCCGGGTCCATTATAGCCTTAAAGTACAAGGCAGGTTTGCCATGAGCTCAACAATTTAAAAAGCGTCATTTTGGGGCATTTCAAATAAAACAATGCTGCTGATACGGTATTTCATTTTCTTCAACTCCCATCATTTATTTTTCATTGCAAAACGAACCCTGCCCTGCCCAAACCGGGGCAGCCTGCTGCAAGCGGTGTGTGCCATGAGCTCCGTAATTACTGTGGTGCTGATGGAGGTTAAATATTTATGATGAATTTGCTTTTTGTCACCCAATCTAATTCCTACACTCAGATTCTCTGATGGTAATAACCCTATGTCCCCCCACACTTTCAGTTTCTTTTGGCAGGAGGGTAAAATCTCCCCCAGTCTCATTTATTTTGCAAAGATTGGCACATTCTTGAGTGCCAAACTGCACAAAGGGTGCTTTCACCAGTGGGAAGAGGAAGAATCGACAAGGACCTACTTTCAGCTCAGCCCAAAGAACTGATGGTTTCTGCAGAACCAGCGGCGCTGGAGCCTGGATTCGCAGGGTTTGAATGTGATGCTAGCCTGGCCATTCCTGAGCGCTGTGGTCTTGGTCAAACAAACCCCTCTGAGACGCAGTTTCTTCATGGCTAAAATGAAGATGATCTTTTTTAAAATGTCTAAACCCATGTATAAGTTTCTCTTTGCTGCTGTAACAAATTACCATCGATTTAGTGGATTGAAACAACCAATTTATTATCCTACAGTTCCAGAGGTCAGATGTCTAACCTGGACTGGCGGCTGGCTCTTTCTGGAGGCTCCAGGGGACAGTCCACCTTGCAGGCTTTCCCTGCCACCACGTCCCTCGGCTCATAACCGCCCATCCCTGCAGCCTCTGTTTCCTTGGCCATGCGTCTCTGATTCTGACCCTCCTGCCTCTCTTGAGCAATTTGTGATTCCATTGGACCTCCCCAGATAATCCAGAACACATTCCTATCTCATGAGCTTTAACTTAAACATGTGCTCATAGTCCCTTTGTCCACATAAGGTAGCATATTCATAAGTTTTGAGGATTAGGTTGCTGGATCTTTGGGGTGGTTATTCTGCCAATAGTGTCCCGTATGGTTGTTGAAAAGATGACATAATCTCTGTGAAGGAGTTACATACATGGCAAAGAATGAATGAATTCTTCCTTTGCTGCTGTGTCTACTTTGCCCCCACCCCCATTGTACACTGAAGCTCCCGTACCTGCAGAAAGGTGCTTGGATACTCTTCCTAACATACGATGCCTTGAACTTCACGGTCTCGCCACCAGCAGGCAGTCGTGGTCCACCCTGCCCCCTTCTCTGTGCATCCAGCCTCCATGCTTTTGTTCAAACCACTGTCACCTTCTCCTGCAGGATCTTTCTTTCAGGTCTCCTCACTTCTTATATGGCACAATTCCTATTAATTCTACACAATTCAGTTGAAGCATTACTCGTTCAGAAAGCCGCCCTTGGCCCATGCCTGCTTCCTCAGCCTGGCCAAGCACCTCCTTTGGGGTTTTTCTGTCCTTGCCTTGACTGTGGGACCCAACTCACTGTCTCATAGATATCACACAGGTGTCACTGTCCTCAGTATAACGTCCCTTTTGCAGAGAGAAGGGCCATCTCTGCATCTGAGGGATTCAATGCTTGGTGCACAATTAAGCACTCAACTGAAGTTGGCTATTGTAAATGCTCTCAAGGCCGTTGACAAACCGGGGTTACCTGAGCTGCTGCTGTAGACAGTCAGCGGTAGCAATGCTTCCAGCTGATAGCACAGACAGTGCCAGGAAGCTTCACCAGTTTACTGAGCTCTTCTGTATTGAGACAGAAAGCCTGAGTCCATCCCCAGAGAAGGTGGGGCATGATCTATGGACACTGAGCATGTTGTTTTGGAGGTGAGCTAAGCAGACATAGGTTTCAGACACAGTTTAGGGGGCTCCCAGATGTGGTTGAGCCCCCCACAGGATGTCCTGCTTTACAGAGAGTCTTGGCGTTCCAAGTGCCTATTGCACATTGGGAAGATTAAATATGCTCACATGACAATGACATGGCCCAAGGGTATAAATTGTGCATCTTTGTCATGTAGAATTGACTGTCAGTGACTGAGCACCATGGAGGGAGGTCGCCATGTGGCTTGAGCACAGCCCTCTGCTTTGGAAGTGGCCACCCTCCATTTTGAATCCTGGGCCCACTTTCTCACTATATGGCCTTGACAGTCTGATGGCTCCTGAGCCTTGTTCAGCACAGCAATCCTGACAATGATACTGTGACTCTGAGTCATACGGCCCATGAGCCAGGCACCTGCCAAATACCTTACAAGAATGAGTCTACCTGATCCTCTCCTCTCCTCTGGACGTGAAGTGCCTCTTCATTTATAGAAGAGGCAGCTGAGGCACAGGGTGCACAGGATGGTTCCATTTGTTTTCCAAGGTCTGGCAGCATTCACGGAAGGGGCTGGGGTGTGACCTATGTTCCTTGCTCCATGTCCACTGAGTGGAGTGATGGAGTCCGTGATCTGCCTGCCTCCCACAGTGGACCTGAGGAATCAGGGGAGATCACAGATGTTAAATGACTCAGATGTAGACGCTGAGCACACCCTGTTTTTGTAGTTAACAAGTCAGTTAACTAGTTAACAAGTCACCTTTCTGCAGGCTTTCTTTTCATAGTTCCTCTCCTCCTATGAAGGCTTCCCAGATTTCTCCAGACTATTCTCAACCCCTGTTGTTCTAATAAGTTATTTCACTGACTCTTTCAACAAGTATCTACTATGTTGTAAACCCCCATGTCCCAGGCACTGGAGATTTGGGGTAAACAAATCACGTGAAGTCCTGGCTCTCCTGGCACCTGTGTTCTAGCGGGGTGTCCACCAACAACACGAACCCAAGTAAACGGGAGAAGCACAGATAGAAGCGATCTCTGGGAGGGTAATACTATCCAGGAGCCTGACATAAACTGACAGCTGTGTATTTATAGACGAGAGGCAGGAGTGAAATCAGGCTTCCAGAAGAAGTGCCTCTGAAGCTGAGCCCTGGGTGATGGGGAGGCACCAAGTTGGGGTGTTTAAAGCCTGGAAGAAAATCCAGTGGGCAGGAGAGAGGGCAGATCGGTGGAGGGCAGGGAGGCGGGTGAGAGGGCGGACATGTGGAGGGCCGAGAGGCAGGTGGGATCCAGGTTAGGGAAGACCAGGACAGAAGTTTCTGTTTTGATCATGGGAGTGCCGTGACCTGATGGGGAAGTTGAGCAGCCCCGTCTAGCCGGTGCCCAGGTAGTGAAAGGTGAGGGGGACAGGGTGGAGACAGTGCAGAGAGACCAGTTCGGAGGCTGTTCTTGTACCCACATGAGAGGTGGTTTAGTCAGAAAGTGGGAGTGACAGCAATGCCCCAGCACGCAGGGGCTCTTGGGAGGTATAAGCCTCTGCTGGGACTGAAAACTCTACCATCAGAAACGAGCCAAGTACTTCCCTCCACTCCTTTGTAAGCATTTGTGTGTCAGTTAAGACTGAAAACAAGAAATGCATTTCCAGATGAATTTTATACCACCACCCACGAAAGCTCTGCTCTCCTTTCGACAGATCTTTAGATGTTAGACTTTGCCAGATGTGTACATTTTGAGAATAAGCAAAAGCAAAAATTAAGCCATCAAGTGTGAAATGCGCTGTCAGTGTCCATTTATTCTTTCTCAACAGGGCAGCATGTCCTCCACTCACGGCAGAGGTGATGGGTGTGTGTGTGTGTGACTGTGTGTGTGATCTCTCCACACTCACTGTAGAGGTGAGGGGTGTGTGTGTGTGTGTGTGTGATCTCTCCACTCACATGAGAGGTGAGGGGTGTGTGTGTGACTGTGTGTGGGTGTGATGTCTCCACACTCACTGTAGAGGTGAGGGGTGTGTGTGTGACTCTCTGTGTGTGTGTGATCTCTCCACACTCACTGTAGAGGTGAGGGGTGTGTGTGTGTGTGTGTGTGTGACTCTGTGTGTGTGTGTGATCTCTCCACACTCACTGTAGAGGTGAGGGGTGTGTGTGTGTGTGTGTGTGACTCTGTGTGTGTGTGTGTGACTCTGTGTGTGTGTGTGATCTCTCCACACTCACTGTAGAGGTGAGGGGTGTGTGTGTGTGACTCTGTGTGTGTGTGTGATCTCTCCACACTCACTGTAGAGGTGAGGGGTGTGTGTGTGACTCTGTGTGTGTGTGTGATCTCTCCACACTCACTGTAGAGGTGAGGGGTGTGTGTGCGTGTGTGTGAGACTGTGTGTGTGTGTGATCTCTCCACACTCACTGTAGAGATGAGGTGTGTGTGTGTGTGACTCTGTGTGTGTGTGATCTCTCCACACTCACTGTAGAGGTGAGGGGTGTGTGTGTGACTCTGTGTGTGTGTGTGACTCTGTGTGTGTGTGTGATCTCTCCACACTCACTGTAGAGGTGAGGGGTGTGTGTGTGTGTGACTCTGTGTGTGTGTGTGATCTCTCCACACTCACTGTAGAGGTGAGGGGTGTGTGTGTGACTCTGTGTGTGTGTGTGATCTCTCCACACTCACTGTAGAGGTGAGGGGTGTGTGTGTGTGTGTGTGTGAGACTGTGTGTGTGTGTGTGATCTCTCCACACTCACTGTAGAGATGAGGTGTGTGTGTGTGTGACTCTGTGTGTGTGTGATCTCTCCACACTCACTGTAGAGGTGAGGGGTGTGTGTGTGACTCTGTGTGTGTGTGTGATCTCTCCACACTCACTGTAGAGATGAGGTGTGTGTGTGTGACTGTGTGTGTGTGATCTTTCCACACTCACTATAGAGGTGAGGGGTGTGTGTGTGTGTGTGACTGTGTGTGTGATCTCTCCACATTGCGTTGGTTTCTCTCTCTCATTCTATCCGAGGGACTGATTCTTGGTGACACATTTGGGGAGCTCCTCCCAACCCCTGTGAACACTCTGCGTGTGCCTTAGAGGCATTAAATGTATTGTCCTCTGTCTGGGTGGCCCTGCATAGCTTTGGACACATCCCTGTCTGGGTTTCATGTCACAACAAAATACACGGGTCACCCTAACTTTTCATTGAGGAAAAGAGGCAGATGGTCCTGCAGGGCTGGTTTAGCAGCGTAATTGTCAGACTGCAGGCCCCGGGGATGGGAGTCCCCAGCAATGGTCATGGCCACAGAGTGAGACTCTGTCTCAAAGCATGAATCCTATGTACTCAATTTTGATATGAGGACAATTAATGACAATTAAGGTTATGGGGGGGGAAGCAGAAAGAGGGAAGGAGGGAGGGGGGTGGGGCCTTGGTGTGTGTCACACTTTATGGGGGCAAGACATGATTGCAAGAGGGACTTTACCTAACAATTGCAATCAGTGTACCTGGCTTATTGTACCCTCAATGAATCTCCAACAATAATAAATAAATAAATAAATAAATAAATAAAATAGAAAAATAATTAATTAATTAATTAAGCAAGTAAGTAATTAAAAAAAAAAGAAACAGATCCAAAGACGCTTGGAGCTCAGAAAGATGATTAAATAACCTGCCCAAGTTCACAGCTACAGAAAGACAGAGTCGGGACTGGAGCTCAAAGTTAGACTCACAGTCCCTCTGTAAGTAAAATCTCACATGGTTCTAAACAAAAGTGCATCAAGGCAGCGAAGGCAGGGACAACCTTACCGAGCCTCTCGCAGGCACCTTCAGCAGCTCTGCTCTTGTGTCTGTAGTGTCAGCCCCTACGGGGGCCTCACGACAGCCTGAGGAAAGATGGGGATGCAGCAGGGGGTAGGGGGGATGTGTGGGCCGTTCATTTCTCTAATAGTCCTGTGACACCAATATTTAATATTCTCACCGAGGATATTTCCCATTGTGTCAGTAGAGCCCAGGAAATTGCTCATTGCCAAGAAGGGCCGTATTTATGCTTCTATTAGGGAGAGAGCAGAATGATGTTCTGTTCTGAGATGTCTAGTGCCCTCTGCCAGCCGCAGACAGCTCCGGGTGCTTGTTATTCACCCCCTACCCATCTTTCTCCCCACCTGGTGCAGAACAGCTGGCCTGTGCCATCTTTGTCCAGACCAGAAAGAGGAGGATGGAGCCAGCAACTGGAGCCAGACACTCTGAGCTGTGATGCCTGCATCTTTGGACAAGCCCCTTTCCTTCTCTGAGCCCACTTTCCTCATTTGGAAAATACGAATAACAATGAGAGGCTTTCAGGATGGAACAGGATGGCCGATAAGACAGCGAGTAGGGAATGCGCCCTGTGGGGGCGGCACACACCATGGAGTTGGGCTCATCCTGTCGTAGGCTCCTAAGTAGGAATGCACAGGAAAGACACAGGCGTGGGGCCAGCTCTGCCTGAGGCCACTTCTGACTCTGCCACTTACCAGACTCGTGGCTTCCTAAGACTTTCCACTGGCCCCAGGGGTGCTATGCCATGGCCTGTTATCGCCTGTAGAGAGCTCTCCACTCCCTGCCGCAAGACACGGGCCTTGGTCAGCATGCAGGGCTCCAGCATTGGGTCGGCTGGACGCTGGACCTGCTCTCACCTGGGGCCAGTGGGGGCCAGGATTCCAGCAGCAGCCTTGTCTGAAGTCCCTGTCTCAGCCGGCACTGCCCAGGGGCTGCAGCCCTGCCTTGGTCCTAACAGCCTAATAGTATTCATTGATGGAAGTGACTACAGGGTGTAAGTCACTCTGGCCACAAAGTGCATAAAACACAGCACCCGCCTTCAGAAGGTCAGTATTTAAAGGAGGGAAATAAAAGGAAGGGAACTCCCCAAACAACCGTTTACTGACTGTCTTCTAGTTAGGGATTCTTCTAGTACTTGACTTAAAACCAGTTCTGGTCACCAGCTTTTATAACATAAAATGTCTTCAGCAAGACTGATCTCAGGGAACAATTTAAAGATAATGAAAATTTCATGTTTGCCTAGCAGGATTTTGTTCATAAGAAATGCCAGGAGAACAAGGAGCCCACCTGTGTAGAATATGCACGCCGTAGATGCGTGAGGGCCCCAGACGTCTTCCAAGCACCCTGCCATGGCCCGTGTGCTGAGCCACATGCCTGTCACATCCCGTGTGACAACTCTCCACAGTTGCTTGCAAGCTGCAAATGTCAGGTCATTTTCAAGGTCAAGGGCCGTATTTATTGTAGTATCCCCTCTCCTAGTTTGTGTGCAAACTTACTACCATTTTTATCAGGTTCCTACCACTTTTGTGAAAAATTGTCAGTCCTACAGCCTGTGAGTGTTGTGCCTCCCACCCCAGTTTTTGTTTTTTTTCACTATAAGCCCTGTGGTTTCTACTGTGTGATTATACGTAGCAGAAGAATTTTTAGGAACTCATATGTCCCATTACAGCAAACTTGATTGTACATATCCCATTTGATTTAACTTAATTAAGGCAGGTGGGTATTGTGTCAGGATTTATTATGTGGTGTTATGTTTTCCAGTTTACAAACACAGGAACCGAGGCTCAGCTGTACCCAGGTCGCCGACCCCTCAGGGTGGAGTGGAATAAAAATCTCGGTCAGGATGATTCCAAGTGCAGCTATTAGCTGTGGTGCTTTGTGAATGGAAGAAATATACTTCCCTGATACTCAGGAGAGTCGCAGAGTTAGGACCAAATTTTCACGGAGCATTTGGAGATTTCCAACCAACATTTTCAGGGCTCAGGTGCTATCCGGGGGGATTTAATGTGTGATGCAGCCCACTGCTTCTCTTTAACAGTTGGCATCAGGTTGTTAAGTGTGAACAGTTAGATTTCCTTCAGTACTAAGTTTGGCAGGTGAGATCCCTGACATTTCTCTTTGGCATCTCTTTTTTTTATTATAAAAGTACAACCTCATTCTTTCAGATGCCTGTTTTGGCTTGTGATTATCTTTCGATTTATTTTAAGAGCAATTTTTGTGACAAGTCAAACATTTGTGTTATTTTTGAATATGAGTTCCGTCACAGTCAGCTCAAAATATCAACAAAGCGTTTGGGAGGACGTGGCCAGTGAGTGCAAGGCACACTGATGGTTTGATAAGTTCCTTTCTGGTGATTTTAACCTGACCAAGGTGGATCATGACAAGTTGGAAGCTGTAGTGGAAACAAATCCATCTCAACCTACAGCAAGGTTTGACATGACTGTCCCAACAGTACTGGACCATTTGAAACCAACCAGCAAGGTCAACAAGCTGGATAGGTGGGTTCCAAATGAATTAAACAAGCATCAGAAGAAACACGGTCTCAAAGTTTGCCTTTCTTTGCTGTCACAATATAAAAGTGAACCATTTCTACACATAACATTTCTATTATTATATGGAATGAAAAACGGAGTCTTTTTGGCAGTCACAAATGTTCAGCATAATGGTTGTAAAAAGATGAAGTGCTAAAACACAGCTCAAAACTGAATATTCATCAAAAAATCTAATGGTGTGTGTTTGGTGGTCCAGCACTGGTGTTACCCACTACAGTTACGTGAAACTTGGTTTTCGATGACAGCAGATGTCCACTGTGCCCAGCTGGATGAGATGGGGAGAATGTGTGTGATTAAGCAGCCAAGATTGGTCAACAGAGATGGGCCGATCCTCTTGCAAGACAAAGTTACCACATAAACAACGCTGCTCAGCCTACAGAGGATGGACTTGGAAATTCTCTGTCATCCACTGTGTTCACCATGCCTGGAACCAGCTGACGGCCACTTCTTCCAGGCGCTGGACCACTTTGTGCCATGAAAAATATTCAACTCTCAACAAACTGTGGGAAACACCTCTTGCAATTTCATTGCCACTCGCTCTCTGGGGTTCTTTGATGCTGGAACACAGGGGCAACCGTTAAGATGGCAAAGCTGTGCCTATATTTAGGTGTGTACTTTGATTAATCATACTGCATTTGGTTTGAGGAGTCCAAATTTCTGATTTGAAATCAGACATTTCCGCAGTAACGATCTAAGATGTCCTAGGGAATGCAACCCAGGCCTCTCAGCAGGAGACATGCAAATGCTCCCTAACTCCAGCCCCCAAGGGCTCACACTTTGATTCAGACAGCATGCGGTATCTGAATCTGCAACGCAGATAGAGCAGACATCCTCCCTGCTGACCTGATGGAGGAGCCACTCCTGGGATGGGGCGACATGGATGCCTAGGAAGGAAGCATTCCAAACCCAGGGTGTGGTGGGTAAGGTCAAAAGCTGCTGGAAACAACTGTGGGGTCAGTGTCAAAACGCAAGGGTGGCGCAGGGAGCTGAGGGCGGCCCCGCCCTGCATGGACTGAGCCGTGTGAGTTGGATGGAGCCCTTACTGCAATCATGAGCCCCGGTCTTCCTATATCATCCCTCCTGCCTACTCCAGTATCAGAAACCAAGACATGTCCCGATAATCATCTTTTACACACCCAGCCTGTTTGATGAGTTGTCAGGAACCTACAGCAAATGAGAAACAAAACAACAAAGACCAGGGTAATCGCTTCTCCTAAAATTGTTTCTGGATTCTGTTTTTAGGATGCAGGGTGACCTGCTTTTATGCCCCTATTTAGCAAGCCCACAGTTTGGCGTGTGACAGCGGGCAGGCCAGCAGACTTTCAGTGTGCTTCCTGAGGGCCTTGCTCTGTATTCCTTGCCAGTTAAATCCACCCACAAGCATCTGTGAGTTTTCTCCAGGGCAAATGCAGCTGGGGTAGCTGGCGGTGGAAGGCAGAAGACAGAGCAGCAGTCCCTGAACCCTGGTGTTTGTGGAGTGGAGAAGGAGCCTGGACTGGGGCAGGTAAGGGCAGACAGGGCAAGATCCTAAACCTTTTCATGGGGGTTACTCTGGGCCACCACAGCAAAGGACCACGCCGAGTGGCTTCAGCAACAAAAATGCTCTGGTGGTTCTGGAGAACAGAATTCTGAGACCGAGATGTGGGCAGTGTTGTCCCTACTTGGGCTTCCCAAGAAGGACGTCCTCCCTCCCAGCCTGGAGACCTCCCCACATCTCTCCTGGTTGTCCGTCCTCCAGCTGCGTTTGTGTCCAGATGTCCTCTTCTGATGAAGACGCCAGTTATCCTGCATCAGGGCCCACCCCTCACTTTAACCCGATGACCCCTGTAAAAATTCTACCCCTCAATAAGCTCATATTTTAAGGTATTTAGGCTATTAGGCCTTCAAAGTGTGAATTTGGGGGGGAGGTAAATAATTTAACTCCTAACAGTGGTTACTTCAGCTTTAAACACTGTCTGTTCTTTTTTCAAGCTACTCAAAGTGGCCAATACACATCCTCAGAAAGAGGGTTTCGGTGTCCTCACCTCTGAGGAAGTGAGGGTGTGTGTGTGGGGGGACCCCGAGGTCTGAGTATCTGGGATCCACCATCTCCTGTTGTTTCCTTGATAAGTGCACTGCTTTTCTTCAAGAAAATGAACTCAATTGATTCTATCTACTATGCCAGAAAAGGGCCTCTAGTTTTCCCTTCACTTAGAGAGATACTAGTGTGATGAAACCATTTTCAAATTTGAGGGCTGTATATAGCAGTGTTCTTGCCCTTGCTATGAAGATAGAAAAACTGCTGAGGACACGTCAAGGTGACAGGTGTGGGCAGCAAGTCTGTGAATCTAGCAGACACTCGGAGGAGGAATTTGTTTTTGCAGTTTGGCTAACGTCCAATAGTCATGGCTGTTACCCGGGTCAGTGTTGCTTCTGGGCAGGCTGTACATGAAGGAAACACACACTTCTGAATCAGCCCCCGGAGCAAGTCTCTGCTCTGAGACCTGCTTGTGGTAGACAGCCCTATTCACACCAATAACATCTCTCTAAGCCTCAGTTTTCTCATCTGTGAAATGGGTTAATAATTCCTACTACCACTAGGATTGTTACAAAAATTAAATATATTCAGTGACTTTTAGAAAACGTGAAAAACCAAATAAATAAATAAATAAATAATAATAATAAAGAAACCCGCAAATACAAGACAGAACGTGTGTCCTATTGCTTAATTTATATAGGGATCTTTACAGGAGACTTGAACACCCATTAGGGCAGTTAAAAAGCAGGAGAAAAAACATGTATAAAAGTGTCACCTTCCTTCCCTCTGCATTCAACATTCTTATATTAATAGTTTTAAGTGAGAAAAAAATCAGTACAATAAACCATTCATATGAATTCATTTTCAAAGTAGGGAAAGATGATTAATTGGTTAATGGATGAGTGTGTTCACCGGTTAATGAATTTTATAAGTTGGTTAAATGCTGTACCTGTTCAGTGAGGTTTTATGTCATGAATATTCAGTTAGTACAGATTTTCATTTAGTGAATTGCACTTTATGAATATGTATTTAGAAGAGTCTCACTTTTCCACATTTAAATGGATTTAGTGCCCTTAGATGAATTTTGATGCTCTGTGGAAAGCAAAAGAACAGAAGCAGTGATGCCTGTGTTAGCCTTTGTCTCAAAAATAATAATAATGAAATAATAAATAAGTAAATAAACAAAAATTAAAAAACCCCACACTCTCTCCCCTGTCAAAAGAAAACAGAAGGGACCAGCTTCTCAGAGCAATGGCCAAAAGCAAAAATACGAACACAGAACAGGGCGAGTGAGTGAATTAGCAAGTGGGTTGTTACAGAAGTGAAGGAATTAACATCAGCTGGCGGAGACAAAGCGTGGACCCTTAAAAGAGCAGACCCAGGACACTGTTGTTTCAGGAGCTCTAACTACGTGTCCTCGGTTCCAGCTGTGTTGTGGTAAGTGCCAGGGACGGCACTCAACATTGAGAATGAATTTATTTGCCCATGTAACCCTGACGACCCCTCTGCAGATGATAGAGCCCCCATTTTACAGATGGAGAAAAATAGGTTGCGGGTGAAATAAGTTTCCTCAGTCACAAAGAGGTTGTGAGACTGAGTGTGACCCCACGAAGTCTGAGCCCAGATGTCAGTTAAAATGCTTTGTATGAGAAGGTGAAATAAGTTTCCTCAGTCACAAAGAGGTTGTGAGACCGAGCGTGACCCCACGAAGTCTGAGCCCAGACATCAGTTAAAATGCTTTGTACGAGAACAGGAGCTGCCCTGGCTTGTCCAGGAGCAGGAGCCCTCTGGATAAAGAGAAGAAAGTTATCATAATGATAGCCTACATTTATTGAGGGCTTATTACGTAACAGGGACTTTACATGATGGTTAGTCTTCAAATTAAGCCATTGAAATAGTAGGGAAAGGTAACTGGTGAGGGAGAGGTAACTGAGATGCAGGTTATCTTGGTCCATTCCAGCTGCTATAACAAAATATAATCCTGAGTGGCTCAAACGACGGAATTGTTTTCCTCACAGTTATTGAGGACAGGGAGTCCAAGGTCAAGGTGCCCCAGATTTGGAGTCTGCTGAGGATCTGCTTTCTGGTTCGTAGACAGGTGTCTCACACTGTGTCCTCATATGGCAGAAGGGGTGGAAGCCTCTATGGGCCTCTTCAGTAGGGGCACTAATCCCAGTCAGAAGGTCTCCACCTTCATGACCTAATTACCTCCCAAAGTCCCCACCTCCCAATACCACCACATTTAAAACTAAGTTTCAACATATACATTTGCTAGAAACACGGTCTATAGCAGAAGTGAAATTCAAATCGTTAACAAGTGAATAAAGCCAGAATCCTGGGATGGTCACCACCACACTGGACTTCCACTTGAGCAGGAGACTGATAGTTTTCCTGCCTTGGGCAGAAATAGCTCAGATGTGGGGACAAGTATTGTTCTAAAAAATGAAGACCTGGGGTCCATTCAGGAGTGAGGATATGAGGAAGGTTCAGGCAGGAGCTGACACTTGTGGACTTTTCTTGGGACCCTAAGATTAAGATCGGATTTACTCTTTAGTTTATTTTTCAGTGGGAGACAGCTGTGGAGAGGAAGGCTAGAGTGGGATACTGTGGTATCCAGAAAGGCCCTTAGCACAAACAGATGCTTCAGAGAGCCACCGAGTGCTGTCGCAGCACAGTGCCCTCCCCCACTGCCACCCGGCTGTCTTGCTGCGATAGTCACCTGGGCATCCACCCTCAAGAAGCTTAGCATTGTCAAGGAACCGTGGTGCATGTCTTGACATCCGAGTCCATCATTCCTAGGGACACTTGAAGAAGTGGGCTGGAGAACAATAGCAAAATAAGAATTTTCAGGAATAAAAAATTATTCAAAAAAATCACTTTTAAGGAAATGATTCAACGAGGCTTATTGTTCTTAAGAGAACAGCATCACACTCTCAGAACTCACAGCAACAGGAACATTCCCACTGCGTGTATTTCCCCATGCAGGTGATAGCCCAGGGACAGCTCCGGGGGACTTTCCAAGGGTTCTGCAATAGCATATTTCAAAGGAGTCACTCAAAGATCAGACAGGCAAGGACACACAGCCCAGAGGGCTGCCTGTGGCCTCAAATTTGATTTCTCAACAGAGCACGATTTAATGGACATAATTAAAGCTCTTTAGTTTAAACAAAACAAAAACAATAAAACAACCCTAGACCCAAATAACAGTGCAGACTAATGATACTGACCCTGTGTGGGACTGCAACGTTCAACGTGGGATAAAATGGTGAAAATTCTCTACTGGAAGACTTTTAAAAACCCTGGAGAGCCTTGAGGACTTGAGATGTGGGACAGAGAACAGATAGCGTAGGTAGCGACCTGGTTAAAACGTCGGCTGACCTGTGGCCCTCTGTGTAGGCCCTTCTGTGTGTCTTCAGCCACAGATTTATGTTCTGTTCATTTAAACCTTGTGAGAAATCCCAGGAAAGGTAAAATCACCCTTCTTGTTTGGTTTCAGAAATCGAACTCAGAGAAGTTAAGGAAGTTGTCTAAGATGACACAGCTACTAGCAGCAGAACCAACTTTTTACCCCTTCCCTGTAAAGGCCATCTGCTCCAAGGATAGAGCAAACCTCTAGTATCTAATTTTAAAGGTGAAAAAAATAGCAACAACAATAACTTTTTTTTGAGACAGAGTCTCACTCCATCAGCCTGGGTAGAGTACCCTGGTGTCATTGCAATGCACAGCAACCTCAGACTCCAAGGCCCAAGGGATCCTCCTGCTTCAGCATCCAAGTATCTGAGACTATAGGCACCCAATACCCAGTTAACTTTTTTATTTTTAGGAGAGATGGTGTCTCAGTCTTGCTCAGGCTGGTCTTCAACTCCTGAGCTCAATCAGTCCACCTACCTTGAGCTCTCAGAGTGCTGGGATTAATTGTAGGAACCACTGCACCTGGCCAACAATAATTTTTTTTTTAACTTTATGAGATAGATAAAAATGAAGACCAATTAGAAATAGTTTCAAAAAAAGGAAGATGTTTTGTCAAAGATCAAATTGTCGTGAGGGAGAAGGATTTTTTAAACTTGTTTCCCCCGCCCATGGAGAAAATGGGTTCAGGCCAGTCAGGACCAAACGATCAAGTTCATGAGAAATTTTGATAAGAAGACAACCAAGCTAGGAAATTAGAATTTTTAAAGCAGCTAATGGCCCAGACAGAGCTTCTGAATGGAATTTCCCAGGTCTGTCCATTGGAAATCTCACAGCAGACAGGGAAGGAGCAGAAACATTTATCATTGCAAGGGAGAATATTTTGTTCACTTATGCGCAACCCATTCAAGTAAATGAAAAGACACACCCAGCAGGGTGGGCGTCTTACTTGTGATGTCAAATGTGTCTGCTGATGTCCTCGGCTCTCAAACGTGGACTCAGTCCTCCAGGGGACCCCGGAGTTGAGAGTGGGTACAAAGGCTCCCAGCAACAATGTGCCTGAGGCCTCCTGGCCGAGAAAGGAGGAATCCATTTACATCACATCTCTCTGACTTGCCCGTCCAGGGACTGAGGGGCACCTGAGCCCTGTGCCATGATGAGGGAGGGAGGACCAGAGGTGTTCTGCTGGGGTGAAAATACAACAGGCGCTGACTTCAAGCCAGGCAAAATGCATACAAGCAGAAATTCTCTGGTCCAACGAGGATCACGGGTATTCCGGGAGAGTTGCTGTGAGGCAAGGCAGGCTGCTCAGTGACCGTCCAGGCAACGTGGCCTAGGAGGAAGCAGATGGAGACCCTGGTGTCCCACGTCCTGCGTGTGGACATCAGCTCTACCACTTTCAAGGTCAAGGTCAGTGGACTTAGGCAGACACCTGGAATTCCTGATGAGCAGCGGCACCAAGATGGTCTCAGACAGGCCTGACATTCATGGGAGGTGCGCTTCAGTCAGCTTCGGCTGCTGTGCCAGATACCGTCGACCAGGTGGCCTAAACAACAGTAATTTATTTTTTCACACTTCTGGAGGCTGGGAAATCCAAAATCAAGGTGCCAGCCAATTTACTTGCTGGTGAGGGCTCTCTTCCTGGCTTGTAGACACCCACCTTCTCACTGTGTCCTCATATGGCGGCGAGGAGGGGAGAGAGAGAGAGAGAGAATATATTCTTCCTTATAAGGCCACTTTCTATCAGATTAGAGATCAACACTCATTATCTCATTTAACCTTAATTACCTCCTAAAGATCCTATTTCCAAACACAAGTGCCTTAGGGTTAGGCCTTCACCCCAGGAATAAGACTGCAGGTGGGAAGGGCCACAGGAGGGAAGCCTCAGTCTCTAACAGAAAGGCTGACGTCTGTGAAGTGAGAGAGGGAGGGAAGTCTGAGTAGAAGGATCTTTGACTGCAGCACGGTCTGCAGAAAGGTCTGGCCAGGCTCAGGCTGTTCTGGAGCCAAAGTGACCCACCAGAGGAGCCTCTCGCTGGGTGGGAGTGGGGCATCTGGCATGGTCAGGCTCCAGGACAGGAGGACGGCAGGAGTCGTGGTTCCCACAGCAGGGTGACAGGGTCAGTGGCAGCAGGCGCCGCTGTGAGTCCAGTGAGCCTCGGGCAGCAGGACCTCTGGCCAGTGCATTTGCTTGGCTGCTTCTCTGAGTGAACAAGGATGAGATGGCAGCAAAGTGTGGGGTTCAGCGAGCTCTGGGCAGGACTGACAGAGTTGATGTGAAGTGTGTGGCTCTGCGCCTCGCACAGGGTGAGCGCTCTAGTTAGAACGCACGTCTCGTACCCCCTGGTCTTTGGTGGGTGGCAGATGAAGAGAGCTGTCATTAAATATTCATCTCAGGCTGTGCCTGTTGATTACCAACCCCCACAGTTCCATTAAATACACCACTGGCTTTCCTGCTTTGTAAAAGCTCCCAGAGGTAATCGGTGTGGGTGCCAGGAAAGGTTACTGCTCTATAAAAGGGAGAAAGGGCTCGATTTTCCTGACCTGAGGTGTGTGACCATAACGTGCAATTGTAAGTGCCTTCGTTATTTATTTGTCTCGGGTTCGGTTGGAGGAACCTTAGAATTACAGAGTCTCAGAATCAAATGGAAAATTTTAAGCCATCTGGTCCCAGTGCTGTGCACTGCTTAGTTTTCCCAAAGAAATGGTACTTCAGCCTCTTTCCACCAGCAGCTATGATGAGAAGCATACTGTTTTGGGCTGTGTTCAGGCTGCCTTCTGCCTGTCTCTCTCCATGCCTCTCCACCGCCCTCTGCTTTTCTCTGGAAAGCTCATCTCCACCGGCTGCCCCTTGCTTCCAGTTGGATTTGGCCAACACATGTAGTCGCCAGGCGGCAGGATGTGGCAGGTGGGGCGAGGGAAGGCAGGCCCCGATTTCCCGGGGCCTCGTGGTTCCCCGATGGAGGTCATCACTCCTCTCAAGCTCCTGGGTGTGGCTTAACTGTGTCTCCTCTTTTTTTTTGTTTTGTATTATTACCCTGGTTTTCACATTCCATTCTGTGGCCCCTCCAGCTCCTCTGCACCTTCGCAGTTTAAGTTTGCCGTCGCTTTCTTATTGGCATCCTCGCTGCCACAGACTGTTTTAAACTTATTAAAAAGTCTTCCACAGAGAGGTGATGAGCCCCCTTGCGGTCACACCCACCCATTCCCATCTTTTCAGGTAACCGTTCAAGTCCACAAGGCAGAACTCAATGGAAATTAAAAGCCCGAAAGTACAGACGGTGCCGCTTTCAACACGGAGGCTTTTGTGACTAAGGTTTTAAGAGGCATTTTGTGAAAAATCAAATTCAAAAGTTAAATATTTCTAACCATCCAGCTGAGCTGAACAATCTTTGTGTTCCTTCCATTCACAGACTTTTCTAAGTCTTTTAATACTCAGATTCTCAGTCTCCAGCACCTCTTAGGAAACACCATCGTCGCACGGTCCTCTGTCCGGCAGGTGCTCTCCGGAACTGTGTTGAATAAAGTATTGATACTTTCCATCTGCCCTCAGGTTCCTCCAGGGACTCTCTACACAGCTATAATGCCATCATATTCTCATTTTGAGTGACTGGAAAAAGAAACTGGGGAAATAAAAGAGAAGGCAGGGAGAAAAAGAAGGGAATAAACTCGCAGCCTCACCACACCAGCCACCCGCTTAACTGCGTTTGGAACAACGTATTCTCTTAGTGCACAGAAGAATAATTCTACGTGTTGTAATTATATCTCCTTTTTGTTCTGCATTTTCCAACAGCATTAGAAACATGTGCAGATATTTTTATGAAGCTTTCTGAAAAAGAAACTTTATGTAGTCGTAAAGATCATGGGATAGACCATTGTATTTCCACACCGAGCTTATCGTTGGATCAATGAGTTGTTACTCTTTAACCTGTTCATAAGCTTTGACTATTCTGAATGTTACAATGTGTATCTTTTGAAGCAAGACTTTCTGTTGTTGCCCTTTGTCTTCAATTTCTTCCTTTAGGTCAGTGGTTCTCAACCTTTCTTGTGCTGCGGCCCTTTAATACAGTTCCTGTGGGTCACGACCCACAGGTTGAGAACCGCTGCGTTAGGCATTATTCTCAGAATTAACCCTATGTATCAAAACAGACAATTACCAATCTCTAGTACCACGAAATGTACAAAAAATTTCTGTATAACCGTACCTTAGGCCAGCAAAATATTGTCATCAATGCAAATCCTGCAAGGTGTGTCCCTGGAAAAGATTATCAAGGCTGTGGAAGGGAGCATGGCAGACAGAACGTGGTGACAGTCTGGAAGGGCCACGCCATGGACGATGTCCTCATGGTTGTAGAAAAAGAGTCGTGAAAATCATCAAACCTGAAATCATAAATTTCCACAGAAGAAAACTGTGTGGAGGTGGCATGCATGACTTGACAGGATTTATGGCACATCCAGTCAAGGAAATGATGAACGAGATTACAGACATTGCTACAGGGGAGGTGCTGGTAAAGGGTTTCCTAACACAGATCTTGCAGAAACTCAAGGGCTATCAGACATCACGGCAGAGAGACTGGCAGGCTGTGGGCTGGGCTGCTCACACATATGTTTCCAGCATTTGGGGAGGCCTGGGTGGGAGGGTCACTGAGGCCAGGAGTTCAGTAGCAGCCTGAGCTATATAGCGAGACCATGATCTCTAAAAAAAATTTTAAAAATTAGCTGAGCACAATGAAATGTGTCTGTAGTCCCAGCTACTCAGGAGGCTGAGGCAGGAGGATTGCTTAAGCCCAGGTGTTGGAGGCTGCAGTGAGCTATGATGACACCACTGTACTCTAGCTTGAGTAACAGAGCAAGATTTTGCCTCTAAAAAAAGTGCCTATAAAAATGGACCTATATATTTTGAAAGGCATATTCATCTGGAGACAATGTGAGATGCAGAAAGGGGAGAGACATTTTTCTCTTGAAAATCACGGATAAAAGCCACTTTATTGGATCCCTGACCTCATCTTCCTTTCTCTAATATCCATGACTGTTGTCACTGTTCAACATATGCTTGGTATTTAGGGAAGGGTCTGAGGGGCTGTGTGAGGCCGAGTAAGCCACACACCCTCTCTGAGCTTTATCTAATGAATCAAGGTGCCGGATGAGATGCGCCACACTCCAGGAACACAGTGCTCACTGGACCCCCATTATCTGCCCATGGACCATTATCTGGACCATGAGAGGGAGAGCAGGAGGTGATGACTGGGACGAGAGGTGTGAACCTGCCGTCTGAATTCCAATGCCTGTGAGAGTCAGCCATGAGACGTGGGCACCAGAACAACACTCACCCCACTGCTCTGCCTGGCTTTGCCCTGTGTCCAGATGAAGAGCCAGGTGGATGCGGAGCATGGCCAAGTGGAGAGAGAGCCTAAGTGCAGGATCAAAGGACAACAGGAACTGGGACCCGACGCCTTACAGGGTGTCAGCTTCCCCCAGCCGAGAGCTTCACACTCCTCCCTGCTGGCAACCTTCTTCCTGCCCCTCACATCTCTGCCCTTTCTCTTTTCCCAGACCTCAGCTCCTCCTGCTCCCTCACCCTGACACCATCCCTGGCATGGAAGGCCCTGTGTGGAGACGCCATCGTCCATCACCACCCATCTTCCCAGGCTGCTCTGCCCACGCGGCCCTCACCCCGAGGTGCGTGTGCACGCGGCTGTGCAGTGGGTACTACCCCGAGGCGCGTGTGCACGCGGCTGTGCAGTGGGTACTACCCCGAGGCGCGTGTGCACGCGGCTGTGCAATGGGTACTAATTTCATCTTCTGTCTCCCTCAACTGCAATTGAAGCAGCGGGAGAGAAGGCATGGCTTCCTCTGCGCCCTGTGTGCAGATGCCTGATCTGTGTCAATAGCTATATAAATATTTGTCAAGTGAGTGGATGGGTGCGTAAGTCCCAGGAGAAATCCCTGCAGAAACGGGGTGCAAGACCGAGCATTCTGTGCCAAGTAGAGGCTCACGAGGGCTCCTGGCACTGCCTGATGTATAGGGGGTGGTTCTGGGCATGGCTGGGGGTGGGGGAGGGGGAAGCTACTTTATCCCCACCATTGGTTCTCATTGCCCCCGCATGGCAAGACTAAAAGAAAGGCTTTCCATTGCTTCATCACTGCTTTTATACTCGGACCCCTCATTGTCTACACTCAAACTCTCCCCCTGCCCTTGGCACACTACTGGGTTTATAGGTGAACCCTCTGCTCAAGATGGACCAAGAAAATATTAAATCAAGGAAGGTAGAGGAACCTCAGTTATAATGTTAGCTCTCTATTGAATATTGAAATATAGATAGTATTAGCTCTCTACCAAATATTTAAATATAGATGATATTAGCTCTCTACCAAATATTTAAATATTGTTTCAACAAACATTTGTTGAGTACCTATTACAAGCCAGTGGTGTGTGACGTGTGAGGGACACAGGTGACAAGCAGCTCCTGGGATCTGCACCTGCTCGAAGATCAGACCCAGGAGGGCGCTGAAGGGTCAGGTGTTCCCCAGAGGTGGGACTCAAGTGCTTGCGGATCCCATTGAAATGCCGAGGGCATCTACCGGCCACCTTTGGGCACCTGGGACGTGAAATCCAAGATGTAATGTGCCATGTGGGCTCCAGAGCCACACAAGCCACTCTGGGTGACAAGGGGAGGAAAATGTGAGCAACGCTTAGAGACATGGAAAGATATGGCCTGTGTGGGGACACAGGGTAGTGTGTCCAGCACTCTTCTGGAAGAGCAGGGAAAGAGGACAGGAAGGTCAAGGTGGGCTGGGCACGCAGCCAGCTTTGGCTGCCACATTGGAAATAAACCCCAAGAAACAACAAAGGACAAGGACCTTCCATCAGTACGAGGCCACTGGGGTGTGTGAAGGCAGAAGGGCAGGGCGAGCCCCGTGTGCTCTGGGCACCCCCCGGGTGTGGGGCTCAGAGGCAGCGTGGCTGCCCGCACTCTGGGCTGCCCCGGTTAAGAAGGGGGCTCCTCCGCCTCGCACCTGTTTTCCACATCGATGTTTCTACCCTTTTATTTACTGCCAGTTTTCTGAACCTCAGAAACCCATTCATGTTTATTAATGACTACCTGTAGCACATCTCAAGTGTGACATTTAGAGACTCGAAGCTGTTTGAAATATGAGATTGCCAAGGAAACAAAAATCCCTCTGCATTTGAAACTCTTTCACTCCTGCCTCACCCGTAGCTGGGGAAGAAGGGCTCATGGGTTCTCAAACCCCAAAGCTTGCTTCATGGGAAGAGGAGGTAACGGTGATGTATTTCAGATACTAGTTGTCGTTGTTGTTTTAAACAATGGATGTGTCAAGGTCTTTGGTAGGAAAAGCTCATTTTCCCCAGTGCAGTGACACAGCATGGTCTGAGTAGACGCGTTGGTGAATGATGGGCGTGTGAGCTCAGGACGGACAGAGCAGGCTCCGTGTGCTGTGAGGAAGGACGTCGGAGTTCGTGTGGGGCGGCCCTGGGCTCAGCCCCAGCCACACTTTCCTGCTCGAGGTTTGAGGAGACAGAATACACCAAACGATGAATTCTCTGCCAAGGTCAAACTTACATTTAATTCAAAGTGGTGGTGACACTGTGGCCCGCAGGCTTGACTGCAGGGTCTCCGTTCTTCTCACCAGCACCTTCCAGCTCTTTCTTCCATCCCCCAAAGGAACACCACCCATCCCTTGACCACTGGGTGGGGATGTGAGAGGATGGCCTCTCGGGGCGGAGGAGATCTCTCCAGCCCCGGCAGAGGATTCACCATCTCGTGCACAAGCCTCTCGTGTGTGTGCTGAGCGAGCCGCGTTTGCTCGAGCCCCTGGCCCTGGAGGCTGTTCTGGGAGACATCAGTGCACAGGGGAGGGAGGGAGGCCCTTCCCTGGGAGGAGGCTCTAGGCCCTGGTTGCCCAGGAATCCTGCAGGAGAGACGACTGGGAGATTCCTCCAAGGTGGTAACCAACTTCAAGTGTGCGACCCGCGGCCAAGGATGAAATACTGATGTAGTTATTGTATAACTACGGGAAACAAGAGTGTATCTGCCAAACAAATGTCCCACCTGCCACTGTTCCTCCTCCTCTCCCTTCTCCTCGTTCCTCTCCTCTTTTTATAAGAGGAGATAGTAGTTTTATAAACCACTAAAGTGATTTATGTTTTCAAGTATCTAAACCCTGGATGCTTTAAATCCTCACATTTTGGGTGGAGCAGGTGGCGATGCTGGGAGGGCAGAGGACTGCTGTGTGACGGAGGTCTTCCTGGTCCTGCACTTGTCACTGACCTGTAATTCTGCGCCCTTCTGCCCAGATGGAACGTGGAACTGTGGCCAAATCCACGGGGATTAGAATCTAACTGTGCCCCCCCAGCTGTTGTGTCTTTGAGGATATTCTTGGCTGTCTCTGAGTCTTACTTTCCACGTGGAGATAACAGATTTGCACTGCATCAGCCGCAAGATTGTGGTGACGCGTTACAGTGGGAACAGGTGCGTTCTAACATGTGTCTGCCACTCGGTGGGTCTTCTTGTTGACAGAAGCCCATCCAAAGATGAACAACCTGTTTTTCTTTTTAAAAATTACTGTGGGTACATAATAGTCATAGGTACTTACAGGGTCCGTGCGATGTTTTGACACAGGCGTGCAGTGTGAATTAATCAGATCAGGGCAATCGAGATGCCCAGCACCTCAGGTGTTTCTCCTTTCTTTGTGTGAGGAACTCTCCAGTTCCACTCCAGCAATTTTAAAGTACACCCTAACTTATTGTTGATTTGAGGCACTTGGTTGTGCTATCAAATATTGAACACACTATTTTTACACAAGGCAGATACACTCTTGTTTCCTGTGGTTATACAAATGAGCTGAATATCGTCTCAAGGTGGTGTGGTAGAGACCCCTTAGCTCAAAAGCCCACCAACCCCAAACTTAAGTTTTTGCATTTCCAGTGACATGTCTTAAATGTGACCCAAATAACCCAGTGAGAGCCTGGCTGCTTTGTTTGCCCTGGGAAACCCACGCAGACAACCAGACAACTGTCACTGTTTGGGGAAGTAAAGCTTTGTAACTACAAATCCAGAGAAAGCAGCTGCTCCCTTTGGGAGATGACTGACCCAGAAATGCCTCGCCTTACTGGGGAGCATCATCTGGACACGCAGGCCTCTCTCAGATCCCCCTCTGACCCCCTCTCTCAGGAGTTCCCTTGCCTTTGACCACTGGGCGGGGATCATCCTGCTCCAAGCCCTGTGCACCTGGATGGTCTCCTGCTGGGAGAGGACCTGTCCAGTGACCAGCAGAGAAGGCTCAGTGCATGTTCTAGCTGCTCAAGCTCCTATTTTATTTCTTGAGCAGCCTCAAAACCCCATTAGAATTCCTATACTTAGACGCCTCTATTAGGGGAAATGGGCTACTTGCCCCAACCTTCTTTTAAACAACTGAACTATTATTCAAGGAATCAAACAAAACTCTAAGGCAGGGGTCCTCAAACTCCACATGAGGCGGTGTGATTGTATTTGTTCCTGTTTTGTTTTTTTACTTCAAAATAAGATATGTGCAGTGTGCATAGGAATTTGTTCATAGTTTTTTTTAAAACTATAGTCCAGCCCTCCAATGGTCTGAGGGACAGTGAACTGGCTCCCTGTTTAAAATGTTTGAGGACCTCTGCAGGGTATCGAATTCTCTCTATACAAAGTTATGTGTATTTCTACAATTAACTCTATGTGTAAAGTTAAATACAGAAACTCAGCCTTCCAATTATGCATCCTTTTTCACTTGGTCTCTAGTGGAGGCTTCTATATCAAACCCTGGGATACCCACTCGTTCAACGCCCTATGTGCATGATGGAGAAAACAAAATGAAAACATGGAATATGGTGCCCACCCCAGTGATTTATTCTCTTGATAACTATTAATAGAAATCGTATATATCGCCTGCTTTTGGCTGTAAAGGAGAACACATTTTTAGTGTTTCTTTCAGTTTGGTCAGCTATGCTCAACCTGTAATAGGGAATTGTTGTCAAACAGAACTATAAGGGCAATGGGTTAATTTTCGCCACTCTGGAAACAGCTGATTGATGATGTGGTCACACCAAGGTTGCAATGTTGAAATTTCACAGGTAGATTCGGAATGTTGTTTAGGGAGGCAATAATGTCCTTCTCAGGATGGGAGAGTTTGAGAACTCTGATTATAGTGGTTTAAATTGTAAGTGTCAATGATTTATTTGGTTTGAAGCTAAGTCACAGGTAGGCACATGAAAAGTGGGTGTAATTATGCCTGCTTCACATTAAGTGCCGTGCTTATTTCCCACCTATACACTGATAAATAATGCAGCAACTGGAGCTGAAATTGTCATGCAGCCATGATGCACAGAGTTAGGGCCTCCACGGGGTTTATGCATATATTTGAAATGGATCAAGGACATGGTCAACTTGCTTGCAATTAAACACAAAGTTCATACAGAGCTAAGAGTAATTTTTCCCCTGGTCCAAATCTGTCTGTGTGTGCGCATACATAGTAAATAGAATATACTATTCATTTGCCATTTCATTGTTCTGGTAATTATCTGAAAAAAAAAAAAAGATTATTATTATTATTTTTGTACCGGAAACAATACACTTTTTCTCTGTCCTCTCATCCCTGTCCCATCACTTCACTTCTGATCTCCAAATGTGCTTCCCTCCCCAGGCAATTGTTCAATCTTAGCAGATACCAACCGAGTTGAATCTATGACTTAACTTGGTTCTGAAGGTGTCCTAAGCTGGTGTCATACCTCACAGCTGCAGATCCCCTTTCCATAGACTGTTCCTACTCCAGATGCCCAGAATGAGTCCCGGTTGGTCACCAGCCCTTCCGACGTGGCCAGGCATGAATTCCAGGGTTCCCAACACTCCCTTCTCAAGTCGGTAACCAGCTGCGATGGCTCACAGGACCCAGGAAAGCCCTGGCCCAGTTTCACTGTTTTTATCACTTAGGAGATTCCGGGGGTTTCAGGAGCTCTGTGCTGGGAATAGGGACAAAGGTCATTGTACAGATGGTGCCTGACTCACAACAATTTGACTTACAGTTTTTTGACTTTACGACTGTGTGAAAGTCATACAGATTCATCAGCAAGCGCATGTCAGCCTCCAAATTTTCATCTTTTTCTGGGTGAGTGAGATACATGGCTTGGTATCTTTGCTATGTCTTTGTTATGCTGGGCAGATGCAGCGGGCTGTTTTTCTGGTCAGCCGAGTGGTCTCTGGGATGGACAACCTCTGCCTGACACCTTCCTGCAGGAGGCTTTCTTGTTACCCCATAGCAGGTGCCTCCTACCAGTGGTTCTTGGGCCTTGTTGCAAGAGAGAAACTGATGACCCTGCCAGGGTGGAATCCACAAGCTAAGAGATTAGTTTTACTTCAATGCTTCAAAGGTTCTCAGGCTCCATGTGCTTTGAGCTGCGGATGTAAGTGGCGAGCGCCTATACAGCCATTTTGTAGTTCACGTTCAGTAAAGCATTCATTGAATTCTTCAAGATATTCAATGCTTTACTATGAAATAGGCTTTATGTTAGATGGTCCTGCCCAAGGGCAGGTGAACTCTAAGAGTTCTACATGAGATTGAGGGAGGTGAGGAAGAGCTCTGATGATGTTCAGAAGGTCAGGTGAATTAGATGTGTTTTGGACTTATGATATTTTCAACCTATTGGGATATTTCAACTTAGGTTTGTTGGGACATAGCTCTATTGTAAGCTGAGGGAATTGGCACCTATTTCTTATTATGTCACTGTGTCCCACCTGCACATGGCTTGGATTTATGCAAATGACTGCTGTTCATTTCAGAGGTACTGGCCTGGGCGGTCATGATACTGAGATGGTCATTAAAGGGATACAGAAGTCCTACAGTTTTTGGTCAGGGCCGGGTTTGAACCCACCACCTCTGGTATATGGGGCTGGCGCTCTACTCCTCTGAGCCACAGGTGCCGCCCAGAATTCCTACTTATAGATCCTTTATGGGCTCCCCAAAATTGTATTAAAAGAGCAAAAAGTCTACAGTTTTGCCTGGCTGTGCTCACAGCCTTTAAGATTCACAATAATTTCTTAAATGAAATCTTATTTCTAGTTAACATTCCAGCAAACTGACCCTCTGAAATGTTTAATCAAATTTGCCTGCTTTCCTCAGAATTTAAACGATGATGCCAAGATTTAAAACCTCGTTTTCTTTCTGAGAAGAAGATAAACAGATAAATAGAAAAAAAAATGTAAATCACAGCTGAATTGGATACTTCAAGTGCAAATCAGAACTAGGTACAGTATTTAATTGTGTGGGAAATGTAAATTGCTACTAAAGATAGAACTTCCAGATTAAAGAAAGGGGAAATTAAGTCTACAGAGCATTCTCTTCCGAGTGCTGCACAGCTGTTAATATCCTGTGTTGCAGCCTTGGCAACATTCTTTCATATTTGACAAATTGTCCAAGAGGGCGTGTAGGTCTGTAGGTCTGTAGACCTTGGGTTCCCAGGGGACAAACAGTTCTCCAAGCTGACCCTGCCCAGCCCATGATTAATTCTAAGTGTGTGTTTCCTCTGAGGGTCAGGTGGAGCCTTCCTAAAATCCAGAGGGAGCGACACAATGCTCATGCCTGCTTTCTACTTGTGGAACAAATTGATTTATGCAAAATCACTTAATCACCATCACACATGATCAAAAGATTGGAGCGAAAACAGTCAAATGCCTTAGGTCAAAATGGTTGAAATTATATAGCAGGCTCATGGACTTATATTAGAGTAATGAGAACTTGCGTTTGTATAATAGATTCTAATACCATGAAAGCTCACCTTTGTGTTAGTCTCTATTTTTAAGTGTGGCCAAAGATCCATTAGGCAGGAGTTGTGTCAATTTCATTATCAAGGAACAACTGGGGGGTGCCTCGTCTCTAAAGACAGCCCCTCTGTGAACCTGCCTCCTACTATTCAGCCACTTAAGTGGTCCTTTCCCACATGGAATCTGAGCTGGCTTTGTCGAAATAATAAAATGCAGCAATAATTTCCCTATGAAATACTTGCAATTTTTCTTTGGCCTTTTGGAACATTCCAGGGAAAGCCAACTACCTTATAAAGATTCCCACCAATACCCCTAAATCTGCTTCGCTTTTTAGGAAACCAGTTGGCCACGTGGAGGTGTTGGTTGCAGCCCTCCTAACGTAGGCACCAAACACATGATTAAGAAGCATGTTGGACACCGTGCTCAGCTGGGCTGTCAGGTGACTTCAGATCTACCCACCATCTGACGATGAGGGCGTGAGCCCCATGGGAGACCCACCGCTGTGCCCAGCTTACCCCCAGAACTGTAAGAGATGCTGGAGAGTTTCTTTAAACCACTACATGTTGGGGCAGTTTGTTACATAGCCACACGCAACTGCAACATCATATCTACTGAGCTTTTATCATTTTTCCCACCTCACCAAAATGTTACTCAATAAGGGGCATAACTCTACTCATCAGCTCTCAGGTCGGCATCTGCTATGTGCCGAGAGCAGTGTGAGGCGCTGGATTCCAGTGGAAGTAACAGGCCTTCCTGGGGGAGCAGGTGGCTGGACAAGAGACCCTTGGCATGCTGGGTGCAGGGAAGTGGCTCTGCATTCTCGCTTGGACGATGCCACTCCCTGTGTGAACATGGGTGGTGACCTTACTCCCCTGGGGCTCGGTCCTTCTTCCATGAATCAGAAAGTTTGGCTTACTAGGCCCCTAAGACACCTTTCAACTCTATCAGTAGAGGAAGCTGCTATTTTTTTGCTTGTTTGCTTTGTATTGTTTCACTTTTAAATCTGGAAAGATACAAACCGAAATGTTGAAATGTTGACAACTATTATCTTTGAGTAACCTTACTTGCGGGCTCTGGTCACAAGTGGTCATGACACGATTCCACATATTCCAGGGCGGTAACAAAAGACCACACATTTTGTTCATTCTCGGGAGAGTGTACAGAAAAGAGTGTAAGGCATGAGAACAGTCTAGAAAATACTTGAGTCTTTGAATTAGCTGCCTATTGGCCTAACAAGGAGCTGCAGTCCTAGCAGGCTCCACCGGGGCACAGTTGTGACCACAGCTTACTAATCTTGCCCAGCTTTTGCCGAAGGCCCTATAGGCAGCGGTCAAGGTTTCAGCCAGATCACTTTCTCAGCCGAAGTCTGCAGCCCTCTCCCGAGGTGACAAGTTGGAACAATTTTGTTCTTTGCACCTGTAGGACTGAGGTCTTTGTTGTCTTGCTGGATGTTGACTGGGGACACCACTGCAGCCTTCTGCTGCCCTGCCCTCTTACCATGTGGCAGGCGATGTCTCTGAGGCCAGTAGGAGAAACGCCCTCTCCATGTAGGATGTAATGTGGTTATATCCCATCATCCTGTCACACACAGTAATCTAGCCAGAGAGTAGGTATTTCATCTCATTCACAATTTCTGCTCATGTGCAAGGAGAGGGGGCTGTGCTGGGTTCCTGCGTCAGCAGGTGGGACTCTCCGGGCACAT
Source organism: Nycticebus coucang (assembly GCF_027406575.1). Taxonomy (NCBI): domain Eukaryota; kingdom Metazoa; phylum Chordata; class Mammalia; order Primates; family Lorisidae; genus Nycticebus; species Nycticebus coucang. The sequence continues at coordinate 35,924,102 of NC_069802.1, read as the reverse complement.
TCTACAGTTCTGCCTGGCACAGCCTTTCTCTTGCTCGTTCCATTAATTTCCCAATCTCTACCTCCACCTCCTATGTGTTCCAGCTCTTTCTGTGAGTCGTCATCTTGGAGAAGAGATTCTGTTTTGCATTGAAATGCAGTGTAGCATTCTGGTAATGAAGGATCTGAGTTCCGCCACACCGTGTCACAGAGAATCAAGGCTAATACCACCTTCTCCTGCTGTGGGCTGTCAAGGGCACTGGCCTGAGGTTGCCAAGACCTGAACTTAGATGTCCGGCCACATCTACCCAGAGGTGTCACATTTTAGAGCCATGAAGAGACTGCCCCTGGGGCAAGGCTGGCTCCACCTTTTAGTGGGTGTGTGACATTGGGCAGAGCACATGTTACCTCTGTGCTTGGTTCTCCCTCCAAACCTGGGGCAGGGTTAACAGCAGCCCCTACCTCATAGGCTGATGGAAGTTTAATTGAGGGAGGAGTCATTTAGATTTCCATAAACACTCTAGCATTATTTACTTACCTCCTGTAGAGGATGATCCCAGTTGTGAGCAGAACTAGGAACCAGAAGGGGTTACCTCGCAGCATTAGGAGAGTGTTTGTGGAGTTCTGAGTTCTCAGACGCACGTGCTCGTCCACTGTTCATTATTTACGTAATGGTCACAGTAGCATCTTTACTCCTATTTACCAAAAATACCGAAGTTCAGAGAAGTCAAGAAACTTAGCCAGGGTCACACAGCTATGAACAAGGCTGAGATAAACCTCTACGTTTTGTCTTCAGGCTCTGTGGCCATGCGCTTCCCAGCAGGCCAGCACGAGGAAGCAGTATTAGATTCATTCCTGGTGACCCGGTGTGGAGAGCTGAGGTCCAGGAGAGGAAGCTGGGGGGATTTAGTTTAGGGGCAGGAAGGAGGAATTTCAACAGGCAGATCAGGAGTGTGAGGGGATGCTTCAGAGAATGTGGACAGGTGCACGTGTTCACTCTTCAACCAAAGTTTGTGTGCCGTGGGTATTGGGGTGATTTATTCAGTTAATAAACATTTGTGCCCTGTATGTGGAGTATTATATTATTTTCAGGAGATATGATGGGAAGCAAACACATGAAGCTTGGATTGATTATTTTTCCAGGGGCTTGTAAGGATTAAATAAAACATCATATCGTAAAATTCCTGTAAGTGCCTGCACCAGAGAAGGTCGTCCCAGAGGGCAGGCCACATCGGGAGGCTGCGTGTGGCAGCGGGCCCTCACATCAGGCCAAGGATGAGACAGAGGAACTACCATTTGGTCCACAGACAAGAACTCCCTCACTGCCCTGTGCCGGGCACAGTGCTGGGTACGGAGAGGCTTGCCGTGAAGAGGAAGAGACAGCCATCTGTCCACGTCCGGCTCCACGGGGGACGACGAAGACTTCATCGGATCCAGACTCACGCGGCCCAGAAAGATTTCATGGAAGGGGAGCTCAAGTTTGATAATGATGTATTAATGCTACCTGATAATTTAATAAGCCGAAAAAGAGCCCCTACTACTTAGTAATAATCCTATCTTCTATTGTACTAAACACGTTTATGGGCCAGCCAATAAAACAGACTCATTCTCTGCCAAAGTACAGCAGCCCTGTAGGTTGGTAATATCACCCACATGAAAAACCAAAGAATAAGACAGGCCCTGGGGATGGCGGCCGCACATCAGAGGCCCTGAGCCGGGAGTCCTGTGTTCTCAAGCAAACTGAGCGTGAGAGTCCGGGAGAAACGGCCCAGCCAAGGAAGGACAAGGATAAAGTTTGAGAGAAAGCAAACGAAAGTAGTTTCTGGAGAAGTCTGGCCTCAGCCTGATTCTGGACTTGTTCTGCCCAGAGGCGCGGATGGAGGAGCCCCCCCCCCCACCGTCTTATCTCCCCTCCCCTCACCCCACACCTGCTCGGGGGCACACGGCATGGGGTGGACAGCACTCCCCAGGTGTGCCCTGGTCACGCAGCTCCAGAGCCCAGGGAGGGCCATTCGCCCCCAGCCCTGTGGTAGCTGGCTTGAGGGCACTGCCCTGGTGAGCGGCTTCTGGACGGAGCATGAGTCACGTAGCCGGGAAGTAAATGAGGACGTCTCAGTGGGTGTCCGCTAATTGGTTCAAACCCCATTCTGGTCTGTCTGCCAGAGTCCTAACTGCGGACCACTGAGCCCCACGTGCCCTGAGTTTGTGGTTTTTACAGACTTTATCTGATCGAATTTTTCTCCAAAACAAGAGTTCACTCTTTTGGAAAAAAATAAGTGAGCTGTAAATATCAGCTCATTTTTTACCATGAAGGAAACTAGGAATTGGGGCTTTGAAATCTGCCTCTAAGGTCGCATGCTAACAACTGGTGGAGGCAGGATTCACAGCAGGGCTCCTGGCTCTAACCGGCTTTCTCTCTTAACTGAGAAATCTGGGCAAATGGCGTAAAGGTCTTGTATCGGAGAGAATGGAAGCACCAAGGCCACTTTCTGCACCCCATGCTGTGGTCTCCGGCTCCTCGCTCACCGCCTGGAGAGCTCCGGGGGCTGCTCTGGCCTGGAGCCGGTGCTCAGTCTCCCTGAACGAACTTCTGTCAGTGGGGAGTGCGTTTTACCATGTCTCTCTCGCATCAACTCCCAGCCACTGTTTTGCCTGCGGTGATCTTGGCTCCTCCATCTGACCCAGCTCATGTCCTAGAGGCCCATAATTTCCATTGCTGGCTCTGCCTACTAGACAGACGCTCATACCGTGCCTCTTCCTCCACTTACCCACAATTGGATGGGCTGAAAAGGCGCAGAGCAAGGACATTGGAGACAAAAATTTGGCTGTAACAAGCAAAGGCTCTGATGTTCTGGGCAGACCCTTCAATCTCTTGAGTTTGAGTTTCCTCTTCTGCAAAATCAGAGCTCCCTTTTCTGCTTCTCAGAGTTGGTATGTAGGTTAGAAGCAGCAACATCGCAGGTGTGCGCTAAAAGATAGTTATTTTTATGTGACAGACACACCTGCCCAGGAGACCAAGACATCCGGGTGCTTGCTGAGTGTGTGGCGCCCTTCCACTGCAGTAAGTGGTGGCTTCTCCAGGGATTACCCTCTCAGTATGCCACCTAGGTGGGTCTCTTGCCTCCTCAGTCCCACTTCCTCCCCTCCCTGTGCCACTGCGGTGATGTCTCGAGCTTCCCTTCTCGGGAAGGTCCTGCTCTGGTGACCCCATTGCCATTCACTCTCCAGCTCCACGGTGATTCTGCCAGGAAGTCTTCTTGGGGAAGAGCAGGGTCCCTGTGAGCTACACCTTAAGGGGCCCGGGGCCCAGCTCCATCTCACCACCTTTGGGAAGAGTTTTCATCTCTTGTCATTTCAGAGAAATGACATTCTGGAGGCAGTCTGTGCGTGATCCTCAAGGACAGACTCCCCATTTCCAGACAACTCTACCCTAAATGAGCAACAATCCTCTCTTCCTTCTAAAAAGGTGACTTCCGGCAGGACCATTTCTTAAACCTCCGTTTCCTCCTTTCCGTAACGTAGCTCATTGATTTCTCCCAGGAATGTGGCTGAATTAAATGCCAAACTACAGCACACGCTGCTCTGCCATCCCTGCACATGGCTAATGCCACGTTCCAGGACCCCTAAGCCCTCTAAGGATCCAGGGTAAATAGTGAATGATTGTTAGTTCCAGTCACATTCTCTTTTCATTTTCTTGAAGGCTTAATACTGAGCGCATTGCAGAAGCCAAGAAGAAAAGTCTAATTTTGATCAATGATGGTGACCTCTGACCCCATGCCTACAAACAGCAGGTGCCGGCTACCGGCCTCTGCGCCCTCTGTGTCCCTCTCCCTTCAGCTGAGCAGCATAGACGTGAAAGCACGCTGTGCTCAGAAACACATCCTTAGTTTTGCTAAACTCACAAATTTGTAGGCTGAGCCTGATGAGCAAATAGTGTGAACAGGATGACATCACTTTCCTGAAAAAAGGGAGGGGGCAGGGCTATTCCAACTCAGGAATATTCCAAATCCAGTAGCTGAGGCTTTACTCAGCTGCTCTCAGGGCCTTTCCAGAAGGGCCCTCAGGCCGTCCTGCACTTGGGCTGGTTGGGGCAGAAGCCTCACTCCCTCCTGCTGGCACCTGTTTCTGTTGGTAGGATGTTTGGGAGATACCAGGTGCTCACTAGATCATTCGGCCTTTATCAGGACAGGCCTGGGTCTGTCTACTGCAGGGCTCCTCTGAATTTGACCGTGCTTGGTGACACCTAGACACCTGGCCAGGTCTACAGGGGTGGCTTTTCACTTGTACACCTTCCCAATGACTGGCTGGGGTTGTAACACAAGTGAATGAACACCGCCAATAGGGCCTCTGACCCTTTGCCCTTGGCAGACCCATATGAATACTCCCTAGTCAAGATGCATCCCGAAATTTAAAATAAAAATATTGAATTTACATCCACCAATCATTTTACATTGGTCCGTCCCTTCCCATCTACTACGCCAGCCAGGCAGGGGGATCACACCAAGGGCTGCTCTTGTCTTCCTCCTGCTCACCCCCTACCGCCTTCCCACCCTCCCCTCCTCCCCACCCTGTCACAGTGCAGGCTTCAACCAGACCACCCCATCAGGGCAGGTACAGGCAGTTTGCAAGTCTTGTCCCCTTGGGAGTCAGACACTCTCAATGGAGTTTGCTCTCAGTCGCCCAATTCCTGAATAGGCTTGGAAACTTGACTTAATCTCTCTGGGCCCAGGGCCCACTTATCTATTCTTTATTCTTAAATGACTTTGATGAAAGTCAGATCCATAGACAAGCTACAGAGGAAGTGCTCGGTGTATGGCAAAGAGCCGTGTCCACAGGGAGCCTGCTATAAATATTTCTGCTACTTCCCTGGGGGAGATGGTGGCTTCTTGACGACCCTGATGGCTTCTGAAGTGGAGGCACCCTCTCTTTTGTCCATGCATGACCTGGGGGGCAGGTGGGGGAGGCTGGGCCACGCTGAGGTCAGGCCAGGCTGGGGCAGCTGAAACATACCCAAGGTGACTCACTTCCCTGATAACCTGCGGAGAAAACTACAGGCAGCTTCTTGCCCTTCCTCTCGCTGGGCCACACCTCTTAGGACAAAAGACGTTTGGCACCAGGAAAGAAATGTCAAGTCAAGCCAGGAAGACCTGGCTCTGAGTCTAAGCTTTTCTTTTTGAGTTCAGAAAGAGTTGGGCAATAAATAACTAACTTGCACTTTGCCTTCAAGTGGACTCCAAGCCCTGGCTGCTTGCAGTGTGACCTTGGGCACATTCCTCGGGTTCTCTGGGCCCACTTCCTCCTCTTTAAACTTGTCATAATTTCTGGATCTTGGGGGTTCTTGGGGGAAATTTCATTGACTTCTTATGTGTAGATGATTGATAATGTCTATTTCTGTCCTGTTCCTTAAGCATAAACCATATCAGGAAATGGGTTTTCTTTGCTTGTTTGTTTTTTCACTTTTACTGTAATGAATGTTCTATTTTCATAAAAAACAAAGCTATTTTATTCTGTAAAAGAGAAATTAAATGAAGTGCACAAGGAAACCGAGGTTCAGAGGGGATTACGTGGCTATCTCCTAAACCCGGCTGTTGGGGACAGAAGTGAGACCCCAGCCTGGCCTCTCCTCCTGGGCCCAGAAGCAGGGGTTTCCTGTGTGCTAAGCTCAGCTCTTTCTAACTTAAACTTCTGGGGGTTTAAATTTTCTTTCACACTCAGGACTCCCAACATAGAGTTGGTTTTGAAACAGATAGAATATTTATGTCTCAGTGCACATTGATCTTTCAGGAAATAGATTAAAACAGGCTCCCAGACTAAGCAAAGGCCGCCCTATCAGTCAGCTTTTCCTAGAGTCTACAGGATAAAGACATGAGAAGATTTTGCAATTTCTGCTTTCTATTCTAAGTGGCTTTCGAGAAGCCATTTGCCCCCTGGGCTAAAGAACGCAGCCCTAGGAAGGCCATGTGTTTAATCCCCTTTATGGTTGCTTTGGCCCTTTGCTAAAATCAGAAGTGTATGCAAATATTCTTTGAGGCAAAGATGAGTCACAAGGCACCTCTAGCCAGTTGTTCCCGTCCTTAATATTGCTTTGCTCACTTTGAGTTGACAGTGGGTTAAAATCCACATTCAGAGACTTGCTGAAGTCGGGAATGGCTGGAACTATCACATCCAAGAATCCCAGTGAAGATAAATCTTACGATGCAAGAAAAAATATAAATCTGATGGCCACACTGAGACATGACAACTTAAAAAGAACAACGCAGAATGGAGAGGGAAGAGCAGGGAACATAACGGGCTAAGAAACACAGTTATTATTATTTTTTTTTAAAGTAGTAAAAGAATCTAGATTTTTCAAAAAGTGCAACACAGGAAGCTGTTTTGAGTTGGGGGCAAGTTAATTATATTCAAAAAAAGATACTGTCTCCAGAAAAATCTTTTTTTTTTTTCTTTTTTTGGTTGCAGTGCAATATTTTAGTTCCTTCATATAGAGACCTATTACACAATGTTAACAACCATGAAAAACAATACAAAATGCCCTCCATTTAACAAGTAGAAAAATATAACTAGTATATATGGCAATTGTGAATCTAATACTGTACAGAAGTAATTTATGGATTTTACAAATAAATTATAGCTTAAATGCCTTTTGAAAATCCTTTCCCCGCCCTCCCCCAGCTGTACAGCAGAACTTACTTAGTACAATAGCAACGTTTCTGGGCCTAGGTTACCGCCAGTCAGTGCCAGTCGAATGTCCTCCCGACCAGCTCGAAGAATTTTTTATTTGGCTCGTGGAAATATTCGTGCAGTTTGTTGAGCAGTTGGGGGTCGACGTGGGGGTGCGCCCGGCCTTTGGACTCGTGCAAGCAGCGGTCCCGGCCGCTGTCCCGCAGGCAGTAAAAGCCCTTGGTTTTGTTGAAGTAGAAGTTGGAGGCGTTGATCTGCGGGGACAGCTTCAGGAACCGCTCGACCCTCTGGATCTCGGGGAAGGGGTCCCTGATGAGGCGGTCGCCGTCCACGATGTGGATGCGGCGCAGCGGGAAGAAGCGCAGCCAGCGGCGCAGGTGCTCGTGATAGAGGCTGCGGTTCAGCGCCTTGTAGTCGGCGTTGAGGCGGCCGCCGCGCAGCAGGACCTGCTCGATGGCCGGGTAGGGCTTGCGCTTCTGCACGTGGTTGTACAGCACCTGCGTGTAGTCGGACAGCACACGCTCCGCCGGATCCCGCAGGATGAGCAGCAGGCGCACGGCCGGGTTCATGCGGTGCACCCGCTCAGGCACTTTGGGCGATGTGAAGTACGCGGGGGTCTTCTCCACCGTGAGCTGGCGCGGGGACGAGAAGGGCATCTGGCTGAGGTACCAGCTCAGGCCCTGGCTGTAGTGCTCCTCCCAGTCAAAGAAGTGCACCTCGTTCTCGGCGGCCGCCACGCCGGGGTGCAGGCTGAGCATCTCCAGCAGCGCGCGCGTGCCGCCCTTGCGCACCCCGATGATGATGGTCTGGGGCAGCTGCTGCACCGACCCGTTGCCGGCTCCGCCGCCCCGGCCGTCGTCCTGGAGGGTCCCCGCTTTCCGCGCGAGCTCGGGCTGGCCCGGCTCGGCCCCAGGGGCGGCGGCGGCGGGGCGGGAAGGCACCAGCTGGGGCTGGGCCACCAGCAGCACCGCGCCCAGGAGCAGCGCAGCCATGCCCGACACCAGGTGGCTTCACTGGGCCTCGCGCCGCGGGGTCATGAAGGTGCAGCGGGGACGGACGCCTCCGGTCAGGGGCGCATGGGTGCCGCAGGCCGCCAGTTACTGGGGAACAAAGAGGGCACAGGTTAGGCCAAAATAAATGTGGGGTGATCAGATTGACCACAGTGGCCACTCTGCAGCGGACACTACGTTCCCCTCTTTGGGACTCTGAGCTGCTTTATTCGATCGCCAAAGCACCCGTGGCACACATTCGCTGCACAGGCCCAGAAATAAGTATTCTGGGCTTTGGGGGACATAAGTGTCTCTATGGCAACCTCCCTGCGACGCTGCTGGCATAGACCCAACGCGGCCACTGGCGGCCACTGGCAACACACACAAAGAGGGGCGTGGTCGTGTTCCAAGGAAACTTCATTTGTAAACACCAAAATTTGAATTTCATATCTCATTATTATTATCATATTATTATTATTCTTGCTGTACTTATTTATTTTTGGAATCATTTGTACGTTTAACTAGTTGGCTGCACAAAAGTCAGGCCAGGCTTGGCTGACCCATGAGAGTTTGCCAGCTCCTCTGTAGAGGAGATGGTGGGGAGGGTCCTTCACACCTCAGCAAACACCAGTGAAACACCTGCCAAGTACCAGCCCCTGTCCGAGGGGCAGGTGACACAGAGGCCAGCTTTGTCTCTGCATCCTGCGACCCCCGAGGGCTCTTCATCTAATATTAGTCAAAGCAAGGCGGTCAGTAGGGAGGTTCACTGTTCAGTCTCAGCTCTTTACTCTCCGTCTGCCCTTGACCATAACTCACTGTGAGGAGTGTGCTTCCGCAACTGGGTCTGGGCTTGGCCAAGGTCACCAGGTTGGCCTGGCCTCAGAGGCCTTGTGTGTTTCTACCAGGCCCTGCCAGGAGAAAAACACACCCTGGTCAGCCTGTGGGCCCCGGGGAGGACAAGAGGCCGGTATAGCAGGCTGCCCCATGAGTCCACTGCGTGCAGCTCAGCCATCCCAGCCCACGCATTTTGGTGTAGTTTGCATCCAGCCCGAGTTTGGGAAGGTTCATGGGTGCAACCTGAGGACAGATGTCAAGATGATATATATTACACCTGTAACTGAGGGACTGTGTCAAGGTGATGTATGTTACTCCTGTAACTGAGGGACTGTGTCAAGGTGAGGTGTGTTATGCCTGTAACTGAGGGACGGTGTCAAGGTGATGTGTGTTATGCCTGTAACTGAGGGACTGTGTCAAGGTGATGTGTGTTACGCCTGTAACTTAGGCACCGTAATGTTGCCTATAACAACTGGCCATGGAAGACGTGTTTAAGTGGGCCCAGAGCAGTTGATTCTCAGCCCGGGTGCCGCAGCACACTGGTGCGCCGTGAGAGGATCTTAGGTGTGCCTCAAAAAGTTTATGGATCATTAATTAACTAATTTTCGGAAGAAGTTCAAAACATAGTAAATATATTCTTTTTCTTCCTCTTTTTTTTTTTGATCAGCATAATTGAAGTGTGCTGCTAACTATAGGTTCAAGTGTGCCGTGAGATAAAGAAGGTTGAAAAACACCAGCCTAGAGGAATAAACAGGTGAAATGACTAGAAAGAGCAAAGAGCTTTCAGGTGCACAAAGCTTCACGATTGATACAGTCTCGCAGTCAGCTCCATTGATGGTCACCACAGCCCTACAGGGCCAGCCGGGAGGCGGGAAGGGCATCACCACCATTTCACGGGTGATAGTCTTGTCTAAGCACACAAATGTATAATCTATTCCAAATTCACAACCCAAATTCAAAATTCTCAATGCTGGGCTTTTTTTTTTTAACCACAAACCTACTATCAAACTTCTCCTCTTTACCTATCTCAGGTTTATGACATTCAGGTTGGAAAGTCCCTTGAGGTAGCAGAAACTCTCTCCCTACACCCTGCCAGTACCAAAACATGGGCGAGTCAAGGGTTCCTGTTTTTAGAGAGCTGATACACAATAGTAGCCTGTGTTTGACAATCTCCCCAAAGAGGAGGTTAAAAACTCTCATGTAAGTCACCCCTGTTGAAACACATTAGAGAAAAGGTTAAAAACCAGTCTAGCCTGGAGACGGTGGGATTTACAAATCCAGGAACAATGTTCTCCATCAAAAGGACCTGTTGTCGTCTTTATAGAAATTTTACCATTTAATTCATTAGTTAAAAACTTTTCCAGAATGAATAAATGAAGAATGAATTCTCAAACTTGCAACTATATGACCAACCAGTTGATTCGCCCCTGACATTGTGTAATCTGCATTGAAAATCATATATTAAAGAGTAAAAATTAAACGAATAGAAGTCTCACGGGAACCACGGTGCCGTGGAGAAGGGACTTGAGAGGCTGCAATGAAAGTCTTAGGAACAAACAAATGCTTCCGCTGGATGGCCAAACAAGACATGGTTTCAGGTTGGTCCTTCTGATTAGATGAGCTCAATTTAATGGACCATTTGCTTCAGTCAACTCAAAGTTGCACTGTTTTTTAGTCAAATTTCATTTCCTTCTCAACTGCCCAAGTAAGGTGGAGGAGAATGGGTGAGCCGGGAAGAGACTGGAGGGGATACTCTGTACCACTGGGACATCCCATCTCCAGACACAGCAACCGGCCCAGGTTGTCAACACCAAGTGATCAAATCAGGGGTCGGACGTGACATTGACATTGTCTGACCACAGCGCCCCTTCCACTCCAGCATGAGCTGTCCGGGTTAGCACCATGCACAGCTGGGATTTTTTTCCTAAAGGGGAATTACTGGTCGACAGCAGGGAAGAAACTAAATATAGTTTGTCCTTTATGATAAAAAGGGGGGGGGGGGCAGCTAGTAGTTTAAAAGCTCCTTGTTTGTACTTTAATACTTTCCAAAAATATATTTACTTAAGTCTAGACTTTTTTCATTCCAAAAGTATTTGATGTATATGGAAAAAAAAATAGCTACAGTCCTATACACACACGGCATGTACATACACACATGCTATGTATGGCCTATGGAGCGAGCACACACACACGTGTCTGTGTAGAAGGCTTTGTATGCACATGGATAAAGGCTGCATGTATGTGTGTTCTTATGCAGATGTATACACACATAAACACATGTAACATATATTGTAGCAACACACACACACTGGGCAATTGAGGCTGAATTCCTCTTTTTATTTTTTTTCCTACCCCTTCAAAAGCAAGACCAGATTCCTCTTGTATGGTTTGATAATTTGCACTTTCCACTGGCAGAGACAGGATTTCTGGGCCTTTTAGTAACACTCTCAGAAAGGAAAGGATCCCCAGGCTCAGGTGAACCTGTAAGCCAGTCCTCTAGGCCACCATGATCTTGACAGTGGCGCTACACACATGAGCTCAGAAGGGAGTTATTTAGTGCCCATCCCCACACCCCAAAGTCACACAGACGCTCTGCGCCTCTAACTTTCGGCTCCTGCATTCCAGATCTGCGGGTTAGCTCCTGTTATTGTTAACAATTGCCAGTAAGGAGGAGGTTGTAACACACAAGACGACACTGTTCTGGGGATTCCAAAGAAGAGACACCCAGGATAATCTACCGAAGCAGTGAGAACTCTTGCAACCAACCCCAGAAACAGCTGACACGCAGGCTGGGCACAGCACAGGGTCCAGTGCTGACACGCAGGCTGGGCCCAGCACAGGGTCCAGTGCTGACACGCAGGCCGGGCCCAGCATGGCGTCCAGCTTGTGCATTTGTCCTCCTCAGGAGGAGGGCAAAGGAAGCACCCGGGCTTTGGAGTCAGGAAGCCTGTCTCTCCTTCGACCTCAGTCACAGTGACTCAGCCTTTCTCATAGTCAGTTTCCTCACCTGAAAAACGGTCATAATTCTGCCTGCCTCAAGTGGCCACCATGAGACTGGTACGAGATAATGTAGGTTAAGCTGTGCAGTGGGAACAGGTGAGCCACACATGCCCTTTAAAATGTTCCAGGAGTGACATTTAGGAAATAACATACACTGCATATCCCGATACATCCCAAGTCATCCCAACATGAAACTGCTATGCACAATGAACGAGATGGTTAGCAGTGTCTCACGGAGTCTTCAGAATCCAGTGTGTGCACCCAGCCTTACAATGCACAGCAAGTGGAGGCTGAGCTGGGCAGCATGGTGAGCACCAAGGGCAGTGTCTGAACAGTCATCAGGTGTAGAACCGCTTGCTTTCTGAATAACAAGATTTCTAACCCACTCACAAATGAGGAGCTTCCTAAACAGGAGGAGGACCAGGGAGGCAAGTTTGAACTTACAGGCAGCACCAAGACAAATTCCTTATTCTTTTCCAAGCAATGAACCAGATAAAACCAAACAAATAAAAGCTTTTGAAAGTTTGGAGCACTTAGCTACTGTGTGCAGGGACAGAGCACACTCCGCGCGCGCAGCGCCTGGACCCGAGGCCGTGTCACTGGGCAGGGGCGACGCTCATAGTTCTGCAGCCATGCTGCGGAGGAGGCCTCGGCACCCGGGGCTCTCTGCAATCCTCACTGCACATCCTCAAGAGAACTCAGATTATTACTAAAAAGGGAGACTCAGAGAAATGAAATGATTTGTCTAGAAAGGATTCCAGGCCAGTCTGCAAGGACAAAGCCAGGGACTGTTCTGTCCCTTTCACTCCTTGGCAGTGTCCAGACACATCCCGAACCTCCTGTTTTGATCCTTTGGTCCAGCTGAACATCCCTGCCTGGTACCAATTCTTTCACGAGGGATAACATTTTTTGTTAAGGACAGACTGGCAAGGGTGGGCAAAACAAATCCCTTCCTTCCTTTGGTAGATGAGTTAATAGGTCCCAAAGGAGACAAGGCCACCTCGCCGTGGACTTCCCTTTGCCGGGGAGGCTGCAGTGATAACACCAAGCTCTGGGTCTCAAGAATGCACAGGACAAGAGCCATTCCCGTCACTGACACGAGGCTTCCTTGAACCTCCACGTGAAAGCCGTGTGCCAGGCATGAGAAACCTGACAGGTCCACAGCAGTTCCTAGATGGAGGCTGCCCTCCCTTGAAATTAGCTCTCCACTCCTTTCCAGGCTGAGGGAGGCCCTTAGAAATGGCCTCTCCTGCTCCGTCTGCTCGTGGGCCAAGCTGCAGCCTCCCTCGCCTTCTGTCCCTCTGCACCCACTGAGCTCACCTAGCTTCGGGCTCCAGCTTCTGCGCCTGGCTCTTTCTCATCAGTCTGATTTTATTTCAATTGCCAGCTTGCCCTAAAAAGTGAGTCCACCCTCTCTCTCTTTTATCATCCTCATATGCTGCCCAATTGTATTTGCTGTTCACAGCTGCCTGGCCTCCCAGCAGGGTGGATTGCAGAGCCTCCTGAGAGTGCCCTTCTTTCTCTGCGGCACCCCCAGGGTGCAGTGTGATTTCTGGAACATCGCAGGTGTCAGAGACCGAATGAACTTGTCTGCTGAATGAACTTGTCCGAGGCAGTGCTCAGAGGGATAAATGGCTGGAAGTTCCTGGGAAAAGGATTTTTAACTTAGGAAAAAGAGAAACTTTCAGGTGGTGAATCCGACCCTGGGGAGTCATGCAGAAACATTTCTCAGGGTGACTGGAAAAGATCACCCAAAAGTCTAGAACGTATTTTAATTAAAAAATGAAGGGGAAGGTATGAAATAACCCTTCAAAAATATTTTAATTTCTCCAGAAGTCTCCTTATTATGTAATTTGCATCATGGCCTAGATTTCAAATGTAATTTATCATGATATCTTGTCTTGGTCTTACTGCTAGAATGCATTCATGGATGAAATGAAATAACCAGAATATTTCACCAAAGATAAACTTGTTGCATCAGACACAGTGATGCTGCCATTATGCTGTCTGCAGGACACTTGCCCAACCCTCAACAGGAGATGCTGACACACCTGTCCGAGGCAAGAATCCCTTCTAGGGCAACCGGGACATTAAAACACTGGACCACAGCAGGTTAATGCATTCAGCATGCGGTCGGAGAGGAAGAGGTGTCCTGTGAGCACCCACTGTGGGGCCAGCAGTAAGTGCTTGGGTGTAAATTATCTCTTTTAATACCTGTGACAATACAGAGAGGTGTTGGTTCTCATTTAATTTTATACCTTTTAAGCGATGAAAAGGTGGTGAGCAGCAGTGGGTGAGCACAGAAGGTTTTGCAGTCCGAGAGATCCATTAACCAGCCCCAGGGAAGTTTCTCAACTCTCTGGGGCTCAGTATGCTGCTCTGTGAAAAACGAGCTTAAACCAGCTTCATAAGGGTGCCCCTGTGATTAAGTAAGGCTGCCCTTGCTACATGCAAGGTCTCTGGCATACAGTAGGCATTTAACAAATGTTAACGGCTGCCCTTCTCCCCAAGGTGTGGAAACATACTGTTAATGTACAATGACCCCTTCAAGGTCCCAGAACCAGAAATTATCAAGACTTCAATTCCAAGGCCCATCCCTGAAGCCCTGGCGTGCTCTGCCAGCCTTCCGAGTGCCTCACCAGGCAGAGGAGGGACTTCTCAAACACATGATAAGCTAGCTGGAAGGCTGAGAGCTATCACACTGTTATGTAAAATCTGCCCTTTCCCAAGCATCCTGTAGAGTCAAGTACTTTAACTTTCTGGCATGTTCTGAAGCCTGACCTGAGAAGGGAAATTTGAACAACAAAAGTGTCCCTTGTTTTAAATCCACCCAAACTTCTGGGCAATCAGAAGCGTAAGATTATTTGGGCATCATGAGAAGCCCCCCAACGTGTCACTCTCATCTTCACACCACGGCACAGAAGCACCTGGAGACCCAGACGCGGGAAACAGGTTTAGTTTATGCCTGTCAGTCTGTGAAAGGACAGCGATATTTTAAGACATGCATAAATATTTATTTTCTTGAAACTGCCTATACATGAAACTCTTCAACAAACGTTGACATTCACTTGTATTTGGATTTACTGATGGCCGCGGCTGTGAGGTGGGATGCCGTGGGAAGAGTTCGGGGTGGAAAAGTCCAAGTGCAGATAACATTAGCAGTTTCCTTGGACTTCATCCACGGTCTAGGGAGGGTGCAATTAGCCCTTTTCTCTTGAAAAAGAGGAGTGCTCTGAACATTTCCCCCTTCAGCCTTCTACATTCCCCTGAATCCTGGGTAAACCTTGGAGTTTCCATATTTGCGAAAGTTTAAGTGGGTAATGAACATAACTCTTAGGACTGAAAGAAGGAGGCCCCTTGGAGGACCACAGACAGCAGCCTGGTGCAGTACCAGGAGACGGGATTTTAATCTTAGTGTCATTTCTGAGCCTCCGAGTGCTCTGTGACACAGTGAGGATGACACAGTCACCTGTCCTATAAGGTGGTCTGACGTTGCCCTACACATCATTCCCCAGGTTAAGTTTATACTAACCTGGATGGAAATGGAACACATTATTCTTAGCAAAGCATCACAAGGATGGAGAAACCAGAATCCTGTATACTCAGTTCTGATATGAAAACAATTAATGACCTAGCACACTGTAGGGGTGGGCGATGGGGAGAGCAGAGAATGGGAAGGGGTGGGGGTGGGGGCTCAGGGTGGTGGTGCACCTTTTGGGGGGGGAACAGTATTATGGGAGGGTCTTTATCTGATACAAGCAATCAATGTAACCTGGTTTTTTGTACCTTCAATGAATCCCCAACAATAAAAAAAACAAATAAACAAACAACAACAACAAAAAAAAACTAGGGCCTCAGGGTCTGGATAGGAAATTCAGATGAGAGGCAACTTTCCTCCCCAGGTTTCTAGCTGCAGGTTAAAATCACCAGGCAGGTGCTTCCCAAACATGAGCATGCCCCGGGGTCATCAGGAGATCTAGTCACAGATGCAGCCTTAATGCAGGAGGCCTGGGAGGCCTGAGGCTCTGCATTCCCAGCAAGCTCCCGGGGGAGCTGGTCTGCTCACCACAGTCCTGGGAACTGATGATAGGCCCTGGCAGCTGGTGCTGCCCAGTCAGATACTGGCCATCTTGGCCAGGGCAGGGGCAGGCAGTATCCTTTGTTCTATTTGTTTCCTAAGGCTGTTGGGTTAGTCCAGTTTAACTCCAGGACTGAAAACAAGTGCGGTAGACAAAGCAGAGAAGGGTCAGCCTGCAGAGGCTGCTCCGCGGGAGGAGGGAGAGGGGAGTTGCTGAAATAACAGAGGAGTCAGAGCCGCAACCCTGGCCTCCCATGTTGGCTCTGCAACCCCAAATCTACAAGACAGCCCGGAAACTCAGGGCTGGAGAAGGACCACACTGACCCTCTGTGTTTATTGTGAGGACAAAATGAAACAGCACACGTGGGGTGCTTAGAATGTTGTCAGGCTGCCTGGCCTGTGGCAAGCCCTCAAATCACGGCAGCTATATTTGTCCCTAAAAAAAAAAATGCGTGATGTAAACGGGGTTTTGGGACAGTAATTAGTCAGATGCATTTGTTCAAGATGCAAAGTACTGCAGTGACTCAGCTAGACAGGGGCTCACAGAAGGAAGGACAGGGTGCCACAGAAACGTCCGGCTCTCTGTGGAAGGCACACAGTAGGTGCTTCACCAGCACCTTCTGAACGAGCGATGAACAGCCGAGCCGGTGTGCGCGGGAAGGCTGCCGTGCAGCAGAGGGGAGGGTCCTCCTCACTGTCTCTGATCTATGACGCTGTGCACAGAAGGCAGCAGTGACCTAAATAAATCCTTCATTAGATGCAGGAATGGCCAGCTCTGTGACAGGAGGCAGCCGGGCATCTCTCGCTGCTCAAGGCAGCTGAGTGGAAAAGAGAGCCCTGGTGGCCGGGAGGAAGGAGCTGGGCTGCCGCGGCCCACTCGGCAGTGCGTGGCTTCTGTCCCTGCTCCAGGTGTGACTCAGCCACTGCAGGAGCCTCCCGGCCTGGGTGGACAGTCACCCATCATGCCACAGATGGTGAGCACCTACGGGTCCCCTGGGTTTTCCCGGAAATGGCCAGGAAGGAGGCAGGAGGCATCAGATGTGCCATCATCTTGTTACATTTTATCATTTTTCAGAAAAGAAAACGGAGGTAGGTATACCCCAAGGTCAAGTGCGCCTGGTGATCTCCTGATTCTCATCCATGGGATCCCACATTGTGTGTTGGGCCAAGTAGAAGAGCTCATAGCTGAAAACAAATCTGTGCAAATCAAAATAAATTCCTTTTCTGGACGGGCAGAGGTGCAGAGAAGCTTGGTCTCATTTCTTGAGTCAGTCTGTTATGGACTGAATGTGTCTTCCCGGGATTCATATGTGGAGGCCCTAACCCCCAAAATGATGGGTTTTGGAGGTGGGGTCTTTAGGCTTTGGGAGGTAATTTGGTTTAGATGAGGTCGATAGTGTGGGGCCCTAACCTGATCTGGTCAGTGACCCTGTCGGAAGAGGAAGCAAGACCAGGACGTGCCATGTGCCTGCACTCTGTCCTTCTCCCGGGTGTAAGGACATGGCTGGAAGGAAGCTGGAGTGGCCTCCTTAGGAGCCGGCTCTGCCGACACCTTCATCTTGGACTTAGCGCCTCTGGAACTGTGAGAAGTGAGTGTCCATGGTATCTGGTTGTAGCTGCCCAAACCGACTGACACACAGACCTTAGAAAAGATAGTGACCACAGGAGTTTGCCAGGACCCTTTCCCATTTAAGTATTTCCAGGAGTGGCCTTTGGGTGACTCTGGATGCAGGTCAGAGACACTTAGAAAGCGCCAGCCGTTGGGGACCACGGCTCACAGTCACACAGGTCTGCTGCTGTCAGCTCTGCAGATACAATCAGAGACTAGGGACCAGGATGGTCTGATCTTCAGATTTCCAGGAGGCAGCTAAAGATATTTGTGTGAAAAGTTGGCCCCAAGTAAAGTGAAGGAAGGAGCAAGTGAGTCCATTGGATGCCAGCTCTGCAGAGATGGGGCCCAGGTCGGGGCTGTGCCGTCGCTGAACCTTTGAACTTTTACAAGGCATATGATGTTTCTGAGATTGTATGCTGTTCCTGGGGATGCTGAAATAACCCAGTCCCTGTCCTCGAGGAGCACCCCGGTAACACGGAAGATGCACATGAAAGGGCTAATCGCTGGGCTCCAGCGTCGTCCCAGACTGGCCATGGCAACTCCAGGGCCCAGAGGAGAGAGACGGGGCGGCAGAGGAACGGGAGGGCCAGGTGTGGACCATGGGAAGGGCAGTGCCGGGCATCAGCAATTCCCCTGGGACGTTTGTCCTGGGCAGGTTGTGGGGTGGGGGTGGGGGGTGGAAGGGAGTCCTCAGTCCGTGCTGGGGTTTGCTATGGGGGTGCGGGTGATGGGGATGCAGAGTACCTGACTCTGGAGGCCTCAGTGCCCGGCCTAGGAATTTAGAGCCAGCGTAGATGAAAAAGAGCCCTGGCAATGGGACACAGCAGAAGGCCCTGAGCTCGGCTCCCAGCAACGCTGTTCACCAAGTACTGGCTTGGCCTTGAGCAAAGTCAGTGGAAAATCTTGGAAACTTCTGTTTGGGTTTGGTCTAGGATCTTGTTTTTATCTTTCTTTTTGGATATACATGTTCATGATTTATCACGACCATGGAAAAACAAATATCTAGGAGAACACCAGCATTGCCAGGCACTGTGAGTCGCAGTGGGCTTGGGGCCGGGACTCTGCACACCCTGCCTGTGTGAGCTCGGGGACACTGGCAGGGAAACCAGGCAGCACAGCACCACGGCAGGTTTGGTTTGATGCTGGTCACATCTCTGTCTTTTTTCTGAGCAGAATTATTGCTGTTCATGGGTGAGCACAGAACGGAGGGATAGCGTGGTTCTTTCTCTGCCTTGAATCCACACGCCACTGTGACCTCCACTTGTCCCTTACCTGAAAGGCTTTGATATCTACTATTCAAGTCGAATCCTTCATTCTGATGCTTTGGGTTCTGCAGAATGAGTCAGTTCCTCATTTGCCTCAGATCCAAGCTCTAAACTTGCCCATCACGAATGCACTGTAAACAGTAAGGCCTGTCTCACTATCTCACTAATCCTGAAACATTTAAGTGCCGTATAACCAATGCAGAGGAACACCCGCTTCTGCACCCACTCTGTGACCTCTCGTTATGTCGAGAATTTCGCTTGTCTTTACATTAAAATCAGTGCTGTCTGTTTAGTTAAACAAGACAGGAACATTTACTCTTGGTCATTTACTCTTTCTGAATGTTGATGTGAAATGATTTGCAAGTTATACTTTTAAAATGTTACCTGTTATTCTGTGAAACCTGGCATTCTGGGAGAAATTCAGGAATTATCCAGATGAATTAAAGAAGCTCAGAGTGTGGGAAGGCTGACAGTTAAGAGCCTGGCTTTGCCTCCAGACCTGGCTCAGGTGACTGCTGTGTGCCTCATTTTCCCTTCTGAAATGTGGGCCTGAAGACAGTACTGACCTCCTAGGACTGTCCGGAGGATTAAAGGAGGTTTGGCTGTGTGAAGGAAATGCTCGGGGCCGGACTTGGCACACAGAAAGCCCTCACCAAATGTCACTTATGTCCCTGTCCAGTTTCTGTCTTTCATCCTCGGAAGTGTTGAAGGCCCTATTCCATAATCAACACTGCTAGCACAGATATTTTCTAGCACCTCAATTGTACCTCCACAAAATTTCCTTTGCTTGAAAGGGTCAAGGCACTAGGCTGAACAGGTGCCAAGCTGGGAGACAGATTGCGGCGGTGGGGGAGGGTGGGGGGAGGATCCAGTTCTGACCTATGTGTGACCTTGAACAAGTCACAGAAATACTCTAAGCCTCATTTACAAAGGGAAATGATTGGATCATAAATTCTAAGATCTTTGTTGTTTTTTTTTTTGCAGTTTTTGGCCAGGGCTGGGTTTGAACTCGCCACCTCTGGCATATGGGGCCAGTGCCCTACTCCTTTGAGCCACAGACGCTGCCCAAATTCTAAGATCTTTTAATATCCCTGTGAAATATGAAGGTTTCAGAGAATTAAGAAACATATTTGTCACAGCAAGACACTATTATGCAAAATTCCAAGTCAAACGGTCACTGTTAGAAGTTAACCACAAAGTGTTTCACCTGTGTTAGAATCAGCTTAATCTTTCAGAGGTTAAAGACAGTGACATATATCAATTTCTAAATGGCTAAGATCTTCTTGGTAAGGGAAGTAGAGGGGAGAATAATACAATCTTCAGAGGAACAACTGTTTGCTTGGGCAGAGTCTCTCGGCCTGCATTTGCGGCCGTGATTCCGTCCTGGTCGTATTTAGCACTCATTCAGTGAATATTAACTGAACCCCGGACCTTACTAAGAGGTGGATCAGATAGACTAGAGAACAATCTACAGAGGGAAAAAGGATTGCAGTGTTATGGACTATGTTCACCCCAAAATTCGCATGATGCTATTAAATGTGAGGCCCTTGGAAGGCCATTAGGTCGTAAGGGTAAGGACCTTTTGAATGAGATTTGTGCCATTCTAGGAAGAGGCCAGGGAGCTGGCTCACTTTCTTCCTGCAACTTCTCTTATTCCCACTCCAAGGGGGCTGCATAAGGCCCTTTCTAGGCTGCATGGAGCATTTCACTGGAGGCTATGTGCTGCTTGAGTAATGTGAGTAACTCTGGAGTGAGAGGAATCATTCAGGACAACAGAGGATGGCTGGAGCTGTCACAGGAGTCTAGCTTCCCAGTTTTGGTGCAGATAACGGTTAACCTCTCGCGAAGGACATGGAGACACAGCCTTTGAAGAGTATCCATATGCAGAGGAAGCAAATTATCAGCTCCCCCAGAGAACACACAATTCAGAGCCAGAGGAGAACAGACATGCGGTGTGTCCAGCACTTGGAGTTGCCATCCATCCCGTCCCTGGGGACTGTGCTGGGTGTAAGGTGTCGAGAGGTGACAATGGACAGGGTAGGTAAAAACTCAGTTGTGATCATGTTTGAGTTAGGGCTGCGACAGGACAGGGTCAGGCTTCCCATGATGTGGGAGGAGAGATTGGTAGATAATGTAACAATGGGTATGCACGCTACACACGAGGAACCATGTTGGCCTTATTTATTTATTTATTGTGAGACAAATGTCACTTTGTCACCCTCAGTAGAGTGCCAAGGCATAGCTTACCGTAACCTCAAACTCTTGACCTTAAGTGATCCTCTTGCCTCAGCCTCCCAAATAGCTGGGCTACAGGTACCCCCCCACACAATGCTCGGCTATTTTTTTAGAGACGGGAGTCTCACTCTTGGTCAGGCTGGTCTCGAACTCCTGAGCTTAGGAATCCACCTGGCTCTGCCTCCCAGAGAGCCAGGATTATAGATGTGAGCCACCATGCCAGCCCATGTTGACCTTATTAATATGTGTTATGAGTTAAGTAGACCTCTAAGAAAGCTGTATTTGGAAATGGTTTGTGTTGCGTTTCAAAATCAAAGAGACAGGAGTTACTTCTTAGTAACTCTATTTCTTTCTGTAACTCTTAGAAAATAAATGGGGGGCAAGTAGGAGGCTGCATGAGACTTTTTTGCTCCTTTTTCTTTCTTAACACCTACAGCACCGGGATCCTCAGGTTAGCCATGCCTAACCCTGCTGAGCTGAGGTCGGTGTGTTCAGGGAGGGATGACGGCAGGTGGGGAGCTGTTTTCTGTTGCTGCTTCTTTCAGCCTCCCCTGGATTCGACAGGACCTTAGTAGGGTTCACTCATAAAGGTTTCGATTTTAGCTCCTTCCCAGAGGAAATTGCTCCATAAAATGTTTGCATGCTTGCATGTGTGTGTGTCTGTGTAAATGGTGCCTGTGTGTATACACCTATGTGTGCCCACGTGAGCACACGCCTGTGTGCCTGCGTGATTGCTCCAATAGTGAGTTAAGTTTTCAAGACCTCCAGCTACTAACACACCTCCTGAAAGGCCATCAGTGTGGAAAGGAAGCTGGCACAGGCCTCTTGGAGGCCCTGCAGTTTTCCAGACCCTAGGATGCTTCCCTGAGGATGGTTCTCGGCAGTGTCTGAACAATGGAACTAGCGAGGTTGCCTGAGGCCATGAGTCACGTGGCTTTTCTACTTTACCAACCACCCATTTACTTCCCCACCAAGCTGCGAGGAGCCTTCTGCCTGTCTTGGTATTCCACCTGGTTACCAAAACTAACCAGCACGGTCAGTTTCCCACATGCCACGGAACATAAGTAGGTTTGGCCAAAGAATGGAGGTTTCAGTGAAAGGAGGCTGTGGACAGTATGCTGAGGTGTCTGGAGTGGGGGGGGGGCTTCTGTCACTCTTCTTCTAATGCTTAAATTTATAGGGAGATGGACTTTTATACTATGTGTCACTACTATTAAGAAGTGACTTTTTCCTACAATCGCCATTCTCCTTTCTCACTTCCACAATATAAAATTAGCGAAATCAGACACTGCCCAGCGGACATGCCATTTTCTTAAGACACAGGTAACCAGGCCTGTAGGAAGTGAAATGAGGAAGGGGACCCGTCCCGAGAGCGCCCTGGACAGGGGAAAGGCGTGTAGCAGAAGCACCGCCAGTCCAGCGAGATCAGGCGGACCGTGAAACGGACGTGATTCCGCCGCTTGAAGGAGGCTGGGAGGAAGAAATGGGGGATGTGGTTCCTGGAGAAGACACTTGAGTACAGACAAAACAAAGGTAACTGAAGTCCAGGCTGAAGTGTACAAATAAGAAAACAGAGACACCAGTGGAGTGTGTGGGGAGACCAAAGCAACTGGATCTAAATCACCCTGGGTTACTTAGGTGCCCTATTTTCCTCTCTGAGCCTCCTTTCTCCAGCTGAAGAAAGGGAACATTGCCTACCCTTTTCATGGCCATAAGAATTAAATCAAATATATAGAAAAACTCTCCTAGCCCACATGACTCGTGGTAGACTCCCAGTACATAGTTGCTCAGTGGTAGCCACCCAGTAAATAATAGCTTGATGATATTAGCTTGAACAGGAAAATGGAAGAACGTCAATACTAATTTAGGTTTTGTACTAGTCTTGTCTGCTTAAATGTCACGAGTAGCAGAATAAACTGCAACGTTCTAAAAACTGACGAGAAGAAAACCTTCTTGGGTGAGAGTGCAGGATGCTGTGTGCTGGTGTCTCTGTGGAGACAGGCGCAGAGGGACAGCACGGCCAGTCTGGGGTTGGCAAAGGTCACCTACTCTAGGGCAATCAGCCTTGGTACTGGCTTTAGTGGACAATCTTAATGATTATTCTAGTAGGAAAAGTAGCAGGTGTTGACAATCTTAAACTCAAGTTTTCCTTAGGTCAGCAGGGCCTGGTGGCTTCTGCACCCAGAATATCCAGAATTCCACCAAATGGCCCCGATAACAACCTGGCTCCCTTCTGCTTTCTTTGGAATTTTTGTGGCCAAAGAAATGTGGCTAGAGGCCCGAGTAGGTGGAGCAGACTCCACTTCTAAGACTGTAAATGTAAGGATGTCCCCGGACCAGGCACCTGCAAAGCTGGGATGACATCACCTGGGCTCTAACTGGAGATCAGGAAAGGGCAGGACGTGGGGACACCGGCCTCACCAGGGAGCATCTTCGTGGGTCCTTATATCCTTCATGAGGTGCCGCGGGACAGCTGCCAGTCTACACTCAGGAAATCTGATCTAAAGACCCACTTCCTCTCAGACTTTTGCTTTCAGTAGGACTGAAGGTCCCTCCCTCCACCTGTTCCCTCCACACCAATCCTCATTTTGGGTAGGGACCCAGTGCCCATACTGGACCAGGCACGATGGGGAAGGGGTTTGCCCTGCCCTCCGGGAGCTGTGTCCTGGGAGACGCATGTGATTATAACAATGTCACTTGCATGGTAAGGACAGCTCTGGGAGGCCTGGAGAGGTGGAGCCTTACTTAGGACTCACTAGGTCGGGTTTGGGTAAACCCCACATCCCAGCACTCCCTGGCATCAGTGGCTTATTCCACCAGGGTTAGTGGCAGGACCCTGCTCACTCAGGTCTTGCAGAGACCCAGAAAGACAGAGCAGCTGTTGCCTGGAGTCCCGCAGGTCCCCGGGCTGGGGTGGGGAGAAGGTGCACAAAGAAAGGGCTGGCTCAGAAAGCTCAGGCCTCGTGACCATGCGGCAGCCCCTGCCTTCACAGGGCCACACGGAACTTCACCCAGGAGGCAGAGCCCAGGCCTACCAAGTGCCCGAAGGAGAGAGATTCCCGTGACCAGCTTGTGAGCAGTGGCTGATGTGAGACGGTCACGGCAGCATGCAGATGAGATGAGCCCAGTGAGAAAGGGAGTGGCTGGAAGGGTCCAGACAGAGGGAACAGCACGAGCAAAGGCTGCGGATGTCTACATTCCTGGTTCATCCCGCAACAGTGGGCAGTGGTGCCCTGAGATCAGGAGGCTGTGTGTATAGGATGGAGAGTGGCAGGGGCTGTGGCCTGAGAAATTAGAAGGGGGTGCCACCCGAGGGACCTGCATTTCGGCTGTAATTTTATCATAAATAACAATAGTAAAAGAGGAAGTTAAACACTGCAAGTTAATGAAATGCATGATCATATTTAATCCTGGGGACGTTATGAATCGGAGGGTATTAGGGCTCATGGTTTTTCACTCAGCAATTATTTCTGGGCTGCTAACTGTCTGCTGGGGAGTGGCTCAGGCTGAATACAGATTTGGGGGATCTAGATGAAGTCCTGTTCTCCTACAATGTAATCGATTGCAACAAATTACATGTTAAATAAATGAAATGAAAAATACATAATTAAAAATCATGAAAGAATACTTGAGATTGAGAGAGGTTGTTCACCGTCCCAGGGTGACACTGCAGGGAAGCCACCTGGCTGAGACTTGATGTTTTCTCGGCTCTGAGGCCTGCACAGGAGCACTAATGCCGTAAACAACGGGAATCCAGGGATGGTCTGCACCAGGGCGGGGCAGGGACCGGACTGTGTGTGTTTTACAAAGATCGCTGGTCAGTGGGAGAGATTAGCACAGAGAAATACTGCAGATTGCAAACGGTTTTAAAAGTTTCAGAGCTGGGGAGGGAAAAAACAGAGGGAGACCAGGAAGGTACCAGATTTGCATTTTGCCTGAACTCAGCAATAAAAGTCATAAACCTGGGCAGGCTCAATCACCACTCGCAAAATACAGGCGTAGTGTAATCGTTGCTCTATTGCTCTAAGGCGAGAAGGATCGGTCGGGAGTTTCCGCCTGCGATTAATTCGCCTCTTCCATTGCTTCAGAAGTCTTTGTGCCTCAGTTTCCTGCTCTTTACCTGTGGGCACGAAACCTTGTTTTGGGCTCATGGGACCTCGAGGGAAAAATCTCCCGGAGGCTTCTGAGAAAGATTTCCCTCTCCGATTAAAAGAAGGAAAGTCCTCCCACCTGGCTGTCTTCCTGCTCAGGGTTCTGAGATCAGCTGCTTGGGGACACTGTGACCCTTTCCCCACCTGAGGCCAGAGGAAGAGGGGAGGAAGGGAATAAGCAGCCAGATCCCTGGTGACATCTTTAGGCTGCTTTTCAACCCAAACCAGGCTCACCAGCGAGAAAAACTGTTACTGTGTATTTTAGGTGCACAGTGTAGACGCTTACCTCTGTGCTGGGCTCCCTAACGGCACTTTGCAGGCATCATGGGACGTGCCTCCCACAGCAGCAGACTGTGAGATGTATAGCTCCACTTCACAACAAGGCGGCCCAGCTTCAATGAGCAAGATCATTTCCCCAATGTCCAGGATGCCAAATAGTACATGTCCTACTAAATCAGGAGACATTTCCTGGTGCCCAGAGTCACCGTGACATGAACTCCAAAGTGCCTGGGGAGCTTAAAGGGCGGCGTGACTGCTGAGGATGGAGCTGGCACCCCAGAAAGGATCAGTTCCCACAGAGCACACAGACAGGGCTTAGAGAAGGGGGGAGGCCAGGATGCCCCCAAACCCTTTATCAAGGAGGAATGGGGGCCTAGGAGATACCAGCCTGAAGTCCAGTTAATGGGAATCTGGAACCAGACCACACAAAACCCCCCACAATATGAGGACCACCAGAGGCAGCATGGCTGATCCCTCCATTGGTGGCCCTAGGCCACCTTGTCTTCTACTTTTATCTGTGACTTGACTTTGTCAAGGTGCAGCCTTCTCTATCACTCCAAATTCTTTTGGTTTGACCATTACAATTTCTGCGCCTTTCCGGGTCATGGGGTGGGATGCTGGGGTCCCAAGAAGCCTTAGGGGAGGGGGAGGGAGTGGCCTTCATGAAAATGACCGCCCTGGGATTGCTGCTGGAGACTGTCCTGCCCTGACCATGGCCATGTCCATGTTCTCAACCCATGCTTGGTTTCCGGGGCTGTCCCCCTGGGCCGGGCCGGCTGGCCTCGCTCTCCTCCCTCCTCACCCTCCGCTTTCTGTCTCCCTCTAACCACTCCCTCCTTATCTTTTCTACTTTGCTGCTTCCCATCTGTTGGCCAGAACCTGAATAAAGTTTGCTTAAATTATATAAACTATGACTAAAGAAACAAGGGGCAAAAGACTGAGAAACACCCCCAGGAGTGCAATGCATGGGATTGGGCCTGGTCTCCGAGATGACGCTGACCGGGCATGTCAGAGGCCGTCCGGCTTTCTGTTCCCTTGTTAAGAGGTTAGAGACTTTTTTAATGCTAACTATGAGGCAGGTACAGGATGTGGGCACAAGAGAATGTCCACTGATTTAGAAGTGAGTATTGGATAGTGGGGAAGTGATTTTGCTTCATTGAACTTTGGTCACCTTGTCTGTGAAGTGGAATTCCTCACCCTTATGGACTTGTGCTGTGAGAACCATGTTTTATAATGTGTACACAGCACCATATAATGCTTGACATCACATGTTAACTTAAGGCACATGAAGTAATCCTCTGCTATCATTTTAATTATGCCCATTTTGCAAATGTGGAGACTGAGGCTTAGAGACATGGGGTAACTCACCACCTATGGCTTGGCGGAGAAGTAGCCAGGTGGACTCTAGCCCGATCTCTCTGGATCCTTAAGTGTTCAAGCTAACTGTGATGCACTCAAGCCTCTTTTCTGGTCCATAATCCACACAAACACACTGCCAGTGGTGGCTCAGGCTAATAAGGAGTTATTAATATTATATCCAACAGAAAGTGGTTCTTCCTGCATGAGCAATTCCTCACTATTGAAGAAAGCGTAAAACTCTCCTTTGGAAGGTTTACATGCCACAAAATTCTAGTTAATTTAATTCCCCATCAGATTGTTACCTGAAATGGAAACACAATGTGTCCACGGCCTTCCTGAGCACCATGTGCCCCCACAGTCTCAGGGCAGATCTAGGATTCAATGTATAACCCGAGATCCTCTCTTTGGTGGGGTGAGCCTGAAAGGCTAAAGGTTTTATTAGCTTTGGATTCATCTGACGCAGGAGTCATTTCAGGTGTAAGTTTTCAAGGCACAAAGTGTCCCTTCAGCACCCTCAGGGTGGCTCTGTGTGAGTCTGGCCTTTCTAGTTCCAGCTCTGCAGGCCCAAGCTCGGAGCAATATTTGTGTTCATAAGGCACTTACTGTCTTGGTGGCCAGGCACTGCCCTGGTGGCCCACATGGGTGAAACGCCTTCTTTCTGAAGGGTGTTGAGAATAACACGGCTCTGCCTTCACCAGGGAGAGGATAAGGCTCACTTCTTAAATGCACAGACTTCTGTTTTGGTTTCTGTTTCTTTTGCTCCTTAGAGCCAACAAATAAGCTCTCCTTTTGCTAAGCTCACCAAGGAAAACAACCCCCTTCCCTTTCACTTGGGGCCACACCCTCCTCCCCCCCACAATCTGTCATAAGTCATTTCACTTTCAAGGTTACTCTGTTCTCTCTCACTTCCTAAGGTCTAGAATTTTGAGAAAAATAACCTTTCAGAACTATTACCAGGAGAATATATATGTTTAATAATATAAGGGATACCCAGGTAATTTTAAATGTCAGATAAACAACAACCAATTTCCCAGTGTTTAGTGTCTGGGACACACCTATACCAAGACGTTACTTGTCACTTGTCTGAAATTCAATTGAACTGGGTGCCCTGGGTTTTTATTGCTCAATCTGGCAACTCTCCATAACTTTCACTGATATCATGCCAGGTACTTTATATGGGCAATTTTCTTTAATCCTCATTTAGAATTGAGAAAACAGAGGCCCAGAAAAATTGTCTCTTTCTTTGGGTGACACCATCAGTAAGGAGTAGGCCAGAAATTCCAACAGACGTGATTCCTAAGTTGTGTTCTTTCTGCACAAGAATAACTGCAAAATCTAATCCCAGAAATCTATAACTGATGTTCTCCCCCCCTCCCACACCCTTTCCCAACCTGGACACTGGGAAAAAGCTGGCTGGAGAAGTAATTTAAGGCAAAGGCAAGCCGATCTCTAGAGGAGGCTCTCAGCCCACTGGCCCTCTCTGCCGCACGAGTATTTATTTTTCTGAGCACAGCTAGGCAAGCCTTTCATTTCAGCTGCGTCTGCAATCACCTTTTTCCCGCTGTATTTTAACTGCTGATAGAGAACTTTGATTTACTCTTCTGAACTAAAGAGTGAAGACATTTACATAAAACAACCTATTACAGGGTGCCTGTGCCTCATCTGCAGGGATTCCAGGGGAAATTTGACAAGAGGTAAAATGCTGAAATGGAAGTTCTTGAGGGATAAAAAGAGATGTGAGCGTTTGAAATCTGCATGTATTTCCTTACTTATAGAAAATGTGGTAACTCTGTCCTCCAGGGATTTAACAAATCTCCACCTTGAATGATTTGTTCGCTGCGGGGAGAGAATCATGACCAGAGTTTGTCCCTTTTGCTCTCGGGGTCTAAGAAAAGTTTGTTTCACTTCTGTACCTCAGTTTCTTAAATGTAGAATGAGGGCAGTGAGAGCCTCTCCCCCACCCCCCACCCTGCCTACCCTTGCAGAAGCAGGGCCAGGAGATAAAGAAGACGGTGGATAGTATTGCATTTGTGGAAGTAAGGAGCGAGGGCCACTGCTCTCTTCATGCCACAGAGCCTTTGCAGGAGCAGCCCAGGACCCACTCAGCAAAGGGGCTGTGTCAAGGTGCCGGGCACGCAGGCCAGACTGGCCACACTGCGAAGCCCTCAAATTGACAGACGCGTTCTCAGCGGGGGTGTGAGGGCGACACACATGCAGACTTCATCCTGCAATTCTCTGCCTTTTCTCTCCATGTCTCTCTCTTCTCTGAAATATTTCTCTCTCTCTCTCTATGAAGCCTTCCCTAATTCCCTCAGACAGAAATGCTGACTGTTCTTCTCTGGAACTAGACACACCGTTCTGGAAACTGGAGCAACATAAACCTCCAGGCCCCTGCGCTCGGGGAGCGAATATCCTGGTGTGGGAGGTGGAGGGAGGGAGAGAGTCAGCCAATGAAGTAACTAGATGACTCCAGAGATTCGTATTTTCTACACGATTACGTAACTGACAAAATTACTGCAATGAAAGAAAGACATTTGAATAGGATGCCGAGAGGGGAATATTCTCGGGATGGTCTGCCTAACGAGACAGAGGCTTGCGAACTTGTCTGGCTCCCACGCTAACCTGTAAGTTCACCAGGAACAAGAACTATTTCTTCATCTTCTGCCCGCCCAGCCCAGCAGGCAACATCAAAGGCTGGGTCAGATTTGGGAGAGGACGTACCCTAGCCTCCAAGGTCACAGCACATTCCATCCTAGACACTTTTAAAAAGTGTTTATATTTTATTTTCATAGTGAAATTTTGTAATAAGAAAAGCCATTGCCAGATTTAAAAATATTAAAAGCTCACCCTCCTCTCACCCCCCCAAAATCTCCACTGATGACAGGAGTCAGATTTAATGTGAATTGAAAGGCATGGAGTAAAGTTGTGTCTTTACTTGTAATCGATACTCAGCTAACAGGTGCTGAAGGTCGGCATTCTGACCATCAGAGCGTCACAGGCCTCCACACACTGCCTGTCACTGCTGCTAGCTAGTCATTGGTGGTCTCGGACCAGTGTCCTCTGTGCTGGCGAAATTCCCTTGAGGACTGGCTCTTGAATGGTCTTGCTCACCAATGTATCCCAACCCTAATGCAAGTCCTGGGATGTGGTCAAGAGTCATTTGCATTAAAAATGAGAGGATAGCCTGATATCAGAGATTCACTGATGAATGCAATTCCCAGAATATAATCAAGGGTCCAGACTTCCACGTGGAAAAGTCTTGAATGTCAAACACAGATGCTTGACTTTGGTTTTGTTGAGCCAGAGACGAAAGTGCAGAAGTGCAGGCCTCTGGCTACTGGCCTAAGTCTCTCCAGCCCAGTCCCCGACACTTCCTATCGCCGGCCCTGATGTGTCAGCTTGTCCTTTCTATCTAACTGAGAGAGACTCTGATTATCTATCTTGAAATCGTCTGTCTCCTCCACTGGAAGATAAGCTCAAGGACCATTCTTTCCGTCTGCTTTACTCCCCTCAGTGTCAGCAGGGAGCAGAACAATACTTGGTACAAGGTTGGAACTCAGTAAACATGTGTTAAAGAAGTAAATGTGACCCTTGTCACTTTCCACAGAGACAGGGAGAAGGAAATCCCCAGCTCGCTGTAAGTGGGAAGGGTATGTCACTAGAGCACCATCTATACTACACGCCGGCCACACTCTCACCTCGATGTTCTGGGTAACTGATTTTCCTGAACCTCATACTCCAATCGAATCTCCCTTCTGTCCCTGGAAACCAAAGGCTATAAATGGGAGGTCTGCACCGCCCATGTGAGGCCTGCCTACAGACGAGTTCGCTTTGGCCCACATGGGGCTGTTCAGAAATACTGCAAACGCTGCTGGCCTGTAAGAGAGTAGATTCCACGTTAAACTGTGAATGCAGTCTATCTTGAAATGAGAAACGAGACCTGGCAAGATCCGGGCTCAGGTCCCACCTGTAGCCCTGCGGGGGGCCTGGCCTGTAACCACCTCCTTCCTTACTCAGGCCCCAGGCCCAAGGCTTGCTTCACTCAGCCGGTTACTCTCTCAGCTGCTGAAGACCTTTGAGTTTGCGACCCCTGCTGGAAAACTACCAAAAAGCACATAATACAGAAAAAAAAAAAAAGTGCCCACTATCCTCGTTCTGTTACGTTCAGACTGCTCCTTGGAGGAATAGTGCATTCATTTCTCTAGACATCCGTAGTAGCACATAACTATTGACAAACTACAGCCCAGAAGATAATACTCTAACAACCCATAAAAGCTACAGACTTAACTCCTCCTGGGCACAGGAAGCTGAGAAGGCCTCATGCTTGGGCCTGTGAGAGGCAGGGAGCCCCTGGTTACAGTTCTGGTTAACTCAGGGAGAAAAGGGATTTGCTTGAAGAGGATGGGTAGCCCCTAGGAACCAGTGAGAAGCTTAAAAACCAGTATTGAAAAAGAAGAAATGAAGGGAAACTAGGTGCCAGGGAACATCTTGGCAGTGCTGGGACCACACCCTGGGACGTCGATGTTTGATTCATGCCTCAAGATGGTGAATAAACATGCAACTGACCCTGGGCCCTGCAGCCAGCCCCACAGGACTCTAGGTCTGGGTGGGATCATTCCACTAAGCCCTAGTTCAGGGCTGGCAGATTGGGAGATACGTTTAAGGACATACACACACATACACACCCCCTCTCAGGGGAGGGTGGTGCTTTCTATATTAGAGGGTATTTTCTTGCTGGATACTTCCCAGCCACTTAATGAGAAATTAAGTGGAGGTGGAGAAAGAGGGTACCACAAACAGGACAGCAGAGTGGAATGAGAACAGGCCCCCTGAACCCCAACCCGCGTCCTTTGTGCTTTTAGAAACCTAAGTAGTTAAGTGTTCTGAACTGCAGATTCCACATCTCTAAGACAGAAATGATGCCGTCTGCTCTCCAGGGAGGCTGTGAATCAGTCCTATTCTTCACTCACTTGTTGAGTGTACCGAGGTACCGAGTGTTGACCGTCTGTTAGTGCCAGACACTGAGCTAGGTTCTGGGGACAAATTCTAAACAACACCTGAAAGGCAACAAGGACCCAGTGCTTTGTGCTAATGATGGATTTAGATGAGGGAGAGTCAGGTCATTTTGTGAAATTGGTCTTGTGTTTATTTTTCCCAAACTGATTTACCCATCTATGACTTTTTTCCCTTTGTAAATTAATCAACATCAGGGCCCTACCTCCAAACAGATCTTCTTTAGACATATAACATGCATTAAGTTAAAAAGAAAAAAAAATGCTCCAAAATTAACTCTGATCCCTAAGGCTCTGATTAATCATTCTGAGAAGCAGTGAGCCCTGGTACTTAGAAATCAGGTGGGTGGTGGTAAGGAGACTGGACAATTTGTGGAATCCACTCCCCCATTTAACATCCGTATATATAATTTACTCTGACATACTGAAACCACTCTTAAAAAGAACATCAAAATGGACATACAAATGCAAGAAGGGCAAATTAAATAACTCTGCACAATTCCACAAGTGTTTTTTATAATCATCAGGATGCTTTTCATATGCTTTTATCACTTTCTCATAAAAATCCTCCCATCACGAGTTTATCGAGGAAGAATCTGAGGCTCAGGAAGGATAAACAGTTTGCCTAAGGTCGTGAGGCAAGAAGTTGGCTTCACGTCCACCTAGCGTTCTCCAGCCGTCCCCGGAAGAAAAAGCCTCCACCAAAAGTGCCGGGTCAAGTAGCCGGGCTGAGGGAGGAAGGTAACAACCCACTGAAAGGAAAAAGCCAGCACATTACCGCCTTCAGCAATAGCAGGGAGTTGCTCCACTTCCCATGGAGTGGGGAGGAAGTTTCCACTCTCTGCCCCAGCTGTGTCTCACCCAGTGACCCTGGCATAGACCACCCCCGTGTAGCTATCCAGGACCTGGTATTTCAGCACTTCAGGTGCAAGGCCAGGTGCATGAGAACGTCCAGCCCTGATGGCCCCTGGCTCCAAATCCAGCCTATGGAGAAGGCACCTGACTCAGGACTCCAGGCGAGGACTGTTCACAGTGGGCCATGTCCCAGTGTGCACCCGTTAAGCAATTACCTGCTAGCCCATCTTTCTAGCCCCTTCCCCGGTCAACATCAAATGTTAATTTAAGGCAAGAAAAACTTCGGTGACGCTTTGCCCTTTAGAGAGCTCTCGGACTTTTCGAATAAAACAATGTGTTCTTTTGACAGTGAATACACAAGCCCCAGCTCAGCGCGTGTGGGGGCAGATACTTGAGGCCTCAGACTAGGTATTCCAACAGGACAGTCAAAAGGCCCTGGCTTTTCCAGGCTTCCATGTGCGAGTTCAGAGTTCCACTTTGCCACTAGCTTCCCAGAACAAAAATCTCCCATCTTAAAGCTACAGTGTGCAAACCCTGCAGCTTTCTGGCAGAACCAGCGCCTGGAGCCACAGAGCCAGCAAGCCTGCGAAGGGAGCTTCACCCTGCACGGTGGGTCGTAATGAACGCTTCCATTTAGGAGTGCTTAGTCATGAAGTTGTCCGTCCCAGTCAAACTCGGCCGACAGGGAGATGCACGAACCCAAGCGGGCAGGCTCCTTTAGAAGCTGATCTTTCTCTGCCTAGCCCTGGAGAAACCTTATGTAACACAATGGCCCATTTCAATATGTTATTCCTGCAATTCTGTGGGGAGAATCTAAGCCCTGGAAATGCAAAGGGAAGGGCAGGCGGGATTTGCAGCTGCAGCGTTCATCTTCTGAAATTTCGGTAGGTGAGGCGTATTCTAATTGCACCCAATCTTAACCCACCTTACCCGGAAAGCAGAAAGAAAAAAAAAATGCTGGACGCCAAAGGATGAGCTTTAAAAATGCTAGGAGGCAGAAGTTGGGTTATCTCTTCCTCTTTTTTTTTTTTTTTCCTAAAATGTAATTCCTGGGATTAACCCTTGGGTGGAAGCCGGTAATTGCATTTCGACAAAACAAGGTGAGATTTGGCTGCAAAGCGAGAAAGCGCGGATGAAACAGAAGCATCCGCGGAGCGCCCAGCCCCGGGCGCGTGGGCTTTCGTCTGGGGACCGGTTCCGGGGGCGAGTGCCGGGGGGCTCAGCCCGGCGGTGGTGGCAGGGTTACCCCCAGAGCTCGGCTGCGGGAGAAGGAGCGGTGCCTTGATTTCTGGCCCACTCTGTTCTCCTGGGGGCTGCTGCCTGCTAGCAAGAGACGGCTTCTGGGAGCTCAGCCCAAAGACGTCTCCCCAGAATCCCCCCAAAAGCGTCTTGGCACATGTCATGGATAAAAATAGCCCGAGATAACGCTGGGAGAAGGGGAGGGGCGAGACTCGCGCAAGGCAAGGCGGGGATACGACTGGCTCTGCAAAGTGGGGGGCAGAGAGGCAGGGGCAGCCCTGGCCCCAAGAGGTCCCCCGCCCCTCAGGGGCACGAGGAAGCGCGGACGCCGTCCCCGTGGAGGGGCGAGACGGCAGACCCACCGCGCGGGCGAATGACTGCCCATCCCAGCACAGCCCACACCCTGCGCCGGCTCCCCGGCTTTCGCTCCCGGGTCTCCACCTCCTCATCCGCCGCACCCCAGGTTCAGCTCTCAAAGCCGGCCCTGCGGTTCCCGGGACAGCATGCGGCCAGAAGGGCAGCAGCGCGCCGGCTGCCGCCGGGCCGGGACAGCGCACCTGGAGCGGGCGGGCCCAGCGAGGAAGCTCCTCTTTGAGAGCTGGGGGATACGCGCTCCCGCCGCGGGTTCGCGCCCCGCGTCTCCCTTCACCCCCATTGGGTGTCACTCTCCAGGGTGCCCGAAATAGAAACCGAGAAGAAAAAATAATGAAGTAAAAAGTAATATGAAAAATCAGGCGCTGCATTTGGAAAGAAGGCTACTTAGTGTCTGGGCTGTCATCTCCATCTCTCCCTGAGAGCACCCTCGCCCCTCGGGAAATGTCCGATCTCCTCCCTCTTCCAACCAAATGCAAAGTCAAACAGGACCAAGGCTTTCCAGCCCGGACACTCCCTCGGCCAAGTTAATTTTTGCGGGCTGCATCCCCGACCCAGTTCCGGTCGGGTGGTACCCGGGCTCCGCCGAGCAGAGCGCGCTGCGCTCCGGCTGCCCGCTCCGTCCCGGCTCCAAGCTGCGGGCGCTGCAGGAGCTGCCAACCTCCAGACTCCGCTAGAGGGGGAAATGTCACCCATCAAGAGCCAGAAATCCAGGGCCCTGTCCTCAGAGACCAAGCAGTCCCTGGAGACTTCCACATCCGAGGTGCTAGAGCAGGAGGGGAGGAGGATGGGAAAACCCCGGTCTCTCCTTCCTGGTTCCCTCGCAGCCGCGCCACCTGCTCCAGCCCGACTCACCCTCGGCTCTGCACTTGCTCCGGGTCCGGGAAGCAGGTGAAGTCGCCGCAGCCGCGCGGCGCCCCGCCACTCCCCAGCCTGCGCCCCGGCCCCGCACACGCCGAACTCACCTGAGCCTCGCCACCGTCCAGCCAGTCGGGCGCCCTAAATAGGTTCTCGGCCTGGGCCATGGGCAGCACTGCCGAGCACCCGCGGGGGGTGGGACGAGTTTCAGGACGCCTTGGGGTGGACAGGCCGGCAAGGGGCGCGAGCCCACTTAGACCCGGCGGCGGCGGCGGCTCGCGAATGCCAGCGCGCCGAGGACCTTGCAGGCAGGCGTCTGGGTGCTCAGTCCGGGGGAGGGGAGGAGCAGGGGGAGGAGCTGGAGCCGGAGGAGGGGACCAGGGAGGCCGAGCCCTGAGGGAGAGCGCGCGAGGCAGAGGAGGATCGCGAGCGCCCACTGCTGCCCGCGTGGCCCCGGTGCTGCCCGAGTCCGGCCGGCCAGGTGCTGGCCGCTCCTCCCCGCGCTCCTCCCTGCGCTCCTCCCCGCGCTCCTCCCTGCGCTCCACCACCTGGCGCAGGCCGGCCGGGCCTGGCCCAGGCTTCGGCGGCGGGTGCTGGAGAAGTCGGTCCCGCCCACCCGGTGAGGCGGCTCCTCGGGTTTCAGTACAAGGGGCGGAACCAGAGCTGCCAGGAGGGCAGGCGGTTGGGTCGCTGAATCCGCCGTCGCTGCAAATCAGGGCCGCACCGTCTGCTCTTCCAGCCCTGCTCGGGGGGAGCCTGCGCTCCCCCCGCTCCACTCCTCATCTGCGCACAGCCCGGGGGACCTGCGCTCCTCCCAGGTGCGTCCCTTCCCGGCAGCTTAGAAGCCCACCTTAGAAGCCCGCGCTCCCGGTGCCGCCCGGGAAGCGGACCGAGCCATCTCTGGAACCCGCTCTGCAGCCGGGCTGGGATGCGAGCGGCGGCCTGGCCTGGGATCCGCGCCGGGAGCCGGCTGCCGAGAGAGCGCTGTGGCCATGAACACGCCCTCTGCTTGGGTTTCGCGTCTGGGAGCGGACGCGGGTCGCTGGAGTGCGCGGGGACTCGGCTCTGCTTGCGCGGGGTGCGCGGGCGGCAAACGTCAACTCGGAAGCACAGCGGCATCCCCCTGCGCGCCCCGGCCGGGAGCCGGGAGGTTTGTGCGCCCCCCGACCCCCTCCGGAGACTGCAGATTTCGAGGAGCAAGCGTTTCTCTCCTTACCTGCGCTGAAGCAAATTGCCCTCAAAGGCGGGTCAACAAACACCACACCAAAATAAAAAGGCCAAAAGCGCATGGAATTAACTTCCTGTAGGAGATGGTATTCTAATAGACCTTCCGTATCTTAAATAGAGAAGAGACTCACATGAAGAATTCGAATTTGTGATTTATGTTCAAAAAACATTTCATTCGAATTCTTCCATGGGAGTCTCTTCTCTATTTAAGATACGGAAGGTCTATTAGAATACCATCTCCTACAGGAATTTGTGATTTATGTTTAAAAAACATTTCATTGGGTGGCACCTGTGGCTCAAGGAGTAGGGCGCCGGTCCCATATGCCGGAGGTGGCGGGTTCAAACCCAGCCCCGGCCAAAAACCACAAAAAAAAAAAAAAAAAATTTCATTAACTTTTTAAAATTTAAAAGTATTCGAAGGGAAAGCTTCTGTAAGAAGTTGGGCCCTTAACGCAAAGATTCCCCGCAACCCTTTTAGAAAGGAAAGCAATGTCCAGTATTTTCTGGCTTTAAAGTCAGAAGCATCTTGGAAGCTGAGACCTAACCCAATGTGCTTATGGAAAATAAGATTTTAGGAGCTGAATGACCTCAGCTTCTTTGAGTCAGACCACAGTTGGCATGCCTATTTTAGGTGAAAAATATGAATTTTTAAGAGTCTCTTACAGTCCTGCTTTGAAAAGCCTTAGCATTTAAACTTACTTTACACTTAATGTAAGTGCTTTTCCCTCTTATTTTATGAAGCTGTGTGTGATCTTGTATGAGGCTGTGGGTCTAATGGAAGTCTCAGATAAAGCCCCGCCAACTGGGGATGTTTTTAAGCTTCTGCCAGCAATCTCGCGTAGCGCCCAGCGCGAGTCCTTCAGAACAGGGAGTAGATGTGGAGGCTCTGAGTTGGTATCTTACTTTTCCTAGAGAGTTCAAAGTGTTTGGTGTCCATGGTATGAATTTCACAGCTCAGGGGCTTAGCAACATTCTATTGCAGCCTGCCTGCTAACTCAGGTTCCTGACCTGCTCAGTCCCCCAGCACGGGACCCTAAAGAAACTGGAGCCCCAGGCGCCAGCCTCAGTCTCCCTTAGAAGCTTCCATTTGCAGGCGATGACTACAGGCCTACACAAGAATTCCAGAACAGGCATTTTAGTTTTTCTTGTGTCTTTTTAAATACCAGGAATCATTCATTGATCAGTAATTGATGTTCCCATGCTCAGATAAATAAAAGTATCAACTGGAAATTTTGTTTGCCTAGATATTCGCCACCTTTTCTAAATGGCTCTTCCTGAAGTCTCTTGATCGAGAGTTAACCTTCCTACCCAGATGCTCACATGCGTTGGCAGCACCAGCCCTCGGCTTGTCTATCAGACACAAACATTGCCTTGAAAATATCTACGGAGGGGCCTCCCTGCTATGTTAGTAATGCCTTGAGCATGGGTACTGCCATTGAATTACCTTTCCACAGAACTTTTCACGGTATCTGAAACATACTATGCTCTCAAAAACAAACAAACAAAAACCTTTGTAAATTGAGCTTCACTCAAGGAGTCAGGGTTTAGGCCAGACATGCAGCCCTTTCTAAGCTATGGGCCAGTGATTTTCAACCTGTGTGCCATGAGATGGTCTTAGGTGTTCCCAGAAAAAATTTGAAGATCATTAATTAAATTATTTTCTAACGAAGTTCAAAGCACAGTAAGCATATTCTTTTGCTCTTTTTTTTAAATCAACATAATTTAAGTGTGCCAAGGAAGTTTAACTATAGATTCAAGTGTGCTGTGAGATAAAAAAGGTTAAGGAATGCTGCTCTAGGCAGACACATGGAGGCTCTCTGGAGACACAGTGGAACACGGATGTCACTCCTAGGTGTGTGGCCCAGGACTCTCCTCCTCTGTGTCAACCATTGGAAAATGAGAGAGTTTTAGTTGATGATCTCGGTGCTGCTAATATTGTGAGAGATCAGAGTCTCTGTGGAGTAACTAGAATGTGCCAGTTACTGAGGGAGGGATGGAGAGTTCAGACATCTTCAGTCCCCTAAGAGAGCACTAAGTCTTAGCTCAAGCAGAAAGGAGATTCCCACCTGTAGCTCACCTGTCCAGAAACTCACTGGCATCAGTTAAATTGTAACTGTTTTCTGTAGAAGTTAATGGCTCAAGGAGTGGGCAAAAGCCACTGACCTGTGAGTCTGGTCCACATTCAGATATGAGGCAATAAAACTAAGGAAGGTAGAACCAAGGCGTACACGGCAGGTTCTGTGCAGAATGATGTACGCGAGCCTCACCTTCTGTTCGTTTTTAACTGAGGTTTAGAGAAGCTAAGCAACTAGCTCAGGGCGACATTCTAGTAAGTGGGAGGATGAGGTCTCCCATCATGACTCCCAAGCTCTTACCCAGTCTGGGAGATGGTAAGTGTAGGAATTCATTAGAGCACCAGAGGCGGGAGTGGTCTGTGCAGGGGAGCTGCCCTTCCAGTAAAAACCAGACTCCTAGTCCAGAGCTATGGGACTGAATGGTTGGCTTACATTTGATGTTTTTTTTTTTTTTTAATATTATTGTTCTCTTTTCTATCAAATATGTGATAGGAAAGGGGAAATAAGGAGAAGCAAGAGGAGGAAAGAGAAAGAAAGAGAGTTGCTTCCGAAGATGCCCAGGGTCCACACTATCTCACCTGCCTGACTCACTGGGCTTTTATCTGAACTCCTGTCTGTTGGGCCGCCCTATACAGCCTCCCCTCCCTTAATGGCCATTTGAATCTTTCAGGTTAATGGCATGAATATTAAGGAGTCCAGCGGGATTCTTTACAAGCACAGGAAATTGGGATCAGGTTAAAAATCCAATTTTAATAAACCTTCCAAGTCTTGATTTAGATAGTTCACTAATGGCTCTTTCTGCTGAATCACCTGGAAAGTCAAGTGCATTTTGAAAAGGTCCCTGTTGTATGGGAAGCTTGATGGGTATTGTTTAATTGTGCGTTCCCGTCTTCTAGAAAAAGATCATGTACCAAGCTGATGAGCGCGGATAGGAAACAGTGGTATCCTTAGAGCCAGTTGGGTAGAAGGAAGGAAGGGCGTTGAGTTTGAAAGATAATTTTCACTCTTTTGACCAAAACAAAGAGAACTTGATTGCACTGTGTGAAAATAATATCCTCAAATAACTCCTCTAATTTGATTGTGTGAGGTCTAGAGTCAGTTCTCTTCCTTTTGATTTGCTAATTAGCCAGAGCAGTCTGTTAGCAAGAGGGGAATTCAGGGTCAGGAGCAGAAAACACCAAGAAGCCTGATGGATTCCAACTCAACTCACTCACCACCTGCCTCCCCTTCCAGCTGGTCCCAACCCCCGACTCTGGGTGCAAAAACAATCCACCCATCTATGATGAATGGAGTATTTGATTTTATTTTTCTGAAAACAGGATTTTTGTCTCCTTTACGACAACAGATTTACTCTTGGGAGGTGTGGTAACAGGGTAGACATCTTAGCCTATTTGGGAACACCTGGGCAGTTTATGAGGAAAAGAGCTGTATTTGGCTCCTGGTTCTGCAGGCTGTATGGAAGCATGACTCCGCACCTGCTGCTGGGGACAGCCTCAGGGAGCTTCTACTCATGGAGGAAAGCAAGAGGGTGCCAGAATCACATAGTGCCAGAAGGAAGCAAGGGAGGGTGTGCCAGGCTCTTCTTAATAATCAGTTTCTTAGGAACAAATAGAGCAAAAACTCACTCATCACCACGAGCCTGTCACCAAGACATTCGTGAGGGATCTGCCCCCATGATCCAAACACCCCCCATTAGCCCCTACCTGCAACCCTGGGGTCAGATTGCAACACCACATTTGGATGGAACAAATATCCAAACTGTGTCAGTGGAGTTACATTTGCGATTTTTGCCTTTACAGTCCATTTTCTTCACACATACATATAGTAAAATTATATGCCATGGCTGCATTAGTATAAAGATGTATGTATTTTCTTCCTTATTTAAATATCTTTCTTAACCTAAAATTTATTTACTTCTGATTCTGAGAGCCTCAAGCACCTTAGGCTCCAGGCATTGCGTCTATGACTTCTAATGCAGATCTGGCCCTGTCTGGATGGGGATATTCCAGAAGACGCTTGCCTGGTTGAGTCAGGTAAAGTGTGTATGCGGATGCAATCCCATAAAAGTATCTTATAGCCCATTTGTTGTGTTGGACAAACAATGATGGACAATATGTTTCTTTTATTTCTGATCCTGTGTCAAACTTTGGCCCAAATTACACACATCAGTGCTACAAAAATTGCAATATTGCAGGCTTGAAGTGGTCCCCTTGTTCAAGTTCTTAGAGCCTGCTGAGTGCTGGAATGCTTTTAGGGCAATGGAAAATTGTGTCACTTTCTTTGATGTTATGTTTGCGGGGACATAAGCTTACTGATACTTTGATGAGCCGGTCTTGATGATTTTCTCTTATGGGCCTTGTTTAAGGATCCTGGGAGGCTCACACCCCTCAGGAAAAATGAAAACAAAACAAAACAAGACGCTCAAAAGACTTTCCCTCTCCCCACAGCCCCATCAGTTCCATTGAACCAGTATTTATTTATTTATTTTTCTAGGATTTGGCCCTGGGCTGGCTTTGAACCCGCCACCTCCGGTATATGGGGCCGGCACCCTGCTCCTTTGAGCCACAGGTGCCACCTGAACCAGTATTTATTGGGTACTTTCTGCTGTGTCCGTGCTGGAGATTTATGGAGAAGCATGAAATTCAGTCCCTTACTTAAGGGAACTCACAGCTGTGCCAGGGCAGAAAAATTATGGTTCCACCTGAACCTTGCAGGGGGGTTGAGACTGAGACTCTCAGAGCTTTCCGTCTCATCCTGAATTCTCAGCTTCAGCCTGTGTGGTGATTCTGAGAACTCCCTCCTGGTGTGGAGTCCTGGAGAGTGTGACCTGCTGGCCCTGAAAACTGACAGTATTGGCTGATTCTTACACTTTGTTTCAATTCCGAATGTCAAAGCCAAATCCATGAGAAGTCCCTTAAAAGATGTCAGACTTTTCCTTGGAACGTGTTTTGGATGTTGCTTCTGAGCAATCCAGAATGGGTGCCATTCTTCCTAGTGGTGGTGCTAAGTATTACACAGAATGCCTCAAACCGGAGGCAATTAGCTCCTCAAAGGAAAAAATATAGCATTTTATATTTAAAATGATCAAGTTAAGATATCTCAATACGTATGCAATGATATTTATTGTAAACTAAGTTCTGTAAACAAGAAAAATAGTTACCTTCTACAGAGTTAGACAAATCCATGAGATGGTGTGGGGAATCATGGGAGCTGTGTGTGGAAGTGGATAAAGCTGGTGGCATTTACTGAGTAGCTGTATGCTGGAGGATCTGCGTATATTCTCAGTTTTACGCACACACTTAGAAGGTAAGGAAGTTCTTGGAGGCTGCCCGGCACCTGCGGTGATGGATTTAAAGGTCAACGTCAAGTTGCCTCGTGTTCTTCCTGTCTCCTGACATAATTCTCTCCCTCCACCCTGACCTTCTCACCATCTAACCCTAGAAGGAGGACTCCAGCTCATCCTGGGTTATTTGTTCAAACAGTGATGAGATGTCACTTATGCATGAATTCAAGATGTTTTTACATTCCAGGAATTTAACTATCCATTCCATATGGGGTTAAAATCTAATATTCATGATATTATTATAATGGCATCGAGGAAGCTAATCACCAAAGAAAGTGCTAGTCTTAAAATCTCAGTTCTTGATGTAATGGTTTCTCTCTCCCCACGTATGATCTATCAACGTAGATAGAAAAGCTGTTATGGAGACAAAGTTCCTGGAAACCTCATCTCTCACGGAGGCCCTTGACGGCATGCGGTGCTTTAGGGTTCAGCTTCTGTGTCACGGCCCCTGACTTGTTCCAGCAGCACTTCATTCCTTAGGTCCTAATCTCTGCCCAGCACTGGGTAGACCCTGGAGGTCCGTGAGCACCTCTGAAGCTGACAGGGGTGCCGAGGGATTCTGGGAGGATTTAGCGCCCGCCCGGCTCTTGTTCCTTATCTGGAGTCTGCCTGCCGTTGTGGGTTCAGCTTTTCTTGGAAGCCGCCTAGAGTTGGCAGGAACTCCCTGCCAGCCTCAGGAAATGAAGGGATTTATTTATTGGTAAACTCGGGCAGAATAATTTCAAATGCTCCCATAAGCTCTGGTTTTCCTCCTCTTGGGAGCGAGCTGCCCATAAGGAGCATCTAGCCCTTGAAGCTGCTCTGCTGCCCCTCCAGGCAGAGGAGAGGGGTCCGTCCTGTTGTGTGGCTGCCTTTCCCTGGGTACATGTGCCCAGTACGGGGTTCGGGGAGCAGGCCCCTCAGCTCTGCGGTGTGCATCCCCTGCAGTCTGGCCTCTGTTGACTGCAAATCAGACAACACTCAGTATTCATCTGTCTCAGGCTTTGTTGCATGGTGGGGAGGGCGCTGATCATTGAGGCTAATTTGAAACCACAAAGCTGACCAGCTTCCTGGGTCCCCCTCTCTCCTGGCTCCTAATCCACTTCTTCCTTTCCCTCAGTCATCATTTATTTGCACTGCCCTGCTTTTTCATTGTCATCATGGCTACAGAGTTTTCCTTGGGTTATGATAGGTCTGTTATATCCATGCTCTGGGTCTTTTTGGCCTTGCTAAGTAGAAAGAGAACAGGGCGTGAACTCTGGTAGATGCCGTAGACCCCAAGCCAGCAGGCTCCAGAGCGAGCTGGCTGGGTTCACGTCCTGGTTCTTCATTCTTACCTGTGGGACTTCCCCTACGTTACTTCACCTGTTTCTTCCTCTATAAAATAAGGCAACCGACAATGCACTTTTCTCATACGATTACACACAAAGTACCAGGCACATTGGACGCCCCGAATGCATGTGCGCCGTTATTATAAAGAGGTGCTCAATCAGATGGCTGCATCTTCCTTAGAGAGGGAGAAGTACAAAAGCCCCCTCGCCTCTCTCAAGCCCTGCTGCTGACCCGTGTGCTGCTGACCCTGTGAGGAGCAGTCCTTCTCATGAACAGACAGCGCCTGCTCCCAAAGTCACTGCTGCTTAAAAACGTTAGTACAAAAGGAATGCTCTCAAAGAGCAAGACTTTGGGGTCAGATAAAGTTAAATTTGTATCTCTGTCCTTCACATCTGCTCACATAATCCTCTCTGAATCTCATTCCTTCCTTTAAAAAGATACAATAATGTTCACTCATAATGGAATATTTGAGATTTATGTAAAGTAAGATGGGACAGCTGAAAGCCCCGCATGGTGCATGGCACACAGTAGGTCAGTGTATTTTGGATGAATCAATGAATAATAATCAATTATTCATTGATTATTCCTCACAGGGGCAGACTGAATACTGGGAATGCTCCTCCTGCCACTAATTTCAAGTAGTGGCATTAAACAGAGCATGTCTCCACAGAAAAACAAGCAGCCTGCCATGTCGCCCCAGTAACCAAGACTGAGAGGTGCACCTGTGCGGGGAGGGTATGCAGCAGAACAGCCCTGGCTTTAACCCAGTTCTTGAACCAGCATTGAAGAAGTGGGTCAGAGATGGGCAGACAGGCCTTTCTCCACCCTCCAGGGCAGGCGGGGAGCACTGATCAGGTCGCCCCAGTGTTTTCCTCTGCCTCATCGACAGCCCTTCATTCTCCCCCCAATTCACCGCTACCCCTAGTTTTAAAATTAGCCTTTAATTTTGAGAACTTTGAAATCTGTTCTAAACACCATCACACGGACCCTTGTGCTGCTCACTCCCCTTCGTCAACATTATTATTATGAAATTCATC
Source organism: Nycticebus coucang (assembly GCF_027406575.1). NCBI lineage: Eukaryota > Metazoa > Chordata > Mammalia > Primates > Lorisidae > Nycticebus > Nycticebus coucang. The sequence continues at coordinate 35,880,312 of NC_069802.1, read as the reverse complement.
CCTGTTGGTACATGTGGCTGAATTGTACTTTCATTGCGGAATTATACTTTATGAACATGCTGATGGCACTTTGGTGGTGTCCAGTTTACGACTCACACACATCATCTTCTGTGAACACACCTGTCTGTCTTTTGGTGCACAACTACTAATATTCACGTCTGGTGCACACTGGGGAGCGACTTTGCTATATCACAGAACTTGGGATGCCCCACTCGAGTGGTTAACGCTGGACCGTTTTCCAAGGATTCTTCTCCTTTTCCAGAACCTGGCAATGTTGTCTTTGCAGCGTTAGCCACTCCGTTGAGTGTGAGGTGTGTGCCCTTTGGGTTGTAACTTGGATTTTTGTGTTGAACACTTTTTCCTCTGCTTACTGGCTATTTTAATATCCTCTTTTATGAAGTGCCTAGTGTATCTTTTGTCCATGTTTCTATTGGGTTGTTTGCCTTTTTTGTCATTGATTTCTAGGAAATCTTTACACATTTGGAACAAGTTACTGAGCCTCAGGTTTTTAATCCGTAAAACGGGAATAATGATACTTGCCTCCTATGATAGTGCTGTAAGGATTACAAGTTAACACATGTAGAATCATACGAGTATACACGGCACATATTCACGTGCTCAATATTATCATGATTAGCCAAGATCACCCTTGTGGAAGCAGAACTCCACCCAGACCTTCTAACTTCCACTCACCAGATTTTGCCTTTTCCAATGATAACTTTGCCCATTCAGGAGAACTGAAACTCGGCACATTGACCCTGAACCATGCTCACCCTGCGCCCCAATACTAGTCTTAGAGGGAAATACTGTTGTCATTTTCTTGTGATCACAAAGCTATTTTTAAAACATTAAAGTACTGTTTTAAGAATAAGATGGTTTTCAAACTGAAAATTACAGAGGAGCTCTCATTCTCACAGGCACAGCACGGCGCAGCTGGTGTGTAGCAAAGTGTTAAAAGAGTGATTTTGCACCAGGATAAAGAAAGAAAAAAAACAAAGCAAAATGACTCCTGAAACACAGAAGTAAAATGTCTTGAAAATTAAAGGGAGCGAAATGTGAGCAGTGACATGTTTTAGGCTAAGGGTCCATTCTTGCCCCAGCCACATTCCCTTGGTTCACTGGCCACACGTAAAGAAAAGGATGATTTTTCTCTTTTATCCTATCCCTTTGTTGCTGGTGGTGAGACAATAAAAATTTCTTTTAAACAACAACAACAAGGAAAGTACAGACTTTAGTCAGCCTGATTGTTCTCCCTCCATTGGTAAAATTTTCACACATAGATGAAATAAATTCTTTTTTGAGGAAGGAAGCATGAGGGGCACATAATTTAGGCCTTCAAAACAAACAAAAAAAAATGACAGACAATTATTCATTGATTATTCCTCACAGAGAACCGCTCCTAATATCTGCCTTCCAGATTCCTTAATTAAATTCAGCTTCTTATATGTTTCTCTTGACTCACTCCCTTTCCTTCCTAGATTAACCTAGTTTTTCATAGTTATAATTTCTCAACTGTTAAATTTCATTTACCTCATTTAAATTCCTGTAGATCTCTCTCCCTGAGTGGAAAGTTTGTTTGCTTTCTTCAATCTCTCCCAAGTCAAAAAAACTATTCCACTCAGACTAGAGCCCACGGGTTTATAGACATTCCCACTGAGATGTGTTATTCCCTGCAATAAATACAGGGGTGGGCGTGGGCTTTTGAGAGTGCAGGTGACCAGTCCCAGACTGCTGAGAACGATCTCCATCTTTGGAGGTCATTCTGAAGACTCACCTCTTTTGGTAAAAGCTCTGACTTCTTCTGGGGTCGCCTCAACTTCTACCATGTGCCTCTGAGGGTGCTGTGGTGGCCATGGTGTTCCTCCAGTCACTTGCTGCCTGCCTCCAGCAGGGGACTGGACATACTGTCCACCCCTGTGTGACTTGTTCCTCCCTGGGGGTCTCTGTGACTGGCACCAGGGTTAGCCCCCTGACTTTTGGAAGGTGAGCAGATCAGCCCAGTCTCAGGAGCACCTTTCAAGGCATCACAAGTTTCCACCAGGTTTTTTGTTCTTGTGTCCCAAGTTCCTCCAGCCTGGTTTCCCGAGTGATCAGGCGCCTGGGACCACAGGAGCTGAGCTGTGGCCTCTTACGTGTGACACGGGCAAGCGTTTGGGGTGGCGGGTCTCTCCAGCACTTAGCACTCCCCGTCTTCCACTGAAGCTGATCATTCACTTGTCTTGCACAGCTGCATTCCTTGAAGCTGGGAGTGCATCTTCTCTGTTGGGAGGCCACATAATCTGGTACTTGGAAGTCAGTGGGAACTAATGAATGTTTGTAGGAGACGTGGGTGACCTGGTGAAGGCCTCCAACGGGAAGCTCCTTTTCTCCGCTGTGGAGGCCATGGGTACGGGAAGGTGTTTCCGGTCCTGAGCAGAAATTGAGTACAATGATACTTCCACTGGTGGGTTTTGGTTCTATCCCTTGGGTTCCTGTAAAACCACCTACTTCCACACCCACACGGCAGCCCCTAGCTTGACACCAGTCCCACTCTCCACGTCAGGATTCCGTCTTTGCCGATGGATTGAGTGAACAGGCTCAGTTCCTATCCCTTTTGTTATCTGCATAGTTTTGACTTCCTCAGTTTCTGGGAGGGCAGTGCTCTGACTGACCGGGTCCTCTTAGGATGCGGGATCATCAATTCACAGCCTCGTCCACACGTGGTCAGAGCAGCTTGATGGGAGGACCCCTCTGCCCAGGCCCGCTGGTCTACCAGCCGGCCAGCGCCTCCTCTGCTCTGCACAGCTACCTTGTGCTGCCGACTCATCCTGAGGCCCCTTATCACCAGGCTCTGCCACACCTGGGGCGGTAGCTCTGGGCGGCCTGGGCGTCAATCCCTGAATCTTCCCTGTTAGGTCGCTACCCTCATGTCCAATCTCTTTTCTTCTGTGCCTTCCATTGGAAGAGTTGTCTGGGGCGGCACATTAGCAGCCCAGGGACCTGCGACTCTGTGATGGAGCTCGCTGCCGAGGCCGTGCTGTCTGCTTGATTTCTCAAGAACAGAAGAGCAAGCAGCATCCGTATTGGCCACCAGCAGGCAGCTATAATATGTGTGACCGACCATACTCTGATAATCACGCCCTCATGTTATCCCCTCTGCCTGAGTGTGGGCTGCCTTGCAACCTCCTCTAACCAGCAGGACATGGCAGAGCAGCTGGGATGTGCCATTGCACACGCATGACTTATTACATGGGTTGCACCTGTCCTCAGAGGGTCTCCCATGCTGGCCAGGAGGAAGGAAGCTGCTATGACATAAGCTGTCCTATGGAGGAGGCCACGTGGCAAGGAGCTGGGGCAAGTTCTAGCTGACAACCAGCAAGACACTGAGACCCTCAGGCCGCCAGCAACCCTATGGGCCCGGAAGAAGATGCTTTCCTTCTCAAACCTGAGGCGAGGCGGCAGCCCTGGCTGACATGGGGATTGCAGCTTCCAGGATGAGACTCTGAAGCAGAGGATCTGAGAAAGCCTGACCTGGACTGGAGACCCGCAGGATCTGGCAAATAATCAATGTGTGGTGTTTAAAACCACGGACCGTGTTGGGAATGGTTACTCAGCAATGTGTAACCAACATGCCTGTGCACTCGGGTGGTGGAAACCAAATTCCTTTGGAAGCCCAGAAAAACATGCTCACCATTTCCTCCTGGAGGGTCTGACTAACTTCTAGGGCCTTTGCTGATTCCCAAGCCCTGCCCTACCAGGATGTTCAAAAGCCATTTATTAAATTACTATTATTAGAGAAGTTTTCCAGATTTCCCGAGACCAGCAATCTTCTCACCCATCTTCTCCCAGGGTCCCAGCTCTCACCTTTCCCTCCCTCTCGTACCCAGTTCTGTACCAGGTGGAAATGTCTGCCCCCTCCCCCCCGGCCTCCTCACTTCAGTGTGGGAGGGTCTCCCAGTTCTGATCCCTCCTGTCCTCTCACTGGGATGGTTTTCATCTTGCTTCTGTGATATCTGTATCATCAGAGCTTGTCTCCCAGACTGCTGTTACAGGAGGAGCATTTGAAGCTCTCTGCCCTGTAACAGGGAAGAGCCTCCAGCCAACACCATGAACTTGAGCCCAAGAATAGACACTGGTGATGTCAGCAGGTTGCCTCAAGCCATTTTGTTATTTCCATTCTAGTTCTTTTCCTCTTTGCGTATGACCTTTATTGTCATTGTCATATTACAATTCTGTGCACACATTATATATAAAAAGGAACTTGCGACTACCACAGTTGGCTAACAGTCACCCCCAAACATGTGCTGACGGCCCCAGGGTGAGGGTTTTAGATTCTGGAAAAGCGCCGAAGATATCATGAATCTCCTTTAAATCCTGTCATCTCTGCTGGCTCAGAGACTGGACATGGGGTCTGACAGCAAAGCCGATGACTCAGCCTTTGTCTTGGTCTGAGAATGCTGTTTCTGCTGCAGCTGAGCTTGCCAGGGAGGGAAAGGTCTCCTGCATCGTGTAATCCTAATGCACTGTGGACACTATGCAGGGAGAGATGGAGACCCAGAGGCTCAGTTCCTGCTCACCTGGGTTTGTCTTTTAAAAGCAAAAGGCTCTTTGAGCTTAGAGATGTGAGCCCTCATCTCAGGTGTGACCTTTCAGGCCCAGGTGGCTTTCCTTAAGGCATCATCACTGAGGAACAGCAGGTGCAGTGAGCATCATCACTGAGACACGGCAGGGGGAGGTGCAGTGAGCATCATCACTGAGACACGGCAGGGGGAGGTGCAGTGAGCATCATCACTGAGACACGGCAGGGGGAGGTGCAGTGAGCATCATCACTGAGGCACGGCAGGGGGAGGTGCAGTGAGCATCATCACTGAGACACAGCAGGGGGAGGTGCGGTGAGCATCATCACTGAGACACAGCAGGGGGAGGTGCGGTGAGCATCATCACTGAGACACAGCAGGGGGAGGTGCGGTGAGCATCATCACTGAGACACAGCAGGGGGAGGTGCAGTGACCATCATAACTGAGACACGGCAGGGGGAGGTGCAGTGAGCATCATCACTGAGGCACGGCAGGGGGAGGTGCAGTGAGCATCATCACTGAGACACAGCAGGGGGAGGTGCAGTGAGCATTGTCATTGAAGCATGACATGGGCAGTGAGCTACATGAGTCCTGCCCAGGGATGGCCCTCAGATAATGCACAAGTCAGAAACAGGACAGAACTAGCCTCTAATACAAAGCCTTAATTTCCCAGACAAAAAATGGAAACTCAGAAAGGTTAAATGAATGCCTGGAGTAAATTTATACCATTAGTTGATGACAGCGTCCAGACTCCATCTCAGACAAGGCAGCCCCGGTGTTCCTTGAAAAGCCATAAAGAAAAAAAATCCCTGAGGGAAAGTCAGTCCCTCCGGCTGTCGGGAGGAGAGGTGAGTTCTAACACCAGACGCAGGGCCTGAGAGGGAGGTGCTAGCACCCAGGAGAGTCATTTTCCATCTCCTCGTCTAGACTTTGTGGAGTCCACAGGACATAGAAAGATAGAAGGGTATCTGCCAAGTCGTCAGGGGAGAGCAGGACGCAGTCAGAGAAGGGGCCAGGCATGGTCTCCTTTCATGTGTGGATGGACAGGGCTTTGCTATTACAGGACTATTTATTTTCTAGTTTCTGCTCTTCAGCATTTAGTAAAGGGCCTATTGATTTTCATTATTTTTAATTTTAGCCTTGCCTCAGTGGGACAGAGGGGAGTTAATGGAAAGGCCTTTTCTGAGTGTGTGACGATCACTGCCCTCCAGGGTGGCGAGGCGGGGAGCCAGAGAGGGGAGCAGAGCAAAGGAGAACAGGAGAACCAGGGTCAGACAGTCAGAACAGGAGCTGCCTCTCCAGGAACTCCCTCTCTAAGTGCCAGCCTTGGAGGGATGGGTGGTAGTTTTGCCTCCAGTCCATTTAGAACTGAGGTCAAAGGCTGTCCCTGTTCCCAAGTTTCCAAGATTTGGGGTTTATCCCTTGTTCTGTGCCCCCACGCCCTTCACCTGGACACTCTGGGCATGCAGCCTGCCTCGCTGTAGAGCTAGGGATAATGTCTGCCCCACACGGGGTCCCATCCCCGGGTGGGGAGGCTCCTCTCCCACTCTGTTGCAGCCTGCTCCTCCAGCCCCTGCTCTGCAGGGCTGGAATGCTAGCTGGAAGGTCCTCGACAGTCTGGGACTGTCCGTTCTGTTCAAGGAGAAGAGCAGCACGCAGCGGCCTCTGAGGTCAGGTAGCTAGGCCTGCAACGTGGCTCCAGGGACCCACCTGTGACTTCTCCCATGACACTTGGCTTTTTGTGCCCCAGCACCCTAATGTGTAGAGGGTGATGTTGGCCGTGTCTGGTCACTGCCTTGGTGTAGTGTCAGAGTGCATTAGTTCCTGGAAACACACAGGACCTGCTGGGGAGTGACACTTCTCCGGGGAAAATTGGTGTTTTCTTTTTTCCCAGATACGCTGAGCTTCCCAGGTTTTGTGTCTGGGCTCGCTGTGGGGCAGGGGTCTGGGTCCCAGTGCCTGAGTCTGCAATTCTGCGTGTACCATCGTTTCTTCTGTTCTTGAGGGCTGGTGGTTGGGGTGGGGCCTCAGGGGAAATTGGAGGGTGATGATCACCAAGACCTGCTTTCTGCCCTGTGAACCAACTGTGGACATTGAGTTTCTTCTAGGCCGGAAGTTCCCACAGTGTGTTCCAGAAACAGCATCTGAGAACTTACTAGAAATATAACTTCCTAAACCCTGCCCTAGACCTACTGCATCAGGAACTCTACTTTTAGGAGCCCTCACAGTGTGCTGGTGTCTGAAGAATTCAGAGCCATTGCTCTGGGTCGTCAAATCACGCTTTCCTGAGCTGACTGCACAGGCGAGCTGGGACTTCCCTGGCAGGTATCCATGACCAGCTGGCATCAGGCAAGGAGCTTTACGGTGCTGTCTTCCAAATGCTTATGGTGACCAGGTCCACATGGAGGAATTTGTTAAAGAAATTCTCAGGTTCTACCCCTGACCCTCTGAATCAGAACCTCCAGGGGAGAACCTGGGAACCTGAGCCAGGAGTGGGTCTTACCAATGACATTTAGGTGGTGCTATGCTAGAAGATGGGACAGCTGGCGTTGGCTGGGGCGGCCTTTTCCTACTGACGACCTGGAAATGAGTGTGAAGGGGCCAGGACCTATCAGAAAGACAAATAATTTCCAAGCTGTTGGTTCATTTGGTCCCCAAATGGCTTCTTCTTCTTCTCCCCTTCCCTTCCCTGTCTCCTCCTGCTGAAGATGGTGATGCTCCGCTGTCCAGAGGGAGGAAGGGTCTCGAGGCATTTGCAGGAAGAGACGGGAAAGGGAGATTCTAGTCTGTGGGGCGGGAACGTGAAAGGAGACGTGTCCATAGGAGTTGGTGAATTACAGCTCCTGGATGTTTATAACCTTGTTTTAGCATTGATTTGGGAGTTTTCTCTCAATTCCAAAATACACAGGCCCTTGGAGTTTGTTAACACTTGAACCAGCAATTTCCCTACAAATATTCCTCTGTAAGAGAATAATCCAGATACATTGGAGAGAAGTTTTATACAGAAAAATGCTCATTTCAGCTTTATTTATAACAGCCTTCAAATTGGAAACAATCTGAATGGGATGGATATGTCTCCAGTATGCTCACTTGATGGTATTTTATGCTTACAAAACATTTAAAACTTGGAAAATGTTTATTAAAAAGTAAAATGTAAAAGTCAGTGCATAAAACATTGTGTAAAATCTAATCACAATTACATAGATTAAGTTAAAAGAATAAAATCCTACCAAGTTAAAAAAACACAGAAGTTAGACACACGGCATTATTGCAAGAATTGGTTTTAGATGAGAAAATTCTTGGTTATTGATTTAAAAATATATATATTTCTTTTTGCAGTTTTTTGGCCAGGGCCAGGTTTGAACCTGGCATCTCTGGTATATGGGGCTGGCGCCCTTCTCCTTTGAGACACAGGCACCGCCCTGATTTAAAAATATTTTTGTTTGTAATGTAATGTAATTTTTATTATGCAATTCTCACATAAATTGGATTTAATTTTGACCAAAGTACATTATTTGAACAATATATATATATTTTTTTATCTTTGGGGATTCATTGAGGGTACAATAAGCCAGGTTACACTGATTGCATTTGTCAGGTAAAGTCCCTCTTGCAATCATGTCTTGCCCCCAGAAGGTGTGGCGCACACCAAAACAATAATTTTTAATTCAACTTGTTAATATGTTGTTTAGGATACTACATCCTCATTTATAAGTGAAATATGTTTTATAATTTCCCTTTATAATAATATATTTTTTCCAATTTTAATATCAGGTGTATCCAGATGAAGTAGAATGAATTTGAAGTATTTCTTCTTTTTCTGTTGTCTATAAGATTTGGCATGATCTGTTTTTTGAAATTATTTTATATTTTTATTTACAAATATTAGTTGTCTATTCTTTGAGACTTCGGAAGAAAAAAAAAGAAGACGTTAACTGCAGACTCCATACTCCTGAACCTCAGAGTCAAAGCATTCTACGATAGACATACTCTTATCTGACAATGTGAATGTTACTTTTTTTTGCATTATTATTATCATTATTATTGCTCAATATTTTGTTGTAGCAATCATCTGATTTCTTTTCCGAATGTATTTATCTTTGTTCATTCTTTATGAGGCTTTTGTTTCTAGTCCTTATCTTAAACGTTGTTATGGTTATTAAATTTTAAGCCTTTTTAATTTTGTGAAGGCAAAAAGTGGAAACCAGATAAACACATGTGTATGGATAGAGAAAATAAAAAGAAATTTGTTTGTTGCCTTTTGCATTTCTTGAATTCCCAACACATTCATTTTGATCATGCTAAAATCAAATGCAAGTGTCTCTTTAAACTGACATAAAATACAATTTTGTCAGTAGTAGTGTCCTTGCTTAGGCGTGGACCCATGCTCCTGGTTTCAGTGGGCTCTTCTGAGGTGGCCACTGTCTTGCTGAGCCCCTTGGGATGCCCCTGGAGCCAGACCCGGTAGCCCCGCCCTGCCTTTGCTCTGCTTGGCCCTGGGGCAGCACCTGTGCGTTGCTGAATCTTTCTGGTCTTCTGAATCTTATGCTATTCTCTCCTGGACACCCACCTGCTTCTTTTGCTGCCTTTGACCTTCCTGTCTCCTCTGAGTTCTCCTTTTCACTCCTCCTCTTGTGCCAAAACTCTCAATGTCACACTCACTTCTGGCCACACTTTCTTTTGTCACTGAAACCATCCAACCCACTCCCCTTTATGATCTGACACCTCCTTGGCGTCTGGGTCTGCCTCTCCCTCTCTCGTGACTGCCAGTCTCTCTGCTTCCTTGGTACATAACCCTGTTGAGTATCTCAGAGGTTTTTTTCAAACTTATGCCAAAAATAGTATTGTTTTTCTTCCACTGTGTGCCACAGCGTGTCTGTAGGATGGAGCATCATGTGCCCGCTGATACAGTCAACACTGGCCCGACCTCATTTTCTTATTTCTTAAATTTAAAAAGAGTTCCACTAGTGATCACCGAGACCTAAAAACAATCCAAATGTCTTTTAACTGATAAATGGACAGGCACACGTTGGTATATGCATACAATACAATGCTATGGGCCCATGGCAAATTACGGGTACTTGCAATGATGTGAACAGATCTAGAACACACTCCACGTTACACTGAGAGACGAAAACCAAACATTCACAGACGCGGGTTCTGGAAGAGGCCCAGCTGCGGGATGGAGAACTGACCGTGGCTTTCCGGGGCTCAGGGCACATGGAGGTGGAGGATTTGAACACGAGGAGAGCAGCTGTGTGTTGGTGACGTTGATCTGTGTCTGGACGGTGATGGTGGCATACCTCTGATTCAGAGTTTGGAGTGATGTCCCCAGGAACGGGCAGGAGTGGAGCAGCGCAGGAAGGACCCTGCTGCGCCCGCGTGCTCTGCCGTCTGCCCTGCACCGGCCTTGATCTCAGTTAAGGAGACCGTTCCAGTTGGGTCTCTTCCACACAGGTGTGCAGGGACAGAGCACAGCCTGGCCCACGGGTGAATGGTAGCTTCCCATCCACTGAATTCATTTCTGTATCTGAACGTCACGTGATCTGCCAGGTAGAAAACTCAGGATGAGCAGATTTGGGGAGAACTCGCTGACTGCCCGTCTGAACACAATCGTGTTGTGGTTGGTGTTTAGTAATGAAAATTCAGACAACGTATACATGGTTTAAGTTTATAAAGTGCTTTCACACATCTTAACCCTTTTAATCTTCAAGTTCAGATGGGCAAATCATGGACGAGTCAAGTCCAGAGTTTGTTTTTACAGGATGGATACCTCATACCTGTCCCACATCTATCCTGGGAAGATCCTGTATTTAGTAGAACAGATTTGATTTGGGGATTTTTTTTCTTAATTTCTGAATCACATAATTTGAAACTGCTCCTTCCTTCCTTCCTTCCTTCCTTCCTTCCTTCCTTCCTTCCTTCCTTCCTTCCTTCCTTCCTTCCTTCCTTCCTTCCTTCCTTCCTTCTTTTCTTTCTTTCTTTCTTCCTTCCTTCCTTTCAATTTAGATGATTTAAGTGAGGTCCAGAGAAGAGAAGAGAGTGGGGAAGGCCATTCAGCCTGCGAGTTGCACCTTCACTGAATGAGGCCTTAAGCCTTGGAGCATAAGCCCACAGGGTCTGGGGTGCTGGTGTTCCCCACATGACACAGGGCTGAGCTGCTTTCTAGACTGACTGGAAATTGAGGGAGAGTAAGTAGAGGTTTGTGAGGATTGAATTCTTGAGGGTCAATGAAGTGATAATCAAGTCACGTTGGTTAAAGATACATAAAAAGGAAGTGAGGTAAGAGGAGGCATGATTACAGTTTGGGTGGTGAGTAAAAATCTGAGCTCCGCATGTTGAAGTAGGAAATGTCAGAATGACGTGTTAACGCTAAAGCTGAATGAGAACTGTGTGATCTGGGCTGACCTCTTCCCCAGCTCAGCCCCTACAGTGCAGAGCCGGGATCACTTGTTACCTACGCCACAGACCTCACCAGGCCCGTTTGCAGCTCTCACAAGTGTTGAGGGCCTGTTGCTTCCAATTCCACATTTACTAGTGCAGTGCACTCCACCCCCCGTGGAGCCCCAGTATCCGCACTTCACATGTGAAGAGAGTGAAGTTGCAGGCTTCCAGGCGTGAGAGAGTGGAGCCGGAGTGCATGATTTCATAGCGAGGACACTGAGCACAGTGTGACGAAGTTCAGTCAGTTCCAACCTGTGACACGTACACAAGTTGTGACAGGCTGCTCCCCTCGGTTACTTGGTCCTTATTTTCACTCACAACATGACAAACAGCAACAGAATTGTCCTATGTCGGTATATTTTCCTCAGCTGGGCATAGTGGAAAAGCAAACTGGGAATATTAGTCTATGTCCTGAGCTTTCAAAAAATGGTGTAGATATTCCTTACTTTCCTTTATAACTAAGACAATAAATACTCTGTGGTCACAGAAAGGACAATCCATAGATGCAATAAAAGAGCACTGATGACCCACCTTCAGAATGTAACCTTGTATTCTCAGGACGGAGCCCGGCAGCGCAGCCCCGCCGTCCAGCACGTCAGTGCAGTTTCACAGAGCATCAGTACTTCAAGATTTTAGTTTTTAACTGATTTTCATGGTTTTCAGTAATTTAACTGTCATCACCATTTTTGAAATAAACTTACTTGGTATTCTTGACAGGGATTAAACAGGAATAAGTAGTCTTGTTTTGGAGGAGGGAGAAAGAGAGAGAGGGAGGGGGAACAGAGAGAGAGAGGGAGGAAGGAAGGGAGAGACAGAGAGAAAACCTGGGTGGGAGGAAGAAGGAAGGAAGATGGCAGAGAGCCAGCCCAAGAGGTACCGGGGAGCGAGCTGGAGGAGGCCCCCTTTCTCTCTGCAGGAGGAAATAGTGAGTTTTACATGGACTGGGCAGCTGAGTACTTGGGAATAACTTTGGCAGAGTCCCTATGGTTCCCCTGACCTGTGGGTCCAGCTGCAGTCCGCCAGCCCCCTGTCCTAGCACATCAGCTGACCTGCAGTGTGTCACTATGGTGGACCACAGGACTGTGTTCCAGGCCGACCATGTCTTCACAGGGAGGGGCTAACGTGGACTAGGGGAACCCAGGTCCGCCTTTTCGAAGGATTGTGGGTACTTCTCCACCTCTAGGAGTTGCAGCTTCAGTTTTCCTGGTTCTCCAGGGAGAACCATCTGCCCTGTACAGAGGGCAGAGCCCTTCTCTTCTGTAGAGAGAACTATCTCATCCTCTGTAGAGAAAAACACACAGTGAATTGGCTCTGAGAGTCAGATGAGTGATCTCCCCTTCTGGGCTTATTTCTCTGTGCTGTTGTTGACAGCATGAAGGTTTTGAACCTGATCAATAGTGTTCTTCAATTTTCCTTTTTCTTTTGCAATGAGATCTATTTCTCAGGTGAAAGGTGACCTGGAACTGAAACATCTGTAAGAGGAATAAGAAGCAGTTGGTGAGGTCGGCAGAGCAGAGGGTGGGGGGACAAGCCAGACGGCGGCCCTCCCTGGACAAAGCCCCTCCCCAGGGGACAGGCCTCAGGCTCTTCCCCAGGTTCCTGTGGCGTCATCAAAAAGAGAGAGGAAATTTCTAGTATTTTATCTCTAAGAGTCTCTACTATTCTGTGAGGCTGCTCTGACTCAGAGGAGACCAGGTAAGGAAAAGCTCTGAGTGCAGCTGAAGTGTGTTGTTTAGGCCCCACGGCGGCTGGAGTCTTTTTTTTTTTTTAATTAGTTAATTTATTTTTATTGTTAAGTCATAGCTGTGTACATTAGTGCAATCAAGGGGTACAATGTGTGGGTTTCATATACAATCTGAAATATTCTCATCCAACTGTTCAATGTAGCCTTCATGGCATTTTCTTAGTTACTGTATGTAGACGTTTGTATTCTGCATTTAGTAGGTTTCGCCTGTACCCAGTCTAAGATGCACTGTAGGTGTGGCCCCACACATTACCCTCCCTCCACTCTAACCTCCCCCACTCCCTCTCCCTTCCTTGGCCCTTTCCCCATAGTCTTGTGCTATAGTTGGGTTATAGTCTTCATGTGAAAGCTATAATTTAGCTTCATAGTAGGGCTGAGTACATTGGATACTTTTTCTTCCATTCCTGAGATACTTTGCTAAGAAGAATATGTTCCAGCTCCATCCATGTAAACATGAAAGAGGTAAAGTCTCCATCTTTCTTTAAGGCTGCATAATATTCCATGGTGTACATGGAGTCTTTGCAGGCAGCTGAAGGGCTTGTTTCTGGCCTACACAGCACTCGGCCTGTGGGCTGTGCAGGGTGTCAGCAAGAACAGCACTGACTTCAGCTCTAAGAAGGTGGCTTTGTCTTCCCCTGCAGAAGTAAGGCACTGAAAGAGTCAGGTTCTTCATTTCTAAAACTGAAGATGAAAACACAATTTCCACATCTAGACCTATGAGAACACCGAGGATCTGCCTGGGACGATCCACGCGAACGATGGGCACCCCATGATCGCTTCCGTTAATGGAAACTGCCATTGGTTGAAACTTCCAAGGCCCCCTGAGTTGCTGGAAATAGTCTCTTAGAGAATCCAGTGTGTGCTTTCCTCAGATCCCCATTTTTTACATTTCTCCCACATTCGCACATTTTATCTTTTCTCTCGGTCCCTATTTCTCTCTCTCTCTTTTTCTTTCTAAGCTAGATATTTAGATAGCAATAGTGGTGGGTGTGTGCAGGCATAGCACACGTGCACCTGTGTGTGTGGGACTTGTGTATTTTGAAGTCATTGTTTCTCTCTGCCATTTGAAAATAGGTTAGATACGTCTGTTCTTCTAATTTTTTTAATATTTCAATATGTAAGCCCTAAGAATAAGAATGTTCTCTTAAATAAGGACAATACCATTACAAGTAGGGAATTTAACGTTTTAGCAATGATTTCACCTGACGTGCATTCTAATAGGCTGTATTTGTCGATTGTCCCAGTAATAGGTAAGCAGTTCCCCCTCTAGTTGGGGGGGGAGGCGTCCATTTGGTCATCATGTCCCTTGAATCTCCTTCCCTGGAAGGATCCGGAGTCTTTATGACACGGAGATTTTTAGCAAACACAGGCCTGCTGCAGCCCATATCCAGTGTGGGTTTGTCTGATGCTTCTCTGTGATTTGGGCTGTGAATTCACAAAGGGGGCTCCGAAGTGGTGGTGTTTTCTTCTCCAGCCATCACACTCAGAGGCTCCAGGCACCCACCCCTCCCTCTTTCCTGATCTTTTGATCACACCCTCCAAGTATCATCTCCTTTTGCCACTATATAGTCACTTTTTCCTCTTTTAACTAATAAACAATCTATGAGCCCGTGAGTGTTCCACTTCCCAGCAAATTTCCCCTGAGCTTTGGCAGCCCTGACGGTCCTCGATACGAGGATGGCCAAGGCGCAGTAATGTCACTTTTTCATCAGCACCTTCTCGTCTGTCAGGGGGTTCCCGCCCAAAGGAGGACTCTCTCAGAGCCTAGAGAACAGGATGTCGAAAGGCAGGTTCCTGTTGTTAGAAAAGACCTTTCTGCGGGTGGGAAGTGAGGCTGAAACTGGAGGTTAGTGCAGCTCCTTGTGGCTGGGAACATTTCTGACACTAAAGCCCAGGAAGTGAGGAATCTTCTGGATGAGAAAGGAAGGAAGATGCCATTACCAGAGACCCCTGGCTGTAGAAAGAGTCGGGACACAGGTGCAGGCAACGTGGGGTGTCAGGTCCCACTGGGGCCACATTTAAATGTTAACCAGGAAAGTGTCTCTCCTGTGAGTCTGTCCATCCATGACACTGTGACGGTCTCACCGACCTCACAGCATTTTCCTGTGTTTCTGATGACAGTGGATGTAAAGTGCCAAGCGCAGAGTTTACAGCCCATGAGCGCTCACGAAACACCTCCCTGCTCCCTTTCCCCGGGATGTTCGGATATTGCCATGGAAACTCACCTCTCTGCTTTCCATGAGTCCCTTTTACAAATTTTGCAATTACTTTAAAAGCTCACTTTTTTTTCCATCTGAAATGAGAAATTCTAACGGTAATAATATACTATATTTTCTGCTTAAAGTAAATTAAGTGCAGGGTCAAAGCTGCTTCTGAACTCAACTAAGAAGACTCAGAGATGCTTTTATTGCAAAATTATTTTCATTATTTTTGGTACATTAAATATAACAAAACTCATTATTTTCCATGATGATAAGGATGACCTAATTTTACTATTATAAGCCAAATACTATAATTATAATTGCTACTTTAAAAACTGGATACCCAGTATTGACATCTGGTAGGCATTTCACCGTGGGCTTCACCGTCATTACTGGTATTCCCGCCAAATGGTTCGGAGCGTCCGTGGGACCAGCAGAAGGTCTGATAGCCGGAAGATGGCAAGCCGGGTAGTAACTTACACTGTCTCCAAAGCAGGTGGCTCTGTACTCTGGGCGACTTCTGGACGGGGATTTCAATGTGAGGAGAATTCCACAGTCTTCATGTGCTTCTCTCTGGTTGACTTAGCACAGAACCAAATGTAATCACATAATCAAGGCAGAGGTGAGGACTGCTCACCACCAATTCTGCATGTTCTCCTAAGTTCCCAATCTATCCTGCAGTTAAACTGGGGCCAACTGACTCCTGCAATGATTAGAACATGAGCACAATGATGTGTTAATTCCATGCCGAGAAAAATTGAAGGTGGGACCTTCTTTCCTTGCTTTCTCCCCGTGCTGCGGTGACCCGAGAGGAGAGATGGTAAGGGGCTTTATTACAGACGAAGGCAGCTTGGATCCCTGAGTCACCAGCTGGAGGAGCATGCCCGATCCTGCCAAACTGCACTGGACTGCGTGCGCAGCAGAAATCAACTTCTGTTGTGCTAAGACACCGTGATTGCAAAGTTTATTTTTTACTGCAAGACAACCTACCCTGCCCGGAGCAGAGAATCCTTTCTGGTGACCAGTCAACATGGGATTTGTAAGAGCCTCATCATTTTGAGTGTCAAGGAGGCTACATGCCTCCCCTTACTGTCATCAAAGTGAACATGGAGGGACATGACCTCTATTTCTATTTTTAGGCAAATCAAACACTGTCTTTGTTTGTTTTGAAAGAGAAAGGTAAAAGGAAAAATGAATTTCTTCCTTTTCTTATTGAGATTTATCTTTAAGGAACAAATCTTCTGCTCAAGAGGGTAGGGGAAGAATAATCCCCACAAAGAGGAGTTTGTGTACTCGGAGGACATGTTTTAAATAATGTCTCCACAAAATGCATCTGCAAAAAGTGCAATCTAAAGGAAAGAAATCGCAGCTAATGAGATTCAGCCTGATTAGAGAAAATGATTTTTTAAGTCACTGTGGGTTTTCACTTCTGCACCGGGAGGCTAGGCTTTGTCTGAATCTTATTAATAAAAGAGCGATGCCAAGATAACTAAGGCTGATAAAGAATAAATACAATTTGACTGGATTCAGCTACAAATATCACATGTTTTGAAAGATTACTATAAGTGATTCAAATTTGCGTAATTGTTGTATAAAGCAAGTTTTTTTTTTTTTGTCAGACTATATAGCATTTTTCAATTTTCCTGGATGAGAAATGGCAAAAGAGGTTGATTAGAAGTCAGCTGAAGACTACTTAGGCACTTAAATGTGTAATTTCTTGAGCTTTAAACTTAAATAGCTCAAACTATTTTAAAAAAGTGGCTATTATGCTTCGTGCCTTTCTTCTTTAAACATATTTTTTGTTTCCTTAGCTTAATTTAAAATCTCATCCTGAAAGTTTTCAAAATTCTAAATGTTTAGTAATCACGTCCTCTTGTCAATGAATGGATGAGTCAATGAGTTCATGAGAGAATTAGCCAGGTACAGAGTCTCTTCCGATGCCCGGAACACCGATTCTGGCTCTGCCCTACCCCCACCCTCCCTCGCCCTCTGCTGCGTCATCCAGCTGATACCCATTTGTCAGAATTCTGTCAGTTCTTCATGACTCAGTTCAAATTTTTCATGCTCTGAGATGCCCTAATGGTCTCTCCTTCTCTTGATTCCCTATCATACTCTTTGGAAAACTCACTCATCAGTTCAGGGAATTTGCATTTGCTGCTATGTTGCTAATTTTCTTTTCAGGCTTGTAGGCTGCTGTGGACTGAAAGCTTGTGCAACCCCCAAATGTATATACTGAAGGCCACATCCCCAGCGCCACGGTGTTTAGAAGTGAGGCCTCTGAGGGATAATTAGGCTATGAGGGTGGAGCCCTCATGAATGGGATTAGTGCCCTCCTAAGGGGGGGAAAGGCCAGAAATCACTCTCTTTCACACCCCCTTATGCCAATGAGAAGATAGCATCTGTAAACTAGAAAGGGGCTTCATTTAGAACCTGGCCTCACTGGCACCCTGATCTTGGCGCTCCCAAGGTGCATTATTGTTTGAGACACCTCACATGTAGTATTCTGTTACGGCAGCCTAGACTGACACAGACATATGCCTTATTTCTTCTTTTGAACTGTAAGTTTCCTAGGATGAGGGAGGCTTCCTGATGCCTGTGGAGCACCCCTGGATTCCTGGAGTGGGCTTGGTAATGAAAGAGACATGAACTTTTCCGTAATGTGACTATTTTTTTTTTTTTCATAATGTGACTATTTCAGGATCTACATTTAGCTCCTTTGCAATAGCAAGTTCCTCTTCCCATAAAGAAGAGAGAGAACAAGAGTTATACTCCAGTCCAGAAGCAAGGCCTGGGCACAGAGCCAAGGCCAGCTGTGGAGTGGAGTGGGACTGAGTGAGGCAGATAGTTCTGGAGCCTTGAAGACAGAGAGAGGCAGACTCAAAAAGGGACAGAGATATTTTTTGTATTGTCAACATATAAAAATTTATGTATTAATATTTAAAGTTATCTGTGAACATTTATCAAAAGCAGATTAAGGGTTTTCTCCAATCACTAGTAGGACTCTGAGGAACTCGGCTCATTTTGGATAAGCTAATCATGCCACATAGCATGTAAACCTTGTTTTGTCTTCTACAGCATCTGTCAGAATTTTTGTTTTTCCAAGACAGGTCCCTGCTCCACCGCTGAGGCTGGAGCACAGTGGCAGATCACAGCTCACTGTGGCCTCCAACGTGTGGGCTGCAGTGATCCTCCCTGCTCAGCCTCCCACATTGCTAAGACTACAGGTGCACACCAGTGAGTCCAGCTAACTTTTTTAAAAAATTTTTTTGTAGATACAGAATCTCACATTGCTCAGGGTGGTCCCAAACTCCGGGCCTCAAGCAATCCTCCCACCTCTACCTCTGATGGTGCTAGGATTACAGGTATGAGCCATCGTGCCCAACCCTGAACTTTTAAGGCCAGAGGCTGCATGTTCTCTCCACACTCCACATTTGACACATTTCTCACCTACTTAGAAGGACCTGTCTCTTTGTTAGGACGACTCCTTTGCTGGTTTTCTTGAAAAAACAAATAAATAAAAAAAATTTACCTTGATAATTTCCTACATTTCATATGTATGAAACTATACCCTGATAATTTCATATCACCTCTGCTGAGAAACAAAGAAGGTTGTTCTCCCATCTGTCTTCGCTGCTTCATGTTAAGTGGGTTGTTTCTGTCACTGCACCTTGTACGAGCCTATTCCAGCCCCGCTCTACTAGGTCACTTACTTACCCCTGTTCTCTGAGACAGCCTGAGCTCTGTAGAGACAGGAACTAAGCCTATCTCCTGAGCTGCTCTCCCCCACTTTTCCTTGCATGTTGCTTTGACTCCATCAATGTCTGTCAAGAAACAGAGATACAGTCTGAGAGAAGAAGAAATGATGGCCCACCAAACCAGAAACATGCTTCGTCTTGCAGAAACAAGACGTCTTACCTGGCTGAAATTGTTCACGTCATGGAGGAAGATCTGTGCATGGGCACCAGAAGGCGACTGTGCAGGTTATAGCACCGTGCATTCACAGCAATATGGCAAACTGTGTGGAGGCCTCACTCTGTGGATTGAGTGTGGTCATTTTCACCTATGTGGCTTTCAGGACCCTGTAGTTTTCAACTAGAAATTGAAACAAATTCTTTTCTGGAGAGAAACCATTCTGTCTGATCAATGGCGTCATCTCATCATTGCTGTCAACGTTTGTCCTCAGAATGAAAGTTCCATGTAAATGTGCACCTCGTATAAGCAGCCGTGACTAAGGGTTGACACCCCTGTTGGCGCAGGCTTCCGTGGGGCAGTGCCTGTCATGTGCTGGGTGCTGTGTCCAGGAGTGTGCACCAATAACAGAGAGGCAAGTCCCCTGGGCAAGGCTGGCAATCTTATCATCCTACTGCATTGATTTATACACATGACATTTATTGGGCTCATGCCATGAGCAAGATACTGGACTCAGCATCAGAGATACAACAGGAAATAAAGTCAATGCAAATTCTGGAAATTCCCTGTCAGTAGAGGAGAGGAGAGAAATGAGATTAAATCTGAAAATATTGATCACATTAGATGTTAAGAATATTATAAACAAGTACAGTAGACAAGAAAAAAGGGGGAAACAATTTATGGAGAGCTCAGGGAAAGTGTCTTAGTCTGTCTGGGCCACTGTAACAATATGAAGTAGACAGAAGGCTTATAAACAATACAAACATATTTCTCACAGTCCTGGAAGCCGGCAAGTCCCAAACCAAGAACTTTCTGACTCACAGCTGGAGCCTTCCTTGTGTCCTCACACTGTGGAGGGGACAAAGCAGCAATCTGGTCTCTCTCCTCAAGCACTCACATAAGGAGGTGCTGCTCTCGGCTGGGCAGGGGTGTGCGTTATGCAGCTCACCCCCCTTTCCTATCAGCTCCACAAGACTCCTCCTCACTCATGTGCCAAGGCCAACCACACAAACACCACACAGCTGATCCTTGAGCCAAACTGAGAAGTATTCATGGGTGACTCAGAAATGCTCCCTCCTCCAAGAAGCGTTCTCTGGTTCTCTAAGGAAAAGCTTAATTTTGTTTTTTGACCCCTTTAAGTTTGATAGTGTCTCATCCTAATTACCATTGTGACTTTCTTTTTTTTTTTTGTTTTTTTGTTTTTTGTTTGTAGAGACAGAGTCTCACTGTATCGCCCTCCGTAGAGTGCCATGACGTCACAGGTCACAGCAACCTCTAACTCTTGGGCTTACGCGATTCTCTTGCCTCAGCCTCCTGAGCAGCTGGGACTACAGGCCCCCGCCACAACGCCCGGCTTTCTTTCTTTCTTTTTTTTTTTAGAATATAAAAGTGTAAGTTTATTTTATATTACGGGGGGGGGGAGAAGAGAGAGGGGAAGGGGGAGAGAAAAGGAGCCCCATTGTGACTTTCTGCCTTCTGGTGTAAGTGCATGCCGTCCCCCTGTCATACACCATCAGCTCTCGGCCTGCGATAGCAGCTTGAGGGAATCAAGCCCCATTGCCCGACCCATCCTGGTGCCCTTGTGCTATCAGACTTGGTCCGTCGCCCCTCTTCCCGTCTCCTCAACCTTCAGTGCCTTCTTTCCAATTTGCTCTTCCTCTTGGAATTACGGCCTTTCTCCAAGATTCAGCTGGGCGCTCTTTGCTTTGGACACCTTTTCCTCTTCACATCCTGTTGATCTCATTCTATGTCTGTCCTCATCTTCCCACTCATACTAGGCTGGTGGCTCTCGAGAGTTTGGAGTGCTGACCTGAAGTAAGCTGCCTTTGACATCCCGACCCATAGACACAGGGTCCATGAAATCAGAACATAATTATTCCACTCAAGCTCACATCTACACCACCGCATGACACACACTCAGAATTTCTGGACTGTTTTATTCCTTTTACTAAAAAAGTGCTCTGTGTAGCCCAGTGCATTGATTGGATGACCTGCCGATGGGTCTGTACCTGCAGCATGATAAACGCTGCCCACCGGGGACCCCCATTGCGCTCCGTGGCAATTCTGACGTCACTGGTATGTTTGTCTGCCCCCTCCCCACCTCAGGCAAGTGGTGAACTATGAGGATGGGATCATATTGTGTCCTTATATTTTCTTCTGTTTTAGCATCAGCACAGCTGAGGAACGAGCTGAGTGCATCTGTGCTCCAGTTGCAAAGTGTAATGACATTCCCAGGACACTGGAATGTTTACATAAGACTTCCAAGATGCGTCTCTTTCACCTCTTGGCTATATATGTCCATAATGTCCTCCGGGGGTGTTTCAATGGTGCTGTCAGTCGGCAGCTTCCTATTCTGGAAAGTTCTCTCTCTATGTTGGCATGGGAGCCCCCATGACCCTACAGAACTACCTCTGTGACTGTAGGTGATGGCCAACACAGGTGAGCCAACTTCTAATCTGTTAGAAGTCCACAATGGTTGTGAGTCACACTCTCTCCAGGGATGGGAAGATGTGATTTCTGCTGAATGGAGTGAGCCCGTCTGCAACAAAGGGACCAAAACGATGCAGCGGCCACATTGCCCAGGAGGGGCAGAGACAGACTGAATGTCCCAGCAGCACATTTGAGTCCCTGGTTCCAGATTTCTTAAAGACCAATAGATGCCTATATTTCTTGCACTGAGCTATTCAACTGTCAAATGCCCTGAGATTCTTCCACTAAATTCCTTGTTCAATGCCATTATGGTGTTGACGAGACCATTGACTTTTGCCAGTTTGATGTGGTGTCTGTCACTGTGAAACAAAAGCCCTAACTTACACTAGTGACTTGTCAAAAGTCCCAGACAAGTTTATGGCCAGGTAGACAGTGATTAGTGGTTACGACCGAGGCTGTTTTCTAGACACTATCATTCCCTCAACTGTATCAGAGAGGACATAGAGGCGTTTGCTTAGTAATGCAAGTGTTTTTAAACAAGAGCTATGCCATGATTATATCAGAAAGGGCAGAGGCAGCTCTTTTACTTTTTATTTATTAACTAGAAAAACTTGTGAAATTATTTTAATGAATGAGTTCTGGGGATTTTTGTCCTTATTTTTTTCAACTATAAAATTGACACAGGTTTATGTTTTGTTCTGAAGATTAAATATAAAGAATGTGAAATATTTGATGTTATTTTTGTCATGAAGTAATCACCTAAATAGAGTTTTTCTGATCCCTCCTTTTCCTGTAAAGACCATGACATACATAGTCTTCTAATTTTTAAATTTTCCCTGCTTTGAGAAGTTAATGTTGCAGAGAAAGCAGAGATTTCCTTTGCCCCATTGCCCCTTGTATTGAGCCCTCCAGTCTCTTCATTCGCTGAATTGCTAAATCTCCTGATGGTTTGAATGTTTAGTTTTGTTAATAAGCAGTGGCAATAACAGCATATCAAACAAATTCAGTTTCATTTTTGGAGAAGTCCTGAAATTGGCTTGTTCATAGCTCAATACGGCCCTAGATGACAGTCTTCCCTGGGTAGGGCATCTGCCACCATCACATCAGCCTGACAAAAATCGTCTGCTCCTTACCACACAGGCTCCTTCTCTACCACACAGGTAATGAAGAAGCATGATTCTGACCTGTCAGAGAAAATTGAGTTTCAGAATCAATTTTTGTAATGACCAGAATCTCACCATGGGGGACAGTAGGTTGCGGACACAGGTTTTGACTGCTCACTTCATTTTGATTTTCTAGGAAACTTAAGAGTCAACTTCTGAGGCCTGGTGCAGTCTCTGTAGCCCAAACTTATCAGATAAAGGTTGCCTCGTGGATGAGGAGAAGCCCCAAATTTTGGACAAGCAGAGAACCCTGTGTGTGCTCCTGTGGGTGGACAGCCATGCGAGGCACCTTCGCATGCATCTCCGGGGCCCACTGAATTTCAACACATGGAAAACCGTGTGTGAAAGGTTATGTGGGTCAAGTCCAAGAACTTCAGAGGAAATTAAATGTAATTTTGGTCCCGTTTTTCAATGGGCAGAGGTAGGGTGGGGGCCCTTGGGGAATGGGAAAGAATCATAGTCACTTGGGAGGATTTTGTCAATTT
Source organism: Nycticebus coucang (assembly GCF_027406575.1). NCBI lineage: Eukaryota > Metazoa > Chordata > Mammalia > Primates > Lorisidae > Nycticebus > Nycticebus coucang. Next base: position 35,857,380 of record NC_069802.1, on the reverse strand, counting down.
ATCAAAGCTGTATAATTAACTTCAATGAGAAAAGCTCTGAGATTATTCTATTTGCGATTAGAAAAATCCCACTGATGATTTTACTGTATGACTCTTAATATCACTCCCAGAAAAATAACCCTTTTTCCCCGGAACACTTTCTCACTCGACACCTCCTGGACTGGGCCAGCAGAAAATTCTGCTCCACTGTTGCTACACCATGTAGGGGAGACACTAGCTGGTGGTGGAGCTGGCCCTGGGGTGTAGGGCTTCTCTTTTTGATAATATTATCCTAACATGTCTGAGTGCAGAGCCCTTTGACACCCATCCCCCAAATATTCCCATGCCCCAAAGAAGACCAAGGTCTTCCTTATTACCAAGGCTGCTAATGGAGTGACTTCTGTGATGTGGGGACAAGAAGACAGCGTCCAGCTCACTCAGGTCATCCTGCTGCTGGTGCTCCCTAGACTGTGAAATCAATCGCGACCCAGAGGAAAAGTGGTGTCCTCAAGATGAACAAATGAGAAAAGAAAACCCAGCATTGAAGTAGACATGACTGAGTCTGTGTGGCCTTTACACGGCCAGGTCCCTCCTCCTGGCAGATACCTTCTCTGTGAAGTGATCAATGAGAAAGTCACATGTAGATGTCCCCCATTTTAATATTAGCCTGATGTCCTGCCTGGTGCAGGATGAACAAATAAAGATACATCTTTTTAAGGCTCCAAACACAAGGACAGAAGAGCAAGTGACTGTGTCATGGAAAGCTACCCAAGAATATAGCTACTGCAGTGCTGTTCATATGTAATTAAGATCGAGGGAAAGAGCAGCTCAACCCCCACCAGGAATATGCCCAACATGCGGGGCTTTACGGCAGTGCTCACCTCTTCTGACAAGGGATCTGTTTTCCTTCCGGGCAATCACTTCTTCCCTCCTCTCACCCACAAGATGCAAGCCCTCTGTGGGCGAAGACTGTGACCCAAGACTTGTATGACAGCTTGTCACTGACCTAGTGATACACAGGTCTGCAGGTCTGAGTCCACAAGGACTTTCATGGGACTAAATTCAAGGCCTCAGCAGGCCAGGGTGTTTCCTTTTGGAGGCTTCAAGAGGAACAAACATTTCTTGCCACTTTCAGCCTATATCCACTCCCAGCAGCCCTTGGTTTATAACCACATAACCCCAGTGTCCAATTCCACTGTCACATTGCCCTTTGTACCCTAACCTTGAACCCTTCTGCTCTCCTCCTATAAAGACCTTTATAAGTACATTGGGCCCCCAAAGATAATCCCTGATAATCTTTCCATCTCAACATCTATAATGTAATCACAGCAGCAAAATCCCCTTTGCCATATGAGGTGACATCTGCATGGGTTCCGATTGTTGGGGCATTGACAGGCTGCCGTTATACCGTCTATCATGATCAGCCCGGTGACAGTCATTGTTTTGGGCAAGTAGGTCAAAGCAGAGGGAATCCTGTGGTTTGTGTACTGACATGGAGAGTAAGTGACCATCTCTGCAAGCCATGGAGAAGCGGCCAGGCCCCGTGCCACCATGGAGAGGTGGCCAGGCCCCGTACCACCACAGCTTTCTTCATCCCATGGGCAGAATTTGTCTCTGAGTCATTCCATCAGTTGAGCTTTTGTTAAGAGTCACATCCAGATGACCATTCTGAAAGTAAATGTGTTTTTATTTGCTGAAATCACTTGAAAAAAGATTTTTTTCAGGTCATTCCCAGTGGAACAAAGTCCTATTGGTTATAAATAATAATGATTTCCTTTCTCGCTCTCTCCCCAGCACTCTGCTAACTGCTTTCTGTGGACCATCCCAGTTTCTCCTCATCTAGTCCCATGATAACATTTCTGCTGCCATTATCTTCATTTTGATGTGAAGCTTTGAGGCTTCCAGAAGCTGAGTGATCAGTTTCTGGACACAGAGCTGGTTATTGGTGGCACCAGGATATTACCATCTATTTTTACAGACTGAACCACTCTGCGAAAAATTACTTTGTGATGTTGAAAGAAAAGGCTCGGTAAAATGGCAGGGTCTGTATAATAAAATTATAACCATGTAAACAAACTCTGCCTAGAAAGTGTTATGGGAGAGTCTCTGTCTCTGGGGAATATTATGGTCCTTTTGGGGGGTGTATCCTAAATTTTCTACAATTACAGGTTTTTGCCTTTTAAATATGGAAACTAGTTTTTTATTTAATCAGAGATGTCTTCTTTCTCTGTAGAAACAGTTTCTGAGTATGGGTTTTGTGATCAGGACGATGGCAGGTAAGATTCTGAAGCTTGGCGGGGCATCGTACTAATTGGCACCTTCTTACTCACTCTCCCTGAGACTTGGGCTAAAAATGCACATACGTGCTTCACCCATTGTGCTGGTAACACTGATAGGAAATTTGCATCTTTCCTCTGCCAGAGCACTGGATAAGTAGGTCTCTGATGGATGTAATGATCATAGGATTTGTAATTATCCTGTTTTCTAGCAAATATAAGACCCAAAGACATGCGCATGCATACATACACACAGCTGGGTCTGCAAGATATTCACCTTGCCATTCAGTTACTAACGTTGATGAATCTCTGTGCTTCTCCCCTCTCCGAGTGTCTCTAACTTGAAGTGACATGAAATTTGCATTTGGGGGCAGATACTGTGTATCAGACACGTTGCCAGGTAATTTACTCACATCATCCCATTTTTCCTCACAAAAACTTTAGAGATGGGGAAGTGTACATCTTTTAGACACTGGACATGCAGCTATGAGGTAATGCAGCTTCCTCAAAGTCACCCAGCAGGTGTAAGAGCTGAGACAGCCTGGGTCTGTCTGACCCCAAAGGACGTGTACCCCTCACTTCACATTCCTGGGCTGCAGGCTCAGCGTCACACGGTTTATGCTCAGTGTCAGCTCTCATATCATTTTAAATCATTTTATTTACATGTGCTATAATCATGCAGCTTTGCATTGTACAAGGTGCCTACTTCTGAGGAGTGAGAATTAGCAAACCACCTGAACTTCAGATTTAGATTTAAATTTAGATTCCAGTTCTAGCTATGTGACCTTGGGTAAGTTACGTGACATTGCTGAACTCTGCTTTCTTCATCTGAAAATGGGAGAAATATCTGGATCCCTGCAGGTTGCTGTGCATAGTAAGTGAAAGGACAGCGCCTCGACTTTCACTTGTGCTTTGCTTTTACTTTTGGTCTTTTTCATGCTTCTGGAAGGTTGGAAGAGCTCAGTAAATGTGGCCTGATGAATTAGCTAAATTAAATTAAACTACAAACCTTTCTTTTCTATTCCCTAATCCCATTCTTCTTTCACGAAGATGTGTATACAGAAGGGACAGATGGCTGGAATTTTGATGAAAATACTACATATTTCTGGCATAGACAGAAGTCAAGCAATAGATCAGGACTCCCATGGCAGATTTCATTTTTATAGCCTGGTGAGTGGCACATTTTGCTTCTCTTGTTTTGCTTTTATCTTGAGGTCAAAGAAATGATGCAATATATTATCACAAGTGTGCACCCTTCATTTCTTGAACATCTGTGCTCAGAGCACGTGTCTGCTGAGACAAGCTGATTCATCCTGCTACTATCTGCTCTCTTATACGCTGGTCCCTCTGAAGCACGGTGCATTTATTTTGACCATTTCCACCAAATAATGACAAGTTTAAGGGTAAATCAGAAAAAGAAAGTCTTTGTTTTCGATCTGGAAGAGCTCTGAGATGTTTATTGGCCACTGTCTGCCTTAAATCATCAAGGTTTAAATACAGTCAAGAGCCACAAGGCCTAAGCTGAAGTTGTTACGATTGGCTAATCTTAAGCAAATTTTGACTTATAAAAAAACACCCACAGGGTTTGAATTCCTTCCACAATAAGCTTAAAATATGAGAGTGTAATTTATGAGTCTTGAAGTTGAATGAATTTATGAGCATGCGAACTCCTAAGGAAGCTAAGTGCCTGGGTCAGGACCTCCATCCTAATGAGGAGCTTTTCAAGGATTTTCTAAAAAAGAACTTTCTAGAGTACCCAAGATGAAGGTTCTAAGAAGCTCTCTTTACAGCCTCGTTCAGGAGAGAAGTCAGGAACCAAGGACATGTCCTGGGTATCTCCTTCTTCCTCCCCCGAAACATCAAGTCCTGTGGGTTTTACACATTTTCATTATCTGTCAGTTAAGCAACCAGTTGCTTTCTGACATCTGCTGTTTGACCTCTATTCTGTTCACCTTGTAGCCAACTGTATTTTTTTCCCAGATTAATATGAGGGTACCTGTGATTAGGTTACACTGTTTGCATTTGTAAGGCAAAGTTCAAGTTGTAGTTGTGACCTTGACCCAGGAAGTTTTCCATTTACCTGTACATTGTACCTGAACTTACCCAACCCCCTCCTCCTCTCTCTTCTTGAATTTAATTGAGATTTTCTCTCATGTGTCCACAATGTGGTTCATCTACAAGTCTGAGCCATAAAAACTCTCAAAGAAAGTATGAGGAGAACTTTTAATGATATCGGTCTTGGGAAGGAATTCATGAAGAAGATCCCAAAGGTAATTGCAGCAACAACAAAAATAAACAAACGGGACCTGATTAAGTTAAAATGTTTCTACACAGCTAAGGACACAATCAACAAAGCAAAAAGACAACCTTCAGAGTAGGAGAGGATATTTGCATGCTGTGAATCTGACAAAGGGCTAAGAACCAGAATTTACAAAAAACTCAAGCAAATCAACAAAAAGAGTAAACAATCCCCTTGAAATCTGGGCAAGAGACCTGAATACCGTCTTTTCTCATCAGGACAGATAAATGACCAACAAACTCATGAAAAAATGTTCATTGTCTCTAACTATTAGAGAACTGTGAGTTTTGCAAACACAAACCTTACACTGTAACGATCTGCTCATTATTATACCCGCACTGTGTAGCGCAGAGCCGGCCTGTGTTAGATGCTTAGTGACTCTTTGCCAAATGACTGGCGAATAACTGAATAACTAAACCAGGGAATTTTAAGCAAGTTGCACCTTTGTTTTTTCTTACCTGAGTTGAATATTTGAACATATACTATTCGAGTAGATTGAGGAACAAAATATACCTGATTCAAATGCATGTGGTACCACAGACCAACAGACCAGCAAGGCTGCTCAGCTCCATAAGAAGTTTATTTTCCAGTGGAATACTGCTGTGATTTCTGTTGTGGTGGTTTCATAGGGGATTTAAGGCAGAACAAGAACCACGCTTTGGCCTTAAAATAACATTTATTCTGATAGAACAAAATGATTCCTTGAAGCCCAACTAGATATTTTTTTAGGAAGAACATATGTACTCACAAAATCAGTTCCAGCTGGCATCAAGCAGTGTCAGTAAATAAAGATCAGGTTGAGAGGAGCAACCTAAACTTGGTGCCATCAAGAGGCACAGAGTGGTGTGTCAAGGCAGGACAGGCCAGGGAGCAGGGAACGTGGCATCCAGGCCCGGGATGCACTGGGCATGCTTTCCTTATGCACTAATTTCACCTGAACGATGGGTACCATGGGGGGACATGTAGATGTTTGTGCTTCCTGGACTTCATGTCATAGTTCGCCAAAACTCTGTTTTGTGTGTTTCACTCACATTTCACTAATAAAAGAAAAACATTGAGTCTTACATGGTCAGTTAATTCTCCACAGCAAGTGCTCAGATTTGGGTTTTGTTTTATGAATATGCAAATTCTGCTAAGTTTCACTGCCCACCTCAGTGAGTTTTCTCAGGGGAGGTGTGGGATTTGTCCTTGCTGGTTTCAGCATTGTTTCCCCTGCCCTGTATGAACAGGTGCCTCCATCCCGCCCTGTTCCCTGTATTGTGTGTGGGTACATGTGGGCAGCTGTGCTTGCAACCATCTGAATCATCTTTAAGACTGCCGAGTTTCTGTTCTGATAGTAAGTGGCTTCTTCGAATATGTATCGTGATGTTGTTATACAGTTTTGTTTTCCTTGAGGTGTTTTATTGCTTTTCTTTTCCTTTTTCTTTTAAATTTTCATGCAAACTATGCTCTTATCTTATGCTCCACCTTTCTACATTTTTAACCATGCTATCTACCTTGATTTATGACCCACTAATCTTACATTTCTTGGGGAGATTCTTCTTTTGATCCGAGGTGGACTGTGCACCCCTGTGATGGTTTCGTTACCAGTGTCCTCTGGGCTTCCCTGTGCTGTGGTCCCATGTTGAAGTGGCCACGGTCTGGTGGTCCTGCTGTCCTGTTGCTCCTGTCCTCATCTCTGCTGGAGAGCACTCTCCAGTCACTTCCTAAGAGTGGGTATGTGGGAAACAAACTTTATTAATTCTTACCCATCCTGACAATTTGACTGTGTAAAAACATCGGGCTGGAAGATTATTTCCCCTCATAGCTTTGAAATTGCTGCTGTTCCTGGCATCCTGTGCACTGGCCGGGACATGCTGGCCATTACTCCTTGGTGGATAACTTCTCTTTTTTCTCCGGACCATGGTAGCCCCTTTGTTTTGTTATGAGTGTTCTGAAATTCTTAGTGGCATATCTAATGTGGGCTTAAAAAATATTTTGTGTGGCACTTTGGAGGCTCTTTGCTGAAGAAGAATTCACGGCACTAAATCCAGTCTTTGAAGTTCTCACCCCTGAACACCATCACGCGTTGATCACCACCACTAGCAGTTCCCTCACATTCCTTCTAAGTCTTCGGCCCCTCACCTCCAGATTCGGGCAGCCACAGATCTTATTTCCATCTCTTTGCTTTGTTGTTGCCAGCATGTCACATAGAGAAGCAAACACCACATAGACTATTCTTTCTCACGTCTTCCATGTAGCTTAACACTTTTGAGATGTATCTGTGTTGTCGAGTATATCGGTAACTTTATTGCTATGGTATTTTATTGTTTTGATACACCACAATTTGTTCATTCAACCAGCACCTGATGGTTTGATGGTCATTTGGGTTGCTTTTGATATGTGAATAAAGATGCTATAGGCAGGGCCCAGAGGCTCATGCCTGTAATCCCAGCACTTTGTGAGGCCGCAGGAGGATTGATGGAGGCCAGGAGTTTGAGACTAGCCTGGGCACCATAGCTAGACCCCATATCTACAAAAATAAAAAGAAGATAAACCAGGCGTGGTAGTGTGGTGCCGACTACTTGGGAGACTGAGGTGGGAGGATCACGTAAGCCCAGGAGCTCAAGGCTGCAGTGAGCTCTGATCAATACTGCACTGGGGGACAGAGAAAGACCCTCTCTCTCAAAATTAATACATGAACATGCTGTGAGTATTTATGTATAGATTTTCATGTGGCCATATATATTCATTTGTCTTGAGTAAATAAGAATAAGATGGTGCAGTCCTATGTAAATGACATGGTTAAACCTATAAAGTATTTACAAATTGTCTTCTAAAGAAGCTCCACTATTTTCTCTTCCTCTTTTCAGTGTATGAGAATGCCAGTTCATCTATATCCTCACCAGCACTGAGTATCTTTTATTTTCCCATATTTATTCCTTTATGTTAGCATTCTGGTGAGTGGGTGGCTCCACCTCATTGTGTAGAGACCTCTGTCTTCTTAGGATTCACATTTTTGTCACTTCTAGAAACTTTTCTTGTTTTATATCTTTGAAAATGTTCTTTCCTCTCATCCCTGTTACTCTTCTCCAGAATTCTTTTTCATTTATGTTGGACTCACTTGATTTTTCTCTTTCATGTTCTTCTCTATCTTTCTGGATCTATGTTCTGTAAAAAGAAAATCCAAGTCTCACCCCCTCCCACCTCTTTGTGCAAAAATGAAGGTAAAAGCCTCAGGCATCTGTGAAACAGCCCCCATGGATCATATATCAATGAAATTTCTTACTAAGCTCCCCTTAAGCAAGAACATGCACACTGCACCTACGTCTAGCACCTAAAAGTAAAGCATATCTGATTCCACACTAAGAATAAATAATTAGTTTATTTATTTTTTCTTTTTTTGTAGAGACAGAGTCTCACTGTACCGCCCTCGGGTAGAGTGCCGTGGCGTCACACGGCTCACAGCAACCTCTAACTCTTGGTCTTACACGATTCTCTTGCCTCAGCCTCCCGAGCAGCTGGGACTACAGGCGCCCGCCACAACGCCCAGCTATTTTTTGGTTTGCAGTTCAGCCGGGGCTGGGTTTGAACCCGCCACCCTCAGCATATGGGGCCGGCGCCCTACTCACTGAGGCACAGGCGCCTCCCAATAATTAGTTTATTTTACAGGCGACAGAACCAGAGACAAGACAGAGCCAGGCATTCTTCAATGCGCCCAGGGACGTCTGCATTACTGACGCCTCCTTCACGCCCTTATTTTGTGTCCAATGTAGATTTTCTGGGCGTCACAAAAATGTGATGACTCCCTCACCAGTTCCTGCTTCTCCCGGCCTTTTCCTTCTCTCTGTTGCCTTTAAAATGCCGAATGTTTCCCCTTTGCACAGATGCATTATCCTCAAACTCTTGGCTTAAACAACCTCCACTGAGGTTTTGATTGAGATTTTTGCCGCAGTCACTTACTCAGATTTAAGGTTTTGTGCCATTTCTTTGACATTATCTTCAACTCATATAATTTTTCCCCTTTAATCTTACATGTAATATTTTTAACTCCCAAGAATTCTTTCTTGTTGTCCCCCCCGGTTTTGTTTCCATATCACCCTATTCATGTTTTCTTTCTTTTTTTTTTCTTTTCCTATTCGTGTTTTCTAACAGCAAATTGTTGTAGGATTTTTGTTAGGATACTAATGGGAATCATCTATTTCTCCTTGAGTCTTTATTTCTCAATTATCTTTGTCTCTCTCAACCATTCCTTCGACCCATTTCAGCTGTTCTGTGTGGCCCTACTCACATGGAGGATTCAGGCAAAAGGATGTTTTCTGGAAGCTCTGTGTAAGGACGGATGAGCAAGCAGACTTCTCCGTAAGTAACCTCCCTTCTGCTCATTACTATGTATGAAACAAAGGCTCTGGTGTGGATTATCTACCATATGGCTGTAGAAGGAGAGAGGAGGCAGTTGATATTTATTGCAAACCAATTATTTGCATAAACACTTCCAAGTAATAACAATAAAAACCGTGAATGTCAACATCGTACTTACAATCTCCCTAGCCCTCTCCCAAGCACTGTTCATATATTAATTCAGTTTTCACAAAAACCCCACCAGGTTGTCTAAGGCATTCTTGTTTACAGACGTGGACGTGGACACACAGGGAGGTTAGGTAACGTGGCTGAGGTTGCGTAGCTAGTAGGCAAAGCTAGGTTTGAAACTCAGAACTTTGATACATTGTCTTTGCTATCAGGCAGGACGCTATACCCACTTTCTTCCTGAATCCTTCCCGCTAATCTGTGAGATGGACATGACCACCGTCACTTTACCAAAGAGAAGTCTGAGACGCAGACAGATTGAACGACAAACTCCACTCCACAAAGCTCATAAGTCGAATCCACTGGACTCCAAAACCTGTGTTCTGTTGCCTCAGATTTGTCTGAAGAATGATAATTTCAAACACTTACAAACAAAGATTTTCTAACAATTACATCAATGTTTTTTGAAGCAAAGTAACATTTACGCTCAATATTTTGTTTTATATGATAAAAACAAAACAAGAAACCTTGTTACTAATGATCCATACAAACTGTCTCTTTTACTTCGAAACCAACAATTAAGATTCAAAATATCAATTAGGTTGTTTCTCAATAACATAACGGATCAATAACCTTCATTCTGTGTTCTCCTTAATTACTGCGTGGGGGTTTCTGCAGAGACATTCTGAGCCAGACCTTGTGTATTAATCTTTGCACATGGCCCTTGTTCTTCACTGTGAGGCAATCAGACCTTGATTAATGCTCGCATTAAACTAACTGCTATTTAATCAGTTGACAAAATGCTGGTTTTGACTCCAGTTTTCGGTGGTCTGTTTCTGATCCTTCTGATTGCTGTTTGCTATGGGGAAGAATAAAAAAATAAGACATACATTATTCATCGACGTGAATAGAAGGGTTTTAAAAATATATTCCCTGAGGCTTTGACAGAATGTCAGAGCAGTAATTCAGAGCTTAAATGTAAACCACCACCCTCCCTGTCCTGCTACGTTTTGAAGAATAGAGAATTTAAACCAATCATCCAATAAGTAAACTGTCCCCCTAGAATTCCACATCATGAAAAATGACATCACCAGCCACTAAATTGCCCATGAAAAAACCTGGGAGTGAGCCTGTTCCTGTTTTCCACTTCGTTATAAGCCAGGTTCTTTTAGTGCCTACGATTGGCCTTTCTCCCCAGATAAGTATTTCAGTTACCAACTTTTCTTCATCTAATTTCTCGCCTTTGTGAACTTCCATCCTCCATCCCTGCTTCATCGCACCTCTGTTCATCTGGAGTGGAATAATCTTTCCAACACGCAGTTCCGGTCACCTGTCTGGAGTTCACATTTCCCCAGCGGCTCTCTGGGTTCCTCACCAGCTTTCTGGAGCCTCAAGGGTCACCGAGGGTGTCATAGGAGTCTCTGTGCTCCTAAGAGGGAAGCTGTCCCTTGCTTTGAACAGAGGATTCCTATTTCTACCTGCTTTTGTATAGGAATTCTGAATCACACTTTATTAGAAAAAAATAAATAAAAAGGTTCTGTAACTGAAAAGACCTGAAAACGATGAGTCCCTTGGAGAAAGTCTGCACCCCATTCTGTGACTCGTGTGTTTCACGCTGTATCATACGATGACATGGATTAACCTCGCTGGAGAACGGGCCCCTGCCTTCCCATCAATCCATGTTAGGCCCACAGCTCCAACCCCCTCTTTAAAGGTTTAAAATTGCTCTGATTTCCTTGCAGCTCACTGGACAATCTGTGTCTTCCTGGGCCATCTCTCTGCCTCAGCACATTTTCCTTTCTCTCCCTAGACTCTCCTGGCTCTGCTCATTTGTTGGGAAACTCTTACTTGATCCTCAAGTCTCAGGTGCAGAGCAACTTTCTGTGAAGGCTTTCTGATCTACCTCTGGATGAGCTCGGCACAGCAGAACATTGAGCAGTGATAGAATGTTCTAGAATCTGTGCTTCCAATCCAGTAGCCACAAACCACGTGTGACCAGCAAACCCTTACACGTGGCTAGTGCTACCAAGGAGCTGAATTCTTAATTTCACCTATAAAATAATTTTAATTCTTGCAAATCTAAATTCAAATAACCACACACTAGGAGCAGCTACTGCACTCAAAGACCAGCTCAGACAGACCTACATCGGGACCTACTTTTGTTACAACACATTTAAAAAGCTGCATTGTAATTGTTCATGTACATGGCCGTGCATCATGGGAGTCTATGAACGCCTGCATTAAAACTGTTTTGAGTCCAGAATTGTTTGCTCAGTGGGTTCATAATCTGGGTCAGTGGCCTCTCTTCTGTGACTTTTCCACCTATTTAAAGCACACAGTGCATAGTTTCTCCCCACTAGGTATGTTGGGGTACCCAAGGGAACTATGGTATATGAAAAATCCATAAGTCAGTTAGTTAACACCAGTCCTCCCTTCAGAATCATCCACCATAAATTTATCTACTTTTATATTTTGTGCTGAAGCATATTTATATTACCTGAAATTCAAAAACCTAATGATAGAAATGTTTGAAAAATCCACACCAAGAAAAAACAGATTATAATATATACAAACAGCAAGCAATATAAATTATACACCTTTAAAAGAATTACAGCTGGGCCAGGCACAGTGGTGCATGCCCATAATCTCAGCACTCTGGGAGACCAAGGCAGGAGGATTGCTTGAGCTTAAGAGTTTGAAACCAGCCTGAGCAAAAGTGAGATCCCATCTCTACTAAGAAAACTAACCTGGCATAGTGGTGCATGCCTATAGAGCTAGCTTACTCAAGAGGCTGAGGGAAGAAAATCACTTGAGCTCAGGAGTTTGAGGTTGCTCTGAGCTATGATGCCAAGGCACTCTAGCCTGGGGCAACAGAGTGAGACTCTATATCAAACAAAAAAACAACAACAACAAAAAAGAAGGATTACAGCTGGCCCAAGCAAGCACAGGTGTGTTCCCAACTTCAAGGAAACCAAATCCACATCTGTGTGGATTAAAGTGTTGGCAGAAGCGTGCCAAGTGACAGGTGGTGAGCTCGGCCAGCATGACTAATAGCAGAAAAAAAGAGAAAGTCAGTGGGGGAAGAGGCTGTTGTTGGAAACACAGTGATTTATTATTCACTGGGAAAAATGCAGTGTCAAGAAGTTCAGGGTCTTGCCTGGCATCAGCGCTCTGAATCAATCGAAGCAGTTTTGTTCGGGTGAGCTGCCGCAGAAACAATCGTCCACCTTTGTCATCACTTCGTATGTCTAAGCACAAAGGGAAGGGGAGGCTGCAATCAGGAGGAGGGAGAGAGGCTGTAATCTCCAGCAAGTATCCGTCAGTGATGTGTCTATGGAGGAAGCCACCCAGAGCCCTGCAGCGATTTACATAAACAAACACACACAGAGGCCCATGAACAACCCCCCTCCAGTCAAAACCACCAGCTCATCAGAGTGCTCCAGGGCGAGCTGGCCAGCCCTGCATCTCTACTGCTACAAACCAGATTTCTACTGGAAGTAATCTAATCACGGCATTTTAATAGTAAATCAACTTTGGTCACTTAGAATAATCTGCTTGAAGACTGATAGACTCAACTGGAAAATATCTACAAACTTGGAGCTCTTCACATACATTTTTTAAAGTTTTTTTCTTCACATTTTGTGACTTTTTTTTCCTCCTGTGCATCAAGGTTCATCAGGAAAAGCCTGCAACCCACTTATTGCTATTCTTATTTGCTTCTATTCTATTTTATTCTATTCTATTTTCTTATTTGCTATTTGATGTGCTTTTGGTTGTTGCTTGTTTGTTTTGTTTTATTTTTTATTTTTCTTCTGCGATGCATGCAACTAAGGCCAGAGTTAAAGGCATTGCAATCGTCTAAACAGAAGTCTGTGCAACCTAAGAATTGACGCAAGAATCTGTGTATGTCCTAGAGGAAGCTCTGCTGAGCGCCCAGGGACAAGGAGCCTGGCCCGTGGGCAGTCAGCAGAGTCCTGGGTGCAGCCCCCAGGGGGCTGCTCTGCTTGCTGGCACCTGTGACTCTGGGTGTCTCTCACCACACCCGTGATTGTGCTATAGGGCATAGCTGACTTTAAAAGAGAGGTAATATTTTAGTGGACCTGACGTGGGCCTAATGTAATCACATGAGTTAATGTGTTTGTGTTGGCTTTGAAGTTGGAGGCAGCCACCTGGGAAGGAGCAGGGTGGCTTCCAAGTGTGGAGGGTGGTCCTCAGCTCACAGCCGGTGAGGAAAGAGAGAACTCAGTTCTACAGCCGTAGGGACTGGACTCTGCCAGCAACTGGAATGAATTCAAAGAGAATGTTTCCCAAAGTCTCCAGTGGCTGGCCAGGCTGGCTGGCATCTTAATATTGGTCTTTGGAGACCCTCAGCAGAGAACACGTCTGTGCTTCCCTGGACACCTGACCGGCAGTGCTATTTTAAGCCCCTACATTTGTGACACATTTATGCACAGCAATAGACGATCAATCCTGTTTCCTTACAGAGTGGAGTTAGTTTAGCAGGAAAGGAAAAGATAATATCTGAGTGATAATCACTCTGCAGCGTGCTATGATGTTGGTGCCAGGAAAGTGAGTGTGCTTCAGTGGAACAGAAGACCACACGGCTTGCTTTGTTGGAGCATCTAGGTGACCCAGGAGAAAGACAGAGATGCCATCCAGGCAGAGGGCACAACAGCTGCAAGCAGACTGCCACCTGGGAATCAGACTTTGAGATGGACATCAGTGGGCAGCTTTATCCGGGAGTGTCCTTGCAATGCACACCCGTAGAGAGGAGGAGGAAGGAGGAAAATGACTGGGGAGAATTTGTGCTGCCCTACAGCCCCAAGCAGCCCTTAGCCAATGCCAAGGGGGCTCTTGAGCCAGAAGGGCCTGTCAGAGAGATCCTGACTGTTGGTCAGCAGTGGACACCTGCATCCCATGGAAGAAGTGACCTTGGGCGAGGCAGTTCTGCAGTTAAGGCTATTCTCAATGAGGGGTGACAGCTAAGGGCTTTTTCTGCCAATACACATTTCTAAAGCGAGGTGTGGGAGGTGTGCCCAGAAGCCTATTCCAAGGCAGGTGAGAAAAAAGGCTTAGCCAAACGGCAGGACACACAGAGAGACAAGGCAGACCAGTGAGACATTGGTCTACAGACATGCGAGTGTTCGGTCCAGGGAGAGCCGACAGACAGATGTGTTACTTATAGGGACAGGCTGCCAAGGGAAGGCTTTAGCTGCGGGGTGGTTTGGATTTTTATTTGTTACTCTTGGGGCTGTGGAGACAGAATGGGTGTCTGATTTAAGGTACGCACGGCGTGAAGAGAGAACGGAGTAAATTAAGGTATAAACAGGGAAAGTTGATAGATCTGGGTTTAAAATGTGGGAGAGAAGCTGGACTCGCATGATCTTTATGTTTTTGTATTTCAGGTGGACAATGGGTTCCTGTGACATATTTATTGTTTGAGCAATTGGGTGTATATTGGTATCATTCACTGAGCTGAGAAATAGAGGCGGAGCAGGTTGCGTGACCAGAGATGTGAAAGAACAGCAGCTTTGCCATGGGTGTAAGCTCGCTCCTGCAATTATTAAGGGTAAACAAGAAACAGACTACACAGTACGGGATGGCGTGTAGGAAGATCTTTATTCGGGGATCTGATTTTATACCACTGAGTTCACTTTGTGTGCTTGATGTAGGATATATTTATTTCTAAATATTATCCTACAGAGCAGACTTAAAGGTAAAAATAATTTCCTGTTGAACATGTTTCTCAGGAGTTGGTAAAACTTGAAAGGAAGCAGGGAATACAGGGTCCAAGGCGGCAGAGCCACACTAGTGATGGGAACTTGGAAGTCATGGTGGAACGTGGCATACAGCCTCGAAAGTGTTCACGATTTCCTGTTTAGAGCTCAGTGAGCAGGAAGAGAGAGAAAGCGTGATGGAAGCTCCTGGAAACAATATCCAAGAAGCAGGTCAAAGTGAGGAAAAGATCCCTGAAGGAGCCAGAGGGTAGAGAGAGAAAGGAGGCCCGTGGTTCCCCAGAAATCAAAGGGACTCAGAAAGAGCAGGTGGTAGGAGAGCCCATGCTGGGAGCAGGAACGAGTGGCGAGGAAGGCAGACACATCATTGCCCTTGTGGAGTTTATAGCCTAGTGGGAGACAGACGTAAATAGAATAATTACACACAGAAAATCGCTTCTGTGGTTGAGTGTTGGGAGTGCACTGTGTGGCCTCTGTACAGCAGTGATGGGGGCCTGGCCTCATCTGGAGTACCAGTGGAGACTTCTCCAAGGAAGTGCTGTTTGAGCTGAAATCTGAAGGGCTGAATTCATCCCTAGAGCCCCAGAATGTGTCTGTCCTGCGAGACAGAGCTGCTAGGTGGTCACTGGAGTGGGCCCTATCCAGTGTGGCTGGTGTCCGAGCGCAGGGATTAGGGCACAGGTCTGCCCACAGGGAAGACATTGTGAAGACACAGGCATTGGCCTGGGGGGCTACAGGCCAAGGAGAGAGGGTCTGAAGGAACAGCCCTCCAACACCTTGATCTCAGACATCCATTCTCTGGGATGGTGTTTGTTATGGCAACTTTAGTCGGCAAATACGGGTAGGAACCCACCTGCCACTGTGGGAAGATGAAGATGTGGTTACATGAAGAAGCCAACAGGTGTTCGAGGGCTAGCATGGTTCGAAGTGATGGGACTGAATTGCATATTGGGAAGCAGGCCTTGTTGTCCTGGTAACAGGGTCAGGAGCAGAGTCTACAGGGGGTGAGAGGCCATATTTGGCCTGTGGGAAGTGAGACAGCTGCGTGTTGGAGAGAGGGGAGGAGGTGGTTAGTGCTGTCTTCATATGATCTATACTGACAGGTGCACGTGGTCAACACCGTCTAGCTCTGGGCACTGAGGGTACGTCCTGTGTATAGAACAGACGAAGTCCGTCCTCAAGTAGCTTAGAGGTCATTCAGGAAGTCGGACATTATACACGGAAATGCCCTAATCATTACTTACTGTGGTGTTAAGTCTTTTGGAGGAGAAACAGACACTTTATGAAAATACATATTCAGGCAAGGAAGTGGATTGGGCTATACATGGGTAGTTATCACCAAGGACGGGACTTAGTGTGGCGATGAATCTGATGGTCAGGATGAAAGACACAGGAGCGGGAGGGAAAAAAGAGACAGGTGAGTGGGAAATTCACATGCAAAGTTGGGGTGCAGGCGGGAGGAGGGGCATGTAATCATGAAGGTGTCTGTCCAGTGTTCCACCTGAGTGGGTGGTAATGCTGCTGTGACGTTTGTCACTGTGGAGTCCAGCAGAGACGCCTGCTCTCTCCTCTGAACAGCATGTGGGCCCCTGCCGCACAGTCCTGCTGGGCTGCACCCACCAGGGGTCTGGCTTCCCGCGGAGCGGCAGTGATGGCAGAGACAGTGGGGTACCAGGCAATTGGGGAAGTTGGAGGGACCATTTGGCAAGGGTTTGGGACCAGAGAGGGGAAGTGTAAAAGTGACAGTAACATTTTTACTGTCACTTTTACAATGAGTAAAGTGCTTGTGTTCTTGTAACTGAACTGTTCTTGTCACCAGTGAGCAAGTCGCATGCAGCAGCTCGTGTGCAGACCTTCAATGGATGCTCTGAAAGGTCCCCTAAGGAGGTGGCATTTGGGCACAAACCTGAAGGGGCACAGGAGAAGAAGGTGACAGCAGGGCTGACACTCTGGGCAGGAGAGAGTGTGACAATCAGGGGACGGGAAGGTGGGAAGGAGCAGAGCCTGCAGGAGCTGTAGCAGCTGCCAGGCATGGGGGGCAGGTTAGACTGAGCCTTCTGTTTCTAAGCAAAGGGGCTCATGCTGAAGGGAAGGAGGGGCCTTCCGGACAGGCGTGAGGAGGGCACTTCCTGCACAGGGCAGGCACTGGTGAGGCCAGTGGGCTCCATAAGGAAGCCGTGGTTGTATCTTTCCAGGACTGGTAAGGTTTCCACCTGCCAGGCGTGTCTGAGTTCTGTTCCTGGCCGGCACCAAATGGCCTTTCAGGTCCCTTCCTCCAGCCCCAGCTTGGCAGGATCTGGTGGGCAAGACCCTTCCCTGTCCCCGTGCTGCTGAGAACACCCTGGTTCAGTGGACCCCAATCAACACCCTGAAACATGTCCTAGTTTTGTCACCAGTTGACTGAAGAGGTTGGACTGGATGCTGGAAGGGTCCCTTCCCATGGGGAAGTGACCAAGATTTTCTCTGGCCCATGGGGGCCCAGAGCTTTTCTGTTTAACTTTCTTACTCTGTCGGCGCACAGTGTGCAAAATGAAACACGCCCGCTCCTGCTCTGGAGGTGCTCTTGGGGCTGTAGTTCTTATCTTTATTGTTACTCCTGCAAGAGGAAGTAAATCATTGTGTGTGTGTTCTGTGGGGTTCCCCCTCCTCTCTCTTTCTCTCTTTCAAAGTGAATCGGGTTACTTCCACGTAATTTTTTACAAAGTAAATTTCCAACTACCTTTAACCACAAATTAGTCATCACGTTGGGATTTTCTGGGCTGTATTAAGTCATTCATCATAGATGCTGCCGATAATGGTTAGCTTGGGCTAAATGTTTCCTTGTTCGGGGTATTTATCACATCCTGGACCTGCCAGGTCGGAGAACATAAAAGGCAGGGAGGGTGTGAAGCGGCTCACAGGAGGCACAAGATAATGAGAGCAAAGGAGCCGGGCAAACTGCAGAGGCTCTGAGTTGGGAGGTGGTTATTACCTGCATTAAATCGTGGTTCGGCAGGTTTTATTGCTGAATGATGGGACGGGCAAAGAGGAGGTGTGCGTAGGCTCACGGTGTGAAGGGGCTGTGTCAGGAGCAGGTGGGCTTCCAGGATGTCTGAACACAGTGACCTTGGGAAATCACTCACCTGTCCCAACTCAGGCCCCACCCCACTGGCTGCTGTGCTGTCTCAAGCCCTAACCCTAACCCATGGCCTTCGTTAAACCTTGGCTTCATCTTGCTGAAGTCGGCTGGCTAGAAACTGATCTCCAGGGGACAGCTGGATTCGTCTGGGCTGATTCTGTGACACTTCATACCCTGTGCAATTAATCTTAGGTAGGTCTGCAAGGTGGTGATCGAGCCCTGTGGAAACACACTTTCAGATGGATGCCCTTGAATCTGAAACCTTCCATTGTGCTGTCTCCATCTCTGAGTCTAGTCAGTTTTATCCCATTGAGCTTCAAGAAATAGCTTTTGGCACCAGGTTCACGTCCATGCTTTCCTGGGACCCAGTAGTCACCTGACCCCTACCTCAGGTTAGTGCTCCTCAGGAACTGCCCTTCGGTGGAACATTCCACTGTTTCCATCACACTGGGAATAAGGCCCCAGGAAATCCTTATGTACCTGCCGGGCCAAGGATCTTCTCTCTGACTGACCTTCCTGTTTCCTCCTTCATCATCCAGTCTGGCCACACGGCCTTCCTGCCGTTTCCCCGCCTCCCCCTCAGCCCTCTGCACCTGCTTGCCCCCAGGGGCCTCTGCCTCCACTGCTTTCAGCAGTTTCAACCTTGGTGCCAACGTTGCCCCTGAAGAAAGTCTTCCCTGAACATCCTGTTTAGTCAGTGAAGCGAGTCCCTTCCCTCGGTCCACTGATCTGGTCTGGCTCCCTCTGCCCCACTGCTGCTGTGTTACATGTCTCATCCCCCCCAGAATGTGAGCCATTAGGTAGCAGGGCTTTCTGTGTTTTGTTTGGCCCAATATTCTCAGCCCTAAAAAAGTGCTTGACACGTATCATGGTGTGTTGTAAATAATTGCTGAGTGAAAGAATGCTCATGCACGCTGACTTTCATGGCTGATATGTTCCCGGACTTGAATTAGGTGATCCCTGTGAGATCCCCAGGTTATCCCTGTGAGATCCCAGGTGATCCCTGTGAGATCTCCAGGTGATCCCTGTGAGATCCCAGGTTATCCCTGTGAGATCCCAGGTGAGCTGTGTGAGATCCCAGGTGATTCCTGTGCGATCCCAGGTGAGCCCTTGAGATCCTCAGGTGATCCCTGTGAGATCCCAGTTGAGCCCTATGAGATCGCCAGGTGATCCCTGTGCAATCCCAGGTGAGCCCTCTGAGATCCCAGGTGATCCCTATGAGATCCCCAGGTGATCCCTGTGAGATCCCAGGTGATCTCTATGAGTCCCCAGGTGATCCCTGTGAGATTCCAGATGACCCCTGTGAGATTCCCGGGTTATCCCTGGGAGATCCCCAGGTGAGCCGTGTGAGTCCCCAGGTGATCCCTGTGAGATTCCCGGGTTATCCCTGTGAGATCCCAGGCGATCCCTGTGAGTCCCCAGGCGATCCCTGTGAGTCCCCAGGTGATCCCTGTGAGATCACGTGTTCTTCTTGTCTGTCCATCGTAGCAGGTTCTACTCATCACACCCATTCCTGCTGCACTCAGCCACTTTGAGTCATCCTGTCCAGGTTTGCTACTTGTAGCCTGTATCCATGTGGACAGACACACATTCCTGAAAACTTCTGGGTTCTGCCTGGATTTGGGATGATTTTTTAGATCCTCAGTTTGAAAATCTGTGAGCTTGAGAGACTTGTGGGTGCATTGTGAGAGCCAGAGGCGAGTCTTTCAGAGAGAGAACAGGGAAAACACAAACAAAGGGAAAACACTGTCGATGAAAATAGAAACTCATCTGTCTGTAGTCACTGATTTTTCCACTCAACAGAGAGTTTTTCTGTGTATGCTTTGCAGCAAGCAGAGGCTATGGGTTTAATTTCTGCCTGGCAGGAAGAGGTGGAAGGCCGTGGACTCCAGCAGGCGAATCTGGAGCAGAAGTTCTCACGGTCTTTTTACACCTGTAAAAATGTGTTTACTGACTTGTCCACAGGTGTTTCCTTCTTCTAGACTCTAGACTTAGTCTTGTATATGACAGTGGTCATGTGCTAATAGTAATATAATAATTACAGTAAAACTACAGTAAAGCAGCTGCCATTCCTTGAGGGGTAACTTTAGGGTAGGCACCATGCGATGAGAACCTTTATTTATTCATATACACCGCTATGATTTAATTAAAAAAGAAGAAAAAACAAACATAAGAGGCAAGAGTTATTATTAACTCACTTTTTCAGATAAGTAAACTAAGGCTAATAAGGTTCAATGCATTCCCAAGATCACCTGGCAAGTCCATGGCCAACTTGCAAATTGAACTTCGTCTGTTCGACTTCGATTGTGCTCACAGCACCGGATGTGCATGTCAAAATGCTCTTTCTGACTCTGCAGCTCTTGGAGGGGTCTGATATTCTGTGTTTTGATCTAGCTCCAAAGACCTCCTTCTGGCAGCCAGGCTTAAAACCTCTATCCCAGGGCCCTTTTCACCTGGGGCTGTGTCTGCTGCGTGGTGGCTGTCAGTGAATGCATACGGAGGCCACCGGCAGTGAGTCTTCTCATCTCTGTAAAGGTTTGATGTATCTCCCACACATCCTGACTCCCAAATAAGGAAGGAGACTTCACTTCGCTTGTCTTTGTGATTGAGTTATCATACAAGGCTGCATAAAAACACATATCAATCACATGTTGGCTAAAACCTAAATCTCAAAATTAAAAAAAAAAATGCTGAATTGGGTCAAAAATTTTCCAGTTCATGCCTTTGTGTATAAGAACGCCACTCAGCTAGTTCAGGTTAACTGTAAGGTACATTTTGTGCACCTGGTAATTTTTCTCCTTATTAAACTGAAACCCTCGCAGACTTATGTCCCTCTCTGTCACACTGTGCAGGACACAGGCTGAGTCCCCTCTGCCTCACAAAGGGAAGAACAGAAGCCACAGGTAATTTAAGCCATGTGCCCCGGGTTGCCCTGGGGAGGAAGGGCATGGACTCCATGCCCGTGAGTCCTGGGCCCAGTCCTGCCTCCCTCATTACTAACTACTCCCTCTGTGTGACAGGCCTGTCTCAAAAAAGCTGATTAACAGAGGCATGGGGTTAACAACCTTAAAAACTTGTAAAAAAAGAAATCCTCTTTGAAGAGCAGGTAATACCCTGTTTCCCTGAAAATAAGACAGTGTCTTATTTTAAGATGCACTAGGTCTTATTTTCAGGGGACGTCTTATCTTTCCTGTAAGTAGGTCTTATTTTTGGAGGATGTCTTATTTTAGGGGAAACAGGATAACAGGGCTCTGTCCGACGGGCCTCATGAGCCCAAGCAGGGTGCTCCACTCTCTGCTGGTCTCTATGGCTACACCTCAGGGACTCTTGAGATTTAATTGGCCCCTTACCCACGGGTAGGAGCCATTGGTCCCCATTCTATTAGCCAGTGCCACGACTTTAAAGGAAGCCATGTGAACAGATGGCAAATGCATGCGTCATCAAAGGTGACACTGCCTGAGTGGGACATGTGTGTCCCCACCTCAAGCGTGATGTGGAGGCAATACGATAGCCTTCCAGAATGCAGAGGGGCCCTTCCCTGCTCTGAACTGTCTCTTTTCTCCTCTTTTGCCTTTTTTTTTGGGGGGGGGGTTCTAATTTAAAGTTTTTCTTACTATACGTTTGTGTGCATGATGTTATGTGTTACTTAGGATGCCTGTCTATGTCATATCAACTGACTCGTCTCCTCCCCCTGACTCTGCCCTGTCCTCTCTCACTGTGTCTGGGCGTCACCCTCCACTTCTCCTGTAATGGGCTTCGACTCCTGGCTTTCTTCTTGGTCCCCAATCTCACTTCAGAATTGGCCCAAGACAGATGTCCAGCACCGTGCCTCCGGGTCGGCTCACTGAAGTCAGTCTGGATGAGGCACCTGTTTTGTTCACTGCTGTGGTTATGTGTGGATAGGCCCACAGCTCCCTGGTTGGAGGAAGATTGAGGGAGCAGCTGTCCTTTGCCTGAATGCACTTGTTTACATAGGCCAGGCCAGGGAGAGTGGCCAGGGGCGTGAAGTGCAAAACCAAGCCTAGAAACTGTCCAGACTTACAGAAGATTCACGCAGCCCACCCTCAGGAGCATGGAGATAAGAATAAAGAAGGAAGCAAAATTTTAGAAGCCAGATAAACACAGGAATAAAGCAGGAGGCATGATTGGAAGGACTCAACCAAGGTCATGTGGCCCCCTACGCGAGCCTCGCTCAGAGCCTCTGGCTCCACCACAGTGGGCAGGGCCACGTGGGCCCTGGGGGTCAGCCCGAGTGGAGGCACAGCGCCTCACCAGGCTCCCCATCAGTCTTCTTTACTAGGCCGCACATTTAGAGAGAGGAGAACATACTATCATTACTTTGTACCTGTCACATAGAAGAGCTGACTTTGGAGCCCAGAGAAAGCCCCATGTGTGCTCGCTGCCCGCCTCTTGTGACTTCTCATGTGTGAGACCTCACTTGTGACACGCTATTTTTTTATAAGATAGAATTCCTACACCCGTGGAGAGATGGCTGCCTCAGCTACGTCTGTATGAGGCCGGTTTGGGGAGGAGTTAACAGGGGACCACTGGCGCCCACCTCCTCAGGTTTGAGCCCAGCCCTGCCACTGGCCAGCTGTGAGCTGGTTGACTTGTTTGGCCTCCCTGTGCTTTCAGCTCTTTTCAGTAAGATGGGAAAAATGCCACCCTGACTAATTGGGGCTGTCCTGAGGGTCAGCGGGTGTGGGGCACTTCATAGGTTAGTTATATTTGTTATTAGTTGCAACCTAATGATGCCTTTGCCAATCAGGGTCCACCTACGAGGCAGGATGCCTAGGAGACGGACGGATGGACATGATAAAGGGATGCTTCTCAGAGAACGGTCTTCCACGGCTGTGGAGCTGGCACACAGTGTCCGGATGGCTGTCGTCTCCACACACGTCGCTGCAGCCTGACGCCCACGTGGTGAGCACTCTGGGAGGGAAGGACACAGACGGCTTGACACTCTCAAGCATGAGCCAGAAGGCCACAAGCAGCTGCTGAAAGCCATGTCCATTCCCAGGGCTTCTGACCCGGGCCGTGAAAAGGGTGTCCTGCAGAAGCTGGGACCATTTGTCACAGATCTAAACACACCGACCCAGGAATTAGAGAAGCTGAAGAAGGTTCCAAGGGAAGTTGCAGAAACTGCAGAGCTGGCTGCTGCCTCATGCCAGGGACGTGAGTCAGCAGCACGTTGGTCACCCGGAGTCTGAGCTACAGGATGGCGACTGCTTCTCTTCCCAAACTGCCCAAGAAAACACACACACGCAAAATCAAATCTGAAAAACTTAGTTTAGCTCAGCCACGTTGACAATGATAAAACAATCAACATGACAGACCAAATTATTTTAGCTAATTCAGTAATATAGAAGCAAGTTCAAAATCTTACCACTTGCAATTTAAAGTATGATGGTGACAGTGAATTAATTTGTTAGAAAGGGGACGTTTCTTACAGGTCAATGTTGAGGTCACGAGACCATTGAATTACCTCCTATCTCTTCTCTCTTCCTCTGGCTTAACACCCTGGTCACAAATTAAATGAGTTTCCCCAGCAACCCGGGACTTGTGCAGTGGCTCAGTGAGGTCACGAAGGGCCCAGACTCTTCCAGTGTCTGGTTCCCTGGTCTTTAGCATATAATTCTTATCACTGGGGCTACATTGCTGCTCTGGACCCCAACATTGGCCCCATGCTCTGAACAAAAGAAGGAGGCAGGAAGATAGACAAAGCCCAGACTATGTCTTATTGATCAGAACAGAGACGGGAATTGATGTTTTCTAGGGGCAGGGGGTTTCTTTATGGCTATGCCATTGCTTCAAATGAAACTAGAGTTCAGTTAGCAAAGAAGCCGCTGGGGGGACAGATACTGGAAATGCAGCTTGCATTGATGACCAGAGAGGAGAAGGTCAGAAGCCACAGAAGAAAGAAAAGCGGTGTCCTGGAGCAGGGGCTGTGGTGGAGGGTCTGGACGTGGCCAGGATGTTTGCACTGGGTGTCCTGGAGCAGGGGCTGTGGTGGAGGGGCTGGACGTGGCCAGGATGTTTGCACCGGGTGTCCTGGAGCAGGGGCTGTGGTGGAGGGGCTGGACGTGGCCAGGATGTTTGCACCGGGTGTCCTGGAGCAGGGGCTGTGGTGGAGGGGCTGGACGTGGCCAGGATGTTTGCACCGGGTGTCCTGGAGCAGGGGCTGTGGTGGAGGGGCTGGACGTGGCCAGGATGTTTGCACCGGGTGTCCTGGAGCAGGGGCTGTGGTGGAGGGGCTGGATGTGGCCAGGATGTTTGCACCGGGTGTCCTGGAGCAGGGGCTGTGGTGGAGGGGCTGGACGTGGCCAGGATGTTGGCATTGGAGTGTTGAGCAAATGAACTTGACATGGAGTCTGGGGAAAAAACCAACTTAAGATCCCTCCTTGATTTACCATAAGATTTGGACGCTAAGCTGGCTGGACGGCCTGAGGAGTGACTGCCTCCGCCTGACTTTCTCAGGAATGCGGCTGAACAAGGATGCCGGACATGTCAAGAGATGGCCCCCAAGTGCTTTGGGAGATAAAATTCTACAAACTGAAATGACGGGGCCAAATCTGGGTCAGAGGTTTTGGCTGTAGGATGGATGGAGTGCAATGAAAAACTTAAAAAGTGGGGAAAACAGGGTTGGGGTGTGGTGAAACCTCCACAGCAGCCCTCACTCCCCACCTGTGCCTTGCAGAATCCACACCAGTGATTCTCAAGCCATGTGCCCCGACACCCAGTGTGCACTGACAATTTTTAAAGATCATTAATTAAATTATTTTCAAGAGAAGGTCAAAGCATAGTAAGTATATTCTTTTCTTAAAATTGTTTTTCTTTATCAACGCAATTTAATTATGGTGCCAAAGTTTAACTATAGATTCAAATGTGCCATGAGATAAAAAAGGTTGAAAAACAGTGATCCAAATTCTCTGAGCCTCAGCTTCCTTCCTCCTGACATGGGGAGACCGATACCTTTGAGACTGTGCTGTTCTGAGACTCACACTAAACCTTCAGTGACAACGGCTTAGCTTTCTGTCTCACTTCCTGGCCTGGGGAACTGCCCTCTTATTTGAAGTCCTGGAAACACCTCTATCAGATGCAAAGTGATTCACAGGCAAACTTATGTCCTGGAAAGGGTCAGGCTTCAGCATCAGACAGAAGTGGTTTCAAAATCTGCTTCTCATCTGCAACATGTGTGAGTGACATAACTTCTCCCAGACACAGTTCCCACAAGTGCCAATGAGGAATGATGACACTTACATCATGGGCCTACTGAGAGGCCACAGCTTGTTGGGACAATTAAGTAAACTTAAGTGAAACCCAGCACATAACACCGGTAGCCCAAGGCCTGACACACAGTGGGCTCTATCGTGGCAGTAGGGCGATCGGCATAGTAGCGCGGTCATTTCAAAGCTATCTGGTTTTCTGTGATGCTGGTTCCCACTTTTCTAAATCCTCCTTTGTAGAACTATTCTGAGATGTGCTGTGTCATGTCCTGTAACCATATTGCTGCATCCGTAGCCCTTCCGTGTCAGGGATCGGGGGCCTCCAGGTGGAGGGCTGGTGATGTGACGCGGTTAACGTGTGGCTCACTCATATCACAGGTCCTGGAATAACAAAAGCAGGAGGCTCTCAAGAAGAAAACATACAGACACAAGTATTAGCTTGAATTTCTCTTGAGCCAAATTTCAGTGGTGAGACAATGAGTCATGAAAATAGAGACCTTGTGCCTTAAGTGACACAAGAGGGACACCTCCCTGTTTAACCTGCTTCCCACTTAGGGCTGTCAGCATAAATCAGGGCGTAGACGGGGCTGGGAAGGCAACGGGCTGTGCTTGGCGCCTGCTGGGAAGGCTGTGGGGACCATTTAGAAGGCCTGCCATCCTCAGTCTAGTCTAGAGCCATCTCCTCGTGACTAATGGGTAGTTTTCTTTAATCTCCAGAAACCTCTGATCAATTAGCTACTATTTAAGCCAATCAAAGAAATTGAGATATGGGGTTTAATTAGCTTTCCGAAGGTTACACTTAGCACCAGTCAGCAGAGTGTTCTGAGGAGGAACTCAGGGCAGGTCTGTGAGTGTGGAAAGAGATGGCTTTACGGGGCAGAGACACTGGGAGCGACCCCGGGAGGTGGATCACCCCAGGACCTTGTGGGAGCTTCAGGTGGGCCTGTGGCCCCTCAGAGAGAAGCAACGTCTCCTTTGAACAGTTACCTGGATGAAGCGCAGCTGTGAGTCATGGAAGCAGTGTGCAGGAAAAGCGTGCAAGGTGGACATGTGGCAGGCGATGGCCCTGCCTCACCTCCAGCAGAGCCACGTCAGTGCTGAGGTGTTTCCTGGTCATCGAGTCACCGAGAAAGTAATTGCAGGACAAGTAAACACTCACTGACCTCTGATTACGTGATTTCCCCCAGAAATATATATCTCTACCTCTACTTTCGACAATATATCCTCAAGTTCAGTACAGGTCATCTTGAGAGCAAGCCTGGTTGCTACTGAATGAAAAACCCTCTGGAAAGTCAATGCCGTTTTTGAAGTGAATTTGCAGAAACACACATGGGGGTCCCAGTATTGCCATATAGCAGAGTAAAATTATAAATAGCACCGTGCAGGATCCCAGGGGGCTTGTTCTAACGATATAAATATCACTCCTTTTAAATGAAGCTGAAATAAAAACCCAGAAAGATCATGTATTTTCTTTCAATTTAAGTTTGAAATAAACCCTTTGATGAAAGTATTAACTCTTCCTCTCCTAATTAATCAGAGGTTTTTGTTGGGCTTTTTCTGCAGGTCTCCCACTCCACCCCCACTGGCCACCGAAAACGTTTCTTATTAACTTGGCATTGCCAAGATAGATTTTATTCTCAGACGTGGCTCTGAAATAAGCTATTTCTGGGCTTCTGAATTATTTCTATTGCTATTGCCGAGACTCAAACAGTCCTCACTTCCTAAGAAACTTCCCAGCAACAGCAGTGTGGGTGAGTCACACACTTACACAGAACAGGCATCCCCATTCCTCTCCCTGAGCCATTACAACCAGGCCAGGGGTTCTTTGCCCAGTTGTCAAGGAGAAACGCTGGCCCTTACTCCTCCGGGAGGAGTGACACCTGTGAATTCTTCCTCCTTTGTGTCAAATGAGCGTGGCAAACCCTGCGTTTTTAGAACCAACTTTAAGCTCCAGGTAGGCACATGCGATTTTGATACTCTCTCTCAGTTCCTTGCCGGCCTCATCTCTAGCAATTCTGCAGAAAACCTTCATTCTGCCTTTAGTGATTTCTGAGCTTGGAGCCTTCGCTGGGAGGTCCTGGAAGTCAATGTCCACAGCTTCTAGCATGCACCTGCTGCTCAAGGATGCTTGGGGAAGAAGGTTAGAGACTTTGGGTTTCAACTGGTTCTGACTTTAATCTAATATGGGGACTCAGACATGTCTGTGAGCCTCCTTGGATATTGACTCTTTAATGAGGTGCTGGATTTTGGAAGAATGTTAAGATCTCTGTATCATGTCCGAATTCTAGCTCAGGTCTACTCGAGGATCCAGGTGAATGATGCCTTTGGCCCAGGCTGAGCACAGAAAGCTACAACACTGAGTTCTGTGAGTGGCTGTGACACCAGGCTAGTTATCTTTGGAAGCAGACTGTGTCCCCAAAGCCTTGGAGGAATGTCACAAGTATTGATAGCATCTGTTTGTCCAAGATGAATGAGCTGCTTTTACCTCTCCCTTTTTTTTTTTTTTTTTTTTTTCCCAGTAGACTTGGGCTTTGTTCATTTACTGCCTGTCATCCCCACAGCCTAATGGTAGAAAATCATTTCACCTGAGCGACCTACCTACATAATAAATGCATACTAATACCCCAGGTCACATGCCTATATAAGATTCTGCCCATGGGTTAATGAAATGTGAATCCAGTGAATTTGGAAATTAACCTCAGATGTGAGAGTCACAGGCACACGCACGTGTCCAGCGCCTTCCACACAAGTCACTTTATAAAGCAGCTCTTGAGCGCTGCGATGTGAACCTTGTAGACACTCATAAATATTAATTGACAATAAAGGGGAACAGTTGAAAAAAGTTATCAACAGCATTATATAGTGTGGACTTGGTCTCTGAGAGCCCTGGGAACCCTCTTCAGGCACAATAATAATCACGGAAGGACCAAATAAAAGACTTTCGGCCAAACTCGGGGTGGACGGAGTTGCACGTGACTAACTCTCACCGTCACCGACGTGTGTCGTGGGAGCAGAGTTCTTTCTCTCGCTGCTGGTGCTTTGATTGCAGGTCCTGTCACAGGGGAGGAGTACACGTTGCTCACAGGTGTTTGGGGAGCAGCTTTGGGACCAGATTGGTCTGGATTCAAGTCTCAAACATGGCTGGTTACTTGTGTGGCCAGGGGCAAAACACTTGACCTCTCTTCTTGCACAATAAGGGAAATCGTGGTGGGGGCCCGTGGAGGCAGAGATGGAGAGATGGGACTGTGGCAGGAGGAAGTGTCCCATGACCGCTGTTCCCAAGTTGGCTTTCTCTGCTACGTTCTTGGGAAGTGGCCGCACAGAAAGTCACTCTCTCTCTTTATTACTTGTCTGTGCTTTGGTTCCTGGTCTGTATCTGGGTTTTTTAAGAATCTTAGTTATTTTTACGTATTTGTTGAGACATCAATCGTATACCATAAACTCTTCCCTTTTGAAGTGTACGATTTGTTGTTTTGATAATATATTCAAAAAATTATGCATTGGTCATCACTAATTTTAGAATATTTTCATCACTCCAAGAATCTCCCCCTTAGCTGTCAGTCCTGGCTTCCCCATCCCGTTAGTCTGGGATAACCAATAATCTTTCCTGTCTATGAATTTCCTTATTCTGGAGATTTTATAAAAATTGAGGTATGCTGTAAGTTTCCTTTTGTATCTGGCTTCTTTAATTAGCATAGCATTTTTAAGGTTCATCCATGTTGTAACATGTATCCAAACATTATTCCTTTTTACAGACAATAAACAGAGCCCTACATGGAGATGCCACATGTTACCGACCCATTCATCAGTTGATAGGCATTTGGGTCACCACCACTTGGCTGTTAAATACACATTCAAGTCTCAAACACTGTGAAGACTGTGGTGGGGGATGGCGGGAGTGCAGGACAATGTGTTTTTTTGCAGGCAGCATTGGTATATTGCTCCAGTGTGAGAAATACCACTTTGGCTCCCAGAAACCAGGCAAGGCCGCTGAGGAGTCCTCAGACGGAGTTTCTGTGCAGGCTGACGACACATCTTTAGCCACAATGATGAAATGTACACATTTTTAATGGACCCGTATTTTCCATTAAATATGAGTGAAGGGAAGTGGCTTTAAATGCAGATGAAGCTTCACTTGCTCACTCGCCCTCCCCTGACCTCCTGCTTTGTGGCTGGGTCCTAACAGGCCAGTACTAGTCCAGTATGGCCCAGCAGTTGGAGACCACAGTTTTACAGAACTACTTCACAACTACAAACTGCCAAATAATTTCCTTCATTGTATTTTATGGGATTTTTTCCAACTAGTATTACTCTAATTGTGGGAAAAGAACCAAAGTTTAACTTAGTACAAAAATAGTACATTTATTTCAAACAAAATCAAATGACATTGTAATACACAGTAATGAGTAGAATAGAGGAAAATTTTAAAAGAATTGAATTATGAATTCACTCCAATGTGATGAAGACAAAACACACAGAAGCACACGCACATTCTCACACACACCCACACACACCCACAACAACACTCACATACACACCCACACTCACACTCACACACACCCACACGCACCAACAACACTCACATACATACCCACACTCACACACAGATACACGGACGCACATACCCACAACACTCACATACACACTCACACACGATCTCACGCACACCCACATGCACCCACAACAACACTCACGTACACACCCACATTCACACACACACACACACACACACGATCTCACACACACTCACACACACCCACACACTCACACACTTGGCCAAAGATGTCATTACTGTACTCACATTTCAAACATCAGTTTTTGTTTCAGCAAAATTATATCAACTGGCAGGTGAATCTGATGATCCTTTAGACTATAATAATTTTGTAGTTTTGTTTGTGATTATTTTGTGAATATTGTTAGATTTTGCACCAGTGTAAGAGCTACAAGCATACGGTGATTATAACGAGTTTATGTGGATGCATTTTTGTTACCTTACAATAAACTTATCCAGCTGACCCTTGTGGGGAGAGCAGGAGAATGTGCTTTCTGCTGATGGCATCCGTATATTGCTCCAGTGTGAGAAATATCACTGGCTCCCAGAAACCAGGCAAGGCTGCTGGGGAGTCCTCAGAGTTTCCATGCAGGCTGACGACACATCTTTACCTGCGATGATGAAATAAAAGAAACAAGAAACGTGTCCCCAGCATGAGGACCAGAAAGCTCCCTGTAAAATTCTTGGGCAGAACCCAGTTAAAAATAATGAGGAGAGAATGGTTTCCTGGGAAGAAAATAAGTAAAATGAGGGAACATTTGGGGGCCCCGTTTCTGAGAGTGTAGGCCTGGGAGATAGAAGGCCTGTTTAGAATCCCTTTTGTACCTCACATTGGATGAATACACCTGGCTGTGAAGCTTCATGTCCCCAAGCCTCCGTGTCTGCGACTTTGAAATGAGCCCTCACAGAACTGTCACGTGGGTCCCGCAAGTGGCTTGTGGGCCGTGAGGCCTCGTGTGCACGTTGCTGGTGTCACAACCTTCCTTCATTTGTGTTTGAGGTATTCATAAGGGATCCCTGTGATTTCTTTAGGATTCTCTATAATTACCCATCTTACCAAGAAGATTCAAAGCTGGAGAAAGCTCAAGGTTGGTGAAATAAGCAATTCCTGCATCTAATCTACTCTCAGATCTTGCGAATTCAGAGTTGATGTGTTCTGCAAACCAAAACCTTAGGGAGGCGGGTTTAATAACCCTAATCTCCAACTGGCAGAGAATTTTGATTTGTTTCTATAGATTTACTTTCAGTTAATCACAAAGTTTCCTTCATAGATTGAAACACCTGCACAGTCCCACCTTCTTGCACAGATAGGTTCACAGGTGCGTGCGGGCCCCTGTCCGTGTCCACACGTCTGTGGAGACACACAGGCTCTGGCACTTTCATTTGCACAAACTGCCAGCACACAATTGCCTGGGCCTCGCTCCCTGTTGAATGGGCCCAGTTCTTATCAACCACAGGGACCCCGAGTCTCTCCAGCATCAGTTTCCGGCCTCATCTAAGTGCGAATTGGCTTTCTGCATCTCCGTGATGCCTCCCTGTCCTATTTTTTGAATCATCCCTAGAAAGCATTTTGGGAGCCACAGAGGTAGATTTCAAAGACGTAACACCTGGGCTTGAATTATGGCCGTGGGCAGTGGCTTGTGGTTTCTCTGCCTCAGTTTCCTTGACTGTAAGATGGGGCTGGGGACGATCACCTCGTTCATGGCCATGAGAACACGCGACTGTGAGGTCCCCTCTGTGCCTTTGATACTGTTTGCAGTGTATGTATTTTTAGAGGGGATTGTGTACACATACAGCTACAGACACAGGAAATGACACAGTGACTGCAAAGTCAAGGATGGGTCTTTACAATGACCAGTGTGGAGAGATTCCTCCTCAACAGGGCCGAGACAGCTTCCCCTGCACATCCTCAGTCCTCCTCTCTGGCGTCAGACTTGCTCTGCTTGCCTGGATGCCTGCTCTTCCCTGATTTCTCGTGGCCCCCCCAGATGTGGCTTGACCTCAATGCATCCCTCTCCTTACCCCATTATGGTGACCGCAGTTCTCTATGCTGCCCAGTTCCACGTTGGTGAAAGAGGAACAAGACTCGTCCTTTCACACAGGCCATAAGCATTTCACTCTGGAGTCCCACGGACCTCAGATGAAAATCTAGCTTCACCATTGAAACGGGCTGTGACCGTAAGCAAGTTGCTGAACTCCCAGAATCTTAATTTTCTCGTAATCACACAGGGACAAGTGCGGCTTTTATGCTCATCGACACTTGTGAGTTTGGGTTTGCAGCTGTTCTAAGGACGAGACCATCACTGGGGCACCTCTCTGGGGAGGGGTGTAAAAATTAAGTGCCTTAGTTATAGAACGATTATTGGCGCATAGTGAGCGTGTATGTATGTATTCTGCTGTTATTTTGCTTCGCCCACTGCAGGATACAGCTCTATAGTAGTGGGTTTAAGGAAACAAACCAGCCATCATCATCAGCAACAACAACCCCACCACAGACGGCCTTGAGGGCTGATGTCAAAGCTGGCCTTACCAAGACTCCTTATTCATTTAAGGCTCACGGAGTCAGACACCATGCCCTGTGCTTTCCCTACATAATTCATCACGTTCTCATCTTCATCACAGCACTCTGATATGATATTTATTTCCTTACTTTACAGAGGCAAAAACAGTGTCAGAAAGTAAGAGTCACTTTTCTGAGATGGCTCAGCCTGCACACGGCTGCACAGAGCTTTCTGTGCTGGTCTGTTTACCCCAGGTGCTCGTCACTTCCAAGCTTCTCTGTGTTAACAAGGTAAGCAGCATTAAAAAATAAGTTAACACACCAACGATCCTTCTTATCAGCATACCTGTTGCTTCTTCAACCATGAAGTCACAGAGGATATTATATTATTTCAGCAATTATTAGCTTAGGAACTATAACTTGAGAAAAGGCTTGTTCAGGCAGAAGACATGATTGATGAGAACGGCCCTTATCTGCCGGCGATTTGAGTCATTCTGCACACAACAAGCAGGCATTCCTCTCCTGGGCAGGGAGGGTGAGCTTGTTTGGCAGCGCACCGCTGATCAAACCCTCTCCCTTTGGCTTGTCTTTCTTCCTTCTTTTGTTTCGCATTCCAATCTTTGTCTTCCAGATCACTCCAACCTGTGTTGCTCTGGAGAGAGGTTGCCAAGATGACTTCTGTGCAAAATGGCACAACAGGAGCTTTTCCTGGTGCCAGGCAATGCCCTATCCAAGGAAAACTGTGCATACCCTTCCCATCCTCTGGGTGTGTTTTCAACACAGCAGGTGCACAGGCTACATCCTGCCCCATCTGTTATTCCCAGACTCTCCTGCGTCCACGCATCCTCTTTTCCCCTGTTCACCTCCAAGAACAGGTGACCCAGCCCCACCTTTCCCCAGCCTGTTATCAAGTGTATCCAGAGCTGCTCTCATCCACTTTGTCTGCCTTTCTTCCCCTGCACGCTGACTTGGGATAGTTTATTTTTCTGAATGAGGCACTTACCCAGATCTGCTGGCAACAGCCCCTCATTTCAACGAGCTCCAGAGCTGACTTCTCTTAGAATTCTGTTCTTAGAGGCATCTCTTCCTTGCATATTCCCTAGGATGGACTCAAAAAATCTCTTCACAGTAGTTGCAAAAGGAAACTGCTGTCATGGTTAAAATAGAACCTTCACAGCTTGATTGAATAACAAGAATATAAAAAATGTGAATGCCATCCATAGACCTGAATGTATAACAAACATATAGGCAACAGGTTATCTAGATGACAAAGAATATTCTAGAAAAAGCCCTGACTTGCTGGCACCAGGAATACAGCTAGACCTCAAAAATAATTAGGCCAAATGCAGACTTAGTGGCAACTAACAAAATCTTTCCAACTGCATTTAGCCATTATAAACATTATACCATCCTCCTTCCCCAAGGCCCTTGTCCTAACATGACATTTATTCAGGGTTGTATTTAATTTGGCTGTCTAAGACATAAAAGCAAATACAGACACATATTTGAGAATGTATTTTTTTTTTTTCTCCAGAGAAAGGGCTCCTTTGATGTCCTGGGGGAGTGGAGGGAATGCTGCTTTGAGCTAGTTCCTTTGTTCAGTAGGCTGTGGTGCCAGCGGCACCGAGCACGGGGGATTTGGGGTGGGGGGGTTCGTCATAATGCCCAAGAAGCCGGCGCTGAGCCCAGCCTGTCTGGGTCTGAACTCTGCCTCTGCCACTCTCCTGCCTCACGGTGTCAGTTCAGTCACTTCCCCAATCCAGAAAATGATGGAAACCACCCTCGGAGGGTTTTTCTAACAATGGGATGTAATAGCCCAGGTCAAGAACTTTGAACAGCAGTACAATACAATAGGTCATCAATCAATTTTAGTAGATTTGTTTCTATAACAAAGCTAAAAACTTTTACAACAAAGGGCAGGAAGAAAAACCCAGGCTCTGGAGTCACACACACCCACGTTCTCTTTCTCCTCCACCATGTGCTAGAGGAACCACATCCTTGGAGTCACTTCCTGAAATCACGGTTCTTTCCTCTATAAAACGAGGACAATCATACTATTTTTCAAAGGCTCATAATGTGATAGTATATAAAGCTTCTGCTCCGACACCCTGAATGTGTGACCATGAGCAAGTCACCTCACTGGGGCTGAAATGAATGTGGTGCCTGTGGCAGAGAGGTGGAGACCACGACAAAAGACTGAACGTCATAGTGGCTGGCAGGCGCTGAGTCGGAAATGGACGCTGATGACTGTTGTAGCACAACCGTGGCTCTCTGCAGGTAGCAGACACACGCCTGTGACTGTGTGGGAGGCTGTGGATCTCTGGCTCTCCTTTCCTAATGGGCAGGAAGAGGACCCTCTCACATCTCATGTGAAGGCGTCAGAGGGCCTGGCTCTGAGCAACTGCGTCAGTTCCATGCGACAACTGCCACCCGTGGCTGAGCTCCTCTCTGTCCTGGCTGCCTCTGGCCAAATCCTCTGCTGGCCACGAGCTCTGTCTTCCCAATGTCATGGAAAAGGTAAGAAAACCGACTCCAGAAAATCCTGGTCCTACTCCCAGCTCCCCTCCTTCCTTCCTGCTCAACATGAGGCCAGCCGTCTGCCTCTGGGCATGCACACATCCTCACCTGCAGAAGGACAGCGCTCACCTGTGAAGCATGTGCACAGACCTTTCAGACTGTGTGTTGTAGACTAAAGCACGGAGGACAGATAAATTCAATCTCTCAGTAAGTATGGATTAGGTGAGCCTGGGGTGACACCAGGGAAGAGTCCCAGCTCTTTTGGAACTTGGAATTACTGGAATGTCATAAATGTGTCCAGAAAATATGAATTTTTTTTTTCTGTTTTTATCCCTTTACAAATTTTGGAGTCTTTGGCCTCTGAATGTCTGTCCTCTGCCCCCGCAGTGAAGTTCAAGTTTGGTGTGTCTCAGGCAATGCTACTGTTGTACAGTCGGGAAGTTGACATGGTGGTTTCAAGGCAGTCCTGAGGTGGGAGTGAGCACAGGCAGGGGCTGCCAAGTTGCTAATAAGAAATGAATTCGCCTTTATCTGAAGCAGGAAATGGCACTTTCCCTCACAGTAAGGAAGGAAAGGCTGCCTCCTTGGCTTGGTTACCAGCACCACCTCTCCGCTGACCCCAGGAAGTAGTGTAAAGAACAAAGGGACCAAGGCACCTTAGAGAGCCTCCCAGATAAGTGAAAATGGAAGGTAGAAAAGCTCGAGTCTCTGGAAGGAATGATCTTGAACACAGACAGGGTGCAGCAGTGGGCAGGCAGTACCACTGGGGTGTTAGGGGAAGCCGCCCAGGCCACGTGGGTCTTGTATGTGAGCCCTGGATGGGACAGGGAGCCACCCAGATGCCTCCCTATGGCCAAAGTTAAAAAGAAAACAACTTTTTTTTTTTTTTTTTTAATTTGTCCTGTCCATGATAGTAAGCATTGGTCACATGTAGCTACTGAGCAGTAGAAATGTGAATGTGACTCTGAAACTGAATTTTTAATTTCATTTAGTTTTAATTAGCTTAACTTTAAATTTACATAGCCACACGCGGGTGGCTGCAAACCCAAACCCCAGATGGGCCAGCAGAGCTTCCTGAGGGAGGCCTTGTGAAGCAGGTGCTGTGTGACTAGAGTCAACTGGGGACGTGCGGTAAGTATGGCCAACATTCAAAGGAAGAAAAGAAGCTGGTTGGGAACTCGAGGACAATTTGGAAAGGAAGGTTTGAATCTGGAATAGAGCTTACGTGGGGAGAGAAGTCTGAGGAAACCAGTCTGCAAGGGGGAGCTGAGTTCTTAGCCACTAACAATGACAGTTATGACAGCCATACACAACGTCGATAACAGCTTGTGATGGCTCATTAAGTGAGAAAATAAGAATAAAAAGTGGGGTGGATACTTCACAGCTTCTGAGCAGGTAGTGTGTGCACACAGTCTGAGAAGACTACCGAAAAGGAACGTGTCAGCATGGAGACCTCACAAATTATTCTTTTTTAAAAAAGTCTTTATCATATTTAATTTTATAAAACATGAACCAGTAGATCATGTGGATTTACACTCACAAATAATTAAATAATTAAAAACAACATTTGCCCATAGCAACGAGATGGTACTTGAAAGTTAAAAATGTCTAAGGTTGATCTTGGCTTGGACAGCAGAGCTCCCAGGTGGAGAATCATGCAGATGTTGTGGAACGTTCCGGACTCCATGTGACCCTTCAGCAAGGCTGTACTAGGATGCAGTCTGCGTTGATTATTGTAAACCGTCTGCTGTGATCTCAGTCAATGCAAAGTGTGAATTATTTAAGAAACAGGTTTTATTCTTTCTTACAGGAGCACAAGGCAGACAGTCGTTCCCTTCCAAGTAAAAACTAGAGACTCGGGTAGAGAATCGTACTCATGACAGTTGTGGCTCAGCAGTTCCCTGACACTGGGTCTTTGTACAACGCCAGGGAGGTGGAGACGGGTGCTCATTCCCAGCTGGTTGGCAGAGACACAGCCTCGATCACCTCCGTGGTTTTGGTGGATGTGACCTGCAGTATCCAGCATTTGGTTTGGTTATTCTCCAGAAGGAAAATGGATTTTTTTTTTAAATTATTAAACCTCCAACTTGCTGAAAAATTGAAAATACAGAATAATAAGATTTGAGGATATGTTATTGACCTGAGGTCAGATTTTACCTGAACAGTAGTATTTATTTCCTCCAGGCAAGAACATTCTTCTACATAACATAACCCATAACACTATCACCCCAATCAGGAAAGTAGTCTCAATACATCTGCCCCCCCCACCACGTAAACCCAAACCCCAGGAATGTTCTCCAAGTTGGCCAAGAACGTCAGTTCTGTGGAAGGATCTGATTCAGAGCAGTGCGTCCCCAGAACTTTTCCATCTCCTCAAACTCCCTGGTGTTGGAGCGCTCGGCAGCCTCTGCGTCAAGTCCACCCTCTCCACTTGTACTGAGGTTACATTCTGCAAGTTCTTCTGCTCTGGTGGGTCTGACATCTGCTGGTGACTGGTTTCCACAGTGCAGAAGTGGCGCTGCGAGGCACCGGTGTCCCCCAGGTGCCCTCAGAGGCCCTGCCCTCCACATGAGCCTCTCACCTGTGGAAAGGTGGGGTCTGTGTTCTCCTCTCTCGGTGAGGGGGGCTGTGGCCATGGACTGTCCTGCACATTTTCCCCAGCAGGGCGGCAGGAGGCCGCACTCCTTCCTGTGGTCAGCTCGGGGCACTCACTCCTGGACCTGGTCCTGGCCCCGACCGGGCCTCCAGCTGCTCTCCGAGGAGGCTCAGGTGTCATGGAGCAGGGGCGCCTCGTCAGGGCTGCTGGGGCTCCCCCCACCAGGTGCACCTGCCCGTCTGGCTCTGCCCCAACCCTGGATGGCTTCAGGATTAAATGACTTACAAAGAGAAGGATGTGGAAGGGGAGGGAAAGGAAAAGGACGACAGAAAGGGGAGAACAGATGC
The DNA here is from genome assembly GCF_027406575.1 of Nycticebus coucang. Taxonomy (NCBI): domain Eukaryota; kingdom Metazoa; phylum Chordata; class Mammalia; order Primates; family Lorisidae; genus Nycticebus; species Nycticebus coucang. The sequence goes on along the minus strand of NC_069802.1, from coordinate 35,819,729 downwards.
TGGGGTTGGCAGATCGTACTGGTCTTCTAACATTGGCGTTACTGGTACCATTACTGGCTTCCTGCCAAACAAGGTGGTCTCGGTTTACTCACCGGCAGAGTGTGGGGGATGACAGCGTGCCTCTCCTGGGCGACCCACCCTCTGCAGAGCCGAGTCCACGGCCACTCCCAGTGGGCAGAGGCGTTTCACTGGTCTCTGCGCCTGGTGATCAGAGCATCCCACCAATCGCTGAGTCAGTCAGTCCATTATTGGATTCTAAAGACTTCATGAATTCTGGGGGCTCCTGTGGCTTAAAGGAGTAGAGTGCCAGCCCCATATACCAGAGGTGGTGGGTTCAAATCTGACCCTGGCCAAAAACTGCAAAAAAGAAAAAAAAATAAAGAAAAAGACTTCATGAATTTTGAGGTGCCCCTTGAGTGATGGCTATGGCTATCAAATGAAGATTTCTGTATTTCTGAAATAGCCAAGTACTTATAGATACAGATACATAGGTTCCGGATAAATATGAATAACCAGCCAAATGGGTGTATGAATAAGTCAATGGTTACTAGATGCTTTTAAAGGGGGATATTCTGAACTAGTTTAATTTTTAGATCTTGCACAGGAGGAAACCGTGACAGCTTCATGTGGGTGGTGTGGGGGCGGCACCGGCCTGCAGTATAGGGCAGAGCAGAGGAGGGATGTCACCAGGTCTCCAGGTGAGCGGCTGCTCAGATGTCTAAATGGAGAGTTGAGAAACAGAACTGTTACATGGCGTAAGACACCGGACATCATGGTTACACTGGAAATTTGTGCAACTGTCTTGCAACACACCACAGGGTAAAGTCCAGGCTTTAAGCACGGGATGCAGAGCGCGTCCCCCTTGGGCCGCAGTGCGTCTCGACCCTCGTCTGGCCCTTCCCCGTCTTGCGTCCTTCGCACGTGTGACTGTAGGTTGGTCGTTTCTCCTCTCTCAATATTTCTCTTCTATTGCAAAAAACAGACTTGCTGAAAACCTTGACTGTCCTACTGCACGGCTGAGACACATGACAAAAAGCGCGACAGGAAGCATTACTTTATCCATTAAATATCTGCTCATTGTCTACTGCGGGCCACCTGTGGCAGGAAACTCTGGGAATGAGCAAGTCCTCGCCCTCGGAGGGAGAGGAGCAAGGTGCAGGTTACACAGCCACACCTGGTGGAAGGCCGGAGCGCTTTCCATCTGGTTGTGGATATTGTCGGCGCACATTTCGTTACTATTTTTCATTCAGCAAATATTTATCGATCACCCACTATAGGCTAATCTAGTTGGCAATGTTAACATTTTTCAAAATATATAGTCTCTTTTCCCATACAGTTTATTTACTTTAGCACAGTGAACAGGCAATAAACAAGTAAATGAATAAATCGTGTTATTGTTCTTGGAAATAAATGCTATGAAGAAAAGTGAAGAAAGTGAACTGAGAGAGACTAATGGCAGAGGGAGACAGGTTTGCTTGTCACGGGGTGGGGGAGGAGTTCTCTGCAGGTGGAAATCTTTGAGAATGCCTCAGAAGAGTGGGGGCCTTGGGGTGGCGCCTGTGGCTTAGTGAGTAGGCCGCCCGGCCCCATATGCCAAGGGTAGCAGGTTCAAACCCAGCCCCAGCCAAATTGCAACCAAAAAATAGCCGGGCGTTGTGGCGGGCGCCTGTAGTCCCAGCTGCTTGGGAGGCTGAGGCAAGACAATCGTGTAAGCCCAAGAGTTAGAGGTTGCTGTGAGCCGTGTGATGTTATGGCACTCTACCTGAGGGCAGTAGAGTGAGACTCTGTCTCTACAAAAAAAAAAAAAAGAGTGGGGCCTTGGAGATGACGGGGAGGCAGAGGGCACAGAGAGTGACAGCAGGTCCTGCCGTGGGAAGAGGCTGAGTGAGCTGGAGGCCAGGAATGAAGCTGGTGTCTGCAGGGTCCAGACCATGAAGGCACCTGTCCCCAGCCACAGAGGTGACAGTTGCTTATGGTCAGGTCAACCGTGCTCAGTAGGGTTTTAAGTAGGAGTGATAGGATCTGATTTGTATATTGAAATGAAAAGAACCAGCCTGGGGGCAAGATCGGAGGATCTCACAGGATGTGATGGGAGAGGATGGGGGCTTGACCTGCTGGGTAGTGATGGCGTTGTTGAGAAATGGTCAAATTCAAGATTTGTGGGAAGTAACCAGTGAGAATCTTCCAATCAGGGGATGTGGGTAGTGGGAAAAGCCATCAGGGAGATGAGAGACTGAGAGGACGCGGAGCCCAGAAGGGACAGGAGCCAGCCATTCCTGTCCCCCTCTTGTTTAGCTGGCCTCTGACCCTCATTCTTTAGCTGTGATCTTTTATTGTTGGAGGACTTTGGCCTCAGAGGTTAGGGTTCCTCCTCAAGTTGCACACCTCGTTGGAAACTTGTCTGTCCACAGGAGGTCAGCCTCTGTTAGGCTGGACGGTCACACGTGGAAAGCCAGGACATGAGTTGGCATCACAGCCAGAAGCCTCTGGCTAATCAGGAGGGCAGACACCTGCAGGTGACCATGCAGAGTGCATGACAGCTGTCTAGAAAGGCTGATTTCAGGGCTGGTTGGGGAAGGGAACGAGATTAGTCTGGAGGGGTCAACGGAATTTTGACTAGTGAATGAAGATAAAGAATGTTTCTCAAGGTAACAAAACTGGTAGTGAACACAGGGATGGGTGGTGACTGACTGGAAGTGATGGATTCTTTACGGATGAACCCTCACTCCGTCATTTATTTATTAGTGTAACAAACACGGACGAGTGACCACGCCATGAACCACCTGGCTCTGGAAGGTGGAAGCTCCTATATCTACACGCAGGTGGGATGACTGAGGTCCTCAGGGTGTTACTTACAAACCGCTGTGCACGGTGAAGCGATAGAGACGGAAGTGAAGCTCAGAACTTCTTCCATATTCACTGAAAACAGGGCAGAGGGGAAGGGAAGCCTGGCAAATCCGAGCAGCGTGTTTGGAGATGTGAAAGGAGGCACATGGTGCAGAGTGAGGCTGGGGAGGCCCCTTCCTTAGAGAACATGGACTCTGCCCGTCCCTGCTGGGCTCCGCATCCTCTGTGACTGAGTAGATAAATACAGACCACCACTGTTGGATAATCATGACTCTGAAGGCAAAGCACTTGATTTCTGATTTCTATGACACTAAACAGATTTGCCACCTAGGCAGGAAATCGCCTCTGACTATGCGTGGCGGTGGGACACGGTGGTTAAGAGTTTGGATCTAAAGTTGGAGAGGAGTGTGTTTTATTTCACCCTAGTTCACCACTGCAAAACTCAGGACTCTCAAATTGCCTCAGTTTCCTCATCCACAGAATAAGTGTGTATTTCTTGCAAGGTCAATGTGAGGATTAGGTAACGTAATGAATATAAAGTATTTAGCAGAGGACCTGGTGTATACTAAGTGATTAAAGTTATTAATATGTCATTAATACAACCGCCTGGAGCCTGGTCCTGGTGGCTTCCCCAGCCTCACTCTGCAGGGACTCAGAGGTCCTTAGGAAAATAGACCCACTGGGGACAGGGACTCAATATTATATATAATGACATTTTGTTTCATTATATTAATGTCAACATGACAGTGTCAAATGATTACCTTACATATTATACTGTTACATTATTAACAGAATGAAAATCATTCCATTACCACGTCCTACTACATAGTATTTTTGCTGCCTCCAGGGCATTCCCAGGCTTCCCGTCACGGGATCTAACACACTGAGTCGTGCCCCACCAGGGTCTCCTGCATTTCTTGGCATTTTCTTTACAGTGATGATGTTAGCAATGTGATTACACAAATGAAATTTTAAAACTCTCAGAGGAGGACTAAATACCTCTGTGGGTATTTTATTTCTAAAAACAAGCTTTCTAAATATCCCCAGGTCTTTTTTGTGTTCAAAAATAATTAACACTTTGAGAAATAATTAAATCTCTTTATAGTCAGATGACATTTTTTAGGAGCATTAATGGTTTGCATGGGATTTCAGCCACCGTTTAGTTATACATATTGAGATACAAGGTGCCACAGCAAGTGGGTAAAATAGTACAGTGACTCTCACGTGAAGGGACCGCCTCTGTTTTCTAACGGCTACTATCCTGAGATTAGTGAAGGGCACAGGAAGTTAATAAAACCATTTTTATTTATGGGAGAATATTTCAGCCCCTCACGTCAGGAATGCATCACACAGTAACATTTTCTGTGTGAGTGTAAGTCTGTGTGTGCACATATGTGTAAGGCGTGAGGCATTGTGTGTGCGTGTGTGTGTGTGTGTGGGCACGCGCTGTAGTTAGTTAGGACTGTGCACTGTGCAGCCACCGGTCACCTGGGGCTGTAAAGACACGGAGTGTAGTTACTTTGGATTGAGATGTGCTGTGAGCATAAAATACACATTGGATTTTGAAGACTTACAATCTAATATTTCTTGCATGTGGAAATGGCAATATTTTGAGTATAGTAAATTTAAGAAATTCCCGTTTCCTTTTGCTTTTGAAATATGGCCATTAGAAAATTTAATACAATCTATATGGTTTGCATTATATTCTATTAGGATGCGCTGGTACAGAACAACTGCTGATTTAAGGAGCTTACAGTCTTGCTGGGGGTGACAATATTTAAAAGATCAAAACCTTAATGTATGTGGCCACATATGATCACATGCCAGCTGTGTTACTCATACCTTTAATATTATCTGGGGTCAGACAATATTTCTTTTGAAATAAAAGATCTTCAGACTGGTAAGTGTTGGGCTAACAGAGCACTAAGGGGGTTCATTGGGGTTTGGGCCAAGGCTTTCAAGATTTCCCTTTCTTTCTTTTTTTTTTTTTTGTAGAGACAGAGTCTCACCTTGTCACCCTCGGTAGAGTTCCATGGCGTCACAGCTCACAGCAACCTGTAGCTCTTGGGCTTAGGCGATTCTCTTGCTTCAGCTTCCCGAGTAGCTGGGACTATAGGCATCTGCCACAACACTCGGCTATTTTTTGTTGCAGTTTGGCTGGGGCTGGGTTCGAACCTGCCACCCTCAGTATATGGGACTGGCGCCCTACCCACTGGGCCACAGGTGCCTCCCAAGGTTTCCCTTCCTCTCCAAGCAGAAAGTTGATGTTATTTGCCTCTCCTTCCAATGCACTTTTAAAGTGACAATAACACAGTTGTAATGATATAAAATGACTTAAAATATTCCTTATAGAAATATATAAAGTACCTTATATGAAATGGATAAAAATGCCTACCAGGGACCAATCCCTGGAACAGACACTGGAGATTTGTGTCCTCATTCTAAGCGAATTTGCAAACTCTTGAGTGAGAAGTCACAGTTCCTTTAAATGCTGACTGTGCCTTATACATAGAAGGCTTTGCAAATTGTTACTGCTGAGTGAGTGTTTGTTGGGCAGGTGGATGAAGAAGCATCACATGTAAACAGTGCTCCTCACACCTGAGGCCTGCGGGCCTCTCAGCCACCTTCTGGGCGTACCCAATCCTCCCAGAGCATCCATGCACTTAATGGAGGTGATTCAAGCCATATTCTTATATCAAAGGAAAGATGTTAATAAAGTGTCAGAGACTGTCAAAATCTCATAGATTTTTAAGATGGAGCAAATAAGGGACTTCAGAGGAGGCCGTTTGGGGCAGACTGTGGTGCTGAGTCCTCAGCCCCTCACAGCTCCACTTTTCACTCTCTGGCTGGTCCCCACGTACCTACACTTTGGTGCAAAAAATTTGCATAGAGCTGCCCCAAGGGAGCCCCCCTGTCACCCTCAGTAAAATAAAGCCCACTGGGGACAGGGACTCAGAGGTCCTTAGTAAAATAGAGTCCACTGGGGGCAGGAACTCAGAGGTCCTTAGTAAAAAAGACCCACTGGGGACAGGGACTCAGAGGTGTCTCCTAGGGAAATAGACCTACTGGGGACAGGGACTCAGAGGTGTCCCTTAGGAAAATAGAGCCCACTGAGATGGGGACTCAGATGTTCTTAGTAAAATAGAGTCCACTGGGGACAGGGATTCAGAGGCATCCTGAGTTCTTGTGTAGCATGAATCACGCTCCATGTGGCTTTGGAACCCCAGGGTCCCCCTCCTCGGGCATGTGGTAGCAGAGATAGTTACTGATGCCTTTCTGCTGATATTGTCACTGTAATGTCACAACCTGAAACTCTGAATCACCACAGTCGACAATTAAATTCTCATTATCCTCACCTTTTCCTTGCTGGCCTGGCCAGGTCCCCTGGCACAGCTAAATGGCCTCTGTGATGTCCTTTAGCCCAAGTGTCATCTGAGTAGAATGGAAATGGTTTCAAAGATCCTGTGTTGGTGACAGAGAGGGACATTGTCAAGTCTGCTCTGTGCTGGTTACCAGCCTGTCTGGCCCAGTGGGACGGAGCCCTCACCCACACCAGTTACACCAGGCAGTTTGTCATCACAGACAGGCAGCCTGTGGCAGTGGAGCCTGGGTCTACAGCAAGCCAGGCCTCGAGGCTCAGGAAAGAAGCCCGGGGCAGACAAAGTTTCACCAGCACACGCCTCATTTGCACCACAGCTGGCAGACCCCAGAAAGCAGCTCAGGCTCAGCCTGAGTTTATGCCCTGCAGAAAGCAGGACTCTGTGGGCAGAAGCCGGGAAGATGGCCTGTCTCGGAGGGAGCTGGGGCCGAACCCAGATGTCCCAGCCAGCTCCCTTCAGGTCAGGATCTCTCATTTTCAGCACACTGTAGAGTTATTTTTGAGAAATGCAGAAGAGACAGGGGAGCATAGGAACACAGGACCACTGGCTCGCAGCTGCCCCTTGGCAACAGGTGAGGACCTTTTTAAACTCTGTGAATGCGGCTTTCAGGAGGTTATTAGAGACCCATCTGAGGGATTCCGCTGACCTGCAGCAGCCCGATATGGGGTCTCCCTAGAACAGGGGTGGGGGCCGATGAGCAGGTTAGATACCCTGATCTAAAACCAAGTGCCCCTTGACATTCAGTCCGCCAGGTTTATGAACAAGAATAAATGTAGAGCTCATCGTGCTTGTAATCCCAGCACTCTGGGAGGCCGAAGCTGGCAATTGCCAGAGCTCACGGTTCGAGACCAACCTGAGCCAGAGTGAGACAATGTCTCTAAAAATAGCTGGACGTTGTGGTGGGTGCCTGTAGTCCCAGCTACTCAGAACGCTGAGGCAGGAGGATCCCTTGAGCCCAAGAGTTTGAGGTTGCTGTGGGCTGTGACACTGTGGCACTCTACTAGGGGTCACAAAGTGAGACTCTGTCTCAAAAAAAAAAAAAAAGTAGAGCTTATACTTTGCATTTTAAAGGTAACTTTAAAATTTCTACCGAGTTTCCATATTTTTTAGCAAGATGCTGAAATCCCTTATGCAATTCCTGATGACTGTGTAATTGTTGATTAAATCTCTAGCTGAAAGGTTTCATCTAAGCATGAATGTGGAAGATGTTTGGCAAATGAATGTAAAAGATGTAAATAAATTCTCACTGGGAAATAATCAAGGTAGAAAAGATTGATCTTTTTTACTGAGGAAGTTTGTCTCATTTAGACAAAACTTTTTAAATGCAAAATCACAGCTTCTATTTGGTTGTAAAGATGCTACTAAACACTGCTGGCCTTAAATCGGAGGATGCAGACGGAAAATCTGGAAGTGCTTCGTGTCCCAAGTTATGGCCGGAACCTTCCAGGAGTGGCTGTGCTATCTTGCTTCTCCATAATCCGTTTGCACACCTCATCTTTTTGTGCATTCTTCTACTTATCCCATTTGTCCTTTTTTTCCTTTTATTAAATCACCAGACAGTAAAGTTGACATTTTTGGTGTATGATTTATATAGAGTTTAACACATATGTGGATTTAATTAACCATCACGCAATTAAGGTTCAGAATGGTTCCATCACCAGTATCAGCTTCCTGGGTCAGCGCTGCCTTGATAGCCACAAGAATGTCTCACAACCACTGGTCTTCTTTCCTTCTTTCCTAGATTTAAAAATGACATAGTTACTTCTAAACATTCAGTTAAGATTCTGGAAGGAAAGAGTACAGACTAGCAACTCTAGTAACAACAAACTCCCTCCCCACCCCATGAAAATACTGCAGGCATACAAATGCTGGGGTTCCATGGATGGCTTCTCTACCAACTGGACAAAGTTACAAGTGCACCCATCACCTGGGCAGTGTACACTGCACCTGTTAGGTACCGTTTCTCCCATTCCTGCCCTCCCCACCCTCTGCTTTATTTCCATTGAGTTTTATTTCCATCTGTGCACATTAGTGCTGTTCAGTTAGTTCCAATGTGATGGTGAGCCCATGTGGTGTTTGTTTTTTCATTCTTGTGATACTTTACTAAGGAGAATGATGACGAAAGGATTGTTATGAAAGGAATTCATTCATTTGTAATGGCTGAGTAGTATTCCATGCTGTGTGTGTGTGTGTGCATGTGTGTGCACCACACTTGTTTAATCCACTCATACACTGAGGGGCACTCGGTTGATTCCACATCTTTGGAGTTGTGAGACTGCAGCTATAAACACTCCAGTACAAGTGCCTTTTTGATAAAAATGACTTATTTCCTTTGGGTAAATAGCCAGTCATGGGGTTGCTTGATCAGAGGGTAGGTCTACTTTTAGTTGTTTGAAGATCTTCATATGATTTTTGTTGCGTGACTGGAGATGCGAATGAACAGCAGCTTTGCTGTGGGTATAAACTCGCTCCTGTAATTATTAAGTCAAGAAACAAGACTACACGGGATGGGATGGCGTGTAGCAAAATTCTTTACTCAGGGTTTTGATTTTATACCTTTCTAGTCACGTACACACTTAATCTATTATCTGTTAGTTTTACCATTACCTCATTTTACCTATCTGAAATTAACTTGAAAGGAAATATCCTGTTACCATATCAACACAATCACTTTTGTAGTAAACATCTTCTTCTAGACACTGAATAATTTCTGGGCAGGTATCTAAATAAAGATCACAAAGAAGAAAGTAGCCACAGGGGAATAGAGTTAATGGAAGAGTATCTTCAAGCATTCTGTGTCTTTTCCTCAGGGCGGAGCACCTATAGACCTCTGACAATATGTTGTTAACATATGTCAACCCTCTGGCCCGTATCTCTGAGGAAGGGTGGCATGCCCTTTGATCTCAGGCTTCATGGGGTGCACAGCTTCAGAGAATGTGGAATTTTTACCTCCAGGCAAGCTAACTCTGCATGTGTCCCAGTGGGGCCCAGGTCCAGTAAGCCTCTGGAAGAATAGAAAGTCATTTTAAATGCACACTGAGTTCACTTTGTGTGCTTGATGTAGGATATGTTTATTTCTAAATATTATCCTACAATTTTCCACAGTAACAACAGACTTTCTAAAGAACTGGGTCAATTTTCCAAACCTTCTCCCAGCTTTTCTCAGCTGGGTAACTTTGTCTGAATCCTGATACCCCCAAAATGGTATTTGTGACTCCCAGTTTCTTCCAATGAAACTCTAGAACCAGGAGTATATTCTAAGCATGCCAGAGAGAGATCAATTCACTCCATATGAGGGATGCTCAGAACTTCTGTCCTACTGTTTGCAAGAGACCTCCAGACTAATTAGAAAACAGTTAGAAACTTACCCTAAAAAACAAACACAAAGAAAATGAGCATGCTGGAGAAGATTTAGATACAAAGAGGCCCCTCAAATAGTTAAAAAGTAGGGAGAACTCACATGGTAATAAAAATGTATGGGATTAATAAAATGATATTTCTAAGTGACAACATACTTTGAAGTCACTGAAATAGCTAAAGTCTTAAAATATGACGTGAGATAAGAAAGTGCTCCTGGGTTTCCCGTTGTGTGCAGTGCAATAGTGGGGCAGAAACACAGGTGACATTTGTGCCCGTGACGTGCATGGCCAGGGTGACCTGTTACTCATAAATGAGTATTATTTTGGTCTTTATATCATTTTTTTCTTTTTCCAATATTCTATAATAAGGTACTCTTTCTTTAATGTCATATATAGAAGAATAACCAATAATCTGACAAATTTTGGCCCCTTAAGGGTATAGTGGTTGTTTTAATCTATTGGCCCATCTGGGCCACAGGCTCCATTTTTCTATCCAATTCTAAGCCAGGTGCTGCACAGTGTGACTAAAGTCCACGGTCTGTTGACTTTCAGTGAGGGAGATTTCCCCAGGTGATGTGGGGGAGCCAGAGTCAATCAGTTGAAAGGTTTTAAGAGCAGTGCTGAGGCTTCTTTGGGGAGGAAGAAATTCTGCCCATGGAGGGCATCAGTCCTGCCCCAGAGCTCCGGCCGGCCCTTCCCTGCTGATTTCAGACTTGGCAGCGCAAGTCCGCTCCTGACAATAAATCCCTTAATGTGTGTTCATATTTGTCCTACTGTTTCTGATTCTCTGGTTGAACCCACACTGACACAAGGGCCGGGAAGTGTGCCCAGCACGTGATGGACACCGCTCAGGTGGGACACACAGTTACCGGGTACTGTGTTTGTACCCTTCCAGAGGCTGATCCCAAGACAAGCGGTTTACTCAGAATAGAATCCCAGAAAGTGCAGGTAGGAGAATGGGGAAGTGAGACGAGGAAAAGGAGACCAAGTAAATGTGTGTCACTGAGAAAGCTAGCCCTGTGGGCAGCTGGAGAACGCAGCTGTGGAGCTCCGGGGCGAAGGTGAATATGGAAGTATCAACCAGTTCCTCCCTCACAGGTGGGGAAGGGGCTTCCAGAGGAGCTGACATCTGCCACACCTGGGGCTTGCTCCGCCCTGAGCCAAGAGACCCCTTGCCCAGGACAAGACCCAGGAAGGAGTTGCCAGGATGGTTCTCATAATCTTCATTATAGACAAAAGCTGAGGGCACTTGTGGGTGCTGGGGCATTTTGTCCATTTTTATAGATGAGGAAACTGAGGCAGTTCACTTAGCTGGTAAGACTAACACGTTAAGTAGCTAGTGAGACCCAAAATCAATCTGTCTCCAAAACCCTCTCCAATGTTTTGCTGCAGAACAACAAAAGTAAGATCAACAGAGTCAGCAGTGTCCACGCCAAGAAAGGGTTGGACTGGCTGTTGTCACAGCCTCTCGTGTCCCCTTGACTTTTAGAAGTGTCAGCAGTAACTGTGTATCCACATCAGATTAACTCTGATTCTTATGTTTCTGAGACTCCAGATTCTCTCATCCTGCCTTGGTGCACGTCAGGGTTTGCCTTGAGCGTGTCGGCAGAGGGGAGCAGCCTGCGGGGTGCAGCTGTCTGGGTGACGCTTCACACGGAGGACCCTGAGAGATCACTGACCATATTTTCTTTCTGCCCCATCTCTTACCTTTCACCGTCCTGCTCTCCTGATGCCCAACTCGCGTGCACCATCCTGCTAACGCTTGAAGCAAATCTGTCACAGGGCATGGCCACGCACAGCCCCCTCCTGAGCACTGTGTGCTCTGTGAGGAGGACGGACATGGAGGAGAAAGGAATCACGTGTATTCAGGACTTAGTGTGTGCAGCACTCTGGACTTTTCCCCTCAAGTATTTTGCCTTATTTAATACAATGGGTTCTATTAAGTCCCATAATAGGTGGGGAAACAGGGGATCAGGGAGCCTGGATTTCGTGGTGAGGAACATCCGTGGCGTCTTCCCGCCATGCTGTGTGCTATACTCAACCAACAGGTGGCACTGGACAACGGGCTACAGACTAAGTTATGTAAGAAATGTAAAATGATAGAAGAGATATCAAGAGGCTGAATTTGGTCATTGCCAAAAGAATCCTTCAGGCAAGATGTGTCATGACTTCCTTACTAGGGGGGTCTCAGGAATACCTCTGTGGAGAAGAGGGAGTTAGAGTGTGAGAAAGATGGATGGACAAGACCTGCATGGAGAGATTGGTAGTGCAGCTGCACTCAAGGAAGGAGCAGGTGGGAAGGCCTTATTGGTTCTGAACGTGAACGTGGGCACAGTCTTTTTGACTTATGACTCTTCCAAGCCACAACTCAATGCTGATTGTCCTGGGAAGCCTCCCTGGGCCTCTGACTGGGTTAGTCTTGTCCATGTTCCCAGAACATTTGTTCATGTCCTGCATTAGAGCAGTCTGGGGTGGAGGCTCTGAACCTGAGATTTGGTGCTCCAGCCAACATCCAGGCTCTACCTTCCCCACTTGGGACCTTAAATAATTTATTAAACCAATTCATGCTCCATTTTTCTCATCTTAAATGTGGATGATAATATTTGCTTCATAAGGATGTGATGACATTAGCAGGGGTGTGGCACCGAGACCCATGCTTGGCCTCATCTTCCAGACAGCGGTTCTCAACCTTCCTAATGCCGCGGCCCTTTAATACAGTTCCTGTGGGTCACGACCCACAGGTTGAGAACCGCTTTTCTCAACCCATAAATCCTATCTGGGGGTGACATTGGGCAGGTCTGGAGACATGTTGGGGTATCACAACTGGAGAAGGAGCCTGCTGTTAACATCTAGTAGGAAAGGATCAAGATGTGGTGGAGGACAGAGATGTGTGTGCTGTTAAACGAACAACTGGCTCTGAACGGGCCACCTCTGCTCACCTCCTCATCAAAGAATCATTTGTGGTGCTGAAATTTAGCAGTCCTGTCCTAGGCTATTGAATCTGTGTGGCTCATGGGTCAAGTGTATGTTCAACATATATATACACACGCACATATAAAAAACAAAAAAACATATATGTGTGTGTGTATATATATATATAGTGAACATATACGTGACCCATGACCCACACAGACATATATATACATATATAAAACAAAAAATATATATGTATGTGTATGTGTGTATGTGTGTGTGTATTTACAAACTACTTGTAATGCTTGTTGAATGCATTTTCAGGAGCTCAGCTGTCAGTCCTCAGAGTAGCTGATTAAAGAAAAGAGCCAGAATGGAAGTAACAATCAAGCTTTAATCACTCACTTTGATGGTATAAAAAAGGTCTAACTTAGAGAAAGTTCTGACTCCCCTGCTCCATTCCCCCCACCCCCATGAGACAGCACATCAGTGGAGGTGATCATCAAAGATGTGGGAGCCGTCTCACTGCTAAGGAACCCAAACAGAGGCTCCTACAGTTTTACGAACCAGATGGTGGGGAGGGGTGGGGAGGACAAAGGGCCATTGCTAAGAGGGGAAAAGTGCTGGGTGGGAAAATGCTCTTCAAGGTTACCCTCCCAGCAAGGAGGCCTCGGCAGAGGAGGTTGTAGCAGACCTGGCCCAGAAACCTCCTCCAGAAAAGAGACCTGTCACTAATGGCACCTGTGTCGGGAGGGCAAGTGGGACAAGAGCAGGACCAGAATGAGAGGCCTGAGTCCTTGGCTATAAGTCCCTTTAGCAGCAGTGATGCCCCAGCTGTGCTCATGTCTTGGGTGAGGAGGGCAGCCTTCCTCTGTGACCCCTGTCAGAATGAGCCTTCATCAATTATAGAGTTTTGGCCGGAAGTTGGACTCCTTATGAATGAATGAATGAATAGACCCACATATTTTAAAGGAAAATAAATCTATCCAAAAAATATGTGAACAGGTGTGTGCCTGAAATAATTTTCTATTTAGCCTGTACTTGTATGTTTGGCCATTAATATAGGTAACAGGAGGGTAAATCAGCCGCTATACATTTCTAACATTGCTACAGATTTTTCAACTAAATGTATATTGTTTTCCTACCTGACGTGGAATAGTCTGGATGCCATTTGAAGTTGATTCTAGCAAATAGGGTACACGTGCCCAATTTCAGGGAATAGAGTTTAATTGTTTATAACCAAACTTAGGCCCAGTGGGAAAGCTTTAATGTAAAAACACTAAAATAAATTACAACTTCTGAAACTATAACATAAACACTTTTTCCTGGCATCTTGGAGTGAGGCTCCAGAGGGGTCTCCAGCCATGGACTGGCTGTGACTCTGATAATGATGGACGTGGCAGTCATAAGCTGTGTGACTTTGGTAAAGTCACTTGGCTTCTCTGTGCATAATGCGTCTCCTGTAAAGATGAGAATGATAATGATAATGTTTGTGAGGAGTCTATAAAGTTCTTCGCAGAGTAACTCATGTATAGTAATCCCTGTAATGGTGTTTGCTATCATGAGAGCCTTCTGTTGGGGAAAGGCCAGGTGGAGAGAGGACAGTGGCTATTCAGAGTGTGAGGTGAGAAAACACAGCCCACAGTGGAATGTAGTATTTAAAGATACCGAGATGGGAGGAGAACGAGGAGGCAGCAGGGAAGAGCTCTGTCCGTCAGCCTGTAGCACTGTATCCCTAACTTGCAGGCTCTTAGTGATGGGGTGCAATGGGGGGCTGAGAGGGTCGACATTTTTCTGTTTTTTTTTTTTCTCACCTGCTGCTAATGCTCCTGGCTGTTTAACTCTCCACCTTCACCTGTGCAAGACTCAGGCCATTGGTGCCACCAGCTACAAACATGTGGCTTTTCCTCTGCTGTCTTTAAGGTGTGCCCATCCACCAGAACCAGGACGTGTGGCTTTGGGGCAGCGGAAGACTAAGATTCCCGGAGTTTCTCTGCACTAAAATCATAATGGTGACTCTCTCTTTTTTTAATGCAAAGCAAAACAAAATGTCATTATTTTGAATTTCTGAAGTCACAGCAGCTTTTAAAGGTCAATTTCCTAGCTGCATGATTGCAGAGGAAGTTTGTGGTCCTTGGATTTCTCTTTCCTCTCATGCCTATTTGGCTTCTCTCTTAAGCATATGTTTAGTTTTAAGCTGATAGAAAAATCTAGGCAGACTTTTGGGATTTTTTACTCATCACCCCAAAGGTAGTTGGACACCCTAAGTTTAATCAAAGTAGTTTGTGGGCTGCATCATAAAAAAAAAAAATTGAGAAGAAAGCAGTGGCCAGAGCGTGCAGAGCAGTATGTGAGGGCTGATAGGATAGAGAACGAGGGAAACAGCAGCCAGAGCGTGCAGAGCAGAGCAGAGCATGAGGGCTGATTGGATGGAGAACGCCAGCCAGCCCTGCCTTCCCCACACACCTGGCGACCTCCGCACTGGACATCCCGGCTTTTGGGAGGTGCCCTGGACGGACTTGTCTGCAGCCAGCCCTCTGTGTCCATGTAATGTTTGTGGTGTGGCTTCAACTTCAGCAAGTCTCTGTTCTCTCTTCTGCATGGTGAAACATTCCCTGACCTCCAACTTCAGCAAGTCTCCGTTCTCTCTTCTGCATGGTGAAACGTTCCCTGACCTCCATCTTCCCCATCACCCTCCGGACGTGCTGCTGCTGTGTCTCATCTTGAGAGATAACACATATGAAAAAAATCCTTTGACTATATTTTTTCTAACAGGCACCACTCTCTCTTAGCAGCAAATGCCTGAGTTAAGTGGTCTCTGCCTCCGTGTCCAGTTCCCCTCCTCTTTCCTCTTGGCCCTGCAGCGCCACCCCCATGCTCCTGAGGGTCTCAGTGCTCAGTCTGACTCCTCCACCCCTTGGCACTGCCACCCTCTCCCCCGGACGCCCCCTGCACGTGGCTGCCAGCGCAGCCCTCTCCGGGCTTCCCCCCACCGCCCCTGGCTGTGCTTTGCTCTTGGGCAGTGGCTCTGCCCTTTCCTCCCGGACCCCACCCTGCAAGGCCCATGGCTCCAGCCTGGTACTTCGCGCTTCTCTTTTCACAATCCCTCCTGCATCGGCTTCATTTTTTCCATATTGTTTATTGTCTCAAAGGTGAAAAACACCGTGAAATGATCAGTACAATCTGGCAAATTAACAAACCTGTCCCCACGCAGTTGCCCATGGGGTGTGTGCTAAGAACAGCCACAGTCTACTCTCCCGGGGAATTTCCAGGGTACAAGATTATTAACTGCAGTCCCTGAGCTGTGCTTTAGGTCTGCAGGCTTTATTAATCTATACAACCATCACATTGTAACCCTGGCTCATACCTCCCCACCCCCAACACCTGCCTCCGGTAACTATCCCTGTACTCACCGAGTCTATGAATTTAACTTTTTATATGTTCCTGGTATAAGTGAGCACTTTTCTTTATGTTTCTTATTTCACTCAGTGTAAGGTCTTCCAGCCTTGCCTATATTCCTGCAAACGGCGGGATCTTCTTTGTTAATTGTGTGTAATTATCTGTGTGTGTCCATGCCAGGATTTCTTTATGAATCCGTCATCAGTGGACACTTCAGCTGCTTCTGCGTCAGGAGTGCAGATATCCCTAAAGGTGCTGATTTCATTTCTTACAGGGATCCACCCCAAAGATTGCTGAGTCATATGGTAGCTCTGTTGTTATTTTTATTTTCGTGTTTAAATGCCAAAATCCGTAAGCCCAACCCAGAATTCTAGACTTGGACATCTGACTGTCTACTTGACAACAGTCAGTTCAAACTGAGCCTGTCCACACCTGCCCTTTGACTCTTCCATGACCACGATGGACGCTCTTCCCAGCCTCCACTGATGGCCGTGTTTCTCTTACAGTGCTCAGGTCTGTGATCTTGGAATCATATAGATTCCTCCCCTCATATCCCACATTTCAATGTTTCTCTTACAGTGCTCAGGTCCGTGATCTTGGGATCATATAGATTCCTCCCCTCATATCCCACATTTCAATGTTTCTCTTACAGTGCTCAGATCTTGGAATCACATAGATTCTTCCCCTCATACCCCACATTTCAGCCAGTAGGGAGCCCTCTCAGCTCCACTTTCAGAACCTAAACCCAGAATCTTATGCCCCTTCATCCTGCTGCTCCTTTTATTCTGAGCCACCATTCCAGCCTCCTTACTGGTGTCCCTAACTCCGTTGTCCCTGCTTCGCTCTGTCCCAACACTGCACTGCCCACATGATGCTCTAGAAGGATCACATCACTCACTTCACACTCAGAAGCCTCGGTGGTTCCTTCCTTACCCTCCCGGGCGTGAAAGCCAGAGCCTCACCCTGTCAGGTCTGTGGCCGCTCCTGCCTCCCTGCTCTTTTCTTAGTGACTGTTCCAGGCTCACTGGCCTGATGATCCTCAGAGGTGTCAGGCGGGCTTCCGTCTTGGGGCCTTGGCTTTGGATCTTCCCACTGCTGGGACTGGACCTGTCCCAGGGACCCTCCTGGCTGCATTTCCACCCCTCCAGGTCTGTGCTCAAATGTCACCTTCTCAGCGACCCACCTGCGGTCTCACTGAAAAGTGCGTTTCCAGCCTGCGCCTGACCCACCGTTCCTGCTTTACTGCAGCCTGCTGAAAAATAACTCCCCGGGGAGCTGCCTTTATTCAGGGGCTCATGAGAAGCCACTTCCTACACAACAATTCTGCAAGAAAGTGTTCGCAGTCTCCAAACCCACTTCAGGACGCAGGATAACAAATTCCATGGCATTCAGCTCATACCAAAGTGATGTGGTGATCTGGGGCACTTTGTACCTGTGAAGTGTCGTCTAAATGCCTCATCTTGACGTTCAGAAATGAGGATTCCTTTAAGAGCAGTTTGTACTTCTTTTCTGTCTCTTTCCAATAGCTCTTGTTAAAAAAAAAAAAAAAAAGAACTATCCATCCAGGAACAGCATGTGCAGAACGCTGGTTGACCAGATGGATGGATTGCTCTCGGGGAGTGGGGTGGGGATGCCCCATTATCACATGCAGGCCTCTGAATTTCACATTCTTTTCGATCAGAATCCATCTTGGTAAATTTTTTTGACAGTTTTGCACAACTATACTGCTTCCAAGCTATATGTTAACCGTAGGCCGTGCAAACTCGTTGTCTCTGTTCCTTTTCTCTTTCTTATGAACCAAGGACATCAAATGTCTCTTCAGACCTCACAGCCCGAATGCAGCATACATGCATCCATTGGATGGCTTTTTAAAGAACGACAGTAATATTCTTTATTCTGAGACATTATCTTTGGGGGCTGATGGTGTCTTTTGAAGCCATTTGTTCACCCCCCTCGTTGTGGAGGTGAGAAAACCCAAAGCCCAGAGCAGC
This sequence comes from Nycticebus coucang, assembly GCF_027406575.1. NCBI lineage: Eukaryota > Metazoa > Chordata > Mammalia > Primates > Lorisidae > Nycticebus > Nycticebus coucang. The sequence goes on along the minus strand of NC_069802.1, from coordinate 35,801,840 downwards.
CAGGTGACTCCCCTGAGGTGTCCCAGGGGAGTGAAGGCAGCGTCCAGGAGAATCACTAGCCGCTGAAAGTCTCGGAATTTCTCTCTGTGAACTCTTTTGATAAAGGGCTGGCAGCTGACCCCGAGATAGTCTATTTGGAACAATAACAACAATATGAAGGTAAATTGGTGGCAGCGACTGGCTGGTGCTTAGATGTGGCAAAATGGCAGAGTGAGCGCAGCCGCTGTGCTTCGTGACCAGAGCTTGCTGGCCTTCTGCTGGGCAGCTGCTTCCTGCGGCCACGGCCCCTTCCAGCTCTCTCATTATGAAAAGTGAACCATCGCTCCGAGATTGCATTTTGCGTGCTTTGGCTCTGGGGGATCTTGTTCCTGATTAAAGGGTCCTTCGCTGCCAATTCTCAGGAAAGGCGCCTGCTGCTGAAGCCTCGGTAATCATTTTTTATGCATCAAGGAAGGCACAAGAAGCTTTGAACCATAATCATTTCTATAAACACAGACAAGCCGTAAATTGTGACTGATACAAATTAAACTGTGTTCCTCCATAATTATATTTTAGAGACTGTGCACCACATACCCAAACACAATTTTAAACTCAGAAAACTATAATTGCATGTTTAGAGCCCAGCACTCTCGTATGTTCCGTTTTGCAGGAGTTATTCCAAGGAGATTGATTTTCTGGGCACATCACGATCAGGGTTTATTAGGCCAATGGCTTGACTCTCACTATGTTATGACTTTTCTCATTGTGCCAATCATATTCTCCCAAAGGGGCACAGGCTTCACGCCATCATGATAAGAAGTCACTGAGTCCTCCCAGACGTCTCTCCAATCTGTCTCCTCTCTGTTGTCACCATTGCTACCATTGTTGAGGACTTGGGTAACTTTTCCCTGCAGTTGTTACTGTCTCCATTTGGTCTCCAGGACTGCAGTCTCATCTCCTACAGATACGCTGCACAGCAGATTGATGACATTATCCGCCACAATCTTTGGTGACAACTGCACTTTATGTCTTAGCTGTGCACACACACACACACAGCACTCAGGCCTGGTCTCATAGCCCTTCCATGCTGTGAAGGTCGTCCTGGAGGTTGGGATGAGTGGCAGGAGCTTAATGCCACAGAGACCTGGGGTATCTACAGTAGGATCTATGACAGCACCCATGACTTAGGGGTTCCTCAAAATCAGCCCCCTCGACAAGGATTTGAGTGCCAGTAATTTACTGGGAAAGCAGTCCCCAGAATCAAAAGTGAGGAGACGGGGTGGAGGAAAGGTGTAGGGAGCACATCGGCGAGTCTTGCTGCAGGGACAGGGGCTTGTCAAGCTGGCAGCTCCCTCAGGGCATGCAGCTCCAGGGAACAGAAACCCATGTCCTCTGATTCTCACCTCCCATTTGTTGAGGATCCCCTGGGGGTGTTGCTACTCACCCTCCTGCTTCCTAGTTGTTCCCTGTGTGATTTGGGGAAAGTCACACAAACGTCCTCAGGCAAAGAGCAATGGTAACATAAGTCCTTACAGAGGCAAGCTGTCCCTGGGAAGAAACATGTGCTCTGTGGGTGCAGGTGACTCAGGTGAGCTAAGGGATGTGGGCTCAAGAGCATCTGCCACCATGGGAACTTCAGCCCCTGCCTCTTATCTCCATGTCGTGATCACCGTATGGCTATCACCACTGCAGCATCTACCCGCCTTGGGGAAAACCACAAGAAAGTCCTTTCCCTCTCCTGGGTCCTCATTCTCAACTTACCTCTCTGGCCTAGGCAGCCTCTTCTGCTAAACACAGTGAGATGAAGACCATCTGGACTTAGCACGTAGGCTGGTGCTATTCTGTGAATTCCTTGTGCACCTGTCTGCCTCCACCAGTCTCCTCTCCAGCCTCTGTCACCCTCTCCTTTTCCAGCGAGTCAGTGGCCTCCTCCCTGCACCACAGCAGCCGTCGTGAGCAGGCTTTACCGGCTACGTGTGCCATCCTCTCCCCAGCCTTGACTTGCGTGTCTTCTTTTTTCTCAGCATGCAGTGTTCTTCCAGGCTCGTCTTCTTCCTACTGACCCTTTAGCTTTTAGCTCAGACGTTTCCTCTACGACTCTTCCCTGTATTTCTCAGGTACCTTATTGTAGCTCCCTGTATTTCTCCTGTCGTCCGTCTTACTGTTCACACATTCTATGAATTCCTTGTGCACCTGTCTGCCTCCCCCAGACAGATCATGCTCGTGTCACCAGGCCGTCGGTGCCTCATCTGTGTCCTTTACCACTGCTGCTCTAATTCCCAGGACAGTTCCAGGCTTCACAGGTATTTATCTTTATCTAATGAATAAACGAATTCTCAGCCCCTAGTCCTGAGTGTCTGGCGAGAGGACAGTATTAACAAAAACACACACAAGAAACGTGACGATGTCACACATCCCTGATGGAGGGAGGCTGGCGGGATCCATTAGTGGTCAGTGGTGTGACCCACATGTGGACAGCAGATGCAGGGGGCTCAGACCCTTTCAGTACATATGTGTTACTTGAGTGAAGACATCTGCTCATGGAAATGACAGGAGGCTGGTCTCTCCAGGCAGGCCAGAAGTGCATTACAGGAAGCGCTGGACACTGGGAACGGCATCTGGACGGCGTTTTGCAGAAGAGGCTCAGTCAGCAGGTGCAGCGGCTGCCTGTCTTCAGGACATGGTCCAGTCCCTCGCAGGCTATGAGGCTCCCTCATGACCTGGCACTTGCTGTCCTCTCCAGCTCCACCGTCTCCCACCCTTCTTGTGGGTTCCATGGACACCGTGTCCCTGCTCACTGACGCGCAGACCTGCACACACCCACACATCTCGTGGAGGAGCCGGTGGCCCAGACGCAGTTGCTGGAGCCTCTGGCCTCTGCACGGGATGCTGCAGCGGAGAAAGCTCTTCCTTTCCCGTGTTTTCCTGGAATTCTGGTACCTCCCCGAGAGCAAGCATTGTCCAGCATCCAGGTCTGAGCGCCCTTCCTTAGCCCTCTCGGCATCCCTCATCCTGCAGGGTGGATCCTTTTCAGGGCACGCATCCACGGAGGTGAGTACCGAGCCTCGGAATGCACAGCCGACCTGGAGAAGCCACAGCCGGTCCTCTCCCTATTCATGGAAAGAGCTGCCCACCCCGGAGAGCAGCCTAGCCGAGTTCCTGAGGTGCAGAGCTGCTCAAGGGAGGCTCATGAATGAAGAGCAAGTGGGCGTCTAAATAAATGAAAGGGCTTTGAGCAGGAGCATGAGCTGAGCAAGCAGAGACTTCAGGTAATGACCTGATAGGACTTCGCGTGATGAACTGCAGGTGGGGGCGACCTGGGGGGGGGATGGGAGTTTTGTGGCTCCCGTGGGTATGTACCACCATCGTGCCAGCAGAGGCAAAATGGACTCTGGAGACACAGAAAGTATTTAAAAATTGGCACAACACAAAAGAGCTTTTTTTCTTTCGTATTTGGGAAATCTGTCCTCCTGTAGGTTTCTGGGCCCTGTATGTGCCCTGAGCTTCGGTGTTAGGCAACACGCCAATCTGTCTATGGGGAGAGGAACAAGGGGCTTAGAGACCCCTGCCTCGGCCCTCAGGGCATGGCCCAGGCCGCGGGGCAGGGAGCCGAGCTGGCGCACTCTGCGGAACAGATGAGCTTTTAAAAGATTCAAGTTTGGTTCAAAATTCACAACTCGTGAGTTCCAAATGTTTCTAAATTTGGCTGAATGTTTTTTTCCCTAGCCGTGCACCACTGAGCAAGACGTAGTGACTTCATCGAGTTAGAGAAACAAAGGGCTGTTATTGCCTCTGTGCAGAAATAAACTTGATGAGGACAAAAGCAGAGCGTTGCAAAGGCTGCAGCAGCCGGCCCTTAATTTTGTGTATTTTCCACTCAAACAGCTTTCTCTTGGCATCGATAACAACAGCGTTCACCGGAAGAACACCGCCAGTTACCGGGTTACTTATAAGCAAGGTGGCACTAAGTGAGCTATCTTTCAGCTTTGTTGAACAAGCAAATTATACCGTAAATTAAATCACATTTTACTGTTGAGCTGGTGTGGTGCAAACTAAGGGGTACACTCTGATTCACCCTGGGATCTCTTGCCTGTTCCATAGGCTGGATGTTCCAGTGTCAATGTGGGATAATTTAGCCAAGGACTTGTTTTGATTCTGTTTTCTGTGCTGTGTTTACAAGCTTGTTGCAAACGGCCCCACTGGGGTAGTGTCAGCCTGACACAGAAGTGGCACGCATTAGCTTCTGGTTAATTATTTAAGTAAACAATGCTTCCCTCCATCTCTCTGTGTTTTTCTTTCCCTCTTTCTTTTTTTTGGTGTCCTCAAAGACATCTAATCAAAGTGTCCACAAGTGAAGACTGCGCACTTTGTTGTTAAGTCTAAAGGAAGATCAAGAGAGTGAATTTTTGGAGGTAAGTAACCGATCTCCACGGAAGAATGCTGCCTAGATTCCTTCTGGCAACAGAGCAGAATGAAAAGCAACCAGTTAGTCCCTGAGATTCACAGACCTGTGTTAAAGTCTTCCTTAAAAATTTTAATTGACGGATAAACTTGTATGCATGCACCATGTAGAGTGTAATGTTTGGAAGTGCATCGTAAAGTGGGTAAAGCAAGCCATTTGACAAAGATGCTACCACGCCGTGTGTCTGGGTGTGGCGAGAACACTTAAACACACTCTGCATTTTATTGTTCAAGGATACAATATCTCTTTATTAACAGGCTTGGAGTCTTGACTGAGCCACTGTAGCCTCCTGTCAGTGGCTCAGAGAAGGTTATGATGTTGCATGAAATTACTTAGCTCCAGGCACAGTGCAGAATGGCTGTGGCCTCGGTTCCATCCCTCCTCCCGCAGTAGCGCCTCACCTCAGTGGTTTCTGGAAGAATCAGAAACACCATCTTGGAATGTTCTTCCTCTTCTCCAGAACAAAGAGTGTGTTTCAGAATGGCAGGTGCTGTTCAGTTGATATCGTTATGACAAACAGGAAAAAAAAAAAAAGATAATCATTCTTCCAGGCTTCTCAGAGTGATGTCCAGGGGCACTTGTTATATAGATTTCAGTGAAATAGTCATGTGGCTCGACCCACATTTTGGCATTTCTGACACACGGGTCAGTGGAGATGGAAGTGTTAATTTATTGGAATGGACGTGTGGCAGTGGTGTTCTGAGAAGAGTGCCAGGCCATGATGCCTTGTCCCACAAATAACAAGAGGCTGATGGAATCTCAAAACATTGCCAGGTACAGCCTCACCCAGGCAAGATCTGTGGTCCCACTGATTCATCTACCTGCTTCCCTTCTGGTCACCGGCAAAAGCGTCTAACTCTGTCCTCACCTTCCTAACATGTGCAAACCACTTTTCTTGAGGTCAGTGTGTGCTACTGAAACGTTTAATAAAAACATTCTCCAATAATCCAGGATTTGGTATTACCCACTACTAAAAGGAAATCTGTTATGTTTTGTTTTATATTTTATTAAGTTACATCCTATTCTATTTTATTTAGTTTGAAGGCCTCTTAACCTTTTGGAAGTAATTTTCTGGCTCATAAAAGAAAGGTTTTGAACCAGACTTTATGATGACCCATCGTGATTCTGGAGGCCTGAACTTTTCTTGCCTGTGGCAAGAAAAATTCTGTTATAAGAGTTGAAGAGGAAAAGAAGGTGTCTACACCTGCATCCACATTCTGCTTCCCTGAATCGAATCACTGCGGAGCTTGAGTGAAGCACACCTGTCAGAGAAAGGAAACGCCGTGAAACTGCCGGTCATCGGCCGTGCGTGTGCCCTAGAAACGGCGCAGCCCAGTGACTCGATCTGTGACATTCCCCACGAGAGGGGTGTGTTCACAGAGCCTTACCTCCCACAGTGGGTACTCAAAATTCACTTCTTTTAAAATTTCTTTCTTTCTTTTTTTTTTTTTTTTTTTTTGCAGTTTTTGGCTGGGGCTGGGTTTGAACCCGCCACCTCCGGCGTATGGGGCCAGCACCCTACTCCTTTGAGCCACAGGTGCCGCCCCCACTTCTTTAAAATTTCTTTCTGGTTCTATCAATTTCAGCCACTTTCTTACATGTCTACTATCCACTTCACTAGCCCAACCCACTAGGTGGTAATCTCTCATATGGTCTCCTCGCCTTTCCGCAGGCCCTCTGTCAATCAACTTGCCCCAGCCTGAGTAAACGTCCAAAGTGAAATCTAACTGCCTAGCAGCCTCTATTTGCAGCCTTTCCTTGTCTTCCCAGTGCTTCCCCCAAACTCCTTGAAATGGGTGATAACAATTTGTTTCCCCTGCATTTCTCCACCCTGCCAGCCTCCTTCCAAACCTCGCCTCTGGCCCTGGCTGTGCCGGCTTCCCCCAGTTCTCCGCAGTCTTCCCCACACTGAAGTCCTCTCTAAACACTAGTTCTTTGGCCTAGAAATCTCTCCCATGCCCGCCTCTGTGCCTCATTCCTGGCCATGTTTAACAATTCAGCCCAGGCTGCTCTTTGTCTGGAGACCTTGTCTGAACTCTAAGACCAGGCCAGAGAGGGTCTGAGGATGAGTGTGACCCACTTGCTCTTTCAGACTTGCCTGGTGATTAGTGGCTGGGGTCGACTCCCCCAGACTCCTGTCTGACATTCCTCTCACTTTTTCCTCCAGTGCCCAGACCTGTAATGAATGACCCCCTGGCAACATCTGTGGGTGAGTGGTTAACTCATGAGAAACTGGTCACAGGAAGAGGAATCACCGTGTTTGGAGAATCTGAAGAATATAATCCATGATCTAGGCTTTCTTTTTCCCATATTTTCATGGCAATAGATTTCTGGTTTTAACTTTATTCATGAGAAGGTTTAACGAGCAATAGAGCAGGAGCCAGGACTAATCTCAGTAGTTAAGAGAAGGGGAGGTTTCCCAAGAATTGTCCCCACCCCTAGTTTTTGTATCACTATCAGATCGCTCAGTGGTTTGTCCTCACCCTGTCCTGTAATTATTTCTGTAGTATCTCTACTGGAACACAGCTGAGCTCTTGAGAGCAAATTCCAGGGAACTCAGGGTCATGTTAATTCAATAATCCTCTCTGTGACTATTTAGGCAAATGGAGAATGGTCTGGCCTTAGCAACAGGAAGTTTGTTTAGCAAGAAGGAAGTTTGGTGTTGTTTTGTGTTTTCCCAGAGCAGGTATTTAAAAGGCTTAGTTTGCCCAGGTAAGGCTCGAGGGGGGTTTGTTTTGTTTTGTTTTGCCTGCTATGTGAAAGTTGGAAGCTGTGGGTTCTGACTCACATGCCCTGCAGTCCTAGGGAGACGAGCTTAGTCAAACCCGGGCAGCCTGAACAAAGGCAAGGAAGCCTTTCTACAGCCCGAAACTTGACGGGTAAAAAATGTACTGGACTATTAACAATAGTAGAAGTAAAAAGGAGACCAAGTGCCCCAGATTTTAAAATGAGGGAATGTATGCCAGAGAGGGAGATAACATTCCCACAAGGACCATCCCAGCCTGGGCACACCGGACGGCAACATGGGGCTTCTGGACGTTCCGGCTTCTAGCGGGTTCATATCACTGTTTGCACAGTTTTACTTGTTTTCATTAACTCATCTTTGTCTCACTGAACACACACTCTGTGCACGGAACTGCAAGGCCCAAGTGCCTTGCCTGGTAGTCAGGAGAGCACAGTTCTGATCCCATACCCAGAACATGGCACCATGCTCTTTATCCAGTCACTGGTTCATCTGTTTATTAAAATTCCATCCAGTCGTGTGCCACAAAGTAACAGATGTTATACTCAATTCTTCCAGGCATTTCACAGAGAGATAGAGGAAAGTTGAGTAACCAGGAGGAGTGATTGACAGTCTTAGGTTTGAGGGTTTTCCTCAAGACACGACTTTCAGCGCTAAAACCGGGGAAGTCCCAGGCCAGCTAAGATGACAGACAATTAAGAGAACCAGGAGAGACGAGGGCAGTGGGAAGATCCAAGCTGTCTGGACCAGAAGGGACCTGGTATGCTACAGTGCAGTCGGAATTGTCTCCTGAAAGGCAGAGAAGACTTTGCAGCGTATCACTCCAGAGCCACCAGCACATCCATAAATGAGTGTTCATCACACTCAAAAAAAAAAAAAAAAAAAGAAGTAAATTATTTCTTCCTGATGGGAAGATTCTATTTTTTTTGTCATGAATACCATTAACACTAACAGAGGGGGAACATCCAATCATTATTCTGATCCTGTGTCTACCTGGCTACTGAGACATGAGTTCTAGACAGAAGCAGAGTATGTCACTGTCACCTGTGTCACTGTGAGTGACAGACGGAAGGAAGACTAGACACTGAAAAAAATGAGAGGAAGGCTGGTTAATAAAATTGAGAGATTTTAGAAAAGAACTGTGAACATTCTTTATTTATTTGGACAATGTTGCTTAAACATTTGCAGCCTTGGTCCTGTGAATAGAGTATTAAGCCATATTTGCAGGCCTTAGGAGCAGACAGAGGGCCACCAAATTTAGTGAGTCATTGCCATATAGAGTGGGCACGTGCTGTGACAGAACCAACGTTCACAGAGGACCAGCCATAAGGACAGACTGTCATTTGTATGTGACACAAACCCTTAAACTGGTCGATAGGGGCCTTGATTCCAATACAGCCATTTTTTTTTTATTAAATCATAGCTGTGTACATTGATATGATCATGGGGCATCATTCACTAGCTTTACAGACCGTTTACCAAGTTTCACATATACCCTTGTAAGATGGACCACTGAGGACAACACAGATTGAACAAACCATAAGCAGTGAATAAATCTAGTGCCACGTCTTACCTGTTTGTAAATGAGAAATATGCGCACCTGTTTAGGGACATGTACGAATATGCTGCACCTTATACACCTGTGTGCACACCACGTGTGCATGAGTGGGAGTGTGCCTGAGAAGGCTTCACAGTGAGAGTGTCAGGAAAATGTATCACTCAAAGGGACTTGTCCAATAAAGTGACAGTGAAGAACGTTATTCCATGCAAGAAGCCCAGAGGCTGAGAATATTCCGTTCTTGGGAGGTCAGGGCTCCACTGTAGCTCTGCTTCACCCCCTGTCCCTCTTCTCGTGGTGACAAGATGGCTGCCATTTTCCTTCTCTTTTAGGAAAGAGGTGAATCTTTCTGCGTCATTCTAGTCTGCTAGGTCTGCTACAGCAAAGCACCACAAACTAGGTGGCTTTAAAAACAAAACAACAAAACAGAAATGTACTGTGTCCCAGTTCTGGATGTGAAAGGTGTGAAATCCCCGTGTCCCTGGGGTCACACCCCCTGAACCTTCCTCTGCCAGTTTGCCGACCGTCTTTGACCCTGGCATTTTGCCGACCATCTCTGACCCTTGGTCTTGCAGCCACATGTGTCCAGCCTCAGCCTTCTTGTCACATGCAGCTTTCTGTTCCTTCTCATGGCTGTCACCTTGTAAGGACACCTGTCACCTTACTCAACCATGGCCTCCACTGAGCTGATTATGTTTGTAAGGGCTGTTTCCGAACCAGATGACATCGTGAAGTGCTGGGGGTTGGGACTTCCATCAGCGTATCTCTTTGGGGGACATGCCTCAACTCATAACACTTTTCTCAACCTAAGAAACTAAAAGTTTTTTCACTTTGTTGGAGTTACCTTCGGTCATATGTTCACCCTTAGGGCAGTAATATTTACCCAGGGATATGACGAATATATTGATTTAGACTAATCGGGATCCATCTCTGGAGCTGAGGATGGGTTAAGTTTCTGAATAAAACAGGAAATTGTTAGAAAAGAGAAGTAACAGAGTAGTGGACGCTGAACGGATACTCAGAGTTTGTGTTTGAGACAGTGCGTAAGGATGTGCATATGTGTAAAAGTATAATTTGTGTTATTATAATAAAACAATTTTAGAATGGCAAGTGCTAAAAAAATTAAAGTCTTTGAGAGTAAAGGATATTGACACTGTAGCACTCAGCCATGTGCTACTCAGCAACACATACTATGTGAATTATGATTTACTTTAACAAAAACTCCATGAGGCAGGTGCAATAGTCATCCATTTTGTAGAAGAATAACTTAGGCCCTTAAGAGGCACAAGGTTTACACTGTACTTTGCACTGTTTGGGGTGCCTCCAGCGACAGCGGAAGGATGTTTGAATTTCCAGTGGCTTTCAAGTCATTTTATACTTGTCATTTTGAGTCAGTTTTGTGTCAGTTGTTATTGGACACTGGGAAACTAAGGTGTGGGTGGTATCTTTTCCATATTTAAAAAATTTGGGGGGGGGTGTGTGACAAGAACCGTGGTGAGCCTCAGATTTCATTCTACTTACAGACTAACAAGGCAGCTTGCCACATTGTCACAGGAACTGGCGGAAGACAGGACATTCCTGGGTCAGATACTAAAGACAGTGTATCACGTACCACAACACTAGCAGCTGGATAATGACTTCACCCTGGATCCTCAAGTGACAACATGACTGAAAAGTGCTCCCCAGCCTTCCAGCACAGTGGGCCACAGAAAGCAAACCCAGAGATTAGGAAACCCCAGTTTCTCATAGGGGGCTGCTAAAAAATTTACCGAACCTTTGCCAGGGGCAAGACATGATTGCAAGAGGGACTTTACCTAACAATTGCAATCAGTGTAACCTGGCTTATTGTACCCTCAATGAATCCCCAACAATTAAAAAAAAAAGAATTATAATTTAAAAGATAAAAAAAAAAAAGACATTATCTTTATTACCTAGGGTGGTAAACAAATCTGCTCCAGAGGGAAAAAAACATCTCTCTTTGAAGCCTCATTTTTATTTTTTTTTGCAGTTTTTGACCAGGGCTGGGTTTGAAACCGCCACTTCTGGCGTATGGGGCTGGTGTCCTACCCCTTTGAGCTACAGGTGCTGCCCCAAAGCCTCATTTTTCAAAAATGTAAAAATCCCTGAAATGGCAGAGTCTGAAACCAAAGCACTGCTCATGCCTTTGCTAAGAGGATGTGCAGAAGTATGACAGGCTCCTGGGCAGCGATCACCCCACACCTTGGATCTTACCCAGCTATGGTTTTCTTATTACACAATATGTATGTTAAATTATAGAAGTCTGATAATTCAATGGCAAGTTCCAGATTGTTATGTTGCAGCCTGTAAGTTGAGATAACTTCGTTTTGCTTCAGGGTCAGGAAAGAGATTTTCTAGGGCCCTTGGGATGTAGTTATTTGAGTTAAAAGTCAATAAACTTTTTTCTTTTAATGTTCTCAATAAAAATGTGCTTGTCAAAACACTGAGGCATGAATTTAAAGGACACTAACCTCAATGTCTTGCATTCAAAGAGCTAAAGAGTCTTTTTGTGATGTACCAAGCTGCTCAGTCGCCGCGTAATTTTTATTTATCGAACAATGAATGGATGATTACATCGCCATTAAATCTATTTTCAGGGTTTTGTTTCAGTTTCCAGTTACCCTGAAATTTTGTTCCTTTTATCATTGTATCATTTGTGTGGCAATTTGTTTTGGAATACTTTAGCATAGACAATGCTTGTGTCCCTTCCTACACACACAAAACTTTAATCTACATTTTAGTGGCAGTTAAATTGCGTTTCAAGTGCTGAATCAGGCACCAACAGCCCACAGTGGTGGTTTTAAGCACTTAAGATATTATCAAAATTTAAACAAAAGGAACCATTAATTAGCATATGACACATTAGAAATGATCTTTTCCTTCATAAAGTGAGTGGTGTTGAAGACATAAAGATGATTGGAAGGTAGAATGAGTCACAATGTCCTTGTACAGAGAAGGGATAAAAGTCCAGCAACCTCGTGACTGGGGTAATCTTCAGGAAGTCTGGGTCTAGAGTCGACTCTGGTTACCCCACGGCCTCCATTCCCTGACCAACCAGAGGCGGCTTCATCCATCACATTATTGATGAATCAACCTTAAATCCTGGGAGTGATTCTGGTTCTGAAAAGTGTATGTTATAGAAATATAGAAAATGAGGACTTCATAAAAATAGGTTAGGCCATATCTTTTCCTTGCTAATAAATTTTTGAACATTTAGAACAATTTGAACCAAGTTTGTTTCTGCTGTAACATGCTGCCTCCCTGCCAAGTTGTTAGAGGACATCTAACTCCCTCCTACCTCCAGCTGTGGGACTAACAATGTCTATCAGAAAACGATGACAGTGGCTGAATGGACAGTTTGGGACCATACACCCATTCAGAATCTCCCAGGGTTCCTACGACACTGGTCAAAGTCTGTCCACATGACACTAGTTTAGAGTTCACAGGCTTCAGCAATAGTGGGTATTAACAGTCCTAGAGGTTGTGTTTCTAGAATATTCTCGCATGAACATTCCATTACCAGGCGCCTGAACAAAGTTTTCCATCTGCCCTTTCCAGTTCCTCTCTCTTGGTGACTGCTGTTTCTCTCTCTGAGAGTTGCACATTCATCTATTTACTAATTTTCCAAATATTTTTTGTCTCATTTCCACAAAGTAATGAACTAGGTGCTGAGTCTACAGCAATAAACAAGAGGTATTTGTGACCCATATGCACAGGTGCACAGGCAGACACAGAGAGAAAACGGAAAGACGTGCATACGTGTGTGTGTGTGTGTGTGTGTGAAAGAGAGAGCAATAATTATCCAAAAGTTTAAGTTTTTTTGTCTGTAAGAGATATTTTTAATCATTTTTTAAAAGTCAGAAAACAGTAATTTCTCCCTCTCCAGAGAGTGGTCTGCTCCCACATCTGCTGTTGTCTTGAAATTTGTGTAACATGCGTGAGATGACTCGTCAGCTGTCAGGTACTGCCCTAGAACTGTAACATTCTTCAGTTTAACACCTCAGCTCAGCAGACTATTACTTTTGAGAGACATTAAAATATAACAAGGTTTTAAAACATACACAGAAACCAGTCTGCCCACACCCCGGGGCCGGGATGTCTGTTGGGAGAGCCTCTCGCCTACATGTCCCTGAGGCTTCATGACCCAGTTTGCAACTGCAGCCCTGCTGTGGGTGTCTCCAGAGCTTACTCTGCCTCTGGGGGTGTGATTCCCTCTGGGGCGGCTGTAATGGAAGGAAGCAAATGTGCGGTGGCTGCAAGGGGAGGACTCCCTCCAGAGACCGGGCAGGAGCCGGCTTTATTTCAGGAGTTCCCTGAACTGTATGTAGGCGGTCAAACGGGTGGTTAGTACTTTCTGGAACAGAAACTCCAGATTTCTCTTAGAGTCGCATTTATGACATGATGAGGATTTCTGCATTAATTCATTCAGTGAGAGGTTACTGAGCGCTCAGACACCAGACTCGATGTTTTCAACTTAGGAAACATGTCGTTTGTCGATTTGTTTCAGCTACAGACTTGGAAGATCTGATTTTGTGTTTCTGGTTTCAGGTGGCAGTCTGACTTGGTATCTCCTTCCTTGCCCTTCTTTCAGATTTTGCTATCAATAGCAATACAAAAATGAAAATAAACCCCTTCACATCCACACCAGCATCTGCAATTTTGAGATTTTGTGATGTGGGCCATTCTCACTGGGGTTAGATGGTATCTCAGGGTGGTTTTGATTTGCATTTCTCTAATAGATAGGGATGATGAACATTTTTTCATGTTTGTTAGCCATTCGTCTTTAGAGAAGTTTCTACTTTTACACTGCTGGTGGGACTGCAAACTAGTACAACCTTTCTGGAAGGAAGTATGGAGAAACCTCAAAGCACTCAAGCTAGACCTCCCATTTGATCCTGCAATCCCATTACTGGGCATCTACCCAGAAGGAAAGAAATCCTTTTATCATAAGGACACTTGCACTAGACTGTTTATTGAAGCTCAATTTACAATCGCCAAAATGTGGAAACAGCCTAAATGCCCACCAACCTAGGAATGAATTAACAAGCTGTGGTATATGTATACCATGGAATACTATTCAGCCATTAAAAAAAATGGAGACTTTACATCCTTTGTATTAACCTGGATGGACGTGGAAGACATTATCCTTAGTAAAGCATCACAAGAATGGAGAAGCGTGAATTCTATGTACTCAATTTTGATATGAGGACAATTAATGACAATTAAGGTCACAGTGGGGGTGGGGAAGGGGAGATCAGAGAGAGAAAGAAGGAGGGAGGGGTGGGGAAAGGAAGAGCAGAGAGAGGGAAGGAGGGAGGGGGTGGGGTGTTGGTGTGTGCCACATCTTTTGAGGGCAAGACATGATTGCAAGAGGGACTTTACCTAACAAATGCAATCAGTGTAATCTGGCTTATTGTACCCTCAATGAATCCCCAACAATAAAAAAAAAAGAAAAGAGGGGTGGCGTCTGTGGCTCAAAGGATTAGGGCGCCAGCCCCATATGCTGGAGGTGGCGGGTTCAAACCCAGCCCCGGCCAAAACTGCAAAAAAAAAAGAAAAGAAAAGAAAAGAAACCCCTTCGATCAAAGGAAATGACCACCATGCCAAAATAAAATTATGAAGCAGATGTGCAAAATATCAAGATCTCGGGTTGACGTCAACCCGCTCTCTTTCGGGAGGGTATTCCTTTCTCTCCAGGTAAGTATCACAGCCCTGAAAGACCCACACAATGCGCCCTTGATTAGATTAATGAGATGGCAAATATTCTAACTGAAGCCAAACCTCACTGCCTAAATCTGTAAGAGGCAGATATATCTGCTTCAGGGGAGGGAAGACACCCCCCCCCCGTAACATTGAAGACCTCCAGCTGTGAGCAAGCTACACCCTCTCTGGTCCACCAGGATTATCTAAAATCCTTGAGCTAAGAATGATTTTTGCCTGTTTGACTAGTTTAAAAAATTTTAAAACATTGAAAAAGAATATGTACCGTCTTTAGGCATCCCACGATGCCTAAAATATTTACTGTCTCTGCCTTAAAAACAAAATTTACCAACTTCTAACCTATGCCAAGGAACATTAATAGAAGCAAGTTGGGGCTAAATATAAGAAAAAAGAGCAGTAATACCAACTGAGAAATTATAATTAAGGGATTTTGATCAGAAGAATGACTCTGAGTAGAAATGCAATGAAATGGGCTTAAAGAAATTATACACAATAAAGCAGAACTAACAATGTTAAATGTGGTGAAAACACAGCGGACATGCAAGTTAAACAAAGATCAACATATACACTGTAAAAATAACTGATTTATTTATTCAGTACATTTTATGTTTACTAATTCGTTTAATCCTTAGAACAACCCTATGAAATAGATATCATTACCCTCGTTTTATAGATGCAAGAAAATGAGGCACAGAAAAGTTAATACTTTTCAGGGTTCTATGCTAAGTAGAGAAGTTTGGATGTGACGCCACGTCGACCAACCTGGTTACAGAGCCCACTCTCTTCACTGCAAGAGACTGCCTGGCACCACAGCAACAACCAAAAGGCAACTACTGTATATGATGGGAAAAAAACTATCATAAAATAAGGATTCCACCCACAGATTGAAAGGAACACTGGTATTCCAAGGTTGTGCTAGGGACGAGTGTAAAACAGAAAAATTAAGCAACCTGCAAGAGGAAATTATCTGGCTGACCTCAAACTCCTCAACAATTTAATAGCAGAACTTGGTGGACTGTGGAGAGAAAAGGAGAGAAATAAATTACTAACTTAAAGTATAAAGAGGGCAGACATTCTCGATCATGAATTAGTCGAGTGATACAGAACCCACTTAAATAAAGACCTCTTAGAAAACAACTGGACAACAGCAGCTGGTCAAGCAAAAGTCAGACCACAGTGAACTCTACAGAGAAGACAACAGCTCAAATGGTAAGTGAATGTAGACTTAACTAAGTACAGTGAAAATCGGGAATATAGGAGAGCACGTAAATAAAATGTGGGATCTAAACATTAAAAACAATTGATCTCATGAAGACAGAGTAGGGTGGTGGTTACCAGAGGCTGGGAAGGTAGTGGAGGACAGGGATAAAGTGGGGGTGCCTAATGGGTGCAGCAGTGTAGTTAGACATTGATAGCACAGCAAAGCGACTGTCAGCAATGGTAAGTTAGGGTATAGTTTAAAACAACTGCAAGAGTAGAATTAGAATGTTCCTAACAAAAAGAAGTGAGAAAGGCCCAAGGCAATGGATACCCCAATTATCCTTATGTGATTAATTCACATTGTAGGCCTGTATCAAAAGAGCAGTATGGACCCTAGAAAGGCATATAACTATTATGTACCCTCAACAATTAAAAATAAAAATATAAAAAATAAAGAAGCTAAATTTCAGCACTCTAGAAATAAGATAACCAATACGATACGGGGTAGAAAAAATTAGAAGTTATAATATTAGTACAATAAAAAGGCTATATTAATTTGCTAGGGTTCCAAAACAAAATACCACAGACTGGGTGGCTCAAACAAGAGAAATTTATTTTCTCAGGTCTGGAGGCCGGAAGTCCAAGATGGGGGTGCTGGGAGGTTTGGTTGCTCTGGGGCCGCTCGCCTTGGCTCACAGATGGCCTCCTACCCACGGCGTGTTCTCCTGTGCTATCCTCTGGAAACACAGGCTCCCGGCTCCTCTTTGCATGTCTGAGGTTCCTCTTTTCACAAAGATAGTAGTCAGTTTGGATTAAGGCCCTCCTTAAGGGCCCCATGTTAACTTATTAACAATTACCTTCCTAAAGATGTTAGAGTTAAATATATTCTGAGGTATTGGCTGTTACAGCCTCAACATGTGAATTTATGGGGGGACATGCTGAACCATAACAAATACTCCAATCTGTTATGATATTTTAGTATATTTTTAATTCTTGTTCTATTTTATTTGTTTTTACCAATAAAACAAATGCAAATATAATGTTTTTTTAAAATAGAAGAATGATTGTATAAAAATTAGAAATGGGGGTGGCACCTGTGGCTCAGAGAGTAGGGCGCCGACCCCATATCCTGAGGGTGGCAGGTTTGAACCTGGCCCCGGCCAAACTGCAACAACAATAAAGAATAAAATAAAATAAACAAAAATTAGAAATGCTTGTCATACCAGCATACACAGAATTACATACACCTTTCCAAAATTTAACAATTCCTTCAGTTTCATTTTAATTTCTTCATATTCTGCTAAAGGGAGGTAAGGTTAAAGTAACACTTTATCAAACTGTGATTAAGTTATGCGTGTGTATTTTTGGTACAATTTATTTCTGTTTTTCCTTATTCATCTAAATATGAATAGAGAGATGACTGAAATGATGTTTACTAATGGTTGATGGAAATTATTTTTGACAAGTGTTATTTTGGATGATTTTTTGGTTTTCATCTGTACTAATTTTGTTTGAATATTTTTTACTCCAAAAAATGTAACATCATAGCAAAAGCAATATGATTATTTGGAAAAAATCAGAACATCTCAAGAGGAATATCAGGGTATATTGTGATTGTTGAGAAGGCAAAATTAAAGAAATCAGAGAGGCTCTTTGGGAAGATGAAGGGGTTTCATTAAAGAAATGAATTTAGTTTGGATGGAACTGTTGAACTGTAATTGTCCACCTAGGAAAGGAGGGAGGGCATCTTAGGCTAAAGAATGCTGTTTTTTTTTTTTTTTAAAGGCAAAAAGTCTAAAAATCTGGAAAAGGCATTATTTTTTAGGAGGCGACATGTTTGGGTTGTTCAGAAAGATGGTAGGAAGGTTTTCATATGCCACAGTAAGGAATTTTAATTTCGGGTGATGTTAACAGGAATCCCAAAGGAATCATTTAAAAACAGAAAATATATATGTAAGTAGCTGTTTCTGTGTGTATGTGTCATGGGATAGTAAATAGTTCAGGTTTCCTTACGGCCTCTGTCCTAGCCAGGTAACTCGGTGTCTGCAGCTTTGAGGCAGCCACAGACCATGGTGCAGGGATGGGCGTGGCTGTGGGCCAATTCAGTCTCTCAGTAAAACTTTATTTACAAAGACAATGAAACACATTTGTCTTGGCAAAACAGGTTATAAAGCACTTCCCAAAGGAAAGGAGTGTCAAGCTTAGCTGGAGTTTCAGCAGAAATGGGAGTTTCCAGAGGCAGAAACTGGAAGGACCAGACCCTTCCAGGGAAGCTCCAGGCCCAGCTGTCAGTGTTTCAACGCGCTTGTCCCCGTGGGGGTGGGGCTCGGGAGCATTTCGGGTCAGGGACTGTGTCAGCTCAGGGCTGCGCTCCCGGGGTGCTCTTACTCTGGGCTTTGCGTTTGAAAGATGCTCATGAATATTTATGAGCTTAATGATGAATAAATGAATGAGTAAATTGCTTTCCTGTGGGGTAAGGGGAGAGAAGCCCCAGACGTTTTCTGTCCCAAGTTCTCTCAACTTGGGTTTTTCTCACACTGCCTAACTTCGCCGTCATAGTCACGTCCAAGTACACCCTGTGTCTGCACACTTACTTTAAATTATTATTTTAAAAAGAATTCTAGGCAAGTTCTTTTAAAGGAAATGTTCACCGGCTACAACCCCTGGAAAATCAGTGTCATAGTTGGAAAATAAAAATGTACACTTGGATATAAAAATAACTCATATGCACCTGAATCCATTTTCTATTCTTTTTATTTATTTATATTTACATTTATATTTATTTATATTATTCTTTTATTTTTATTTATTCTGTTTCTATTCACTTTAAACGTAATCGATGTAATGTGATGCCTGTGGGACCAGGAGCCCCCAGGACGCGGCTGCTGGACGGCGCAGGGGCCCAGGGTCCGGCCGCTCCTCTGAGTCCCTCGGGGGCTCCAGGGAGGACTCGCAGATGCCGCAAGGGGGCGGCGTGAGTTTCCCGAAGCTTCCATCCCACTGTCTCCCCAGCGACTATTTCTGCTTCGCACACCGGCTGGGTCAGCGACCCCTGGTGACCGAGCTCCGCTCTGACCCTCCGGCCCGAGGCAGGGTCGGCGCCCCGGTCCCGGCTGAGCCCCCAGCCCCGCTGCGCACACCAGATGCAGACGAAGCAGGGGCACCACTTGACTCCAGATAACTGGGTTCTCGGAAGGAACCCACGGCCGGGTTTCCACGCCCTCCCCTTGGCTTTAATTAATTTGCTGGAGCAGCTCACAGAACTCAGAAGACCTACAAAATCCACCCTCTCCGACACCGGTGGCTACTGGTTTGGTTTCTCTCTCTTTTTTCCTTGATCCATTTAGCTGTAGGTTTATCAACATTATCAATCTTTTCAAATAAGCATCTTTTGCTTTGCTGATTTTCTCAATTCTTCTCTGCTGTTTAGTTCCTCTGACACGTGTCTCAGGCTCTTAGCCCTTTCCTTTGCTCGGCACGCTGGAGGCTGAGTTATTCTTCTCTTCCAACTTTGGCATATGGAAACTGAGAAATCTGTGTGAAACCCTTTTCCCCTAATGTATTCATTTAAATTTGTAGCATCCTCTAGGTACTGTTCTATCAAACATTTTGTTGTGTTATGTATTCACTATGACTAGGTGACATTATTTTTTTTGCAACTAATTAGCTTATTTTTTAAATATTCAACTCTACCCAAGTACTGTCTTAAATAGGTTGAACATATCCGTGAGCAAAGTAGAAAAAAAGAATTTCTTTATGGAAATCGTATCGTGTAGGTTAATTTAGAGAATGGACCAAAAGAAAGTAAAATTGTGGTAACTTTGCAGGTGCTATGGAAAAGAAATACAGGGGGTATGGGGAACTTGGAGTGCCGAGTATTGGGGGTACAGATTGCATTATAATCAGATAGCCTGATGGGCTTATTTGAGAAGTGGCCATAAGAGCAAGACCTGAAGGAGGGGAGGAAGTTAGCTTTGCAGATTTCTGGGCAAAAACATTTCCCACAGAGGGAAAAATAAGTGGGAAATTCCCTGATGGGAGTGTTTCCCTTGCGTGTGAGGAGCCAAACATGGGTGGGGTAGAGTAAACCTCCAGTCATTCCTCTAAGTCCTCCCCAAACTCTCCACAGGAGATCAGATCTCCTGACCACACGTTTGCTTAGTGTTTTGTGCCCTCACTTCATGCCAAGGCTGTCCAGAAAGTATCCAGCAACGGTACATGAAAAATAGCCACATACGAGGCTGGATGCTCTGCAGACAGCCTTCCTAGTCCTTACCCCAATTTGTAATTGTACATCCGTGTACTCATTAGGCTAATGTCTTTATATTTCACTAAAATGTGCAGAACCGAGGTGCTTCCCCAATACCCCTGAGTGTGGAATGGCAGACTAGGGCTCCAACTCTGTACAGGGTCCACAGCCACCTGTTACCTGATGGATTGAATGTGTGAATGACGGGAGGGTTTGACAGGCGTCTGGTTCAACAGGTAACTCTTTCTTACCAGTGAATAGACCTTTCCATTTATGAAGTTAAGATGTACAAAACATTTTGAGAGCTCTACCATCTTTTATTTTGGAATAAAAATAGGATGTAGGGATTTCGAAAGCCAGCAACACAAAGAACCCTGGGTCATTTGCATTCTGAGAGATACTAGTTTATTCTAGGGGGAAATCATCGGTGGGAGTATTGTTTTCCTGATAAGTAAACATCATTTAATAGAAAGATAAAAAAATTATTAAGTATATTAAGATTGTAACTCCTATCATATGTGACAATTTGTCTTTAACAAAAGTTGGGCCATTTCTAAAAAATTAAAAAGGTCACACAGCAAGTGTCCTGATGCATTAGCTCATGTCCTGTCACGAAATTGCAGAAATCGTATTTGCTGATGGGAAATGGAGTCTAGACGTCCACAAAGCATGATATAAACAGAGAAACTTTCTTTATCCAGTGAGTCTCCACATGAAAATGGGGGACAGGCACCCAATTGTGCACCAATGGATGCCGGAAGCTGAGAGAGGTGCTTGAGATCATAAAATCCAATTCTCTCTTTCCATTTTTTTTCTTCTTATGCAGACGGGGAACCTGAGGGCCAGAAGACCTTGGTGACTGGTCTAAGATCTTATAATAGTAGCCGAGTAGAGAATCAGGAGAATGCTTTTGACAGAATGGATCTTACCCAATGGACTTTCATTCAGGAAAGGCAACACTTCTGTGTTAGGGTCCTTATAAAAGACAGGGGGTGTATGTAAAAGACAGCTGAGGCTTAGCTACATGCTGTAGGTAGAGTAAATGTACCTAATATTTATATCACACATGTTTCCAGGAGGAGGTATCATTATCCTCATTTCAAAATGAAGAAACTGAGGCTGAGTGACTAATTGATGTTAAGAAATTATACAAACATTTAGCAAATAGCTTAGTCAGGATTTTGGTTGAAGTCAGTGTGGTCTGCAAAGAGTTTCTCTCTGACGTGGGGCCAGAAACAGTTTCATAAGCACTTACAGCACATTGTTCTGGATACTAGGAACAAGGGGAGTCTTAGCCAATGTTTACAATAGCTTCAAAATACTGAACTTCTTTCTCATTTTAAATTAATCCTCTAATAGAGATTTGGGGGCACAGAAGTTAATAGACTAATCTTTCAGTTTAAGACACTTATGGCCTAAATGAGGAATCATACACAAATAATATTAACTATGGGATTAAATGTTCAGCTCACACTAGCTTTGCATTCTGAATTCTGTCATCCCACTTACATTTTGTCAGGTTTAAGTGAGTTGTATAATTATTCTCAGTAATTAGAGAGGGTATTCATATGTTAATTTTGAATTTGCTTATTTACTGATTCACTTGTTTCTTCCTAGTAAGCAATGTTATAGATGCAGCCTGACTGACCCCACCCTGAACGCTGACTGAGACCCCACCCATCTTTATTGGACAGGACATGTGTGGCCTTGAGCAAACTGTATATTTTTGACCTCAATTTTCTAAGTAGTTTAGAAATATTGGGCCTTCATTTCTTCCTAAGTAAATTGTATTCCACTTGCTCAATTCCAAAGCTGTTGCATGAACAAGGTAAAATTATAAATCTGAATGCAACTTGAAAAATCTAAACTGCAAAGAAAAAATTTTTGTTTTAATAAGCGCTTAGCATATTTATTTTAACATCCCAGGGCCAACTGCAGCCCACACCCTATGAGTTCTTGCAGAAAATTGTGATGATGGGATGGTGCCTTCTCTCAGAAAAAAGGAATTTGGAAAATATTAACTGGTGAAGAATTTATCTAGATTTTGTTGGTGGTGCAAATTGGGTTGGTGGAAATATATATCAGACACAAGAAATAAAAAGTATATAGCCAAAATATGTGTGTTTTTGTATAAACACCTGCCCAGGGATGTTTGGAAAGGGTGGAGTGAAAAATGAAAATTGATGGCAGAATTTTAAAGACACTTAGAGTTTTAACAAATAAACTCGCTTTCGGAGATTCATTTCATCATCAAGCAGTATGATGCTATTGTTAAGGAAGTTTATGCCGTGGTAGCAAAGGGAAATGGCGAATTTTCTTAAATTCCTTTTAAACTGGCGGAGGAATAAAAAGGAGTCAGATTCTCTTCATTTTCCTGAAAGTGCAAATCATGGCCATTTAGCTCGGGCCTCAGGAAAACTTGCCTGGAACCCTGACTCGTGTTGGTCTCAGCTTTCCTCAGTTCTCCCAAGGATCGGGCTCTGGGGGACTAAAGACCTAAGAGGACACAGGTGCTGTGACCTTCTCTAGGCAGAAGCTGCACTTGAAGAAAACATCTGCTCTGTGTCGGAAAGGAAAGCTTCCTGCTACGGGGACGGACGTGCTTTCTTACCAGCCACAAATCTTGTAGCCCATTCTGGGAAACCAGTGTGCTCCTCCTCAGGCCTCCTCCACAGCCCACGCTTTCCCCTTTTGTCTGTTGCTAGCATCATTCATTGAACAAACACACCCGCCTTTCGGGTTTAGTTTCGAGACTCCTGGAGATGAAGATGGATTTCTCCTGCTCATCCGCTTGGCTGAGAACCACTTACACGTGACCGGACATGCCCTGGGCTGGAGAAAGAACCCTTCTGACTCAGCTAACCTGTATTGCTGGAAAAGCCAACCAGTCTTTCAGACCCCATAAAACATCATTCCTCAGATTCCAGTACTCCTGGCTTGCTCCCTGCCAGGTCGGGCTGTTAACCTCTCCTGAGTCCGAACGTGTTTTTTCACGTGACATTATGAGGTACAAATGGCTGCCTCTCAAAGTCCCCTTGGTTCCTGAAATTCTCTGGACGTGATGAGCTTGGAGAGGTTCTCACCCTCCTCCTCTCTCCTACTCCAGGACTTCGAGAACTTGAAGAGCTGCACCCGCTCTGCTTTGCACAGCTCCTGAGTATCCCTCTGTCCCTCCCAGGCAGCACCACAGGGCATGGCTTTCATCCGCCTTGCTCAGGGCCGGTTCCTCTCCACAGACTAATTAGCCAGCGGTGCATCTAACCTCAGGGCTAATTACGAAACACACTTTTCTCACCCTCACCTTTAATAATGTAAAAACTGAGACCTAGAGAGAGGTTGCTTTGCCTTCAAAACACGTAAAATTATATTGAGTAATAGAATTATTTATATTCCTTTCATATCGATCTTCCCCTGGGGGTTGCTGGGCCCACAAAGCCAGTGCCAGGCTTGTCTGTCCCCCCCACCCCCCGTCGTCTCCAGGTCCACCCTCTCCACCTGTGGCCCCAACTTTTCTGGAACCAGGGACTGGTTTCATGGAAGACAATTTTTCCATGGACTGGGGGTTGCAGGGGGTGGTTTGGGATGATTCAAGCACATTATGTTTCCTATGCACTTTATTTATGTTATTAGCATGTTGAGATATGGAATGAAATAATTATTCAACTCAGCATCATGCAGAATCAGTGGGTGCCCACCCCAGCTCCATCTCAGGCCACCAGGTGTTAGATTCTGACAAGCAGCTGGAACCCAGATCCCTCAAATGTACAAATCACAGTAGGTTCCTGCTCCGAAGAGGATCTAAAGCTGCAGGGATCTGACAGGACCTGGCGCTCAGGATGACGTGCGTGGTGGGAGCGGCTGCTGGCCCAGGGGAAGCTCCCTCCCTCGCCTGCCTGTTGCTCACCACCTGCTGGGGGGCCCGGTTCCTAACAGGTCACGAACTGGTACTGGTCTGCAGCCCCGGAGTGCACAGGGTGGGGCGGGGAAACCACAGCTCTAGAATATTCATCCACATGGTAAATATTTGTCAAATTAATGAACAACTAGAGTACTGAGATGAAGACGGTTAGATCTGAGTCTCACAGTAAACTCTGTCTGCAAATTTAGACTCTTGTTAGTGCCTCCAAATGAGATTTCACAGGCAGTAACATAAAGTTACAGAATTTGGAGAAAAAATTCTCATAGAAATTTAGACTTATGAGTCATTATAAAATGGAAATATTTGAGCACTTATTTCATTTTTCATGCATTGAAATTATCCTAAAGTGAACGTGGTGCCTCTCAACCTCAGAGAGCATGAATGAGGTGGCCCGGCCTCATTGCGGAGATGGCTGAGCCCTACCTGGGGTCTCCTGCTCCCTGATTCAGAGTCTGAGCACCTGGTGGTGTGTGCTGAGGGGCGGCGATGCCGGCGGCTCTGTCTGCGTTTGCTCCCCTGCCCTTCTCAACCTGGTGACCTGCCCAGCCCTCCTGTAGGTATTGGGGGAGCTGAGCATGACCTGACCCAGGAGCCCGTCCTGGGGTCCTGGGGTGCCTTCCCTCTCCCGCCGGCAGGGAGCACGTCTGCTTGTTTACTCTTTTATGCCTAGGCCTTGCCCAATATCTCACTGATTGTGAATGCATGTGGTAAAAGTCCTCAAGCTGTCGAATTATTAAATCCTATGCAAATGATACAACAAAGCAAGGAGCTGGCTGAGGCAAACACTTGTTAAAGAAGGTCTGCCCTTAAACATCTGTCCACACAGGTCCTCGGGGCTGCTGTCCCTGCAGGGGTGATGAGAGAGAGAAGCATCCCAGGAGATTACCCCTCCTTCCAGATGTTTCATTCTGCACACAGTGACAAAGATAAGGGTATTTCTCCTGACCCAAGTGGACTTAACTGGCCTTGAGCTTTCTGACCTCACAGCTGGATGCCGGCCTCACCTGGGACTATTTTTTCTTGTCACTTTGGGTGGCTGTTTGAGATTGCTCAGACCTAAGCTTATAGCAATGTGGCCTTGCACGATGGCCTGGTCACCATTCAAAGGGCTTTGATTCACACTTCGGCTTCTTTCCTCATCCCTTCAAGGTATGTTCATGTAATTTAATCAACGTTTATTTATGGAGCACCCACACACGCTGAGCACTGTTCTAACACGGGTGCTTTAGCACAAACAAGCGCACACTCGGACAAAGCGCACGCCTTCCTGGAGCTTATGTTTTAGTGCTCAGTTTCATGTCTGATATCTTATGAAAATACCTAAAGTGTATAACTTCAGCTGAGAAGTCTGCAGACACTTTGCTAACTATGCCGGCATCTCCTTTTGTGTCTTATTTGCATCGCCCCATTTTCACCAGGTAGAGAGTGGACATCTGCTTTAGAGCAAGGTGTATGGCCAACTTCATCTGCCACAAAAAGCCCAACTAGTCCTGCTAGTGCTGTGCCCAGCACCGAACAGCACAGGGGTTTGAACCCTTTTTGTAAAGGGTCATATAATAAACATTTTGGCTTTGTTCTCTTGTGTCAACTCAACTCTGCTGTCGCAGCTGGAAAGCTACTGTAGATATATTAGTAGCTTAGTCTCCCCTGTGCCAGAAAATAGGGGTGACTATCCCAAAGAACTTTATGCACAAGAGAAGACTTGGGGTGAACATGGCTGGCAGACAGGTTCACCACCTCTCGTGCCATGGACAGCCTGTGGGATTGGGAATTGCAGCTTGTCTGAAGTTCGGCTCTGCTACTCTCACTATTATATATTTAAGCACATGAATTACATGTTATCTAACCCGTCTTTTCCTTCAGTACTTCATATGCGTACGTACAGTGGTACGTAAAAGACACAAAGGAACAGTTTTTCTATGTTTTCATTGTGCAATTTTTATCAGGTAGGGGTGGATGGCTCTCTAGGGAGTGAATGTCTGTTTAATGGCAAATTAGATCCTTCTCAGCTCCAGGGAGTCAATCTGGATTGGATTTGACCAGTCCTGGTTTGAAAATAGGCATGTTACACAATAGGAGACACTCTTCCATATCCCACACCCAGGAAAGTGTGGAATGACTTAATAAGTGTATATGTGATTGAGATTTTTTGTCATTATTATCATTGCAGTTTGGCCGGGGCTGGGATCGAACCCACCACCCTTGGTATATGGGGCCGGCACCCTACTCACTGAGCCACAGGCACCGCCCTGTGATTGAGATTCTTAATTATCTTGTTCCTATAAGGAGAGAGAGAGAGATTTCATCTCTCACCTGTCACCTGGGAACCTTAACAGACAGTTTCACACGCAAAAAGAAAAAGCCTCTATTCAAGGTCATTGGTCACAGAAATAACCCAGACCCCTCCAGCCTGTGGCCTCAGAGCACTCTCAGAATCTTGGCCCTTTGCGGCCGGGTGGACTCGGGAAGGATGGCACCAGCTGTCCCAGTGCTGAGTGTGACTCTGACTGGATACAGAATCCTCACTAATTGTCACCTTATCACCTGGAATAGGAGAACTCTTGGGAGGGGCAGGGGCAACTTTGTGATTAACGTATGCATCTAATACATTGAGATACCAGAAATTCAGGAAGTGCCTGCTGGAATTTAACTTATTACCCAGTTTGGGGTGCTAAGGGATGCTTATTAGTAGCCCTTTCTCCATGGAGGGGTGAAATGGTAGAGGTTTAAATAATAGACACATGAGCCCTGGGGGTGTGGCTGCTGTTCACACACCGGTCTTTCTTAAGCTTAAGTTCTTTTCAGAAGAAAATACTTTCTGATCGCTGACTAACCTCCCGAGAACTGGGTTTCCAGAAGGAACAATCCCTGACACCCGCTTTCTGATCACCGACTAACCTCCCAGGAATTGGGTTTCCAGAAGGAACACTCCCTGACACCTGTTTCTCATGTCCTCCGGGGTCCCCTCTCAGCTGAGGGCTTTCCACTCTGAGTCCTGGGCATGCACTATGTCCAGGTCCTCCCCAGAGCTTGGTCCGTGGTCCTTAAATGGGAAGCAGTCAGTGATTCCGGTCACCTGCCCAGTTCAGTGAGGGCAGAGCCTGTCAGGAACCTGGCTAACCAAAGCAAAGTATGTGACGATTATTACATGGCTGTAATCCCAGCGCTCTGAGAGGCCGAGGAAGGAGTCTCATTTAAGCTCAGAAGTTCGAGACCAGCCTGAGCAACAGTGAGACCCCATCTCTGCCAAAAATAGAAAAATTAGCCGGGTGTGGCAGGCACCTGTAGTCCCAGCTACTCTGGAGGCTGAGGCAGGAGGATCACTTGAGACCAGGGGTCTGAGGTTGCTGTGAGCTATGATGCCATGGCACTCTACCAAGGACGATAGAGTGAGACTCTGTTTAAAAAAATAAAATAAATAAATAATACCTAAATAAATAAAATGAAGTATAGTTGGCAAAGAGAAAGGAACCGGTGGAAAACTGCAGATCAAAGCAACATCAATGACTTTCTAAGGACTCATTCTTAGGTGTAAAATGGCATGTTTCTAATTCTAGCTTTTTGTTGAGTCCTGTGGACGGAGTGTGAAGACTTAGGCAGTTCTAGCTACTTAGATAATGAGAGGAAACGGCTGTGCCCAGGCGTCCACGCCGATCCCGGCGCTAGAGGGAGGCTGGGCTCACACGAAGTCATCCGGCTCTCACACCCTGAACACTCACCAGGAAAGGAGCTGCCCTGATCCTATCAGGGGACACGCCTGTCATTTGAACAGTGGAATTGTTTCCTGTCTTCTTTCATTGTGATTTATTCTTCTTTACTGAATTATTAATAGGTTGTAATATTTTGCACCTTAAAAAGTAAGATGCTTCCTAATCTCTCCTTGACACACTGCCCTCTACTCACGGCCCTGTTCCTCTGTTTTGTGTTATAGTAAAGCCTTCTACACACTTATTGTCTGAGTTCATTTTCTTACTCCTGAGTCTCTCTTGCCACCACTCTTGACTGAAGCTGCCCCTGTGAAGGTCATTAACAATCTCCACTTTGCCAAACGCAAAGGCCATTCTGCCAGCTCTCTCTACAGCCAGTCTCTGCAGCCCGTCACAGCCTCTCACACACACGACTTGTCTTCTTCTAAATGCTATTCCCATGTCTTCACATGCCACTCTGCCTGACACTGCCGCCTCCTTCAGTGGCAGCCTTTGCGTCCACTCTGGTCCCTTCCCATCCTGTTTGAACCCTGGTGTCGGCAGCTCTGCGGCTGGCCAGCCCTCCTTGGCTTTCCCTTTGAGAGATCTTATCCAAGCCAAGAGCCTTGTGGGCCTCCTGTATGCCGATGACTAGACCTGTGACCTTTTCCCTGGCTCCAAAGTCAGTATCTCCTGTGGACTCCCCTAGTAAGCATGTTGACTTCACCATGTCCAGAATAATTCTTCCCACTGTTAGGTTTCAAGATTTCTCCTCTTCTTATCTTTCTCTTGGTAAATTCCACCTTCATTCACTCAAATACTCTTTTATTTTCCTTGCATTGGACTATCAATTTATGTACAAGTTTGAGCAGTTCAAAGCCTGAATCTCACCACCTTAGCCCAATTTTATTATCTTTGACCTGAGCAGGTGAGGTCACGTCCAGTTTGATTCTGTTTTCTCTCCTCCCGCTGCCTTCTCCAGGGCAGTTTTTCTCCG
Organism: Nycticebus coucang; assembly: GCF_027406575.1. NCBI lineage: Eukaryota > Metazoa > Chordata > Mammalia > Primates > Lorisidae > Nycticebus > Nycticebus coucang. The sequence continues at coordinate 35,773,308 of NC_069802.1, read as the reverse complement.
CACAGTAGCCAAAGTGACTTTCTGGACTGAGTTCTATCCCTCAACATTTCTATGTTGAAGTCTTAACGCCCAGTTCCTTAGAAGGTGACTGTATTTGGAGGTAATTCTTTAAAGAGATGTTACCATATAACTGGCGTGCTTACACAAAGAGGAAATTTGGTGGCAGAGGGGAGCCTGCACAGAAGACAGACTATGTGAGGGGAGAAGGTGGACGTCTGCAAGCCACAAGGAGACACTGCAGAGGACGCCAGCTCTCCGGAGACAAGGCAGAGGACACCAGCTCTCCGGAGACACCGCAGAGGACACCAGCTCTCCGGAGACACCGCAGAGGACACCAGCTCTCCGGAGACACGGCAGAGGACACCAGCTCTCCGGAGACACGGCAGAGGACACCAGCTCTCCGGAGAAACCGCAGAGGACACCAGCTCTCCAGCTCCCTGATCTCGGGCTTCCAGCCACCAGGACCATGCAGAGATAAACCTATGTGGTGTCAGCCACTGGTTTGCAAGACTTTACTACATCAGCTCTAACAACCTAACAAGACAATCCTCAGCAAGAGGAAATTGTATCACCTCCCTCCTGTGTCCAATGGGGAAAATATTCAAACCATGGTCAAATTCATTACAGTTTTCCACAAAGTCCCATGAGCTCAGGCCGGCGCGCGCCTCCAGCCCCACCGTGTTTGCTCTCTCTCCCCTCATGCTCTCCAGCCAACCTGGCCTGCTGTTTTCCCTCCAATACCGCAAGATTATTCCAGGCTCAGGATGTGCATTTTTCTCCTGGGTCTGTGAGTTCTCGCGATGCCACCTCCCCGGGGCTCACACCATTTGGAACACACATTCCTTCCACGCAACCCGTCGCTCCCTCTGTTCTATCTTCTTCCATCTGAAATTCACGTCACTTCTATGTGTTTACTTTCTCTCATTGGCCTCTCTCCATAGGATGCAGAATCCGTAAGACCTGGGCGCTGTCTTGTTGGCTTATTTTCGTTTACATGAGACCTCACATAATTGTGTCTACAACAATTTCACCAGCACCAGGCCTGGCCTACGTGAAGCACTTAATACTGGCTGAGTTCCTAGATTTGTTTGCATGGAGCTCTTACTTCTGCATATGGCTTCTGAACATTCTAGCTATTTCACAATATTGTCAGACAATAGTCACAATTACCCCTCATTACCCGCTCACTGTCTGTCGGGCCTTGTGCCAAGGACTTTAATCGGCACTCTCTGCTCTGTGAGTGGAAAGGTGGACTGTTGAATTCTAGGAGATTGTGAATCACACTTTTATTTGTTTGTTTAACATTGTATTGTTCAGGGCCTAGCAAAGGGCCTAAACCTTAGGAATTTTATTTTTCAATAGGTATTTGAGCCGATCTTTAGTTGTTAAATGAATAAATTTGTCTTTCCCACGGAATCTTGCATTTTCACTATTATAGCTCATCAGTCAGGTCTCTCTCTGGGACAAAAGAGGGAAACTCCATCCCAGCTAGTTTGGGAGACAGACCTGGGCTCTCTGCCTGCAGGTGTGGCTGGATCCAGGGCCCCACTGGTGGTAAGGTAAGCTTTCTCTCCACTTCCCTGTGTGCGTCAGACTCATTAGAGAACAGGCTTCTCATCGAACCGCGATGAGGAAACTGAGACTCAGAGAAGGAGACTCTGAGTCTTCCTTCTCTCCCCAACGTGTCACCTGGAGGATGCTCAGCAGATTTGGGAGGGAGCGGCATGCACCTATATAAACCAAACACACTGACACGTGTGGATGGGGAGCACGTGATCAGGCCACGTAAACCTCAGAGAGAAGCCACAGTTGCAAGAAAAAAAATGAGGTTTATAATCAGAGTTTCCTCCTACGTGTTTGTACTTTTCCTTTTTAACGCTTCTCTTCCTAGCAGGTCCTATGCTAGTTGTGTGAGGGGTAAAAACAGTGCTGGTCTTGATCACTCCTCTAATCCAAGCACCTCGCACGCTGCCTGACCACACGCTGGAAATGATATGTATTTCTAAATAAATTAATTAAACCAATTCTGACAATGTACTAAACACTCTTTGTAAAAATCATATAACCCCTATGTTATGCTGAAGTAACAACAATCATTTTGGCACCATTCATTGATCTGGTGGCTGAACCATTTAAATCTTCAGTTTACTTTGACGGTTAGCCGAGGGCCCTCACTAGACCTGCTTGTTGCGACTTGCTTCCTAAGACGGATGCTGAGCTGCTCCTCCCACCTGCCCACCAGTTATCTGCTTGGGAGAGGAGAGCTGCCATCATTGACTTCTTCACACAGTGGTCTGCCCTGCAGGCCTGAGGACAGAAGATGGCAGGGAGAGGATCAAAATGAGACAAATTAAAACAACACAAATAGTAAACAAAAAGCCCAACATTCTATGCCCTTATAACTTACAAAGCAGTTTTCTACAACCAAATTCGTTTAATGTCTACCATGAATGTTATGATTATGACCATTTTACAGATGAGGAAACTGAGGCTAGCCTACCTTATCACCAAAAAAGGCCATAACTTGGCAGGTAATCCTGCCTCTATTCACAATCAGTCCATGAAATTTCTACAGTAGAAAGATGTAATGATTCTAGGAAAAAATGTCACACACTTTATGATAGTCATCTACTGAGCTGAGATAAACATTATTTATTTAAGATAATAAAATTTAGGGACACAGAGAAAAGAAATCTCTTGCCCAAAGGACAGACCACATCTTCCCCTTGGCCTTGAATTATATGTCACTTGCTGTGTTGCCCTCTTGGAGTTTCTGTGTCCAGAGGTCTACTAGGCAGGGTCAGGAGCCCAAGGCCATCTCCACTCCTACCCCTACCTAGGTTCCCTGAGTCAGTTTATTTCATTCCCCTCTCCTCACTGGGGTGTGTCCTGGTGATAGGGATGTTAGCTCAGATGTCGATGATGAGTGTCTGACGCATGCTGTAGCTATCTCCAGGTGACTTAGCTCATTGAAAGTGAAGCCTGTTTGCTCAGCATATCGGAAGAGCCCTGCTGTGCCAGTGACCCCAGCATGCCGAGGCTGGCACCACTGGTGGCCTCCTGGCTGCTGCACCTGCTTCCGGGTCTCTCTGGCAGAGCCCTAAGCAGAACCATGGGCTTCCTCATGGTGAGCAAGAGAAATGCACTTCTCAAAAGTCCCACAGTTTCTTGGTACAGAATAAAGACCCAGCAATACACCCACTAAATGAGCCCTGATTATAGAAACTCACAAAGTTGAAGATGCATCTCCACCATCTTATATCTATTGAGAAAGCTGGGATCAAACTCAGTTTTTCCAACTCTAAAATCTCTGCTCCTACACATCTGTAAAGGCACCACCTGGAAAGTGTCGCACACAGAACCAGATGGCCTCCCGCTTCAATACTCCTCATTCCAACCGAAGTCCTTTCATCTGTTGTCCAGGTCGTACCTTGCGAAGCTGTGCTGTTTGGTGGGGCCCAGGCAGCTGGCGATTTATGCTACTGTTTCTCTCCACTGATCTGTAGACATCACACCCCTTGGGCAGAACAATGTGAGCTGTTTTTCCATGAAGGGCCCAGTTGACCCTACAGGAAGTAACTTCCTGACTCTGAAACCCAGTGGGCCTGGCCATTCAGGCAAGCCCCAGGTGGCCCAGAGTAGAAGGACAGGATGGAGCCCCGCATACTTGGAGTCATATCCTTCCAAGCAGGAATTGTGGAAGTGCAGGCGCCAAAATTTGAGAAAGAAGGGGAAGTCCTTCTTCCGTGCTCTGTGTGTTCACCGGCGCCCAGCCCCGGGGGCCTGTCGCCAGCCAGCGCTGTGCCCTGACCCTCCCTGGGGAGTGGGCTGAGAAGGGTGCAGAGAAGGTGTGGAGAAGTGAGATAAGCCCTGGCTTTATTCTCAGGAGAGAACGGATGCTTTACAGAGAGCACTTCGGGCCTGGAGTCAGAAAGACAGAGTCCTGTGTGTGTCTGCCTCCTGGGGACATTTTCTCAGAGCTTTAAATTCCCCGATAGGAGTGACATGGAGACACGACATTGCCTTGAACAATGGAGACAAAAATACCAAGCTTTCAGCTTCATTTGGGAAAGAAAGTGGGTGATCCTCCTCTCCCCACCCATGAATAGAAAACTCGGGACACGCTGGCAAGGCAATCAACACCTCTGAAATCAGAAAGAACAAGTCAAGAGGATGTTTAACTTGGATGAAGCTATGAAGTTATGTGACATAAACTCTGAGGTCTGTAAGAAGATGGGCCTGAGAAACCAGCCTCAAAACAAATGAAACCGAGAAGCCCTTCAGGCAGTGGTTGAATTTAGGAAAGAATAGAAAGAATCAGATGACTGTGTGGTTTGCAATTTATGTAAATTTCTACAGCAGCTATACCTGAATCAAATAATCCTCAGGAAACCCGGGCAGCGAGTTTCACTGTACTTACAGTCATCAGCACAGGTCAGAGAGGTGAGATCCGGGTGGTTTCTTAAGTGGTGATTCACAGGGGCATCATCAAAATCACCTGAAGTTGGGCGGCACCTGTGGCTCAGTGAGTAGGGTGCTGGTCCCATATACCAAGGGTGGTGGGTTCAAACCCAGCCCTGGTCAAACTGCAACCAAAAAATAGCCGGGTGTTGTGGCGGGCACCTGTAGTCCCAGCTGCTCGGGAGGCTGAGGCAAGAGAATCGCGTAAGTCCAAGAGTTAGAGGTTGCTGTGAGTCCTGTGACGTCATGGCACTCTATGGAGGGCAGTAAAGTGAGACTCTATCTCTACAAAAAAAAAAAAAAAAAAAAAATCACCTGAAGTTATTGACAGCTCTTGCCTCCCCTTCCAGTTCCACTGAATTTGAGTTTCTTAAGATGAAATCAGGAATCCTCACCTTGGAACATTCCCTGAGTAATTGTAACACGCAAATAGTTAGAGACAGCCACTGCTTGAGTTAACCTGCACCCTGAGGATGGGCCAGGAAACCTGAAATAAGCCCATTCCTCTTCCCTCCCCTCAGGCAGTGATGAAATTGTTCTCAGAACACTAGGCCGGGCGCTGGGATTTATACAGGTGCTCCAGAACATCCCAACGTGTGGCCTGCTTGGAGAGCCCCTGACTGAGGGGGTCTACTTTTTTTTTTTTTTGGTGACAGCTGTGATTCCAGCCCAGGCAGGGTTGCCAGATAAAATACGTAGCATGAGACACTCAGATACATTTGAATTTCAGATAAGCAATGAATTCTCCTGTTGTTTATAACTACGTGTCTGTCGCAATTATTTAATGAAATATATGAATATTTAAAAGGAAAATTTGGTGATGCTGGAGTGTCTAAGCCCAAGTGTCTCTAATTCTAAACTGTATTGCGTGTTAACTCTTCCCGGGGGTGTCCCTTTCTCACTTTGAAGGGTAGGTAAAGTTCGAGGAGGAAAAATTGTTACTGAAAACATCACCCACAGACACCTCCCAATAAGAGTCAACTCAGGTAGATGTGGGACTGTGGCTTGAACATGATGTAAGTGGAGGATGCCTTGGCATGGGAATCTTTACCTCATACATTAGTTTGTTCTTTGCTGCTCTAACAGATTACCACTAATTTAGTGGCTAAAATCTATACACGTGTCTTACCTTGCAGTTGTCTGTGATGGGTCAGAGCCAGGTTCCATCCAGACTCAGGGTGTTTGGAGGCTTGAGAGTGGAATTTGCTTCCTTCCCCTTGGGAGTCCTAGATGCCATGCACATCCTTTGACTCACGGCCTTTCCTCTGTCTTCAGAGCTGGAATGTTACATTGCTCTGACCGCAGCTGGGAAAGGCTCGCCTCTTTGGGGGCTTAGATTGGGCATACCTGCGTAACCCAAACTCCTCCTCCCATATATCAAGATTCCAATACATCCTCAAAGCCGCCGCTGCCACGTAGAGAACACAGTCACACATTCCAAGAATTAGAGAAACGGGAAGTTTTTTTTTGTTTTTTCTTGGTGGGGGAGTATTACTCTGCCTATCACTCTTCCTAATTTATTCATTTGACAAGTTAGATTAAACAATGATTTTGTGAAAGAATGCAATCTTCTACATCACATGAATCTCCTTGTATAACATGCAGGCTTTTCTCAAAGGCTACGAGTACACTCTTAATTTTTTTATCAGAATCAGTTGGAGAATGCCATAAAGTGAAAAATTGAAAAGATGGCTGTTTATTTTAGTCCACAAACAATTCCATGGTGCTCATTCTGTGCCAGGCACTGTTCTTAGCATCTCAGATGCTCACTCATTTAATCCTCATGTTACTTTTCCCATTCCGCACACGTCAGAGAGAAGACCCAGGAAAATAGATCATTTACCACGTTCACCAGGTGGGAGGTGGCGGAGCTAAGCCTCCAAACAACACTTTCCATAGTCACCTGAGAAGCGTTAGAGGGCTTAGGGAATCCTCCACTGTATGACGATGTTTGGAAATTTCTACAATGAAAAAATGCAGGCCTTAGTTTAATAATCTAAGCATTAATTTAGGTTTAAGATTTGTTTCAGAATAGCAAACTCTCAACAAGGGGGATGCAGCAAATCTGAGCTGAAAGTCGGGCAGGGCTCACCTGGATGCCAAGCTCCAACCTCAGACAGTCGCAGACTTGGGCCCTAAGGCCTCCAGATCCTGGGTGGCTGTCAGGGCAGTACAATTGCTTAGGGGTGGTTAGACTCTCACTCAGGGGACTGGTGCCGTTTGGAAAGACTGTAAATCCCAAATCCCACATTAACCCAGTATTTGCTCACTGGGAGAGTCTGGCAGAAACTTGGACGAAGGACTGTGCTCTTCCCAGCCCTTCCCTATCGCAGCATCACAGCACGGCGACACTCTGAGTGCCGCTTCTGTCTCTACTTACTGCGCTGTGTGCGTTTGGGCAAGCACTTGGAAAATTCCTCTTGGGACAGATGTTCTGAATCAAATCCCTACTCCCCCATGGCATTCTTACTGCAAAGAAACTGGGGAAAAGAGAATGAAAGCAGGAAAGCCACACAGCCTGGATCAATATCTCCTCCCAAGTCCCCTCATCATCACAGAGGCACCTGGAGTTCATTCAGGTGGAGAAAACGCAGTAAGTTCTGTAATTAAAGCAAAGTTCTGCTGCTCCCTCTGATTCCTGTTGATTCTTTGACTGTTGGGGGTACAGGTCGCCTGCCCCTCCAGGTCCCTTCTCCATCCCTGTCCACTGTGCCCTGTGTCCCGGGTGTCACGTGGGCTCTTACTCTCTGGGTTCTCTTTGGAATTGGTCACAACAGCAAGACATCCGAGGTGCAAGGATGGAGAGCAGGGTGTGCCCCTGGACCCCTATCTGCCCGGAGCCAGTTCGGTCATGGACAGGTACTTCTGCTGGAACAGAGAAACTCCCATGGGCGGCTTTCCCCAAAGCCCTCCCACTCTGAGGGACTCCCCTGCCTGCCATGCCGCCTTCCCTCTAGGGGTGGCTTGACGTACCTCTTCTGTTACAGGCTTACTCTAGGTTCTGGAGATGGAGAGATATAAAAGAAGGAAAATAACATCTTGCAGTTTATACATAAGTGGGAAAGAGATGTAAATAAGTGTAAAATAAATGTGCTGGGTGGTGGCCAAGGATGTGCATGAGAACCAGGCAGGCCGGTGCTGTGGGGCAGTAAGTGCTGGTGCAGGACGAGGATCAAGGAGAGGAGAGAGGCCCAGGGTGTGCATGAGAACCAGGCAGGCCGGGTGCTGTGGGGCAGTAAGTACTGGTGCAGGACGAGGATCAGGGAGGGGGAGAGTGAGACTCCAGTGGAACTGAGTGATGCAGAGACACAGCCGTGGACATACAGGGAGAACCATGATCCTGGTCCAAGGAAAAGTATAGCCAGACCCCACGGGAGCAGCATCCTTGGAGTGTCCCGAAAACAGCCAGGGGCCAGGCTGGCCCCCTGAGACTGAGGGGGCCCCAGTGGAGGTCAGAGAGATCACAGGGACAGCCCACGCTGGGACTTAGGGATCCTTTTAAGGAGTTGGGCTTTTATTCTGAATGAGCTGGGATGTCCTGCTGAGAAGTAATATGATCTATCTTTAAAAAAAAATTACTCTCACTTCTGTCCACAGAGCATTCTTGACTCATGTGTAAAACAAACGGAAATCAGGAGTGGCTGCCATGGTCAAGAGAGGGACAGTGACAGCTTGAGGTGCAGAGCAGATATAATGAAAATGGCTGGAATCTGGGAGTCAGTGGAATTTCCAGTGGGATTCTGGATACATGACAAGAGAGGCCCCAACGAGACCTCCTCATGGGTTGGGTCCAAGGGATGAGAGGGAAGGGTCAAAGATGGCTCTCAAAGTTTTGACGTGGACCATTGGAAAAATGAAATCACCCTTAGCTGAGATGGTGAGCTTGTAGCAAGCACAGGTGAGTTCACACATGTCAGGTTAGAAATGTCTCCTCAATGTGCTGGGGCAGGTGTCAGGGAGGCAGCTGTATCTACAAGGCAGGGGTTGGGGAAGACTCCCCGCCTCGTGATGCCCGCTGAGAACTACCACAACGGGGGTGGCTCGTGACCCCCTGCACCTGGGGCTTACCCCTTAGAAACCAAGTCTAGTTGGAAAACACTCAGGATCTGAAGCTTGTTCAGAGGTCTTAAGGATGAGAAAGTACAAACCAAATGGACTATAGAAAGGCTTCTCTGAAGGACGCCCGAAGAACGTGGTGCCCAAAGTCAAGCAAACAAAACGTGGAGAGGAAAAGGCAGAGATGTCATGTACCAAGAGCCAGTGGGCCAGGCCGGGCGGGTTCAGAATCAAACCCTAAATAAACAGAATGGGAAGCCTGGGTGGATCTAACAGGGGGAAGATTTGTAATTGAAAGGGGCAGAGAATAAAATGGCTGAGTTCAAGAGCGAACAGGAGGGAGGGATTTGGAAATAATGATTGTAAACAATTCTTTCAAGAATTTAACTTTGAAGTGGGACAAAGAAACGGGCGATAACTGGAGGTTACGTATTAAATCAAGTGAGAATTTTTAATGAAAATATATATAATTTTAATCAGATTGATCCAAAATAAAGGAAAAAGTGATGATGCAGGTGAACAAAAAGGAAAGGAGACGAGTTCTGGTTCCATCCCGAGTAGACAAAATAAGATGAATGTTGGCTGGGCGAGCACCTGGCTCCTTGAACCTGGTCCCAGGAAAATCAGAGCTGAATTATTTAGAGCTCTCAGGGAAGATTAATGTAGGTCAGTGATAAAAGATGATTCATATCCACTTTTGTTGTGTGTACAGCTATTCATGAATATTTTTGCTGAGTAAAACAAAGCCTGCCTTCATTTGCCTAAGAAGTGAAGTGCCCAGCCAGATACATGAACATAAAGAAACTCTCGAGCTAGGAACCTTTGTCCGGGGTTGGGGGCTATCTAATTAGGAAACTACTTTTACATTTTGGGCTGTAATCTGTTTTTCTGTGTCGGTTACCCTGAGAGCCCAGCTCTTCACTCACAGGCTTCGTGGTGGCACCTGCTGTGTTCTGTGACAACTTTCCCGCCTCCTCTTGACTTTTGTCTGCTTCAGCTAAACTAGCTCAGTTTTAGAAAGCATCCTGTAACCACTGCACCCCATGGTCTCTGACCATGTGTGTCAAAAGTAACTTTTGCCCTATGATCCTTGGAGGTGACCCCCAAATTCTGGTTCAATCTGACATGCACTACCCGTGTCTCGGTTTTTGAGACTGTAACCTGATGTTGCTTTAGTTTTCCTGGTAGCGTTTTAGTCTGAAAGTTCATGACTCATCCTGGATTAGCAGCCGTGTGTGGAAGCCACGTGACCCCAAGGTAATGCTCTGTGAGATCTCATCTAGTTCTTAAACTGCCCCCCGAGATGGGTGCTCAGAATTACATGATGGAAGAAGGAACAGACTCGACAGGTATAAGGGATGTGCCCAGTTCCTAAGGTAAATAATCAACCTCAACATAGACATCCCAGCTCCATCCAGAAACTCAGCTCCTGCCACTGGCCTGGGTGCTCTGAAAGCAGCTGACTGTGTCCGTGTGGAACAGGAAAGAGGGATGGAAAACGTTAGCCGGGGCAATGGGGACAAGACCGCTTCTCTTTTACAGGATCATGGTTGTTCTGAGACCCTCACAGCGAGGAGTCCGTCACCTCTCCTTGACAGAGTGGCATCTCCACAGGGCCAAAGTGCTGGGCTGGACTGGGCAGACCCCCCACGGGGCCGTAGACCCCACTGGGCAGTGCTGAGTTAGTCATCTGCTTCCTCCAAGCTTGAAGACAACACCCTGGAGCCAGGGGCCGTGTTCCTGCCCAGGGTGTAGGTGAGAATGGAGCTCTCAGGCCCTGCTCATAGGATGGCTTCGGCTTCAGATGTCTGTTCAAAGTCAGACTTTAAAGTGGCATTTTCAGGACGGAGGCTCCGATGATGGTGTGTGAGCCAGCAGTCACAGGACACTTGAACAGAGGTGTCAGGGGCTGTATGGAATCGTAAGAGACCACCATGGTGGAGGCAGATGAGAATTTAGTGTAAAAATACATAGTAAGCATCAGGAATTTAAAGACAACAATGGCTGCTATGCCCGTAGACACCAGGTGACCACTCCGTCCCCATCCAGCAGCTCTCCTCCCTGTCCTCATCTCTCATCCCATAGGCGTGTCACTTGGGCTCCAGTAAAGTTTACAGCCACTTTATGAAGTCTGAATCAAACTACCCCTATATCAAAATGATCTTGTGAAACGGACAGTAGAAATTCTCAGGATAGACCCCAGTGAGGTCAGCATTCAGCGGGGGGCAAAGTCCCCACCAGGACTTAACGGTGCTCTTCAGGGAAGCCTGTTAGCAAGTCACAGGGCACAGGTCCCCAGAGAGAGGCCGGCCCATCACTCGGCCGGAAGGAGCAATCTTTGGTCTAAGTCCGGCTCCTGCAGAGGACAAGGGGGGGTGGTCAACATGCAGTGATCCGGTGGGGGACACGCACACAGGTGCTGAGGACGCCCAGAGTGACAACGACAGGTTCTGAGCAAACCAGAGGTATCGGCAGGCACAGGCCACTTCCTGCATTACCAGTGAGCTGGGCACCATCCTTGGAATTTCCAGGCTTGTGTTCTTGCTAAGCTTCACACTAAACACACCTGAGACGGATTTGTCCCATTAATATGAGTCAACTTGGGCCGGAGAAGCAAAGTAACTTGCCCAAAGTCCTGGGGATTACAAGTGATATTTACCACTCAGTCTGTCTGATTTAACAGCCTAGATTTTTTGCAGCATTTCACAGGCAGGAGATGGACTCACAGCCTCAGCGTGTATGTCCAGTTCTGGGAACTTGAGGCTCGTCAACAGCAAGGCAGGGCACAGGTTGCATGAGCCAAGAATCTTCATGTTTTCGGCCACGTCACTCCCACCCCACCACATGCGGTCCTGAACGTTCCCTGGACGGTGACTGCACAGGGCATGCCCATGTCTGGGCTCAAAGAAGTGTTCTTCCCCTGTGTGTCCATCAGAATGAACGTGTGTCCATCAGAATGAACTCGAACTTGGAGGGCAGCTCTGAAGTCACATTCATTCCGAGTCCCTCCAAGGTATCCTGCCAGGGCAGAGTTAACCTCGGCCGCATCATTCCTGCAGCGCCTCATGCCTCCCGCACCCGCTGTCACCAGCACCAGGCTTCGAGGAAGCCTCGAGAAACAGTAACAGCAATGGCCAGGCTCTGCACAGACCAGGCACTTTACACCGTGTCAGCACCGCAGGGAACCGCCCCAGCACCCAGCCTTTGTAAGGCTTCGTTTCCCTTTCTGTAAAATAAGCTCATGCTAATACTTGCCTAACAGAACTATTGTGAGGATTGAGTAAGTTAATTCATGACACTGGATGGGTTCTCCATGCTCCTAAGTCAGAGTCACGACTGTGTGTTTAGTCGGAGCACTGACTGAACCAGAGTGTTACATCGCTTTACAGAGCAGGAGGAGGGAGCTTGCTCCTCCTCACTCCACCCCGAGCCCGTCACAGCTCACAGCCCTCATCCGGCTCCCTTAGGAAGCAAGTGCCTCCAGGACAGGTGGCACAGACCAGCTCAGGGAGTTATCAGTGACACAGTTAGACATCACAGTTACAAAAAGGGTCATTTTTCAGGTCAATGGTTGATGTCCCAAGAAGGAAAGTGACTTTTTAAGGGTCCCTTAGTGACTCATTAGAAGAACTGAGATTAAAGTCTTAGCATCCTAACCCTGGCACCCTCACCCTCGCTTCTGTGTTCTCACTCCCCTGAGCATGGCCACCCCTGTACCCCGACGCTGCCCTCTTTGAGACTGTGTGTGGCCGAGGAGCTCAGCATTTTGGGCCTGTGGTGTGGTGACTGTGTGATCTTGAGGAGGTTTTTAAATCTCTCTGTGCCTTGGTTTTCTCCTTGGCAAGATGAAGCTGTAATATGGGACTGTCTGTCAAGGTCAAGTGAGGTGACACAGATGCTCCAGTCGCCCAGTGTCAGTGTCAAAGGCATCAGCTGCCGGTTGCTGCTCCCAGGCAGGTGAGGGAGGGGAGGGTGGAGGAGGAGCTGAGAGAAGGCCCGTGGGGTCCAGACTGGGAGGGTGGGGGTGTGCAGGGCAGGGGAGGAGGTCAGGGAGTGGCAGGTTGGAAATAATGAAGAGACGCCAAATTCCAGGTCTTCTACCATTGACCAGCACCAACAGGCAAGGACTGAGGTCTTGTCCCCTCTCCGGACCTTTCCACCTCTAGGTCCTAACCCTGCACGTGGTGTAGCATCCGCACCCAGGAATCCCAGCAGAATGGGCAGGCCCATGAGTGAACGAATGTAGGGGGACAGCAGGCCTGCACCCTGGTGCTGGGTCCAGCACATTGGGTCCTGATTACCTGCAGGGTGCAGGGTGCAGCACGTGGTGAACTGAGTGGTGTGGCCTGTATGTCTGATGGGGCCAGAGTGGCAGCCTTGATTAGGAGCCGTGGGGGGAGTCCTGACACCAGGGAAGCCGGTGGGTGCCGCTCACCAGGCTCCCCACTCCTGGTCACCTCCCAGAGACACGGATATACTCAAGTGTCCTCACCTCGCTCACTCCCAGCACCCAGGGGGCTCCCGGTGGCTCTGGCTCTGCTCCTGAGTCTCCCCCAGGCTTCCCAGCATCTCTGCTCTTCCTCTGAACCCGCAGATATACAACTCTCAGAGCCTGAGAGAACTCTGTGGTTAAATATGCTTCAACATATTACAGTGTAAAATTGTCTTTAAACAATAGGTAGCGGTATCAAATAGGATTTTTAAAAAACTAAATGCGGTTACTGTGCTTATAGGATGACCGGGAAGCGCCTCACAGCTTCCTCTTGATAGAGATGATAAATTGCTTACCAACCTTATTACAATCTAACTGGGAGTAGCATGTAATAATTTAATTTTCTCTGAAACAGAGTTGGATAGATGTATGTTTAAACTTAGATCCATCACCAGTGTCACCGTGTTCATGGGCAAATGTATCAACCTCACTAAAACGTACCTTCCTCATATTGAAAATGAGGAATTAACTTGTGACTCAAGTGTTGTTGTTTTAATTAATAATAATGTTTGTAAAACTTCCAGGGTGGTGTCTTGCACAGGGAAAGCACACAGAAAATACAACCTACATGCACTTTTTTTTTCTTTTGAGACAGAGTCTCACTATGTCACCCTTTGTAGAGTGTTGTGGCGTCACAGCTCACAGCAGCTCCAACTCATGGGCTTAGGTGATGTTCTTGCCTCAGCATCCCGAGTAGCTGGGACTACAGGCGCCTGCCACAACGCTGGGCTATTTTTTGTAGTTTGGCCAGGGCAGGGTTTGAACCCACCACCCTCAGTATATGAAGGTGGTACCCTACTCACTGAGCCATAGGCGCCACCCCCCACGTGTGTGTTTTAAAAGTCTGTTGCATGAATAGGAGTTCCAGGCAGTTCTAGGCAGAGGGGGTCGGCTCAGCTCTTCTCCCAAGAACTAAGCCTGGAAGCAGCCTTGTGATGGAATGAAGCCCCCAAATGAGCTTGACACAGACACTGCTCTGTCCCCGAAGTCCAGTGGTTGGTGCTCTGAGGGGGCACAGGCTTTGATCTAGGAACATGAGGAAACGTTACAAAAAATGAGAGTGCCTCACGTTTTCTGGAGACTAGGTGCTTAAAAGAAAAAGTTGGTTCTCTTTGACACAAGTCCAGTATGAAACTTCAAGACTAATTAGTTATATATCATATCATAAAAGTGCAGGTATTTTAGGGCTGAGAACTCTTCTAAACACAGCCCACCCATTATTTCAATTAGCCTTCCACATCTCGCTCCCAAGGGAGTGTTTGATGAGGGTTGTTCACACACTATTATGGTGGCCTCAAGGGGACGGTTCTGACATGATGGGCGGGAATCCTTCATCAAACAGGAACCACTCTCATGCTGTGACACTGGGGGTGCTGGACCTTGGGCCCATGGACTCAGTGTGACGGTGGCACTAGCATGGCCGCCCACACTCTGCACACCATGGGGGAACAGGTGGGGCACACTCATGTGAGGGGCGCCCAGTCTCCTGCTCCTTAATTTTCAGATGAGGAAAGAAGATTCGGAGGAGAAAACTGTCTTGTCTTGTTCAAGTTCTAACAGGTATTTCCTTTCACTCCCAATTATCATCAGGCCAGAAAGATTTCCCATTTCCACTGCTACATCAAGTATTTTTAATTAAGTTTTTGATGAAATGCATATTTTCTTGAGAATCAGGAGTTGGAATTGGAAGAAAAATTGGAGTGTGTTTAGTCAGGAACAAGGAAAAGGATGACTTGGTAGATGCAAATTCGTCCCTGGCAGAAAAGTGGTGACTGAAGCAGCTGCTGACGAGCCAAGAGCTCGGAGGGGTTGGCTTGTTCTAGGCTGTTAAGGTTGGGATCAACACTGCAGCTGGGCAAGGGGAGGTCCTGGGTGACCAGACAATTCTGTCCTGGGTGAGCAGAGGATTCTCTCTTGGGTAACGAGACGATTCTGTCCCGGGGAACAGGCTTGGTAATGCAGCATGATAGGGCTGGGGCTGGGACTGGGGCCAGAGTGGTTTGTACAGAATGGAGTTGAGTGGATTCTGGACTGATGTCCAAAGGCCTGAGAATCGTCTGGGGTGGGGTGCCTCGTATATCCACCCATGTTTTCATCACCTCCAGGTTAGCAATGGCCATCGCAGTGCCTATCATTTCTTGAGACCTTCTCTTGCCTGCTGTACGTTACACACTCTATCCCTGCCTACCTCCATTTTGCAGAAGAGTAAATTGAGATTCAGGGCTCTTGAGTAATTGTCCAAAGTCACACAGTGAGTGTCAGCAGAACTGGAATTCCACAAACAGGTACAGAAGGTTTTCCTTCCCTACATCCCTCTCTATAGCACCTGTCGGGGACACGGAGATGAGTGTGAGGACTCTTGCTTTCAAGATCCCCAGCCCTCTGCTGTGCGGCAGACCTTTCAAAGCTACAGTCACAGGGCTCTCTTTGAATTGCAGAGGCTGAGAGATCAGAGGTGTCTAGACTGCTTGGTGGTGAAGGTGATTTCAGGAAAGTTGTCCTAAAGGCTCCTGCATTGGCATCCATCTGAAAAGTGAGCAGAAATGAGCCAGATGAAGGAAGAGTTAGGGTAATGAGGAGTCAGTACAAGGACAAGTAAGAGATTCCTAAGATCTAAAAAGACCCAGAAGCCGGAGACAAGGCTCTTTTGTGTGGCCACAGCATTGACCGGACAGGAGCCACATGTTTAAGGGGAGGACGCAGAGGCATTTCCTGACCTAGGTGACCGTACACGGCCTTCACACATACAGGGACGCAGGCAGCACAGTTGAGCAGAAGGACCAGGCTGGAGAGTGAGTGAATCACTGCAAGGATTCTGCTTCCCTTTGTTCCTTAAGTCTCTGGGACCTGAAGCTTGGCCCAGACAGGCTCAGAGACAGAGCATCCTTGTCTGACAGTGGGCCCAGCCCTTCTTTTCTAGATCTGTCCTGCCCTTCTAAAAATCTTCTGTCAGCTCTGTTCCCTCCCACTTTCCTCTTCTCCCCCTACCTCGGTCCCATTCCTCACTCTCTCCAGGTGGCCACCCCCATCCCCCTTCCCTCCAGTGAATGTGCACCTAGTTGAATGTGGAATCCTGAGAGGGGCCTCACTTTCCTCATCTGGAAAATGGGAAGTCTCCCTTGTGGAGTATGGAGGGCGAATTCAGGGCTCGAGAGCTGGCTGCAGGCTGCCAGGAGCAAAACGCGTGTCTTTTCTCACGGGCATTCCTATCTGGAAGTCGTCCTTAAAACAGGGCATGACTTGGAGTTCCTAAATTTTGTGGCTTCCTATGTGTAACTGGAAGGGAAAAAAATACAACTATTTGCATTTAAATACAAGTCTAAATCCCTCCCCAAAGCAGTAATAACCACCCCAAATGAATTATACATTTTCTAATTTTAAAAGGCCGTTTTATGGAAATGAGGTTATTTGTGCTGCGTGGTGTGTGCTTGTTGTATCAATGCAAATGCCAAAGGGTGTGATTTATCCCCCCACACCAATGGGAAAAAATTTAGAGAGCTCATTTGCATTACATTTTAAACACTGTAAATACACTACCTGCAAAAGGCCCCCTGTGAGGAGGGGGAGCTGGCCCTGCAGGCATTTCATATTTTTTTAGCTGAGCATGGTGACCATGATTTGCTGGAGTTACCCAGTGTGGAGTGTGCAGTAAATTCCAAAGAAATGCAACCTCATTTTCCCAGATTCAGGGAGAGCTGATTTGTATGTGCAGTCCTACATAATTTTGTGAGCGTGAGTGTTCCATTGTGTTTGTCCTCACTGTTCCTGGAACCCGAGTGTGTAAATCCAATTTTTATGTTCAATTGTATCCATTTGGAGAGCATTCTCTAATGGAAGTTGCCATGTTGGCTTCTGGAGCCAATGACAATGCCTGCCTTTTACAACCAGGACTGGCTACTATTACTGGAATGCAGATGACTTGGAGGGTGGAAATAAAATGCCCACTCAGTCTGCACTGGCTCCTTGGCCTCTAATCACAACCCCTTTGCATATGTGGGCTGGGGAGGAGGGCTGGGTTGGAAGCTGAGCTGTAGAGGAAAAAAAAGGTTTCCTGAAATCTTTCTCATTATTCCTTGCAAAGTAATACCCTTTCAGATGTAAAATAATTCCCAGGGAAGAAGAAAAGCCTACCAAAAAATACAAAATGCTAATGATCTTTTCCCATGAAGTGTAAATAAAGAAGGCATTTTTTTATTTCAAAACAAAATGAAGAAAAACAGGAAAAAACAAAAACAAAAACAACTTCCTCTGGGAACTAACTTAAAATCTATGGTGTGTGACAACTTGGAAGTCCCATCACCTCTGGGGTTTACATTTTATACTTAGTAAAATTAGGAGGTTGTGGGACTGACATTTGAAGCACAGCTGAAGAACTCTCTGCTTTTTAATGAGAAGTAGGTTGGACCCCAATGGATAAAAGGAAAAACACTTGCATTTGTTAATAAAATTTATTTCATAAAGTTTATATGATCACTTATCTTAAGATCCATTGGTGCGAACAAAGAGGTTATTCTAATAACCTTAAGAATTAGACGTTTATACCTATTTGGACAAATTCTCATAATAGTTGGAATGGATCATGTGGCGCCTGACTGAGGCCAGAGAACCGTTCTCAGTTCCCACGTGAAATACAAATCTTTGGAACTGCACACCCAGTTGACTTGAAAAGACAGGAACTGCTGCCTGGGTCTGAGAAACAAATACTGAATGGTTTTTGTGGGTGCCTCTGGACTCAGAGAAAATCTGGAACAAAAAGATCACCACAGTGCCCAGACCTTCATGTAGAAGGCAAAATGTGGGTCATTCCCAGTGTATTTCCTGCACGGGAGCTGGCGTTCCTCCTGCACAGGTACCAGGAGGGACCAAAGCAGGTAAGAAGATCCCAGGATGGTGCCAAGGGGCGGGGTAGTGTCCCAGATGATGTACTAGCTGCCACAAGGGGTCATCTAGAGAACATCAAACTCTCGCACCTCCTCACCCTAAGCAAATCACTAGAAGGGGGATGGTGACAGTATTGGAAAAAGTATCCCCTGAGTGAGCAGAGAAGCCATGGCCCTGTTTTCCCTGGGGACAGACCTGCTGTAGGCGGCACACAAATGTCCCCCAAATTGCGGTCCCGGAGGGAAGGGCAACATGGCAGCCTGCACATGCCATGCGTGAGAGAGGATCGAAAACTGCGAGTAGGTGCCCCCGAGGGATGGACCTGCTAAGAGAGAAAATTGTGGATCATCAGGGAAGGCACAGGAGATGCTCAGAGGGAAGGACCCGGGGATGGGGAGCTTCACTCTCTAAGACCAGAGGTGCCTGAGGACCCCCACATGTGGAGAAGGGACAAGGAGAGAGACCCAGGGCCCCGGACTCCCCACAGGAGCACCGTGACTCAGGCCATGCACACACCCCTCCACCCTGGGCCTCTGTGCTGACTGGTGGGCTGTCTGGGACCCTGTAGGAAGGTGCCTCAGAGAGGGCCAGCAGGCACTCGCTCCTTCAGCTCCCAGGATGCTCTGACTGATGCCACTCTGTGCGCTCATGTCCAGAGCTCCTGGCCTACATGGGCATCAGCTTCACGTGCTTCCCCAACATCACCCCTTGCCCAGGACAAGGGAGGGGGTGCAGAGCATACAGTTATACCATGGCTGAGAGCAGGGAGCCTACTCATCCAGGAACTAGAAGGCAGCTCTCGAGGGCACCTTGGGTTACTTTTGCCACCAAATATCCTCATCAATTCACCTTTGCCAGCCTGAGAATTTCAGGCTAAAATCTGGCTTCCTGACCTCTCATTATGAGTTTAATTCATGACCGCCCCACCGTGATCATCTGTCTGCTTGTGTGTATCTCAGCTCACTTGTTACCATTTAAGCTAGTGTCATGGACTGAACTGTATCCCATCCCCACATTTGTCTGTTGGAGCCCAACACAGCTGATGTCCTCATGAGAAGAAGAGATTTGGATGCTCAGAGATATGGCAGAGATGAGCACACAGAGGTAAGACCACGTGATGACACGGTGGGAGAGGGCTCAGAGCCACCCAATGCCTGAGATTCCCACCTCCAGAATGTGAGAAGATGGGCCTTGGTCCCCCTGTCACGGCAGTCCTGACAGCCTGGCATGAAGCTAGGTGGCTCACCCTTCAGGCCTGATACTGGCACAGCTTCTCAAGAAGTACCAAGAACTCCTATTTCCTTCTTGGCTGAAATTCCCTTCTCACCACTTCATTGTGGCTATTTACCCATCTGTATGGCAGGTGTATTTCTAGTACACCTGCTTGCCACACACTACTAGGTTTCTCTTGTCACCCACCCTGAAACCCACATGTGTCCCTCACAGAAGCACCCCAGTCCTCCCTGGCCTAGGAGAGGAATTTTGACAATGTTCCCTCCAAGACCATGTAACTCAAATGAGCTTCATGAGATCACTCAAACAGCATCTTCTCAACAAGGCCTACCTAGACTAACTACCCTCTTTAAAATCATAAAGATCCCCACAGCCCAGAGTTCCTCATCCTCTTTGTCTTAATCTACTTTCACTTTTTACCAAAATATTTATTACCCTCTAATATATGGCATATTTGTGTGTATTCATTCTGTCACTGTTTTATTATCTGTCCCTTACCTTCCTGAAATATGACACTATGAGACCCTGCTCAGAGGAATACCCCTGCTGTGTTCCTGGGATGCAGAACAGTGCCTGGCACATACAGGCAGACGATAAACATTTGTTGACTTATGGAGGACTTTGGCCCATGTCTTTCTCCCTGAAGTCAGTGGTGGCTTCTGAGGTTCCTTGTCAAAACCAATGTTCCAAAAGTTGCCTAAAAATCATGGGATAAAGTTTTATGTCAAACTTCTCTGCTCTATCCAAAACAATGGATGCCTGCAATTACCAAAGTTAATTGGAAGGAGCTAAGATTACATAGGGCATGATTGATAAAGCATGATTTCTACAGGTTTGCCTGTAAATGAGGAAGAAGATTCCATTCCACATGGAAGGTGAATTTGTCACCTTGAGACTTGATGAGCAGTTAAAGTAGCTTCTCTATTCAAATTCCAGGTTCCCATTAATATAATTTCATCATAAACAATCACCTTTTCCCCTACCCTGTTCTCAAGTGCATAATTCATTTTAGTTAATTTGACTAAGTATTTTTTAACAATTTAAGAGGACATGAGAAAAATAAAGTCTTCAAAATGTTAGCAAGAAGGCTGATGAGCTCCTGGTAGGAGAGCAGGAGGGTGTTCACTGACCAGTTATCACCCACTTTCTCATGGTAGCCTGGTGGGAAGAACCCTGCACTTGGTTCACTCCTATAAATTGGTTGAGGTGATTAAATGATGTTGGATGAAGGCTCCTCCTCTAAAAAATGGGAGCAGGAATATCCTGTCAAGTTCCTGGGGAGGGTGAGAATTTATCTGTGAAACTCTTAGGGCACCATCTTGTCCATAGTCAATAGCTAAAACATGCTAGACAACAAGGACTTTGGATTTGACTGTCAAACTCTTGTCCTTTGATTTAACCCTCATTGGGTGTCTTCTAAGTTTGAAATGTGTGTCTTCCTCAATGTTCTATAGACCCTGATTTCTACCCTCACCATTCTCCCACCTTTATCTCTTTGTCCATGCAAAATCTTTGCCTGGGTAATTGTGTCATTGGAAAAGACCTTCTTGTTGACCTCATTTTAGCTTAGCAGGAGAGTGTGCTGTGAGCCCGCTGTTGGCCCAGTACAGGGAGTGGTAGAACATGAATGTGGAAGGAGCTGGCCATCTCAGAGTGGGATGAAGCAGGCAGAGGGGATGCAGGGGACAGGGTCATGTTGAAAGCTGTCAGTTGAGGAGAAGATAAAAACAACTGAGGAAAGGCCAGAAAGCATATTGTTTTCAAAGTGATGACAGATCTATAACCAATATGATTACAGGTGAGCCTGGGGAGAAATTGATTAGTCATCAGGAGGAGTGGGGAGGGGGGCAGATTTATGGTGCCTGTGAATGTCAGATGAAGAGGATGAAATGAGCTGAAAATAGAAAAAAAAAACAAAACATTTTTTAAGTCCTTCTGTGAATGGAATAAGAACATGAGGAAAAGCTCATCTTTTACTTAAGACAGTCTATAAAAGCTAAGAGGGGAAGAATGGCTATTGACAGAATTAATGAGTTCTCTCTCCAGCAGTCCCTCAGCTCTTCTACCCAGACAAGGAGCAGCGCATGTTCCGGGGAACAGGGACTCAGCAATGAGAAGAGAGTCTTTGACCTTGTCAAAATGCATTTCTGTCTGAACCAGGGCACGGCTATTTATCTTGTGAGATAATCCCTGTTCAGGGTGTGAACATTTCTTTCTTTGTGAATTTTGGTGACTACATCCTTTCAAAGACAACTCCCCAAAGATGTCATTCTCCTGACCGAGAAAGAGTCATTTTCCTACATAGAACTGTAAGTTCAGAGACTGTCTGGAAGAATTTAAATGAATCTTCTTGAAAGAGTCTGAGAATCCTCTGTCAATTAAAATGATGACCTGCCCTCTGAAATCCACTGGCCTGTAAACTGGGTTCATTTTAATCTGACAAAAGATTGGCTGCCATGTGCCAGCATAGCAATCAGGTCACCTGATGTCAGGATGAAATAACAGCATTTGTTCCTTCTTGCTTCACATTACAGCTGGTTTTTCAATTTTTAGCAGCATTACCCAGACCTATATACATATTAAAACATTATACACATGACTTAATGTACATTATTTTTATGTTTAGAAAACACAAAGGAAGAAAGATAACTCCTTTGACTTTGGAGTTAATTATTCCATTTTACAAACTAAAACAAGACATAGAGGTTGTTGTAGTCCTATCTCCAGATATAAATGTAAAACCAATGTTACTTGATTATAATTTTGATTTCTTGTTTTATGGTTTGGAAAAAAAATGATGTATTTTCTGTTCTCTTGGGTTGCTTTTATTTCCTTCTTTGGCAGAACATAGTTCTTAATGCCTGGGATGTTCTTCCATTCTCTGTCTTTCTAAATCTTACTCATACGTACCCTACGGATAACCTGGGTGGCCAGCTATCTGGTTGATACTGTCCTGGCACTACCCAGGAGACATTGCCTTCTCCTCACGATTCATCCAGCCTCACTGGGAGCTGTCATTCCCCCCCTTTATGGGTAATGATCTGAAGGAGAACCATGGTATCTGCCCAAGAACATCTTAACCAGAAGGGGTCAGGACACACCTCCTGCGGTGGATTGAATTGTGTTTCTTCAATATTCTCATGTTGAAGTTGTAACTCAACTCTCAGTACCTCAACTATGACCTTATTTGGAAACAAGGCTGTTGTTGCTGCAATCAGTTAGGACGAGGGCATGTTTTAGTAGGCTGAGCCCAGCCCCATGTGACGGGTTCTTGTACAAAACATAGAAATCTGGGAACAGACACACCCATGGGTGAATGCTATATAAACATGAAGGGTTTACATGAAGAGATTGGGGTAACTAGTCTGTAAACCAAAGAAGAAACTACCAGAAGCTGGGAGAGGCGGCGGGACAACTTCTCCACCACAGCCTCGGGAGGCCCAACCCTGCCAATACCTTATTATCAGAGCTCTAGCCTCCCGGGTCATGAGACGATAAATTTCTGTTGTTAAAGCAACTCAGAATGTGCTCTCTGTGACAGCCCTAGAAACGGATACACCTATCATCAAGGTCTTTCCCATCATGTCTTAGTACATAATATTGAAAAGCAGAAAAACTGGCTTATCTAATCCAATGTGTGTTATAAGCCAGATGTGTGTTACCTCGTCTCTCTGAACCTTAATACTACACCTTAAAGTCAGATCAGTAACTATACTTACTTGGTGTTCTTTACTTGTGAGAGTTGAATAAGATCAAACATCAAAAATATATTTAAGATATAAAATCCCTGACAAATGTTAGCTATGACTATCTTTTTAGATAGCCAATGAATCTTTGTTGATGGGTTGAATAAAATGAAATTGAGTGTGCTCATTGTGAAAATAAATTTAAACATTATTATTAATGGTGACCCAAAACCATGAGCCTGAGCACTATTTGATGCAGACCCTCTTGAGGTCTGTGTCTAAAAGGGCTCAACCTGGAGTCTTACTTGTTTAGGTTGTATGCTTTACACCTTGACACTCCTGAAGTGGTCCTTTGCCTAGAGCATCTGGTGTTACGAGGGCACGTGCCGGATCCCCAAACCGTGCCGGATCCCAAAACCACCCCGGATGTGCTAAATCAGACTCTGCATTTAACAAGATTCCCCTGGTGATGAGTGTGCCTGTTAAAGTTTGAGAAGATGCTCTGAAATGCATCCTCCTAGAACATATAACACATAGGGTTAATAAACTTATTAATAAACATATTCTAGGATTCCTAGAACACACAATACATAGTAATTAATAAACATTTTTGCAAGCTGTGAAATGCTGGAAAAAGTGTAAGCTTTAATATTTGACAGATGTGATTTTTAATCCTGCGTCCACCATACAGGTCACTTAACATGGCATAAACTGAAAAAAAAATGATTCCCCTTTGTAAGCCTGTGAAGGGGGGCAGGGTGATAGCATTTGTCTTGAACTGGTCTAGAGAGGATGAGACATATCCGTAAACCAACAGGGGTCAGGCACATCAGCAAATGCCTGGCTCCTGCCTTTGTAGCAGGCGCCCACTGTGAACTCGTCTCTGAGGAGTTAAACATTGTGGGGAAAGGAAGTAGATTTTCCATGGGGTTCAGTGTCGCACAGGGAGCCACGCGGTCTCAAATCAGTTGTGAATCTCCTCCTAAAGGAGGTGTCCTCCGACGTGACAGTGCCAGGAAGATCTGAGCTCACTGTGACTGTGTCAATACGTGTGAGAGTTTCCACAGCTCCAGCCTTCCTGTGGAGAGGTGTCACCACCCTGAGATCTGGCAGTCGTCTGCCCACCTTCCTCTCCGTCCCCAACGCCGTGGTGCTCGCAGCAAAGGCACAGCTTGTGCAGAAGTCTCTGTGGGAAATGCCTTTTGAAGACTCCACCAGTTCAGACATCTCTGAACACAAGTGCTTCATTCCCGCAGAGGCCGCTTTTCACTCGATTTTATTGTTTTGATCTTTGGAGCATCTTCTCAATGCCAGCAGAAGTTAATACCTCCTTCTGGGAGAAGCCATTGCAGGGCCTGTAGTGAGCTGAGCAAAAGGCCTTGTCATCGCCCTGGGCTCTGGGGAAACAGAGGCACTTTGTCCCCAGAACTCACATGGTGTGACCTACTCCACGTGTGAAATGTTAATATTTTGCTTTATGCCTTGTTCCTGGTGGTGCTGCCAACGTGAGGAAAGCTTCAGATGACACCTGTGTCATGAAGGCCGCAGGGAGCTGAGCCAGACGTCAGTGTGTGGACTGGGGCTCCTGCTGGACTCAAGACCCTCCTCTTCATTTGGCGGCACCTCCGCTCAGGCTGGGATTTGCATTTCCAGGTGATGCTCCCTCTCCCTCCTTAGCCGGATGACGGGACATATCATGGGGAGGCTGCACGAGGATGGCAGTCAGCGGTCACCTCTCCTCGATGACCAGGAATGCTCGCAGCATGCCATCGGCTCCCCAAGGTGCAGAGCCTCCCCACCTTCCAGGGGTAAGTGGGTTCTCAAAGATGCAGGCGCACGGGCCAATTCTGTTCTGCTGCTTTGAAGACTGAGCAAGTCTGTGTTGATTTTTTTTTTTTCATTTTCAACATTTCACTGAAATGAAGAGAACGACTGAATTCACCTACTATCATCTAAAGAAATATAAAAATGTAAGGTTAATAGACACAGTCATTGAATATGACAGGATTGTACCTGTGTTCCTCACATACATTTGAATATCCACTGAACGTGTGTACCTGGTCTATGACATTAACATTTTACAACACAAATACAATATATAAATAATTTCATATATTCTACAACATGTAACTAACTAACACCCATGTACACACTACCTATAACATATAAATATGTTACTTTCCTACATATTATAGAATAAAATGTGTGGCAGCTGACACAGTACAGAGCAAATATGTGACTCTTTTCCTTCCAACCCTAGGCTTTGAGGGAATGTTCTCCTCAATTCCCCACATGGGACATATATCATCCCTGCCAGGTTTGGGGAAATATTCAGGTATGGAAAAAGTGATTGGAGGGAAGATGAGGCAGAATGGATGGGGGAGGGGGATCCTGAGACCACAAAGCGCGTATGTCCTCCTAAGAGAAAAGGCTCCTGGGCAGGCCAAGAAAAGAGAGCGGTGTGGACTGGAGCTTTTTGGGAAGTGGGGGACTGTTGGTAAGCAGAATCCTCAACAAAGCAGAGCACACAGCTACCGTCACAGCCAGACACAGGCAGTGAATCCAGGTTACCACTCAATGCGACGGAGGGCGTGAGAGGAAGTCATTATTACAGTAACGAGCATAACTTTAATGATGAGCCATGCATTTTTAAAGTTCTTTGCCAACTTAAAACCAACTTCAGATATGAAGGGAAAAGTGTACTAATATCTGCAAATTACTAGCAAGTACATAAAATATAATGTGGATTGATGAGGGATCAGAGTGATGGATAAACAGGCAGACAGGTGATAAAGCAACATTAGTAATATACGAGTGGCGGACGCTTACTGCGAAGTTTCTTCAGTTGCATTAGACTCTTACAGAGTTCATAAGAAAACAGGAGAGGGCGGCACCTGTGGCTCAGTGAGTAGGGCGCCGGCCCCATATGCCGAGGGTGGCGGGTTCAAACCCAGCCCTGGCCAAACTGCAACAGAAAAACAGCCGGGCGTTGTGGCGGGCGCCTGTAGTCCCAGCTGCTCGGGAGGCTGAGGCAAGAGAATCACGTAAGCCCAAGAGTTAGAGGTTGCTGTGAGCTGTGTGATGCCATGGCACTCTACCCGAGGGTGGTACAGTGAGACTCTGTCTCTACAAAAAAAAAAAAAAGAAAACAGGAGAAAGAGGCTTCATGGACCTGGCCCCATGGGTCCTAGCAGCCGGTTATCACCCTTCTTGTTTTCTTCCTGAGGAAACTGAAGCTCATGTAAGTGGTGTGTGTGGTAGTGAGTGCGGAGAGTCACACTGTGGCTGGGTGGAAGGGTTGAAATTCTAAGTCCAGTTTCCAACGCAAAGTACAAACTTGCTGGGTCACTGATGTGGGCGGAGTGCAGGCCTTGCACGTTCTGAGCTTCAGTTTTCTCACACATAGAAAGGAGACGTCTAGCATCCAGCTTTGAAGGTTGCTCTGCATGAACACACAGGCTGGGTATTACTTTAAAGCCAGATGTGTGTTGGGCCCTTCCTTTCCCAGATTCAAAGTACCCTAGTCAAGAAAAAAGAAAGATAATACAGAATGGACCAGAATGCTCAGATTCCTAGATTTTTGTATTTTCCAGGCAAAGACTGACTTTTCTTTATTTCTGTGGCCATTCCTTATATTTGCAGGAGAACTCTGTCTTCTGTGCTGTTTGATGCAATGACGAATCATTTTTTTCTTTTTATTAAATTTTAGCCTCTTTAGTCACATTTGCGTTGTTTCTATTCTTTTTTTTTTTTTTATAGAGACAGAGTTTCACTTTATTGCCCTCAGTAGAGTGCCGTGGCATCACACAGCTCACAGCAACTTCCAACTCCTGGGCTTAAGCGATTCTCCTGCCTCAGCCTCCCAAGTAGCTGGGACTACAGGCACCCGCCACAACGCCCGGCTATTTTTTTGGTTGCAGTTTGGCCGGGGCTGGGTTTGAACCCGCCACCCTCGGTATATGGGGCCGGCGCCCTACTCACTGAGCCACAGGCGCCGCCCGTTTCTATTCTTCTAATCTGTGTTTAGCACTTCAAGTACCAACAGTGGGTCTCTCTTCCTTGGCATTTATTTCCGTTTAATCTCTTTCCTGTGATTTTTAATAAAAATGTTAATTAAGATCCAACCTGGAAGCTGGCCTCCCGTGGTTTTATTACTCAGCGCTGTCACGGTGCCCTTCTGCCTCCTCCAGGAACTACTGCCTATGTCTACAAGTGACAGGATTTCCAGTTTTTATCAAGAACTTTATTTTACTTCTTAACCAATACTTGATTCCAATGATTTGAATTTCATTCATGGTATATAGGTAAAAAAATAAAGTCTGTTATAAATTTGCAAACGCTGGCTCAAGTTGCTCCCATAAATAATCAATAACCGCCTCATCTGTTAAGTTACCTTAGTCTAGTGGTTACGCAGCCAATTCTATTTTCCTGTCTTTGGGATGTGTTTCCCCTCAGTCCTTAGAGGTCATTACCTTTGTTTCCACGATTCATCACCCCTCTTCCTCCTTCACCTGTCGCTCACACACAGGGGTTTTCAGCATCAGTCAGACTCAACCTGGGAGCTGTATGAACAGATGTGGGGTTCTCTGTCAAAGCCATGGGCAGACTCCTTTAGGTAGACATTTAAACCAGAAGCAGCGCCTAACTCCCAGATATTCAGATTAAATTTATCTCAGTGGAGATAATGTCTAGTCACTGGAGATGCTTTCCAGGTAATTCTAAAGAGCAGGCAAAGCAGATAACCCCAGAGTTAGCCTAATCGAATTTCTTAGAAGTAGAGGCACTCCAGGGAATGGAATTTTTAACACCCCCCACCACTGCCAAGTCTTTCTTATGTCTAAAAAATTGAGACCACTAGCATTTATTATTATTTTGAATGTGAGAAAATTAAGAGTATTGACATAATAGGTTGTCGTGAAGATTAATTGGTTTAGAGATAGGTGCTGATACATGCAAACAGGCTCACCAACAGCCCCTTGACTGGTTGATGTCGCAGTCATCGTTATTACTGCTTGAACTCTTATGACTTGAAAATATTTCTGCGTATCTAGTGGTGAACATTCTCAGAGAGGCTCACTTACCCCAGGTGACAACCAGGGCATATCAAGCACACCATTTCAGGCTGTCTGTATTCATGTGTTTCTACCTTGTATTCAATGCTTTTTTCCATAAGAAACCTCCTGACATTGGCTATTATCAGAAACTTCAAGTCAAGAAAAGGACATTTCAATATAAAGTGCCACATTTTTTGTGTCCCCAACCAGTGTCACAAAGTATCCCCAGCTGTAGCTCACACTCTGGCAGGTGCGGCTTTCAGCATTTAGTAAAACTTCCTTCCGGCTTCATTTCACATGCTCCACCCTCCGCACAGCCCCTTTTCTGGTGCCCTATCCAGCTAATGTCTCTTTCTCTCTGTGATCTCACCACACCCTCAAAGTATTTTAATCCTAACACCTGCAAAAACGTATGTATATTATGTCTCCCCTAGCTTCCTTTTCTGAGAGAGATCTTCTTTTATTATATTTACATTTCAACCCAGAACAAATTTTGGCATTGTTCTCAAACATGGAGAGATTGCCAACGTGCTTTTCATGAACGAATGAATTGGTGAATGAATGAGTGGCTGGCTGGTGTGTGGGCTGCTGAGGGAGTATTGGAAAGCATTTTTGTTGCTGGGCTCAGTCTTAAGTTACACAAACTCAATTGCACAAAACAATAAGGAAGAAATTTTCAGAGACCTAATATACTCTCCTAGAAATTGCATTGTTCTGCGGTTGACCTAGCCACTGAATTCTCACCATTCTAATGACCGTCTACTTTTTATTTAGGGGATGAAATGTTAGTTTCCCTTAGAATTGCTGAGGGGGGCAATTTTGTAAGAAGCAGAATTAAGATTCTTAAAAAGTCACCAGGTCTCTTTAGATGCCCTGTCTAAAGTGAGGTTGCTGGAGTTGATTAATAAAGTAGAAATCTGAAACTTCATCAATGAGATACATTTTTTATGTAAAATAGAGGAAAAATGATAAACTTTTCTGATCAGAAAAAATACTCATGCATATTAGTTTTAAATTTGAATTTCCTTTTTCTCTCTTATGAAGAGACAGGTGAGAGCTTAGGAAAAGAAGTGAGTAGATCAGGTTTCAAGATCTTTCCCTCCCCGTCTCCCCCACCATCAAAAAGAGCCCTAAGCTGTTGACACAGGCTTTAAACATCCAAATGGGCATGGGGAAGACAGGCAACAGCGGTGGCCCCCCGTGGATTTGTGTCCTCGCCCTGCGTCCCAGGCACAGGGCTGTGACAGTTACAGGGAGGTCTTGCTTCAGAATATCCGGGAGTGAGCCCTATTGTTGCCAAAAACGGCTGCTGCTCTGCGCCTCAGGGCACCACCGCTCCAGTGTGGTTCCCTCTCAGCTGACCGTCCTCTCCTCACTCCCGTGACACAGAATCAGCACTGACCAGCTGCAGTCTAGGCCCTGTCCACACCCCTCGAGAAATCACCCAAGGATCTGGACTCCTGGGGGACAGGCCTCCAGACCTCAGAGTGAGAGTGGAGGGGAGTGCTGGGAACTCAGAATTGCAGGTAGAGAATATATACAGTTTTATACAGTTTTATGTCTGGCAGGAGAATGCCGTGTCACCCTAGTAGGGGAGGCAGGTCCGGTTTTTAGAGGGTTTCTCCCATGGAGTGTAGTGGGAGGACCTTTGAACTCTGCTTATTTGTTTGTGGGGCACTCTGAACTGTTCTCATGGGGGAGGGGACTCCCGTCTGCTTGGCGATGGATTTTGTACCTTTTGTTTGTATCCTTGGGGTTGCAGCTCGCCTCAGCGGGGTTGATGTGCCTTCTTCAACCTTCTCTCTTGGCGCAGCTCTAATCCACCAGGTTACTTGCTAAATTTCTGTCCTTTAACTCTCCTTCTGGATGGGAGCCTCTGTGGAAAGCTGGCTTCAGTCAGACATCTTGTCTCCGCCCCTTCTTAAGAATAATTCATAGACTATTAAATCAGAAGGACCTGGTAGCCCTGCACTTGTCACTGTGGACTCTGGTGAATGTGTTTTCCCGGTCGGTTCCCATCTCCAATCTCAGGATTGTGACCCGGGCCAGGCGTTTGGGAGCCAGGTGTGGCCGCCCAGGTCTGCCTGTTTCGTTTTTCTCTAATGAAATATTTTTCATGTTTGTATGTGTAATTCCTAGAAAAATGATGACAAAATGTATTTCGAATATTAAAGTCAAAAGTCCATCTCTTTTCAAGATAAGTAAATCTTCATTGTTTATGCCAATTCTGTGTAACATTGAACCAGGTATTTTTATAAAGACTTTAGTGTATTGGGAATTTTTTGTCTAATTATTTTGATGAATAAGAATTTAAAAGTAAATTTTCTACATGCAAAAAAAAAAAGGTCATGTGGCGGTGCCTGTGGCTCAGTCAGTAAGGCGCTGGCCCCATATACTGAGGGTGGCAGGTTCAAACCCGGCCCTGGCCAAACTGCAACCAAAAAATAGCCGGACGTTGTGGCGGGCGCCTGTAGTCCCAGCTACTTGGGAGGCTAAGGCAAGAAAATCGCTTAAGCCCAGGAGTTGGAGGTTGCTGTGAGCTGTGTGAGGCCATGGCACTCTACCGAGGGCCATAAAGTGAGACTCTGTCTCTACAAAAAAAAAAATAAATAAATAAAGGTTAAAAAAAAAAAAGTCATGATTAGTGTTATAAAAGGAAGAAATAGGGCATTTGCAAGAAAGTGGCAGCCGCTGGGAAAAGAGCACTTTAGAAAGGGACTGGGGGCTGGCTTCTGTGAATAAGTGATCTGAGGGGTGACAAAGAGCTACCCAAGCAGAGAAGGCAGAGAAAACCATTCTTTCAAGAGAAGACAGACTGTGTGAAGGCCACGGGTGAGTGAGAAGCAGCTCGGTGGGTTGAGAGGCCGGAGCCCAGTGATGCTGGACTTTGGTGGTGAGGAGGAGTGTGATAGCAGCGAGGTGGGAAGGCTGGCGGTGCTGAGGCTCCACAGAGCCTGGAAACTCAGCAAGGACATCAGATTTCTGTGCCACGGTGTGACAGGAAGCCTTTGGTGGGGGTCATAGGATTTCATGAATATTTTTAACGAATCACGGTGATAGCTCCATGGGAAAAGCACTGTTGGGAGCAAGTGCGGACAAAGCGAGCCCAGGTCTGAGGCTTTTGCTCTCGTCCAGTGAGAGGTGGTGAAGGCCTGGACACATCATCTCACTGAGGTTCCCCTGTGCATGGTGCGGGTGGCAGTGAGTGACACTGCCACCTCCCTTGAGGCTGCCTGAAGGGTAAGGCTGATATGGAGAGAAGCACATTTCCAGAAAGAGGCAAGAAGCAGCGAATCTCTCATTCCTCGACGTGTTTCTGTCCACTGACACTTTGCAACAATCTCGTTCCCTCAGGTGGCTGGAGAGCCAACTGGACAGGTGAGAGCACATTTTCAAGCAGCTGAGAATGTCAGCAGTTTTTGTCAAGGCTACTCACCAAGAATGCAAATTAAGTAAAACTTGAACAACATTTGGCTGGGCTGCATGCTTGGGGCTGCTCCCACACCCACCTGCCACGCGTGATGCACTCCATAACGTTCTCGGGATACTGTCCAGGAAGGTGTCAAGATGTGGTTGATAGAATAGTTCTCTAAACGTCTGAACTTTAGTTTCACTGAGGACCCGGTCTGTCACACTGGCTGTTAGCAGTCTGTGCCCGTTGGAGTAAGCCTCACTGTGTACCCTTCCAGTGGTGAAGAATTTTGAACATCACTCCTGATAATACCCACTGGGACAGAAAACTATAATTATAAACTATGGAATTATTCATGTGAGCATGAAAACATGCAGTATTCCAAGAATCAGTACTGCTGGGTTTGCTTTCCACTTTCATTTTTATTCTATGATATAATATTATATGTATATATGTATATATATCAATTTTCTGTGACATGTTTAGGATAAGGTATGTGTCTTGGTTGATTTCATCATCTAGCTTGAGGATAATTTTTTTTAAATTACAGGAATTATTTATTGTAATGAAATATACATTGTTAGTCTTATTTTAAAATTAATTGTATACATTCATAAATCTCTCAGTTATCAGAACTCAAAGGACCTTATTTTAGAAATGAAGGGACAGGGCCAAGAAACTAAAGGCTTAGGTCCATCTTCACCCATTCAACAGTGAGTTGCCAGGGTAAGGATTTGGGTTGGCTGACTTGCCCTGTGTGCTGTTGGTTTAACACAGAGATCATGATTTTTTTTAACACTCCCCCTCCAGTCTAGTTATTAATTTTCAAACTAATGTAGAGAATTTTACCATCACAATTTCTAGACAATAGCAATTTAAAATGTTTGGTTTTCATTTTCCCTTGATAAGAATTTTTCTGCATCTGAAATGTGCATGCTAAAAAAAAACATACTTAGTTATCTCTGCATTATTCAGATCTTCAACTGCTGGAAAATTCTGCTCACCAAGGGAAATAACCAAATGATTCATTAATATAAAATAAATAATGAATAAAATGTAAGATACATTCATATACATTAGAGAAGTATTTTGAAAAAAATTATTTTTTAAGTTCCAAATACTGATTTGCCTGGAGAAAAAACAAACAGGCCTTCTAGGCAGAGCTGTGGCCTCTGTATGTGGAAGCCATGTGCAGGCACAGCCCAGGCTCTAATCATGCCAGTGGCTGCAGTGATGAGAGCAAACACCAGGGTCACAAGATAACAACAGAGACTGGAGAGTTTAAAGTCCCTTTATCGGGGTGGCTCTAACATGTCCTGCCACGGTGTATCAGTAGGACTGTTCATGCCCCCCCCGGGGGTCCTTCTCCCCCCTTCCTGTGTCCATGACGTACCTGTTTGCATTCTGCAAACCGAGTTGGATACGAGAGCAACATACTGACTGTGCACCTTCGTAATGGAGCTCCTGAAACATAGTAGGTGTCTGTGGTTCAGGGAGTGTGTTGAATAAAGTAACAGAATAGACATTCAGTAAGGGGTCTACTAGGAGATGTCAGGAGCCAATTTCAAACAGACAGTCCATTGGAAGGTCACTGTCCCATCTTAGTACCTGCAGCCATTGAAATGGGTGATCTTTTTCCAAAATGACTATTTATTGTAACAATTGCATGAGTCTGGAGCTGTCAGACTCCCCTTAAATAAAAAGGCTGCATGAAAGCAAAGCTCAAACAGACAAAGGTTTTTATATGGTTTAAATCCATAGAGTTACAGCAGACTGATTCCCTTGGCATCATCCCAGCCTCTGGACCCAGCTGTACCTGAGCCAGAGCACTGCTGGGTTTTTGAGTTACATGAGACAAGTGTTTCCTGTGGGCTTAAAACAGTTTGAGCTGTTTTCTGTTCTGTCACTTACAACTAAAAGACTCTCCACTCACATAAGGAAATACCAGGAATGGGGATTTTGCCTACAGTGCGGTGCTTTTGTCCTTCAAGAACTGAGCCCTCCTCTATACAGAATTCTGTATGTCAGGTGCTGTGGAAGGGGGTATTTCTGGGCTCAAGGTGCATTTTCTTGTGTTCTTTTCTGTTAATGGGATGACAAAGACCCAGAGTTCAAACTCCATTTCCATTATTAATATTTGAAATGAGTTCTTCTCTCTAAAAATAATTTGTGAATACATACACAGCCACACACCACGCAATGTTTTGGTCAGGGACGGACCGCACATACGTCAGTGGTCCCATAAGATTATGATGGAGCTGAAACGTTCTTCCACCTGGTGATCACTTGGTACTTCTCACCCTGGTTAGGGCCTAGGCTAATGTGTGTTTTTGCATCTCAGTTTCTAACACCAAAAAAGTGTAAAAAATTTAAATTCAGGACAAAGCTTATAGGCAGAGGGTGTAAATATGATATTCTTTGTGCTCCTGTACCATGTGTTTGTGTTTTAAACTAAGAGTTATCACTTTTAAAGAGTCAAAGTTAAAAAAATAAAAAGTTAATAAAATAAAAAACATCAGTGTTATGTATGTGATTTTACTTTTTAGAGAAAGAATAAATATTTAAACAAGTCCACACAGCATTTTTAAGTGCTATGAAGAAAATTAAAGTGAGGCAATTCCCCAGAAATATCTAAGGGATCTGTAGGATTCAGACAGGGTTAAAAGTGCCGGGCACTCGGGGAGGAGAGATCTGGGAAGCAGCCGGGAAGCACTGCTGGTCCTGACCACTGAAAATGACACTCACTAGACACAGCTCACTGTCCCAGCCCTCAGTCATGTATCAGCAGTGATAAGATTTAGGCAAGACAGAAGTGCAGTAAACAGAATGTGTTAGGAGTACGATCATGCAGCTAAGATAAACTACTTGTTTTTTAACCTTTGCTTTCTCTTTGAGGCTTTCCATTGTGCTATGTTTTCTCATGTCTGAGATTTCAATAAAAGCCAGCGAGGATCACTGGAGGGGGCTGCACCCTTGTCTCTCCATACTGAGGGCTTCCTGGTGTTGGCCTCCCTGGGTCCCTCAGTTCAGTGTAAATGGACTAAATGCTATTCATTTTGGACCAAGTCACACTAACGGTGCTGACTCTAGGTGGGTGCTCAGGGAAGGCTACTGAGAGGTGATGCACGCTCCAACATAAATAACAGCAAGAGAAAATCATGGACCCTAGTTAGGAAGAAAATTTAGGAGTGACAGATGGAGGGAAGAAGGCCATGGGCTGGAACATAGGGGGGACGGAAGTGGGTGGAGGAGGGGTCAGGCAGGGGCCAGATACAGGGCATGTAAACCAGAACATGGACGTCACCTAAAATGTGAAGAGATTCTAGTGTGGGTCACTTATCAACAAGTGGCACAATGTGGTCTACCTTAGCAGGGTCTCTCAGAATATTTCGGAAGGATGGCCTGTGGGGGCCCCTTTTGGAATCCGAGACAACAGTGAGGAGACTGCTGCACTGGTCCAGGCATGCGGCCATGGGGACTCGTTTGCCATGAGAAGCATGGGGATTGATTGAAGTGAATGGATTTCAGATGTTTTGGAGAAAGAGTTTAACAGGATTGCTCATGAAGTACAGAATCTGTGATTCCTAGATATTGGCACAGCCATTGACCAGGTGGTGGCATCCATCAGGAACTGGAGAAGATGGATCACCATGCCCTGTGGGGGGAAATATTGCCATGTTCTCTCTTCTGGGAGTTCTAACATGAAATTTCTATTAGAAATCCAGAGGCAGATGATGGGTGAGTAGCTGGATACATGAGGCCGAAACTCCAGGGGACACCAGACTGCATTCACTGCACACCGAAATTCACTATGATATAAATGATATTTAAGGTATTGAAGTAGGTAACATCATGGGAGGAGGGTGCTGAGATGAGACTGAACCCTTATAATTAACTGATACAGAGTAACTTTTGGTTGCTTGTTACATGCAAACCCAGTCTCTTTCCCCTTCCCCGGAGGTAATGAATAGGATAATTTTAGTATAATTAGTGTGTGCCTTTCAAGTCCTTTTTGGAAAAAAACATTATGTAATACATCATGAGTAGGATATATTTATGAAGGCCACTATCATAAATATGAGTGTTATTACCCTATAAAAAATAAAACCTTCTTACAAAGGCATAGGCCCTAAATTCAATGTGAGCCCACATTCTCTATTCATGCTTAAAATATGTCTAGGTACACAGGGTCTTGAACTTTAAGTATCACCCTAAATTTATTTCATCACTTCTTTTTTTTTATCCAACATTTTGTTTGTGAAATTAATTCATGGCGATTCATATAGATTTAATGGATCATGTATAGTGTTGTATAATCTTCCCTTTTGTGTCCGTTCCTAAATTTTTGCTCGTTTTTGTGTTGATGGATATTCAAGTTTATTATCACAAACTGTGTAGACAGGAGACTCCTTGTACATATCTCTTCTGACAGTCCAAGCAAAGTTTACCTAGAAGCAAAATTGCTGAGTCTCTTTGTATCTGCCTCTTAATATTTTATAGGTAATGTTAAATTGCTCTCCAAAGTAACTGTGCTAGTTTCCACATCTACCACCAGCATTCTAGGCTTCTCATTTTTCCACGTTTCTGTTGAGCCTTGGAATCGTCTGGTGTTTAATTTTACTGCAATTTAGGAAGAGTAAGATGTTATCTCATTGTGATTTGCGATTTGTTTTCCCAGATTACTAATGAAATTTACCATCTTTGCTATTTATTTATATTTCGACTGATACGTTTTTATTTTTTAGCAAAATATGTGTTTTATGTTTTTTGGCCATTACTCTATTAGGTAATTTGTTTTTCTTACCAATGCTAGGAGTCTTATAATTGTTATATGTGTGGTAAATAACTCTTCCAGCCTTTTTTTACTCTTACCTATTTTTGTTAGTAGTTTATTTTGATAAAGTACGTTTCTGTATTTTATGTAAAATTCATCAATGTTTTCCTTTTCATGCTTTTTATAACTCATTTATGAGTCCTTACTGGCATATATATTTTTAAAGTTTGACAATTTTTCTTCATGAAGACAGGGAAAAAATTATTTGGCTCTTATTTTTTGTATGTAGTCTCAAGGGCAAGTCACACTGATGTTGAGGTTAGAATTTTGTTGTCTGTATGTTCACTGAGGATCTGACCTCACAAAGTCCTGGGTTTATAAAGCCTTTCTCTTGTAGCTCTTCCCTTTTGCAGGCCAGCATCTTCTTTTTGTGTGTGTGTGTATGTGTGTGTGTTTGTGTGTGTGTGTGTGTGTGTGTATGTGTGTGTGTTTGTGTTGTTTGGCAAAGAGGCTTGAAGTCCCCAGGGATTGCACAACACTTTGGGGCCAGCTCCCAGCTTCACGGCAAGTTTTCACTCAGGATTCAAGATCCTACTTTATTTGGGGCCTTGAAGATTTCCTAAGATTTTTCCAAGATTTTTAAGTCTTTTCTTAAAATCCTGGTAATTTAAACATATTCTTAGTTTGCAGACCCAGCAGCAGTGTGGAAGTATTCCCTTCTCTCCACATCCATGCCAGCATCTACAGCTTTGGGACGCTGTAATATGGGCTAATCTTACTAGAGTTGGGTGACATCTCAGGGTGGTTTTAATTTACATTTCTCTAATGTTTAAAGGATATGAGCATTTTTGTCATGTGTTTGTTGGCCATTAAAATTTTAAACAAAAAGATACAATTATTTAAAAAATCCATACTGTTAAAAGATTTTTCCCACACTTTGTGCATGTTTTCTAGCAAACCCCTATTAGGTGGGAGCTCGCCAGTCCCCCCCCCTCCCCTGTTCCTCCACCCCCAACTTGAATTGAGTTTGTCTCCCATGTGGGCATATGTGAGTTCATCTACTGGCTTCACATTAGTATCGAGTCCACTGGATACTTGGTTCTCCAAACTTGTGATACTTGGCTGAGAAGAATGTGTTTCAATTCCATCTAGGTTAATACAAAAGATGCAAAGTCTCCATCTCTCTTTATAGCTGAATAGTATTCCATGCTATACATATACCACAGCTTGTTAATCCATTCCTGGGTTGGTCAATCCATTCCATTTAGACTGTTGGCAATTGTACACTGAGCTGTGATGAGCAGTCTCGTGTAAATGTCATTATGATAAAAGGATTTTTTTTTTCTCTTCTGGGAAGCTGCCCGGTAATTCTGTGAGTGAACAGCCAGCCCCCTGTCTGGTTAAGTTCTTTGAGGGTTTTTCGTACTGCCTTCCAAAGAGGACTTCCTACTTACTTTGTAGTCCTACCAGCATTGTAAAATGCTAATACCTTTTTGACTGAAGCAAGTCACACCGCCAACTTAGTCTCATGGGAGGGCAAAAACACTTTGTCCCTTATTGGGGTGATTTTCACTGTCTCACTGAGGAGCAGAGGGTGCTTAACACACAGGGAGATTTTTTTTATGGCCAATTTTGCAGCTTCTCACAATTACCATTTACTGCTTTTTATTTGCTATTTCACACATTCTTGAAGTAATGAAGGCCTGGAACTCCTTCCCTGGGACCCTGTCTCCTGAAACTATTCTGAGATTGCTTTCTCTGAAGTGTTTTCTGTGGGAATGCTACAGATCCCTCTGGCTTCAGATAGAAAAAGATGACTTTTAGGGCTTAGCGCTGAGGGGGAAAAAAAAGTCTGTCCCTCATCACCCGAAAGCCATTTGCTCCTGCCTCACCTCAGACCTCCACACTCCTCCATCCCAGCCCTGCCGGGCGTCACAGCTGGGATCAGGGTTGATTTGCTGACTGTTCTGCTGTGACTGTAGTTTTTCTGACTTATAATCACTTCAGTGGGCATTGCTTTACAATCGGGTGAATGCCCTCCCTAATTCTCTGATAATAAAGTTAAAGAAAAAGCCTCTAAACAGAGTTTGTATTATTAACTAAGAGACTTTGCTAATTATTTTAGAATTCTAGTGTATATAACTCCTTAGTAACCAGAACTTCCCACAGCATTGCTGTAAGAAGAAAAAAGAAGAATACTGTCCATTGTATATCTTCTAAATATCAGAAGAATTTTATATACTTTATATAATATACCTTATCCTTATTTTGTCCACTCACTTCAGAGGAAACAGTATCTGAGAAATAAAGTAGATTTAAAATCGAAGACGGGGCTTCCAAATCATCTGTCTGAATTAGTGGCTGAGACACTTGCTGGAGCCGCACACAGTTAGTCTATAAAATGATGCTAACTTAATACACACCTCCATACGTTGCTGTAAAAGTCCATTAGGTAATGTGGGCGAGGATGTATTTTAAAGGGACACGTCGGAACTTGTATGTAGTATAATTCTGAGAGTGGGTCTGCCTCAGCGGGAGACCACAGATACCTGGGCTTGTCATTAGCGTGGTGACTTTCTAGTTGGAGTAAAAGAAGGAAAAGGGACAATGAAGAGAGCCTTAGAAAGGTCATGTCATGAAGTTGTGACCCCAAGTTCAACCATACAAACATCATTGGAGCACGTACAGCCTGACGGACACAGGAAACACTAGAATTGTACACACTTTGAAAGCTAAAATCTAGGATTAATGGGACCCTTACCAAAACAAACTATCACAACCACCAAAGATGTGATTTTCTAAATAAAATCAAACATCTAAATGTGAGTCCTGGGAAAGGCTGCTTTTCTTCAAAGCATGACTTCCAATACTGATACATGATACAGGGTCAAGGATTGGAAGGAGAAATACACAAGTGTCCATTTTTAAACACGTGCCTTTGTCCTTACTCCTGACCACACGGGCCACAGGCCATAGGACGTGAGTGGGAGGGACGGCCTCGGAGCTGCGCCTTTCTTTACGTTGACCTCTGAGGAGTTTGTGGATCCCAGTCTGTGAGTGAACAGCTAGCCCCCTGCCTCCTGTCTCTCAGCATTAACGGGCACAAACATTTTCTTGTTCATTAACCATTCATGAGCATTTCTTCAAAGGAACCTTGAATTATTCACATAGAAATTGATGTTCAGAAATTATGCAACTGTGACTGTTTCGTGTGCTCTAAGAGTGAAATACACTCTGGCAGATCAAGAATTAAAGTTCAAAAAGTCTTCCTACCAAGATCAAGGATTTGTGCAAGAAGAAAGGGACTCTGGCTTCCTAGTGAGCAGAGTCAGGGTGCTGATGTTGACTTTGCCTCGGTTTGAAAAAAATGCAAAATTTACTATTTCCCATCGTAGCTGATAGAGAGATATATACATCCACACATATTTATACATAGGTCTGTATGTGGTTTTCAGAATTTTAACAGTAGTTTAGTAACTGTGGCCAGTTAATATTCCTGTGACCTGTACACACGGCAAACACATGTCTGCCCCTGTCTATTTTCAAAACAGTATTTTGTGCTCTTTTATGGTAAGTCTGGGAATGAAGATGATAAAAGTAATAAAAAGAGAGAGAAAAAAACATCTGCCTAAATACACTACTCAAAATTACTGCTCAATCTTTTTTTGCCAAAAGCAGTAATTTAATAACTTCAATTAAACTTTCAATGAACTTCATTTGAGAGCTTTCCCAAAGGTTTTTCCTAAAGAAACCACCTGTGGTGTCAGAGAGCAGCTGTCCTTTCCACTTTCTTCTTGTCATTTTTCCTTTTCTCTTCCCTTTTTGTGTGTGTTTTTACTTTTCTTTTTCTTCTTAGTTTCTTTCCAGAGAAAGAGCAAATCAAGGGATTGACATTCAGTGAAAAGAGGAACCATCTTGTTTGCAACAAGCAACTTCATTTCTCAATACAATTATTTTTGTAATTACTTTCTTTTGGGCTGGGGGGGCTGTATTCTCAATAACAACAATTGCATTAGAAAGCTAATTATAGATCCTCATTCTTTCAGTAGAATTTAGGCTGAGAGTTGCATTCATAAAATTATTTTCTGTCGGAAAAAAAAAGTACCTTGAGCTGCATGCTTCATTTTCAGAGCAATCAATATAAAGAGATTGACTTTTCATCATTTCTCTAAAAGGCAGTGAATGCAGATGCTCTCAGGAGTTGGAGTGGACGCATTGTTATTGAAATTAAGGAACATAATGAAAAATTTCACCAGCTACTTGGTGCTGACATAAGACTCCAAAGAAGCCACAAGGGAAAAATGGATGTTGTTACCAGCACCCTTTGAGGGATGGGAAACGGTGGGTGTGGCTGAGTCTGCAGAGGGAGGAGCATCTTCCCAGAATGAAGATGCGCCCAGGGGACGCCTGGCACCTCCCCAAATGTCCCCATTGATTGCACCTGTAAATTTCAGGTTTATTTCTTCTGGAACTTCCTTTCACAAGCTCTGTGGCACTATTAGAGAAGCTCAGATCTGTACTTCTTTCCATTACTAAAATGTACTTTGCCAAATTATTCAATTGTTTTGGAATGAGACATATTTCCCTGAACTGAGCCTTCTGCCTTTGTGACAGAAGAAGCCTGTCTCCAGTGATAAGTACGATGGGAACAGAGCATTTTGTCTGACATCGCCGACTGTGTGCTTTAATAAATTCTGAGCAAAACAATGACTACTTTCACATGTCAGGAATTTTTAGAGCATCCACAGAGGATAGTCTGCATAGAAGCCAAAAAAATGAATCTTTTAACCAACTCATTAAAAAAAGATTTTATTCAATTCCTCCAGAACAGTTATTGTGTGACGATAAGGGAGTGATTTTGTATTGTCTACGATGCTCCATGAATTTGATACACGATGTCTTGTTTTAATTTCCCACAGTAGGTGCGTCATAGACAAAGATTCCAATTTGGCAGCCTAGGAAATTCAGGTGCAGAGAGGTTAAGAAATGTCTAAAAGTTGCAAAGAGCTAGAATTAAAGCACTTTTCTGAGAAAGTTTGGTGCCGATGTCAGGGGCCTTTTCTCTAGAGCAGGCGTCCTCAAACTGGGCCCGCAGGCCACATGAAGCAGTGTGATTGTATTTGTTCCCGTTTTTTTTTTTTTTTTTACTTCAAAATAAGATATGTGCAGTGTGCATAGGAATTTGTTCATAGTTTTTTTTTTTTTTTAAACTATAGTCTGGCCCTCCAACAGTCTGAGGGATACTGAATTGGCCCCCTGTTTAAAAAGTTTGAGGACGCCTGCTCTAGAGCAGAAGAGGAGATGAGGGCCGTCGGAGGACCTTAACCCCGGGCTTCGTGCTTTCACACAACATATCTCGGCCCACTCCCTTTCTGCTTCTGCAGCACCCCAGATATCTCATCCATCCCCTGGGCCTCCAAACACCCCAAGTTATCAAATTAATGGTAAGTGAGATGGGAGGCACTTAAGCTTGGCTTACTGGCCCCTCATAGGAGTGAGTTCTAATCCACATATTATCAGCATCTTTCTCCATTAGAGGGATAGGTTTACGGTCTCCCACATTGACCCAAATTTCCCCTCTTGCAGGAAGATGGGGACCTCTAGACTCAGGGTTCCTGGTGCTGAGGATGGAAAACAGCCTTTCAGATGTTCTTGAACCAAAGGTGAAGACTGAATTAAGAGCCCAGTGATTAAAAAGTGGTAGGGATGGGAGGTGGCTTAAAGAAAGGTTTAGGTTGACAAGTTGCTGCCCTCTTACTTCCCAAGTATTAAGTCCGTACCTTTGCCCTTAATCCCAACACCAGGGACTTCTTACGTAGACTGTGTTATCTCAAAGCTCTGCCAGCTCATACTTCTGGGGCCACTAATTGTCCCAGTGCAGATGGCAGCTGACTGGCCAAGGCTGATAAGCCCTCTTCCACCCCCCATTAAATCCTCCCATGAAAAGATTCACCAATAGTAGGACTGTTCACAGAATGTGTCAATAGATTCCATGGGTCAAACTCCAGGGGGTGTGGTTTGGCCCCTGTATCATCCATAATGACAGATTGAAGAACACGTTCAGGGGTTTGAGCCAGAGCAGGGAGGAAGCATGCTGGCTGGTGAGTCCAGCCTCCCCATGGCCACTGTGGACCCCCAGTCTGACTCAGGAGCACCACCTGGAGGCCCCAGGCATACAGTTAGCCTTTAACTCTCACCCTCAGTCTTAGCTTTGTTTCAAATAGTTTTTTTTTTTTTTTTTTAGATTTTATTCACTTTGATACAAATGAGGACAGCTTTAATGTGGTCAAAAGGATGCTAATTATAAGCAAAAGCAATGAGAAATAAGAGCACGAGCCAGGAGAAGCAGGTCACCTGCAGAGACGTCTGTAATGTTAAAGACCCTTTACAACCTCCCAGATTCTTCTCCATCCTCATTGTTCTAAGGTGAAAGGCGTGTTTCACTTCTTTTTCACAGAAGTGGCTGCTGAGACTAGGGCTTGAGCTGAAGAGTTTGAGAACTGGGGAGGTTATCCCAGGAGGTATTATTCGGTGAATAGGGGAGTTAGACAAATCAGAGAAAGAAGAAATTACTAGGAATGTTTTTAAGCAGATGAGCTCATGAGTTCATCTCATTAGAACCTGAGTTCAGCCCTTCCAGGGAACTGCGTAGAACATACACAGAGGTTCCCCACCTGGGGACTGAGGAGGCTGGGCTCCTCCTGACGGCAGGGGGACACTCCCAGAGGCATCATCAATCGCTCTCAGTACTTCTCCCCGGCAGTGAATGTTGAGAAAACCCTGAGGCAGAGAGTGCCTGCGGTGAGGGATTGCTCCAGGTCCTGGAATGATCAGTACCAACCCAGGGGGCAGGGCAGCAACAGAGTAACTCAAATTAAAGCTCTTTTCTGGCCTCCCTGCCACCTGTGAGAAGCTGTGTGCAGCCACAGAGTGACTGGAGGCTTGCAATCACTGAGGATAGATCTGAATTTGAATCCCAGATCTGCCAGTCAAGAGCCATGTGACCCAGAGGAAATTACTAATTTCTTGAGCCCCAGTATGGGTCAGCAACAATCATATCGTCATTGTATTTTGGGAATTCAGAGAGATATGGCAGGTGGGATGCCTGGCCCACTGGGGGCTGTTGCCTTGACAGTGTTAGGATGTGCCAGGTTCCCTTCTGGTGAGACCTGAGCGCACATCTCCTGCTGCAAACCCAGCCTTGGCTGTCGATGGCTCTTCCGGTTCCACAAAGTGCTCCTTCCCCAGATGGGCAATTTGCAGAAGGGCCCCAGCTTCTCCATGACACTTCATCCCACTCTCTTCTGGAAACAAAGTGTTTGTAACCTTTACCACCAGCAGAAAATCCTCAGGTGAAAACCCTCATGGCGTTTGAACAATAGAAACATCCCCTGCTGCCCCCTCTGGACTCAGGGCTCCAGGGTGCCCAGGATGGAAAATAGTGTTTCAGATGTTGTTGAATCAAAGGAGAAAATTGAATTAAGAATCCAGTGGTTAAGCAGGAGACAGAAAAGGGAGGTGGTTTTAAAGTAATGTTTAAATCATTAAATAAGAGAAGGAAATCTGACTTACTTATTAAAGTAAATGGTAGCACAGAAACATTTAAAGAGGTCTACAGTATGGAGTCGGGTCATCTGAAGCAGAGGGTGATGATGGGAATGGCATATGGAGAGTGACTTAGGGGGTGATTTCCACCGCCTTGTCCTCACCTACATCCCCGGCATCCAGCACAGCACCCAGGGTAGAACGTGGCCCACATAGAGTCCAGGGTGAATGAATTCATGGCTGCATTCTCCAGGGGTACCTCCTGAAGGATTTTTTTTTTTTTTTGAGACAGATTCTCACTATGTTGACCTTGGTAGAGTGCTGTGGCGTCACAGCTCACAGCAACCTTAAACTTTTGGGCTTAAGTGATTCTCTTCTCTCAGCCTCCCAAGTAGCTGGGACTACAGGCACCCACCACAATGCCTGGCTATTTTTTCGTTGTAGTTGTCATTGTTGTTTAGCAGGACTGGGCCGGGTTTGAACCCGCCAGTCCCGGTGTATGTGGCCGCCCCTAACCACTGAGCGACCAGTGCTGAGCCACTCCCAAGGGATTTTTGAAAGGGGAACAATGAAAAGGATTGGGACAGGCACTATCATCTGCAAATCAGTAGCGCATTCCCTCACTTTGTGCCTCACCAACCACTGCCCTCCTGTGCAGGGAAAATCATCGTCTCGCCAATCTGACGCTTGGTCAACTCTTCATCAATTCTACTTGTGACCTTCACGGTCTCCTTGTTGACCTCTACTTCGATGACAAAAACCTTTCAGCAAAAGAGATGCCTGTTCCATGAATGCCCTGGCATTCCATGCCTATGGAGCACCCTTGAACCCCTTCCATACACACACACTCACATGCTCCTGGCCTGTGGAGGTCCCAGCCCTTCTAGTCGATGAGCTTTTCCATCACCACCTTGGTGAACC
The DNA here is from genome assembly GCF_027406575.1 of Nycticebus coucang. Lineage (NCBI taxonomy): Eukaryota > Metazoa > Chordata > Mammalia > Primates > Lorisidae > Nycticebus > Nycticebus coucang. Next base: position 35,728,793 of record NC_069802.1, on the reverse strand, counting down.
TGCTGCTTCTCCTGTCAGTCCTTCCAGAATGAAGCTTGTCTTCTGTTGGGCTCGTGTGTCTCCTCAAGGACATCCCCGTTACTGCCATTACATGGCAGTCGCTCACCGCCATGTTCTGTCTTTTGCTTTTTAATAATCAAAATAAGAATCATGGGAATGCAAGCTAATACATTCCTTTTGGAAAGAAGTTTGGAGAACACTTAGAGAACTCAAAGTAGACCTACCATTCCATCCTGCAGTTCCTCTACTAGTTACACATCCAGATGACCAAAAATCATTTTACAATAAAGATATTTGCACCAGAGTGTTTACTGCAGCCCAATTCATAATTGCCAAGTCCTGGAAGCAGCCCAAGTGCCCATGGACCCATGAATGGATTAACAAATTGTGGTATATGTATACCGTGGAATATTATGCAGCCATAAAAAAGATGGAGACTTTACCTCTTTTATGTTTACATGGATGGAGCTGAAACATATTCTTCTTAGTAATGTATCTCAAGAATGGAAGAGAAAGTATCCAACGTACTCAGTACTATTATGAAACCAATATATAATCACCCACATTTTCAAACCAATGATAAAACACAAGGAGGGGAGAGGAGGGTGAAGGGAGGGGAGGGGGAAGGCCACATGGAGGGAGAGAAATGGTGGGACTTCACCTACTGTGCATAATGCAAGGGTACATGTCAAATCTATTAAGAGTAGAGTATAAATGTCTTAACACAACAACTAATTAAGTGAGGTGAAGACTATGTTAACCAGTTTGATGTAAGCATTCCAAATAGTATATAAAATCAGCACATTGTACCCTATAAATGCATTAATGCACATGGTTATGATTTAATAATAAAAAAAAAAGTCATATAGAGGTACACACATACTGTAAACATAAAATGAAACCCAGAGATGTAACATTGGTCTTCAGGTCTAAAAAATAAGACATGTCAAAGAAGATCTAAAACGCAGAGATATTCCATGTATGTGGGAAGGAAGACTCAATGTCATCAAGAGGCCATTTCTGCCCAACTATGCCTACAGCAGGCACCCAGATTTGAAGACCAGCAGGGGTCTTCAAACTTTTTAAACAGGGGACTGGACTGTAGTTTAACAAAAACACTATGAACAAATTCCTATGCACACTGCACATATCTTATTTTGAAGTAAAAAAACAAAACGGGAACAATTACAATCACACCGCCTCATGTGGCCCGTGGGCCGTAGTTTGAGGACCCCTGGCCTACAGATTCAACATAATCTTAATAGAAATTCCAGCAAATCATTTTGTGACAATTGACAGACTGATTTGAAAGTTTACATGGAGAAGCAAAAGACCCAGAAAAGCTGACAGAATGTTGAAATAGAGGAATAAAGGTGGTGGGGTGGCTCTATGTGACTTGATGACTTCTGATATTCGTGACAGTGTGGTTAGCAGAAGAATAGACAAACAGATCAGTGTAAGATAATAGAGAGCCTGAAATGAGCTCATGCCACACAGTCCACTGATCTTTGACAAAGGGCCAAAGGCGATGCAACGGAGAAAGAATATTCTCTTAACAAGTTGCATTAGGACAACTGAACATCCACATGGAAGAAGAAAAAAAGTAAAAACAGACCCAGCTCTTCCAGCTTTCACAGAAATTACCTCAAAATGTACCATCAACCTAAATGGAAAACTAAAACTCGAAAAGATAACGTTGGAGAAAATCTAGATGACCTTAGGTGTAGCCAGGACGTCTCAGATACCAGAAACATGATCCATGAAAGAAAAAAATTGATAAGTTAAATTTCATTAATTTTTTTTTTAAAGTTTATTCTGCAAAAGAAACTGTCAAGAGGATAAAAAGATAAACCAAAACCTGTGGAAATCTTTGAAAAGACATCTCTACTAAAGGACTGCTGTCCAAAGTATGCAAAGAACTCTTGAAAACTCAACAGTGAGACAGAAACCAAATTTGAAAACAGGCAACAGCCACCTCATCGATACGCAGATGGCAAATAAGCATATTAAAAGTCACTCCACCTCATATGTTATCAGGGAGCTGCAAATTAAAACACTTGGCTATCACTGCATGCCTACCAGAGGGCCCAGACTGGGAATAGTGACAACACTCAAGCCAAGTGGTGTGAAGACGGGGACACAGCAGGTGCGCTCAGGCACTGGGTGCAAATTCACAAGGGCAGGGCCATGTGGTGGACGTTCCTTACAAACCTGCATGTGCTCTTACCAGATGACTGAGTTAATGACCTCCTTGATTTTCACTCAGATGAGCTGAAAATTACGTCTACACACAAATTTGCACATATATATTTGTGCAAGTTTTACTTATAATTGGCCAAACTTGAAAGTAACCAAGATGGGTGGCGCCTGTGGCTCAATGGGTAGGGCACCGGCCCCATATACTGAGGGTGGCGGGTTCAAACCCAGCCCTGGCCAAACTGCAACAACAACAACAACAATAAAATAGCCCAGGCATTGTGGTGGGCGCCTGTAGTCCCAGCTACTCAGGAGGCTGAGGCAAGAGAATTGGCTAAGCCCAGGAGTTGGAGGTTGCTGTGAGCTGTGATGCCACAGCACTCTACCCAGTGCGACAAAGTGAGACTGTCTCTTAAAAAAAAAAAAACAGGAAAGAAAGTAACCAAGATGTTCCTCAATAGATAAATTAATAAATATGGGACATCCATATAATGAAATATTATTTTTAAGACATAGAAGAACATTAAATGCATATTTCTAAGAGAAAGAAGCCTATCTGAGATGGATACCGTGTGATTGCAACTTTGTGATGTTTTGGAAAGGGGAAAATGATGATGACAGTGAAATGAGTAGTGACTGTCAGAACCTGGGGAGAGGCTGATGAGTAGGGGGGCATGCGGGTTTAGGGTAGTGAGATGTTCTGACACTGTAATGGTGAATTCATGTCATCATACATTTGTCCCATTCACCACCAAGAGTGAACTCCAGCATAAACTGTAAACTGTGCACTTAATGTGTCAATAGTAACCCATCAAGTATAGCAAATCTATCAGATCCATGTAAGATATTAACAACAGGGGTCACTGAGATGGCCAATGTGTATACCTGGGGGCTCTCGGCCTTTCTGTTCACATTTTTAGTAACTCTAAAATGTCTCTAAAAATTAAAGTCTTGAAAACACTGCCATAGTGTTCACCAAAGAAGAGTCATGTGATCATGCTTCTGTAGCCCGAGGTTATTTTACATCTGAGCTTAATTAAGTAAATCAGTCCTCTGATAATTTATATTGTATATTTCATGACATTTGTAAAAGTCACACATAACTCAGAAGAGCAAAGAAGAAATAAAAATACATTTATCAGGAAAGGAAAGACCACTACCCAGATGTTAGTAGCATTAAGTCTGCTGAATGTTTGAGAAAGTAGTGCTTCATATTTCTCTGGAAACTATACATTTCTGACATTTAGTAAGGTAAAATCTTGTCTCACCAGAGTGTGGGTGTCCTCTCACCAAAGACTACATTTGCCCCAGAGTTTGTATCCCAGCACATACAGGAATGTCTCTGCGACACACATTATTTCAGTTGAGGGGTTAATTAATCCGTGGGGCTCCCCTGTCCAGGCATGCTTCAGCATTCACTGTTCATCCTTCTCTGTTTTATATTTGAGTTTAGGATCAATGGAGTAAGAAAGTGATTGAATAAGCAGAAATCTCCGTGACTGGACGAGAATGGTTGCAAGCAATGGGGGCCGTGGATGGACAACGTGAGCCAGGAAGCCTCTTCCCGAAGCCTGTCCGCCCGCCACTCCCCTGAGATCCCATCTCTTCTACAAAACAGACCATCCTTGAAGACTCATTTTCTTGTTCACAGTCAATCGGGTAATTCTTAATCCTTCATCTCTGTATCATTCTTTCAGCAAACTGAAGAGCTTTAAATCTTACAGCTAGACTCTTGCCAAAACAATAAAATAGATTTCTTTTTAGTCTTCATTTCAATTTAAACTGCTCTTTCTGACTGAATAAACCCCAGAGTTGAAGGTCGGCTATTTATAAACAACGTGACTCTCCTTTTCACAAGGAAACTCTATTTTTAGCTTTAGCAAGATTGCCAAGATTTTGTGCCTGTTAAAAGAAAATCATGCGGTAGAGTTGGTTTTTTTTACTAAAGAGTGGGACATAAAACCGGCTTCTAAAGAATTAAAGCATGTACTTTTCATTTTTTAAGTACTTTAAAAAGGCCTTGATAACTAGGTTATCTACTATAATGTTAAAGCTAGGAGGGAATTGAGAAATTGTCTGGTCTACCTCTTGTGTTCACTGGACATAGAAATTGAAGAAGAAACATTGTTCAAGGTCACTCAGCTCCCTAACATCAGAACTGGGATTAACACTGAAGTATTCTAGGCCGTTTCACCAAAAAACAACACAAACAAACAAATCAGTAACACTGAGTGAATGTAACTGCTCATGAGAAAATGTTATTGCTAAGTCACGGCTAAATACACAAAGGCGATTTACTCCCTTTCCTGGTCTTGGTGAGTAAAGGTTTTCAAACATTAAGACCCCTGAGTGGGCATCATTTTCCTAAGGGACAGCTTTAACATACATGTGAGTTGGGATATGTGTATGTATGGTGTTTCTTTGAGCCTTCCAGACATGTTAGCTATCTCTTTTTTCCTAGACTTCTAAATCAGGCATCCTCAAACTGCGGCCCGCGGGCCACAGGAAGCGGTGTGAATTGTATTTGTTTCCGTTTTGTTTTTTACTTCAAAATAAGATATGTGCAGTGTGCATAGGAATTTATTCATGGTTTTTTGTTTTAAACTATAGTCCGGCCCTCCAACGGTCTGAGGGACAATGAATTGGCCCCTTGTTTAAAAAGTTTGAGGACGCCTGTTTAAATGCTACAGTTGGGTTCATCCTTCTATGTGGGAGGTATCAACCAGTCTGGAGTTAACACTGGAACAAATTCACAGTCAGGTGAATGTTCATGTTTTCCCATCATTGCTACCTAAAATGATCTGAATGATGAGTTTCAAGTTTAAGCTTAGAGAGAATGAAGCTACTCTGGTTTTAAGCTCAACAAGACTAGGTGTCTACAGTTTATCAGAGCTCGCTCTGTCTGATGCGCCTGTTTAGTGACACGAAGACCCAGCTATTAGTGAGATGTCACCCTGACTCACATTTGCTTTACTCTTGTCCCCAGTGGTTGACAGACAGACGGAGCTGGGCAGAATGGGGTCTTAGCACTCCTGGGATCCTTGGACTAATTCCTCCTACCACCTTACTAGCAACTCAGCCTTTTATTGGATAACAATGAGCAGCTGTATTGTAAGGGGCACCATCTGAGCTGCTAAATTTATATTCTTTCTGATCTTCAGCAACCCTGCAAGAAATAAAAATCTGGGACTGAAAAGTGACTTTCCAGATTATTAGATGGCTCAGTGTTCTTACTTCCTAATATGAATGGATGGAAACAAAGATTGGCATTGATCAAAATGATAAATTATATTCAAACTTTAATTTACTTTTATCTTAGTTTATTACTTTAAATTTAACTTAATTTTATTTATTTTTTTTTTTTTTTTTTTTTTTTTTTTAATTTGGCCGGGGCTGGGTTTGAACCCGCAACCTCCGGCATATGGGACCGGCGCCCTACCCGCTGAGCCACAGGGGCCGCCCAAATTTAACTTAATTTTAACTGAGCTGACTCACCAACCACAGTCTAACAGCAAATCTAAAGTATAAAATTACTTATTTTTCAGCTGTAGAAATCAAGGCTCATGGAAATTGTTTGAGTTGTTCCAATTCCAACAGTTTGATAGACATAATGAAGGCAAAAACTCGGGGATTGCAACTTCTCATATAACTTTCCCATATCAGCAGGGCTCTGTATTTGTCTCGAGAAATGATTGATGTTCCTTTCAAGAAAATGCTTTTTAAAGACACACCCATTTGTGCATGGGTGTGCCTCCAGTTCTGGGAACACACTGCAAATAGGGTAATCAGACCATCACAAAGAGCCAGCTTAGTAAGAATGAGGAAGTCATTAAGATTTCGCTGTCCTGGCCCGGCCATGGCTGAGAATAAATAGCAGCCTTCTGTCAAGACTTCTGAAAAAAAAAAAAAAAAAAAAAAAAAAATCGGAGAAGGGGCTGTAGCTAAGGTCTTCTCAGCCCCAAGTCTTTCTTCCCAGAGGGAAGTTCATGTAACAGGTGAACCAAGGAATCCTTGTGGTCATCAAAGCCTGGGATGGGAAAAAGGACCAGCTGCTGTCAATCGGGGATTGATTCCAAGTCAATCACTTCAAAGCCAGTGGGCTCAATGCTGTTTGTTCCACCTGTAAAAACGGTACAAAACCAGAAATGTTTAAATGTATATCACTATGGTGGGTAACTGTACCCAGCTCTGTCACCGTGGTCATCTGAGACACAGTGACAAATTACAAGCCTTTTGATGAGATCACTCAAAAACTGCAGTGAGTCTCCACTGTGTATGCAATCCCTCCAAGAGTCAAGATCTTTACAATTTTATCTTTCATAAATGTAGATGTTTAGGTAAACTCTTTACCTATTAAGGAAACTTCAACTTTTTATGTACATGCATAATGTTTGCACACAAAGTCAATATTGTGATAATACACTTGGTGAAGTCAGACTTGCAAGAAATGAGAACTCCATAAATGAATTAGAACTCTGTAAAAATCTCTACACAATTTATACCCCTAGTATTGAATTAGAACTCTGTAAAAATAAATTAGAACTCCCTAAAAATCTCTATGGAATTTATACCTCTAGTATTGGAAATGATACAAAGATAAAATACCTAGTGTAGCAAATCTCTAGATAACCCTCTACCCAATCAAGCTGACACTTAAAATTAAGGTCACAAGTCCACCCCTTGTCAAATTAGGACCCACATGCATCTCATTAAATCATGCTTAATTTCAAAATTCAAAAAAAATAAGCAAGGTAACAATCCCACTTAACAGGATGCCATTATCTGGTGACTGTGATTGTTAGGATTTTTAGATGTCAAGGGATTTGGTGTTTGGGGATTTTGACATTGAGATTATTGCATTTAGAACTGGGTCTTTCCAGATTATGATCCTAACTCCATCCCAGTCAATATATAGAATTATGAGAGATAATACAATTATACTTGGTTTTTAGACCACTAATTTTGGGATGATTTTTATGAAGATATTTGGAATAGGCTATAATTCCAAGAGTGAGGTGAGGTGCTGCACCAGTTTTAAAAATTAGCATTGGCTTTGAAATGAATCAAGCAACTGGAAGAAGCTGGAGGGTCCTCAAGGAATGTGCTAGTAAAAGCCTAAAATATTTCAAGAGGGCTATCGGGGACGGCCTATAGGAAAGTAAGGATGATGTTTCAGGAAGCTGTCGGAGAGAGAGGAGGCATGGTGATAAAAGTCTGACAGCGCTGACCTGTGGTGAAGTCTCAATCAGGAACTGCAACTCCGGAGCCTCAAAGATCTAGCTAAGAAGATTTCCAGCCAGTTTGTTGATAAAAAGTTAAATATAAAGAATTCTGGGCATGCTGAATATCAAATTAAAGTTGTTTCTCATTCCCAGCCTCTCCAGACAGCAAATGATTCTAAAATTAAAAATGACCCTGGTTAAAGATCAAACGCAGGGCAGGATGTTCTGTGACCTGGGAATGATTTCAGCAGTGCCTCCTAAGACCTTCAGGGAAATAAAAATCCTCCAAGGGTCTTAAGGTAACAGTTTCTAGAGCTGCTTTATTAAGCAACAGGACTTCTAAAACTTTTAAGGTCATTTTCTAAAACAGCTTCATAAGAAACCCAAGGTAGAGAAAGGAAGAACTTTTCTAAAGGAAGTTTGTGATTTTGCTTTGTCTAATGTGGTGAACCAACAAAAGAGTCATTAAAAATGCACAAAGGATGGAAAATAAATTTCAAGAAGCATCACCTGCTTAGTTAAAAATAAAGACAGAACAAATGAAAAAGTATATTGGGAAACAAGCCAGGATGTCTAGTAGCAAAGTCAAATTTCCTATGGACAAGGATGAAAGATTCATGGGAAGGAACCAAGAGCCTGGGGTGTAGAGTGAAGTCTAGGAGAGAGGCTTTCAGAGAGGAGCAGAGATCCCGGCCGCTGGATTCCAGAATTGCTATGGGCCAGAAACTGTGCCTTTCGTCTCCCCACTTTTCCGACAAAAGCGTCAAGAGATGTAATTCTGAACGCAACATGTCTATTGCAACAAGATTTGGGAGCCTGATGCCACCGCCTTCGCGTCTCTGGAGCAGAGAACGCAGGGCCTGGGAGGGCAGTGGAGAGGCTCGCGGAGGCTCTGGGGAAAACTCCTCTCCCTGCAGATCTTGAGTGGAGTCTGGAGCCATCTCGATATGTCCCTGACGTCCACTCCTACCACCCCACAGCAGAGGAGAGTATGAAAAAGTTAACCTGATCATAATGTGATTCTGAAATAACAGAAAAGGAAAGTCACCTCGAGTCTTAGTGTGGCCAGAAGAAGCTCAGTCCAGATATTTGCTGGCTCCCTGTGTTCAGATCACTTAAAGATTTGATGCATTTGACACACACACGCACACACACTCACACATGCACACACAAACATACACGTATACACACACCCATCTTTTTTTTTTGCAGTTTTGACCAGGGCAAGCCTTGAACCTGCCACCCCCGGTATATGGGGCCGGCGCCCTACCTCTTCAGCCACAGGTGCCGTCCCCACACACACACGCACATCTTTCAACCTACAAGTCCCTGGACATTGTAGGTTGCTGGCGGGATCACTGAGGTTGAGTCACCCACTCCCGCCTGTTCCTAGTGTGGACTCTACCCTCCAAGCTGCCGCACCTCTGTTCCCCACAGTCACGGAAGCAGCCGAGGAAGGTGAGGTGGGCGGGGCAGGAAGCTGTGTCAGGTAACTGAGGAAGCTGAGACAGGGCACTCAGGGATCAGAGGGGCTGGGCTGGGCCATCTAACGCGGGAAGTGCTGAGTCATGGGACTCTGAGCAGTGAGAGGGGCTCATCCTCCACACAATTGAGGCCTCCAATCTCTGGCTTCTTGACACTCTGACCTTGCATAACACACATGTTTGGTTTATATGATTCAGCTCTGTGTGCTGGCAAATAATGACGTTATGATCATGATGATGTTGGTAATAGTGATTATGAAAGAAGGAGAGCTAGAACATGACAGCAAGCTGAGTGACGAGGGGGAGAGGAATGTGCTTTCTTCAGTTACATCGGATTCTTACCAAAAGCATTCCTATTTTTTTCTGCCACATGTTTCTTAGAAGCAAACCAACAATGTGTTAAATGTATAAGAAAAGTATTTATCTTTGAACCTTCCCAACAGGTTTTGGGGGGCGGTTTGAACATATCATTTTAATTTTAAGTGTTCACTTCAGAACCTCGGACCTGACTGTTATTAAGACCAGATTCACTGTCTTTCACATATCTGCCATAGACTTTTGGGATGCCCTCCATTTTCAGTGTTACTATTGATCGTTGTGAACTCCGAATTGGAGCAGATAATACCATGTATTATTCCCATGTTGCAGATAAGAACTCTGAAACTCAAGATAGAAGGGAATTGTCAATAAATTAATAATGATCAGACCTACTAGGAAGGATCTTGTGGGAGTTTCCTTCACTCCCTGTCTAATGTTTTCTTGAACCTCACTTCACTGGCCCAGTGGGTTCACCCTCCACCTAAATAGGTTATGTTCAGATTCCTGTGTTCTGAGGAAAACCAGTCCACAGAGCCAACTTGGCTATGGAAGGCTCTCAGTCAGAAGGCTAAGTCTCATTCAGAAATATACTACAGGAAACCAAAGTCAGCAAGGGTTAGTAGGAAGAACTGCACATGGAAACCATCTGAGACAACGGTGGACTTGACCTAGCTCTGCCTCCAATGGCTTATGCAATCCTTGGGAACTCGTGTGCCTCAGGCATGTGGGGAAGCCCTGTCCTTCTGTCTGGCACTCTGGCAGAGCTAACAAATGGGTGTGGGTTTTGAATGAGACGGCATGGCCGAGACTTTTGTAACCCTAAGGAGTTGTGATGCAGCAGGCCTGTGCACCTGCGAGGGTCAGGTGGTCCTGAGCCCCCCACTCCATAGTGGAGGAAAAGCCCCCGGTCATTATTAAATGTCTTTCTCACCCCTGGTGGCTTCTTTTTCCACATTTCCCTTCCTGAGTGCCATGCCCAGGAGGAAACAATTACAGGTGTGCCCCCGCTGCCACCAGAGAGAAAAGTGGGAGTCCCCCCTGGAGCTCGTCACCCGACTCAGGACCCTGCCAGTCACTCCTTCATGAATCCGTCCACTTCTCATGTGTTTAATGAAAACCTACTCTGGAAAGAGCGAGTATACAGAGATAAAAACCAAGTTTCTGCCTCACAAGTCGAGGTCCAGCAGGAGAGGATGCGCGTGGGTGAGCTGCTCACGTGGTGCAGGGTGTGTGTCTGTGGGTGGCTGGGGGCGCACTGTGTGCGTTTCAGGATGAGCCTTGATGGGATGGTGGGACACAGCTCATCACATTGGTGAAGGTCTTCCATGGAATCTGCTGGAGAATCAGAACAGTCCGGATAAAGCAGGAGGAAAAGGAGCCCAGTAGAAAGTAATTCCTGCTGCTGCTTTTTTTTTTTTTTTTGCAGTTTTTGGCTGGGGCTGGGTTTGAACCGGCCACCTCTGGGATATGGAGCCAGCGCCACCCTCCTCCTTTGAGCCACAGGTGTCACCCCCTGCTGCCTTTTAACAAGTAGTGATGAGGCCTGAGCAGCAGGGGGGTTTCTGCTCACCATGCCCTTGAACCCCCGCAAGCTTCCGCTGGTTATAGGAACCAGAACAGAAGCGCATTCCGGTGTGGTAACTACTGGGTTGCTCAGCTGGTGAATGGCCAGGACCTGTAACCAGGTCTCTGTGAAGTCCGAGGCCCTGGTATTAAAAACTCCCAGGTTCAGACTCCTCACAGCGGCTTGTCTAGAATCACACGGTTACAAAGTGGCTAAGCTGAAATTATACCCAGTTCTGTCTGGTTCCAGATCTTGTTCCTTCAGTTTCCCGTTGTTCTGAAAACACATGTGAAATACGAGGATTGGGGACGAGAACCATTCTGTTCATTTGCCAGCGTTGCCATGACAAAGCACCACAGACCAGGCAGCATAAACAACAGAAATGTGTTGGTTCACGCTCCAGAAGCCAGAAGTTCCAGACCAAAGTGTAGGTAGGTTTGGCTTTTCCCAAGGAACGGGAGGGAAGGCTCTTTCCTTGCTTCTCTTTATGCCTTTGGATGGCTGTTGGCAGGGTGTGACATCCTCAGCCAGGAGGCGTCGTCACCCAGGTCTCCACCGTCCCCTCAGTGAGACCCTCCCTGCAGGTCTGTCTACATTTCCCCGTGTGACCCCATCCTATCAGATCAGGGCCTGGTCTGCCCCAGTCTGACCTTTGACCTCACCTGAACCAAATGCATCTGCAGTGACTCTGTCACCAAGGACAGCTGCAGTCTAGGGTGCCGGCTATTAGGCCATCAACACAGGAACTGCGGGGATACAGTCTGGCCTCCACCAGTCACCCCCTATTGTCAGGTATCCGATGCTTCTGGAGAGGTTGCGGGAAAATCAGGCTAAGAGACAAATGTGGGCTTTGGCTCCACACATGAAAGCAAACAGATTTGTCTCTTTGCACAGAGAACATTCAGGCTGCAGTCCTGGGCTGCTGCTGCTTCTAGGAGAAAAGGAAACTGTCCTGAAGCACGGGGCAGCCTTCCCGCCCCTCCCCGGCACCCACGGGAACACCAACGAGACAACTTGATGGACAGAGATTACGCATAAATGACCAGGAGGGGTGGCGAAGCTGGCCGGCTCGCCCTCTGCACAGAGGGTCCTCCAGGGGGCCATTCCCAAGAGTGCCTGCCAGGCCCAACCCCGGGCCACCTGTGTATCTTGAATCATTCATTAGCAAGTGTCCTCATCTCAACTTGCACAACACAGTGTCTTAAGCAAGTGGGAACTCTCTCCGGAGAAGTGGCACGGTGCCTCCAGCAATGATGTGTGTGAGACAGACAGTGAGCAGGTCCAGGCTGTGGGGCAGAGAGAACTAATTAGAGTCCTCTGGAGCAACACCCCGGCTTTTTGCTGTGAGGATGACGTCACCCCGTATCACCCCTCATCCCTGTCCCCGCAGAAGCCCTCGCTTCCGAGCTGGATTTGACTCACTGTCATTATCCTCAGAACAGACTCTCACAGCTTTCTCTTGCAGACGGTTACATACTGGGGTTAATTTTAGATATCATCAACTGGGAGTTTATTTTGGATTCTAGAAGTTTACATTTAGGTCTCCTAAAATGCACAACCTGCAGAAGTATGTGGGTGAGGGAGAGAGATGCATCAACTCTCTTTAATAACTCTGAATATGAGGTATTTTGGAATATTTTCAATAGATTGCTAATTCTGTGCAAAAATGAAAATGAAATTTTAAAGCCAAAGAACTTATGGATGATTTTGCAGAGTTATTTTGCTTTTTGCCACATTCTTCTTGCTTGAGACTTTCTTTTTTTTTGTTTTTGAATGTTTTGGTATGGGTTCATGAGGGAGAACATTATTTGAAGTATACATAACAAAAGCTTGAGAGAACACGAATAATAAGTCATTCACTCTGGAACTTTGTTATTATAAGTACAAGCAGGGACCTCTACCCTCTGAAGTAAATACAGGTTGGGAAACTAGAGCTTGGACACTGGGAAATTAAGACAAAATGAAATACACAGCAAAAAAAGTGCTAAGGTGAGCGCACCTGGACCCAAAGCAGCTGAGTGACAGAAGATCCTCTGCTCTGCTGCAGAGGTGCCGGCACAGCTCCACTTGGCGATTGTTATTAATTGTCAAGCTCCCAACACTGCCCCTAAGACAAGGGATAAGAGGGAATTATAATTTTTTATCTTAATTTTTATTAAATCATAACTGTATACATTTATAGCATGCAATGTGATGATTTGATATACAATGTGGAATGCTTAAATCAAACTGATTAACATGACCATCACCTCACTTATTTATTTTTTGTAGTAAGACATTTATAATATACTCTCTGCTGTTTTGAAATGTACCCTTGCATTGTGCACATTAGGCGAGATCCCACCAAATACCCTCCTTCCACTCGCCCTCCCCTCCCCTCCTTGTTTCTGGCCTATATTTGTGTTTTATCATTCATGTGAAGGCGTAAGTGATTATATATTGGTTTCATAATAGCATTGAATACATTGGATACTTTTCCCCCCATGCTTGAGATACTTTACTAAGAAGGATATGTTCCAGCTCCATCCAGGTAAATATAAAAGATGTAGAGTCTCCATCTTTTTTTATGGCTAAATAGTAATTGAAGCAACACCAAAAATATATTACTGGGATCTTAACAAGTTAAAAACCTTCTGCACAGCTAAGGGCACTGCAAGTAAAGTAAACAGCCTTCAGAATGGGAGAAGATTTTTGCAGGTTATGATTCCAACAAAGGTCTGATAACTAGAATGTCCAGAAAACTCAAATTAATCAATAAGAAAAGAACAAACCGCCCCATTTCTTTGTGGGCAAGAGACTTGAACAAAAACTTCTCTGAAGATGACAGGTGCATGGCCTACAAACACATGAACAATGCTCATCATCTTTAATCATCAGAGAAATGAAATCAAAATCACTCTGAGATATCACCTAACTCCAGTCCACTTCACAAAATCCCAAAACTGCAGATGCTGGCATGGATTTGGAGAGAAGGGAACAGTTCCACACTGCTGGGGGGAATGCAAACTAATACAGCCTTTTGGGAAAGACGTATGGAGAATTCTCAAGGAACTAAAAGTTGATCTACCATTTGGTTCTGCAATTCCATTACTCGGTATCTACGCAGATGAACAAAAACTATTTTACAACAAAGACATTTGCCCCAGATTGTTTACTGCAGCCCAACTCATAATTGCCAAGTCGTGGAAGCAGCCCAAATGCTGTGGCTCTTCAATGGTGATTTTTTGCCACATAGATACATTATATTGTGTGTGACACACACGTGTGTCATATGTTAACCTCTAAAGCTTTATTTTATTTTTGGTCATCATATGAAACAGCACTGGCTGGGCTTGCTGTGCTCTGCTCTTGATGACCATCTATCTTACAGGTTGGGTCAGTTTCTCAGGTATTTGGAATGAGAGGCTCGGAGAGATGGTTAACTTGCCTCAGGCTGTTCAGCAGAGACTGGCAGGGCTGGCAGGCTTCCCCGTCTCAGGCTGGTGCTGTGTCCTTACCCACTGCCCCTCAGGGTGGGCATGGTCCCCAGCTGGTGCTCTCTGAGAGTGCTCTCTCCTGAGCACCCCTGACGTGGAGCTGCGGGAACCTACCCGATGGGTGGGATTGTTATGGTAGCAGAGAAAGTTAAAATGCCGATTCCTCCGCCCTGCTCCTCCAAGTCATAATCTTTGGGGGAGCGGCCTAGGAAGGCGTGTTCTCTGAACACACCCCACGAGCTTGGGATGACTGGGCAAGGACGTGATTCACAGACACAGCAGGGCGAGTATGAGACTTGGATTTCATGAGTGTCTGGGGTTTTCTTCTGGCTCTGTCATTAACTTTTTTTTTTAGCAAGACAATTCGTTTCTCTGGTCTTAAGTCTGCTGCACTTGTAAAATAAGAACAAAAATTATTTCCTTGCGAGGATAACATGATACCATGATGTTGAGCATCTGAGAACACTTTAAAACCTGTAACAAAGGGTACATGAGCTATTAGTATGACTGAAATGTCAGACTTGGAGTGAACTTTTGCTTATTGAATCACATTTTTCCCCCCCAATAAGTTCTACCATTTCAATGAAGTGTTCAAAAGGGGAGGAGAAACCTTAGCTTTGCCATGGTGTAAGAATAACATTTAAGAATGGCTTAATACTGAGCCTAGCGAGGATTTATTTCTTACGGTTCTGTAGTCTACGCACTTTCCATCTTCCCTCACACTTTAGCAAGGAGTTCATCACATTCAGAATAAATCCACTTGCACTTTGCATGTATTTTAAATATCTATCAAAACAAATAGAACCAAGTCAACAAATATTTCTCCTAACTCTGCTGCCTCCCACAGTTTCACTAGCTGTAGTCACATTTAACCTTCAAATGGCAGGTCCAGGGTCTCCTAATTCCTGCGTCGATCTTGGCAAAGCCTGACATTAAGGTGGGAACCTTGGCAAGATGGGATCTGGAATTGATTCCTGTCCAAGTCCAGAGAAGTGATGTTCATTTCCCTGGTGGGACTGCACAGGAGTGAGGCCCTCTGCCTGGTTTCTGAGACCATCTCCCCACCTGCCTCCAAATGTGCTTCTCTTAGGTTTCTTGATGCATCCTTCAAATTTTGCCTGAATATAATATAAATTTCTTGGGTGTGGCTCTGACCTCTGTTCCAGCTCTCGTCACCCCACTTCTCTAAAGCATACCACCCCTTCTTTAACTCCAGCATCCCCTTGGTGGGATCCTTCTGCAAACCACATGGGCCACGTTGAACAGCCTCATCTCAAAGACCAGACTTCTCTCTCCAAATTCCTCTGGACTCTGTCCTTCCCTGGATCACGTCTCTTACCATGTACTCAAGTTTATGGCTTCACCAATTCTTCTCACTCCTGTGTCATTGCTAATTTTCTTTATTCATGGCGCATACAAGGATGTAGTATCATCGTGAAACAACAGAACAAAATCTTGATTTCTTAGGCCTTCTGGCTGCAGTCCCATTTTACTGTGTGTGTTTTTGTTGTTGTTGTTTGTTTGTTTGTTTCTTTTTGAGACACAATCTCACTTTTTCACCCTGGGTAGAGTGCCATGGTGTCATCATAGCTCACAGCAACCTTAAACTCTTGGACTCAAGTGATTCTCTTGACTCAGCCTCTCAAGTAGCTGGGACTGCAGGTGCCTGCCACTATGCCTGGCTAGTTTTTCTATTTTTAATAGATATGGGGTCCTGATCTTGCTCAGGCTGGTCTTGAACTCCTGAGCTCAAGCAATCCACCTGCCTTGGCCTCCTAGTGTACTGGGATTATAGGTGTGAGCCATTGTGCACGGCCCTTACTGCATTTGTTTACAGTCAAATCTTTAAAAAATGTTTTCTTTATTTATGCCTTATGCTTACTGCTCCTTTTCTGTTCTTGAATCTATTATCCTACCAAGTTACAAAATACTCCTGTTAGTCTGTCCCCACTGTCCTTCCTGTCACTCACATCAGCAGGTAACAGTCAATCTTCTCCACGCGCCCTCTGCCAGCAGCCGGCCCAGGATCCATCCCACCCGACACCGTTGTCTTTATTTAGTTCTGAGGGTACCACGCTCACACTGTATTAATGCATAATTGCTCCACCACCATTTATTGAAAAGATCAGCAATTCTCCACAAAACTATCTTACATGTTTTGAAGATGACTTCATCAGAGATAAGTAGATCCATCTCAATTCCATTGATCATATCTCTATGCTTTACCCAGAACTCACCAAAATCTGACCAAATGCCAGATATTTTGGTTACTTTCATCAACATTTGTACTTCTCAGCGTATATATTGATATGTTTTTACCTAATAAGAAAGAGCTTATCCTTCCATGCCATTGTAAATAGTATTATTTTGTAAATTTCTATTTCTAATTCTTCACTGCTGGTACAGAGAAATGCGGTTCATTTTTCTACTCTAACCTTGTATCCTATGACCCTGCTAAAATCATTTATTATTTCTAATAGCTATTTATAGATTCTTTGGGATACTTTTTTTCCTTTCATGTAGACAGCCATGTTGTCTGCAAAGAGACATAGGTTTACTTATTCCTTTAAAATTGGCATGGCTTTTCTTTTCATTTCATTTTGTTTCCTTTCTTTTTTTTATAATTGCATTTGGTGAAAACATCAGTAGGATGTTAAATAGGAATTGAGAACAGACACTCATATTTGCCTTTCACTGTTTTGAAAGATGTTAGCTGAGGGCTGTGGGTGCTCTATCAGATTGGTAGAGTTTGCTTTAATATATAGAAGGGTGGGGCCTTGGTGCGTGCCACACCTCCTGGGGGCAAGACATGATTGCAAGAGGGACTTTACCTAACAAATGCAATCAGTGTAACTTGGCTTATTGTACCCTCAATGAATCCCCAACGATAAAAAAAAAAAAAATACATAGTTTGATGAAAGTTTTTTTTTCCTTTTTTTTTTTTGCAGTTTTTGGCCAGGGCCAGGTTTGAACCCACCACCTCCAGTAAATGGAGCTGGTACCCTACTCCTTTGAGCCACAGGTGCCACCTTGATGGAAGTTTTTTTTTTTTTTTTTAACACAAATGGATGTTAAATTTTACAAACTGAGGCCGGGCGTGGTGGCTCACCCCTGTAATCCCAGCACTCTGGGAGGCCAAGGAGGGCAGATTGGTTGAGCTCAGGTGTGGGAGACCAGCCTGAGCAAGAGCAAGACCCTGTCTCTAAATATAGCCAGGTGATTTGGCAGGTGCCTTTAGTCCCAGCTACTTGGGAGGCTGAGGCAAGAGAATCTCTTTAGCCCAAGAGTTAGAGGTTGCTGTGAGCTATGACATCACAGCATTCAACCCAGGGACCGAGTGAGACTCTGTCTCAAAAAACAAACAAATAAATAAATAAAATAATTTTACAAACTGCTTTGTCTTCATTTCTTGAGATAATCAATTTTTTTGTAATTAGTCAACTACCCTGTTTCCCCGAAAATAAGACATCCTCTGAAAATAAGACCTACTCACAGGAAAGATAAGACGTCCCCTGAAAATAAGACCTAGCGCATCTTTGGGAGCACACCTTAAAATAAGACTTATTTTTGGGGAAACAGGGTAATGTGGCAAATTACATTGATTGACTGTCAAGTGTTGAATCAAACTTACATTTCTGAGGAAAACTACCTCAGTCATAATATGTATTGCATCTATTGCTGGATTTATTTGGTAGCATTTTGTTGAGAGTTTGTGCGTCTGTTCTGAGAGGCAATGGCCTGTTTTAGTCTAGGCTCTTTAGGGAAACGGAGATATTTTAATTTAGTATCTTTAAAATAGAGAGCATCCCTCAATAATTGAAAGACTTGGGATGACATAAAGATTTGATTGATTCTAGGCCCTTGGGGTGTGGGATGCTCAGCGGTCTCAGGGAGGTCTGTGAGCTCATGGAGGAGTGGGTTTGGCTTATAGGACAGGGCATTGCTGGGTCCAGGACATTACCTGAACAGATTTTTCAGGCGGAGTTTCAGTTAATGAGTTTAAAGTAAGCATGTACAAGTCCCTTAGACATGTAGTGACTATAAGAGGGTCACTGTGGCCTATCTGGAAAGGCTGTAAGGGGCTCCATTGGCCATGCACGTAGGGTGTATCTAACTGGCCCCTAGGGAGGTGGTCACCAGCAGCAGCTGTGTAAGACAGAGAGCTGTATCAACACAATGGGAACCAGGAGGAGATAAGAGCTAAGAATGGTGTCACCATGGAGTACTATTTGGCTATAAGAAAAGATGGAGACTTTATATCTTTTGTGTTACCTTGATGGTGCTGGAACACATTATTCTTAGTAAAGTATCTAAAAAATGGAAAAAATACATTCAATATACTCAATACTAATACGAAATCAATATACTCAATACTAATACGAAACCAATATATAAACAACCATATGCCCACAAGAAAGAAAAACACAAGTGTAGTCAACCCAGGGGGAAGGAAGAAGAGGAAGAGGTGGGGAAGGACGGAGGGTGATGCGTGGGCTCTCACCTACTGTGCACAATGTGAGGGTGTTCAGCAGGCCCCCCGGGTGAAGGGCTCAACTATGACTTGAACTTTACCTTAGAATTGAAAACAATGTGACCGAAACATCTGTACCCTCATATTTATTTTTAGTAAAAAACAAATAAATACAAATATGTGAAAAATCCAAAAATAAATAAAGAAAGAACTGTGTCAAGGGATACAAAGCTCTGCTTCTGGAATAGGAAAGTTAAGCAAAATTCATGCCGAAGCAACATAGAATTCTCAAAATTCATTACAAGGACCACTAGGCTATAGACAGATAGATTAGAAGATTTATTATAGGAATTGACTCCTATTGGCCAAGACATCTCACCATTTGCCTTCTGAAGCTACAGAACCAGGAAAACCTGGTTTCCATAACTGAGCCCAAGGCTGCAGGTGTGAGAGCCCCTGAGAGAGGAGGGCACCATTGAAGTCTCAGAGTCTGTGGGCAGGAGAAACAGGTGCTTCAGGGCCTGACAGCAGGGAAAGGGGGATGTCCCCAGAGGACTCACTCTTCCTGTGCAGTGTTCCTTTACTCAGGCTCTCGGGGGGTTGGATAGCACCACTCATGTTGATGCTGGCGGGTATTCTTTACTCAGTCTGCTGACCAGGAACACCTTCCCTACTACCTGAGGAGTAACGTCTTACCAGCTATCTGGGCATTCACTAGCCCAGTCAAGTTGATTCATAAAATTAACTATCACGTGGTCACATGGCCTGTAATTTTTTTTATTGAAAATATCTTTGTCTATTTACAGGGTATGTACCTAGTTCCTGGAAGAACTTGATTAGAAGTAATATTTATTCCTTAAATATTTTGTAAATTTGTCATTCAAGCCACTTGGGAAATGGAAGCAAAAAACAAACAAAAAAGCAAAGCACATAAAATAAAGTGAATCTGTTTGCCAGGGAGCTCAAGCCAAAATAAGTTCAGATTGGAAATTCTCCATAATCCATACCTACTATATCAAAACATTATATTGTACACCACAAATACATAAAATTATTAGATGCCAATTAAAAGAATAAAATAAAAAGAAAAGAAAGAAAAGCCCTAAAACCCAAAGAAAAGAGAGAAAATGTTTACCTTGATTGGTCTGTCAGGGGCTTTTTGCCCAATTTTGAAATTACTGGTGTGGGTAGTGAATACACTGGCTTTGGCACAGGACACATTCCTCCCAGTACAGGAGCCAGTCTCACTTGAAAAACTAAATTAAGAAAAAAATATTTCTGATGATAAAAAATAGGGCCTGGTTCCTACAGGAAGGGTGAGTGAATGCTGAATGGCACAAATGGATGTTTCCATAAATTTCCAAGTTTCTTTCCTCTCAAACTTGTAGAACTGGGGGCCAGGGTGTGGAAGTCACAGGGGAGCAGGGAGATCTATTCTCATAGTAGAAGGGACTCAATAGCAATCAGAATGCTCTAAGTATGGAATAGATTTCATTAAAAAGTGGTGAGCTCTTCATCCCCAGCAGCACTATATAAAAGATTGATGATTGCCTTCAGAGATATAGTTGATTCAATCAGAGGAAAAACATACTTTCATGTCAGCTAGATTTCATTACAACCCACAGTTGCTATGATTCTGTGTTTCAAACGTATCCCAAGTCAGTGTAAAATTACTCTATAAAGAAATTATCTGGTCAAAAATTTTTGTAGATATTCAGCGACAAGGCTACTTTAGAGCAGGTTGGATGGGGAATGATGCTGGAAATAAGATTGAGCCTGGGTTTGGGAGTTACTGTAGACTTTGTAAGTAGAGACAGATGAGGCCTAAGGTAGGAACATTAAACATGTATCAGTGGGTGACAAGAACTTGCCCAGCACTTAACACAATATTGACATTTGGGAACAACAAATAAAACCAATTGGCTGAGAATGGTAGCTTGTATGGGAACCAAATTATTGGGAGAGAAAATATTTTGATACTAAGTTGGAGAAGGCCTTGAGTGGAATAACAATTGATTTCTTCAAATGTTTCAGTTTCTGATGGGAAAAAATTAAGGAAGGTAGATGCATGGAATGGTATTTTTGAAGAAATATTTTGATTCTCCCATATGTGTCCAAGAATACTTAACATATTGATTCAGCACGGTCTCGTGTTCATCGTATTTACATGTTGGAAAGAAGCATTCCCTCTGCAATGATGTACAAGACATTTCGAATAAGAAGTATGATTTTATTCTACTTATTTTATTTATTTATTTATTTTTTGGAAACAGAGTATTGCTCTGTCACCTAGGCTACAGAGCTGTGGCATCATCAGAGCTCACTGCAGCCTCAAACTCCTGGGCTCAAGTGATCCTCCTGCCTCAGCCTCCCCAGTGGCAGGAGCTGCAGGTGCCTAACCTATTCTACGTTTAAAGTCTACATATATCTAGAATCCACATTTACTTTGAGCTTTTAATTATTTTTTTTCATCCTCGAGACCATTTTTGAGATTTCTGTTTGTTATTAATCTCTGGTAATTAATGATAGGATATGGACTCCAAAAATTTCCTTGTTAACATACAACTCCATTACTTTGTGACTCAGCAAATATGACTGTAATAATTAATGAGTCAGGTACTTTTATCTTGGCTACCAACTTTTTTTCCTAATGCCCACAGACATAAATGTTTGCCTCCTTTATTGTAGGCATTGCAGTGGATTTTTGTTTTGATGCCTTAGCAAATGTCTTTGTTTCACTTGGGAATGGAGTGAGTTAGATTCTAGGAGATTCAAGAACTATGTTGCATTCACTGCTGTTTCCTCTCCAGCGTTATTTCTTCTTGAACAACAATTTTGTAAATATTTGCATAAAGACAAGGATGAAAATGAGGTGTGGCTTTAAGAAGAGGCAGACTCTGAAAAGACATTGTAGGTAGAGGACGACCATTAATGGTATTCCTTATTTAACACTGGATTTGGTGCTGAGAAGGTATTGCAGACAGGTTACTGAGGGTACAACCCTAACACCAGAGGTCAAGTCCTGGCTTTGCCTGATGACTCAGGATCTCAAGTACAGTACACTACTGATCCTAATTACATACCAGTTTTGTTATCTGTAAAGCACAGAGACTAACGCTATCCCCATCTCATCACAGGAGTATTGTGAGGCTCAGAATGCAATCTTTCAAGTGCAAGCTCTAAATAAACATGAACCAAGTTAAGAGAAGCTTTTCATATGAAAGTCATGTAGTATTATGCACACAATTTAACAAACAAAACCACTGATGAAATTGGTACAAAGCCCATAAGCCAAAAGAGACTGGCTGGCATGCGTGAATTCCAGCAGCCTCGCTTCTGAAGTATTCCAAGTGGGATGAACAGAGATAGCTGCAACTTTTCAGCTTCATCATCACACATCCTCCAAAGTGTTCAAGGAAACCAAAGCACAGTTGACGAATACTGCTGATTTCAGAATGCAAATGTATTTGTTTTGGCACAGGGGAAGAAGATGAATGAAGAGTGAAAATAAAAGAGTCCATTTCTTCTGTAAATCTTCTAGTGATCTTACAACAATGAGGACTTTGTCTCCTGGGGAGATACGGTTCTTAGGAGGAAATATGAAAAGGAAAAATTAAAGGGAAGGGAAAATAACACAAAACTTGATAACCTTGGGGATCTGAGATGTGTCCTTATTCTTGGCTCTGTTTTATTTCTTAATTATTGTTTTCATTTCTATTTTTTTCTATAGTATGTTTTCTGGAACAAAGCCTGGCTTTTTACAATGTAGGCCCTCAATCAATATTCAGTGTAGAATATGTGGTGCTAAGCATTCTTGCCTAGCAATTTTGCAAATTATTTTAAGTCACTGTAAGGTAACCAAAGGCAGGATTTGGGAGAAAAATAGATACTTTTTCTAAGGAATATGGGCAAGAGTCGTAAACAAAAACCTTTCAAATCATAGAGTTTGGCATTATGAACCCATGTATGATATCTGATCATTATTTAGATCTGTTTAAGATCGAATCACCCATTAATTGTGAAGATGAATACGCATCTCACTTCCTCTAAACATTGTTTTTGATGCCAGAGGTATTATTTTTATTTTAGCATGAACATTAATGCATAGCACAGTAGATGTAAAATAACAAGCAGCCAGAGATAGCTACGATGCCTGTGCCTGGGAGGCAGGCAGACGGGTCCAGACCCAGAAACAGCAGCATCTATGGCTGTTGGAAATTTTATGCTGTGTAACATAAAGGGCAAAAATGACTCTTCCCATAAAAGCAGTTGAGAGGTGAGAGATGTCACAGGGGACCACAGAGGTAAGGCCATGCCAAAAGGGCTTCCCTTTTCTCATTTCCAGAAACACCAAACCTGGGGCCTGGCTTACAGAGGAAGAGAAACACCCTGGGACACAGAGAGAGGCCGTGCTATAGAATAAATCCAGCTGGGCTGCAGAAAGGCCTAACAGATGGCAGATAATTCTCCATGGAGAAAGTAGAGGAAAAAAGATCCCAAGAACAGGAAATTCTACCAGAGAAACTAGGAAACCGAGCTTTAGTACAGATGACCTTCAGTTCAGGAATCCAGCTTGCGATAGATAAATTGCACATCTGATACTGGTTTTTAAAAGGTCTCAGAGTTGGTATCAGAAAAACATTGTCAGCGATTGGCTAGAATTTCTGGAGGAACAAACTGGATCCCTAAAGACTGGAGGGAAGGAAACATCATTGAATGTTCGACAAAGAGACCAGGGATAGACACAAAGTGTTCAAGGCTGGCGTTTTCGTGCAATCAAGTAGCACAATGCTTATCACAAAAAAATCATTAGAAATAAAAATTGACTGAATGGTTAAATGAATTAGTACTTAGATAAAAGGCAAAACCCAATAAAGAGCAGCACTTGTTTATGGAAAATGACTCAGAGCAAATGGAATTTACTGTAATTTTTAGCAAGGGTTTTTAAACCCAAAACAGATGAATAGTTTTCAACCTGGGTTTAAGAAGGAATTTGGCAAAGAACCTCATGATCCCATCGTGTTGAAGGTATAGAAATGCATATTAAATGGCAGTGTAATAACTGAATTAATAGGGGGTTGCATACATCACAATGAAAGGATAAATGGATTAATGTCAAAATTGACAGAGGTCCCTAGTGATGGATTGGGAGGTCTTTAACCTTGTAGTTTTAAATATTGAATTAAACACTGATGTGATTACAGGTACATAAACGATAATATCAGGCAGCAAGGATGCTGGAATCAAGATTCTTCCAGTTCCTGACAGTGTCTTGCAAATTAGGGAGACAGAGAGAGAGAGAGAGAGAGAGAGAGATAGATCATGTGTCTAAATTTTTCAGTGTAAATAAGAACTCCTGACCTGAAGCTGGGCCTCCTCCTGTACATGTGTGAGAAGTATGGTGTAAACCTAAGTGGAGCTGTGCCTGTGTGCAGCTCTCATTTGTTCCTAAAATGTGATATGCTGCTAGTCTCTGTTTTCTGGCTTACATTGATAATTTTCTTTTTTGAGGAACATAGGATAGTCATTTTCTTTTATATTTTTTAATAAACACAATTTTTTATTTTTTCTTTCAGGGTATTAAATGAGTGGAAATAACATGTATGCCATTTAAGACAAGTGTGTGTGCCCATCCCCCACACAGTGTTCACTGTACCAGTTAGGTAGTCCTCCATTCCTCACCTCCCCCATTCCTCCTTCTTGATTTCCAGCGAATTTTACTTCTCTCTGTGTGTGCTTACCAATGAGTTCTGGATTATTCGAGAGTGAATGTCATATTTGTTTTTTCATTCCTGAGTTACTTCACTTAGAATGGTCATCTCCAGTTTGATCTGAATTGCTGCATCACTGCAAAGACATTAACGCCTTCCTCAGTTCCGTGGTGCATGTGTGGACGTGTCTGCATGGACGTCGTGCTCATCCTCTCAGGAGTTGATGGGCACATGGGTTGACTCCACATCCTTGTGATTGTGGATTGTGCTGCAGTGAACATTTGTGTGAACCTTTCAGAGGACGTTTTGGGTTTTATCTGTCTGAGTATCACTGAGCCACCTGGACTGGCTGTCCATCCCTCTCCTAAGACTTGGGCAGTTTTCAGCTTTTGTTGTATTAAATAGATTTTCTGTGCCTTTATCCCTCATTTCTCCTGAAAATCCTATAATGGGAATATTCACTGGATAGTATACCTTAAGTCCCATAGGATTTTTCATTCTCTTTTATTCCTGTTTTTTTGTTTACCCTCTGACTAGGTTATTTCAAAAGATCCATCTTTAAGTTCAGAATTCTTTGTTCTTTTGCTCCATCTAGTCTCTTGCTAAAACTCTCAGTTGTATTTTTTATTTCATTTATTGAATTCTTCAGCTCTAAGATTTCTCTTTGATTCTTGGTAAAAAAATAATATCTATATCTTTATTGAATTTCTCACTTAAACCCTCAATTATTTCCCCAATTTAATTGGGGATGTTTTTGTCTGTGTTCTCTCATGGAGTTTCTGTATGATCATTATTTTGAATTATTTTTTAGGGATGTTGTTCCTTTGGAGTCTGCTACTGAACACTCACTATACACCCTTGTGCATTTTTCCTTTGCACATTTCTGGTGTCTCTACCCTGATGTCTGTGCACCTGGGGGAAGTGTTGCTTTCTCTAATTTTCTGGTGTAGCTTTTGTAGGTGGGTTTTGGAAAGTCAGGTGGATATGGTACATTGACTTCAGGTGTTGGGTGGATTCAGTGCCGCTGGCCTCTGTAATCCTTACCATCGATGTCTACAATTGCCTCTGTTTTCCAGGCTGCAGAGGGTTTTGAAAGCATTAGATGGATTTGCTGGGGATAAGGTGATGGCTGGTTGTTTTGCCTGGTGTTTTTGTTGTTGTTGTCATGGAAGGACAGCAGTCGTCTGGTGGGCCACCCCCAGGCTGACTGTCAGGCTAGGTGTTGTGTGTGTGGGATGCTGTCACTGCTGTCAGTGGTCCTTCTGGGAAAGTGGGGCAGTTGTGACCAGGTGGCTGATTGTGTAGCAGCCTCCCTGCTGCGCACGTTCTTAGATTCTGGGATCTCAGACACTCTGTTGGACCAGACCTAGGCTGAGAACAGCAGGGCTTGTGGTGTTGTAGGCACCCAAGTAGATGTGATGGGATGATGGTGGGGACACAGGGACAGAGAGGGTCAGTAGCACATGGTCCCAGAGCAGGACACACTCTAGCAGATGATCCAGTTTCAAGATGCCATCCTGACACAGAAGTGCAGGTCGTGGGGGTGAGGGGACTCAACGCCGACTCCTTATCCAAGGTAATGCAGCTGCACAAGCTCCTGGCTCCTCTCCAAACTGGATGTGGGACCAGAGAGGGTTGGAGCCTCTCCTTCAGCAAGGACTGTTGGTATCTGTGGATGGAAGGGAGACCTCTGGGGGTCTCCAGCTCATCTATTCCCCAAGAGAATGGGTTCCCCTGACTCCCAAACAATTTTGGAAGGGGAGACAGTGAGGCAGAGACAGGGTGTCCTGACCCCCTCTCTGTGGTGCTATCCTGGGGCTTCCTCACCCCACAGGGATCTTCCAGGCCCTGGAGCTCTGCTGTGTGCTTCCTCAGCCACTCGAAATCAAATACCCCTGTTTCCTCATAGTTTCTTTCCTGCTTCATGGAGGGCCTGAGAGGCAGCTCCTTCACCTCCATTTGACTGTGGTGATCTTCCTTCTCTTTTACTAAAAGTTGGAGACAAGTTTTAAAAACCAGAGTTTTATTTTCTCTGGCAACACCTTCTTTCTTGAAATTTTAAAATTCAGTTTTAATATGCCAATAAGAAGTGTCCCACCCCAAGACTGCCCTCCTGAAATACTGGTTTCTTCTTGTACGGTCTCAGATCATATTGTATCTTTCAACTTGACTCATTCTTTCACAGACTCATCTAACATTAACCAACGATCACCTTTGCGCTGGAAGGAGAGAAACTTACCTGGTAGGTCTTGTCCTTCAAAAGATCATAACTGATAAAGGGAAAACTCAGAAGCATTAATAGAAAGTCATGTCACCAAATGATAAAGAAGAGAAGTAAACACGGGAGTTATAGGAAAAAGGAAGAAAGAGTTGGGGGCTCTGGGAGAAAAGCCACAGATAGAGCAATAAAAGTTTCTGATAAATGTCAGAATGCATGTATGAATTTAAGAAAGAAACAGTAAAAAGTAGAGATAAGTAGGGAGAAGGATTTGATGCGTACATGCAGATGAACCTGATTCTGTGGGAGCCGTAAGGAAACCGTCCTATCTGGTTCCTCTCTTTAAAAGCTGAACTTGACAGCCCAAGACGCAAAATTTTGCCCAGCGCTCCCTCTAGTGGTGAACCTCTGAACTACCCCGCCGCACTTGGCTAAGGTGCCAGAAAGTGAATAAAAAGAGGCACCACAGGACGTCTGGCCCTCGAACAGCATGGGATAGTTTGTTGAATTTGGGGAAAAGCACCTGGATATCAACGTCATGGGGATGTGATCCAGACCAGCAATTCCGACCCAGAAAAAGCAGCACCCACGAGACACCAGAAGAAAAAGCAGAATCCTTGAGATGTCCCAGGAAAAGCAGCGCTGGGACCTGGAAATCCCCAAAGAAAGCCTCTGGGACAGGACAGGCCTGGTTTTGATGTCTGGCTAATTTACTAGCAGTGCAGGCTGGCCAGTCACTTGGCCATCTGCATCTTGGTCTTCCCAATGGACATGTTCGAGTTGACCCTATGTCCCAGATTAGTTTTATTTTATGCCAGTTAATTATTAGTAACATCTCATTTCAATCTCTTGAACATCGCATTCGGGTGATCAATGATGTGGCCACCTAGGGATGTGATCTAAGGGTAGTTTTCTTAAGCTTTCATGGGAGACTTGATTAAGCATGAGGCATAGAGGTGCAGCCAGGAGTCAGGTGTGGACTTAGCATTCTGCATTTTTAAACAAGAACTGTCCCTTTGAGGACAGTCTCACTAATGGCTCTGTTTAGCGTCTCTCTGCATCTTCAACGCCTCATGTTAAGGTGAGAGAATAGGGTGATTCTGAGATGTGGTTCTTCTCGTAATATTAATAAAGTTAACTTTGCCCAAAAAGCCCTCCCGAGTCACACGGTTCTCTGCATCTTCAGGCCTTTTGAAATTCTTACAAACATTTAAAATCTTTCACAAATAATTGAAAAACATGGGAATTTTCACTAAAATATAAAAAGGTATGGGAAAGGAAATTTAAAAAAGGATAATGAATGCTTTGCTTTGGGGGTTTGGGTTAAGCTGGGCTTCCCCACAGCCACACATTTGATTTCTCTAAAAATACAAACATGAAACAACCTTAAATGGAATACCAGTGACTGGAGGAGAAATTATAGGACACCCACACCGCGGGCCACACGAATGGTGGGGGTATAGAGCTGCATTTATCAACAGGGAAAGAGCTCCCCGCACATTATCAAGTGAAAAAAGCCACCAGGGAGAAGCAGGTGCGATATCATTGTGAATTTCCGTAAAATGACATGATAGACAGTTGTACGTGTTTATATGGAAAAAGTCTGAAATGTTTATCCAAATTTCAGTAGCTATTATCTCTGGGTGGGGTGATGATGGACTTTTACTTCCTTTTTGTCTTTTTTAAATGAATGTATTTCTTCTTAAAAGCATAAATTATATGATTTATAGAAATTACAAGAGGAATTTACCTTCAACTGTAATTCTCAGGTTGGAATACCTGTGTGCAGACAGTGAGACCAGACACTGACCAAAGGAGTTAAACAGAATCGCTCTCTCTCTTCATCAGCCCCGAGCCTTCCTCTACCCCTCCAAGGAAAAAAACACATGTAGTAGAGCCAAAGTGCTAACACCACAGTTTCTGTGGTTTCCAGTCTCCAAGGTGGCCCCAAAGGGCCCACAAGCCCTGTTTGTTAGACCTTGGTGCACCCTGGCAGGTTGGGCTGGGCTGGGGGACTCACTTCGGTCAGGCGGAGGCCCTCTATGTGAAGCACAGATCAGGTCATACACAGCGATGTGACATTACCCTGTGCCTTATCACTCATTTTGGATGAAGCCAGTCGCCAGCCATATCACGAAAACACCCAGGCAGGCTAAGAAGAAGCCTATGTGGGGAGGAATGGAGGTCTCCAGCCAACAGCTACAGACAGCTGGGCTCTGTCCCACCCAAGCCACATCTAGACTCAACTCACAGAAATGGTGTGAAATAACAAATATTTGTAACAATTTGGTAAGTTTCGGAATAATCTGTTCCAAAGCAGGGGATAACTAACATGGTTCCAAATTTACTTAGTGAGATCTCTGCCCTGCAGTGTGTGCTGAGGGCACCCTGGTCCCAGGCAGCCTGTGCCCCATGCCAGGCCACCCCTCCCACCCTGAGAGAAGATGCCTTGACTCAGCGATTCTGTGCCTTTTATCCATATCAGTCATATTTCTTGTTCATGGCACTAAGTCAGATGTCTCAGAAACATGTGACAGCCACTTTCCAGTTAAAATCCCATCTGAAATCCACATTCCCAATGTGTCATTTGCTCTGACCTCTGAGTCCTGACTGTACTTGATGCTTCCTGTATTTCCCGGCAGGCTCCTGAGTCCCACCCGGAGCCTTCCTTTGGGCTCTCTTACAGACGGGGATGCTGGAATAGCTCATGTACTGAGCATCAGTCCAGTGTCTCTGAAACAGCGCATGTTTATAAACATGTATTGACTGTCAGTGCTTTAGAAGTAAATTAATTTAATTGCTAAAAATACCCTCGTAAGAATTACTTTCGTTTTGTAGACAAATATCTAAGCCTCTTAACCCTGAATTGTACAGCTCCCCATGAACAGTTTTCTGTTCCCTGGTTGGGGGAGCTATATCTGGCAGCCCACCTAGCCACTTCCCTTAGACCCTTTCACCTGCACATTCTTCCCAACTCAGGTGACAGCAAGGACGTTACTATTCCTCCTGGCACTGGCGGGAGGAGGCGGAAATTATTTTGCACAACACTTACCTCCTGTGCGATTGTCCTGGACCTGGTCTGTGCAGTCTGTGGGTTTGCTCCCCATCTGCCAAAGGTTCCCTGTGTCTGGACACTGTCAGTTCCACAGTGAGCACCCTGCTTCTCTGACCAGAGGGAATCTCCTGTGTCCTATTCATCTGACATGTGGTTCTGAAGAGCTGGCTGGCCAAGTCCCTCCCACGGGTAAGCACAGCACTAGATGTATTGCTAAGAATGAACAACAAAGAGAAGACCACCCCTTCTTGCTTCTATGAGAAGACAAAATCCTTTCCTGAGCTTCAGTTTCTTTCCTTGGAAAGAGTGGTGGTTTTAATAAGGACTTCTCTACAATATTGCTGTAAAAATTGAATGAGAAAGTTCATGTGAAGCACCTGGTATACTTTGTGACAAATAGCAAATGACTGTGTTCTTTGTTATTGTAAGACGGAGGTGGGATCTCAGAAAGTCCATTTTTAATAAGCAGCTCCATTGATGGCAGCACCGTGGATTTCGATCTGACGGTTGGACTGCTAACGTGACTCAGCTGAGCCTGGCCTGGTTACTGAGGTCTGATCCAGCTGGGCCTTCTCAAGGTCCTCCTCCAACTTTTGCAGGAGATGCACCTGCGAATGTTCACTTAGGTTTTTGTTTTCTCTTTTCCTTCTTAGATGCTAAGTACCTGTCTCTGTCTTGTCATAGATTTTCCTTTTCCACACAGACAAGTGATGGGACCGCTGAGGACATGGCTTGCGTCTCTGACCCCTTTTCCCTCAGGCTGCTTTCTCTGGAGTCCATCCATAACCCAACTGTTTTCTTCAGATCGACTCCTATGGCTGATAACTCAGCGTGTGAAGCACATCTCCTCCTGGGGCAAAGCCCAAGACTACAGGGAACTTGCTGGTCTTTGCAAAAGTCTAATTTAGTATACAATTTCAAAACAATTAGGAAAGCGCTTCCATGTGCGTTATGATGGAGAGTGGATATGAAAGTTTTATTTTGCTCACAAAAACAACAATGATATGGAAAACTGTACAAGATACAGGAAAGTGATTTTGGGCCTTGGCGGCAGAGATCACAGAATGTATATTGTCTTCAGATGTCATAAACATTCACTAAGATTATCTTTGTGCTGAATCAAAAAATATTTTAGCTTTTTAAAAATTAAATTGTATGGCTTGACTATTAAAAAATTGTATTAAAAATATCTGGAAAAACCCCCAAATATTTAGTAATAAAGGAAAAGTCTTTCAAGAGCCCAAAATTAAAGAAACAATTTATAATGTTTAGTACTATTTAAAATTAATACTAAAAACAAAATAATACATGATAAAATAATTAAAAAATAGTAAGTACAAATAACATCTAACGTTGTACATGTTTATAATATTACAACTAAATTTGAGGGATGTAGTTGAACCGTTGCTTAGAGAGAAATCTCTGGCTTCAAATGATTTGGTTTAGGAAAAGTGAAGAGACACGTTTAAAAAGAAAGGTAAATTTACCGGATATTGAGTACAAAGAGGTAAGTGATGCGGATAGGAATGGAAGTACAGAAACAAGCAGTCAGTCAACACAGCAAAAAGGGTCTTTGAAAGGACCGGAGGGAAGAATCCCCTGTACAGAAGGATCCAGAAAAAAAGAGAGAGAAAACAGAACACACCACTGTCTGGAATGAAGGAGAGACCGTCACTAAACACTCTATCAACAGTAAAAAGATCTTAAAGGATGGTTATGAAACCCTTTATGTAATAAACTCTTATTTAAATGAAATAGAAAATTTTCTAGAAGGCATATTACCAAAACTGTCTCAAGAAGAAACAGAATATAGATCACAACTATAGCCCAGGATAAAGGAGAGAAGTGGAGGAGGATGGAGGGAAGGGGGAGGTTTGGCAGAGGGAGGGTAAATGGTGGGACCACACCTATGGAGCATATTGCAAGGGTACAAGTCAAATCTATCAAGTATAGAACAAAAATGTCTTTTTTATTTTTTGACATAGAATCTCACTTTATTGCCCTTGGTAGAGTGCAATGGCATCACAGCTCACAGCAACCTCCAGCTCTTGGGCTTAGGTGATTCTCTTGCCTCAGCTTCCTGAGTGTCTGAAACTACAGGCTCCCGCCACAACTCCCGGTTGTTTTTTTGTTGCAGTTTGGCCGGGGCCGGGTTTGAACCCACTACCCTT
Source organism: Nycticebus coucang (assembly GCF_027406575.1). Lineage (NCBI taxonomy): Eukaryota > Metazoa > Chordata > Mammalia > Primates > Lorisidae > Nycticebus > Nycticebus coucang. The sequence continues at coordinate 35,696,907 of NC_069802.1, read as the reverse complement.
GGTATATGGGGCCGGCGCCCTACTCACTGAGCCACAGGCACCGCTGAACATAATGTCTTAACAGAATAATTAAGTAAATGAAGTGAAAGCTATATTAATTAGTTTGATGTAAGCACTCCAAATTGCATAAAAAATCAACACATTGTATGTATTGCATAAATGTATTCATGTATAAATGCATAAATGTATTCATGATCTATGTGTATATGACTTAATAAAAGAAAAAAAAAAAAGAAGATCCTTATAGCTCTACCTCTATTGAGGAAAGTTAATTTGTAATAAATATCGGTCACCAAGAAAACCAGGCATACACACTTCATTGGCATACTCTAGCAAATGAATTCATTACACGAATTGTTTCAGAAAATAAAGAACAAAGCACTTTCCAGCTGATTTTACAAGGCAGCATTACTGTGACATCAAAACCAGACAAAAATATTTTAATTAACACAAATAACTCAAGACAGATCTTGTAATGAATTGACACAAAATCCTTATCAAAATCAAAGTGAAAAACCATACCCGGTAATAGTCATAATCAAGTCAGATGTATTCAAGGTATGTAAGGTTGGTTTACTATTACAAAATAAATCAATGGATATCACCATATTGGCAGGTAAAGAAAACAAGCCACTTGGTCATCTCGGTGAATGCAGAGATATCACGTAATACAAATTCTGAGCAAACTTAGAATCAGCGAGGACTTCCTCCCCCTCACAAATGCTCTCTATAAACATCTTATTTAATGGTGAAACTGACTTGCTTTCCTCAGTGTACTGATTTCTGGCCCTTGAAATAAGAAAAACCAGTAAACAAATAAATGGTATATGTACCTTTTACAGGAGCATAAAAATAATAGCATACTTAGAAATAAACTAAGCAAAAACCTTACAAGACCTTGATAAAAACTGTGAAATATTGCTTAAATAAATTTAAAAGTTGTAGTCATGCTGAAGGTTAAGGTGATGGACTGGAATAAATTTAAAAATCTAAATAAGTGGAGAGAAATACCATATTCACATTTTTAATGGTCAGCATTTCTGTGTCAGTTCTTTCCAAATTGATCCATAGATTTTATACAACGTGAATCAAATCACAACAGGGTTTTACTGCCATGATTCGTAAGTCACATTTTTATGCCAATAGTTAGAATTACCAACACTCATTCTGATAAAGAACAAAGTTGAATTTAATATAAAGCTTCAGGAATGGAGAGTGTGAACTTTACATAAAGATAAACAAATAGATTAATGTGCAAGATTATAGTTTCTACAAATACATACATAATTGTCAATTAATTCTCAGTAAAAGACAACAAATCAATTCAATAAGGAAAATTAATTATTTTAAATGAATTCTTCAGAAATAAGTGGATATCTATATGGTAAAAAACTAGTATTAACCCCTGGTTTACAATATGTATAAGAGACAATTTGAATACATGAAATGCTTAAATGTAAAAGCTAAAATTATGAAGTTTCTAGAAGAATACATAGGAGCGATGTCATTGCTATTGGGGAGTTAACAAAGACCTTTAGAGAAAGGACTGATCCAGAAAACATTAAAAATAATGGATTAAATTTCTCAGCTCACCAAAGCAATATTTTAATAAAATAAAAAGGTATCATTGGCACAAATATCTGAGGACTTTTTCCCAGAATAAAGAATTCCTACAATTAAAAAAAATAAAGGGAATGACTGTAGAAGCCAACTCACGTGAGGCACATTAATTTTTGTTAACGTGCTCAGCCTCATTAGTCATCAGGGAGATGCAAATTTAAACCCAGTGAGCCGCCCAGCCCGGCCACAGGAAGGGTTAAAAACCACAGCTCCAAAACGTTGGCGAGGTTGTGGAGGAATCGCAATATTTGTTTTTTTGTATATAAAATAGTCCAACCACTTTGCAAGCCTATTTGGTAGTTTCTTAAAATGCTAAACGTATCCCCATTCAATAACCAAACAATTTCCTTCCTAGGTATTCCCCTGAGTGAAAATGTAAGCCACAGGAAGACTTTTACAAGCATGTTCAGAGCAGCTTTATTCCTAATAGAAAAATAAAATGAAAAACAACTGCAGTATCTACTCGCAGAACAGTATATAAATAAATTACAGAATATTTATATAATCAAATGCCCCTCAGTGACCTATCTGTACGTTGGGTCCTGGACCTCCCCATGGGGCTGCTAAAATATGCTGATGCCCACGTCCCTTGTATACAATACCGCAGTATTTGCATATAACTCACACACATCTTCTTGCGTGCTTTAAATAATCTTCATATTACTTACAATACCAAATGCAATGAAAATGATATGTGAATAGTTGTTACACTGTATTGTTTAGGGAATAATAACAAGGAAGAAAATTTCTGTGCATGTTCAGTACAGAAGGAACCAGCCGCAGTTTTAGTCCGAGTGTGGCTGAATCTGCAAAACCCATGGGTATGGTCGGTCGACTGTTCACACACACATATCTGTGTGAATATGTTTTATATACCTATTTATAAACTACTGAAACATGGAATGACATGGGTGTATCTCAAATACATCATGTTAAGATAATGATTCAGACCAAAGCGAGTACATATTGTAAGATTTCATTTATTTAAAATTCTTTTATAAGCCAAACTCCACCTACAGGGGTAGCAGGCTCTGAGTGACAGTTTCAGGACAGACTATCTTGAAGGTGGCAAAGGAGAACTTTCTGAGATGTCACAGAAGTTCCCTCTCCTGACTGGGGAGGGATCGTAAGAGCATATGTATGGGGTAAAATATATTACAACCTAAATTTAGACTCTATGTGCATCATCGTCGGTGATCGCAGCAGTCTGTTCAGGCTGCCTCACAGAACACCGCAGACTGGGCGGCTTTAACAACTTTTCTCACCGTTCTGGTGGCTGTGAGTTCAAGAACAGACCACCCTGAGTGTTGACTTCAGGTGGGAGGAAGCTTCTCTTCCTAGCTGTTCCTTGTGTGCACAGGAGAAGGAGACGCTGGTTTCTCTCCCCTGCTTTCGAGAATGCCAGTCCCCTGGAATTAGCTTCCTCTCTTACGTCCTCCTTTTTGTTGTTGTTACGGTTTTGGGCAGGGCCCGGGTTTGAACCCGTCACCTCAGGCATATGGGGCCGGTGCCCTACTCCTTGAGCCACAGGCGCCGCCCTCTTCCATCCTCTTTTAACCTTAGTTACCTCCTGAAGGGCCATATCTTCAAATGCATTCACATTTCGAGATAGAGCCTCCACATGAAATTTTGAAGGAGACGCAATTCTGTCATTAACAGCAAACATGGATTTACAAAGCCTGGACACAAAACTGAAAGAAAAAACAGAACAGGGAAAGGATATATATTTGGAAAATTTTATTTCCAGGGATACAAAAACTTTATGACATTCAGGGTCACATACTCATAAACAAGTATAATAAAAATGTTCTGGAGTATTAATCAAAGAAAGCAGAAGTACTAGCCTGGAATTCAACCCGGCTGAGCTGCCCTGACCATGTGGCTTCACTAGCGACCATGCTTTAGTTAGGGAAGGAGCCCGCTGCTTCCCCTGCAAGCACAGCTTGGGTTTGGCTAACACAGAGCCACGCCTACCGCTGCAAATGACGGCTCTCACTGCTCCATTTGTTTTTCTGACATGCTAGAATAGTTCTTCAAGACTGCCTATCCATCACACACCTTCATATATTACACGTGTGACAAATTACCGTTTGATAAAATCCAATTCAATTCCACAGAGTTCTTGTTATACCTGAGATGAGCTCTTCAGGGCTGGGCAAATTTGAGAAGCTCAAAATAACAGTCCTTACTTTTTTCCCCTTCTCTGTGAGATCAGTGTGTAGACCGGAACGCCTTGCCAGAGGCCCGCCTGTGAACTGAAAAGGCAATAGGACTTTCTTCGTTTTTGCACTAAACTTACAGGGGCCCTATTCTCTGCTTCCCAACACCATGGTGGGTGGTGGAGACAAGGGGTGAATGGGACGTGTTCTTTCCATGGCCAACACTCAGAGGTAGATCACACCATGTGACATGGCAGGTGTCACAGGGACAAGATTGTGAAACTCTGTCTGGGGCAGGAGAGGAAACCAGACACACGAGCTTCCACTATGCAGTAAAGGGGTGTGGACTTGGCATAAAAAAAGAGCCTCAGTGAGAGAATCTCAGGCAGGTCAGGTAACACGGAGCACTGCAAAGCTGGGAAACAGCACCGTAAGTTCCTAGAATTCGGCAGCATTGACACCTCTGTGGCAGGTGAGACGCAAAAGGCAGGCAGAAGACAGGACACGTTCTAAGTGTTGAATATTATGCTGAGAATGCGGAGTTTTTATTCTTTTAGGCTTTAGGGAGCTCAAGAGAAATTTGAAGCAACTTGTATGATTAGATTTCTCTCTCAGAGATGGAGGAATGGTGGAAGGGACCTAGTTCTGAAAGCCTTGTCTCTGGGAGCGGGGTTACAAAGAGGCCAGCACTAGAATTATTTGCAATTAGTCCATTAATGGCTTCAATACCTAGGAGACCTCGTGGAAACAGCTGATGAGTTAGGTGAAGGAGCGTATGGAAAGGGTGTTAATATTAACATCTTCATCTTCTAAGAATTTATAACCCATTGGGGAGACAGACAGTTAAATGTTACTTAAAAATGTCAGGGGCATTGGACATCCCTCATGGCTACTCCATTCCCAGTCTTTAGTGAGAAAAACAATAAAGTCTCACCTTTATTAGGCACTTAGGAATTTCCATGGTCTAGCCCAGTATGTTTTCTCACTTAAGCTTCATGAAAGCCTCTGCAGAGAAGCGAGGTATCCTAGGAAGAAACGCTGGGGTTCACGTAGAGCAAATGACTCCCAGAACATCCTGGAGGAGTCAGGGACGGAGGGAAGCCAGTCTTGTAATTTCCTGTTGAGTGTCCACTCCAGAGCACCGGGCACCTTCCCTGGGAACTGTTCTTTGGAGAGGATCACCCGCCATCTTCTTTACTTCCTTCGAATCTTCAAATCCTCAGCTTTACCCAGCTTTACCTTGACCTCTGCTTCCCCTGGGTGTCCTGCGGGTGTCGGTCAGCTGCCCAGCCCTGCTTCACGTTGCTGAGTGTCTCACCAGCCTCTGACCCGCAGCATGTGCCCCAGACCCCGAGGACTCTGCCGGGGTCCCTGTGACTGGCTCCCTCTTCCCCTGGGGTTGACCTAATGGAAGAAAACATTCAAGGGGCAGGTTTCTCCCCAAGATCAATATTCCATTCTAACTGTAAGCATGGGCACTCAGATCTCGCCACATCTGCTTTTTGATGGATCGAGTACAATTGTATTATTTATAAACCTTGGCCATGGCATTCATCCTTGGTCCTCATGTACGACTTCTTTTGTAAGTTTTTTAAAAGTAATTAAATTAATTTGAAATAATGTCATAAACATCCAAGGATCCACACCTCAATGCAAGACGTTACCAATAACTTTGAGGTCCTCTCGCTTCTGTTCCTTTCTAACATCATCCCTGGTTACCACCATCCCAAACTCTCCGTGTGTATTTGCTTTGTTCCTCCATTGACTTATGTGCCAATGAATTGTTTTTAATTGAAAGAAATACAGGGAAATACACTGCACATAACATTTAGCAACTTTGTTTTTTATTTAAGCCTACTGTTAGGGTCCATCTATAAGGTTACACCTGTGCCTCATTTATTTCTCAGGCTATGGTAACATTATCTACTTTGCACTTGGAATGATCAGAACTCTGGTGCATTTGGACCTGTTTGTGTGTGTGTGTGAGAGAGAGTGTGTGTGTGTGTTTATGTGTTTGTGTGTGCATGAATGTGTGACCTAAGATCCAGGATTCCACACTGCTGAGCAAAATGTGTTTCCTTAGTATTTCTTCATGTATACCAGTGAAATTTGAACGGTCTTTTGAAGTTGATGAATTATTTTAAAATTCATTAGTTTTTGCTGTAGGCAGAGGTATCCTTTTCATTTCGAAGAAGGTAACTTTTCATTTCGAAGAAGGTAACTGAAATAAATGTAATAATTAGCATGGATTGAGGGATTTCAGTGTGCTGGGCTCTGATTAGAGCAATTCACAGATTTCTAACTCAGCCAGCATTCCCGTCAACTACCATGACATTAATAGATGCCACGGACTCTACTGGTACCGACTGACGCTGTTATGTCAGTACCATAACTGGCTCATATCAACTGCGTTTATCAGATGAGGGAACAGTCAGGGAGTGTTTGTAGAACCTGCCTCCAGCCACACACGCAGCTGGTACATTGTGGTACTAAGATTTGGACCCACACACCACGCTGGCTCCAGAGCTAAACTGGAACTTCTGTGAGATTCTGATAATGATTCATCCATCTTCATCCCACCTGTAGGTGGAAGACAAACTTCGGACACAGGAACAGTCACTTTTCTCATTCTTTTTCCAAGCCTTATGACCTTGGTAGCAATTGTAGTTTACAAAGCACGGTAACCATTATTTATTTATTATAATTCAACAGCTGAGATAAAGGTGTTTTCCACTTCACAGGCAGAAATCTAGGGCTTAGAGTCAGAGTGCTCAAGGCATTCACCCAGGTTGCACCAGCAGTTAGCAGGAGACCTGACCTGGGGACCCCGGCTGGTTTAAGGGGGTTGTCCCAGAGAAATCATGATCAGAACCCTCCCTCTGTCCCCAGAGCTGTCCTGGGTTGTTTGCTTTCGCCATTTTCACTGCCATCACCGTCATCAACCTCCTCGTGATACTCACAATTTTTACTTTTCATGGTCTCTGGTGGTGTAAGAAAGTGCACATATATCTGTTTTTATCCTCACAGCCCAGCAGATTGTAGGGGCAGATTAATACCCAGACGCCGGCGTTTCAGCAACTGCCCAGTCCCGCTGCTCTGTGGTAAGGCAGTGGTGTGAATTTGTGTCTTTGGAGGGCAAAACTAAGTGCTTTCCCCACCACACCACATTACTTTATTAACAGGATAGTCTCACGACTTTTTGCCTATATGATCTGGTTGGGTAGAAGACCTGTGAAACCCCAGAACAGTAGGAGGTTATCGGCTAATCGAGGTGAAGTTTACAGGAGCATGGTAAGAGATCCGCCCCAGGTTCACAAATCCACATTTCTACACCCAGATGTTTCCTCCTGCCTACTGAGTTCGCTTCCTCCTCACCAGCCTGAGGGTCAAAGTCAGAAACTTTGCTTCACCTCTTCTGCATTGGAAGAATTTTAGGAAATTAAAAAAAAAAAAAAGACTAAGCAGGCATCTTATTTAAAAGGAAATCCTTTGAAAGTGAACACATCATCTACCAAGAGACAAGACTCTGACCAGGTGCTGGACAATATTATCAGCACATGTAAACGTTTCCTTTCTTGTCTCCAGAACATAACGGCCAGTGTTCTCTCATCCGACTGCTACTGCACAACGCAGGGTCCTACCAGCAGTAAGAAGGAACCTGGTCTCTTGTCCTAACTCAGTCCTGACCTGCAACCTTTTCCCATTAAAACACAGGTTCTTTAAGATAAATTTATGTTCCCAAACATACATGAAGTATTTTTTTTTTTTTTTTTGTAGAGACAGAGTCTCACTGTACCGCCCTCGGGTAGAGTGCCGTGGCGTCACACGGCTCACAGCAACCTTTTAACTCTTGGGCTTACGCGATTCTCTTGCCTCAGCCTCCCGAGCAGCTGGGACTACAGGCACCCGCTACAACGCCCGGCTATTCTTTGGTTGCAGTTTGGCTGGGGCTGGGTTTGAACCCGCCACCCTCGGCATATGGGGCTGGCGCCCTACTCACTGAGCCACAGGCGCCACCCATGAAGTGGTTGTTTTAAAGGGAAACACATTTTGTTTGCCTTGGAGGAACCTTTGTTTGAATTTTATTCCATGGTGAACTCAGGAACACCTGAGATCAGTCCTGACCTCCGGAAAGCTGAGAGCTGTTTGACCTTGAACATCTCATTTTCTCTAATGGAGTCTCAGTTTTCTTACCTCTGGGAGATCAGTGATTTCTGCAAAAGGCCCAGAGAATAGGGGCATTAGGCTTTGCTGGCTCTACCTGCATGGCAGCAGGCACCCGACTCAGCCATTTCAACTCAGAAGCAACTACAAACCCTACGGGTGGCCATGACATTTGTGTGCAATGTTAAATTACACACTATTTCACATTGCACACGAACTTTATGGCCACCCTGTATATAAGTGAATGAGGGTGGCTGTGATCTAATAACTTTGTTTATAAAAACAGGAGGCCTGGATGTGGTCTGGAGATCAGAGTTTGCCAACATTCTTGAAGGGAAAAACATCATCTACTTCCTGAGGTCATTCTAACAATCGCCTTGACTGAGATGCGTGAAGACTTGTGACAGCGGGTTGGCGTTAAACATGGCAGAGAATTTCTTAGCTTTCGTCTCCACTCGCTCCTCCCAGCTCACATCCTTTTTCCCTGAGTGAATGTGGGGAGTCCTCACAAAATGGAACCGTACTGGCTGGCATGTCACATCCGCAGAAGTCTTTTGTCCTGCTTTTTTAAATTTTAATACCTTTGGGAGGAAAAGGTAGAGAACTTATGATATTAAGTTATTGAGGCAACAAACTCATAAATGAATTTGAGCTCTATTCAGTGTCTTTATTTTTCACATTGATTCTGTTTAAAACGTTACTTACCACCTTTTAGAGAAACTCACAACAGGCATATAAAGCAGCCTGTAGTTTAGGCCAAAGGTCCAGGAAACAGCTGTGGGTCTTCATTTAAATAACAATAATAATGAAGAATCAGCCTCTCGGGCATTTATTATTTTAAACTTGACCTCTTGTGCTTGCATTCCATGCCCTTCCCTGCCCACCTCTGAGCCGGCACTGGAGCTGCCCCCTCTTTTCTCTAAATTGCTGTATTGCTCTTTACTGCTCGCCCTCTTGACTTCAGTTTTTCAGTTGCGTCTTTTTTTTTTTTTGTGGTTTTTGGCCGGGGCTGGGTTTGAACCTGCCACCTACGGCATATGGGACCGGTGCCCTACTCCTTGAGCTACAGGCACCGCCCCAGTTGCTTCTTTTTTAATGTTCTTACACATCTCATTTGTTGTTTTATTTCCCCACTTAAAGTATTAATGTCGGAGACAAATCACTCACTTGCACTAAAACACGGCAGGCTGGAGTCCGGACACGCTGAGTTAGCAGCCAAATGTTGCCAGTTCCAGGTTTTTAACTCTTGAATCCTCGTTGTGTGAATCCTCATTTCTAGTTGTGGTGAATGGTCAGAATCTTTGCTTTCTGGACCTGTCTGGATGCCTCCTGCAGTGGTGGACCCACCTGCAATCGGCACCCTCCGTGTGCAGCACTCCCGTCCGTTGTGGTGGGCATTGCCGGACACGCGCGGACAGTCATTCAGCAAGTAACTGTGTGGACACTTGACATTTGCTCTGAGTCTCTCGGGTACATCTAACTCCATATGCTAAATCCCAAATCATCCCCTGCTCTCTTAAAAGATGAACACCACTTGAGTATGAATATGAGCAGATCTACAAGGGAAGCGTGGAAAGTTACAGAGAGGCCCATTTGATAACAAACGTCCTAGGAGTCTGGAGGGTGTCGGCCATGCAGGTTCTCTGGAATGCTGGGAGAGGAAACCAGCCATTTTTTGTTGATCAGGTCCATGTGAAAATGTGACATCTGCATATTTTCCTGGTTAAAGAAATAATCCTAGAGCACTAATCTACTCCAATGACATAGACATCATTTGGCTGCACAAAACCAGAACTGCACTAGGGTTCATTTGCTATTTATAGGGGACAACTGAAGCATTCAGTTGCGATGTTCACTGAAGTTGAAAAAAAAGAGCTTAAACAAATTTAAAGTCAAGGACACTGGCACAAGGGCTCTTTGACCTGAATGGCAATTTTAATTTAATTATGAATGTTATTTATGTGAATTTTGTATCAACATTGTTTTTCTCTTCTGTAACATTTGTACATTTTATTTGTATTCTATTATTGCCTAATCAAACCCTCTGTCGATTATTTGTTTACAAATCTTTCTCTCCCACTAGAAAGATGTTGAGGACAGCAAACATGTCACGTATGTCTCCACATCCCTGGGATCTATTCCAATGGTGCTTAAGTTTTATATGAATAATATATATTTGTTGAATTAATTGGATTGCTTTCTTTCTTTTTTAAAGTTCAAGACAACTTGATTTCCCTCAAATGTGAATTCTTCTTTGCTTCGCTTTCCCTATAGATTCCAAGTAAGCATTTGATCATATACTATGAATTTTTAGCTGCCTTGCAGCCCTAACTCTCAGGGGCAGACTGAGGCCGGTTTTGGCACACTAGGTAAGTGGATAGCCACTTCAGCAGTGATTCCAGCGACAAGCACTTTCCTGGGAAGGCTTCTGCTCAGCAAGTTTACAAGTTCAAAGTGCATTTTAAGTGGGCTGAAGAGAGATTTACGGTGTCTACCTGCTGGGGTTTGAGAAATCAGCAGTCTCCAGTTGTATCAGAACTGTGATTAACATCTCATACCCCAGAAGACCACGTGTTGCCCAGACAATATTCAACAACATATACATACTGCTTTGTTTTTGGTTGTGTTTTGTTTTTTTTTTTATTTGTTTGTTGTTTGTTTTTTGTTTGGTTTCGTTGTTTTTTTGTTTATTTTGATGTTGTTGATGTTGTTTTGTTTTTTAATTTCAACCTTTTCCATACAGATCTTTTTTCTTTCTCAATTTTTCTAGTTTAATTATAATTTCCCATTGCTGCCTTTTTTAATAACTAGAACTTCATTTTTGCTACTGTTTCAACTGCTATTATTTGGTTTTTCACCCAATTTTATCCCGTAAAGTTTTCTGTTTGCTTGTTTTGGTTTGATTTATAGCATATTTGTCTTTCCTCTCTACTTGGTGGAGGTGGGGTACTGTGTCTGATCAGGTTAGCAAAGAGCTGCTGACCTCAAGGGAACCACCCAACTGGGCACCCCCAGAAGGTGTTTTTTTTTTAAGGTTGTGTCAAAGTACCCTACCGTACACCTATATTGCTTTGTCTCCCTCTTTCTGTGCCTCTCTTCTTTTTGTCAATATTCCTTATACCCACCCCCTCTCCTTTCTCTATTTTTTTTTCTTTTCACTCAGTCCTCCTTTCTTTCATCCCTTTCTTGCTCTTCAACCTTCTCACCCTTCTGGTCCTGTACCAAAAGGACTCATCTAACCCTTAGTCCACAGGCACGAGAACTTAAAGAGAAAGAGGAAGTGAAAGGAAAATTAGGGCAAGGAAACAGATAAAACAAATCACTCATGAGGAAGAATCAGCAGAAAAATCCAGGCAACATGAAGAACCAGTCCAGAAAAGCCCCACCAAGGGACCATGAGGTAGCTACTGCAGAGGATTCCACCTATAAAGAAATGCTAGGAATGACAGAAAGGGAATTTAGAATACACATGATGAAAACAATGAAAGAAATGATGGAAACAATGAAGGAAATTGCTAATAAAGTGGAAAATAAGCAAAAGGAAATACAAAAACAGAATCAAATCAGAGATGAACGATATGAAGAATATAAAAAGGATATAGCAGACCTGAAGGAACTGAAACAGTCAATCAGGGAACTTAAAGATGCAATGGAAAGTATCAGCAACAGGTTAGACTATGCAGAAGAAAGAATTTCAGAGGTAGAAGACAAAGTTCTTGAGATAACTCAGATAGTAAAAGAGGCAGAAAAGAAGAGAGAGAAAGCAGAACGTTCACTGTCAGAATTATGGGACTTTATGAAGCATTCCAACATACGAGTTATAGGAATCCCAGAAGGGGAAGAAGAATGCCCCAGAGGAATGGAAGCCATACTAGAGAATATTATAAAAGAAAATTTCCCAAATGTCACCAAAGATTCTGACACACTGCTTTCAGAGGGATATTGGACCCCAGGTCGCCTCAACTCTAACCGAGCCTCTCCAAGACACATTGTGATGAACCTGTCCAAAGTCAAGACAAAAGAAAAGATTCTGCAAGCTGCCAGTGGTAAGTGCCAGTTGACCTACAGGGGCAAATCCATCAGAGTGACCGCAGACTTCTCTAATGAAAGTTTCCAAGCAAGAAGACAATGGTCCTCTACCTTTAATCTACTTAAACAGAACAATTTTCAGCCCAGAATTCTGTACCCTGCTAAGCTAAGCTTAAAAATTGACGGAGAAATCAAATCATTTACAGATATACAAATATTGAGAAAATTCGCCACAACAAGACCAGCTCTACAGGAAATACTTCAACCTGTTCTGCACACTGACCACCACAATGGATCAGCAGCAAAGTAAGAACTCAGAAATTAAAGGACAGAACCTAACCTCCACACTGCTGCAAAAGATAAAACTAAGCAATGGGCTCTCACAAAATAAGATGAATAGAATACTACCACACTTATCAATTATCTCAATAAATGTTAATGGCTTGAATTCCCCACTGAAGAGACATAGATTGGCTGAATGGATTAAAAAACACAAGCCATCCATTTGCTGTCTGCAAGAAACACACCTGGCTTCAAAAGACAAATTAAAGCTCCGAGTCAAGATTGGAAGACAATTTTTCAGGCAAATGGAATTCAGAAGAAAAGAGGAGTTGCAAACTTATTTTCAGATACATGTGGATTTAAAGCAACTAAAGTCAAAAAAGACAAAGATGGTCACTTTATATTGGTCAAGGGAAAAATACAACGAGAAGACGTTTCAATTCTAAATATTTATGCACCCAATTTAAATGCTTCCAGATTCTTGAAACAGACCTTACTCAGTCTGAGCAATATGATATCAGATAATACCATAATAACAGGGGATTTTAACACTCCTCTTACAGAGCTGGACAGATCCTCTAAACAGAAATTAAACAAAGACATAAGAGATTTAAATGAGACCGTAGAACAACTGTGCTTGATAGACGCATATAGAACACTCCATCCCAAAGATAAAGAATATACATTCTTCTCGTCACTCCATGGAACATTCTCCAAAATTGATCATATCCTGGGACACAAAACAAATATCAACAGAATCAAAAGAATTGAAATTTTACCTTGTATCTTCTCAGACTATAAGGCACTAAAGGTGTAACTCAACTCTAACAAAAATGCTCGACCCCACCCAAAGGCATGGAAATTGAACAATCTTCTGTTGAATAACAGATGGGTGCAGGAAGAAATAAAACAGGAAATCATTAACTTCCTTGAGCATAACAACAATGAAGACACAAGCTACCTTGTGGGATACTGCAAAAGCAGTTTTGAGAGGATAATTCATTGCTTTAGATGCCTACATTCGAAAAACAGAAAGAGAGCACATCAACAATCTCACAAGCCATCTTATGGAATTGGAAAAAGAAGAACAATCTAAGCCTAAATTCAGTAGAAGAAAAGAAATATCCAAAATCAAATCAGAGATCAATGAAATTGAAAACAAAAGAATCATTCAGAAAATTAATGAAACAAGGAGTTGGTTTTTTGAAAAAATAAATAAAATAGATAAACCATTGGCCAGACTAACGAGGAATAGAAAAGTAAAATCTCTAGTAACCTCAATCAGAAATGATAAAGGGGAAATAACAACTGATCCCACAGAGATACAAGAGGTCATCTCTGAATATTACCAGAAACTCTATGCCCAGAAATTTGACAATGTGAAGGAAATGGATCAATATTTGGAATCACATCCTCTCCCTAGACTTAGCCAGGAAGAAATAGAGCTCCTGAACAGACCAATTTCAAGCACTGAGATCAAAGAAACAATAAAAAAGCTTCCAACCAAAAAATGCCCTGGTCCAGATGGCTTCACATCAGAATTCTATCAAACCTTCAAGGAAGAGCTTATTCCTGTACTGCAGAAATTATTCCAAAAAATTGAAGAAAAAGGAATCTTCCCCAACACATTCTATGAAGCAAACATCACCCTGATACGAAAACCAGGAAAAGACCCAAACAAAAAGGAGAATTTCAGACCAATCTCACTCATGAATATAGATGCAAAAATTCTCAACAAAATCCTAGCCAATACATTACAGCTTATCATCAAAAAAGTCATTCATCATGATCAAGTAGGCTTCATCCCAGGGATGCAAGGCTGGTTTAACATACGCAAGTCCATAAACGTTATCCACCGTATTAACAGAGGCAAAAATAAAGATCACATGATCCTCTCAATAGATGCAGAAAAAGCATTTAATAAAATCCAGCATCCTTTTCTAATTAGAACACTGAAGAGTATAGGCATAGGTGGCACCTTTCTAAAACTGATTGAAGCTATCTATGACAAACCCACAGCTAATGTTTTACTGAATGGAGTAAAACTGAAAGCTTTTCCTCTTAGAACTGGAACCAGACAAGGTTGTCCTCTGTCACCTTTATTATTCAACATAGTGCTGGAAGTTCTAGCCAATACAATTAGGCAAGACAAGGAAATAAAGGGAATCCAAATGGGAGCAGAGGAGGTCAAACTCTCCCTCTTTGCTGACGACATGATCCTATACTTAGAGAACCCCAAAGACTCAACCACAAGACTCCTAGAAGTCATCAAAAAATACAGTAATGTTTCAGGATATAAAATCAATGTCCAGAAGTCAGTAGCCTTTGTATACACCAATAACAGTCAAGATGAGAAGCTAATTAAGGACACAACTCCCTTCACCATAGTCTCAAAGAAAATGAAATACCTAGCAATATACCTAACGAAGGAGGTGAAGGACCTCTATAAAGAAAATTATGAAATCCTCAGAAAGGAAATAGCGGAGGATATTAACAAATGGAAGAACATACCATGCTCATGGATGGGAAGAATCAACATTGTTAAAATGTCTATACTTCCCAAAGCAATCTACCTATTCAATGCCATTCCTATCAAAATACCAACATCGTACTTTCAAGATTTGGAGAAAATGATTCTGCGTTTTGTATGGAACCGGAAAAAACCCCGTATAACTAAGGCAGTTATTAGTAATAAAAATAAAGCTGGGGGCATCAAAATACTAGATTTTAGGCTGTATTACAAAGCCATTGTGGTCAAGACAGCATGATATTGGCACAAAAACAGAGACATAGACACCTGGAATCGAATTGAAAACCAAGAAATGAAAGTAACATCTGACAACCACCTAATCTTCGATAAACCAAACAAGAACATACCTTGGGGGAAAGACTCCCTATTCAATAAATGGTGTTGGGAGAACTGGATGTCTACATGTAAAAGACTGAAACTGGACCCACACCTTTCCACAGTCACAAAAATTGATTCGAGATGGATAAAGGACTTAAATTTAAGGCATGAAACAATAAAAACCCTCAAAGAAAGCATAGGAAAAACACTGGAAGATATTGGCCTGGGGAAAGACTTCATGAAGAAGACTGCCATGGCAATTGCAACAACAACAAAAATAAACAAATGGGACTTCATTAAACTGAAAAGCTTCTGTACAGCTAAGGAGACAATAACCAAAGCAAAGAGACAACCTACACAATGGGAAAGGATATTTGCATATTTTCAATCAGACAAAAGCTTGATAACTAGGATCTATAGAGAACTCAAATTAATCCATATGAAAAAAGTCAACAATCCCATATATCAATGGGCAAGAGACATGAATAGAACTTTCTCTAAAGATGACAGATGAATGGCTAACAAACACATGAAAAAATGTTCATCATCTCTATATATTAGAGAAATGCAAATCAAAACAACCCTGAGATATCATCTAACTCCAGTGAGAATGGCCCACATCACAAAATCTCAAAACTGCAGATGCTGGCGTGGATGTGGAGAGAAGGGAACACTTTTACACTGCTGGTGGGACTGCAAATTAGTACAATCTTTCTGGAAGGAAGTATGGAGAAACCTCAAAGCACTCAAGCTAGACCTCCCATTTGATCCTGCAATCCCATTACTGGGCATCTACCCAGAAGGAAAAAAATCCTTTTATCATAAGGACACTTGTACTAGACTGTTTATTGCAGCTCAATTTACAATCGCCAAAATGTGGAAACAGCCTAAATGCCCACCAACCCAGGAATGGATTAACAAGCTGTGGTATATGTATACCATGGAATACTATTCAGCTATTAAAAAAAATGGAGACTTTACATCCTTCATATTAACCTGGATGGAAGTGGAAGACATTATTCTTAGTAAAGCATCACAAGAATGGAGAAACATGAATCCTATATACTCAATTTTGATATGAGGAAAATTAATGACACTTAAGGTTATGGGGGGGGGGAAGCAGAAGGAGGGACAGAGGGGCCTTGGTGTGTGTCACACTTTATGGGGGCAAGACATGATTGCAAGAGGGACTTTGCCTAACAATTGCAATCAATGTAACCTGGCTTATTGTACCCTCAATGAATCCCCAACAATAAAAAAAAAAAAAGGGAGAGGAAAAAAAAAAGAAAGTTCAGAGATACACAAAAATCAAAAAGTGTAAAACTCCCGTGGATAGAAATAAATGAAGCCTGGTAAGAGGGGCAATTTGAAATGTGCATGGCTGAATCAGAAAGACGCTGTCAGCTGTGTGTCTCAGAAGTGAAATAATGGATCCTATCACAGTCTATCTCAAAACTTTCATAGTGATCTGTGTGCATGTGTGTGTGTGGCTGTACATACCATGTAACATAAGTAGATAACATGCGGTTTGATGAGATATCCGTGTATGTGTGCACATGTGGTCAGACGCCAGTTTGATTTAGACTGGCTCCCGGCGGCTGAGCAGGTGATGTCTCTGCCAGCAACGGGCCTTGCGGGGGGCGAGGCGCACACCTGCCTGACTCACTCAGGGTTCTCATCATGGCATCTATTTGTCCTCCAGCTCTTGGATGTATTTTATAACATAAATTGCAAAGTGACACATATATATACACATCCCACAGGAGAAACATGTCCAGACCCTCTTCAGCACCCACAGTGTAGCTGGTATCATTTAAGTTGCAAGCAACCCAAACCCAGTGCAATAAAATCAGTCACAATGTCAGATTCCGTCAGCTCTCATCACTATGGAGGGTCTGGTGGATCTCACCGCAGGCACAGACGAGCACCTGGACTCCAGGCGAAGAGCCCTGCTGAATCTTCTTATACCTCAGCCCTTTTATTTTTCTGTGCTGGGCACACCTTCCCCTCCTTCAGACTGATGCTCTCTGTGAGATTGATAACGTGTCCAAACACTGCCCGTCTTCAGCATTTCCTGAGTCCCAGTGCGAAGCCTGCTGTCAGAACAGTCCTGGGAAGAACATGGTCCCATCTGACCTGGCTCACGTGGCCGTCCCTCACCCAGTCACTAGGGCTGTGTGGACATGGACGACGTCCCATGGAAGTGCAGACCAGGCTGACCCCTCTGCTTCTGGGTCTGCTGGGAACCATCCTGGAAAGAATTGGAATGAAGCCAGATGGGGCACACTTCACACAGATGCGCTCCCAGCTCCTTTAGGGACGGAGCCATCCTGCTTCCTCTGTACAAGCTGAGCTCGCTGAGCACAAGTGAGGAGCTTCCACGGGGCCACCCAGGCGTCTCTCCTGCTCCTCCCGCAGGAGTCTCTGCGGTAGCTGCTGTAACTCCACCCTGCCTCATGTTGTCCTCCAGCCCGTCTTTATTCTTTTCTCTTCTTCCCAGAACCCTTCATACATGTCAATCCTGCATCCCTTTCCATCCCCATCTCCAGACTCTCAAAGTTAAAACACACAGTTAAAATGAACAAATAACGAAGGCAGCAAATAATAAAACAAACCAAAAATAATGTTTCCCCATCTCTGTGGTACATATGACCCCCCAGTGCAGAATCAGAAACTATCTTCTAAACTCCCCCAGCACCCCAGGCTCCCCCCACCATTGCATTGACTACAAGACGTGGTGCATTTGTCCCCCTACCCGTGCTAGACTCTTGCACAAATCAGGTGTATTTTGATTAAAAATAGCAGAAATCAAAATTGAAGTAGTTTATTTAAAAGGGACTAAAAATATTGGAAATGTCCCAGAAACTCCAGAAGCACCTGACATCTGTCATCTCTGCCCTCGCTGACTCTGCTATCTCTCTCATGTTCTCTCCTTCCAGAAGTGCTTGGACATGTGACAAGTGTCGGCTCCTGAGTCACATGGCAAGTCATTGTCACTACTGGAAAGGGCTTGACTCTCTGTCCCTGAGTCCACTTTGAACATCCATGGGGGATCTTTCGGGTCAGATCATTAGAAATCAACTCCTGTGCTGAGGAGTCTGTCTTAGTGGGGTTGAAGATCTTATAGAAAAGAGATGGATGTTGGGGGTTCTACATCATGGATTTAAAACAGTAGCAGAAAAGATATCATGGCGCTGATAGTCTCCAAAGCTTACACCGCGAAAAAAGGTTTCCATTTCAGACTGATAGCTCCCAGCTGGGCCATCTGTTCTTTGGAGAATCCTTAGGAAGACTTGACTTTTTCAAATTTCAACTTCCTGCATTTTTCATCTGTATAAAAATGATTTTTACATTAAGAGTATGTGGGCTAAAGGCCCAGATTCCGGATTAATGGCAAAAAGCTTTCTTGTGGGTTAATACTATAATTATTAAACTTTTTTTCTCCCCCGAGGCTGTATTTTTTTTCCCTGATATTTTTCTCCACAGCCAAAAATGGGTTTAAGAAATTAAAAGCCAGCTTGACTGTGGAGCCTCAAATATAACTACAAGCAAAAAGCTAATTCTTGTCAAGATATTCATGAGTGGTTATTAATAATGAGGACTTGGGACCCTTTTATCTAAATCATCTTGGCCGTGGAAATAAAACATACAGATTACTTTCCATTAACATTGAGATACCATGAATAAAAGACCAACTTTGTAATAATTAGAATAGGTTTCAAATTTCGCCCTGCATTCAGCTTGCCACATTTCATTTCGTTTTAGTTTTTTACTCTTGTAACCTCTATGCCTCTATTTCTTATTTATACAATGAGAATTTTAATAGTTTTCCTACATAAGTCAAAGGAGTAACGTGAAAGCAACACACATTTTCTTCAGCTTTAATGCATACATAAACATCGTGCCAGCTCTCCTGCATTAATTTTTTTCTTATGTTCAAGCAATGGTGGTTCCAGACTTTCTTTATAGCAGAAGCTAAGGGTAAACATTTGATTGCACCAAAATTTGGGGGAACTTCTCTTGAAGCTTTACCTGCTTACGAAACCTATTGTTGTAACTTAGAAGTCGTAGAAAAAACAGCAAAATATTCTAAGTATTCTTACGACCTCTATCATTAATAATTTGTTAGGTTTTTCCCTCAATGGGTAACAGACACACAGGACACTTCCTGATGGGTAAAAGGAGCTTTGAGGGGCATGTCTAGAGCCCCCAAACTTCCTCCCCACACCATGTTCTCTCAGCACTATGCTGTCCCTGCCCTGGGAGGGAATAAAAGTTTAACAAGCCAGTTCTCCCCCTCCAAGAGGGGTCCAACCCCCACTGCTAAGTCTGGCCCTTGGAGCGCCCTTCAGGAGTGCCAGGGGTGAGTACTGACTCCCCACACTGTTCTCAAGATTCTAAAATGGGTCAGAAAAGCACATTTGTTGAAAAAAAATCTCTATTTGATTTTCCAGCTCCCCCATTTTGTCCTCCATAACATTGCCCAACATTACCTATTACAGGATCAGTTTGGGGCTTGTGTGATGATGTAGTTATATGCCAATAATAAAATGTCAGTAGAGGGATGGCTCAAAATTTAAACAAGTGTCATTTCTTTGCCACTATATGATTATTAGGGAAATATTAAAATAGAGACATTAAATTCTTTCACAAGTAAAAGTCCAAATATGTTGTTTCCATAGAACTAAAGTCCAAAGTCATTTGTGTGTGTGTGTGTTTGTGAGTTGGGAATTCCAAAGATTGCCAAGTCCCCCCTCCTTTTAATGCCCATCCAGTCTCAGCTGGAAGGTCTCTCAGTGACGGTGGAGACGGTGCACTCTTTGATCATTTGAAGGAGGGTGTGACCTTCAGTGTAGTCTCAGAAGTTGTATGTGTTTAACACTGAGATTCTGATGTTCCTCACTATTGAAAGGGTCCAATGAGTTGTTATGAAAGACCATATTATCACAGCACTGTCACTGCATTCCAAGAATTAGAAAAAGATAAAATAAAAATCACTGCTCCTGAAAGAGTTATCACAGAGAAAATTCCTTCCAACCCAACCATTTGCATTTCCAAAGCTCCTATCAGAGCCTCAGTACTCCTCTGAGAGAAAGATGGAAATCTTGGTCAGGCCTTTGTGTCAGCCCGCGAATGCCCATTCTCTGAGAGCTAAGACTTAGAATTTAAACTCAGTTGGGAAACTCTTAGCAACAGGTTAATTTTGGCATTATTTGTTGTATATCAATAAAATTCACTTAGAAACACTGTCAGATAAATCAGAAAGGGATTTTCTTGCTTCCCCACCCATTGTACCCATAATCTCATGATTTCCATGTCTGTTTGAAGCCTTGTGGTTCAGACAACAACGTGTAATTGAGTGGAGGTCCTTCCACATGACACGGAGTCACACCACACGCTCCTACGAGGAGGCATTTCCAGTCCTGACATATTAAGGCTGCTTCCCCTTCATTTATCTTCAAAAGTTTTAAAAGCTAAAAAGTCCTACTTCTTAGAGAGGTCTTGCCCCACCCCAAGTGAGGAAGAGACACAGAATCTGGGGATGGTGTGGAGCCAGGCAGGGGGGTGGGCTGATACCTGCCCTGCAGGCTGGAGACGCCCTTCCTCAGCTGAGTCCTTACTGGACCCAGAGGCAGCTGGCTCCTCACTCGCGTGGTGCTGGCAGTGTTGACCCAGAACTCCCTTCCTTCTCTGTAGCACATTCGAATTCACTCCCTCTCAGACCAAACTCAGCACATGTTCCTCGGCCACTGATGCTTGAAGTTCTGCTCTGGCAACGCGCTGTGTCCAACCAAATTCTTGCCTAAGCTGAGCCTTTATAGAGGCCTCAGGGCTGCCCCTGTTTGCATGGTCCCTGCTCTTCTAAACACAGGTCACGGTGGAGGTGCTGTAACCTGTGCCTACACCCAGAGCAGTCCACAACTCCCCAGGGTTCCAGAAACCTCCCGCACATTTGCCGGGGCCTCCCTCTCACTAAACTGTCCCAGCTCTGTCCACCACCAGGAACCTCCAGAAACCTGCCACGGTCAAAATAAAGGAGAGGTTGGAAAGTTTGAGACACGCATTCACCAACCCAACTTTGTAACTGAGAAACTGGCTGCGCTGTGTGATGCAGGTTGTAATTCACTAAGATTAAAACATTCTTCTTTTAAAGCCAGCATGGCCTATCCTTAGGAAATCACAGTTCACAGGTTTTTGTTAGAGCCATGCCAAAAGCTAAAATCATTTCACGCATACCTTGTTTTCCTAAACTTTACACCTTGCTCATTTCTAGTGTACGCATCAGAGTTCCTTGATGGGGGCTAAGTAAACAACACCTCTCTTTGCCCTGATCTGGGTCATCAACTAACCGAAAAATAAAGTGCCCAGCAAAAAAAGGCAAAGTGCATTCTCGTTATCAGTAGAATAATAAAGAGTAGACAAAGCTTGCACATGTGAGTGGTTTCACCCACCTACTGTCTGAATTAGACAGACTTGCTGACCCAGCCGTGGACCACGCTGTACAGTAGCAGACCCCATAAATGCCGTGGTGTAGAGGAACCAGGCCCAAAGCATCATCAGCCTCAGCCACTAGGTGCGTACTGAAGACACTTGGTCACACAGAGAAGCACCATTGACGGCACTGGGCCCTTATAGAGGCTGGAAGGAAGTTTCTCATTTGAGTTGGTTTGTAAGGTTTACTGGGAACTTCCCAGGTGAGGAGAGGAATGAGTGGGGACTCCAGGAGTCAGTGGCCCACTAAGGGAAAGACAGAGACATGTGGTGTTCTTGAGGAAGAACAGGAGCTTTTTGTTATTGAAGGATAAAGCATAGGGAGAGAAGTGGAGGGCTACACGGTTAAAGAGTCAGAGAGACCCCAAATTATAAAACACTCAGGAGGTAGGGAAAGGTCTTTGAAGGTGGTGAGCAGGAGAAGTTCATGATCACACACGCTTTGCCTCTTGTTTGCCATGTGTACAGTAGGTCTGATGACATAAGTTATAATGCATTAAGCAGAATAAAAATAGTAAACTAAGCAATTTACTGAGCACTTCCCATACGCTGACCTGGGCTAAAGCCTTTGCATGCCTTGTCTCTTTTAATCTTTCCAGCAACTCTGAGAGTGGAGGGACAGTGTCATCCATGTGGCACAGTGAAGTGACCCCCCCAGAGAAGCCAAGGACGCCACCTGTGGTCACATAGTTAGCAACAGTCGGGTCAAGTTTGAAACAGAGGGCTGTCCTCTTCCAGTCTTTCAAAACTCACTTGACCCTTATTTATGAAGAAGCCTCCTTTACCTTGTCTGAAAGCAAGAGATGTTTACTTTAAGAGAAGAGTGAGAAGAGGACATTTGTACAGGGAGGAGTCAACTGGCGCCAGTGGGGAAGAGCTGCAGCCTCAACGGTGAGCAAGGTCTCCATGAAGGAGCCTTAAGGGGAGAGCCTGAAGGAGGTTAGCCATGTCCCAGTCAAGAGCCAAAGAACTGAGCAAGAGACGTCTTGTCAGCACTAAGATCCAGGTACACGTGGACACCCAGATGGAGGAAATTCTGGAGAGAAATTGAGAGACTGAACCAAGACAGAACCCTGGATAGGAGAGTGAGAGGCAAGATCTAGTTCAAGAGACAATCTGCTTAAGGCAGAGGAAGGTGAGATCAGATTCATGCAACAACCTGGAATTCAAGTTTGGGGGCGGACAGTGTGTGCCTGGACTAACAATGTATAGTATTAACAGTGCTAATAATCATATGCAGCTCAAAAAGTATAAACACCAGAGAGAAATTACCTGGGCTTGCACCCTAGCTTTGCCTCTTACACTCTCTGCCTCAGTTTCCTGATCAGTGAATGGATTAATGATAATACTTAGAGCATAAAGTTTTTCTGAAGATCCAATAGGCTTCATAAAATAACTATTATATAAGCAGAACACTTATAGCGGGACTGGCCAATTCCATAATTGGGATTGCTATCATTATTCTTTGTTAATTCCAAAATATTGAGGGGGTACAAAAGTTTCTGTTGCGTAGATACTTTACACAAGGCTCACAGCAGGGCCGTGGTGTGCCCATCACCAGAATAGCGGTCACTGTACCCGACAGGTAGGTTTTTAACCCTCATTCCTCCCATCACCAGAATAGCGGTCACTGTCCTGACAGGTAGGTTTTTAACCCTCATTCCTCCCAACCTCCCCCACTTTGATCGCAAGATTGAATGGGGGGGGGTCTACCTTTATTTTTTTGAGGAATCGCCACACTGTTTTCCACACTAATGCGCAGTCCTGCTAACTAGTTTATAAATGTCTGTCTCTCTCTGCATCCACACCAGCATCTGTTGCTAATTGTCCTTTTTGTAATGACTGTTCTGACAGTGCTGCCCTGGTATCTCACTGTTGTTTTAATTTACATTTCTCTGATGACTAGTGATGTTGAGCATTTTTTCATGTATTTGCTGCCTTTGTCTATCTTCTTTCGAGAAGCTTCTGTTCATGTCTTTTGCCCACTTTTTAATGGGGTTGTCACTTATTCTTATAATGATTATAAAGAAGAAACCAAGGCACAGAGGATCTCCAAAGACGTCTTTTTTAAACAACTAAAAAAGTGCTAAAAATAGAAATTAAAACAAGAAAGTACAGTTCTCTAATCCAGTGGGTCTCACCTTCCTAATGCCGACCCTTTAATACAAGTTCCTCATGTTGTGGTGACCCCCAACCATAAAATTATTTTCGTTGCTACTTCATAACTGTAATTTTGCTACTGTTATAAATCGTAATGTAAATATCTGATATACAGGATGGTCTTAGGCGACCCCTGTGAAAGGGTCATTCAACCCCCAAAGGGATCACCACCCGTAGGTTGAGAACTGCTGCTCTAATACATACATTTGATCACTACTTAATTCTTCATTTTCCAATATGGTACCACTTACTCTTCTTTCTTAATATGATCAAAGTTTGCTTTACAAAATACGAGCAATTGTGTGTATGAAATAATACACACAACCCGTGGACCTGTTGCCCCGTCCAGGCATCCCTGCCATAGCTTTAAGGACACGTCCTGCTTTGACTAATGACTGTGTTCATAAATACACAGCACAGTGCTTCACCGTGTGGTTGCCCCTTGCTTCCGAAATGCTATCGATCTCTGGCGATAAGTTGTATTAATTTTGTTATAAATTTGCAATCATGGAAAAGAGACACAGGCCCATCCAGCTGTTCCCTTCCTCAAGCGACTCATCTCCATCTGCTGTGATTAATCTATCCCAGCAACCTGCACTCTCCCTGCCACTTAATTAATGTCCTGTTGCAGCGGTGGCTTCACTCCTGGATCCTTCCATGGGGCCTTCCCCACTGCAGGTGAAGAGTGATGAGTCATGAATCAGAGACTAACACCGTCCTCAGCAGAGAAACGCTCTATTTCTCCTTTTATTAGAAAGTTGGTGGCTCCCGCTAAACAAACATTGATACCCTCTTAGAAATTTGCTAGAGCCTTGGATTATCTTGGGAACCTGCCCCCTTCTACCCTCATCAGACTGTGGCTGTGATTTTGTGTGTGCTGTTCTGAGGGGCCGTGGCTGTGATTTTGTGTGTGCTGGTCTATCTGTGCAACTCTGGCTGTGATTTTGTGGGTGCTGTTCTATCTGTGCGACTATGGCTGTGATTTTATGGGTGCTGTTCTATCTGTGCGACTATGGCTGTGATTTTGTGTGTGCTGGTCTATCTGTGCGACTATGGCTGTGATTTTGTGGGTGCTGTTCTATCTGTGCGACTATGGCTGTGATTTTGTGTGTGCTGGTCTATCTGTGCGACTATGGCTGTGATTTTGTGGGTGCTGTTCTATCTGTGCGACTATGGCTGTGATTTTGTGGGTGCTGTTCTATCTGTGGGACCGTGGCTGTGATTTTTATTCTAAATAAAGCGGAGTTTATCTCTATGTACCTAGCTTCCATCTACCTAGCACACACTACTTAACGACCATTATTAATCTCCCACACACTACTTAACTACCGTATCATTTAGGACAGATGATGTTTATCAGTTGTTCTAAGCAAATGTTAAATGATTTTGACTTTCTTAGTTGACTTTCAAAGTGATGCCTGGCTTCTGTACTTGCTTGGGCATCACTCCCTTTCTTTGCTTTTTACCATGATGTGTAGTACCAGAAAAGTTATGGCTGCAGAGGAAAGAAACAGCAGTTAAGACGTATTACTTCTGAAAACTTACAGAAGCCTGGATCCCCATGGCGCGATGGCTAATGTGCTCCCCAGCGGGTTACGCACCCACTTCCCAACATTTTCTGACACTCTTACAAATCTTGTATTTCTCATAATCCCTTCTTACTCTTACATTCTGCTTTCATTCAGTTCTTCATATTCCCCCTCTCGTATTTCCTTTTTCTGAACATAATATTGACCAATACTTTAAGCGGCTTTGGCAATGATTTCCTTGAGGCACTGCTCAGATGGAAAATTCCATTTTCCCAGTAGAATTTAACTGAATTTGTTTGTTAATGCTAACTAGGTTACAATAAAGGCCAATCAAAACACAGATAATCATTCAATATGAAGTAGCTGCATGTTTCAAAGAATGCAGCCCCAGGTCTAACTCTTGGGTGTCTTGTCTTCCACAGCTGCTGGGTCTTTCCTCGAGCACGGCCACTTCTATCATAAACCCTCTCATCTCTTTAATTTTACAAATTCTTACTCTTCCTCCCCAGGCATCCTCAAATTCTACATGTGTTTTTATGAAAAGCAATCTAGTTCTTCTTATCTTAATCTTGGGTCACCTGGGAACTGGACACATCAAATGTTCCCTTGACGTGTTGCTAAGCTCAGCTACATTCTTCTAGATGAATACTGCACTTGGCTTTCATTTTTGAGACAGAGTCGCACTTATTAACCCTTGGTAGAGTGTCATACCATCACAGCTCACAGCAAACTCCAACTCCTTAGGCCTAGGCGATTCTCTTGCCTCAGCCTCCTGAGTAGCTGGGACTACAGGCGCCCACCACAATGTCCGGCTATTTTTGATTATTTTTTTGTTGCAGTTTGGCCGGGGCTGGTTTGAACTTGCCACCCTCAGTATATGGGGCCTGCGCCCTACCCACTGAGCCATAGGCGCCTCCTGCACTTGGCTTTTAAAGCATCTCTTCCTCCCACCATCACCCCATGCAAACTTTTCTTTTTTTTAAATCTTTTTTAACTGCAACAAAAAAATATAGCCAGGCATTGTGGCGGGTGCCTGTAGTCCCAGCTACTCAGGAGGCTGAGGTAAGAGAATCGCCTAAGCCCAGGAATTGGAGGTTGCTGTGAGCTGTGTGATGCCACGGCACTCTACCGAGGGCGATAAAGTGAGTGAGACTCTGTCTCTACAAAAAAAAAAAAAAAAAATCTTTTTTAAATTTCAGACTAATAGGATGGTACAGATGTTTAGGTTACATTGTTTTCATTTCTAAGGTAAAGTTCAAGTTGTAGTTGGGCCTTTCAACCAGGGGGTGTGCCAAATACCCTTATACCATCCCATGCAAACTTTCCAACTGTCTCAAATATAATTCTAGAAAGTGTAATGTATAATGTAATGCCAACAAAGACAAAGGGACAGGCTGCTCCCTCCCACGCACAGATGGAGGACTCGAGCACTCCTGTCGGAGCTGAGCGTAGCAGGCACTTTTCTCATACGTAACGCCAATGTGGGTGCCTCTCCTGCAGGAGACGGACGAGGCCTTTCTAAGTTTCTCCAGGTAACTATAAATCATAATGCAAAATTGTTGGCTTTACCAAGGAATTCTCTGAATACCTTTTAGGTTCTAGTCTACTTTCTCCAAAAGACGCTTTAAAACCACACGTCCCACTTATAACAACACAAACAAAAACACTACTCTGTAATTAAGTGATTCACTTAAAAGAGTTGCACCTTCAGAAAAAAGTGGTTGCACCTGTATAGGACTCTGGTTGAAGAATGTTTTTTATGGTTATTATGGCCTCTGCGTGAGAAAATGCAATTTAGTCTGGCAGGTTCACCCAAAGCCGTCATTCTACATCTGTGCTCACAGTGCAGCCCCCGGGCAAGGTGGGGTGAGCGCCTGCCGCCCCTCAGTGGAGGACGGCTGGAGTGAGGGCTCCTCAGGGCTGAGACTCACACGCAGTTCAAGGTGGCGTAATCAGCATTTCAGCAGTTCTCTCTGCAGCTGAGCTGTATGGGAGCCTAAAATGAAACACTGTTTTAAAAGCCTGGCATGTATTTTGGTTACTCATCTTTTTTTTTGCAGTTTTTGTCCAGGTCCGGGTTTGAACCCACCACCTCCGGTATATGAGGCCGGCATAGGTGCCACCCTGGTTACTCATCTTTGTTATTGCTACAATTAAAAAAGAAAAAATAAAACAAATGAAATCCCCTTCCAGCCAATCAATTCAAAATAGGTTGGGTATTCAAAGTGTGTCTAAAACGCCCCACCCTCCTCTGTGTTTACAGCTTCCTAACAAAACACAAGGGCAAAAGTGTTCCAAAAAACATTTCGTGTCAAGTTGAGATGTTTTGTTGGAATTTATTAGACAAGGCTAAAGAGTTTCCTGTATTATAATAAAGGAGTGATACATGCAGTTATAACTATCCCCAAATATCTTGGCATTTCTTCTTTAAGACAGGTGGACATGGGCTGCCGTTTTTTTTATTATATTGCATTTGCCATTTGTTAGGTTAATAAAATTATTTAAAAGTTAGAATACACCAAAGATTTTATTCCAGAGAGAAGAGTGGGGAAATGATAATGAGCATACATTGGGCACACTGTTTCCTCGTCATCAGACAAGGCACTTTATATATTTCATCATTTAATCTTCACAAAGACCTCATGACATAGAAGACATGTCCACTTCACAGGTAAGACAAATAAAGTCTTCAAGTTGTAATTCCGTGGAAGCAGATGGGAAATTTGCACTGTATTTTGTCAAAAAGGGGAATCATGGTGTTCTAGTCTCATTAAACAGAGATCTTCCAGGAGAAAGATAAAAATAAGAGAGAAAAGTAAATGTGCCTCCCGTCATTATATATTATTTCATGTAGCCAAAGGAGGCAATTAAGAAGAGATTTCGTATGCATTTGCTGGAAGCACGTTGTGAACTCTGCATTTGGCCCTGACTTCAGAAACAGGTTAGACGTGGCAGAGGAAAATAAAGTCTCATTATGTCGCAGTCACAGTGAGTGGCTGATTCCAAGCTGTGTCCACGGTTTCCCACCAGCCATCTTCATTAGTCTTGATTCCAGATGCTCTTGGCAGTTTCGGGATATTCAGTCAACTCTCAGAGGAACAAAATTTTGCCAAGAGTTGTCACTGGTTAGTAGAGGGAAGAGTCAGCACCAAGGCAGGTCCCCCAAACAGCAGTTTCTGAGATGTTTGCAGGGGTGACGCCCCGTGGGTATGAACGCAAGGCTCCCTCTATGGACGGTTAGGAAAGGGTTGCAATAATTTGAGTGCAAATGCTCAGGCAACTTGGTTAAAAATGGTGCTTTTCTTGACTTCTGTATACCTTCATGTGAATGGTTGTGTCCAAGTATATATTTACTTCTGGAGTTTATTTTCATATGATTAAAAATGAAATTCAAACCTCAGGTGATAACCCTCAGTAATCATTATAGCTATGTCACATAATAATATCTCAGGATATACAAAAACAGGAAAATATATGTCTATGTATGTTTATATATGTATAGACAAATATATTTGTACATAATATACATGTCAGACTTTTAAACATGCGTGTATACATGACAGGTGCGTATGGGTATCTTGAAGCCAGATGGCTGTAATTCCAGTGATGGAGAGATAATACAAAATCAATGAACTTGGCACAATAGCCCAGGGGAAGGAAATAAACAGAAGTCATGGCTCCACAGGGGGAAAAAAGAATATTTAAAAACTTCTGTTTAAAATAGAAAGGTGAGATGATCAATTAAGGTGTCGGAAGTTCAGGAAGTTAATTGAGACCCAGTTCACTAAGAGCTTTCAATGTCAAAGTAACACCTTAATTATAAACCTAATACAACTCTCATCTGTTTAATATCTGCTGCCAAGGACAAGCAGTGTATAATTTTGTTTCATCAAAATCTGCTAGTTTAGGAATCAGAGACGTATGTTATAGCTCAAAGCAAATTACTGCCTATGCTTGGGACCAATGTGCCTATTTGGTTGATGTTTGTGAATAGCCATTTTTATCAGCAATGTGCCCTGTTTTTCTCTAGTTATTTTTTTTAATTATTGCAAATAGGCCCTTCACATCAATGAAAAGGCAGCAAATTCACACAGCAAGAGTGTGGCATTAAGCCAAGCTGAAGACTCAGATGCCATAACACAATCAACCATCATCATCCCAATGGCTATTATGCCTGACTTCAACTAATATTTTGATTTTCAAGTGAATAAATTGGCTTTTTAAAAATTAACTTTTTTTTTTTTTGCAGTTTTTAGGCGGGGCCAGGCTTGAACCCACCACCTCCAGCATGTGGGGCCGGCACCCTACTCCTTTGAGTCACAGGTGCCACCCTAAAAATTAACTTTAATGAAGTAAAAGTTCCATAGAATCAACTTCACTGATTTTGAATGCTCAATAAGTTTTAACAATGTATACATCTGTGAACCGGCTATGTATGTATACCTGGGTGTGTGTATAGATACACACATTCTACATATGTGTACACATGACCACACACGGTACACACAGACACACGAGTATGAACTGACTTGCTCTACATGTAGAAATCGCATACGTGTTTGGTTATGTAATGAGTAGTGGAACTCTAGTTTTCAAGAGACATTTTGATGTAGCAAGAAATACATTCAACCCGAAATCAGAAAAATTAGCATCTGCATTTGAGGGGCCGGTCACTCTCACACACTTTGTATCCGTTCCAGAATGAGGTAGAAACTATGGGAGGATGGAGACAGTGGGCCACAGGTGTCTTGTGCAACGTTGAGAACCAGCTGTGTCCACCTTCTCCTGAGTCTTCATTCAACGCCTTTCCCAGCCGTAGCAGAAAGAAGCATAGGCGGGTTACCTACATCACAGGATCTATAGATGCCGTAAATCTGCTGGTTTTTTTTTTTTTTATTTCTTTGGAGTGCATGTTAGTTGTTAAACATTTACTAGCATGCCCCATTAAGCAATGAAAATATTACTATTACTAACACAGTGTGGGTGAGCCGGGGCTTCCCAATGCTGCGGTTTGGATGCAGAGAACTGTTCTTCTCCAGGCAGCCCTGGGCACGGCGCCCAGCCCTGGAGTGCCTGGACTTTTGGATGAACTCATCACACAAGCAAGAGCTTTAAAAGCTCATGTTGTAAACAGGCCAGCTCCAAAGAAGAAATAAGGGGGGATCTTGGCTCTATGTGCCTGGTCCTTGCTTCTGCACCCACCAGGCAGATTGGTGACTTGTCTTTCCAGGGAGAAAACAGGGGAAGGAGGCTGACACTGAGGAGTCCCCTTTGCTTTGAAGAAACTCTCAAACGTGGGGGAGAATCCGCCCCTCCCTCAGTGCACCCCAACACTGGATCTAGGCCAGTTAGTTCTGTTTCTCAATATTTTGGGGCCCATCACTAATGCTTTTGTAAGAGTAGTTTCCATCTCTTTAAAAAAAATTTTAAAAATAGCCTCAGATAATTTCAAAGGGCCTTCTGAAGTCACATCTCTGTTATTTACAGTCCTGGGTCTCTACATCTGTAACATGCTGCCACAAAAGCTTTGATTCTATTTTGGTGCATTAATGAATTCTGAAGAACTGATCCTTTTCACTCTGTGACCCCACTTTTCATCGGGTCATTTCTGAAAGCTTTTAGCAGAGGGCAAATGGGATGAGCACGCTGGCCTTCTGCATGAGACCAAAGTCAGGGTGAATAAATCAGCCGTTACCCTAAAATATATGCAGAATGGATCCATTCCACCTGACCATCCACAGCTGAAGGGCAGCTCTTATTTCTCTTCTTCCTTGGTGTTTGGAAATATTTGCCTTTTCACCTAAAGCAGTGGTTCTCAACCTTCCTAAGGCTGCAATGTATTTTCATTGTTAAAAAGGGGTTGCGACCCACAGGTTGAGAACTGCTGACCTAAAGGTATGTCTAGTTGCAGGTTTTATAGATTTAGTATTATTTAGTGATTGGAAAGAAGACCAGAGACCCTTGGGCATGTAAGTGCCCGTGTCTGTCTTGTATTTCTCACGATTCTGTAATATAACTTGTTTGTCATCAACTTGTGAGTTCCTTAAGGCAGGTGTTGTGTTTGTTAACTGTGTCCTTAATGGCCAGTGGAGTGCTTGGGATGACAAGAGTTTGCAGTGTTTACTAGAGGACTCAGGAAATGCATGCAGAGTCAAAAACAATATGAAGCATTCGCTTAACCCACGGGAATTGTATTAAAGGACTGCGGCATTAGGAAGGTTGAAAACCACTGGCTAACCTATCAATGTCTACCTGTCTCAAGACCAAGCCTCGGAGTCCCCATACATGGGTATCCATGAGCTGCAGATGAGAAATCTAGCAACCTTAAACCAATTGTCTGAATCTGTTTTGTGCTGTTATCCCAGGACGCCTGAGACTGGTTAGTTTATAGAGAAAAGGAACGTAGTTGGCTCATGAGTCTGGTGGCTGGACGGTTGAGATTGAAATAAATCTCACACCCTGTTCTGTGCAAAAAAGAGCATGTGGCAGGAGAGGAAGCGGAGGGAGAAAGCTGGGAAGTCGGGTTCCTTTTAACTACCTGCTCATTGAGAAATAATCCGTCCCAGTGAGAGTGAGATCCCAGTCCCCATGGGAGGGCACCGACCACGCCTGTGGGGCTCAGGCCCCTGCAGCTGTTCAGGAGCCCTGCTCCCATTCCCTCAGCACAACTGGCAAGTTCAGCCAAGTCCAGGGGAAGTGAAGTGTGGGGAGGTGGGTGTAAAGCAGCCGGCACCAGGGCACAGAAAGGAGGACGGTTTATTTATAGTAAAGCATGGATGAGCCTAGGCTTTTCAGAGAGATTGGAAAGGGTCCCCTTCGTGAGTGAGAGGAGGTGCTAGGCGCAGGCCGTGCACACGTGTGAGCGTCTTGTCCTAGCTCCCCCCACCCCGTGATTATCTATAAAGCTTGTCACTGGCCCCCGAGACCCTGAAGCTTTCTTGTCCACTACTCATTGGTCACAGGTGACCATGATACCACCAATGCCACATGAGCCCATTTTCCTTCTTTTTAGCCTTAATTGCTCCCTGGTATTTTCATGACAATTATATGTTGATGTCTAACATTCTTGTGATGTCTGTGACTTTTGCTGTTCTGGAACTGTGACCCTTCCTCCACGTCGTGTTACAAACGGGAAGCTGCCTCTTGGGGGAACAGGACATGCTCAGTCACCTGAGTCACACAGTCCCAGGACTCACTGCTTCAGGGCCCCTTTTAACTTTTCTATCTGGGAGGCCAGACTTCCCTGTAGTCCTTTTCTATCTCTAATCAAACCCCATGGCCCAAACACCTCCTGCCAGGCCCCACTTCCCACACTGTTCCTGGGGATCAATTTTTTAAAACATATTTTGACAGAAGAAAATCAAAACACAACCTCAATGAAAACGGCAGTCATTGTGTGTTTTAACCGAAGATAACCCAGCCCTTTGATCCCAACTCATTTCCCTGTTAACAGTAGACCACATGTATCCTGTTAGTGCAATTACTTTTGACATCAAGACGAAACTGGGACTCAAATGAGTATGACTGCAAAAAAATGGATGTGGAAGTCATTTTGTTTGATCATCTAAAGCACTAGAACAGGAGAGAAAACCTTGCTGCAGGAGGCAGGGCCTCCTTACGGGGGAAGTGTTGCTATCAAGTGGGATGATTGGGACAGCACAGGACTTATAAAACCAAGTTTTAATTAGGAAAAGAAAGCCACCTTGGATTGGTGATGCTTCAATTACTCTAATGTTTGTTTAGAAACTCTTTTAGAAGCATTGTTAAGTCAAAAAATGAAATAAAATGCAAAATAGATACTTGTAATGCCCAGTAAACGTTCAAATGTGCATGTGTGGGGTGGGCTATGCAGATAGCTCATGTAAATGAAAAAAATGCATTTACCACATTATAAAGAGCAAGACTTTTTATTCAGGCTGTTGTAGTAGGAGAGTTAGACTTCAGAATAAACTAAGCTCAACTCCATCAAAACAAAAGACAGAAGAAGGCTTTTGAAATACCGGCAAGACGGGACGGGGTGGTTGATGGGATTCAGAGAGGGCGTTCGCTCACTGGAGCTTACTGGGGTTAGGTCTGACCCTGGCTCCATCACTGGGACTGGAAGTGGGTGATGTCATGGTTGTCATGCTGGGTGGGGGTGTGATGGGCCCTACAGGGGTGGAGGGGGAGTGAGGATGGAAGGAGATGTTTACGTGGAAAGTTTTGCAGTTATCTCTAACAAGGAAGACATTTAAAGATTGTTATACACATTTTTTGAAGAAAAAAATAGTTGCCACATTCATTCTGAATGAATGTAGAGAAGAAACCATGAAAACATCTGACACATGAGCTGTTTTCCTCATCACTGCACATCTGCACACATCTGCACCAGCAGTGACTCCTCTAAGTCTTTGGCTTTACTCAGACCCTCCTGGTAATATGTGTGAGTTAAGCAATTGTTATTTTTATGGCAGCTTTAGCTAAGGACCTTCGTCTTATGTTAACACCATGCAGAATCTGGCATTCCCCTTCCCTTTGATAAATGGCCAGTGCTGTGCCCTTCCTCGAGCACAGGCTTCCTCCGTTCTGTGGTTCCTGACTCCTTGTGGGGTTTAGCTTTCATTGAACTCTCTGGTGCTGTGATACCCAGAAGCCCCCTCACACCCAGGCCAGGTGGTGGTCTGCACGCAGAGTGAGTGAGTGAAGCTTCATCTATGTTAACAGCCGCTCCCCCTCACTTACTTGCGTTCCTCCCCCGAGCTCGGCTGCCTGTCAGATCAGCAGTGCCGTTAGATTCCCATGGGAGCAAAAACTACTGTGCGCACAGGGATCTGGGCAGTATGCTCCTATGAGACACTAATGCTCCCCATCCATGGAAAAATTGTCTTCCATGAAGCCAGTCCCTGGTGTTACAGAGGTTGGGGACTGCAGCTGGAGTGGTTCCCAATTACCTGACAGGTCAAAGGGCTCATTTATTAATCATCCAGCGAGTACCCGTTAAGTGCTAGATATTATACAATCCTCTGAAATCCACACTTTCATAGCATAGCTGTCTAATTTCAGGCTATGTCCCCTGTTATATTTTTTAACACTTTCAGCCACTGCTGACCCCATTCTCTATTTACACTGGATTACCAACTATTTCCTGTATACACTGAACTCCATCTTACTTAAATGTATGCCTGTTCCAATTCATCTGTTGAAAATGCCGTTATTGAGTTTCTGTCTGATTACCTCTAGGCTTACTTAATGGAAATCTCTTCCTGGTTCCTTCAACCATTTGTACTAATCTGTATAAAAAGACATATTGGATTCCATAAGAAATAGAGATTCACACCCCTCTGCAAAGATAAGGTAGAGTTCCTCTACAGAAGAGACTCTTATTTAATTATATTTATAATTTGAGTATTTCATAATAGTGATATTATTTTAATATTAATGATATTAATTTCTGATATTATAATTTCATGATATTAATTTCTTTTTTAACTTGTTTCTTCATGCAAAGTATGTTTACCAAATATGTCAGAGCAGACATCCACTCCATCTAACATTCCTTGAATGGAGCTTGAGAAAGAAAAACAAAAAACACATAATTCCTGAAACTCAGTAAGGATGAACGTTGTGTTTGATAGCCTGGGTTCAGTTTTGACCTTGCCATGTTCTAGCACCCTCTGCCTTGGAGAGCTTTTCTAGCCTTACATAGCCTTCCTTTGTGGGTTTTGCTTTTTACCTAAACTATATAAATGATGCAATTGTGCACATACAAGGTGAAATGGGAACTTCAGAACTACTGATGATGGAGCAGAAGGCTGCACACCTCTCGCCCACCCCCTCACCCCCCGACTCTGTGACCAACATCATCTGGATGAGCCAGTCTGATGAGCTGTCTTGTTTCATGTTTATTTCAGATCTCACAATGTGAGCAAGCTGGTGTTACTGCCTAGGTTGTAGCTCCACTCAGGAGGGAGGAGAAGGCCACGTAAACAATTACTATCTGGAAGAGATGTTCCTTGGGTAGGGAGGGAATGACTTGAATGAATGATTCACTTCACCAAGTTTTTGTAACAATAGCAGACTGCGCCACCACCCAAACCGCTGATCTGGCGTGAGCTCTGGTTTTCCTGCCCACACAGTTCTTTCTTCGTTGTCCAAAGGAAATGATACGGACTTTGGATCAGCACTCACTCCAGATAGCCACGGGTGGATCTGACCGCAGGGGAAGCAATTTAATAAACTCCTAGTGACAAGTCAAAATATTGATTGCTGTGTGAGTGGGGTAAATGTGCGGTGGCTTTATCACACTCCTGCAGGCTTCCTGTGACTGGGGAGAAGGACGCTTTCTTCTGCGTTTACTATTGTCATTAACTTTCCCTGATTTTTCTCTTTCTTTGTGATATTTTCCTATAGAAATTCTAGAAATGAACTGACCCGGCTTGCTATTCCTCATTGGTAGAGATCACTGTTTGTTTTATTCTGTCTTGAGGTTACCACAGTACATGACTCAGGATCACTGAACAAATATTTATTGAATATCTTCTACCTTCCAAGTACTGTACTGTGTGGTGAGTGCATTTGGAGGCAAATGTTAATGAAACATTTCTTAAAGTTGGGAAAGACCTGGTCTTTAGAGCAGCATTTACAGCAGAGTCTGGGGGAAGGATAGGATGCCCAGGAACGGACGGAAAACGTACATCTAGAAACTCAGAAGAGACTTCTTCACTTGGAGTATAGTCTTCACTAATTAACAGAAAAATTCAGCTGAACTCTGAGCATTGACTTACAAACTAGTGGATTTCTTTGCAGTTGGAATTTTAAACTAAAATAATACAAGAGGCAGTTTAAGCTTTAAGCAACTGTAAAAAAAAATCAAGCAGGAAAAAAATAAAATTGAAAATGTAAAACAATAGAGGGAATTAATATAATGAAATGTTTCTTTTTAAAAAAGATAAACACGAAATTTTTATTAACGACAGTAGTTACCATATCAAAAATTAAAGCAGAGGGCATTGCTACTGATCCCATGGACATTAGAGGATGAAAAAAAAAAGAAAAAGAGAAAACGTACTGTACATAACTCTATGTCCACAAATTTGATACTCTATATGAAGTGGGCCAATTCTTAAAATGCAAAAACTATTGAAACCCGCAAGGCAATATACAGGTAATTTGAACAGCTTGTTTACATTAACAAAGTGGAATTAATTATTAATACCTTCAAAAAAAAAAAAAAGAAGAAGAAGAAGAAGAAAGCACCAGGTCCAGATGTTTTCAAATTAAACCAAATATTTAAGAAAGAAATATACTAATATTTCATAATCTTTTCTAGAAAATTGAGTTAAAGAGAACGCTCTCTAACACATTCTATGAAGCCATCATTATACCAAAACTGGATAAAGATGTGGATTACAAGAAAGGAAAACTACAGACTAATGCCTCTCATACAGACAAATCAAAAAATCCTCAAAAATGTTAATTTCTGGAATTCAATTTTGTATAAAAAAATGTTGTGTACAGTGAGCAAATGAATTTTATCTCAATATGCAAAGCTGTTTCAACACTTGAAAATCAATCAGTGGAATTAACTGCAGGGACAGGCTGAAAAAGAAAAATCAGATGATGGTATCAGTTGACATTTGACAACAGCCATTCATGCTAAAAATTCTCAATGGATTAAAAATGGAGGGTAACTTTTTTTTTATTTTATTTTATTTTTTTATTGTTGGGGATTCATTGAGGGTACAATAAGCCAGTTACACTGATTGCAATTGTTAGGTAAAGTCCCTCTCACAATCATCTTAGTGAAGAACATCTACAAAAAGCCTCTAGCTAAGCTCTTACTTAATGACGAGACATATAACTCTCTCTCCTAATATTGGGGATAAGGCAAGAACCCCACCCTCACTGCTCCTGTTCAACACTGTCCTGTAAGTCCTACTAGTGCAATAATGTGAGAGAAGAAAAAATATACAGATGTAAAAGGAAGGAACAAAAAATCTGTATTCCTAGATGACATGTAGGAAATTCCAAAAAATGTACAAAAACTCCTTCAACTGAGAGTGAAATATAGCAAGGTTGCAGAATACAAAGTTAATATTGTATGAATAATTTAACTGATTACCTATGAGTCAGCAAAGAATTATTTTGAAATTAAATTAAATTTGAATATGATTTTTAAAGACATCCATACTGACGCCAAAATCTGGAGCAATTTGAGCAACACAATGAAGTAACATTGAATTATAGCCCATAGTATAAAATAAATATCTGGGAGTCCTCACTGACATGAATCAATTACTGACTAAACAAAGAAAGAAGAAAAATGTGTCACCCAGGACAGTTGAAATAATTTATGTAACTATTTCATTCTTGGTGGGGGGACAGAGCTCCCTGCTCTGTAAGTGTGGGATGTTGACGGTCACTTCCTCGCCAAGAGTAAAGAAGAGAAAGGGAGAGACATGGAACGGTTCGGGGAGAAATCTGACAAGTGCAACCTCAGGCAGGGGGTCAAGTTCAGCGGGAGCAGTAGGGAGTCCTGTTGAAGTCTGAGCAAGTGTAAGATAATCAAGAAAAAATACATTGAAAGAGCACCTGTGAGCCCTTTGGGTTACGTTCCCAGTTTTTCAGTAAATGTAAAGCTGTTCTTAATGTAAAATAAAGTTTAAAGAAATGTCAGGTGTTTCTGAGACATGATCCCAGCTTAATGCTGCAAATAGGGCCTTGAAAGAATCGTTTATCTTGCAGTAAATATATTCAGGTTCTTTTTCCTTTTTTTAAAATTCTTTTATTTATTTATTTTTTTGTTCCTTAGAAGTCTGATGACCTTGAAACAGTTATTTAACATGTCATCACTTCCCTCATCTCTGACATAACTACTGCTCTCCTCCCGACCCCCGCTTCACAGGGCTGGTGGGGGATCAGCTTACTCAGGACACGGGGAAGGCGAGATACTGTCACCTGCCAAGATGTGGTGGGACGTGTATGCTCCAGGAGAATTAAAAGATAAGGATATAAACCTACTAAATGCAGAATACAAATGCCTACATACAATAACTAAGAAAATGCCATGAAGGCTACGTTGAACAGTTTGATGAGAATATTTCAGATTGTATATGAAATCAGCACATTGTACCCCTTGATTGCACTAATGTACACAGCTATGATTTAACAATAAAAAAATAAATTAAAAAAAGGATATAAAAAAGGCACAAAAGAATAAGCATGAATTCAGAAGAGACGCACCCTAGTCCTGAAAGGGAAACAGAAAGTTCTACTCTGTTGGTTATATTTAAAAATCACTGAACTTCTTGATGAGTAAGCTTGTTCTAATTTAACTTCTGCTCCAGACAAGGTTTTTTTTGACCTTCAGCAAACCACTTGCCTTCTTTTACTTTGCTATTCTGATCTGCAAATAAGGCAGGATAATATTTTCTCCCTAAGTTTGCTGTCAAAGAGCCCATCACACAGCACTTAGGGGCGTGGGTAGCCCTTCACTCAGCAATGAGACCTGTCCCCTCTTTTCTTAGGAAATTCTTCTTATTGACCCCTGTCTCTTAATTCCTGATGAATCATGTTCATTTCCTCAAGGTTATGGCGAGTGAACTTCTGTTGGTTGAATTATGTGGGTCACTGAAGACTTTTGTAGAGGAATTTTAACATTTGTCTTTAACACATCAACTTAAAACTCTCTGTTTTGTTCAATTTAATCAAAATATCTGCTTCCCCCCACCCCATACAAATAATTAAATTTTAAAGACTTTCAAAAAGAGGAATGATCTTACCACCTATTACTTGGTGAAATCACAAGCCTGGAATATTCTTCAGTTTCCCTGGTGAATGAAATTTCATTTACCCTTCTTAGTTAGGCTTAAATATCTTATTCAGGAAATATTTTTCAACTGATCAAGTAAATTAAGACTTCCTTATTCCCTACCCATTAAATACTACCTCGTTTAATTTTTATAGCACGTGGCTGTAAGCTGTCTTTCAGGGTCTGTGCTCTCCCCGCTAGGGGCTAACAATCGCTATACTTGCCTTAATCTTTTTTCTCCACAAAACAATGCCTGCCGTGACACTTTCTACACATTGGGTGATGTGTTTGTGACCGAAGTGCTTATTGAATTTATTTTCTCATCCCTCCTGGACTGTGAGTACCCCCCAAAACCCACAGTGAGAAGAATCATGCTTTCAGGTGTGTTTAGGTGTTTTTGTTTACCTATTGTCTTTTCGTGTAACTGACATGTACCTCAGTGTACATCAAAGACATACACAGAAATGAAGGAGGCGAAAAAGAGATGACTGGAAGGAAGACAAGGTGGCTGCCTTGGAAATGACCTTTATTCTTCTGAGATTGCCAGGACCTTGCAGCATTGAGGCCCAAGCCAAGGGATCTGCTTTCATCCTTGGCTGAG
The DNA here is from genome assembly GCF_027406575.1 of Nycticebus coucang. Lineage (NCBI taxonomy): Eukaryota > Metazoa > Chordata > Mammalia > Primates > Lorisidae > Nycticebus > Nycticebus coucang. Next base: position 35,657,234 of record NC_069802.1, on the reverse strand, counting down.
ACGAGCTTCAAACACCGACTTCTGAACATGAAGCCGTAGTAGAGGAATTAATCTAAAAAGCTAAGATTTGGGGCTGGGTGGTGGCTCCCACCTGTAATCACAGCATTTTGGGAGCCTGAGATGGGAGGATCACTTGAGGCCAGGAGTTCAGAACCAGCTTGGGCAATGTAGCAACTCCTCTCCCTCCCCTGTCTCTACAAAAAATAAAAAATAAAATTAGCTGCATGTGGTGGTGGGCAACTATAGTCCAGGCTACTTGGGAGGCTGAGGCAAGAGGATCACTTGAGTCCAGGAGTTTGAGGTTGCTGTGAGCTATGAAGACACCACTGCACTCCAGCCTGGGCAAGAGAGAGCAGCTCACACAATCACAGACACACACACCCTCAGATTTGGGAAACAAACCACATAAGCAAAGGTGACCATCAAAAATAACTGGATGTCACAGGAAAAGTCATATAAAAAATGAAAATGAAGTCATAATGCAGGAAAGCTCAGGGAGAGAGCACTCAGAGAGAGTGAGACACAGGCCTGTGACCGGCTGAGCTGGACACACAGCTGTGCGGTGGCACTTGCTGGGCTCAGAAAGCCCAAGGCAGGATGCTTTCAACTTGGGGGAACCAGGTGGGAACAGCAGGGACACGGACAGGCAGGTCTGAGCCCACGTGAGTGTGTGGAGAGTGGGGCTCCAGGGGGCCCTCAGGAAAGGGCAGCATGTGCCCGCACCTATGTCATAAACACTTGAGGATGCTGAAGACCATCACCTCCAGACAACCCGTAATAACATCCACAGGCACCCTAACCCTAACGTCCGACGTGTGTTTCAGTCTGGGAAATAGTAACTAAGGACGTAGGCAGACTGCATCAGGCTGAAACACCTCCTCAGCTCTGGAAGGTGTTCCAAGATGTATCTGCTAGCCTTTAGCGGGATCTGAAAATCAAATTAACATTCTAGCCCAGAGTAGGAGAGAGTAAGGGAAGCCAAGACGCTGAAGAGCTGATGGGGCCTGAGCGTGTGGTGCCTGTGACTGACTCTTCAAGTGCGGGGGAGGCTTGTTTGGAGCTGGACAGACCTGAGACGGTTGGTGGTCCCTCCACACCCCCGCAAGCACCTGCCAGTGGACGAGAGAAGTTGACAGATGGAAATTTAGCTTGGTGCCCTCAGTGGGTTTGAGACAAATTGTTTTTCATAAAATACTCATTGAACTCACCATGAAAGGCAGAGAAAACAGGAATGATCTTTGGCCAGAAGATTTACCTTCTGAACCCATTCACTCTGCTAATTACATACTCATCACCAAAGTCTACAGAGATTCCACTTGGCGAGGCCTTTAAAATGTGAAGATAATGACTCATCCGTAGCTAAAATGTTTACCCCACCCCAGTTTCAACAGTGAAACCCTCTGAGAAGAGACGTCTCAGGCAGGGACAGTCAACCAGTGCGCTGCCAGAGGATCTTAGGGGTGCTGTGAAAAATTTTAAAGATAATTTATTAAATAATTTGCTAAAGAAGTTCAAAGCACAATAAGTATATTCTTTGCTTTTACTCTTTTTTTTCTTTTTGATCAACAGAATCTAAGTGTGCGGTGGAAATGTAACTCTGGGATCAAGTGTCAGGAGAAGGAAGAGATTGGAGACCCTGATTTAAGACCTTCCTCCATCCTCTTCTCTATTTTTGCATTCTAAGAAATGAACAAACTCTTCTGAGGCATAAGGCGTTCTTCTTGTACAGATTTCCCAAACATGGTCTTGTCTTTTCTGTAGTTTTCTAGGAAAACCTCTACTTTATCCCCCATCCTTTTTCTTTTCAACTTAATGAAAAACTTGTGGTTTGAGTCCTGAATCTCTAAGTCATCACATTCGGTCCTTTTCCCGTCTAAGTTTTAGACTTCACATTCAAATCAGAAAACAAAAGTTGACAAACAGGCCCTTGGGCCCAAACTGTGGAAAGATGATTAATTATTTTCCTATGTCTTAAATAAAATACTGAACACGATTATGAAAAATTTATTTATGGCACAACAGCTTTGAATAAAGTATTTTTGTGTGAGTTTAAATAATATGGCTATTTTTCTTCTTTAGGCAACTTTTATATTTCAAAGAAATCTTCTGGTACAGTAAGAAAGCAAAGCAAACCATCAACCTAATAGGAAAAATACGAACAATTTTTTTCCACTGGGCTCAGTTTAAATAACAAATCAGCCTCGGAGTAAGAGTGGTGTGCTGTAACTCTCCATTGTTATATGCACTGCTGTAAAATCCTCTTACATGATTCAGAGCACAAGGCACACAGTTGACAGGGGGGGATAAAACAGGCTAATAAAAAGGGGGTCGCCAACAGGGGCAGGCACACCCAACAGGGGTGCTCTCTCTCTCAATGTCAAGGCCACTTTTTTACTTAGTATTAAGACACTCCCTTGGAAATCACTGCAAAGACTTTTGAAGAAAATAAGCTTCAAGTCATAAAGTAGCAGGTGGGAGCTAATCTAATAAATCATGGGAGCTCATAAAAAGCCAGGGTTAAAAAAATGTTAAATTTTAAGTAAATCGTGGATATGATTTTTCTGCACATTTTAATGTCCTCTCATCTTAAATTAAAAATAATTATCTGGCTTTTTTCATGTGGATTAATTTGAGTTCTCTATAGATCCTAGTTATCAAGCTTTTGTCTGATTGAAAATATGCAAATATCCTTTCCCATTGTGTAGGTTGTCTCTTTGCTTTGGTTATTGTCTCCTTAGCTGTACAGAAGCTTTTCAGTTTCATGAAGTCCCATTTGTTTATTTTTGTTGTTGTTGCAATTGCCATGGCAGTCTTCTTCATGAAGTCTTTCCCCAGGCCAATATCTTCCAGTGTTTTTCCTATGCTTTCTTTGAGGATGTTTATTGCCAGCAATCCCATATATCAATGGGCAAGAGACATGAATAGAACTTTCTCTAAAGATGACAGACGAATGGCTAACAAACACATGAAAAAAATGTTCATCATCTCTATATATTAGAGAAATGCAAATCAAAACAACCCTGAGATATCATCTAACCCCAGTGAGAATGGCCCACATCACAAAATCTCAAAACTGCAGATGCTGGCATGGATGTGGAGAGAAGGGAACACTTTTACACTGCTGGTGGGACTGCAAACTAGTACAACCTTTCTGGAAGGAAGTATGGAGAAACCTCAAAGCACTCAAGCTAGACCTCCCATTTGATCCTGCAATCCCATTACTGGGCATCTACCCAGAAGGAAAGAAATCCTTTTATCATAAGGACACTTGTACTAGACTGTTTATTGCAGCTCAATTTACAATCACCAAAACGTGGAAACAGCCTAAATGCCCACCAACCCAGGAATGGATTAACAAGCTGTGGTATATGTATACCATGGAATACTATTCAGCTATTTAAAAAAATGGAGACTTTACATCCTTCGTATTAACCTGGATGGAAGTGGAAGACATTATTCTTAGTAAAGCATCACAAGAATGGAGAAGCATGAATCCTATGTACTCAATTTTGATATGAGGACAATTAATGACAATTAAGGTTATGGGGGGGAAGCAGAAAGAGGGACGGAGGGAGGGGTGTGGGGCCTTGGTGTGTGTCACACTTTATGGGGGCAAGACATGATTGCAAGAGGGACTTTACCTAACAATTGCAATCAGTGTAACCTGGCTTATTGTACCCTCAATGAATTCCCAACAATAAAAAAAATAAAATAAAAATAATTATCTGGGAAATATTTTTAACTGTTACATTAGCAGCATGAAGCAATAAAATAAAGCTGGTTATTCAAAACATATTTAGAGAACATCTACTAAATACTAGGGCTCTTTCTAGATGCCGAGGCACATTGATGAGAAAGATTGAACAATAGCGCCAGTGAAATCAGGACATGAGGAAGTACATTCAGCTCAAAAGCTCCAGTAATGCTGGGGGCTTCTTACCCCATCTTCTGTGCTTCTGTAAGAATCCTGTGGGACGTTTATGGTATTGAAAGATAAATACTCAGATATGTGCACACAAATGTTCCTACTTGCACTAGTCACAATATCTCAGAGGCATAAACCAGTCAAATGTCCATTCAAACATGAGCGGATGAACAAACATGTCCAATACCTCCAGGGCCTGTGATTCAGCCAGGACAAAGGACGGAGTCCTGACAGGTGCGGCTCATGGATGAGTCTTGGAAATCTTACACTACAGTGAAAAATCCACATGCAAAAGGGCACATCCTGCCTTTTCATGCTTCATTTGCATGAAATATCCAGAAGTCACAGATCACAGGGACAGAAAGCAGGTTAGAGCTGGCCCAGGGCTGGGGACAGGGCTGAGGAATGGAGACTGTGGCTTAATAGGCAAGGAGGTTTCCTTCAGAATAAAGAAAATGTTTTGCAGGTGAACAGAGGGCTGGCTGCATGGGGCTGGCGATGTGACAAGTGCCAATGAGGCTGCAGGCTGGTGTTGCATTGCACGGCACAGTGACTATAGTTAATAATAAAGTTATTGTATATTTCAAAATTGCTAAAAAAAGGAGGATTTTAAATGTTCCCACCACATGGAAATGATGAATATTTGAAGTGATGAATATCTCACTTAGCCCGATTTAATCTATCTACAATGTGTATTAGAACATCATAATATATACAATTATTATTTGTCAAAAAAGAAAATCCTCCCCCATATAATACATAAAAAGATAAAAAATAAAAAGGTTAATGTTAAGTTACGTGAATTTTACCTTAATAAAACATCTATTAAAAGTAATAACATTATACTAATGTCTAGATGAGCTGATAATATAAATTTCTTTGCCAACTAAGAGATTGTCTGACAATGATTTGAGTGGGGCAACTGTCCAGAGGGCAGAAGTCACCAGGACAGCCACATCTAGACACCGGCCCAGTCTGGGGTTTCTTTAGTTAAAAATCATTACCAGGCAGTTGTTTCAGGGGTTTGGACTGACTGACTGTTGACTAATTTGCATGGCGAGGGGAGTTCAGTACAGAGCCAGGAGCCAGCAATTCAGTATCAATGTACCTGTAGATTTCACCTTGACTTAGGACTGAGAGAGACCAACAATTTCACACTCGCATACACACACACACAGCAAGATATATCACAATCTAGGAGGTCTTCAAACCTTTAGTTTGAAGTAAATTAATGAGTTATTCATCCTACCTAATAAACATGCAACAAAGATAAGCAATCTTTAATTGCAAATTCCAAAAACTATATTATCCACATTAATCACAAAAACCGTTATTTCTTCTTAATGTGTAGGCTTATAATGTCTGGAAAATGGAGAAAGTCACTTGTCTTTGAAAAGATGTAATTTTGTAAATCCAGAAGACAGTACTTAAAATCTAGGTTTCTTGAGAGACAGTAGAAGGGACGGACAGAGAAGTCAGGCAAAGTTTGAGAAGCAGGACTTCACTCTCCATTGGATTGGCCGGTCCTACTGAGCTATACCTTGTATGCAAAATCCATTTTTCCAGGCACCTAAAGTCACAGTTTAAGCATCTTCTATAATCCCTACTTTTTTTTGAATACTCATTTTCTTCTATCGAGAAAATCAATTCTAAAGTCAATATATTTTAATTTCCCAAATGAATCTGTCATCCATTCCCATCATTTTAAACTTATCATCATGATAGTAGGTAAACAATCGTTAATTGTAAATTAAAAAGTTGGTGCCAAAACACATCATAATTCATATAAATCAATCATATATTGCTATATTTTTTAATACATAAATCCATTTTGTCTTTAAACTGGTGGAATGTGCTTCCTTCCCAGAAATTCAGTTTAATGCTGAAATTCTTAAAGTTTATAATGATGAAGTTTTTAGAAAATAATACATTTTAGTAATTCCACTTCAGTACTACCAAAAAGGCAGGTTTGCTGGATATTGAAGATTGTACCGGTTATCCATTGGTGTGTCACAAATTTCCCCCAAACACGTCCACGGAACAAAGCATATTTATTATTCTGTTTCTATTAATATTCTGTTTCTGGCTCAGGGTCTCTTACGAGGTTATAATCATGATAACCATCCTAGCCGGGTGTGGTGGTGTGTGCCTATGTGTCCCAGCTACTTGGGAGGCTGGAGTGGGAAGATCGCTTGAGCCCAAGAATTCAAAACCAGGGCAGCATCTGTGGCTCAGTCGGTAAGGCGCTGGCCCCATATACCAAGGGTGGCGAGTTCAAACCTGGTCCTGGCCGAACTGCAACAAAAAAATAGCTGGGCATTGTGGTGGGCACCTGTGGTCCCAGCTACTCTGGAGGCTGAGGCAAGAGAATCGCTTAAGCCCAGAAGTTGGAGGTTGCTTTGAGTTGTGTGAGGCCACGGCACTCTACCGAGGGCCATAAAGTGAGACTCTGTCTCTACAAACAAACAAACAAAAAATTCAAAACCAGTCATAGGAAGTCTCCATCTCAAAGTGAGGGGGAAAAAAGAAGAAGAAGAAAAGAAAAATGTGCTAAGGATGTCAGCCCTAGCTCCAGTCACTCAAGCTCCCACTGGAAACGGCTTTCCTTCTCTGGTGCAAACTCACTCACGTGGCTAGTAGAGGTTCTCCCAGAGCAAGCAATTCAAGGGAGCAAAGAAGAGCATTGATTATAAAACCAGTCTTGTACACTCTGCTTAAAATGAGAACCCATCATTTATTCCATATTCTATTCATGAGAAGTGAGTTACTTTCTCCAACCCACACTCGGGAGAAGGGGATTATACAACAGTGTGGCTACTGGGAGGCGAGGACCACTGGGAGCGTCTTGTGCGATGCCTACCAGAAATAGCAAATGCGTGCTCCCAATTCTCATAGCTCACAGTGAAAAGAGCCTGCATAGATCGAGCCACTAAGCATCTTCTGAAAACCTGAGTAATGTTGTTAAACTCTTAGAACTTCAGTTTTCTTCTCTTGCAAAATAGCGTAAATGTACATGCCTTGTAACGTTTTGGGGCAAATCAAATGGGATCTCCAAGGCAGAAGCCACAAAGTGATGGCAGGGGCTAATCACAGCTAGTCATTGTCAAACAGGACAGAGGCATCGCTCATTGGCGTCCCTTAGATGCTCCCAGCATACACACCCCAGCGTCCTTGGCAGAAGGCAGAGGGCTGGGCCTGCCTTGGCTACTGGCTGCAGAATTACACAAGCCTCTGGGGTTTCATTTCTCATTCTTTCTCCTGCTCCAGCCTTGGTGGGCACACCTGAGCTCCATTGACTCGGCTGCTGAGACACGTCAGAGCGCCACTGGTGGGTGGAACACAGGCTACTTTGCACACATGCCACCAAGGAGGGATAGAAAGACCTCAGGTGTTACGAACTCTCTGTGGACGAGTCATCTTCACAGATATGAAAAAAAATCCCCATCAGTTTGTGCTATGAACATAACCTTTTGAAACTCAGAGCTTACATCATGCACCTGGAAAGCTAACCCTCTGTTTAGTTATTTTAAGGGAACATTTACAAGCTATATATCTGTAAAAACTCGTCTTCATCTAGGCAGAAACATGCCAGGGGCATGTTTGAAGAAGCCTGGTCGCAGGTCAACTTAATACTGGATGTCATTTACCTTAAAGAATATCTCTGCTTCTGACCTTTCCCTGTCACTAATAGCACCACGCTCTGAATTTCTCATTACTTTCCCATCTCTGGTTTGGTTTGTTGAGCCTATTTCCAATTAGCAGGCCTGCATTTCACTGAGATACTGTTTCTCAAAACCATCCCTCTGAACTACAAAAATTGTTCAGAGGGCCCTTGATCCATATTCTGCCCAGCCTCTTGAAATAGCCTTTTCTGGAAGCACAATGCTGCAGTCCTGGTTTATGGAGCCCAAGGATCTCTGGAAAGGCTTCCAGTCATTCTCTAGACAGGGCTTGAGGGAGGCAGGTTCTCCTGCTTTTACTGTCATGTGGATTCAGTCCTCCTGCAGGCGGGGGTGGTGTGAACGGACTTGGCGGTGTAGTTAGTCCCCACGCTCCTGTCTCTCCTAGAATCCAAACCTTCCCGCTCCAAAGCCTGTGCTAATTGAACTCTAAATCCTTATGAAATCCTTCAGAAAATGTTTTACTGTGTGTAAATATCTATTGAATAAAATAGAGCAGGTGAGTAAAAGACGTACATCAAGAATTTTGAGGAAATGAGGAGTGTCATGGTAGGAGCCATGCATGAGGTACAGGAAGACTTCCCTGGGAACAGGAAAGTCTTCTTCCTAACGGGAACAGCGAGCACCCTTCTGCCTCCCACGCGGCATGGTTGTGAAGGTCAGGAAATGAATGTGGACATGAGCAACTCTGAAACTTAAAAATCAGGGCCAATAGGTGTTTTGGAACATCAAGGTTCACTAGAGCATCTCAACCAACATTTCCCAATATAATCACAGACAACAACTAAATGTGGACCGATATTGGGTCACATGAAACATCCCCATTGGGGTTTCCATTGATCCAAACACTAATGTTGGTAAGCACCCAGCAGCGCTGATAAATTCTCTTAGTCCAGTAACTGCCAAGTCACAGACAGAATTACGCAAACAGCAGTGTCTGTGCTCTAGAAACAGCGTGTTGATGAAGGCTCATGGTCATCTCTACTGTGAAGGCTGACGACGGGGATGGTGGTAAAGGCAGCAGGAAAGAAGAAGCAACAGAAGCAAAATTGCAGGAGAAACCGGTTATTCTATGCTGAAGATAACATTTTTGTCATAATTTATGTTCTACAAAATGAGAAACAGAGACTTAGGTGAGAAGTGACCGAGGGCTGCACTTGTCTGGTGTCTTAACAGCCATGACATTCTAATGATTTGAGGGAGGTGGACTTTTTACTGGGTTTTATATGTGAATTATATTTGTTTGTTTTTAACTAATAAACAAGTCCAGTGGTTTCTGGATAAATGACACTGGATGCTTTCTAGTAGGGAAGAGTATCCCTTTGTGCCCAGCATGAATTTTTTTTTTTAGCAGTGATCTTTTTTCTAATTGACTTGCAATAGTTGACATATTTGGAGGCACATGTAATATATTGATACGTGTATAGGATGCGTAATGATCACATCAGGGTAATTGGGTTATCAATTACCTCACTCATTTTTTCTTCACATTGGAAGCATTCCAAATCTTCTCTTTTAACTGCTTTGAATTAACATTTTTGTTAACTATATTCAACTTACTATACTATTAAACACTAAATCTAACTCTTCTGCCTGTATTTTTGTACCTGTTAACAACTTTTCTCTGTTCCCTGTCCCCACAGCCTGTCCCAACCTCTGCCAATCATCAGTCAACTCACTGCCTCCATGAGATCCAGTTTTTTAACTCCCCCGTGTGAACGTCAGTATCTGCCTTCCTGAGCCTAGCTTATTTCACTTAAACATAATGACCTTTAATTCCATCCGTGTTGCTTTGGATGACAAAAGTTCATTCTTTTTCATGGTGAGATAATATTCCGTGGTATAGATACCACATTTTCTTTGTCTATTTATTTTTTGGTGGGCACCTAGGCTGTGTCCAGATTTTGGCTATCGTGAACGGGCACCCAGGCTGTGTCCAGATTTTGGCTATGGTGAACGGGCACCCAGGCTGTGTCCGGATTTTGGCTATGGTGAACAGACACCCAGGCTGTGTCCAGATTTTGGCTATGGTGAACGGGCACCCAGGCTGTGTCCAGATTTGGGCTATGGTGAACGGGCACCCAGGCTGTGTCCAGATTTTGGCTATGGTGAACGGGCACCCAGGCTGTGTCCAGATTTTGGCTATGGTGAACGGGCACCCAGGCTGTGTCCAGATTTTGGCTATCGTGAACGGGCACCCAGGCTGTGTCCAGATTTTGGCTATGGTGAACGGGCACCCAGGCTGTGTCCAGATTTTGGCTACGGTGAACGGGGCACCCAGGCTGTGTCCAGATTTTGGCTATGGTGAACGGGCACCCAGGCTGTGTCCAGATTTTGGCTACGGTGAACGGGGCTACAATAAACAAGGAGTTCAGGTGTCTCTTTGATACTCTGATTCCCTTCCTTTGGACATAAGCCCTGCAGTGGGATTGCTGGGTCTCATGACCGTTCTATTTTTAATTATTTTAGGAACCTCCATGCTATTTTCCATTGTGGCTTGTACTGAGTGTTCTTTAAAGAAGTAAATTTTTATGTGCATTTTGTATTTTTATTTCAGCTAATATACAGATACATATGATTAGGTTACATTGTTTGCCTTTGTTAGGGAAAATGCAAGTTGTAGTTGAGCCCTTCATGCAGGAGATGTGCTAATTAAATAAATTAACTTCCTACTTCATAAAAGCAAAGAAGTAATACATTAATAAGGACTTAATTTGTTCCAGAACAGGTGTAGGTTCTCACCCCAGAGGAAGGCATGTAGCCCACCGGCCCCTTGCTCGGCCTCCCTCCCCATTGTTCACACCCCGGGGGAGCTGCCTGCGTCACAGCTGAGAAACGCACATGAAGACACTATGTCTAATTTAAACTGGGGGTTAGTGAGTTCAGATAACTAACCCAAAGTCAAAATTGGTATCAGGATATAACAATGTGATTTCAGGACGTCTGGACCACAGAGGCTGGATGCATGTTATGATCATTTACAGGTCACTTGCAAGCTCCTCATGTGGCTGAAGAAATGGGAGGTCAACAACAATGCCAAGTTCAAAACTGCTGAAAGGCCGTGACCGACGCGGCTCCCTGGGACTCCAAGACTTGATCCCGCCCTGCATGGTGGCTCCTCACCTCCTGCAGGGACATTTCTGAGAGGCCGTGATGGACACGGCTCCCTGGGACTCCAAGACTCATCCCCACCCTGCACGGTGGCATCTCACCTCCTGTCAGGGACATTTCTAAGAGGCCGTGACAGACACGGCTCCCTGGGACTCCAAGACTCGGCCCCGCCCTGCACAGTGGCTCCTCACCTCCTGCAGGGATGTTTTCCTTTGGTTTTCCAATGGCCTGGGCACAGGTTCAATGCCAGCTGCCCCCTTCCCTTCATATATGTTCCTTTACATTTTCATGATTTTATTTTATTTTATTTTTTATTGATTGACTGAGACAGAGTCTCACTCCATTGCCCCAGGCTACAGTGCCCTGGCGTCATAACTCACAGCAGCCTCAAACTCCTGGGCTCAAGTTATTCTCCTAACTCAGTCTCCAGAGCAGCTGGGACTACAGACGCCGACCACAGCACCCAGCTAGTTTTTCTCTTTTTAGTAGATATGGTCTCATTCTTGCTTGGGCTGGTCTGGAACTCCCGAGCTCAGGTGATCTACCCACCTTGGCCTCCCAGGGTGCTAGGATCACAGGCCTGAGCCAGGGCACCCATAGTCTTTACAATTTTAAAGGACCATAAGATAAGAAAAGGAGTTCAATTTGGAGTAGTGGGGGAAGTGTTGGCTTTGAAATCAGAATTTGCTTGAAATTTTGTCTAAGCCATTTAGTAGTTCGTTGAAACACCATTATTTCATCAGGTGTTGAAATGCATTGTTGAAATAAACCGTTTTTGACATTTTCCTCTGTTCCATGTCTTTCTCTTTTTCCAGACTTGGCAGCCATCCTCTGCTGTGGTCAGTGGAGGTTGGATGGAGAATGTCTGTGATTATATAGGGGAGGAGGGAGAGCAGGCTGTTCAGAAGAAACAGGGTTTTTGTAAAAGGCACAAGTTTCTGTGGCTGGATAGCAGGGGCTGGGTAAGAGCATTGAGAAGACTGAGGTGTGAGCTCGAGCAAATGCAGGGCCACTGCTGGTCACAGTTGGAAGTTTAATCTATGAATAATGAGAAGTCACTGAAGGGTTTTGACCAAGCGAAGGGCATGATCCTGTTTCTTTTTTTAAATGTCACATTTTCCAGGCAGATGGTCACCACCTGTATTTGTAGAATCTATGCACTGATTCTTTGATATCAACTATGAAAAAAACACACCAGGTACCATCTCTGGAACAACGTAGATATCCACAAATAGTGGGTCTTCCCTGGTTCCTTTCCTCATAGAACACAGGGGCTTGGATTTCTGCAGACAGTGGGAGGCGTTCTCAGAAAGGGCCTCCACGGCGCTGTTTCTTCAAAAGTAGTTCAGTTTTTGTTCCCTGGCTGCCAATTCAGCCGGGTCTGGAACAGTGGTCTGTGCACCCCAACTCTTGCTGAGTCTTTGGGGAGGTCAGCAAGCACGGGGACAGAATAAGAACTAACGCTGAAGGGGGATTTGATCCAAGTGGGAGGCCGCCAATGAGGGGATGAACTCAGGTCAAGGGAAGATAAAAGTAAGGGAGGAAAGGTAGATGAAGTGGATGCTTATTGGAGTAGTGAGAAACTGAATGTGACCTTTCCTGCCGCAGATGGCACAGACAGCTAACGGGGCACTTTGCAGAAGGCAAGGAATTCTCGAGAGACTGCGCTTCTCTCAGGAGGAGGGGAGAGGGGCTTCCAGGGCTCCTGCAAACCGCTGATGAGCAGCAAAGCCGCTTTCAGAGCTGGTGAAAACATCCCCAAGGGAGCTGACGGCTTATAGAATTACTTCCAGGAGGCAACTCTCCCTCAGATGACTGTAAACTGGATCTGGGAGCACACAGCACTTAAAAAAGTAATTGTGCTCATGTCAGAACATTGCTTAGAGCGTGGTTTGCAAATTCATTAATCCTTTCATTGATTATTTGAGAAATTTCTGTACACCATGAGCCTTTTTAGGTGCTTAGGATCAAATGTTGATCAAAAGTACCTGTTTTCTTAGAATAGAGTTTATATACTTTTAGGAGTGAGGGGGGAGTCAACAAATAAAAAATATGCTAAATATAAAGTACGTGAGTGGACACATGCTGGGGTAGCAGAAAGGGGATTTGAGGGTGCTGTGGGCAGGGTGGAAGGGGGTGGAGAGGCTGCTCTGTCAGGCAGGGAGGGCACAGGGAAGTGCCGCTGAGCAGGTGACGGTACAGCAGGGCCGAGGGAGTCAGCCTTAGACTGTCCAGGAGAAACTTTACTGGCAGAGGGAAGAACAGGAAAGCCAGTCTAGGGAGACGAGATGGACAAAGGCAAGAGGGGTTTTGAGGTCAGGGAGGGGAGAACTACAGGTCCTGAGCCCAGGTGGTGTGTCAGAAGTCCCGTCAGGGTTGTGAGCAAAGCAGTGATGTGATGCAGGCTCCCGGGGTGGAGCCAGAGCTCAGGTCCAGCTGTCTGGACTTCTAGGCGTGAACACTGGGGCCCAGGAGCTTCACAGACTCCATGGGAAGAGGGGAAGATTCTGGATTTCTTTTAAATTTATAAGAAAACGCATTGGCTGAGATTGGAATCATGATGAAGGCCAGTTGGAGTGTGGGTGATCATGAGTTGATTTGGGGGGGGTTTCTTTGAGTTTGAGACATCTATGGAACAGCAGGGTGGAGATGTGCTGAAGACGGGGGGAGTTCAGTTGTCCCCATGCTGACTTACAGGCAGCAGTTGATGAGAGCACAGGGGGCACAGGACTCTGAAGACACAGTGTGGCTAAGAAGAGCTTTGATGGTGAGCCCTGCTGAGCACGGCTGCAGTCCTAGACAGCTGTAAAAACAGCTGGTTTATGCTAAATAACACTGGCCAAGTTTGACTGTGTTTCTCCCAAAATTTTTATACTGAAACTGAATCCCCAATACAGCAGCATGAAGAGCTAGGGCCTAGAGGTGGTGACTAAATCATGAGGGCTTCGCCCTCACCAGCAGGATCAGCTCCAGGTTAGGGGAGCTTTCTCCTGCTTGTGTGCCCTCTGCGGACACCAGGCCCTGCCCTTCAGAGGATGCAGCAACAGTCATCTTGGAAGCAGAGAGTGGCCCACACCAGACACCAGCTCTGTGGGCACCTTGATCTTGGACACTCTGGGCTTTAGAGCTGTGAGAAATAAACTTCTGTTGTTAACAAATCACCTGTGTGTGCTACTGTGAACAGCAGAACACAGGACTAAGAAAGGGTCTTACCTTACAGTCTTGTCTGTAGATGAGATGTCTCCTAGGAGTCAGTTTTCTAAGTTGAGTTTTGACCTGGCCGTAAACACAGAGGCTCCACATTCAACTGTCTCTCTCAATTTGCATCAGCAGCTCCCCAGCTGATTTTGAAGTTGACCCACAGAGCTCCTCTGCCTCCTCCAGCAGATGTGTGGTGACCCACGGAGCATCTCTGAGGAGTAGGCAGGGTGGACGTCCAGCTCCCCCAGGGCACTTGAGTCCCCACCCTCACACCATGCTTGGAGACCCTGCTCACAAAGAAACCCGTGATCTCCAATTATCCCCGTTTTTTTACTAGCGAAGGGTTAGGACTGATCCCATCACACTTGTATCTCGGTCGAGCTCTTGGGTCAAATACTGACCTCTCATGGCTCTCACTCTTTGCCCCAGGGCTATATCTGAATTCAGCTCCCTTCCACCCCTGAGTTCTTCACTATTTCATCAGCTCTTTCAAGGTGACCTCTGAAAGTCTTTGTATCTCACTGGGAACAGCAGAAGGGGATTTTCACACATCCTCACAGTCAGCAGTCCCTGCACCCCCAGGTGCCTCTTCCCTGCCTGCTCCTGGCTGCTGTCCACCTGCTGTGGATTCACTGTCCTCCCTCCTGGGGAGAGCAGACCCTTGATTCCCGGTGGGATCCCACGAGCTCTTCCTTGGCCCCTCACTTCTGCGACTAACCCCTTTACTTTGGCAGCATCCACTTTTTTTTGCTGAAACATCTTCAATATTCCCCACTGGAGAGCACCCATGTTTTATAACATCTCTTTGGTTCCCTATCTCTCTGACCACTTCCCTCTTTCTCTAGTTCATGTGAAAAAAACTATAAGAAAAGTCGGCTCCACTCACTTTCCTCACATCCTCACATAACTGCTCCTTCTTGAACCATTTTTCTTTACCAAGTCACTGCAACTGCTTTGGTCAAGGTAACTGGTAACCTCCCATGACTAGGCCCATGGCAGCCTTAGCGCTCTTTTTATTTGAGCTGTGGGCAGTGTTCAGCGTGACTGAACCCTCTCTTACCTTTAAAGACAGTATTCATTTCCTTTCTCCTAAGTTTCCTCATGTTAATTTTACCAGCTCAACTTTAGTTTTTTTTTTTTTTTTATTTGCTGTCTCTTGTAGACATCTGGCACTTATGAAAATTAAATGAGACGATGTCTCTAAACTACCTCATAAATATATAACACTGCCAGGGCTTCTCTTCCTCCATTCCCCATGTATTTTGTGTGTGTATGTGTGTGGAGGGGTATTTGGGTTTTCACCTTTCACAGTGAGTCAGTTGATTTATTTAAAGGTTCTCCAGTGAGCACTTCTGCAGGAGCCCGAAGCTCATATTTTAAGACAGTTTCTCATTCCCATGATTCCCCAGATGATATCACTGCATTTCACAGATTTCCAAAACAACTGTGTATTTATTTAACCCTCACAAATCATTTCAATCTGTTCTCCCTTACCTGAGCTTCACTGTATGTCCAGGAGCTATCTCCCAATATTACGTATTCTAAGGAGAACTCCGATTAAAACCCTCTCCACATCATTTCTATCCAGGTGAAAGGAATCACCAATCAACTGCTCGAGCCTCCCAGACGGGAACTGCTGTGCTATCCCTTCCTTCCTTCAGAAACTTTATCCAATACGTTGCCCTGTTCTGTGCTCTGCACCTCCATAATGCACCGTCATGTGCTACCCCACGATTCTCCAACTAATTTTTGCCTTTTCACTCTTGCTCTCCTGACTATAATTCTACATTTTTTTGTTCGTTGTCTTAAAAAAAAAAAAAAAAAACTGAAATGCAAGTTCTTGTGATGAAAGAGATATCTTTTTAATTGTTTTTAAAATTTTTATGGAGACAAAATAGTTGTAAATATTTATGTAGAACATGTGATATTTTGATACAGGCAAACAATGGAATGATCAAATCAGAATAATTGGGATATCCATCACCTCAAGCGTTTATCATTCATTTGTGTTGGAAACGTTGCAAATTCAGTCTAGTTATTTTGCAACTACAACGAATTATTCTTGACTGCAGTCGTCCTATTCTGTTGTAAACCCTAGATATTATTCCTTTTATTTAACTGTATTTTTCCACCCAGCAAAAGCCCTCTTCATCCCTCACACCCCATCACTTTCCAGCCTCCAGTGACCCTCATTCTATTCTCCAGCTTCACGAGATAATTTTTTTTAGCTTCCACCCATAAATGGGACATGAGATATTTGTCTTTCTGTACTTGGCTTATTTCTCTCTTCTTTTTTTTTTTTTAGTTTTTTTTAAAAATTTTATTATTTTTTAATTGTTTTTTATTAAATCATAACTTTGTACATTGATACATTTATGGGGTTTAGGATACTGCTTCAATATACACTGTGAAATGCTTACATTGAACTAGGTACAACATCCATCACAATTATACTCATTTCTTCATAGTTTTGAAATGTACCATTGCATCGTGCACATTAGGTGAGGCCCCCCATACCCTTCTCCCCTCCCCTCTCTCTCCTCTTCCCTTCTACTTTCTGGACTATAGTTATGTTTTGCCATTCGTATGAGTGTGTAGGTGGTTATATATTGATTTCATAGCAGTATTGAGTACATTGGATACTTTTTTTCCATTCTTGAGATATTTTACTAAGAAGAATATGTTCCAGCTCCATCCAGGTAAACATAAAAGATGTGAAGTCTCCATCTTTTTTATGGCTGCATAGCATTCCATGGTGTATATATACCACAATTTGTTAGTCCATTCATGAGTGGATGGGCA
Source organism: Nycticebus coucang (assembly GCF_027406575.1). Taxonomy (NCBI): domain Eukaryota; kingdom Metazoa; phylum Chordata; class Mammalia; order Primates; family Lorisidae; genus Nycticebus; species Nycticebus coucang. The sequence goes on along the minus strand of NC_069802.1, from coordinate 35,640,515 downwards.
CTTGGGCTGTTTCCATGTCTTGGCTATTATGAATTGGGCTGTGATAAACATTCTGATGCAAATGCCTTTGTTGTAAAATAATTTTATGACCTTTTTGGAAAGAAGTTTGGAGAACACTCGAGGAACTAAAAGTTGACCTACTGTTTGATCCTGCAATTCCTCTACTAGGTGTATACCCAGATACCTGGCTTACTTCATTTAACATAAAGTCCTCTAGCTCCATCCACACTGTTGCAAATGACAGGATTTCATTCTTTGTCCTGGCTGGGTAATGTTCCATGGTACATGTGCTACATTTATCCATTTGTCCACTGACGGACACTTAGGCCATATCAATGTAGGAACTAAGGACGGGAGGCCGCCCCCCCTCCTCCCTCCCTTCCTCGCATGATGATCCCACTGTGTGGGCTAGACTGGAAATCCACTGGATTTTTGTGACTACAGTGTCTGTTTATATAATCTATAAAATTATAAATAGAAGACAAAAAAATTTCAGATCTACAAGTAGAATGGTAAGAGTTGAGGGAAGGAGAGAGTGAGCCCTGGGGAGAGGAGCTTTTGGAAACACAGCACGTGGTTAAGAACCCTGAGGGGGCAGGTGGAGAAGGCGGGTGGTAAACTCATCCCTGAGGAGTGAACTAACAAGAGGAGGAATATAACAAAAAGGAAAAAAATTTGCTTCAATAGCTTTTATTTATTCGTTCCTTTATCCATTCATTCAACATGAAATATTACAGATCTGTGATGGACAATATTAAATCTGCTCATGTGACTGTAGAGGCTGAAAATCCCACAATTTGCACTGTGCACGCTGGTGACCCTGGTGAGCTAGTGGTACGAGCTCTAACCTGGGTCTGAGGCACCAGGACTCAGAAGCACCAGCTCCAGCAGATGTGCAGCGTTAACTCAGCCTTCCTCTGCCTTTTTGTTTTATTAAGGGTAATAAAAGAAACGGTGCTGACCTGCACAGGCGAGGGCCATCTGCTCAGCTCAGTAGGTCCCCTTAAATAAAATCTCTCTGGAAACACCATCACAGATACACCCTCCAACAACAATTAGCCGCATACCTGGCCCTTCTGTGGCCCGGCCAGGCCGACACACACAATTAACCATCACAGATGGGTAACACTCCATCACGAGAATACAGCAGTGAGGACATCGTACATGGAGAAAATAAACTTTCCTAGAATTGGAATGTAGAGATCACATCTCAGAAAAAGGCGTAAGGAACCCTTGTGTCCTAGGTTTAAAGAGGCTCTTGCTGTGAATTCCATTTGTACACAGTCGCACTGTAAGTTCCATTTTAGAAAAACCAGTGGGGCTACAGTATTCTTGCACTGGAAAGGGGACACAGAAACAGTATGTCACTTTCTGCTGCTGCTACCCCCAATTATAAACAGTTAGAAGATAAAGGCAGCACAGTTTTTTGTTTTTTAATCTCTGAGTTCTGTAGGTCAAATACCTAACACAGACTTTGCAGGGCTAACACCCAGGGGTCAGCAAGGCTGTGTTCCCACCCACAGGCTGTAGGTGAGAATCTGTCTCCTTGCTCATTCAGAATTGTCAGGATTTCAGGGTCCGGCTCCTTGGAGTCACAGACCTGTCTCAGCTGTGTCCTCGCACTGTCGGCAGAAAGCTGTGCCCGACTCTGACGGCCACGCTCACTGCTTGTCCCATGGCCTCATTCTTCCATTTGCAGAGCTGGCCACACCGGGCAGGGCCTCTTCAACTCACACCTGCCATGTCTTCTTGGTCACATCTCTCTTACCTCAACCTGGAAAGATTCTCTGCTTTAGAGGGCTCACATGGTTAGATGGAGCCATCTGGATAACTCGTGATAATCTCCTTATCACAAGAACCATAACCTTAATCACATTTTGGAATTCTCTTTTGCTGTGTGTGAGGGTTAATTGTACACATCAGCCTGACCGGGTTACGGCATGCACAGGTATCTGATTGGATAATACAGAAGAGGGTGCAAAAAAACGTATACACATTTTAAGAAAGGAAAAAACTGCATTGAAATTTTAATACTCAATATATGCCAAAATCAAAGGATGAATACAAGTCATGTTTGACTCTGGAAAATACAGGAGGTGCTCAAGGTGGTCACCAGCCGTGTGCAGACTTCTGATGACAGCATTCTGCCCAAGGACCGCTGACCATAGTATCCCCTGGTATCACTGTGGTGGCCATTTCATTCTCTTCCCAAAGTACCAGCAGTATGGCTGTTTTCTGTGGCACACCACATCCTTTACAGCCCCCCATACTCCCACTCATACTTCCACAAAGTTCTTGAATTTCAAATCCCACTTCTAAACGGTCCTGTGCTCCTCCGACTGTTTTCTCTGCTGACCCGCCTGCCGCATGGTGATGCCAGGATTCATTTGGTTACTGTCGACTTTTGGTCAAACGTCACCCTACACGTTGCTACTGTAATTCAATTCAACTCTGAAAATGCATACATAGATAACATCATGTAAATTGTGTACACATTTTTTGGCACCCCTGGTATTTCTGGGTACATCTTGCTTACAGAAGAGATCAGCATTGCAGTTAGAGAACTGAGGGAGCAGAAGCTGTTCCCAGTGTGGGTCAGACCTCAGCCAGCCAGCTGAGGACCTGACCTGAACCACGGATGAAGGAAGGTCGGATTGGCCACTCGACTGCCCGACTGCTGGGGTGGAAAGAACACCAACCTTCTCCTGCCCTGGGGGCTCCTGGGTTTCAGGCCTTTACACTTGGCCTGGAATCGACAAGGTCAGCTCTGAGACTCTCAGGCCATCCAAGTTTCCATTGTCCTGCCTAAGTCTCCATCTGGCGGAAGAAGAAGGTAGAGGATGGGACATCTTAGCTGCCATGATCATCGCATGATCGATATCTACCTATCAATAATTATCTATCATCTATCATAATCTATTATCTATCTTCATCTATCTATCAATCATTATCTATCTACCTATCAATCATCTATCATCTATTTATCTATCATTATCTATCAATCACTATCTATCAATCATCTATCTATCTATCATCTATCAATCACCTATCTATCAGTCACCTATCTATCTATCTACCTATCTAACTATCTATCTATTATATATGTATGATATTTTTCCAGAGACCCCCGACTAATACACCATGTACAGTAACATGTTCACAGTTGTTAGGGATTAGGGTGTGGACATCTTTGAGAAGGGGGCATTATTTGGATTATTGTGATCATCTTGGGGGCATAGTGTCAAAAAAGAAAACAGGCACTCGGAGCTGATGTTGGTTTGCTAGAAAGCCCCAGGGTTTTTCTAGCCTGTCCTGTAACTATAAGAAATGAAGGAAATGAGAAAGGAAAGATAGTAAGGTAGCATGTCCCTCTGCGTTTTCTGAGACAAAGGCAGGTGTGCAGGAGACTGCTGCAGACCAGGGGAGAGCAGGCAGCCCCAGGAGGGCCACTGACCCCAGCAGAAGGGAGGCTGGGCAGTGTCCCATCCGTGGGCCCCACTCACGCACACTGGAGCCACAGGAGATGAGCTGGAGACGCTGGAGGTGGCCACGAAGGAGGTGGACATGTTGTCACACCCTCCACCTGACTGAGCTCCTAAGGGGGGTTCCTTTGTTCTTTCAAACACTGACTAAGGGGAGCTGAGCGAGTGGGTTACGCCCCATCTATCGTCCGGGCTTTAGTTACCTCAAGTCAAGTCTGTACCGGGAATGAGAAAGAGCTTTGAATAGAATTAGTACACCTTCCCTGTTTATCCACATTTATGTTGCAAAGTTTTATCTCCTCAATAAAACTAATCAAAATAGAAAAGAGAGTGAGAAAAAGCAGAGGTGCCTGAATGGGAGTAGAGGACAGGACATCGGCAGGTGGGGGTGGACGTGGTCATGGTCACCGGCCTTGTCCGCTGAAGGAATGTGGGAGGCCCACTCTGCCAGGTGACCAACTTTAGAAACACACAGTCCAATTCCAAAGGCTTGTGTTCATCTGTTCACTTCTGCTATAACTTGAGAAACTGGGAGGAAATAGCTTTGTGTTTCATGTTTAAATGGCCTCAGTGGTAAAAGAAGGAATAGTGCTAGTGGGAATGAAAACATGAACACACTCTCAGCCTGAGCTGCAGAGAGCATGGGCGGGAGGCAGCGGACGGATGCAGGGATGTGCGGGGTGCGCTGCAGAGGCAGGCGGCGGAGGCCAGAGAGGAGCTGCGGGTCCCTTTGCTTTGGTGTAACTTGGAGAGGAGGCGACCCTGGAAGCGGTAGTGATGGCAAGGGGAGGAGGGCGAGCTGCTGGGACAGCTCTGACAGGGAAGGCAGCATGCTCAGCTGACTTTGAGATCCAAGTTTTGGGTGCTCCTTTACATAACAATAGGCATTGAACACCAAGATTTGCCCATTGAAAGCATCTTTAATCTCACTTCACCAGCTCGTGTGTGGTTGGAGAGACCAGTGAAGTACATCAGGAAGGAGCTTTGCACGTTTTCAAACAGCCTATTTTTAGGGAGCATGAATAATTACACCAGATGGCTGTTTAAATCTGCTGGTATTATGTCTACTGTACATTCATTGTTTAGAAACCCATTTTGTTAGATTTCAAAGAGAAGGAGAGAGTTGCAATAGTCCTCACGTTCAGCACTTATCTCTTCTGTGAGCCTTTGTAGAATCTTCCACTGAGAGGTTAACAGAGATGCTGATATAGAGATTTTTAATAAATTGCGTTGGCAATGAAGACAGAGGGAACCCTCCATAAAAGCAATTTTTAACTTCCAGTGGTTGCTAGGGATGTGTATGTGTGTGTGTGTGTGTGTGTGTGGGGTGGGGGGCAGACATACTTACAGACATACAGGGTCAAACAATTAAGACCATGAACTCATCCTAGAAAAAGAGCTTCAGGCTTGGCGCCCACAGCTCCCTAAACAGGGGACCGGCCACATACACCGAGGCAGATGGGTTCGATCTTGGCCTAGGCCTGCTAAACAATGACAATTGCAACAAAAAAATATCCGGGTATTGTGGTGGGCACTTGTAGTCCCAGCTACTTGGGAGGCTGAGGCAAGAGAATCACCTAAGCCCAAGAGGTTGAGGTTGCTGTGAGCTACAACATCTTGGCACTCTACTGAGGGCGACATAGTAAGACTCTGTCTCAAAAAAAGAAAAAGAAAAAAAGAACTTCATAACTCATTGCTAAAAATCACTGCAATTACCTTCCCCTTGACCATCTGTAGTGATATTTAGAATGAGGTATGAAGCACTTTTTCTAGAATAAGTTCACAAATTTAATTGTCAGATCTTGTATTCCAAACATATATATACACCTTTCTATGGTTATCTTGATTTAATTTACTATGATTTTTCAAAATTACTCAGAATAATATTATCAGGGCAAGCTGAGAAAGATTCACTGGCCTTTTAATTTTCTTCAGCAAATGAAATGTTTTCTTTCCCTTTGTTTTCTATGTTTCTTTCTCTCTTTTTCCTTCCTTCCACCCTTGGTTTTTCATTTGTTTATACTTTTTAAGATTCTCTCTTTCATATACCTGATCAATGAACTGCAAAGAAAAGCATGTCTCTGGAAAACTAACAAGTCAATCCCAGAAAGCAGGAAAAGCACAACAAATCGCTATTTCTTCCTAGGTTGCTGGTCGTGGGCATGGTTCAGGACAGGGGCTCCTTGTCCATTCTTTCCTCATCTAGAATTGTCAGGGCCCCTGTAACTTAGAACAGGTGTAGATGGTTATTGTGTTGCAGGGTGAATCTTGCTACAAGATCTGCCTTCTCAGCTGTGATCTGCATGGACCTTCCGAGTTATCTCTGCTCATATAATCACCTGTCCATTTGCCTGGTGGTTACACATCTGAGAAACTCACCCACCAACACAAGCAGCAAACTAAGCTTAACCTAAAGAATTAATCTGAGCCGTGAATAACTTCCAGATGTCTGCGGACTTGGCTCTATATTAAGAGAGAGCCACCTTTGCCTAGATAATGCTTTGAAAAAGTTTAGAAGCAGTAAAAATAAATCATGATAGAATTGTGACAGCTGTGGTGGTGGTGCCTGTGGCTCAAAGGGGTAGGGCGCTGGCCCCATATGCCAGAGGTAGCAGGTTCAAACCCAGCCCCGGCCAAAAACTGCAAAAAAAAAAAAGAATTGTGACAGCTGAAATTAAGTGTAGAGAGAGTAACAAGTTTTCAAAGCAAAAAAGAAAAAAACTTACAAACCTACAAATTTGGAGATATTTAGTGAAGAACAAAGAGCTTTATAGCCTCAAAAAATAAAATCCCTATAGATTTTAATGAATTGTGCATGTGATCTAGAACATGAATCAGTAATAAAGTGTTTCTGAGTAATTCTGACTGGAAATGATTCTTTAAAGATGAGATCAGATAACAATTAACAATTACAAAGGAACCCAGCTACTGACTCTGTTAGTCAGCAATTTTTCTTAAAAATTTAAGACAAACCATTTAAAAAGGATATCCTGATTACAAGGAAAATCCAATAGATTCAGCTTTAAAAGCTTGCAGTAATAAGTAACAATAAGAAAATAACTAATTTTTGTGGGCAAAAAATATTTCTCTCATTACATTGTAACCATTTCAAGATATAAGGACCCAATGGAAACAAGGACCGAGAACAGATTGATCAAGAATACTCAAGGAACTATATGACTGTAATTTGAAAACATAAATAGGCACTAAAATAAGGGCTGTGCAACATAGATTAAGAAATATTAATAGAGCTTTAGACTGTGGACCTCAGAAGAATTAATATGCACATTTTATATTCTATCCAAATTAGTAACAGTTGAAAAAATAGACTTGTAATTTTAATGGAATTTTAGGCAGAGTTTCACAAAATTATCTTCAAGCGTATCTGGAAGAGTCGACAAACATAAATGCCAAAAAAATCATAAAATTCCATGTCTTACTACTGTTAACACTTGTAAAATTAAAATAAGTAAAATTAAATGGTAATCTAGAAATAAATAAGTAAAACGATTCAATAGAAAATAATACTCAGAGATTGAGCCATGTTGGGAATAATGACGTTTGTTTTTTGGGGGAAAGATTTAGTCAGCATCTCACTGACTACATCAAAATCATGTGCACCTGTATGAACATGTTAATGTAGACGCTTAAAACAACTGTGGGAGAAGTACAGACATGCAGGGATGTTAATTCGTAGGAAAGGATTTCACAAGGAGGACTCTAAGTCAGCAAAAAATAAAAGTACTAACAATTCGACAAGTAAAATGGACAAGTATAGTATTTATCAAATACTATACCATAGAAATGATTATTAAGAGATTAAAGGCAAATGACTAATTTGGAGATATTTAACATCAAAGCCATGAAGAGTTAGCCCTGTCTGTATGAGGCTCCTGTAAGTTAGGGGAGGAGACAGTGAACTCCCTGCGGAATAATGGACTGAAGTTACGACGGGCAATTTACTGCAGAAGGGACGGCAATGGAGGGGCTTTATGACAGAAGGAGCCCATGTTTAAAAACAACGTTTCTAATCTGTGATGAAAGTGCTCCATGTACTAATTCAACGCGTGTTTATTAATTACCTATGATATGGCAGGCAGGAGCAGGGTGCTAGGGATGAGCAGAACAGAGAACACAGGGAAACATTTACAAAAGAGAAGCACATACAGGATCGCGTCAGATGACAGCATGGGCTGTTGACGCAACACAGGGAGCTGTTGGCAGGGAGTCCCTGGAGGGAGTCCCTCTGGCAGGGAGTCCCTGGAGCCGGCGGAGGCCCCCTTGGTTGGGGTCCGCAGGGAGCCCTCTCTGGCCTGTTGATGTGTCAGTGAGACCTGAACCAGCAGAAGGAGCCTCTCATGCAACTGTCTCAAGAATAGTGCCACGGGGGGCCGACAGTCAGGCCCCGAGAACAGAAGGATGAGCACTGTGGACAGAGGTTAAGAGCATGGGATGGGAAGTAGCAAGAAGGGTCAGTCATCAGAGTAAGAAACGGGGTCAGACAGAACGTCATCTGACAGAACCAATTGGGTTTTATTCTAATAGCAAGAAGATGGGATTGAAAGATTTGAGGTGGGAGCCGTGACAGAATTGATACACTTTTCTGAGGGATTCCTTGGCTGCTCCGTGAACAGGGGATTATCAATGACAAGAATTGAAGAGAAAGAGTTAGAACAGGTGACCTTGGACCAGCCAGGGACCAACTGCAACAAAACAGAGCAAAACTGACATTTTCTACTTAAGACGTTAAAAAGAGTAAAATAAACAACCCAGGCATTGTAACAATGGACACTCACAGACAGAGGCAGCCCTATAATAGGCACTGTTTGTGTGTATACTCATATTATGTCCATATGTTATACATCAATTTCTTTAGCAATATTTATCAAAATCTTATTAAATAAGTGTATATACTTTGACTCAGCAATTTAACCACATAAAGAATTATCCCGGTAAGATAATTGCATTGATTTCCAAAGATTTTATGCTACAAATGCATCTTAGTTTTATTTATAATATGGAAAAGTGGAAATGCCTGAACATTCAAGGGATAATTGGTACATTAATCATAATTTGTTCATTTCATTGATTGATTATTCACAAGACATTAGAAATAATGTTGCAAACTTGCACTTAATAAAATGAACTAGCACTGAGTGACCAATCTAAGTAACAACACTTGTCTAGACATCCAGATAAAAAGCATGAAATAGTACTAACCATAATATGAATAATTATAATTCATAAGTAGGAGATTGTTACATATTTTGATACATTTGCATTTTGTTGTGTTTCTATCATGTTATAAAATAATAATTTAAAAAATATTAAAAAATGGACAAAATATGAGATTGGTAACACAGTATTATATTATTAAAACCATATAACACCACCACTAGAGCTATTTGCATTTTATAAAAACTATGAGTATAAACTTCAATAACAACAAGATTTAATAAAAATATAAGCTTATATTATCGAAAAACTAACTCAGGCCAAATAGCTGTTGTTTTTTCACTCAGGTACCCTTGAAATTAGTCTATGTTGGCCCATCCACCAGCACCTCGATGCATATTGGACTTGACATCATGACTGAAATACTCTGGTAGTTTTGCACAGAGACCAGGCTGAATCACCCAGGGCTCTACCTCACCCTGTCAGCTGGTAAACTCCTCTGCTTTACTCTAACTCAGATCTACAGTTCCTTACTCTAGAAAGTTCTATGATCTCATTAATAAGGAGTCTGATACTGCCCATGAGGGTCTCGTAACCCCTGAATTTCCTATTCCTAGGGCCCGTTTCTGCACCTGTCCTCCTGGTTGATCATGAACTCCTAGAACAGTGATTCTCAATCTTCCTAATGCCGTGGCCCTTTAATACAGTTCCTGTGGGTCACGATCCACAGGTTGAGAACCGCTGTCCTAGAAGGAAGAGAGGTCTGTCTGATCCCCTCTGCTTCCCTAATGCCGGGCCTGGCTCACGCTCTAGAACACAGAGCGTGCTCAGTGCACACCGAGTGAGCTGAAAGAACGGGACATCGCCAGGCTCATACCTATTATGCACCTCTGTGTTAGATGTTATTTCAGAAATGACTGATTTGTACATTATTCTTTATAAAAAATGAATGGAAAATCACTCAACATCGTTAGGACGTTGCAAACTCAAGCAATGGGATACTGCTACCCTCCCACCGGCATTGTTCAAATCTCAAAACACCAAATCTTGCTTCATCCGGGAAGCAACAAGAACTCTTCTTTACTGCTGATAGGAATCGAAATGGCACAGCCACTTTGAGAAAAAGTGTGACAGTCTCTTACAAAGCCACATATACTTTTAATATATAATAGTATAGGAATCATGCTCCTGGGTTTATCTAAATGCCCTGGAAATTTATATCCACACAAACACTGCCAGTGACTGCTTATAGTGTCTTAATTCATAATTGCTTTAACATGGAAGCAACTAAGAATCACTTCAAAAGTGAGTGCAAAAACAAACTGTAGTATATCCAGAATAATTTTTCAATTGTAGAATATATGAGCTGCCAAGGTACAAAAAAAAGAGAGAGAGAGAGAAACCGTCACTGTGTGTTGTTAATGAAAGACGCCAGTCTGAGTGGGCTATGTACTGTGTGGCTTCAACGATCAGACACTTGGGGAAAGGCAAAGCTGTAGAGATGGTAGCAAGTTCTGTGGTTACCAGTGGCTTGTGGACAGGGAAGGAAAGATAAATGGCTAAAGCACAGGGAATTTTTAGGGCAATGAACTATTTCGAATGATAATATAATGGTGGATACAGGTGGATTCTGCATTTGTCAAAGCCCATAAACAACTGTGCCACACAAAGTGTGGACCTGAATGGAAATAACAATGGTGATAGACTGTACCCATCGGCTGGTAAATATAAAGGATGCACCAATATTGATTCATTAGGACTAATGAACGTGCTGAGTAACAGATGCCACGAAGAGGAGGAACTGGGAGGGAAGCACGTTAGTGCTCTTTGAACTACCTGCTCCATCCTGCAAACCTGAAACTGCTCAGTGATTAAATGTATTAATTAGAAGAGACAGGCCAACAGCAAGCTGACTGATTGCTCAACTGAGGCCTGTTCTACAGGGTTCTCAGCCTCACCACTAATTTGAACAGGGCCTGCAGTGATATTTTAACTGAATACAGAAGGTGCGATGAAGTGTTTTCTATTATATCTGCTCCTAAATGCTCCAGAGCCTGAAAAATTACATGTCTTAGAATAGACTATGCACAATTAGGTGCTTAACAATCAGAGTCTATTGCTGCTCTGGGTAAATTCCTCTATGGTTTCCCACTGCCCGACTCTCCAGGTCCGTGTACGCTGGCACCTTGCACCCACCACGGTCTGCCGTCTCCTCTCTCACCAGCCTGAAGCCCCCCACCCTTCTGTGTATCTCTCTTCCTCTCCACACTCTCATGACCTCACTTGTGCTCTTTCCCCTACCTGGAAATGCCTTCATTGGCTTCTTTTCCTGGTTGTTATGAGAATGAACAGAAATGGCGTATCTTTCCTTCTAACTGTTCAGGCACCAACTCCCTCCTGTCGCTGCGTCTGCTTCCTTGCGCTGTCTCCGGATGGAGAAAGATGTACAACTTGGAGTAAGGTCACAGAGCATGGATGTCTGGTTAGGTGATCCTAGTGCCCAGAATCAATTCTCGATTTTGCCACACCTAAATCGAGAAGTTCACAGAACACAACTTACGTCTCTGTGGCTTAACTTCCTCTTGTATACAATGAGACTTTCAGACTACATGGGGCCTAACGTCTCTCCTAGCTCTGAAGTCCTTCGTTCTTTATGGTTTGAAGCGATTGAGGTCCAGCTGGAGAACCACTAATTCAGATATATTCTAGTAGAAGTGCAATTTCTGTGCTGATATATGTCGGTTCAGCATTCTGAAACCACCTTTCAGAGTGACATTGTCACACATCTGGTCAAATAAATTAATACTTCCATCTGGATCGATGCTTCTGGCAGGGACACCAAGTGCTAATGTCACATGAAACAGAAAATGTGTGGTCATTTTGTGCCATTAGGCAATGAAACTGTTGGCGTTCCATTTTCCTGGAAGGTTTTTTCCCTGCATGAAATCATCCATTAACGTACACCTGGTGTTCTGTGTCGTAAAGGGCTGCAGAATCTCTCCTCCTCACAAGAGCTTTATGTGTCCTTTGGTTTATCCCTTTTCTGTGGAAAACATCAACATACAGTAGATAAATAGCCATTTAGGTAAAATATATTCCAATATTACAAAAACCAACATCTGTGATTTGAAACCCTGGTGAATATTCTTGCTGGGAGGAGTCAGAACCCTGACACCCACCTAAGTCAAATCGCTGCTGCTTCCAGGGGCTTGGATGGACTTCCCACCAGCAGGATTATGAATTTATTTTTCTTTCTTTCCTTGAAACAAAGTTTGATGGTAATGATAAGATAACTGACCATGTCTGGCAATCCCCTGCCCCATCTGTATATGCTTCCTGCTTTGAAGATCTGCTTAGCTGAGCATGATGGACCTTGACATTTGAACTGGCCCCTAAAGCTGTCACATCTTAAGGACTTGACCGTTCACTCTGTCACTGGAGGGTACACAGTTTGTGCAAATGAGTCACTGGTAGCAAAGAACTGTCTGTTCTTTGCTGTCTGTTAAGCCCCAGAAAGCCCCCACACCAAAGTGACATGTGGCATTTTAGGGACCTTTTCTAACACTGGTGTGAGATCTGACTGTTCTTCCTCAACCGGAGCCTAGTAAGGAAAATGTTAATGGTGAAAAGAGAATGAGAGGATGGAACCGAAGAAGGGAGATTAACTATGAAGCCAAGTTGCCTTAATTGCCAAAAGAATCATTTACATTTCTCAACTATACACGGAAATAGAAACTCCTGCTGGGAAATAAATAACTTATTTTGAAGGACCTGACACACAGTATTTTCTTGATAAATATTAATCTTCTTCTTTATTATAAAGTGAACTTCATACTCTATTTGCTAAACTCCGAGGACGGTGTGTTTTTTGATGGCTCTCTGTAGTGTGGGGAACACCTTGGAGAGACCGCAGTGAAAGAGGCACCGTCTCTCACTTCAAACAACTTCTGGTCTACCCGGGAGACACAGGGGCAAGCAGGCTCATCCAGAGACTTGGTGGCTCGGCGCCCGTAGCACAGTGGCTACAGTGTCAGCCACATACACCAAGGCTGGTGGGTTGGAACCCAGCCCAGGCCAGCGAAGCAACAATGACAACTGCAATAAAAAATAACTAGGTGTTGTGGCAGACACCTGTGGTCCAAGCTACTTGGGAGACTGAGGCAAGAGAATCGCTTAAGCCCAAGAGTTGAAAGCCTAAGTGCGTGTGATTGATGGGAGGACCGTAGTCCATGCGTCCAGCACAGATGTCTTTTCCTGCTCTCCGTACAAACACTGTACACTTACAACTCCTGTAAATGCCTGTTGGATTATAATTCACCGTCCAATACACTGCTGGTCTGTAATTTTTCTTTCTGGATAAAATTTGAGTTCTGTTTGAGGGAAAGCATATTAATTAGATTGAGAAGGAAAGAGTCTCTCTACGCAGACCCGTCAGAGTATACAGGTAACAGTCCATATTCCATCAATGTCCACTGTCAGGATGCCAGAATCCTATAATCCCTGCTGCTGACGTTAAAGTGAAAAGTGAAGGTCGTGATACAGCAGGACAGTTGTAGCCTGGGTGTAGGAGCAGTGGGACAGTCCCCTTCAGGTGATATCCCACAAGGACAAAGGAATCACCTTCCATGGTAGCTTTGCAAGAAAGAAGGCCCCGGAAGCAAGCAACCACACTCAGCAGGTTTGTTTGAGAAGAGAGTATTTCAGCAAATACATTGAATATAACCGCAGCTATGGGAATACAATTCATGGTGGCTTTCCAAGTGTTGGAAATGGGTTACAAGAGAGGAAGAGGGTTTCGTAATGAACGAAGGCAAAGGTGTGATCACTACCTAAACCTGGAGTGTCTCTCCTGGGCCTGAATGGGAACATGGGTATCAGAGCAGAGCTACACGGTTTGGGGCAGTCACAGTGAACACGACAGCCGGCGGGAGGGAGAGGGGAGCACGTGGGGCTTGGAGAGGATGCAGAGGCTGTGGCACCAACAACTCCAGCCCAGGTCTGAGAGGGCGTCTGTGCCAGGATGGCCTGACCGGCTGGAGAGAAGGAAAGTCAACACTTCTGAATTGAGGAGAAGGAGGAACTGAGCAGCCAAGGGCTGAGCGTCTCACGGGTCATCACGTCTAGGCTTTGTAGAAATGAATACTATATTTGTGTGAGATTTTCATATTTTTAGCGTCCTAAGCAGCCCCAACTCAGTTCACAGGTCAATTTGCTTGTTAAGCAAACATTTTTGAGCCCAAACAATGCTCTTGGAACTTCCCTAAGCCCTGAAAAATCATTGAGGACATCAAAGTCCATGTCCTAGCGGAGCTGACGTTCAAATGGTGGACAAAATTATAAACTGAAGTGCAAATGCCTTTAAACTGAACTCCCATGGAGGAAAAGGAGCAGAGCAAAGGGAGATTAATGGGGTCGATATTTTATGGCAAAGTCCTTCTCTCCTCTACTCTTACCAAAGAAATGTTCTTTGTCATTATTTTTTCAAAAGCTTATAACTAAGATTCTGAGCAGAAAAACACTGGCTGAAGCTGGTAACGAGTCTGACCAGGCCCTCTGCTCATTCTGGATGGTGTGATGATGCATGTGTATTTCTGTGATAGTTCGGCTACCCTTCAGATTCCACTGTGAGCTTTCTACGAGCAGTTTCCATCTGTCTGCTATTACATACTCAGGGTCAGTTAAGCTAGGAGTAAATAAGTGGAGGAACTAATAAATAAATGAATGAAACAATCTAAGTATCACAGGATCAATTATTCCAGGATCATCATAAATGGAATGATGTAAATTTCATAAATTTTGAAATTACAAAAGTAATAAAATGCAATTTTCTTGCCGTCTCCACCTTCCTGATGATGAAGTTCAAATCCAGACATCTGTTAGGCCTTTTTCCATTCCTTGCCTTATCTCACCCGGAAAAATGGAGCTGGGCCCTAGCTGGTACTTAGGTAGGGATCTACACCCTAGATCCCAACACTTGGCATCTCCAATCCTTTTTCTCTTGTTGGGTTCTCAAGGGTGCCGTGCCAGGACCTATGTTCAGATTCATTTTCATTCATGCCAGGCCTGCCTGGATCTGAGGTGCCCATCCCCAGTCAGCTCATTGTCATTCCTTAGAAATTCCTGAGACTTGCCACGTGAAGGGATTGAACCAACTTTGTAAACTTCCTGAGTGATTTTTCCCTCTCTCAGACAACATAGGACAATGCTATCAAAAGCCCTATGGGTTCATAACAAGAAGCTAACCCAATGATACATATATTCTAACTTTAAGAAAATATTTAAGAATGGGGATGGAGTTGAGAAAAGGGTTTTCTGCCTTTGCTGGTGAGCCCAGGCAATGGAGAGATGGCACCACCAAGGACAGATCTGGAAGCTGACAAACAAAATTATCTAATTTCTACTTGCATGGCTAATCTAATAACAAAAGTATATATTGCTCTTGTAATCCAAGGTTGAAGGAAGCAAATAGCGCTAAAAATGAATCTAATGTTAAATTAAATTAATATTTTTAAAGCATGACATATCAAAAAATCCAAACATAATTCATGCTTTGTCTGAATAAACAATGATAGTAAAATCTGAAAAATATGAGAATGTGTTTGAGATAAGGAGAAATTTAACATGAATTCCTTTTTGTGACACGTGGGAACAGCATATTGCTTCATACAAAGACGAGTATATAATTTGCAAATGGAAAAGAAAAATAAATCATTTGAAACTTTATGTCCATTGCTTCAACAGAAGTATTGCACTATTAGAAACCTTTCCTAGGGCCATCATTTAGCAGTCCTATAGAGAGGAATGTGCAGAGATATTCATCACGCTTTTGTTAATCAAACCGATGGAAACAAGTTAAATGTTCGTATTAATAGCCTGTACAAAATTTGACCCATATTGGTTTGGAAACCCATATCGGGTTGGAAAGATGCCTGTACCACGTTTTGGAGTGAAAACAAAACACAAAAAACTATGGAATAATCTTCCTTACACAATGTATCTGTTTGTGGCAGAAGAAACACAAAACAGAAGGGGAGAAGAAGATGAGCACGTTCCTAAAAGAGAAATCCCAGGGATGCAGAGAGAGGTTGCTTTCATTAGAGGACAGATGACTTGAAATCTGCATTGATGATTTTGTGGCTTTGAAGGAATTTCTATAACTAACAGTTATCCTCTTTATGTATCTATTCAAATGTTAATGTTTTTCTTGTACTGGTATAGATCAACAAATCCTGCTGCACCCCTATTGAGATGCCGAAGGTGTTTGGAGATGGAGTTGGGGGAGGGTAAGTTGTTTTCGCTAAGGACTACCCAGTGAGGATGCAGGACAGCTTGCTTCCTCTCTGCTCCAGCTGCCACGCCCAGGCACAGTGAGAAGGTGACTGTCTGTCGGGGAGACAGGGAGAGCTCTCCCAGAGAACCAAATTAGTCAGCACCTTCCTCGTGGGCTCTCCAGCCTCCAGAGCTGTTAGGGGTAAATTCATCACTGGTATTTCATTACAGCAAACCAAGCTAAGACGCCAAGCCACCTATTTATTCTCCATTGCCACATAAAAGAATACCTCAAAACCGAGTGTCTTAAAACCGTTTTTGTTCGTCAGGAATTCAGAAGCAGCTTAGCTTGGTGGTTCTACCTCAATATCGCTTTTTACTGAGATAGAAGCAGGTGAAGAGCAGGCTGGGCCTGCAGGATGGACTTCCAACATGAGTCCCACAGTGGCCACCAGAGCTCTCCACGCTGGGACGGCTGTTGGCTCTGGAGGCCTCAGCACTCAGCACGGGGGGCATCTCCCTACAACACGGCCGGCTGTCCCGTGTACCCTGAATATTTGTTTTGTATTTTTCATCTACACATTTCTCTGTGCTTTACTTTAAGGAAAACTAATTATTACATAAAAACTATTTTTTTCTAAATGTGTAGAAGTATAATCTACCAATAAAGTTATATGTATTTAAGGCGTATGGCTTGACGACTTGAAATAACAACCATGACAGCTAATACATCCCTTACCTGACACAGCTGTTTCCTTCCTTCCTTCCTACAGTAAGAATACTTAAGATCTACCCTCTTAGCAAACATGTAATCATGCCCCTTTATCCCTCCCTGCCCCAGCCCTTGACAACAGCCTTGTTCCTCTCTGCATTATGAGTGTGACTACATTAGACTGAAGATGTGAGTGGGGTTAGGCAGTCTGTCTTTCTATGTCTGGTTTACTTACTTAGCACAATGTCCACAGGCTCATCCACATTGCTGTTAATGGCAGGATTACCTTCTTCTTAAGGCTGAATATTATCCTGTCTGTGTATGTGTGTGCAGCGAAAAATATATATGCACATTTTAAAATAGGAAAAAAGTTATTTAAATTATAGTATTCAATATATACTAATAACATGCTCACAAGTCACATTGAGCACTTCTTATAATTGGAGAAGTCAAATGTGACTTGAATATTAACAATTTTAATACAGCTTTTTCTTTCTTAAAATGTGTAACTTTTTTAGCAAACTCTGTGTGTGTGTGTGTATGTGTGTGTAATAACAATTTCTACCAGCATACTGCCGTGAATACACTCAGTCTCACTTGGCCTTGATTTTTCTCTTTACTATGTCTTACCTGCTGCTAATCCTACATGAAGCTTGTCGTATCTCTAACTTCATTTCACCTTTTTAATTTTCAAGAGTTCCATTTGGATCACATTTATATTTGCCTGACATTTTGATTGTTTCATTTCCTTTATTCAGTTTTTCACTTCCAATTTATTACTTTTTAATACATTCAACATATCAGTTATTGCATATTTAGTGTGCAATGATGTAAATATGTAAACTTGTTGGGCACAGTGGCTCACTCCTGTAATCCTAGCACTCTGGGAGGCCAAGGCAGGAGAATTGCTTGAGCTCAGGAGTTGGAGATCAGTTGGAGCTGAGCAAGAACAAGATCCCGTCTTTACTAAAGAACACAAAAACTATTTGGGCATTGTGGCACTACGTCTAGTCCCATCTCCTCAGGAGGCTGCTGCAAGAGGATCTCTTGAGCCCAGGAGTTTGAGTTTGCTGTAAGTGATAACACCACTGTAGCCCACCCAGGGTGTGTGTCTTTACCTATCAAGTCAGCCAAGACCAAGAATCTGATGACATGTGGTATTGGCCCTTTTGGGGGAAGCAAATGTTCTTTCTCAGCTTTGGTGGAAATGGAAATTGATATGACCACTGTGGAGAGCAAGTTGGAAATTTCAAATAAACATCAAGTCGACAAATGAACAGAATTTTTAACCCAATAGTTGCATTTCCAGAAATTAGTTGTGTGGGTGCACTTGTATATCTGTGACCTCCTGTGTGATATGCAAGATTATTCACTGTAGCATTATTTTGATTAAAAGGAAAAGACCAGAACCTGCCTAAAGGGCTATACATAGAGTTTAATTTAAAAGAACATGATATACACATATGATGTAATATAAAGAGAACTACAATGGAAAGCTGTCAGGTGTAGGGGAACACCTGTATGGAGGCATTACATATTTCTTTATACATCTTTATTTATCTACCTGTGTATAATTTGGATTTTTTTAAACTTATAAGCACAGTGCCTAGAAGATAAAATGAAATGAAATGATAACACTAGTGATTTTCTTAAGTCTCATAATAACAGCCCTCAAAGTACATGAGGAAACTCAGGTGTAGATGATGGCCTGAGATGTCCCCATCACCTAGGCAATGCCAGCATGTGTGTGCTCCGGGGAGGCTGGTCTTCTGGCTAGGAGCACTGTGTGTGCTTCTGGCTAGGAGCGTGGACCTGCCCACATCCTGAGCACACACCAACTGTGCCTTCCTCTCCACTGGGCCTTCCCAAGAGCTTTTCAACTGAATGAGAAACTGCTTATTTAATAACTGTTACTTTTCCAGCAATATTAAGCAAATAAAATGACTTTTTAATAAGATAGTCCCTGTTGCCAGAAAATTGAGTATTAGGGGATTTCAGAACATGCATTTACTTTAACCGATAGAGCAGAACATCTCTTATAATAAGCATCCTCTGTGTGGAGAAATACGCATTTACACAAATGAATGATCGCGTGCGCAGGGTTGAAAATGAGTCTCGAGTACACATTATTCATTTTAAAGAACTTCCTCCCCCTCACCACCCTCAAATCTGACTAGTGGGGTAAAAAAATATCTTCTACTGGGTCCACATTTAATTTGAAATCAGTGACATGAGGATTTTCCTCCCTAAACATGTTTTCACTTGCCAAGTACAGTGAAAAAAGTTAAAACTGAAAAGTTCTTTTTTCTTTACTTTTTACAGAAAGACACTTCAATAATTGATCTTAAGGACTTTTCATGAATCACCGTCAAAAATAATGCATAATTATTATTTTCAAGAGATTATTTGTTTTATGAGAATTAAAGAACAAAGTGAGGGGTGCAGTTATTACATTTCTTGGAGCAGAGGAGTTTCTGGGCAGATGAGGCAGAGGACTTGTCATGGCTGGGGGAAGTAGGCGGCAATTTCTGCCTCCAGCCTTTCTCCTCATTTCAAAAGACAGAAACTGCCATGATAATAGCAAGCCCAGAAAGTCTCCAGGCTCAGATAGATCAAAGTTTATCTACCTGGGTTTGAAATTAGTCTCTGCAGAAGTTTCGTGTTCTTGCCAATTTGAAATCCATCAACCGAGTTACAAAGAGCTGCCCGGAGGTGATCCACACAGCATGGGGCGGCCTCACGTCCTGGACACTGTTTTCTTTCAGTTCTGGAGCTTTTTGCTTTAAAGATCACACAATTATGAAGTTGAAAAGAACCCTAGAAGTTACTTGATCAACTCTTCTCATCTTATTCAAAAGAAACTGGGACGCATTCTCAGGATGGTCCCAGCTGCCCCCTAACTGAGCTGAGCACAGGTCCAGACCGGGATGGTCTCCTCCCCAGGTCCCTCAGTCCCACGCTGCACCCCGGTGGCTGTTCAGAGGGCTCCGAATGGAAGTGGCACCACAGTGCCTTAGGGGGTGGCAAGGAGGCAGACGCTCAACAGTTGTTTCCAAAATTCAGTCCCACTTGTCTTCTCTTCCGTCTGGAAAAACACATTTTACCTTTATAGTGTAGTATATTTGATACAGGACAAGTGGCATCCCAGCCAGCTCGTGGAGCTGGGGGCCCAGAGAGGCTGCCTCCGCCTTGGAGATCGATGTTCTGGGGGTGGCAGCGAGCAGCCGAACCAGCAGGCTGGGGGAGGGGGCTGCAGGAGGCTCCAGTAGCCAGAGGGGCCAGACAACTGCTGGGAAGACACCAGCACCTTATTGTCGCCCTCGGTAGAGTGCTGTGGCGTCACAGCTCACAGTAACCTCCAACTCCTGGGTTTAGGCGATTTTCTTGCCTCAGCCTCCTGAGTAGCTGGGACTACAGGCACCCACTACAATGCCCAGCTATTTTGTAACCTTTATCCACTTTTCTTTTTCTTTCTTTCTTTTCTTTTCTTTTTCTTTTTTTTTTTTTTTTTTTTTTTTGAGACAGAGTCTCACTTTATCGCCCTGGATAGACTGCGGTGGCATCACAGCTCTCAGCCACCTCCAACTCCTGGGCTTGAGCGGTTCTCTTGCTTCAGCCTCCACGGTAGCTGGGACTACAGGCTTCCGCCACAGCGCCCAGCTATTTGTTGTTGTTGCAGTTTGGCCGGGGCTGGGTTTGAACACGCCCCCCTCAGTATATGGGGCCGGTGCCCTACTCACTGAGCCACTGGGAGCCTCCCAATTGCCCATTTTCTAGGCCTGGTCAATTTCATGTAAATTTCCTAGGCCTGAGAACGAAAGGCATTGTAGCCATTCATTCACCTCCAGATACTTCCCAAACGCTAAAATGTAACTACTGAGTACCCCAAATAGTCACAGAGAGTGCCAGATAACCTAAATGTAACTGCTGAGTATCCCAAATACTTCACAGAAGGTCCCAGACATGCTAAATGTAACTACTGAGTGTCCCAAATAGTCACAAAAGGTCCCAGACACGCTACATGTAACTATCAACATCCTAAATGTAACTACCGAGCTCCGAGTCCGGCTAAATGTAACTACAGAGGGCCTCATATGACTATTTATACCCCTAGACAAAGAGCCGGGAGAGGGACAGACAGAGAGGGAGAGAGGGCGAGAGGGCACTTTTCTCTCCCAACTGGAGTTTTCCCGCTCTGCCAGGAGCTTTGGTGTTTTTGTATTCTTTTCTGTAAATAAATCCTGTCTTACTACTGATCTGTGATCTGCAGATTTATTCTTCAAATCACTGAGACCAAGAACTTACTGAAGATGAAATTCCGGTATCATATTCATAAGTAAATATTTATTTGGAGGTAAAATACTAGGGTTATTATTTTTTAATAGAATTCCTAATAACATTATATCAGGTAAGGGCACAGGAAATCGCTGATATTCAGCCAGTTGACCTATAAAGAAAAGAGAGAGAGTAACAGGCAGTGTAATAGGGTTCAAGTTAAAAATACATGTTTAAATCTTGAAACTTAGGTGCAAGATTTTTGGAGATTTTGAAGCTCAACTTTAATTATTTTCTTTAGTAATATAACATTATAACATTACTTTAATCTCATCACTAGCTTAGTTCTTTATTAATTTGCTGAATCTTCCATTCTGTTTAAATCCCTTTAAATCGTAATATGAGTGTATACACAAGGTTGGACAATTAAGTTCACAGACTCATTCTAGAAAAAGTACTACATACCTCCTTGCTGAATATCACTGGGGTCACCTTCCAATCCTCCCCTTGGCCATCTGCTGACTTTAGGGATACTCAGCAATGAGCTACACGGCACTTCTAGGATGAGTTTCTGAGCTTATTCAGTCTCCTATGTAATGACCATTCGCACTGCTCAGCAACTCAACTCCAGGCCCATCTTTCCTTATTCCCCTTCCATTCCATCCAATTATTTAAAACACATAATGATCCATAGATACGGCGCATGTTTTCCATATCTGTGTGTCTATGTACGGATGTAATGATCATTAGCTCCAAGCTTCTCTCTCCTGTCTTACATGGAAATAAATTAACTTTTCCTTGGCCTGACACCAACCATACCTGAGCTACTGTTAACTAAAATAACAAGGCTTACTTTTTGGGAAAAGGGGAGCTTTCTTTCTCATAAGGGGTCCTAGGCAGCTGGGCGGCCAGTCCAACAGGCAGAGCAGCTGCACAAGCCAGGCACGTGTGTGTGCACGTGCGTGCGTGTGTATGTGTGTGCGCGCGTGCGTGTGTATGTGTGTGCGCCCGTGCGTGTGTATGTGTGCGCGCGTGCGTGTATGTGCGCGCGCTTCCAAAGACAGACAAAAGGAACAAGATTTATACTGAACAGGGTGGCTAGCTATACATATTCAACAGGCTATTGAAGGCCTCATGAATATTCATGAAGGGAAGTTATGCGCATGTGTAATTGAGTTTTATCTCCCCAGTCCTGTTCCGGTGGGAACTCAGCTTTAAGGTGTTTCTGGGGTCCGCTGGGACAAGAGGAGTCCACCCAGTTAGCAGAGGGCAGAGGGCAGAGGATTTCGTTTCTAGTTCACACTACTGTCAACAGAAAAGAAGCCATACTCAGTAATTTAAAGAGGTTCATTCTGAGCCAGATTGGAGGACCCTGGGACCGTGACCTGGAGCCACATCCTGCGAGTCTCGAGCACGTGGACTCTGGGTGGCGGCGTTACAGTTTGGTTTTACACATTTTAGGGAGACAGGGAGTACAGGCGAGGTCATGAATCAAAACATGGAAAACATACATTGGTTTTGTCCCCAAAGCTGGGACAGCACAAGGGGGGTGGTATTAGGTTGTGGGTGGGTTTAAAGATTCTTTAGCTGACATGTGACTGAAAGAGTTAGGCTCTGACTAAAAGACCAAGAGTCGCTGAAAAGGAATGCTCAAGATCCAGGGTCTGTTAGAGACAAACTACCTGACAGATCCCAGTGGTTTGTTCTGTGTATCAGAGACCTGCAGGTGGGTCTTGTACAGCCTCAGGCCTGTCGGTGAGTTACAGAGGACGTCGCCGAGACGTGGTGAGGCAGGTCTGACCCACTGTCCCATGGCCAGCAACTCAGTTTTGGGGACTCTCTTGGCCAAGAGGGAGTCCAGTGGGTGAGGATGGATTTTACTGAATAGATTGGGAGAAGGACCTAGTGTGAACTGCACTTGAGTTTGCAGAAACAGAGGGATGGAGACTTTTTGAAAGGCAAAGGTGTGCTGGGGAAGGGCCCTGGAGAGGATGAGGAAGGTTGGTGCAGGGAAGAGGCCTTCTGGATCAGTTAATTGATGCTCATCTGAAGAACAAACTTCTCTTACCTTTATGGCAGGAGCCAGTGGTGTAATTAAGGTCTGGGAGAGGAAGACTTATCAACCTGAATATTAGCATTTTAAAGAGACGAGGTGGCTCCCAGGTCCTTAGAAAGGCAGTTTAGGGTGGAAGATTTTGCATCTCAAAGGACAAGATTCCTGATTACAAGCTTGCTCTTTCCTTCCTTCCTTCTTTCTTTCTTTTTCTTGTATAAATGTATGGGGTGCACATGTAATTTTGTTACATCCATAGATTGCATAGTGGGAAGTGGGTTTTAGGGAATCCATCACCTAGAACAATGTACTGTGAGCTAAAATAAAATCTTAAGGCTCCTCCAATGGCTGACCTACTGGACCCCACTTCTGGCCAACGGAACCCCTAAAACTGAGTTGCTAGCCAGGAGAAAGGAGATCAGACAGGCCTCATCAAGTCCTCCTCCCTTTGTTAAAGAGGTCCCCTGTGACTCTTTAACCAGCCTGAGGCTATGCAGGGCTCCCCACAGGTCCCAATATACATAACAAACCACTTTGATCAACAGACCCTTATCTGGGCTTCCCTTTTCGCTGACTTCTGGTCTTTTAGACAGCTCCCAACTCTTTCAGCGTTCAGTCAATTATTAGCTAAAGAATCTTTAAACCCACCTATAACCTAAGCCCCTCCCCCCCCTTTGAGACCTTTGGGACGTCTTTTAACTAAAATTAATCTTTTAATATATTGGGACCAAACCAATGCAAGTTTTCCATGTACTGATTTATGGAATGTATGTATTTAATTTATATTTATGGAATTTATGTATTTATGATTTATATATCTTCCCTGTAATTCCATCTCCCTAAAAATGCATGAGACCCAACTGTAACCCCACCCCCAAGAGTCCACCTGCTCAAGGCTTCCTGGGTGTGGGTCCAGGTCATGGTCCTCCAATATGGCTCAGAGTAAGCCTCTTTAGATTATTTTACCGAGTGTGGCTTCTTTGCCGTCCACTCACACAGTGTATCTATTGTGGAATTTCTTGTTGTCAGCCCCCTTGTGTGCGAGCGCGAGCGCATGCGGTATTTATCACTGAGTTTTGAGTTGTTCCTTCCGCTCTTTCTAACTGCTCTGGGAGAGCTGGGAGAGCTACAGCTCATGGCTAGGTTTTGGCTGGAATAGACAGTAAATCCTCCAGGTGGGGGAGTGATGCCAGGGACATGACCTTCAGCTGTTGGAAGCCCTGCTGGAGTCTGGTGAAGTCTTTTAATGCAGAGGTTTGCACTGAATCCTCATATACCAGGAGCTCTTCAAGTCTCACCAGACCCCACTCTCTCCTGCCCTCCAGGGGGGCACTCGCCGTCTGGTGTTCATTTGTAGTACCTACGTCTCCACGACCTCCGCTTCCTCTAAGCTAACATCCTCCACAACTACACTTTTAACCTCCGCTTCTCCCACCTCTTCACCCAGGTCACTCAGTAATAACCTCTTATGATGATGTGTGACAAAATCACTTTTATTAAACCTCACCTTCCATTTCTCTTCATTCCTCCTGGATTCTCCTTCTCAATAGATGGAGCCAGGTATGAGGCTAAAACTGAGACTCTTCACTCCTTCATCTGTAATATTTCTAAATTCCTTATTTATACACGAATCAAACTTCGCCCAGACCTATTGTGTTAACAGCTGTGAGAAAGCTCAGCTGGCTGCCCATACAAACATTTCAAGAGTAGAAATAAAATCTTAGCTGCATTTGTATCTCAAATGACAGTTACATCTCTGACACATAGGATGAATTTGTTCATCTAATAAATAATTATCAGATACCAGATGTGTGCCAATTGTTATATTAGTGTCAGAATACCCTGAACACTACTTTTAAAAAGACATTTTCTATTCATGTTGTAGAAAGGAAAAATGGAAATTTTTCAAAAGAAGAAGAAATTAAAAGTTCAACAGATAAGTGTAACCCAATCGTATATACCCTCATATTAACCCCCAAATTAAAAAAACAAACAACAACAAAAATACTTCAGGAGGGGCAGAGTGGCTCATGCCTATAATCCTAGCACTCTGGGAGGCCAAGGCAAGTGAATTGTTTGAGCTCAGGAGTTCGAGAACCAGCCTGAGCCGGAGCGAGACTTTGTCTCCATCAAATAGCCCAGGGTTGTGGTGGGAGCCTATTGTCCCAGCTACTCGGGAGGCTGAGGCAAGAGCATCGCTTGAGCCCAGGAGTTTGTGGTTGCTGTGAGCTGTGATGCTATGGCACTTTACTGAGAGCAACACAGTGAGACTGTCTCAAAAAAATAAAAAATAAAAAATAAACTCCAACAGTATTGGAGTTGACAAATAATTTGCAGACCATTGTTAATAAGGTAATTATTAGAAAGGATTCTGAAAAGTGACTTTGGTATTTTGAATAGATAACTAAGTTTCCAGGATCGAGTTCCGAGTCACATGAAAGTATCAGAACATAGTTACAAACAGCATTGTGAAAATTCGGTGAGCCAGACCTGGGGGCTCCATCCCAAACTTCTCACCTCTGAGATCTGGGAATATAGGAAACTTACTGCATTTACCTGACTTCAGTGTGTTTATTTGTTTATTTTTCTCTTCAAAATACATAACCTTGATACATGTGTAAGTGACACAGGACAAGTGGCCGCCCAGCCAACACCTTGGCAGTGTTGATGTGCTGGCAGCAAGCAGAGGAACCAGCAGGCTGGAGGGTAGGCAGGGGGGCCCTG
The DNA here is from genome assembly GCF_027406575.1 of Nycticebus coucang. Taxonomy (NCBI): domain Eukaryota; kingdom Metazoa; phylum Chordata; class Mammalia; order Primates; family Lorisidae; genus Nycticebus; species Nycticebus coucang. Next base: position 35,614,825 of record NC_069802.1, on the reverse strand, counting down.
CAGAAGGCTCCAATAGCCAGAGGGGCCAGACAACTGCTGGGGAGACACCAGTACCTTAGGCTGAAGAGGGTACCCACATTTTCTAGGCCTGGTCAATTGCATGTACGTTTCCTAGGCCTGGGAATGAAAGACATTATAGCCATTCATTCACGTCCCAGATATGTCCCAGACACGCTGTCCCAGACACAGTAAATGTAATTACTGAGTATCCCAAATACATCACAGAGGGTCCCAGACACGCTAAATGTAACTACAGAGGGCCCCATGTCACTATTTATATACCCCTAGACAAAGAGCCGGAGAGGGACAGACAGAGAGGGGGAGAGAACACTTTTCTCTCCTGACTCGAGTTTTCCGGCTCTGCCAGGATCTCTGGTGTTTCTGTATTATTTTCTGTAAATAAAATCCTGTCTTACCACTGATCCGTGGTCCGCGGATTTATTCTTCAAATCACTGAGACCAGGAACCTACTGAAGAGGAAATTCCGGTATCATAAGGATTCCATAGGATCATGAATATGTGGTGTCCCCACGCAAACTAGAAAATAAATAGTAAACGTGATAAATAAGATGGGGCGATTTAGCTTTGAATAATGCAACATGAGATAGCAACATTTCCGTGATGAGGGTTTATGTTCCTTACAAGTTTCCAGGCTGAGTTTCTTCCTCTGTAGGAGAATTTGAGAGGGTGAGAGGCAATGCAGACTAACTCTTATCATAGTTAATTTTTTGGCCAAAAAAATCATGCTTGAAAGAAGATTAGCAATTGTTTTTAAATCTTTGGCATGAACTGCTTAACATCTTGCTCTACTCCAAACTGATCCTTCAGGTGCCTCAGTGGGTGTTTTGGGAACGTAGGGAGGGGCCACCTGAAGGTGCTGCTGAAAAGGATATTCTGCGGAACCAGGACCAGCTCATCAGAAGACTTCACCTCGGTAGTGGAGCATGGCTGCACGGAGTTTTAAATAGACGTAAGATCTCTCTAGCAAAGCATGGCTCATGCTCCATGTTGTGGCCGTCTTTTGTGGAAGAATGACATCACGATCACCGTTCTGGGCACCCCTCTCAGGGCTGCAATCTGCAGGTCAGATTTCTCTTCCAAACCCAAGGCAGCTCCTGAGGGGTCTGAGAAGAACCTTGACTCTGTGGCAGACCTAGATGGAAACCCCACGCTATCAATATCTTGGTACTTTCATGCTTTTTATTAAGTCATTTGTACTTTCAGAATTTGTATTTTTGCCTGTGTTTATTGTACTGCAAAATACCAATAGAATCTGTTCCAATAGGTTGTGAAAATTAAGATATGCAACTCGTACATTTAAGAAAGCGTTTGGCAAATTAATATTTTTGTTTTATTATTTAATTTAATAATAAAGTATTATTAAATGTTAACAATTACATGTATTTGATGTGATCAGTTACTCACTTATGTGTCTTCGGTGTTGATTCAATGAGTCATTAGCTATTATTTACTTGTTTTTAATACACGTTCCCCTAATACACTAACACCAGCCACCTTGATGAAGTGAGTGACCCTCTTTCCCTCTGTGGTTCTCTTTCTCTGGCTCGAGCTCTCTCAAACCTTGTCTCTGACAGCTTTTATAATTCATTCTTCTTTCACTTAAAATGTACTTTCCCCCTCTCTTTTAGAGGGGATTTCCCCACACACCTTTGCTCAGGAGGATAAAGAACCAAGCACCTTTTTCATCCCAGGCATTCCAGGCGTGTCTTGCCTAAGATTCAGAAGGAAATCATAAGATGAGAGGGCACCCGGATGCACTGGTTACTTTCCTGCCCCCGGCTTTCTCTATTCATCTTCTCGGCGAGATTTGTGACTGAAGAGCAAACTGGATCACATCATGGCTTTTGAGCTCCTCCAGCAGACATTCTGGCTCATGCAAGAGAACGGAATATTTCCTGAGCCAGCTTTTCTCCTCTTGCCCAAGAAACCTTTCCAGACAGAGGACAATGGAGACAGTTGGATGTGAGAGCTCCAGGGTCAGGGGCCCCACATTCTGCCCCTTACATTCACAGGCAGCTCCCAGGCACAGGAAGTGGAAGGGACCCCCCAGAAAGGACCACACCATGTGGACACCTTCGGACAGAGGTCTCCTCACCATCACAATCTGCAGCAGACCACGCGGAGGCTAGGACACAGCCAAGCATAGCGTCCCTCATCCCTAGAAATGTCCAGACCATGATTGGCTTTTCCATGTGTTTGGGGAAGGGGCAAAAATGAACTGACAGAGGGAGTCTGTGGCTTTTCAAGGGTCTTCAGATTCCACTGAGACAGTCAACATGCATTCTGAGACCAGAAACTAATGGAACACAGATACTTCAGGTGACCCCGACATGGGCAGGGGAAGGAGAGAGGCCTGGACAGGACGGTTCACGTCAGCAGGTGAGACCAGAACAAAGACACAGCTGCTGGCCAGACTCCTGCCCCTCCCCATGCCACAAGGCTGCTGCTCACCCCTCCGCATCTCCTGGAGAGTTCGGGCTAAATCTTGGGGATGAGTACATCCAGGACTGAGATTTTCTTGAAATTCAAGTCTCTGACCCGAAGAAGAGAAAAAGCTGAAATTAATAATATGAAAGTTATAAACTATGAACACTCTACTGAGAACCACATTCTTAGAAAGTTTTACCCACTCATCTACTTGGGATTTGATGATTTGGGACTGTTACTAAGTCTGGAAGACAAGAGCAGCTTATACTGTGCAGTCCTACAGAGGCATCAGGTGATGACTTAGGGGTTTGAGATCTCAGAGAACGAAGGCAGGGCCTTCATCTGTGCCCATCTTTATACAGCGCCCTCTCATCTACTTTTCAGAGGGCGTTTATAGTTCCTCTTTTAGTGATAATTTCTATTTTTACTGTAAGATTAAGATAATAGCTTAGATTGCCAAATAAATGTATCGTTTTAAAAATGAAGAACTTCCAAAAGCATACCTAAAAAAAGCAACAACAAAAATAACACACACACAGATGCACACTTGAAATCTAAGAATTAGAATTTCAGAGCAGGACATAACAGGGAGATCAACTCCAATTTCTGCGTTTTATAGACATGAAATCCAGATCCAATGAGGAATATGAATTGCTGGGACGCCAAGCAGCTCCCTCCACCCAGGGCCAGGCTCAAATGCCCAGCACATGAGCACTGTGGTTCACTTTCTCCTGGACACAAGTGGGGTTCAGAGAAGGCTCTAACTTAGGCTGTTGGCAACTCAGGGCAATTTTTCCTGCTACAGTAAGATAGACGTGTGGGAGATAGCAACTTCTCGGAATACAGGAGATCCATTTAGACTACATTTGCATAAGCTTCAAAATGTTGTGGGCGGTGTGTGCTCGATATAAATTATAAACAGTAAATGAAGACTTGGCTCCAAATCAGTATTCAGCCCGTGAGACTGTGCCCCATGCCTTTTCTTTTTTAAAATGCAACCCTGTGGCTACTTGTGGGCATGCTCATGTGTGCGTAAAGTGAAACAGGACAAAGAACCACCTTTCACAGGTCAAGGAGCTATTAACTTTCACATTTTACATGTGTGAAAATGGAGGTGCACAAGCGAATACATGTCAGAGCCAGGGCTTAAATCTAAGTTTAGTAATTTTAACAGGTTTCTTGGATGCGGCCCCCAATCAGCTTTCCTCTGCCTGACACGTGTTACACCGGCTGTCCAGGAATCACATCGGTGCAGTTAATAGGTTTGCTCTCACAGAACTTCCTGAGCCCAGGGCTTGGATTTTAAGTCCTGCTTCAACCACCTACTCTTTTTGTGACTGTGGCAAAATACCTAACCTTCTGGAATTGCATTTGCTAATTCATTAATTCATTCAGCTTCTAGTTTATGCTTTCTCTATGTGTCACACAGCCAGGTGCTAAAGACATCCAGAGAGAGAGACAGTGACACAGGCCACTGCTGGGACAGTGGGTAGGGTGTGGCTTCTGCTGGGTGGATGTGACCTACGAGTTACTGTCGTGATTCTGCTGCGTGCACTGAACATGATGTTGTAGGTCCTGGGTAAAACTTAATGTGATGTCCAGACCCCAGGGAGAGGGGAGCACCCCGTGTCTCGCCTTTATTTTCTTGCCCTGTTTTGTCCTCCTGGCAGCAAGTTAAATAGGAACTGAATTGATCTTAAGAAAATGCAAAGTAGGTCATTGCTTCTCCAAGGTGCTTAGGCATTAGGTGTCTTGTCTAAAATGCATGAAAGTTTTGCCTCCAGAAGTCTCCCCAGGAATATGGATTTCTTACCTGGAACAGTGTATGTTTTCAGTGTAGGAAACAGAAACCACTAAAGTATTGACCAGGAAAGGGCTCGGCGCAGGGAATCAATCAGACGCTTACAGAATTGAAAAGCAGGAAGGGCGAGGGAGAAGCTGGGAAGTTCCACTGCATACCAGACGTGTCCAGGAGGAGACTACTGCCCCCAGAGCCCGGAGCTGACACCTATAAGCAGCGGAGGGGCTGACGCTGGAGGTCGGGTCCGGAGCTCCATGGTTTCACCTTCCCAATGCTTAGAGATCCGGAGAATGAACACAGAAATGTCGCTCCCCGTATCCACTACCTCCTGAGTCAGCGCTCAGAGCCAAGACCACCTCGAGACCAAGGCCTCCAGCCGACGCCTGCCTCCCAAACAGCTGAGTTCACCGCAGCCTCTGGGAGCAAGGAGGCTGTACAGATGAAATTTATAGCGTTCTAATCTTTTCAACCTGAAAGGCAACAGAATAGATGATGAATGGGCCCTTCCTGAATGTTTTTCTTTTGCCTTTTCTGGTTTCGATTTTGCCACTTAAAACATATGACGCCTTAGATGAAGACATTTAACCTGGCTGCTCCCCATTTCTCCCTCTGTGAATACGAAAATCTGTGTCTTTCTGTCTCACTAGATTGTTCTATATGGTCTAAGAAAGCGAAAAATGTGAATATTCTTTGAAAAAGGCTACACACACGTGGACACACAATTGTGCACAAGTCTAAGTGTGTCCAGGTGTGTGTGACACTTACTTGTGCTGTATTTGTGCACAAGCCTAAGTGTGTCCAGGTGTGTGTGACACTTACTTGTGCTGTATTTGTGCACAAGCCTAAGTGTGTCCAGGTGTGTGTGACACTTTGTGCTGTATTTGTGCACAAGTCTAAGTGTGTCCAGGTGTGTGTGACACTGACTTTGTGCTGTATTTGTGCACAATTCTAAGTGTGTCCAGGTGTGTGTGACACTGACTTTGTGCTGTATTTGTATATGTATTTTTATTATTTTGCTCGGCTGTATGTGAATGCACAGATGTTTCTCTTCTCTCTCTTTCTTTGTTATGCAAATTGGGGAAAAGTCTCAAAGATCAACATGTACCCTATGAAGATTTCAACTCCTGAGTGCCCATAATAATCAAAAAATAAAAATAAAAAAGAAAGAACGAGCTTCCTGAGGAAGAGTGGTGAAGAATGGAAAGGAACTTTCCTGAGCTTCCTTAAGGAATCCTGCCTGCTTGACTTTGGTGTCTCCTTTAACACTGTGACAGTCCCTTTCGTCTTGGGGGCAAGGACAATTACAGAGGCATTTTAGTGTGTTGGCTACCGATTAAAATTGCTATGAAAATATTCAAAATCTGACATCACCTCTCCTTGGTGTTTGGTTATGTGAGCAACTTTTGATGTAAACATCATATTTCTTCTCTACACATGGGGTAGCAATATTTTCCTTCCTGGGATCTTTTAGAAGCTGAAATACAGGTGTCATTAAAAATTATTTTTAAGTCCAAGCCTAACCACATACAAAGAAACATTGCTATGAGTTGAAAAAGAAAAAAAAAAAACTGATATGAGAACACTGGATTAGGAGAACAAGGACAAATCGGCGGAGCTGCTCAGAGAAGGGAGGTGTGTTGGGAGCATCGCCCGTTTTTGGTGCTGCTGTTTTCCCTCCAGTGAAATTCGTGTGTAACAGTTACTAGCTTGCCTGGGTCCTACTGAGACCCCTGAGATAATGGTAAGGAAAGAGCACTTATCAGACCTCTTAAGTACCTGGGACTGTGATTTTATTACTAATCTTTTATTCTTGAAATAGATGTATGAGGCAGGTATAATAATCCTCAATTTTTGGTTGCAGAAACTGAAGCTTTGATATGCTAAATGGTGCAAGGTCACATAGTGAGTAGTGAAGTCAGATTCAATCAGGATTTGTCTGACCTTGAAATCTGGGTCCTGTACGTACACAGGGCTGCCTCTGTGTTATGAAATAATGCCATTTGTAAGAGCCAAATATCTCAGTGAGTGGTCAATAAGAGATTTCTGAAGGAAGATGCTAAATTTTCCTCCAAAGCAGAGGGCAGGGGGTGGTTGGGAGAGATGGCTTTGAGGCAGGTGGCCTGGTCATGAATAGTAACCCTCCCACCATGTGCCGTGGCCTCTAGTTTGTAACTGTGTGCCTCGATTTCCTTGTTTTAAAAAATGGTTCAAGATTAGTACCTACTCCCTAGAATTATCATGAGGAGTAAATGAGTTAATACATAGAAGATCTGAGAATAGGTTTTGCCGTATTCATATTATGAACCCTCAGTCAAAGTCGGATACTATTATAAAAATAGTAGCCATACAACTGAGAGACATGATGAGACCTGATTTCAACCTCCAGTGTGTTTTCATCAACCTTCATAAGAAAATCACTTTCTGGGGAATCTCTTAAGTTTTAAAATCAGTCAAGTTGCTTAAACAGAAACCCACCCACACTGTGAAATGCCCAATAACCCATGACTGGAGCCAAGAATGGATTTGCTCACTGCACCCTTGGAAAGTACAGGTTAGGAGGCTTCATATTACTTGCTGCGCATTTAAGGAGAAGGGTATTAGCCACAGATCAAGCTAAAACTCACTGAATATGGTAATAATAGGGTTTGAAAGGAGTAGAGTCACCACCAGAAGGACATTTACTGTCCAGTAACCATATTTACTGCAGCCTAGCACACGCCACAGACCTTAGTGAACCCTGGCACCAACTACAGGTGTGATGGTGACTCCTCCTTCCCTCAAGTTTTCAGTGTGGCTGGAAATTAAGTGATTTGTCAGAGGTCAGGGCGTGATAAAGTGAAAGGACGAAGGCTTTTGCATTCTCTTTTAGATTCTAAAGCTCACTTTTTGCATTATTCTATTTTCTTCCAAATGAACATTCTTCAACACAACAGCTTCACAGGGAGATTCTAAAGCAGAACAAGCAAAATAGTTCATAGTAAAATAAGTGGTTAAATCTCAATAGTTTCTTCCTATCAGAGACTCTCTCTTCCCAGTCTGGGGTTGGAAAATTGGCACTTGTTTTTACAAATAAAGTTTTATTGGGACACTGCCATGGCCTTTCCTTTACAATCATTTATTACTGGGTTAGTACTTCAACGACAGTTGAGTAGCTACAGCAGAGACTGTCTGGCCCCCAAAGCCTAAACCGTTTCCTATCTGGCTGTTTACCAGGAAGGTGGGTTAACCTCTGCTCTAGACTCTTCTAGGATCTGATTCAGGCATAACATTTTTTGGGGAAAAAAATTTGAACACATCCTTTCTACTTTCTGTGTGTGTGACTCTTTATTTTTGTGACATCTACCGAGGCCCCTTGAGGACCACCACTCTGAACCGCATGGCTCACGTTCAGGACTTTCCCCCAGTGGATATAAAGCAAGGCCCAGCTGCTACTCAAATTCCAGAGTAAGATTCAGTGCGGAAATGCAACTTTTCCTGAATACGAACTATAGATACCCTTGATAAACTGGAGAATTCTCTAAAAACTCAAACTCTCCAATAGAGATTTAGAATATTGTAACATACCTATAGTCCCTTTTTCTTTTTTTTTTTAAACATTTTTATTTTTTTGTTGTTGTTGCATTTTGGCCCAGGTCGGGTTTGAACACGCCACCCTCAGTATATGGGACTGGCGCCCTACTCACTGAGCCATTTCAATTGAGGATATTCTGGAAGTTGAGCCCCCTGGAACTCTAGCAAGGCTTTAGTAACAGGAAAAGTTCCCAAAGCAACTGAAAACCTTCCTATAAGCTGTTTTAGGGATTCTAGAAAAAAAGATTTAGACATTCAGAAAACCATTGATTATTCATTGATTATTCCAATTGTGGTAAAATTTTTCCTCCTCCTCATATTTAAAATAAATAATCAATTAAAAATTAGACTAAACCAACACATGTCTCAGGAGTTCTGAAACACCAGTATGGAACAAGATTAAAGCTCTGATTTACCGTGATTACTAAGGGCCCATGCAACTATATGCCATAAGGTTTATCAAACCTGTCTCAATATCCCAGCAAGTGGATGACTCCATTCAAAAGAAATAAAGTTGGAGCTCCGTCAACATTTTTATTTATCTCACTTTCACTTGCATGTTTCATAACTGGAGGTAAACCAAACTGATGGGTTAAGATGACTTTGTTCTGATTAATTTTACGGTAATTCTGAGGGACTCAGTTTTAAATGAATTGTTTGAATTCTAAATTATGCAGCTTTATGATCCAGGAGATAAGCGGCAGCTCTAAAGATGCCTCTGAGACTTAAAAGAGACAGCATTGGAAGCTCATTATTGCCGGCACATTTAACATGGTTAAAGTAGGGGGAAATAGCCATTAAGTTAATGTAATAGTTAAACTGCATTAATTTGAAAAACTGCCCTGTGAAACGCTTATAGCAGAAGATGCATTTTTTCCCCCCTCACATGGAGACGTTCTTGAAAAATATAAAAATAAAAAACATTTGAAGATTATTTTCTCTTCTCCTTAACTCATTCAGCAATTTGAAATTAAGGATCCTTGTTCATCTTGATGCTCTGTTCAAAGAAGGGAAGAGCATTTCCTGTGTACCAACGGGAAAATCCCAAGGAATGTTCAGCGCTTGACCTGGGAATTCTTATCCTGGGGAATGGCAGTGGCTTTTAAATTTTCTGCAATCTGGCTATTTTCCTGAAGAGTCAATAAGCTTGGGGTAAAAAAAAAAAAAATATATATATATATATATACTTATTGGTAATTCCCAAACGTTCGTAATGAATGACATCTTCTTAGTTGCCCTTGAAAAGAAATTAAACCCTGACCACTGAAAGTCTTTCTCTCCATTTATCTTCCATGTCAGTACTTTCTTTCCTTTTTCCTCAGTCACCTTTCCGACTCTTCCTACTTTTTATCATCCAGTTTGTTTTTGTTTCCACAGACTCCACTGTTTTCTTTGTTGGTTCGTCTCTGAGACGTGGAGGATTTGTGAAAATGGTGGATAATAAAATGGTGCACCATGCTTATTATCACTGCTATGTTTGAATGATCAGATCAAGGGAGTATTTGATCACAGGACTTCAACTGTGTCCTCAAAGAGGAACATTCTCCTCTAACCAGGGATTTCTTAATATCAGAGCGTTTATCCAATACTTCATGAGAATATTGGCCTGTACACAGCCTGAAATCTAAGTGAATGACAAAAACTGAAACCTGACCTTGTTTCTGCTGCTACCCCAGATGTGCTCCTGGCCCAATTTTTTCTTTCAGGAAGTAGCTATTTTGTCATATATATTTGTATGTAAATGTATTAATGGAATTGCCTTTGGTTCTTTTCTCGTCTTCCCTTTTATGTTCTCTTAGCCCCAGAGACCTGCTGGACCTGGCTGAGTAAGGGGCCACGGGGCAGCATCACGGAAGCTCTTTCAACCAACAAGCATCTAAGTCAAAGGCCCAAGGCAAAATGTGTTTTAAACTATGAGTAGCTTCCCGAAAGCTCTGTTAACAGCAACAAAAGACCATCAGCCAGAGATGGGGAAGATTTCTGCCAGCTGCACGCAGCCTGGGATTCCCTGCTGAGATACAACTCGGTGTCACGTCTGCACGGCCCTGTGGTCCTTCAGGACTGACTCTGAGAAGGCTCTTGCTCCACTTTCCTCCCTGCCCCTGCGGCTCTGAAGTTCTGTGCCACCTTCGTAAAGAGAAGCTACCTTCTCAGTGCACAGAAACGAACTCTCTGAATCTAAACCGACTGGTCATTGAGTGTCTTCTCTTCTCTGCTCTTTTCTCTCTTCACTGCCTCCTGTCACTCGACATCCGATCAGAATTCAGTTTGCGTTGCATAAAGGGTTTGGGCTGGAAGAACGGACTCTGCAACCTAAAAGAGCTGGTTCTGTTTCATGCAGAGAGGAAAAGCACTGAGGCTGTGCACACAGTGGGGCTGCACCAAAAATCAGTTCTTTATCTTCAGTATCTGGTGGAAAATAAATCAAAGTGGTTATTCCTGGTACATATCCATTTTCTGAATTAGTTTTTTCAGCCATGCATGTCTGTGACACCATGGCACTGGTATTTTTCTGCAAAAAAAAAAGTTTCTTTTCCAATATGCTCTTATTACTTTAAACATTTTTAAATAAAATCATATGCAATTAACTTCAGATTTATATTTTATGATTAATAAATATGAACTTACTCATGCTTCTAATTAATTCTTCTCTGCAGGTTAGACTACTTTTAATTAAGTAAAATGGTAAGATTTCTAACAGAGAATACATATATTAAATTGAATACATTCTCAATTCTTTAAGCTTAAATATTTAAATATTAATTCCAAGTTCAAAGATGTTGTCTTTTTTCTTCTTCAGTCAGAGTTCTACTATTTGGCAGATATTTTTCTGAGAAAAAACTAGTTAACAAAGTAATGCCTATTTTTTTGTTTGTTTCACAAAACTTAACTGCGGCAAAATTATAGGTTTTCTCAACTTTTTCCCGCCTGGTAGAGAATATAAATTCTCCCATTTAAATATTAACTTCCATCAAAATATTTTTCTCCTAAGTTAAAATATTCAGTGTGCAATTACTCAACACCAAAATTAAATGTTTGATTCATTGTTTTGTTTGGTCCTCCCCTTGCTATTTTAAAAACAAATTCAAGGTTTTCCTATTTGCAGAGTAACAACTGGATGAAACATCAAAAGTCCAAGCAAGTTTTTAAGTTCCATTTATTAAATACTGTGGTAAAAACTTATTGATTTTTATCCTTCCTGCCCCACAACCACTGACCCATTTTATCAATAAATTTATTGAATTGATTTTGGAAAACAGGAAAATAACATTTAAATAATTTATTTTAAACATCTTGACTTTCATCTTTGCACACTTGGACTGATTTATAAATTAAATCTGCAAGGATTCAAATATTTCCAAAATCTGGTCAATGATGGACAGCAGAGAAAAATCAGCTACTGCTCTGCTTGAGCATATATTTGTTTATTCCATACCAGTTTTATAACAATGATTTTATAGTACAAATATTCTAACTTTACATGTATAAAGCTATTGGTGCTTTTGATAAGTATAACTTCAACTAGTAAAATGTTTTTGCATTTTTAGATACTATTATAATAGGTAAGTGTACCACAAACAATTCCAATTACATTCCTTTCTTACAGGTGTCTAAATTAAAAAAAAAACAACCAACATCATTCTATGATTATGAGTGGGCCTACCAAAATTTATATTAACATTACTACCATGGAAACAAATAGTCATTTTTAGTGCCAATTTTTTAACTGAATTTACAGTAGCAGTTGAAAAAATGTCAGGTGCTTGATCTTCAACAAATAATTATTTCAAAGCTTTTCTTGTTTCCATAATATGGATGAAACTCTGGAACCAGAGTTAGCTGAGTTTCTATTTGAAGTCATTGGATACAGTTTTTTTAAAAAATAAAACAAGGAAACTATTATTTTATTTTAAACTCATTTGTATTTATGACAGCATTTTTAAGCAAAATGTGATGTGAGCATTAAATATCAATTTTTGGAAGTGATTACTAACTCATCTCCTAGTCCTTGATGTGGGCCGAGGTGGCACCATGGCCCAGTGGTGAATGGTAATCGTCCTTGAGTATTTTATCCACGTTAGTGATTCATTGTTAACATTTTTTGAGAAATGGAAGTTTAAGTCTTAATTTTTTATTAAAAATAGACTTCTATTTTACTATTCAATGATGACAAAACAGCTTATGAAAACATCAAAGCTGTGCTCCTGATTAATTCACTGATATTATTAGACTTATGTCATATGATAAAGGAACAAAACTGTGGCAAGAACATTCAGAAATATTCTGTATGCTCGGAGACAGCAGTCCTCAGCCTTACTTTTCACATGTCTCTCCTGTTTGCTGCAGGATCCATGGAATTGGGGCCTGGTGACTCCACACTCCTCTCGGCTGCAGTGAAGCTTAACACAATTGATATTTCTGGTCCTCCCAAAGCTGCAGAAACACCGCCTTGAATACCTGTCCTGTGGCAACTGTCCAGAGCTACATAACGCAAAGTGCCTTGCACAGCCCTTGAAAGGGAAACAGTGATTTTGCTTCACATGGAAAGGTTGGGCGAAGGGAAACGAGTCATCACTAGTTAAAAATAAACCAGGTGACAACTATCCTCATTCCACATCCATCTCACACACATCTGGAGGCCACCAGGGCACAAGCTAAAAATACAAAGGGGTAGCAGTCTAGGGGACCCATGTAGGTTCACCTTATTTTATTTTATTATTTTATCTTCCATTTTATTTTTAAAGGCTTTATGTTTTAGAGCAGTTTTATATTTCTAACAAAAGTGAAAGGGAAGCACAGAGATTATGAAGGGCCCCTGGTAGAGTGGCGCATGTGTCACAGTGACAAGCCCACACTGTGTGTTACTAGCACGGACTCCTTAGTTTACATTAGGGCTCGTTCTTGTTGTGAACTCTCACTTTGGCCACAGGTACAATAACATGTTTCACAGTTATCATTTCAGAGTATTTTCAATGCCCCCAAACTTGTATTACTGTCCATCATTCCCACCCCACAAACACCGACCCATCCTTCCTGCCCCACAACCACCAAACCCAAAAGCCTTCCCACCCCACAACCACCGAAACCAAAAGCCTTCCTGCCTCACAACCACTGACCCATCCTTCCCTCCCCACACACACTGATCCATCCTTCACGCCCCACACCCACTGACCTATCCTTCCGAGCCCAGAAACACTGACCCATCCTACCCTCCCCACAACCATGGACCCATCCTTTCTGCCCCTCACCCAATGATCCATCCTTCCCAGCCCAGAACCACTGACCCATCCTTCCCACCCCACAACCACAGACCCATCCTTCCCTCCCCACAACCACTGACCCGTCCTACCCTCCCCACAACCACTGACCCATCCTTTCTGCCCCTCATCCACTGAACCATCCTTCCCAGCCCAGAACCACTGACCCATCCTTCCCTCCCCACAACCACTGACCCATCCTTCCCTCCCCATAACCACTGGCCCATCCTTCCCTCCCCATAACCACTGACCCATCCTTCCCTCCCCATAACCACTGACCCATCCTTCCCTCCCCATAACCACTGATCCATGCTTCCCTCCCCATAACCACTGATCCATGCTTCCTGCCCCACAACCACTGATCCATTTACTGTCACCATAGATGTTTCTCTTCTAGAAGGTCACATCCTTGCAACATGTCACCTCTTCATATTGACTTCTGTGGGAACATGACGTGGTAACATGACTCTAAGTTTCCTTCATGTCTCATCGTGGCTCGAGAGCCTGCTTAATTTCAGCACTTTACACCCCACTGTCTGGACCTGCCACCATTCACTTATCTGATCACCTATCTATCAACATCTTGGTTCTTTCCAAGTTTTGGCAATTACAGATAAAGCCTCTGTAAACATGTGTGTGCAAGTTTTGTGCGGACATTGTTTTCAGCCCAGGAGTTCCATGGCCGGACCGTACGGCAGGGGCATGTTGCGTTTTGTAACAAACAGCCACTCCTCTTCCGAGCTGGCTGTTCTCGTTTGCATCCCCATCAGGTCTTGTTCCACATCCTTGCCAGAGTTCCAGTTTATTTCCATGCAAGTGCTAATAATAGAATAATACCCAAGAGAAACAAAAAATCTGGGGCAAATTCTAAACGAGGTGGGATGCCACAGTCATAGGTAAAAGTGAAGTCGTCTGCGAGGGCAGGACGGGATCTGTGGTTGCTGGAGCTGCAGGCAAACTCTTGGTACTTGTGTGTTTGCAAACACAGGTCCATGAAAGGTAAGAAGAGAGAAAATCAAACAAACAAAGGAACAGGCATCCTTAAAACAGAAGCAAACAACCAAAAGATGGCTGAGAAGAATGCAAAGCCAGCAGAAAGACTTACAGAAAACTGATACAACTGTTTTTAAAAAACTATCTGCCTATCTGTGTCGACCTAATAATACAGTATATCAAGGTTGTTCTGTTAAAAAACAAACCAACAAAACTACATTCTTATTCTAAAACAAAATTCAGAGTCAAGTGTAAGTGCAAGTGTAAGATAAAGTAACCATCAGGATAAATACTATAAGAAAAAATGGCTACGTTAACCAGTTTGTTGTAAGAATTTCACATTGTATATAAAACCAGCATGTTGTACCCCATAAATGCATTAATGTACACAGCTATGATTTAATTAAAAAAATAGAATAAACAAAGCAAAAATGATATAGAGAAAGCTACAAAAACGTAAAATTCATGCAGAAGCCAAATCATACACAATGGACTTAATATTGCTAATAGAAAATAATATAATTTTATAATTTTAATATAAAAATTATATTATTTTAATATGTTATACGTTACATATGTTTTTATAATATAATATTTAATATAAAATTTTTACTATAGGGCAGCACCTGTGGCTCAGTGGGTAGGGCATTGGCCCCATATACCAATGGTGGTGTGTTCGAACCCTGCCCCGGCCAAATTGCAACCAAAAAAATAGCTGGGCACTGTGGCAGGTGCCTGTAGTCTCAGCTCCTCGGGAGGCTGAAGCAAGAGGCTGAAGCTCCTAAGGCCAGGAGTTGGAGGTTGCTGTGAGCTGTGATGCTACAGCACTCTACCCAGAGCAACAAAGAGAGACTCTGTCTCAAAAAAAAAAGAAAAAGAAAAGAAAAGAAAAGTGGATAAGGGTTAATACATAGAAAACTCACAGGGGAAAAAAATGCAAATTTCATGCAAAAACGTGCTACATTGTTGAAACTCATTATTCATTAGTGATGGAATGTAGACTGCCAAACCATTTTGGAAGGAGTTTGCGTTTTCTTGCAACGTTGTACATTCCCATACCTTATGGCTGAGCAATTCCTCCCACCGGATAGAGCTCTGCACATCTACAGAGAGGGATATGGAAATGTTAATCACAACTCCACTGACTGCTGCTGAAATCTGGAAGGAGGAAGAAGCAGCAGGCTCTGAGTCTAAGGAGAGAATTTAGAGGGGGAGAAGTGTTAAAAGATCTGGGAGAGTAGCCGCCATCTGTGTGAAATATAGTTAAATGCCAGAGATCAGAAGGTTTCTAAGATTTGGGAGCTACATGAGATGGAAGTTTCTTAATCGTCTGTGTGTTAGTTTCCTAGAACCGCAGTAATAAACCAAAGGCGTTCTCTCCTTCAGAGTCCTGGTGTCTATGCAGAGTTCCACTCCGTCTCCCAGGCTAGGTGCCATGATATCAGAGCTCACAGCAGCCTCTAACTCTTGGGTTAGCAAGGGTAACCAAGCAATCCTCCTGCCTCAGCCTCCCAAGTAGCTGGGAATACAGGTGCCCAGCACAGTGCCCCGCTGGTTTATCCATTTTTTAGTAGAAACGGGGGTCTTGCTCTTGCTCAGGCTGGTCTTGAACTCCCGAGCTCAGGCAACCCTCCCGTCTTGGCCTCCCAGAGTGCTGAGATTACATGTGTAAGCCACTGGCTGCCTGCCTATGAGATTTTTTTGAAATTTTTCTGTGGAACTTGCGTGGTGCTGGAGTGTCAACTTTGTAGACAACATGGTGTCACAATGTCATGTAACATAGACATACGTGTGCTCTTGTACTTTGTCCACATACATGGCTTCAGGTACACAATGATGCGTCGTCCTGCACGCACAGACAGTTGTATGGACACTGCCAGACATTACACGTGCTCGTGACGACTTGGTGAGGCAGGAATTACCAATAATACTTCAGCCTACTATTGCAAAAGTAGGCGTTTAATGTCATTTAGACATCAGGTGAGCATTCGTATTTGCTTATTCAGGAACTTCCACACCTCAGGGGCACCTCCCACTCCCCGTGCTGTACTTAACGATCGGCCTCTGCCTTGCACTGCTTCCGCAGCCGAGATGTGGGGGGCCCAAACCTTGCTCTTTATTTTCATGTCAACTAATTTTCATAACAAAAGCAAATATAGCCCCTTACCTATGACATGTTTAATCCCAGCTTGGCTTCTACAACACCTCAAGAGAAAACAGAACCCCAAAAAGAAAAATGATAGGCGAAGGTAGAACGTTCAGTGACAAGAGCACAGATGACCACTTTTTGGTTGAGGCAAACAGTGAGGCCCTTGGCTTAATGTGCAGGGAATCGGTGTAAGTTTTCAAAGGCTATAATTCGAAAGGGCATTATGTGCAACAACGTGGTGCTGAATTTGACGTGTGTGAAGGATTGTGTCAGAAGCATGAAGTAGCCCAACGTTATAAAAAGTTTCAGGAAAAGCTTTTAAAGAAATCAAGCAGATTCCATTAAAAAGCTAGTTATGTGGTAACACATTTAATAGCAAAAAGTCAACAAAACCATTTACTGATGGTGAGTTTATTAAGCAAGGTATGGAAAGCAAGGCAGATACAATTTTCCCTGATAAAAGAGGCGTATTTCTAAAATCAGTTTGTCTCACTAGACTATAGCCAGGCTAACTGAAGAAATTGGAAAATCTATTGAAAGAAGTTTGGAGAATAAAGTACGAAATTTTAAATTTTATGCTTTGACAACAGATGAGAGACGTGAGGCTACAAATAGGACTCAACTTGCCATTTTTATTAGAAGTGTTGATGACGAACACATTGTCACTGAGGAAATGGCTTCTTCAGGGACATTAAAAGACACAACTAAATTGAGAGATTTATAGCAAAGCAATAAATAGTAAGTTAAAGTGATTTTCTTTGTTCATTGTCAACATACCTGATGGTGGCCCGGTGACAGGAGCTAAAAGAGAAGGACTATAAAATTAATAGAAGATGATGCAATTGCCACCCAAAACTCATGTTCGATGATGTATCATTGCATCAAGAAAATTTAATGCAAAAGCTTTAAAAATGGATAAGGTCATGCAAATTGGCACTAAGACTGTGAATTTCTTAAGGGCCAACTCTGGGAATTCCTTAAAAGTAGTGACGCTGCCTATGGTGACATCATTTGTTTTTGAGAAGTAAGATGGCTAAGTAAAGGCCAAATATTTTTGAAAAGATTTTATGATTTGTGACATGTTATCAAGTCATTATGGTATCAAAAACCAAATTTGTGCCAGAACTTGGCAATAAAACCTGTCTTACAGATTTAGCATTTTTAGTGACATTTAACTGCTCATATAAATGAGTCAAACATGGGTCTTCAAGGTGAAAACCAACGTAACAACACAATGTTTCAAACCATAACAGCACATTGAAAGAAACCGATTATAGCAAGCTCAAATTAAGGCAAACCATTTTATGCATTTCAACATGTTGGCTAAACACAGTCCTGTGAAAAGCGAAAAATATACAGCCTTGCTTTTTTATTTGATACAAGAATTCTAAGGCAGATTTCAAGATTTCTGGGAAAATAATCAATATTTTGGTGCATTTGCAACTTCATTTTCAGTTGACATAAACGTGTTACCTGCCAATTTTCAAATGGAACGCATAGAGCTGCAATCTGACATTCAACTGAAAGAAAAATTTAATCACGTCTCTTTACTGAACTTTTAGAGGTCTTGTCTTCCCAGAGACAAATATCGCTTACTTCATAATCACACCTCATTTGTGTCATGGCCTTTTGGCAGCACCTACTTTTGTGAGTAACTATTTTCAAGAATGAAGCACGTTGAGAAAAATTATAGCCCAAATATCTGACGAGAACTTTGAGAACTTGCTGAGAATTGCAGCCACTTCCACTGAACCAGAGATCGCTGCATTAGCGTCACAGGTACAGTGTCCACATCCCAATAATTTTGTGCTGTCCACTTTTATTTTATAATAAAGATATTTAAAAACCCCAAAGATATTTTATTGCTTAGTTATGTACATCTTTTATATTAATGATTGCAAACTTAGGACCTGTTTGATGATTTTAAAGACTCTCTGAACAGGCCTCAGCATAATCAGAATGATTATGTGAAGATTCTTTTGCTTACCTGTGGTGGCAGATTATTATGAAAATTATGCAGGAAGCTTTATTTTGCTCATCAGTGTTTGCGTATTTACTGTGTGGCCCAAGATAACTCTTATTCTTTGAACATAGCCTAGGAAAACCAAAAGGTTGGACACTCCTGGAATAGACCATCTCTCAGCATTGAGTTCAAATTCAAGTGCTGTATTTTAGGTGTAAAGGAACTTACACCCAGAAGAAGACAATGATTTCCCCACAAGCACATAGCACCTTAGTGGCGGTTCTGAAACTGCGCTGTGTAGAAGAATTGGTTTCAGAATCTTCCTGTGATGAGTAGCTGTTGGATGATGTTCTCTTTCAGGTCTCAAACAGACTCCGAATTACAAAATGATCTCTGTAGTGACTGATCTCTGTAGTATATTAAGCAAATGATAATTTTAAAAAACCTGCCTAAGTAGATTTAATGATCTTTTCATTTTCTATCATGGAAAAAGTGAGAGTTCTGAGCTAGGTGGGATGCAGCATGGTTTATACTTCACGTGGAAAAGCCCTGAGTTAAACGCAGGAAGACACAGCGGGGGGGACTACCTCTTACTTTCCTCAAGGACATAGTCTGCTCCTTCTAACACACCTTCTGCGCCCTCACCACCGGCCTCTGTGGACATTTCTTCATCAAGTCCCTGCATTCTCTCTGCAGCGCTTTACTCTAAATGGGCCCAAATTACTTGTCATTTTCCCAAATAAACCCTATTACTCCCTGCTTCTGAAACTTTATAGGCAACAAGCCTTTAATTTCTCCATTGTTTCTCTTGGCAGGTAAATCATTAACATTTACTGAGGACCCACTGTGTGACAGGCACTTCCATTAACATTTACTGAGGACCCACTGTGTGACAGGCACTTCCATTAACATTTACTGAGGACCCACTGTGTGACAGGCACTTCCATTAACATTTACTGAGGACCCACTGTGTGACAGGCACTTCATTAACATTTACTGAGGACCCACTGTGTGGCAGGCACTTGACCTATTCTCTATACACACTATTTGAGGAGACTCCCAGCCCCTCTGGGTAAGATCCAGCTGTGGGATCCACCCAACCTCAGTGGTACATAAGATCTTGTGTGAGGGAGTGCATGGCGGGCCAGGGAGTGCTTCACAAAGGAAGGTAAAGTTTGGGCGTTGGGTTTCCCTCCTGCAGCCCCGCTGGAGATGTCCCTCAGCTTCAGACCTCTGCACCTGAGCCACATGCTTGTGGCTCTCCCTGGTATCTGTTACCACCATTGGGACAAAACCTGTCTCCCTGTCCCGACTTTCCTATCACCAGTTTCTGAGATCTTCTTAGAGAGCTCCTGGACCTCGGAACAGATCTTATCCACATCTGCAAATATCAGAAAGCCAACTCACACTGGTGAGAGAAAAAGAAGGGGAAATTTTGACTCATGCACATGAGAATGCCTCTCTGTGGTCTGGCCTCAGACAGCACCGTATCCGGTGGCCTGAAAGGATTTGGTGCTTATCCAACTGCCAGTCCTGATGGACGGATATGGAGTCAGGAGAGAAATCCTTGCGTCGTTAACAGCATTCTAGATTCTCTATGGAATGGGATCTGTTTTGGGAACGGTTTGCACCAAGCACTCCCCTCTTCTTGGCCAGGAGCCAGAGACAGATGTGCTCGCTGCCCAGGCTGCAGTTCTCGGCCCTTCCCAAAGAGCAGCTCCCTGGGGACCGGGTCTGTGTGGATTGCCTGACCTAAGGGAGGGGGAGGGAAGGTCCCCGTCGGGATGCAAGGCACAGAGGCAGGAGACAAATCCATTCCTGTGTTCATGAATCCAAGCAGCGCTCGCCGTGTTCTTGGTTGTTTTCGGCTTATGGTGAGTCATAAGCTTAGTCAGCGGGCAAGTCCTGTTCCACACTCTGTCCTGGTCTCACACGTGTGCCTGAGCAGAAGGCTTTCCAGCAGAACTAAAGACCTAGGGAGATAAGCCATGCTAAGCTAATGAACTGAAAAGGAAAAAAAGTGGCTCCCAGAGTATAATGGCCTTAAACCATCATGTAAATAATGTTGAAATCAAGACCTGGTAAGTTAATTGATTTGTTAAAGGCCGACCTAAAATGTTTGCCAGCTGGCCATTAAAATGACTCAAATAGATGCACATTGCCAAGGCCCGGTGACCTGCACGTTGCGTCTGTCACAGCTCCTCTCTTTTCTCTCCCTCCTCCCCGCTACCCCTAACTTAAATTGAGTTTTCCTCTTAGGTGGCCACGTATTAGTTCATCTACTGGCTTCATGTTAGTATATCATACACTGAGTTCTTGCCTTTCCATTCTTGTGATACTTTACTAAGGAGAATATTCTCCAACTCTGTTCAGGTTAATACAAAAGATGTAATATCTCCATCTTTTTAATGGCTGACTTGTATTCAGTGGTAGGTAACTATCCTGTTTCAAATCTTGTATTACTTCTATTTTTTTCTTGAACCAAAATCAATCTTCTTTGTCTTGTTCTACAGAGTTTTGCAAGGTCTGGACCTCCACACCTGCCTGAGCGTGTCCTCTACTGAGCTCCCCTTGTCTGCCTGCCCTGTCTTCAGCCCTTGGTGTCTCACACGATTAAGTGGCCTGCCTGTTCTTGCAGCTGTTTGCAATAGTAGATTGGAGACAGATACATCCCCTGTGCCAAGTACAGTGCCTGCCATGCAGGACGTGCCACTAAATATCCACACTTGAATGAACGAATTTCAGTTTTGTTCCTGCTAATAAGGATGGTCTGGTCTCTCCCTTACAATGCTGTGTGAGTTAGTGAGGTAATGTTGCATGCTAAACTATTTTAGGGTTTATGTAGTCTTTTATTCTGCTCTTCAACATATTTTCTGGGCCAGTGTGTGAGATCAATATAATCTGCATAAATATTTTTTGAAACCTAGAAATTAATTGCACTTTGTTTCTGAAATTACACCCCTGTCTGAACATGAATTTCAAAGTCCAAGTCTCTGCAGAATTTTTATCATATTTAAACAACTTCTAATTTTAGCTGTATTTCCAAATGGCATCATTTGTGTTGGTTTTAATTTCAAAACCTGAAACTTGCAATAAGCAGAGAAGGAACTCAATTAAGCATAGCCCCTAGTGCAAATATTTAATTCCATTCTCATCACTCTGCCATTAATAAGGCAATCACCCGGAAACAGGGGATTGATCATCAGGACATGGACTAATAATTGTGAAATGATGAAGAAAAGATACTGCAAGGATATTTGAGATTATGAACTTGCGTGCTTTTCCATTGATTATAGCTCCTTTGAAAAATGTGTTCTCCCCTCTGCTAGGATCAACATTTCTTAGAAACAGACCAAACGAGCAATATATTGTTCTCTAATATGTAACAATAATTAAGGATTATAAAATTAAAGGCATTGAATAAATGAATACAGTTGAGAAGCACTAGGTAATTTAGTGCAAAGCATTAGTGACCCATTCTTTATCGTTATTTATAGAATTAAGATAATTTCATTCATGACAGTAATCCTTAGCGTCCATATGGTATCTTGTGCGCTATTTTTTTCTCCAGTATGCTAGGATACTGATTATCAAGGGGATAATCTTGTTTGCTACTGTGAAGTATGCATAGCAGATATTACGGAAATGTTTGTCACAGAAAGAACGTGAGAGAGAGGAGAGTAGAGTCCTACACCTCCTGGGTCATCCTACATGGATTTTCCCATTTCATCCTCCCTACTGAAACTTCTAGCTAGGACCTATTTGGCTCTGCTGTGTTTGTCTGAGGCTCAGAGGTTTTGAACGAGGCATTTCGAGATGAATAGTTTGTTAAGAGGCAAGACTGGGTTAAGTGTGTGTGGAGTCCATGGTCTAAGTAACAGACTCCATGTGGTTTAAGTGTTTTCCATGCATCGCCTCATAAAATCTTCCCCAGAACTTCCTGTAAAGTTCCTGTAAAGTTCTGCACTGCAAACAACAGGTGCCTCTGGCGGTAGTTTTGCAGAGGAGGAAGACGCCGACGTCGGGGGCGGAGCTGCGTGACGTCGGGGGCGGAGCTGCGCGACGTTTGGGGCGGAGCTGCGTGACGTCGCACAGAGCTGAGCACCAGGTGGCCGGCGGGCGGGGCTCCTGCCTCCAGTTCCAGGGTTCTCGGCCTCTGGCTCAAGTTCACTGGCTTGTGGTAAGAGCAGAGACGTGAGAGAACACGGTCCGAGTGTGACTTCCTCTCTCTGACCTGCAGCTGTGTGATTTCATACCAGTTTGCTCTTCTGTCTGAGCTCGATTCCGTACCTGTGAAAATGGAGAAAGTAGGCGACCTTTCTCTTAAAGGGTCCCTGGGACAGTCAAGTAGGACGAAGCGTATAAAGCTCTTCCACCCGTGCCCTGCTGCCCGGCTGGCCTGTCCGACCTCAGCAAGATGCCGTCCAGTCTTCAGCCTGGCGCTTCATCGCTGCGTCAAGCAGCGACGTCGTTTGGTTCTACATTTGTGCCTTGGCAAAGAACTGTCCCAATGGTCATGATAAATAAGTAGAACCCGCCCCGCAGTCCTTACCAAGAACCCCTCAATAGTGGACGTTCATTGGCCCACTGTGAGGAGAGGAGGATGACGGCGGTGGACATTCATTGGCCCACTGTGAGGAGGGGATGACGGCGATGGACATTCATTGGCCCACTGGGGGAGGGGAGGACAACGGTGGACATTCATTGGCCCACCTGTCTTGTCACAGGCCTGTCTTCAGAGCCTCTTATCCTGGGTGAGTCTTTTAGGCCCTGGCAAAAATGAAGCTGGCAGCACTTCCTGACCTCAGCGACACATGGACACTCCAGCAATCCATGCAGGGTAAGTGAGAGTGAGGAGGGGGGCCCAGGACTGGGCAGTTTTCTTGCATGAACCCCAGGCATCATCCTGGTCCACCCCTATCCTGGACTGAGGTCCACCTCCGGCCTGGCCTCCAGTTCGCAGGTCTCACGGTGTCCATTGCAGTCACCTGCTTCTGCAAAGCACAGGTCACATGAGGTCATGACCTGACTCTTCCTGATGAAAACCCTTCCATGGAACCCTTGGGGCGGACGAGTTGTACTGCGCTTTCTCGCCTGAAGGCCATGAGGTGTCCGGCAGGATTAAGTCACCACCATTCATGTTTAATTTGGAGCCACTGTGGTTTTCGCTGCTACCTAAGGCCCCAAGGCTTTCTGCCTGGTGGGGGGGAGAAGCTTCCGGTGCTGACTCGCCTGGCCTCCGCCCAGCTGAATGGACGTGCTGTCCCCACGCCCGCTCACTGGCCACTACCAGCTTAATAAAGGACGTGTCCCAGCTGCCTACCGCTCCTCGGTTCTTTTTCGGTTTCTCCGGATCCAGTGCGAACCTCTTCGGCCTCTACCCTGGCACGACAGAAGCTCAGATGTTGTAGGAGTAAAACAATGGCGTGGCCCGAGGCTCAAGATGACTGACAGCGGCTTCTGCCTCCTGCCTCTGCCTCCGGGCCTGGCATCTGATGCCGCCTGTGGTGTTGCGTCAAGGTCCCAAGTTCCTTTGGGCACAGAGCCTTCACCTGTTTCTTTTGTCGCGGAAATTCACTGCCTTTTCTGTACCGATCGGCTTCTCTCTGTGGCTCCCTCTCAGAAAGTAATGTCACTGCCTTGGGAAGCGTTTCCCTGGACGCTGCGTCTGGACTGGAGGGCCCTGCGGGTGGTTGCAAAGAAAGGGGCTTAGCACTGGTGCTGCAGAAAAGAAAATGCCAAACATCCACAAATGCCTTCAGGTTTCAAGAGAGGAAATGAACGAAGACAATCAGGGACACAGATGATGGAAGAGTCAAGAAACAAACAGCAGAGTGAGGCAACCCGGGCATTGATAGCACCAGGGAGAGCTGGGAAGCCCCGGCCAGGACCGGGGTCTCAGGGAAGTCGCAACCAGGGCCCGAGGAAAGAGGGGAAAAGCCTGTCCCCCTTCTCCTGGGGCTCTGTGGGCTGCGACTCACCCCAAACTCAGCAGGGAGCCTGCTCTGCAGGTTCGGAGGGGTCAGCACTGGAACTGAGGGGCCAGTTCCCAGTCAACGATCCTTACAATAGGGTTTATTTGAATCATTGTTTCGTTTAATGGCATTTCCTCGAACTTCATGGACGTTTCCACCCACCCACTCTTTGTGTTCATCCTGGTGTGCGAAGCGATTATTAAATGCCAGCTGTAAATGCGTCTGCCGTTCTTGGTCCCGACGCTGCGTGTGGAGTAATTTCTCCCTGCTGCAGGCGGTGAGAAAACCTTGTCCTGCCTCTGGCCTCATCCGACTTACAGGTTAGAGGATGGTGAGAAACAAAGAAAACAGATACAGAAGGTAAGAGCAGGGCAGAGGGTAAGAAGTGCCATGGAGACCAAAAAGAAAGGAAAGGGGAAAGCGTTCTCTACACAGGGTTTGTGAAAGGCCTGGGCAGGGAACTGCAGACTGAAGGTGAAGTCCTGGAAGGCCAGCGGGCACCATGGCTGGCGCCAAGCAAATGCTGTGACATCAGAAGAGTTCACAGGTGGTTTAGGCAGGGAGGAGGACGCAGATCGCTGGAGGTTGCCCCCACCATAAAGATGTTCACTTTCACTTTGAATGTGAGCAGAAGTCTCCCGGAGCCATGGACAATGCAAACGAGAGGCTCAGCCCTGCAGAGCTCCGAAAGAGTTAGGACAGTTCACCCAGCTCAGGCCCCTCGTCCACTAACTCTTGATGTCTGCTTAGGTGACCTGCTGCGTCCCCCAAACATTTAGAAGTATCTGCTGAGACAGATAAAGAGAAACAGGGTTCCCTGACAACCTGGAGACCGAAGAATAAGACAAAAGATAAAAAGAGAGAGGAAACTAACAACTTGTGTTATGTGGTAGGCGGTTTTCCACCCAGTGATTTTTAAACATTGCTGTCTAACTGCGGGCAGTACATCATGGGATTAGGATACTGAGTTTCAGCAAGTTGGTGTGATTGGTCTGAGAAAACTCCAGTGGTTACTGAGGAGTGATCACCGCACACCACGCATCCCGCTCAACCCTCCACTGCGTCTCACTGAAGCTGGACAGTGTCCCTTGGCATAGGACGAATGAAACAATCAGGGAGAAACATTCAGGACAGGCTTTTGAAGAAGAAAGATCCTTCCAAATTAGCTAACTTGAAGATTCTTCCAAGTGAGCATTCTGTTCATTGCATATGTGAGAAAATGCAGGTGAAGGGAGGTGAAGAGCTTGTCTTGGTTCCACAGCTAGTAAGGAAATAGTGAAGTTCCCATCCAGCCTGACCCCAGAGGTCTTCTTGAACCCTGCCCAGACCAGATGCAGGAGGTCAGAGGGTGCCGTGAGACTAGATGATGATGTGGTATCTTTGAGGGATTGAATTAGGGCTCCGGCACCAAATTCCTACTAAATGCATTGGAATCATCCTGCCTTATTCCCGGTGTGGGGGAAATGTGGCTTTATTACCTTTTTGTGTGGTGGGACTTAAAATTATTGCTAATTTTCCCCATTTGCAATTGTACAAATTTCCAAGAAAGAATGAAAACGTATTTTATCATTATTTTATGAGTGCTTTCTTATTTACTAGTGTTCATACTTCTGGGGTTCGGTATCCTTAGTGTGAGCTTTAATCCACTCAGGTTGTGAAAGGGAATGGTAGCACCCACAGAATTATTATGAAAATCATTGACCACAAAATATTTCAAGAGGGCTTATTCAATATCAGCATTGTCTAAGCATTTTGTGGCCTTATTTGATTCATAAAACAACCTTTTGCAATGGATGCAAAGGGAGGAAAATAAATGCTCTGAGACCAGAGTTGATACTAAAACCAGGAACTTTGCCCTCACTTCTTGCTATTTTAACCCCTCTGTAAACAGAGATGATGCCTCTCCCTAACAGGTAAAGTTTCTTGTCATTTCTTTCTATGGGAGAACATTTTGGATCTTGCCTAAAGACTTCCTGAAAATCTTTAGTTTCAAGTCATGTTTACCATTTAATCTTGCACATGAAAAAGAAAAGTTGCCTTTTCTGAGCATTATTATTTTAAATCTGACTTAATCATTATTATCTGCAAAATAGAGTTGATCATGCCAGGATTATGGAAAACCAAATGAGTTGTTTTTGATCAAAAACCCTTTGAAGAAACATGTTCCCAGTAGTATGATAAACATTCATTGCTTCTTGTTCCAAACACTGCAATTCCTAATGTCCTTCTTGATGTCAGACCCTTCTCATTTTGTTCCTTCATGGACAAGGTTTTCTTTTTTATTTTATTTTATTTTATTTTATTTATTTATTTTTATTAAATCATAGCTGTATACATTAATGTGATCATGGGGCACCATACACTGGTTTTATAGACCGTTTGACACATTTTCATCACACTGGTTAACATAATCTTCCTGGCATTTTCTTAGTTATTGTGTTAAGACACTTATATTCTACATTTACTAAGTTTCACATGTACCCTTGTAAGATGCACCACAGGTGTAATTCCACCTCCCCCCTCCCTCCCCTCCCTTTGCCCCTTCCCCCTAATCTTAGGTTATTAGTTTCATGGTAGGGCTGAGTACATTGGATACTTTTTCTTCCATTCTTGAGATACTTTACTAAGAAGAATATGTATGGATCATCCGGAGGCCAGATCAAGTCCAGCCGAGTTCCTCTCCAAAGGCTTCCAGTCCCTTCTGACTTCTGTAGAGACACCCCAACACCTCAGCCTGCTTTTTAAGGCCCTTCACAACCTGATTCCAATCTACTTCTCAACTTTGTTTACCCCCTTTGCTCACCCACTAACATGCTCCCAGCAAATTATGTATATGTTCTGTCTTCCTTGCTTTTGACCACACTTTTCCCTCCAACTCAATTAACCGTCCAGGTTCAAATTCAGGTTCTGCTGCTCACTAGCTGTGCAAACGTGCAAATATCACCAACATCTCTGGACTTCGGTTCCCCACCTACCCCTTGTAAAATGATTCACTGGGCTTTTATGTAACTTAAAAATATTGTCTATGGAACACACACAATATTGTTTTATACATGGTAAATACACATATTTATCCTTAACAGCAACAGTAACAGGGCTACCACTTATGCAAGATTCATTTCAGGAAATTCAGTCCATGCTAACCATTCTAGCATGACGACCCCATCTCATAGAATCTCTCAGACTTTTCTCTGTAACTTTATTTTGGCACTGAGCATCTCTTATTTGTTTGCCAACCTGCCAACCACAGCCACTTAGTGATGTGGCTGATGCTTTGAACAACGAGGGTGTGGTAGAAAACAAGAGGCACAAAATTCCTGTCTGTGATTAAAAAGGTTTATTATGAGAAGGCCTTGACAGGAAAGGAAATTTAGTTGACTTCTAAAGAAAAAAATCTGTGATAAAAACAAGCAGTGGAGAGAGACAGTAAGCACAAGTCAGGGACACGCTTGTGTTGTTTGATGGACAAGAATCACATCTAGAGTTGAAACCCGGGGTGTACAAGGGGGGCTGTGTGGAAAGCTAACTAGGAGAGATGGGGGGAACGTAGATAGCCTTTCTGGTCATGAGAAAGATTTTCAATTTTACTCCAGTGGGAAGCTCTTAGAGGGCTTTATGTGAAGGAGAAACGTGACTAGGTCCATAATACCATAAAACCAGTCTTGCTGCTGCGTGTGGACGGCTTAGAGAATCTGGAAGAGCAGCACAAGCTGTAACAGTGCCGAAGGTGATGGACAACCTGGCTCGTGCTGACCTGCTACTGCTCGACTTGACAGATTCACGGCTTTCCATTTCTTCTACTTGATTGTAATATATTTAATGTCTCAGTTTCTTCCCAATGCAACTGGCACTCAACTTTACATGAAGTAGGTGTGAATATTTTTCTTTTTGGTATAAACGAAGTCATGTGCTGTCAATGGTAAAACTAGAAACACATGTGAGAAGGAGCAACACACCTGCTTTTTCTTAAGATCAAAATATGCAAGAGAAAGAAGGATCAGCAAATCACTCAAGAACTCCTAATGGCTTCTATATTTATCACTGCAAAAAAAAAATTGTGCACATCAAATGTAAAATATGCTTGTCAGCAAATCTATCACATTTTTAACTTCTTCATGGAGCATTTGATGTACAAAGCAGTTGGTCATGTGCCACAAAACGCATAAACGACTGACTTTTGGCAGAGGCCTTGAAAGTAATCACATGAACTCTCTTGTCTTCCAAAGATCAGGTCTGCTTTAAGCCGGCTTGGAGAGAAAATTAAATTTATAGCTGGGAATTTGATATTCTCTAGGAAGTCTAAATTTAGGTGGAAAATATCCTGGGGTGAAGATACAGAAATTCACATTTCAACTCATTGTATTTCCAACCGAAAGGCTCTCCCTTTTGTGTTTCTTGTTGCAAGATGGTTTAAAGCACAGTTTTAGAGTCAAAGGCCTGAATGCCATTTTATTATGTATGTGACCTTGACCAAGTTAATTGGCTTCTCATAGCCTCCGGTTCATAACGTGTAAAATGAACAAAATATTAATAGTGATGATCATAGCTAACATTTGTTCAGCACTACTGTCTTCCAGATGTCATCCTAATATTTTACATGCCTTAATCTTTTACAACTGCAATGATCTTATGAGGTTGTTATCTAATCATAACCGGTTTCCCATATGATAAAACCTAGGTGCCGAGGCAAGGATGATTACACCACTGGCTCAGGACATCACACCTAGTAAATGGTAGAGCTAAGACTGAAAACCATGTTTGAAATCCTGAGATTTTCTCTTCTGTGATCTTTCCACTGTGATGCCCGGCCCCGGGAAGATGTGTGCCACACAGTTCTTGTGAGAACTCAGATAAGTGTATGTGTGATAATAAGAACAATTTCTAATATAAAATGAACATTTAGTAACGATTACAGTAGAACTGCCATAGCTGACCACCCCACTACATCGACCATCTCCTTCAGTTGACCTAATTGTCACAGACTGGACGTGCATCATATGTACCTAAAGGAAGTTCCTTGTGTTGACCACCTCCACACAGTGACCAGTTTGTTACAGCCCTTTGGATGGTCAACTTGCATAGAGGTTCTGCTGTGGGTAATTTTTAAAACATAAAGAGCAAGAGCAAAGGACATTTATGCAACCATACAGTAAGCACTTGGTACTTTTTAAACAAATATTCACTAACCTAATGTTCATCACAAATTGTTTTGGTGCCATGACACATCATTGGACAAGGCCTGTAAAGATGGCCAACATTCCAAATGGGGAGGAAGGCATTGTACAATGAATCATCAGCATAATAAATAAGTAGATTATATTGTATATTGGTATGTAATGAGGAACGCAGGAGAAACACGGAACAGATAGGTGGGAAGAATATTGAGTGCCAGGTTGGTGGTGACAGTAGTTTGAAACTGTTAATAGGGTAGCTAGAGTTGAGTTCATTGAGTGAGTGTGATTTGAGCCAAGACTTGGAGGTGAGAGAATTAGGCATTTAATTCTCTGTGGGAAGAGTGTTCTGGGCACATGGAGCAACCAGGAACAAGGACCTAAGTGCTAGTGCTGGAAAAAGTCATAAAGTCAAGATATGAGAGTCAGAGACAGTTGGCAAGTACAAGGGCCTCAGTCATGTCCTTTAAGTACTTTGACCATTATTCTTAGCAAAATGAGAAGCTATTGCAAAATTTCGAACAAAGAAATGGCACGTCCTGCTTCAGCACTGTGGCTGCTGTGCTGAGAATGGACACCGGGGAGCGAGGGTGAGAGCAGGGAGGCCACTGAGAACAGGGGCTGCCACCGTCCCCGGCATCTCAGCCAGAGGCTGCAGAGGAAGCTGACCAGTAGCAGGTAGCTGGGCCGGGAGGGACCTCACAGAGCTGAAGGTTGAGAGTGAGAGAAAGAGAAGTCAGTGGTGGCAAAAGGCTTTTGTCCTGAGCATCTGGGGAATTGTCTTCACCGGAGAAGGATAAGTTAATGGGTAGAGCAGGTTGGGGGTACTCTTGGTCTTTTACCTCCAACATTATTGCTCTTTAGTAATAGTACACAATAAAGCCACCAGTGAAACCAAAATAATAAAGGCATTCACTGAATGCATAAAATATTCTTTTCGTTTGTTTTTTTTTTCTAAGCACATTTACTTGAATGACATATGATGGTTAATATTAGATTTCTACTTGACTGGAGTGAGCGATGCCCGTAGGGTGGGGGAAGCATCGTTGCTGGGTGTCTGTGAGGGTGTCTTCCAAGGAGTCTGGTGTGCGGGTCAGTGGGCTGAGACAGGCAGACCGTCTTCAGTGTGGGCTGGGATCATCCAGTCTGCTGCCAGCACGGCCAGGACAGAGCCAGCAGAAGAAAGACGACATTCAGTGTGCTCAGGTTTTGTGCGTGCCTCTCTCTCCCTTTTCTCCTGTTATTCTTGGACATCAGACCCCAGATTCTTTGGCTGTTAGACTCTGGCACCTGTACCAAAGGCCTCCTGGAGGCTCTCAGGCCTTCAGCTGCAGACCAGGGGCTGCAGTCAGCGTCTGTGGTTTTGAGGTTTTTGGAATTGGACCAAGCTATGCTACAGGCTCCCCAGGGAGTCACACTAACGTCCTCTCTCTTCATTCACTTTGCAAAGGCTTATCGTGGGACTTGCCTCGGTGACCATGTGAGCCAGCTGTCCCTCCTAAGTTCCCATTCTCTCTCTCTCACACACACACACGTGTACACACATGTCCATTATTTCTGTCCCTCTGGAGAACCCTGACAAATACAGACCTATTCAATGCCAACGATATGCCACCTAGTTGTCTCCGTGTTTGGAGATAAGGAAACTAAGTTCAGAAAGATAAAGAAACTTGCCCAAGGTGATGCAGGCGTTTTATAGCAAAGCCAGAATATAACGCCAAACATTTCAATTCTAAAGTCTGCAATTCTGATGACCGGGACCAATAAACTTGGGAATGTCACTCTCGCGTCTCACAGCCCCTCGTGGTGTTCGGGTTCAGGCTCACTCATTGTCCTTCATCATGTACCGTGTCACCGCTTCACACCAAGTATGACAAGAGAAGAGATCTTTATGGCAATTCCCAAGGGAACGACATCATTTTTTTTTGCTTAAATCCTTTGGTTCTTTTTTTTTTTTTTGTAGAGACAGAGTCTCACCTTATCGCCCTCGGTAGAGTGCCGTGGCGTCACACAGCTCACAGCAACCTCCAAATCCTTGGGCTTAGGCAATTCTCTTGACTCAGCCTCCCGAGTAGCTGGGACTACAGGCGCCCGCCACAACACCCGGCTATTTTTTTTTTTTTTTTTTTTTTTGTTGCAATTTGGCCAGGGCTGGGTTTGAACCCGCCACCCTCGGCATATGAGGCCGGCGCCCTACCCGCTGAGCCACAGGTGCCGCCCTCCTTTGGTTCTTACATATGATCTACAGCATGGAGGAGACTGTCTCAGGAATTTACACAGATCCTGTTGCTGCCACAGGTGTGTGTTCATGCAGCAGGTGTCCCTCCCAGCCAGGCTAATGACACCCGATTTGGCAGTGTGCACAGGCCGGGGCAACTCAGCCCCGCCAGGCAACTGCGTCAGTATTCACCCCGACTAGTCCAGGGCTGCCCCTGCAACCCTGCTGTCTCCTGTGAGACAAGAGCAGTGTTGCCTGACTTAAATACACAGTGAGTGCGCAATACCAGTTTCAGATGAATAACACACTTTTTAAAAGCATAAATATGGTCTGAACATTATACCAAACAGGATTCATGTTTACCTAAAGTTCAAATTCAACTGGACGTCTTGTTTTTTTTTTTGCTAAATTTGGCAGCCCTAAAAAAAAAAAAAAAAAGTGAAATGTCTACTGGGAATTTATGGGAATATTTTGTTTCCTTTACAAAAATAGGAAGCTTAAAAAGGAGAGGCTTTTGTCCCCAGTGTTTCTCTGTGTGTGTGAGACACTGGGGACACTTTAATGACACTTGTTGCTATGGTAGACACCTTCAATGAAGAGGAAAAAGCCAAGAGAATTTCAGAAACTCACACCCAGCTCCCTGACATCTCTGAGCCGTTGGCTGAGCTCTGGGACTCCCAGGTGCTGATGGGAAGCCTGCATCTTTTACACGGCTTAGGTTCACTATTCTTTGCCAGGGATGACATCTTGAAAGTTGCATGCATTTCATGATCTAGTTTCTATTTATCTCTTAATCTCAGTTTCACCATCACCAACTATGAGAATGTATCTTCCAGTCCTTACAAATTATTTGTGATCCCTGAACCTGTAACGTTCTATCACTGAGACTTTTATAAAAGATGTTCCTCTCTCCTAGCACCTTGATGCCTCTGAAACTCTGCCTTTAAAATAAATCACCCTTTAAAATTATGATCAATGGATGATAACATTTCAGTAAGGTGTTTGTTTATTCACTGACCCCTTAATGCATTCACGTGCATTTAGTGAACATATACAGTGCCTAGAGTTCCCGTGAGTACATAAATGATGCTACCGCCCTCCATAAGGGCGCAATCTGGTGAGGGCTCAGATGTCAAAGATAATTATGCTGGGATTTTTGTAAGTTCATCTGTGAAACACGTTAAGCAATATATATATGTGTGTGTGTGTGAATAGAAGAGAATAAATTATGGTTTATCCAACTTAAAAGGGATTAAGAAGGTCAAGTAAAATTTTCCTGAAGAAAGAGCAGCCACACTTACGTGATAAGTGGGATCGGGATTTAGCTAAAGATGGAGATGAAGAAAGAACATTTGAGTGAGAGGGAACATCGCACACGGAGGGGCTGGAGGAGGAGGAGGACAGTGACAGAACCAAGCCCGCGCGTGCCGCTGTGGTTTGCAGAATTAACCCTCCCCCTCCCCCCAAAAGTCCGTGTTCTTATCTCCAGAGCCTTCATGGCAAAGGAACATTGGAGCTGAAATTAAGCGGAGAATCTTGGAATGAGGAGGTTATCCTGGATTATCCAGATGGGCCTAATGTAAGGAAAATGTTCTTGCAAAGGGCAGAAAAAGCCCAATAAACAGGGCCATGCTGCACTGCAGTCCTCTCTGACCAGGCGGGTCCACTTTCCCAGAATACAGGTCCCAGAATGATCTACCCAAGAGCCAGCTTCTTCCCTTCACTTTCTCTGGTCTTGTGCATACTCTGTTTTTTGTTTCTTTTCTTCATCACCCAAACACAGTCTTCATGCTGTTCTTAATGACACATGTGGTGATATGTGCATCTTTTGGTCTCCTGGGACAGTGTGTGAGGTCCTCGGTGGCTGGAACAGGGTATGCTTGTCCACATAGAGCCCAGGACTCAGGTACCGCACGCCAGTGTCCAGAGGGGCACAGTAAAGATGGGTTGGCCTGGGCAGAGGGGCAAGTTCCGCCTCATTTGGGGCCAGGTTATGTAGAGTGAGTAGACACAGAATGAAAGAATTGTGGTTAAAGCCAGACCAGATGTTCGTATGGGGATTACATATTTTTCCATTCATTGAGCAAACATTACTGCAAGGCTTCTCTGATCTCACCAAGCAGTGGGAATCCAGAGCATAAAAAGAACCTTGAATGAGAGGTTCAGACACAATGTAAAAAATAACAATAATAATAATAGAGGCCATAAGAGAATTGAGCCGATATGGCACATAGCAAGCATTGCAGAGGCCCTGAGCCCCTGAGCCGCCGTGGCTGCTCCCGCATTCCTGCCTAGAGCAGTGAGCACTGTGCAGCCCTCCTGAAACAGGCAGGCCCCCCACCTTTTGCGTATTGAACCTGCTAATCTCTATTAAGAATCAGAAACCTAATATTACCTATATCCAAATATGTTCAAATAGTCAAGCATAATTCAGCATGTATAAACTAAATGATGCAAAAAATCAAAATCTTTTCACGCTGTATTTTAATTTCTTTGTATACGAATTCTTTATAGTATGTGTTTAGATCTAGCCTCTGACATTGTCTCAAAGGTAGATAGCTTCAAAAACCCCAGACTTTGGTTAGTGGTTTTCCTCTGAAATAATTCTGATATGTACTTGTCTGGTCTATAGTGTTTTTTGTATCTTTAAACAGATCCTAGATTGCCTCGATTTTTGACATCTAAGGTCTTCCATCAATTTGGATTAGGCTTTACTACATTTATCAATTTGGATTAGGAATAAAGAAGCCAAAATAAACTCCTTTAAGCACACTACTGTGCATCTCTTGTTGAGTATTCAAAACTAGAGTCGTGGCTTCTCACTGTCAGGATGCACAGTCCATCTTCAGTATGGTCCATCCACCTGACACTGTACATTACTAGGCAGCTTCATGGTTCACAATAGATGCTGGAGCCCCAGCCATTTCATTACATTTTATCCAATGAACCAGCAAAGGACAAATGAGCCCCCGTCCAGCCGAGCCTGCAGAAGGTGCTTTTGACACAACCACATATATTTCACTGATCAGAACTTAGAGCTGAAGAGAGGCCAAGCAGTTTAGTCTATATGCCCCGCTAAAATCTGTGTGCTCTATCTCTAAGTAGAAAAGGAGGATGGAAACTGCCAATGGATTCAGCACGCAGATACCAACTAAGTCGGCATGAAAAACTTAACAATCAGAGGACAATCGGCAATAAATGGGCAAATTTATTGCTTCACAAAGGAAGCAAGTGGAAGGCCAAAAAGTACCTGAAAATATGTCCAGCATAATTGGCCATGAAGGAGATGCAAATTAAAATCAATTTGAGAATGATGAATTCCCACTAAAACTCATTAGAATGAAAAAAAAAAAGAAAAAGAAATAAAAACCTGATTTCCAAATGGTGGGAGGAGGGCGGTGCCTGTGGCTCAAAGGAGTAGGGCGCCGGCCCCATATGCCACAGGTGGCGGGTTCAAACCCAGCCCCAGCCAAA
This sequence comes from Nycticebus coucang, assembly GCF_027406575.1. Taxonomy (NCBI): domain Eukaryota; kingdom Metazoa; phylum Chordata; class Mammalia; order Primates; family Lorisidae; genus Nycticebus; species Nycticebus coucang. Next base: position 35,579,805 of record NC_069802.1, on the reverse strand, counting down.
AACTCCAAATGGTGGCAGGGATGTGGATCAGGCAGAACTTTCACACGGGGCTGGGACAGGTGCTACATGGAGCTACTTTGGGGGCTGGATTGGCATTTTTTCCTAAAGTTAAACATACACTTTCATACAACCCAGTAATTATACTCTCAGGAGGAATCTAAATGAAATAGTAATAAAAAGTTTGTCTAAAAACTGACACATGTTTATTCATAACCATCAAAAGCTGTAAACAAACTAAATGTCACTCATCTGGAGAATGGAATAAAAAGATAAAAACCTTGGTGGTACACCCATGCAATGGGCTAAAAAGAAAATCTACTAACACACACAACCAAACAGATCCATCTCAAATTAGCTATGCAAGATGAGAAAAGCAAACCTCAAAAGGCTACATGTTTAATTTATTTTATGTGATTCGGTAAAGATGGAAAAACTATAGTGATGGAGATTAGATTGGTCATTGCAAGAAGCTGTGAAATTGAGAGGGCTCAACAGGAAGGGAGAGGGAAGGGTATGTGTGTGTGTGTGAGATTGAACTGCTATTTACAGTGACTATCCATGCTTGACAAAACTCAGAGAACCATAAATTATACTGGCTAAATTTTACTGTATGTACATTATATGTTAAGTTATAAATGTAAAGTAAAATAAAAATGAAATTGTGTGTGAGGCAAAATTTATCCTAAGTATTACCGTGACATCCAAAATCTCTTAACTAGTTACATACAATATGCCAAAGAATAGATTCAGGGTCTACTCACCCAGCTAATGTATTCTATTAAATAAAAATAACTCAAGGTAATAATCAGATTAGAAATATGGTTTCTCTACAGAAATTAAAGGATTAGTGGTGGTGGTGGAGAGGAAGGGAATAACACAGAGAGATAAAGGGCTGGGAGAGAGAGAGATTACACTGGTTGAGGAATTTATGAAATATGGAAAAGCCAAGAATTTTTTCTTTAAGAGAACAATGACTGTAATCAATCAAATACATAATTAGCCCACTACTTTTCAGAATAAATTCGTATTGTCAAGGCTTACTAAACGTAGACTAAAAATTTTATGAAAGTATTCTTAAACCTCAAAAATCATTTGAGCAAGAAATTAATGAGACAAAAATGGCACAATTCAAGGTTCCCTAAGACTCTCTCCAGTCATAGGCAAGGAGGATAATGAGAAGAGGGACACCAAAGAGATGGCACTAGGGCCACAGAGATCACATGTGAAAGGGAGCATCCCACAGGGCACAATCGTGACCTAAATGAAATTAGGGCATACCTGGAGTAGAGGGAGCACACGGTGTCTGACCAGAGGTAGATAAGAACTGCTAAAAATGAGCGCCTGGAGCGTGTCTCCTGTTTTTATATTTCCAAATGGGAGTATTTACCATGATTTTCTGGGATGGCTAATTTCATATGTCACCTTGACTGGGCTAAGGGATGCCCAGATGGCTGACACAACATTTCTGGGTGGAGTGTGTGATGGTGTTACTGGAAGAGATGAGCATTTTATCAATAAACTGATTAAGAAGATAACCCCCCCCCCAAAAGTGAGTGGGCAACAACCCATCTATTGATGGTCTAAGTAGAAGGAAAAGCTCATGGAAGGGCCAGTTTGTTCCCTGTTTGACCTCTGGCATCTATATTCTCCTGGTCTCAGACATACACCACTGGTTTTTCTGGTTCTCCAGTTTGCAGATGGTAAATCATGGCACTTCTCAGCATCCATGACTTTGTGAAGCACTTCCTATTATTTATACACACACACACATAAATACACACACACACATAAATACACACACACACACACACCAAGAAGGTCCTCAACTTGTGGCTTTCTAACTTAACCATAGTGATTAAGCCATACTCATTTAGTGAGAACTGTTTTCTGAGTGCCCATACAAGAAATCTGTTCTTCACTTTCAGTATACTTATTAAATTACATGAGATATTTAACATTTTATTACACAGGGTGTCTATAAGGCTCAGGTGCAATTTAAAAGGAACTTTATGGACACCCTATATAAAAGACTTTGTATTAGAGGATTTTGCCACTGCAGGCTAATGTGAGTGTTCTGAGCATGTTTAAATTATAAGCTAGGCTAAGCTATGATGCTGAGTAGCTTATGATTATTAAACAAATTTTCAATTTATGCTATTTTAACTTATGGTGGGTTTGTTGGAATGTAAACACATTGTAAGTCAAAGAATATCCATCCATCTATCCATCCGTCCATCAATCTACTATCTATCATCTCTCTATCTATCTATGTATCCATCCATCCGTCTACCTCCCTACCTACCTATATCTGCCATTGGCTCTCTTTCTATAGAGAACTATAACCTACATATTATCCTTTCTTTGTTCTATGCCACATACATAACTAGGCTTCTAGCTCATTATGTATTACTCAGGTATCCCAGACTTCGAACATGATAAACTTAATTGGCTCAGTCTTTGAATTTGAGTTACCTCCCTGGAGAAAGGTATGACTATGCTATGTCTGTGGGAAGAAAGGGAGTAAAGGAATGGTGGCCCATAAGAGCCACCTGTGCTGAACACATGCTTCATGTCCTCACCCACATGTTCAAACCTCACATGGTTAGGCAGGGTCACATGACTCCACCTGATAAAGGGTGACATTCAGCATCAATTCTTGCTGAAAGCAAACATGAGCCATATGTGTCACCCCGTAGCTGCTCCTCCTTTGTTTTGGAGACCAAGACGCTCTTGCACTCCAGTTGACTCAGTTACAAAATGGAGGAACACACACCAGCCTGGCTCCTAGGTGAATAGGGCAGAGCCACTCTCACCACCAATGTCAGCAGGAAATGAACTTGTGATGTGATAGCAATAAACTTTAGTTTTCAGGATACAAAGCAATATATGTGTTCTAACTGGAACATTTTGCAAAGATATTGGTGCAAAGATATCTATTATATAAATAGTATTTATATAAATACTATTATATTTGGAGACCAGTCACCTGTTTCCTGAAAGTGCAGCTAGACAGAAGTGCTCACCTATCAGGAGATATATATTTTATTTAAAAGATTTCTTGTAGGCATGGCACCTCTTAGATAATTGAGCTGATTATCTCATCATGTTTTTTTGTGATCATATTTGTATGTTCTTCACTATAAAAACTCTGATCACAGCCCACTGTGGTGCTCCTGTTTCTTGACCATCTTTGAACTCTTCTCTGGCACTCGTTTTGTCTCTTACTCACATAATATCTTCTAAACTTATCTATATTTTGAAAATAAGCATGGCTTGTCTTTGTCCCAATGAAATTATAAACTCTTTGAATAAAGAGTTATTTTTTATGACATAGTAATTTGTCCCAACTTTGGTAGAATTACAGTGCTAGCAGTCATATGGGAGGTGGGGATGTGTTGTTCTACCAAAGTGAAGTAAAGGATGGATCTTCAAAAATATATTCAAAAAAAGATTTATTAGGCACTTACAATTTCTGTTCTGCAGTTGGGGAACTCTTCAGGCTGCCTGCAGGTGGTGAGTTGTTTCCTAAGTACATCTGGCTTTCACTGTTAAATCTGAGATATCTTTGCACCAATCAGTTTTCTGAAAAAGGAAAAAAAAAAATAAATCCACTCTTGAGAAATCCAAATGCTTACCAAAGAAGGCCTTTGACTTGATTTAATGTATTCAAGAATAAAAAATTCTCATCTGCTGTGTAAATATTCTAACAATTCATGAGATTTTGCCACTCATAATTTGAGTTGATTAATCTCTTGAGCTCTGAGAAAACAGACTGAGTTTCCACGGAGAATATAAAGGCATTAGGTAAGAACACTAATTAAAAAGACCGCCAGTCAAAGGAACCATGTTTGCTTGTAAAACCCAAAAGAAGAGGGCTAAAATAAACTTTCATTAGCTGTGAATTTATCAAGTGTCAAAAGTTGTGCTGACATCATCACAATCATTCACTTCTCAAATAATTTTGCAAGGTAATTGTTATTAATGTTACTTTTGAAATAAGTTAACTAAGGAAAATTTGCCTACAATACAAAGATCATGAACCTTGATAGTCATGTGAGCAAATTCCTTCCCATCTATTTATTTATTTACCTGTCCATTCCCTTGTTCTGTTTCTTTAAAGAACTAGTATAGACTTTGGTACTAGAAAGTAAGGTACCACTGTAATAAATACCCAAATATATGGAGGTAGCTTTGAAACTTGTTAACAAGTTGAAGAGTTTTAAGTTTAAGAGTTTTAAGATGTCCACTAGGAAAAATAATAGATTGTCTTCAAGAAGTTGTCAATGGAATATGAATGTTAAGTGTAATTCTAGTGAAGTCTCTGATGGAAATGAAAAAAAAAGTACTGAAAACAGAATTAAAACTACGCCTTGTTATTAAGTAACAAAGAACTTGACCAAACTGTGTTCTAGTGTTTTATGGACAGTAGAAATTCCTTTAAAAATCTGGATATTTAGCTGAGGAGATTTCTAAGCAATGTGCTGAAGGCCTGACCTGGTTAATCTTGGTTGCTTACAGTAGAATGTAAGAGGAATGAGATAAAGTGGAAAATAAATCATTAAGCAGAAAGGAACCAGAATTTGAATATCTGAAAAATTCTCTGCTTATCTATGTTACAAAAAGGTAGAAACGTGCTCTGGATAGAACAGCAAGGTGGGACTTGAAAATCATTCCATGAAGCGATTATGAGTGTTAGTTAAGTGTAAGCAGGCCTCTAGGTATGGAAGCACAGCCCACTTGGTCTAATGAAGACAGAGATGGCAAACAGCGGGGTGAGGCTGTCAGACTTGTGGGGTTCTACACAAGAGGACGATAGAACTACCAATCCACAAACACAGCTATCTTTTAAGAAGAGAGAAGATTGTAGGGAGAAGATTGTATGAAGATTGAGGAGGCTTTATACAATTTTCTACTCATTTTATTGATAGCAATTACTTATTATTACTATTATTTATTATACCTATTAACATATAGATTATCTCTACTAACTGAGTTCCAAAATGAGGCAGAAACAAAAACATAAGTTAAATACTAGTTTCTAAATATTCACTATGCCTTCCCCACCTGTATTTCTGTGTAAAATCCTAGTTTTTTGACTTAAAATATTTTTTTTCTGTAAAAAACATGTTTGGTTTGATTGAATGAATGCCATGAGTCATTCTTTTTCAGCATAATCATAAATATGCTACAGAACTAGAAAGTAAAGGTTATGCAAACCTGGGTGATGTGGGTTTTGGTAGCACCTATTGGGAGACCATGAAAGAAGCTGAAGATTATTTATAACTATGCTCCCTGGTATGCTATCCAGATAGTTCAAGGGAAACACAGCTGAAGCAGAAAATAGCGGTCATCTCACAACAAACCAGTAAGAGGTTAGATTTAGGGATTCACAGAGCAGCTAGAAATTCAAGGCAGACTATTCCTTGGAAGGAAGAGCCTTGAAATCTACATAGAAATTCATCTTAATTCTTACCTGACTCCAGAACTGTATCTGTGCAGGTCATGCACTGAAGAAGTTGGGCTGAAAGTAACAGCTAAGAGACAGCTGGGCAGAACTAGGCTGTGCTGGCCAATGCTTTGGAGATGGTCTTAATAAACACAAGCTTTCTTCTGAAATTCTGGAAGTGCTATGAGTCAGGTGAGAGGTCATCAAAGACCTAAGCATTACATTAAATCCTGAAACTAAGGCAATGTTTCAGGGCTGTCCAACCTTTTTTTCCCCTCTCTGCCACAAATTGGAAGAATAAGAATTACCTTGGGTTACACATTAAATACACAAACACAAATGAAAGCTGATGAGCATAAAAAAAAAGAAAAGTCCATGTATATATTTTGCTCAATGTCTGAGACCACAAATAAGCAAAACTGTCCTCAAATAATCAGCATGTGCTTGGCCACCCCTGGAAGGTCTAACCCAAGTTACCACAGGATCAAGATAAAACTTCCATAATTTAAGTGCCCATTAGAAACACATCTAGCATTGTACAAGTGAAGATCAAAGAACTCCCAATCTCTTGCTCAATAGTTCAGAATACCAGCACACACACAAAAAAATAATAATAATAATACTAGGAATTTAGAAAAGCACAAAAATACGACTCACAGTCAAGAAACAAATTGATGAGTATAAACAGACGTGCATGAATCCCAGATGTTATAATTAGAAGAAAATAAATCTGTTAATGAATTTGCAGGAAATCTTGGTCAAGAACTGGCGAAAAAAAAAAAAAAGTTGGGGGTGGATTTCAGAGTGATGAAAAATAGTCACAGAATGAAATTCCTGGAATTAAACATGCAATAGCTCAAACAGAAAAGATGGCGTTAGCAATAGAAAATTATGCAAGGAATGGTGTAAGGACCAAGTTAACTCCATTTTGTTAAAATTAACTTCACCTTGTCCCTCAGTCTTCATTTTGCAGCTGCATACCAAAGGCGTTAGGCAACCTGCTCCCTTCCCGGAACCCCGCCCTTGCCCCATGATCCATGCTCTTACGTGGCCTCTGAGCACGATAACAGCACTTTCCAGACAGTCAAGGACAACTGCTGGGTCCCCTGGCTCCCCCCTAGCTAGCCTCAGCCTCACACCCCCTCCCTTTTTTCTTTTCTGTACCCTTAAAACCTTCCTCCTTTTGGAGATTGGGGCTTCTCTGCTCTCCTGCTGCATCAGGAGCAGGAAGTCCAGGCTCGAGTTTGTAAATAAACAACCTCTTGCTTTTGCATGGGACTTGGTCTCAAGGTGATTTATGTGGGGGTCCCGTGACTTGGGCACAACAGTGGAAAGGATTAGGTGACAAGAAGTCAAAGTAATTAAAATGAATCAAACTGAAAGAAAATGATTGCAAAAATGAACAGAACTTGATGAATTACAAAGACGAAGGAAACTATCTTCTTATAACTAGGCATTTCATAGTCAAACTGCTGAAAACCAAGATAAAGAAAGAATTGCAAAAGCACTTAGAGAAAGAGATTTTATTTTATACAGTGAACAAGGATAGGAGTGGTGACTGACTTCCCCACAGGGAGTCTAGACAACAATGGAACACCATCTTTAGAGGGATAAAGTTCACCCCCAAATCCTGTTCTGGGAGTTTCCGGGGGCTACTGCAACAAATTAATGCATACTTAATGGCTCAAAAGAGCACACACTTGTTCTCTCACATTTAAATGTCAGAAGCCTGAAGCTGATTTCTCCGGGCTAACGTCAAAGTGTTGGCAGGCTGGCTCCTGGCGGAGGCTTCTTTTTTAGTTTCCACCTGTACTTCTTGGCTTGTAGTCCCCGCCTCCATCTCTGTGTCCCTCGCCATGTCCTCCTTTTCCTTCATCTAATTCTTCCTTTGTCCCTCTTGTAAGGATTGTCGCAATTACATTGGTCCCACTGATATAATTCAGGATAATAATTAACTTAACCATGGACGCATGGTCTCCTGTGCTACCTACCTACGGTAACATTCCCAGGTTCCTACACTCTCCAAAATCCATCTCTACTGTGCAGGGGTCTCCTTTCAAATGGCATGGGCATGTGCCTGGGGGCGTGATTTCTGCATCTTTGAGCTCTTTAAGGGTGGTGTTCATTTCAGCCTCCTCATCTGAGATGGGATGTGTTTTTGGTTCACCCTCCTGGCTGCTATAACAAATTGCCACAGGCTGAGCTGCTGATAACAACAGGAAATTATTTCTCACAGGTCTGGAGGATGAAAAGTCCATGATCAAGGAGCCGGGAGGCTCAGTGACCAGAGATGGCCTGTCCCTCTCTGACAGGGACTTCCAGCCACTTCCTGCACATGATACGAGCAGCAAAGGAAATCCCTCGAGCTTCTTATAAGGGCACTAATTTCATTCATAAGGCTCCACCCTCATGACCTCATCACCTCCCAGAGGGTCTAATACTATTACCTTGTGGGATTAGGATTTTAACTTTAGAATTTTAGCTTAAGAAGATAAACATTGAGACCATGGCAGACAGGAAGGTCTGCTGTCAGAAAGTTTCACTCAGCCTTCTCCATGCTGGCTGTGACCCTAGCTGCCAAGAGACCAACACAGAGACTGCCCTGAGGGACTAGGGAAGTCACACCAAGATGCTCACAGACATGGTATCAACCCACTGGTTAATGCTGACGGGGCGAGGGCCTGGTGATTGGCTGGCCACCGCGTGTCCCTCTAACAGAAGGGCCTTGATGATGCCTCAGGCCTCCTCTTTTCTTTTCTTTTTTTTTTTTTTTTATTGTTGGGGATTCATTGAGGGTACAATAAGCCAGGTTACACTGATTGCAATTGTTAGGTAAAGTCCCTCTTGCAATCATGTCTTGCCCCCATAAAGTGTGACACACACCAAGGCCCCGCCCACCTCCCTCCTTCCCTCTTTCTGTTCCCCCCCATAACCATAATTGTCATTAATTGTCCTCATATCAAAATTGAGTACATAGGATTCATCTTTTCAATGCCAGCTCAGATCATAAGTTTACACTGTGTCTAACAGTGTCTGAAATGTTGCTACTCCCCTTTCCTCAGTGTGAAGTTACCTGAACAAATGGCCACATTGACTTTGGGAAAAATCTGGGAGAATCTTGGGTATATCTATTTGTCCAGGTGTGGTGGGATCATTCCTTCATGGGACCCCAACTTCTCTCTACTCAATATGCCACAGATCTTTAAACTGCTCAGGCACAGAAAATTGGCAAAGAATCATGATTTTTGTTGTTGTTGTCATTGGAACAGCTGCCCTCAGCTTCATGGGGACCCTTTTCTTGTTTTTTCTATAGGTACAAGATGAATATTATTTTCATTGTCTGCTCATCTGTTATGTCTGTGCTTGGTTAAACAGCCCTGTAAATCTGCACGGGTCAGGCCTCTTGTCTGCCACTCATTGTAATAATAACTACTCAATAATAAATACCACTATGTGTATTTGGCACTAGATAGTGTCAAACTGGGACCAGGCAGCCAAAATTTAACAGTCAGAGTGACTGAGCTCTGGAGAAAATTAAACATCAAGTCAATGGGAGTCTGGTGAACAAGGTTGGCCATGTGGCCGCTATTATTTCGGGGTCCTAATAACTCCACTGTGATCGGTGAACCAAGTTTTGCAATGCCTGTTGCTACCATCAGGTGTGGCTCAATCTGGTGGCCAGGAGGGAATGGTGAGGTAGATCCTGAAAAGAGGGGGCAGGTGTGTTAGAGGGGGAAGCCTCTTCCTGGTCTTCTTGTCCTGAAGATGTGCTAGATCTCAGCAGGAAAATGTGGGCCACTTATGCAGCCTCAATTTTGACCTTGTAAAATTTGGGGGGATCCTGTGTCAGGATCCTGTTATTTTCCATCCAAATTCTTTACCTTGTTCACCAAACTTGCATTGAGTTAATGCTTAACTTTCTCCAGAGTTCAGTCACTGACTGTTAAATCTTGGCTGCCTGGTCTTAGTTTGACACAATCTAGTACCAAGACCTGCCTGCACTACTCTGATCACCAGTGATGAGCCTGTACAACCAGACAGGTGACAAATAATTCTTCTCCAAACCCTGGCATCACACTTAATTGGTAAAAATAACTGTGGGTGGTGTATTTTTAGACACAGATGCTGAGGTAGAGATTTCAGCACACAAGGATATATTAGGGATTGACTTCCTATGGACAGAAGGAAGAAAAAAGAAACATTTTTACAGACAACTGTCCATGTCCACTGCAACATACAACATAGGGGAAAAGGGGCCAAATACTTGAATAGGTCCTCAGTAAGAAGATATAATGCTGTCTAACAGTCTATGAAAAAAAGGCTCAGCGTGGTTAGTCATCAGAAAAATGCAAATGAAAAACATGGCAAAGAATAATCTCCTACGTAGAGTGGCAAAAAGTAACAACAAAAAAATCTGACAATGCCAGATGTTAGGGAAGATACGGAACAAGTTGACTTGCATATGGTCATGGTGGGAGGCAAAAAAAAAAATAATAAAAATAACCAGCTTAAAATTGTTCAGCAATTTTTAGTTAACCGTGCACTTACAGTTAACTTTTGAACGACACAGGTCTGAACAGCACGGCTCTACTTATCTATAGAGTTTTTCAACCAATCCTGAACTAAACACAGCGTTCGCAGGATGTAAATCCCATGTATCTGAGGGCCAGCTCTTCCTCTCCATGAGTTCTGCACGGCCAACTGTGAGGCCGAGAAGAGGTGGGTTTCCGTAGAAGTGGGGATCTGGGACTGACCCCCAGTCCACAGACCAACGACTGCACCTAGTCCCAAGAAGTCTATCGTGATTCAAGTTCTCAATAAAAATAAAAGCATATTATAGCAAAAATACTTACATAAGAATTTTCACAGTACAGAATCTGTTAGTAATTGTAATAGCCAAAGGCTAAAGATCGTCCATACACTTGCCAACAAATTAACAGACCTAAAAATGGTGTTATAGTCACATGTTGAAGCTCTCTTCAGGAAAAGTAAAGAACAACAACAACAAAAAAAACTTTAAAAACTTAAAATTATGAATTATTGGTGTTCACAGCTATATGGATGAACTTAGGAAACATTTTGGTGAGTAAAAAGAACCCAGACACAAACTGGGATGTTAATGTGAGGATCAACATCAAGATGGCGGTTCCCTTAAGGATTTATGACCGGCAGGGACAAGGCACAGATGCCCTTTTTGGGTGGATGGAAATGTTGCAAACATGGGTAAAAATTTTGGTTACACACGGTGTGCATATGACAAAGCATCAGTGTGTCCCCTTAAGACCCATGTGCAGGGTGGGGTGCGGCGGCTCTCGCCTATAATCCCAGCACTCTGGGAGACCGAGGTGGGCGGGTTGCCTGAGCTCACGGGTTTGAGACCAGCCTGAGCCAGAGAAAGACCTCATCTCAAAAAATAGCTGGGGGTTGTGGCAGGTGCCTGTAATCCCAGCTACTCGGGAGGCTGAGGCAAGCGGATCATTTGAGCCTGGAAGTTTGAGGGTGCTATGAGCTTTGAGGATGAAAAAAAGTGCTAAAAATTACAACTATATCATCATTGCCATCAACAAGAAGATAGGACGATAGATGTAGCGGTGTTCTCTGAAACCAGACTGAGCAGAAATTGCAGCTGTGCACCATGAGACATCGGGCCAGTTGTGTGATTTCTCCAGGCTTTAGTGTGGTTATCTGTAAATGAGGGGATGGTATTAATGATCACGTCGGCCTCACCCGATGGGCGATCTGATGAAGATAAAGCGTGGACTTGCGCTCAGTGTGGCCGAGCCCTCTGAATATCGCGTCATTATTGCTGCAGGACACCTGTCTGTGAGGACAGTTGATACAGTTTTAGTCACAACACCTAACAAGAAGATGCCACCAATATTTGTAAGAGTAATGCGTTGAATTTTCATTGTTTTTCCTGCGTCCTTCACTTCTCACACCTTCCCAGTCAGCTGCAGTTCCCCCGGATTCCAGGGTAAGTGGGCCGCGTCTAACTTGAATGCATTGTCAGCCAGCAGCTCAGCATTTCCCGTGCTTTAGTAGCACAAGTAAAAGATCAACGTGTCTTGACAGCTAAGAGTTAGGGTGCAGGTTACAGGCAGTCCACAAGTCACGGACATCTGACTTATGTACAATTTGCATTTACGAATGGAAGCGACTACAAGCCCCCAAGTTACAAACATCTAACTGACATACAACTCGCACTTACGAACAGAGGCTCTTACAGGTAATAGGTAAATGTACCTGTTCAAACTTACATACAAAGTTAACTTAAGAACCCACAGAACCTATCTCGTTTGTAACCTGGGGATTGCATATATTAAAGGAGGCAGGAAAAGCAGCCTGAAGCGCTGTCTGGGAGCAGAGTAGAAGGGGCCCCTGGCTTACTCTACTGAGCCCCACGAGGCCGATGGAAACTTTCTGCGTCTAAAGTTTCTGTAACAGGACATACCACTTTCAGTTTTTCAGAGAAAATTAAGTCTTAGTGACCTAAATCTAAGTCATCGTCACAGAGCCTAGCTGCGTGACATTGAACAAACGGCTTATTATCTGTGAGTCCCAGGGTCTTCATGTATAAAGATGACACATACTCGAAAAACTTCTAAGTAGTAATGAAACGAACGCTCTGGATTCTTTAAACGCAGACTCTTTTTCCTTGTCGTCATCGCAGAAGAAATGACAAGATTGCAGTTGATGTGCAGGTATAAATGATGGACGCCAGATTGTTTATGAAGATCAAATACATTCAGAATAGGAGGGATAGGTTCTAAAGGGAGGCAGAGAAAAGCTTAGGAAAGTGGGGTGGGAAAGCCGCCCTCAGGCCCACCCTGGCCCAGACACGTGTAAGAGAGCACGTAGACCCTGGGTTCAGAGTGTGGGGTCCCAGGTCCCGACTTCCAGATGCAGGTGTCTACATCATTTCTTTAAACTTTCTGATACACTTTCCTTTTCTATAAGATATATTTTTGTATGGAACTTTACCCTGAAGTGAGAACAATGTAACCCCAAAATTGTGCCCTCATATTAATTTGAATAAAAAATAGTATACACACACACATAAAAAAAGATGCATCTTTGTGTATATAAACGTAAGAGGTGTAAGTGCAGCTCTCTTACGTGCATATGTGCACGGTGGTGAAGCCTGTCTGGGCTTTCAGTGTGACGGTCACCTGCATTGCATGCATTGTTCCCACTAAGTGGTTTCTCACACTCTCGCCCCACCGTGACTGTCACTCCACACCTGTGCCCATGTCTACACACCCTCCAGCTTCTACTTATAGGTGAGAGCATGAAGCTTTTGAGTTTCTGTTTTTGATCTGCTTCACTTAAGGTGATGGCTCTCAGTTCCAAATGTGTTGCTGCAGAAATCCAATTCCCTTCCTCTTATGGCCGGATGGGATTCCATCTCCTGCATACACCACATTTCCCTTATCCAGTTATCCACCGGTGCTCACCTTGGGTGATTCCACATCTTTGCTATTGTGAACAACATAGTGGTAAACACCCGAGTGCGAGCATCTCTCTGATATAATGATCTCTTCTCCTTTGGGAATATGCCCACGGTAGGATTGCTGGGTGGGATAGTAGCTCTGTTTTTAGTTCTTTGAGAAATCTCTATTCACACTGTTTTCCATAGAGGTTGTACTAGTTTGCATTCCTATCAACAGTATATATATATACAGGTAAATGTACCTGTTCAAACTTACATACAAATATATATATATATATATTTTCCCTTTTCTGTACATCCTCATCAACATTTTTTTCTTTTTAATAATAAGCCATTCTGATTGGTATAAAATATCTCACTGTGATTTTAATTTGCATTTCTCTGATTGCAGTGTTGTTGAACATTTTTTTTTTTTCATATGCTTTCTGGCCATTTGTGTAAAGTAAAGATGATACTATTTCTTACATACTAAATTTTGAGTGAAATAGATAATGCAGTGAATATAGAATAGTTAGCCGCGTACCTGGCGTGTGATATGTACTGAGTCACTCTTCGCTGTTACTCGCAACGTGGGTTTCCATCCAGCTCTATGTACGAAACCAAAACACATTAAAAGGCCATGGGGTGTGTTCACAAAGAGAACCTTCCGTGCTTTTCTCTGTTGCCCCCTAGAGAAAGAACACCCAATCAGCAATCTGGATCCCTCACCTGAATTTAATGCTATAGAAGACAAAATGAAAAACGCTTTCTTAAAAAATGAGATAAACTCTAAATCTGGGCTCTAGTCCTCCTCTAATTCTACCAGCACCTAGGAAAGGCTAGTTGAATAAAACATGGGATTGTGTCCCAGCAGCTCATAATTCTCTTGCATTTGAATAATACTGTAACTTTGTGAAGCACTTGGATTTAACCCACATCACAAAGCCTTTAGATTGTCCTCCATGACCAGCCAGAATGAACAATAGGTTTCTGTGATATTTGTAAATTGAGTGGATGAGGAAACAAAGAGTGATAACATAACTGAGTCCTTGCCAAATGTGAAGCACTGGTCTAAACACTTTGCATGCATTAACTTACTCTGGCCCTCAGCAGCCCTGGGAAGCAGGTCATTGTCTCCATTGTACAGATGAGAAAACAGGACCACAGAGAGGTTCAGAAATTCAGTTTTGAAGCTGGATAATAAGCACAGCAGCCTGGATCCAGAGGCCAAGAGCCTAGCTCTGAACCAGGAGGCCTCAGGATTACATTTCAATGTTGAAAAAAAGGAGGAACAGTAAGTTTTTTTGCAGTTTTTTTTGGCCAGGGCCAGGTTTGAACCCGCCCCCTCTGGCTTTGAGCCACAAGCGCCACCAGGGATAGTAAGTTTTAATTATTTGTAAATAACCTGTTTCAAAACTAGGAAAAATGTTAGTAATTATATAATAATAGCAACAATACTGAGTAATGGGGCTGTCAGAGAATGAATATAGAAACTCAACGGTGTCGCTCTACACAAACTGGCCAGCTAGGAGATGTAATGAAAAGGGTGCGTTTCAACACGGAGATGGCGACAACAAGGAGGGCCAACAATTAAACACCTTTGGAACTTCAGGGATTCCAAAAACACGTGAACACCACGTAGGACTCTTTGGAGAAACACAAAAGAAGACAGGAATGAATGGCAGGGTGCCTTCGTTACGGGGCGGGAGGAGTCAGGATTGACACAATGATGTTTCTCTCTGCACTAATCAGTGAGCATAATGGGATAAAAAAATATTTTTTTTTCTTTTCTGAAAGTAGGTAATTTGCTTTTAAAGTTTTATGTGGAAAAACTACATGTGACATTAGTATCTTAAAGTTTGCAGGGAAAAATGATAAGAGACACAAGCACATTACTTATCAAAACGTGTGATAGAATGCCAGCAATTAGAAGAAGTTTACATTTTAGGCCAGAGAGATAGACCCCTGGGAAAGAATATCCAATTCTAAAACATTCCCAAGTAAGTATGAGCCACGAGGAAGGAATGGACATCGGAGAAATAATGAGACGCTCCCTTCGTGGGGAGCAGGGGAGGCGGGCTAAACAATCTCCAAACTAAATACATTAAACACCAGAATCCTAGTAGCTCTTATATTACCTTTTTTTTGATACTGAAAAATACTCATATAAATAAAATGCTTAAATATTAAAGAACGCAGCCGTAGAAGACTTAAAAAAATACACCAATTAATGAAAATATTGTTGGGAAAGGTTTCTCTGAGCAATGGGGGGTATTACCGACTTGGACTATACAACAATATATTCTGCATGCCCCTCCAAAACAAAATACCACATCCCACACGAACATCAAATGGTGGTAATTACCTGCCACAATTACCACCATGGCAAAAGGCTAATTTATATTAAAATCCATTAAAAAAGTTTCAGGACATGTGGAGAAAGATGAATAGAGGACCTCAAAAGTGAATTTGTCGAAAAATAAACAAAAATGACATAAAAATAGGTTGAAGGATGTTAATTAATTTAAAAAATACAAATACAAGTTCTAATGCACCGTTTTTTGAATATCACCATGGTCCGTTTCTAAAACTTTTATGATATGCAGGGAAGGTGAGTGTTTAGAGAATCTTGTATTACTGGCCATAATATAAATTGGTAGAAGCACTTTGAAAGGGACTATGGCAAGATTAGGTAATATTGAAAATATACATTAAAATATATACCTATATTTTGATCCAATAATTTCAATGTTATGAAATTATCTTACTGTAGAATGGTCATGTTTAATGCTAATTTTGAAAATCAGTGATATGGAGCATAGAGCATCCAGCATTTTACGTCCATGTCAGGCAGGTGGCAAGGCTGTGTACTGTTAATGCTCCAAACTGCGGATGAGGGAGTGAGAGGCACACGGGTTGGATCCCTCGGGTGACATTGGCGCTTCCACTCAAGCCAGGTCTACTGGTTTCCATGTCATACTGTGCACTTGATTTCAAGATTATCAGGGCATGTCCTGGCAATACCTAGTCAAAGTAACTGCATCGGTTACCTACTATCACACAGCAAGCCACCCCAAACCTAGTGTTTTTTTTTTCTCACAGTTGGATTGGTGGGTTCACTCCTGTAGCTGTAGCATCTGGAGGCTCCACGTAGTGTGAGGGTCTAAGATGAGCTTACACACATGCCTCATCTCCGTGTGCATTTCTGCTGGACGTCTCTGAGGATGTGGTCTCTCACTACTGAGGGGTCTAACCTCAGCTCCTTAATATGTCACGGGTAAGTTCCAGGAAGGCAAGTCCTGATACACAAGTACTCACAGCCTCTGCCAGTGTCACATTTGCTGAATTGCCGTTGCCCAGACTAAATCAGACAGTCAAACCCAGAATCAACAGAGAGGTAATTACAGTAGATAGTGGATGGGAAAGGCACGCTTCCTCAGAAGCTGTTAGGGTACCACCCCCCACAGGTCTATGTACAGGGCACAGGCAACAGATGCATTTTAAATAAATAGCTTAGGACAAAGGTCATTGCATACCTTCTGGGCAAAGGGTACACATATAACTTAGACTAAATGTTTACAAAAGCAAATTATGTAACCAAAATGTATGTACCCACATTCTAGACTGAAATAAACTTTCTTAAAAAAAAAAAAAAAGACAAAGCTCAGCAAACCATGACGCCTGTTTATTTAAAAAAAAAAAAAGTTTTATTGCACCGTACTCATGCCCATTTGTTTAAGTATTTTCTAGGGAGGTTTTTGCAACACAACTGCAGAACTGAGCAATTGCAAGAGAGGCCATTTGTACGGCAGTGACTAAGGGATTGATCATCTGGCCCTTTACAGAGGAAGCAGGTGCACCCAGGAGTCAGAGGCCTTCCCTCCCACCATCACAGAGTTCTACACCAGCTTTTCATGCTTGACCAACTCATTTCTGCTATTAAACTACTCTGTTATTAAAATACTCTTCGACCTCCCTTTCCTGCAAGCACCGTAACTCCTTGTTTTTCAATTCATGAGCACTATTGTTTTTTTTTTAATATGGAATGCTTCACGAATTTGCCCCATGTCATACGCAGGGGCCATGCTAATCTTCTCTGTGTCGTTCCAATTTTAGTATATGTGCAGCCGAAGCATGCACAGCACTATTGTTTTTTAATGTCATTACATCTTTATATCTGTAATCTTAAAGCTTTGCTAAATGTAAGTTACAGTCACTGCCATTGGCACCAAGAATTATGCAATCACTTCACAAGAAGGACGTTTCCAGGAATTCCCATGGTGCTGTGCTTCATGTTGTAATTCTGAAGGGAACTTTTAACTTTGCAGCAACAGACGAACCCAAGGGGAGAGCACTTGGCAGATTCATTTTGCAGCTTTGCATCAGGCTCCCTCTAAATAGCAATAGAGCTTTGGCAAATAAATCGCTTCCTCTCAATTTTGCTCTGGGCCCTACTGGACAAGACTCATTCAGAGGAGAGTTTATCAAATGCTCCTGGAGACTAGAATCTTCCCTGTACTCTTCTGGCATAGTTTCATGGCAATATAGTGACTGGAAACTATAAAAATGCAGAAGTCATTTGTCTTTTTATGGCAACGGCTTATTCTGCTACCATATTCCTTGTTAAATCAACAGCTCAATAAAACACACACCATCCCATTCATGATTTAGTAAGAATTAATGTTTGCTTGTCAGCTGCGTTCCCCCCCACCCCATTCTTTTAACCTAATCATGCCCTTTTCTTTTAAATCATCTTTTTTTGCTGCTGTTGTTTCATCTACCCAGAATGCTATCCTCTTTTTGGCCACCTTACAAATACTAACTCATGTCTGGTCCTGCCGCAACTTCCCTCTGAATCTCTTTTCGGTTGTCTATACAATTTCCTGTAGAGATGACAGTCTGGGATTATGCCCCAGCACGGACATTTATTTCCATTTGATCTTGAGAAAATCTCTCTAGTCCTCAATTTTCTATCTAAAAATTAGGAAAAATACTGTCTGTCTTACAAGGCTATGGAGTAAAAAGATTATGTTCAAAATGACGATGACAACAAAAAGACGTGTCCTTTGCATAAACTAGAGTTCATAAAGGTGAGTTCTTAGCTCTCTTCTCTTTTTTATTTCTGTATATTCATATCATTTTCCCATAGCCTACTTTAGCAAACAGCTTTTTGAATGCTATAGTTCTGTATTAATACAGTTTTTCACATGTCCTCAGATGGTGGATGTTGTGAAGCGATAGACTGCCATTGGGCTTATTCTTCCGATAATTCCCACTTCACCCAGGAAGGCACGTTGCACACACCACAGGGCGTGTGGAGGGAAGAAGGAAGGATTGAGGAAAGGAAGGAAGGTGGTGTCATCTTGGGAAGATGGAGAGTGCTGATTATTAATGTAACTGCTCATGAAAATCTTGCCTCTGTTGAGACAGAACAGTTGGCAAAGGAAACTCTAGATCTGATCAATATTTTAAAGAGAGAGATGAATAATTCTGAAAAAACTTTTAAATGACTTCCCAACCTTCCTGAAATTCTAGGGCTTAATCATTTATTTTAAAAGCTCTCTTCTCCTGCCATAGTTCAGTGCTTTAAAAAATTATATTTGGTGGGGAAGATGGAATAAATATTCAACTGATTGGCAGCTGAGATGGGAGAGCCATTCTCATTCAGTACAGAACGCTGCAGGAAAAAAGTCCAGGAGGGGAGACCTGGTCTTTAAAATGCAACATGTCTTCTGTTTGAATTTCCTCCCTAGGCCCCATCTCAACAGCCCTTCCACGGTGAGCCACCCTCGGGGGCTTGCCGAGCACTGACAAGCACGGATTACTCAAAATATTGGCACCAGGTCAGTTCCCTTTGGAGGGGCCTGTGGTGTCTCTGGTTAGCGTCCTCTTCCCTGAGTGTGAGCACAAAGTTGTTTTGGTGCCTCTGCTCATGAGGGAGGCTGTGTCTGGCTCACAGAAGCAGTCGGTGTGCGATCTCTCTTGCTTGGCCCAGTAGTTTCTTCCTTTTTACCATTTGGCCTGTCTGCTTTATCCTTGTCCTTCCTTCTGTCATCTTTCTCCATTCAGGCACTGGCCAAGCCTCACCAGGGATCACCACCACCAGCACCCCATGTGGGAGAGCTCCTTCTCTCGCAGAGTCGTCCATCCAGTGTTCTCCACCAGGCTGGACCTGCGTCTCATGATAGCCACTCTAGACTGCGCTCAGCATCGACACAGTGACCGTACCATCTGTTGTCTAAGCTGGGTCACCTTTAAGATAAATACATAATACCTATGTTGTGATGGTGTATAAGACTAGCCTGTCCGAGTGAAGCCAAGTCTGCTTGTGCTTGCACAACTTTACAGATCAGCCACCTCTAAGCTCCTGTTCTCCACTCTGACCAGCTGGATGCCCCATCCTTCATCTTCTAGGCAGCTGAACAGTGGGTGAGGCTTCTCCACACCTAAGAATGTCCAGCCAAATACAAAATGCACCCAGCAAGTCATAGTTAGAAAAGCAGAATCTACACTAATTCCTAACAGAGAGCATTAAATACCAGGAATCAAATATCTGGGGGACAAAACTCCCAAGGGGCACCGAAGGTGGCACGGCAATCTGGAAATTGGGTGAGCTGCTGCCACTTTCCCAGACAGCTTTGCCACAGGAGACTGGGATCAAGATGAGGCTGCTGAGTGGCTCTAAAATTACAGAGGACAGAGGTCCTGCGGGAGATGACACCTGGGGAAAAAGAAAGGGGCGTGAACTCCGTCTTCTCCATCCCTGTGCCCTGCTGTTGGCCATCGGCTGCTCTTCCAGTGGGTGAACTGTAAGGATCTCTGATGTCCAGGAGCCTGTGAAACACCACCTGTCAGGGTCAGCTGGGTAACTGAGAGAGGAACAGGAATAGTGACAAATTTCCGAACAGGCAGGTGGCTGGAACCTAATAGGATAATTTGATCAAATCTACATGTATGTGTACTGCTTTTGTAGATTATATAGGAGATATGTGAACAAACCCCCACATTTCTTGACACTTCTACTGACCACCATGAATTTAATTTTAGGTAATGTGTCTGAGTCAATTCACTTGCAAATATTAAATTAAAAAATGTAGTTGTTCTTTGTATCCAACGCATGGCAATTAAAATATACAATCTCAAGGCTACACTAATAATGAAATAAAGTTCTCAATAAGGAATATTGATTTGAGAGTCTGTCAGGAGGTTCACCGCTGAGGGCATCTAGCTCCTCAGAAAAGAGACATCCGGGGAGACTAAGTTCTACCGTCCAAGAGTTCATGGGTCCTCAGTCACCATACGGCAAAGCTGTACATCTGTTCCATGACAACACTTTGGTGAATTTTAAATCTTTGGAAGTTCTGTTTTAAGGCTATATAGTAATGGTCATATATGCTAAATGCAACTTCAGGGTCAGAAAGTCCTGGATTTGTGTTCCTAAATTCTTTAAGAACTAGCAGCTTGACCTTAGGCAAGTTTTACAAATCCATATTAATATTACCTACCGCATAACATTCTTATGCTATTTGCCAAAATAACATTCCGAGAAGGCCCAGCACAATCAGATCTGTAACTGTCAGCTGCTATTATTATTTTCTTTATTATTTTTAGTGATTCTTTTGTTAGTGGAAGTTGGCTATCCCCAAATCTGCTGAAATTGCTGTTTACACTAAATCTGTGAAGGTGGGGAGGAGGGCAAAATAAAGGCTGAGAAAAACAGACAGCCGGGCATCTGAGCAAGCTGAAACTGAACCCTAAGGAGAAATATTACTTTAAAAAATGATTACCAATCTCAAAAATATTCTTTAGCTTGAATTACAGAAAGCAATGAGATGGAAAATGCCAAATCATTTAAGGAGTTCAAGACCAGCCCGAGCAAGAATGAGACCCTAGCTCTACTAAACATAGAAAAACTACCCCGTTGTTTTGGTGGGCACCTGTTGTCCCAGCTACTGGGGACTAAGGCAGGAGGATCGCTTGAGCTCAGGAGTCTGAGATTGCTATGAGCTATGATGTCATGGCATTCTAGCCTGGGCAGCAGAGTGGAAATTCTGCCTCAAGGAAAAAAAAATCAAGTAAAGTTGCCATACGTTCCAGCAATCCCACTTCTGTGCATATACCCAAAATAATTGAAAACTGGGTCTTAGATCTGTACACATATATTTATATGTTTACAAATAACATTATTTACAATATCCAAGAGGCGGGAGCAGAGCAAGTGTTCATCTGTGGAAGGATGGATAAACAAAACCTTGCACACGTGTTCAAGGGAAGGAAATCCTGATGCACGCCAGGATGCAGACGCACCTTGAGGGCCTTATGCTGAGTGAAACGAGCCAGTCGCAAGAAGACAAATCCTGTGCGATTCCACTTATATGAGGCATCTAGTCAAATGTATAAAGAAAG
Organism: Nycticebus coucang; assembly: GCF_027406575.1. Lineage (NCBI taxonomy): Eukaryota > Metazoa > Chordata > Mammalia > Primates > Lorisidae > Nycticebus > Nycticebus coucang. The sequence continues at coordinate 35,558,524 of NC_069802.1, read as the reverse complement.
GACTGTGGAATGGTGGTTGCCAGTGGCCAAGTGCAATGAGAAGTAGGGAATTGTTCCCAGAGCCTGGGATTTCAGATTTGCAAGAAGGAAAAATTCTGAAGATTGGTTGTACAACTGCATAAATATAGTTAGCGATACCAAACTATGCACTTCACTTAGTGGTTAAGATGATACAGTTTATCTTATGTGTATTTTACCACAACATAAAAAAAAAAGCAAAATGAGGAAAAAATAAAACCACATACTATGAGAAGATATTAATGGTATAATTCTGACAAAGGACTTCTACTGACTACCACTGGATTATCTAGGAAATTGATATGAATAAAAAAATAAAAAGACAACCCAATAGAAATGGCCGATCTTCAAAATGCACTTCATTATAAAAGGGACAGAAAGGTCCAATAAGCACACGAATGTCCCCAACATAGTCAACAGGAAAATGCAAATTTAAACCCAAATGGGATACTATTTCACACCTATGAGAAGGCTGGCAAGGATGTGGAGCAAATTTTGTTTTACTCATGCTGTTTCAAGGCCCACTCAGAGACACGGCATGCTGTTCTTTGCTCTAAATTTGGAAGATGAAAATTTAATCTGATGGAAATCTTTTATCAGATTAAAGCATCAACTCATTTTAGCTTTCTACCTTGACTCTGGCAGCACTTTCAAGGCTAAATTGATCTCATTCTCTCCCCAGTCCCTGCAGGTTTGATAATTAACTGATTTTGCACAACTGTCTGGATGACTCAGCAGCCTCCCTCTCTCTGTAAGATGCATTACCCTCAGATGCCCTCGGGATGAATGGGAAGGCTTTATTTGACAGTTAGAGGGCTGCAGTCAGTCCTCTGTTTCCTTACATCCATGGAAAAGCAGACGAGAATTAGGATCAGGGCAGGCCTATGGATTTGAACACATAACTGATCTGAGTATGTTACACTGAACTCAGCTATAGGTAAAAACAGACATGAAAACTCTGGTAGGGACCTCAAGTCTATGAGAGGCATTTCTGCTGAGTATCAGAGAAGTTTAAACGCTTTTACTGAGCTCGCCCAGCTCTTAAGTGTTTGAGCTGAGATTTAAACACTGTCTTACTTTGTTTTGTGTTGCTACAAAGGGATACCGAAGGCTGCGCAATTTATAAGAAAAGAAGCTTGTTTGGGCCATGGTTTTTCAGGGCATATTAGAAGATGCTCCATTGTGGCAGAAAGCGATTGGGGAGCAGCCGTGTCACGTGGTGAGGGGCGGGCAGGGAGGCGGTGTCCCAGCAGTTTCTAAATAACCAGCTCCCTTATGAACTCGTAGATGAAAACTAATTCGCTGTTGAGGGGAGAGCATGAAGCTGTTCATGGGACATCTGTCCCCATGACCAAAAAATCTCCCATCAGGCCCTACCTCTCATGCTGGGAACCAAGATTTGAAAGGGACAACATCCAAACAACTACAGTTTCCTCTGACTTCCCTACTGCTGTGTTTTGTTTTATAATCTGAGACTTATTACTGAGTACCGTGAATGACCGAGGTAACGAATTGGAGCAAAGTTGAGCCAGAGGCCAGAGACAGGAACTGTCAGAAACCCAACAATCCCAACTCTGGGAAAGGATGAGAAGGGAAAAAGATGCAGGTGTATAGGAACCCTGTGGGCCTTTGAAGGAGGCAAGATGTCTCTCCCAGTGTCATTCACGTGATGTATGTAGGTGGGTCCTAATTTTTCCACATCCAAGCCAACACTTGACTATTTCTGCTTTTTAACAGCCGTCCAAGTGGGTGTGAAGTCATATTCCACTGCAGTTTTGATTTGCATTTTCTTAATGCTCGGTGATGTTGAATAGTTTTTCATATGTTTGTTAACCAATTTACATCTTTGGAGAAATTTCTAGTCAAATTCTTTGCCCATTTGTGATTGTTTCTTGTTTTTTAATTGTAAATGTTCTTTACAATATGTAATTCTGGATATTAGATTTTTATCAGAAATATAATTTGCAAAAATTTTCACCAGTCCGCCAGGTTATGTTTTCAATTTCTTGATAATGTTCTTTGATGTACAAAAGTTTCCAATTTTGACAAAGTACAAGTAATCTGTTTCTTAAATTTTGTTGCTGATGCTGTTGGTGTCATAAGAATATGGCACCAAATTCAAGATGATGAAAATTTGCCTGTATGCGTTCTTCTAAAAGTATTACAGTTTTAATTCCTTTATTTAGGTTTTTGGTTCATTTTAAGTCCCCCCCTCCCATTTTGTATGTGGTATGAGAAAGCTGGCCAAGTTCTTTTTTTTTTTTTTGCAGTTTTTGGCCAGGATTGGGTTTGAACCCACCTCCGGTATATGGGACCGGCACCCTACTCCTTTGAGCCACAGGCGCCACCCCCAAGTTCTTTTTTGTTTTGTTCTGTTTGTTTTTGGCATAGAGATGTCTAATTTTCCCAGTACCATGTGTGGGAGACACCACTTTTACTCCTCAAGATGCATGATGTTGTCATTCTTGACAAAGCAAATGAGCACAGATACGGTTTAGTTCTGAACTCTGCTTTATATTACATTTGTCTGCTCGTTTACCTTGCGTCAGTATCAAACTGTTTTGGTTAATGTGGTTTTGTAGTAAGTTTTGAAATCAGTCTGTGTGTATTTCCCCCACTTTGTTCTTTTATCTCAGTGTTGTGTTGGCTATTATTTCATAATTCCTTATGCATGTGAGGGTCAACTTTCCGTGTTCGCAACAAAGGGCTGTTGATAGAGATTTTGGGGAATCTGCAGAAAGCTCTAATGTACACTGACATCTTAGCAATGTTAAGACCTCCATCCCATAAACATGGGATGTCTTTCCTTTTATAATATTTAGGCCATCTTCAATTTATTTCAATAATGGTTAGTAGTTTTCAGTTTCTAGCCTTTTACCTCACTGGCAAATTTGTTCCTAAGTATTTTATTTTTTTTATACACTATTACTAAGGCAAGTGAATTTTTAAAATGTACTTTGTTTGTTGCTGAATATGCTGATTAATTCTAGTAGATGTTTTTGATAGATTCTTTGGTATTTTTGTTATTTTTCATATGTAGAGTCACGCCATGATGAATAAGATAACTTTACTTCTTCCTTTCTAATTTGGACGCCCTTTCTGCCTTCTTTCCATCCTTCTCTTGTTTTTCCTCCCTCCCTCCCAGCCTCCTTTCTGTCTATCTTTCAATTACTTTGGTTAGAACTTAGTATAATGTTGAATAGTGGTGCAAGCAAACAGCCTTGTAATATCATCAACATAGAAGAGAAAAGCTTTCCGTCTGCCACCATGATGTGTCATTATGTATTTTGTTAGCTGTGGATTTTTTTATAAATGCCCTTTACTATTTTGAGCTAGTTCCATTTATAAGTAGCTTTCTAATTTTCCTTTTATATATACTGTTGGGTTTTGGCAAATCTCCTATCTATGTCAGTTGGGATTACTATGCCCTGACATCCTATTAACGCAGTGTACAGCACTGATTGGTTTTACGTTTGCTTAGTGTTGAACCACCCTCGCATACCTGGGATAAACCTGCGCGGCAAGGGTATGTCATTTGTTTGTGTTTCCCAATATTTTTCCTTTGTTTTCATATGTCATATTGGTTTATAGTTTTCTTGTCTTGCAATATTTTATCTGGATTTGTTATTAAAGTAATAATTGCATGATAGAATAAGTTAGGAAGTATTCTATCTTACTTCGTGGAAGAGTTTGGAAAGAATTACTAATACTGTTTTAAAAATCCTTGCTAAAAAATTCACCAGAGAAACCATTTGGTTCTAGATTTTCTTTGTTGAGGGGTTTTATTACTGATTCAGTCTCTTTAGATGCAATAAAGTCTGTTTGGATTTTTATTTCTTATTAAGTCAGTATTGGTGTCTGTGTGTTTTTAGAAAGTGGTTCATTAGATTGAGATTATCTAATTTGTTGACATACATTGTTCAGAGCATTCTCTTATAGGATGAATAAATATTGCAGATGGTAGATAAGCTCCAAAAGAGTTTTCAGTAGCCTTATACCATATCCCTGAATAAGAGAAAGACTTTATAAAGAGATCATCCAATTACCTAAACTTTCCTATGCTTCAGGGATAATTTGGCGAATTTGGCAAAAGTGCTATTTCCCTCTTTGATAAGAAACTTCATTTATTATTCTACCTCTGCATTAAGCTAGGATTTCCAGGTATTGATTGTTATATCACAAAAGTAGCTGGGTCACATTATTTCAGGCCAAAACACAACTACTTTTATTCTATAATGATTTCCTAGTAATTCCCTCCACACCTCGAGATGTTTTCTCTAAGATTCAATCACTTGAGTTGCGTTCTCATGTTTTGTAAAATTCCTTTAAAAGATGTGTTCCACTCTGTTATTCAGAACCTTTTGTCAAGAACTTACAGAATACTTTACCACTGGGTTCAGTTCCAGAAAATAAAAGAATTGTACTTGAAGAAAAACAGAACTGTTTTCTCTTTTCAGCAAATTCAAACAACTTATCATCTTTCTTGAATAATATGGTAAAAACTTTAGGGTCTAATTCATTGCACAAATATTATAATCTGCTCCATGGAGGTGAACAGGTAACGCTACCCTAAGACTCATTAAATGTGTACCCTGTTTTTTGTCTTTAAATATGCAAACTTGTAGAAGTATGTAAATATGAAAGTTGTTAGTGATTGAAGGGACAGCCTAGTCTATCGTGATCATTTTGCAGATGGAGAAACACGTGCAGAGGGAATTGGCTTCACCCAGTTTAAGCTTCAGTCCTTTGCTGCATTTTTTCCCTTTTGTTACATTTGCATTCTACTTTGCTTTATAAAATAGGGACAAAGTGCTGGGAACATATATGGATACACAGAAGGGGAAAAAATGGAACTGTCATTTGCCTCATAATAGTAAAGTTTCCAGGGCCTTTACAAAAATCGTCTTCTACTTCTTATTACAAAAATGTGTGAAGTGGAAAACGAAAGTGTATAGGCTGTATCTCTCGAGAAGGTCGCAACGCTGTGTATTCTGAATCATACTTTGAAACTAGGCCCATCTGTATTTAAATGTTAGCTTTTAAAAAATCTGTGTAGTGACTTAAAATAGAAACACAGTGCAGTAATTTTGTTCTATTAATGTCGAGTAAAACCTGAAATCAAATGTGACCCCTGCAGATCTGTTTTTTTCTCAGCCCCACGTCTCTCTTACCAGCTCTGTGACAGAGGTTGTAACTGTTGAGAGAGTTTCCAAAGTTTCCTCATATCGAGGCATTGACAAATTAGCACTAAATTTACCAATGAGAACAACACTAGTCCTCCTCTTCACCTTCACCCTTTTTATGTTTTGAATCCTAATATACGCAGATATGACGATGTGCAGAGGTGAGGTGCAGAAACCACGCACAGAGCAAGCTGGGCCTGCACACCGTGTCTGGATGTGATAGCCATGGTCTAAATTTATATCGCACTCCAGTTGATGCTGTACCTGGATATATTAAATTAAATTAGAGCAAGGCAAGTTTTGAGGCATTTTCCAGTTGGCTGTGCTTCTACCTCGTATTTTTAGGCTGTGTTCTCTGGATGTGCCAAACTGCAAAACAGCAAGCGTCGTCTGTGCCTGCGCAGTCCTGGGAGATGCAGACTCAGTTGTTGAACTTTCAAAAATGGGAGTACTGGACAGATACACTGTCCACATCAAACTTTCAATCACCACCCTATCTTGCACGGTCTACCATTGTAACCAAGTAACTGACCTTGTTCTTGCCCTGCTACTAAGTGCTATCAACACAGAAAACAGTAATTAAAAAAAAAAAAAAAACTTACAAGATCCCTACCTGTCCTATGCTTGAAGACATTCAATGGCCTCATGTGCCTGGGTCACCTCACCCTGTTCCTGTGCCATCACCTCCCACCATTACTCCTGGACTTTGAGCTGCTGCCTAGGTATGTCAAGCTTTCCTTATGCTCATTAATGTTCCTTCCTGTTTTTCTGGTTTCCTTCTGACTACTTAGCACTGTGCATTTGAGATTTACCTATGTTGTTGCATGTCTCAGCAGTTTATTTCTTTTCATTACTAAGTAGTGTTTCTTTTTTTGTCGGTGATAATCATGTTTTCACTTATTAGTTTAATAAAAATTGCATATATTTATGGTTTAAAACTTGCCTGTTTTGCTAAAAACATACATGGTAGAATGATAATTATACCAAAGCCAATTAACACGGTCCATCGCCTCCCCGTTACTTGTTGGAGGGAGTGGTGGGGTCACCTGAAATCTGTTCTCTCAGCGAGTGTTCAGGACAGTTCAGGGTTGTCACCTCCGCCCTTCATGCATCCACCTTCGTTCTACCTAACTGCAGCCTGTGCCCTTTGACCAGCAGCTCCCATTTTCGCCACCTCCTCTGGCAATCACTGTTCTACTTTTCTTCTGTGCGTTTGACTATTTTTAGATTTCACATACAAGTGGGGTCATGCAATTTTTTTCTTTCTGTGAATGGCTTACCTTACTTAGCATAACGCCCTCCGGGTCCATGCACATGGCTGGGAATGGCAGGAGTCTGCCTTCTTCTTTATGGTTGATAAGCCATCTGAGCATGTGAAGCATCTCTTCTTAGCCACTTAGCTTGTTTCCTATCTTGACTTTTGCAATTCATACTTTAATAAACAGGGGAATACAAATGGTGTTTTGAAGTACCTATTTCATTTCCTTTGGGTATATACCCAGAAATGAGTCTTCTAGATAACATCCTAATTCTACTTTTAATTTTTTGAGGGAACCTTCATGCTACAAGCCCTATTATAGCCCTCTAAAAAGGCTGACCCAATTTACGTTCCTACCAACCGTGTACAAGAGTACGGGTGTTTCCATTTACATCTTGCCAATGCTTCCATGAGATGATTTTAAAACAGAACATAATCATGTCACTCTTCTGCTCAAATTCTGCAATGGATTCATAGTTCACAGTATAAAATTCAACATTCTTATGATTTTCATCTCCTTATACTTCATCTCCTTTTAATCCTCATCCCTTCCAAGTCAAAAGGTGGCTCAAATAAAGATGGCATTTGTTGAGAGAAGGGATGTCAGAGCACACGCAGATAAGAGTGGAAAGATGATTGCAGGCATACAAGGAAAGCTCAGACAGACGTGCCTAGGAGACAGATGCAGTAGAGAGAATGGACAGCAGAGTAATGCTGAGACAGATAGAGAAACAGTGACCAGAGAGCAGATAGTGAGATTTACTAACAGACATAAGGAAACTGAGCCCAAAGAAGACCATATCATGAAATATCAAAGCTGCAAATGCTGGCATGGATGTAGAGAAAGGGGGAAACTTTTACACCATTGGTGGGATTGCAATCTAATACAGCCTTTATGGAAAGAAGTATGGAGAATGCTCAGAAAACTAAATGTAGATGTTCCATTTGATCCTGCAATTCCATTACTAGGAATCTACCCAGAAGAAAATAAATCATTTTATCACAAAGATATTTGCATTAGAATGTTTATTGCAGCTCAATTCACAATTGCTAAGACATGGAAGCAACCCAACTGCCCAATAACCCAAGAATGGATTAGTAAACTGTGGTATATAGAATGCTATCCAGCTATAAATGGAGACTTTACATTTTTCATATTTACCTGGATGGAGCTGAAATACATTTTTCTCTGTAAAGTATCATAAGAATGGAAATGTAAGTATCCAACATACTCAGTACTAATATGAATCTAATAGAGAAACAACTACATGCCCATAGGAGAGGAGAGAAAAACATAAGTAGATCTAAGTGGTTGGGGGGAGGAGGGAGGGGCAGTGGCCAGCTCTCACCTGAGGGACACGTTGTGAGGGTGTACAGCACACCTCCACAATAAAGGGCTCAACTGTCCCAACTACAGCCCAAATTTTACCTCAGAAACACAAACAATGTAACCTAATCATTTGTACCTTCATATTCATCTGAATTTAAAAGAATAACAAAAAATATTTAAAAAAGATTAGACAGTGGGTAATAGGTGCTTGATTAAAAATTGCTAGAAGAATGAAGACAAGCAAGTCCAGAACAGAATCAAGACTAACACATTTAAGGGGCAAGACAGGGGAAGAAGAGGTAACTGTGAAGAGAAATTGAGGGATAGGCTGCGCACGGTGTCTCACACCTGTAATCCCAGCCCTCTGGGAGGCTGAGGTGAGAAGATCACTCTTGAGGCCCAAGTTCAAGGCCAGCCTGGCTAACGTAGCAAGACCCAGTCTCTACAAAGATAAAAGAATATTAGTTGGGTGTTTTACTGTGTCTCAGGACGGTTCAAAGTTGCAGTGAACTATCGGCATTCTATCCTGGGTGATAGACCAAAACCCCATTACTTAAAAATTAAAAAGATTCAGATGACAGAGAATAATCCTCAGCACTCTAGATGCTGAGCAGAACATGTTTGAAGAGATTTGATTAAATACTGTGAGTATTTAACTTATGTTAGTCTGAAAAATTTCCAATAGCAACATGAAAAAGAGAGAGTATTAACAGAGTTTATGTAAATAAAGCTTAGCTCTGAGAGGGAGAGAAGAGGTAAGGTGGTTGGGAAGAGAAATGAAAAGCTGAACAGAAATCCTATTCCTACGAGACAGAATTTAGTATATTTAACTAAAAAAGGAAAGAGCGAATGAAGAGGGCTACTGAAAGATAGAGAAGAAGGATCCTAAAAGTAACAAAATGAATTCCTAGGAAGGTGGGCCATGCAGACCAGCCATGAGCACTGCACAAAATTCACTCTTTCCTCCTGTGGGAGAGAAACAGGGAATCCACAGGTGTGCCAGCTGAAAACTGAGAGACTTCCTTTCTGATATTTCTATTTTTCTCTGTAAATAGAAGAGGTAATGTCTTTCTTTTGAGAATATTGACAGGTACATTGGAGTTGAAAATGATGGGATGAGGGGAAGATTTGTAAACCAAAACTCTCCATGAGAGTAAATCAGTGATAAGGCGCACTGGGGCTCTGAAGGTCTGGAAGAATGAGCACATATTATCAATTCCATCCCCCAGAAGCCCTCACTTGTTCCTTCATTGTGAGATACTTTGACCTTAAGTCTCTACTATGCCACGCCTCTTTCCACTTCCTGCCTTTAATCTCCTTCCTTTCTCCTGGTGAACTCTGACAGCCCACCCCAGGTAAGCAGATCCAGTCTTCTGCTCTTCAACATCTTCTCTTCATCGTGGAGTCCCTCTTTATTTCATATTTTAAGCATTGGCAACCATTCACTCATTCATCATTTTTACTATTCCTGTCTTTCACATCAACTGAAATATTATTATAAAAGGACGTCCTCTTATCCCTTCTCCCTCTTTTTAAGTCCAATGCGCAGCACGGTGTTTGGCATGATGTAAGTGATCAAGCATTTGCCAATCAGTTGAATAAATTAGGTGCTCCGAGGCACAAGCCAAAAAATGCCAACTTCGAAAGATGTAATTATACAAAGTAAAAATAGAGGGAATCAGGACTTAATTTCAAATTTAGAAAATTGAAAGTAAACAAAGTTAATATAGGTAAATAAGTATGAAAAGTGAAATTTGCAAGCTGATATTATGTAAATGAGAAATATATTCATGACCTGAATTTTAGGAAATTTTAATGAATTAGATGCAGTGTTGACTACTTGAATCCACAAAATTGAAAGAAGAGACTGTCAGAAAAGAAGTAAGAGGGGTATAAAGTAGCTAGTGTGGAGATTTGAATATCACAAGCAAATAAAATGTACAACTCTGTGCTGCTAAGTTTGAAAATCCCATTGAAAATGATCTTTTCCTTTTCCTGTCAGAAGATATAAATTGCCCAAAATATCTCAATACCAAGCAGGAAAGATGAATAGACAAATAATTATGAAAAAAAGGTGTAAACGTTTTCAAAGATTTTCTTCTTAAAAATGCTCTGTGGGACTCCCAGGCAAAGCAAAGAACTGGATACCATCAATTTATTCTTTGTCAGATTTCCCAATTGCTCATTGAAATGAATAATGGAATATAAAAACAGTCAGAAACCTGAACCAATACTGTAGCTTAGTAAATAATTCTCTTCAAATTATTAAAACAGATTTTTAAAAGCATAATGAAGAGGAAATATGAGAGAATAAAGGCCCTGGCAAAAAACCTCCAACTGGAAAGGACAGTGTGGTGACCATTAGAATAGATACTGGAAGACCCTTATTGTTTCCCAGAAATAACACAGGGTAAGGCTGAGGGCAAGACGAAGAGTGGGGTAGATATTCTGATACCATCACCTGTACTGAGAAGGACTACTGGGGCCATAGTGCTGAGGCCACTTTGATAACAGATTTTCTTAGGAGCATCCCCACCAGTTCTGTTTGGAGTGGGGAACCTTTACTTGGTCCCAGCAGTCTTGGCTGGCTGCTGATAACACTAGTCACACCCGGCAAATGGTAAAGTTATACCAATTCCTGGCAGCTCCCCTGAGCAAAGAAAGGAAATATTTGAATGAAGAGCCCGAGGTCTGTGTACCAACTTGCCTCCACCTCTTCCTTTCCCATCCAAATTCAACTTTACTTCCAGACTTCACAACCAGTTACATGAAATATTTGAAAAGGATATTTTTTTTTCATTTTTCCTTCTTCTTTCCTGTTCCCTTTCCCTCCTTTCCCTTCCTTAACCCCTTCCCCTCCTTTCTTTCTTTTTTCAGAGATAGGATCTCACTCTGTCACCCAGGCTGGAGTGCACTGGCACAATCATAGCTCTCTGCACACTTGAACTCCTAGGATCAAGGGATCCTCCTTCCTCAGCCTCATGAGTAGCTGCACCTATAGGTGCATGCCACCTTGTCCACCTAATTTTTTTTAGAAAAAATGTTTTTTTTTGTGGAGATGGTATCTGCCCATGTTGCCCAAGCTGGTTTCAAACTCCCAGCTTCATGTGATCCTCTTGCCTCAGTCTCCCCAAGTGCTGGGTTACAGGTGTGAGCAGTTGCACCCAGCCATAGATCAGTCAATTAATCATAACCCTTCTCCCTATATTATTCTATAATCTTTAGATACAAGAACCTTATTATGAGAACTCTTTCAGTCATGGAAACCCAGTGAAAGTTATCTTAATGCAAAAATGAATCATGTATTTGGGATGTAACTGAAAAGATCACGGTCAGGTTTGGTGTTAGGAGCAAAGCTGGGGGGAAGTGGGAAGAGAATGGTGGGTGAAATTAACAGTGCCAAGGCTCCCCATTTATTCTTCATCCCTGTGTATTACGTCTTCTGTCTTCTCCCTTCTGTGGACAGATTTCTCCATCCCACTAGGGAAAGTGACTGCAAGAAATCCCAGGTAAGGTTATGATCTTCTTAAATGGTATAATTGTCCATGGCATCTATGACAGTGGGTTAAAGATCCATCCTGCACACATTAGTCTGGAATGTGTGGAATGGACGGAATGCTCTTATCATTAGTTTCAGTCAAGTTCCTGGCCTCACCACAGAGCTGAGAGAAGAGGGATGAATTAAAGCTTCCCTCAGCAAAACACAGCGAAGCCTCTCCCAGGAAGGGTAAGTTGTGCTATTAGTAGGAAGAAGACAGGTCAGTATGTGGAGAGAAAATAGACATCCTTATAATTTTTGACACAACTCAATGGTATCATTTTTGACATAACCCAATTATTTGCAAAAGAAAGCATAAATGTAACTGTGCATTTACAACATAATGGAGAAAAATGCACAAATACATTTAAGATACAAGAACAATAATGCTCTTACAAGAGAGATGTTCTGAAAAACAAAATAAACAGAAAAAACTATAACAGTTTATAATTCAGCAAGATGTAAATAGCATATTATTTTTGGAAGTAACTTCAAATTTAGATTGTTATTATAATCCTGCACCTACACCTGCCATTGTTAAATTCTACATAACAAGTAGAATGTAGTCACCATCTCTGGAGCAGAACTCGGGGACTGGGAAGGTTGTACTTCAGTGGTCACCTGAAAAGGTCTCAGATTCAGCTCTTCCCTGAAGGGACTAGAGGAAACTGTGGAAGATTCTATGGGTTAGAATGCTCAACTTTGCCAAAATATATAAACATTCTCATAATTCAAATGCCATCTTGGAGAAGAACAGATGGTTAGAGACTTGAATGATTTGTGACTTTACCTAAAGACTCAGTAATTATATATCACACTATATTTATTAGCTGGAAAGAAGATTCAATTTTTTTTTTTTGCAGTTTTTAGCCGGGGCCAGCTTTGAACCCGCCACCTCCAGCATATGGGGCCAGAGCCCTACTCCTTTGAGTCACAGGTGCCGCCCAGAAGATTCAATTATTTTTGCTTCTTGGTTACCAGCAGTTGAAGGCTTATGAAGATATTCAGATCCTTTGCAGAATATGAAGAAGCTATGTTTTCTGTGCTCGTCTGTATTATAATGTGCAACAGCCTATGTCTTTTTTACTCATTTATGAAATTAAAAGAAATTATTATAAAGAAAGAATAGTATAAAATTAGGAAACACTGCATGGAAAAAAACATTTTTGGTCAAAATGATTTTAAACTCATGAAACATTAAGTGTTTCAGTGGGTAGTGAAAGAATTGAGTGGTAACTGAATAGTTAAGAACCCAGAAGTAGTAAGAGAAAAGATGAGAAATTATCTCAGAATTATAAGAATGAATTAGAAAAATAAAAATTAATGAAAGATAAAAACATGAATCTGAATATAAGTTATAGAAAGTTAAATCAACAATCATGAAAGAGTACTCAAACATTAGAAGAAATAAATGATGGTAACAATAGACAGGGAAGGCATTTAATTATAAGTGAATTCAAATCTATGCTAATAAATTTAAAAAATGTCAAGAAAATGAATAATTTTCATCAAGATATTAATTACGCAAATTAACCCAAGAAAGTAGACAATTTGAATAGATCAATGAAAAAGAGACAATTGCCACCTTAAAATGTGTGTGCAGTAGCTAGTATTTTACAGGGAAGTGCTTTAAAACTTTCAAAATTCAAACTTATTTACATGTGACACAAACTGTTTCTGATCATACTAAAAAGGGGGAGGGGCTTGCAAGTACATTTTTGAATCTAGTTCAATTACTGTAGCTTACCTGATAAGACAACATTTTTAAAAAGCTCTACTGTTAGGCAGCGCCTGTGGCTCAAGGGAGTACAGCACCAGCCCCATATGCTGGAGGTGGCAGGTTCAAACTCAGCCCTGGCCAAAAACCTAAAAAAAAAAAAAAGGGTCTACTGTTATCTACAACTTTAAATGGAGAAACTTAGATAAATACTAGCAAAATACAAAGGGTAGTATATTATAAAAATAACCTCCTATGCCCTAGCTTAGTAGGACATACAGGAATAAAGTCATAATTAACATTAGGGATTCATTAACTTAATAAATCCTATCATGGGTTGAATTAGAAAAAAATCAGATAATATTCATTTAGAAAGTTTTTGAAATGGTTCTTGTAATATTGCCATCCATCCTATAATTTATAATAATGATCCATAGCAATCCACAATAAAAAATGATTAGTGAGTCACTAAGAAATGTGATAGAAGCAAGATTTCTATGTGTAATGCAAAGGGAAGAAAAATAATTCCATGAATTTAGAACTTTACAGCTTAAATTTAAATGCCTGGGATTTGAAATCACAGATACTTACATAAAATCTGCCTCTGGCACTTACCACTTGGATGTCTCTGGGCTTCTACTAACTCTCTGGGTGACCTATGTCAGCCTTATCTCTTTTCCCAGCATTATTGTGAGATGTGCTAATCTTGGCTGTGTATAAGCAACTAGATGTTTGGGTATTGAAGCATGTAAGCTTTATAGTATTATATCAAGGAACTCAAGGCATAGGTTTGAGCTTCATGTGAATTTGTTATTATTGTTATTATTATTGTTGTTCTACACATTTTCTGAAAATTATTCTGGTTAAGAACTAAGGAACAGCATTTGAGTTTATTGACTTGATGTTTTAAACAAAATGGGGATAACATTTCAGAACAAGCTTCAAAGTTGTACTTCTAGGAACAAAACTACTTATGGTAGTCTCAAGCCATGTTTGGAATAAGGAAAGGTTTGAGAAGTAAAAGACAGACTGAAACAGGGAGCATTCCAAGCATTCTCATTGTACTTTGCTTTATACTGAACTCTAACATGGGTCATCTCTGCTGAGCACCACAGGGACTCAATTTGATAGGCAGGATAGGCATTTTCTTTTGAGACAGATTCTCACTATGTTGCCTTAGGAAGACAGGCATTTTTAGACATGGATTTTAGCTGAGGAAATTGAGAGAGAAAGTAAGTGACTGCTCTGAGATAGCACAGCCAGTAAGTGAGAACAGGAGTGACACCCTGGTCCTTGTCTACTTCTGAGAATCAGCTCCAACTTGGATGGGTGTTGATGGCCAAGCTATTACATTACTTTGCAGAAGTCACCACCACACATTAATTGGGCGCACGCAGACTGTCATTTATAGTGGTGGACAGGGATTCCCTCACTTCCATTTATAGTGGTGGAGAAGGATCCCATCACTTTCTCAATGTAATTGCTCTGCCTTCTTCATAAAGCACAATGTAAAAATGCAATCCCTTTTTTTACTTTCAACCGCATTAAATCTGGCCCTGAATTCTGTCTGCCTTATAGGCTGTGTGTACAAGTCTCCCTCCCTCAGGAACTCACCATACTAGGGATTAAGCCGTGAACCCCATAAAGGGTATACACAGAAGTCAAAAGAAGATTGTGTTGACTTTCCCCAAAATGAATGATTTCTGACGTTGTATGCTGAATTATACCCTCCTACAAGATTCTGAAGTAGCCCGGCCATCTGTAAGTACCAGCTTATTTTTTACAGAAGGGTTTGTAAGGATGCAATTAAGTTAAGATGGGTCAGAGTGCCAGGGTGCCGTAGGGGAGGCCCTGAATCCTATATGACCGGTTGCCTTGTAGTAGAGAAGAGACGCACAGAGACACTCGGAGGGAATGCCTGTGTCCATAGAAGCGGAGGCTGGAGTGACACTCAAAGACTGAGAAATTGCAGTGAGGACCCGGCAGGAGCTGAGAGAGGAACAGTGGCAGACTTTCCTCTGGAGAGTTGAGAGAGAGCTCGGCCCTGACTGCCCCACTCAGGCCTCCAGACCGGAAATGTGTGAGTTACAGCAGTTCTAGGCGACACCTACATGCGGTGTCCGGTCAGATCACGCCCCGTTTTATGGCCGGGTTGCAGAAAGTCCACACTGAATTCTCGTGGGCTCCACGCTTAGGTTCTCTGCCTCGGCAGGAGCGCCCTGTTTCCTGGTGCCAGTCAGGTTCAGCTTCACTGGCACATCCATCCCAGTCACAGAGTGCACTGGGGAGGCAAGCACCCGCTCTTGATCCTGAAGGTGGAAGGTTCGTCACAGAACCCTCCATGGAACGTGGGGAGTCTTCAGAGTCCTTAAACTCTAAGGATACATCCTGAGTCTACTAAATGAGCCATCTGGAGGTAATACCACTGCTCCACCTGCGACTGGGAGAAGCTGGCTGGAGCGACGTGGGCTGAGTAGACACGTGTCATTCCACAGAGTTGATTCCTATTCCAAGAGTGAAACAAAACAAAAGTTACACGAATAACCTCATCTCTTCCGTTTACCCCTGATTCAACTGGATCGGATTCCCTTTCCTGGAGTTCGAGTCGGCCTGGGGCTCTTCACTGAGGGCAGTAGGGAAACGAAGCAAAATGCCAGCGAGCCCTGACCCGGGAATGACAGACTCTGAAAAAGCAGTGGCTGTTACCGCTGAACAAACTATCGCAAAAACAGACGCAGAAAAAAGAAATAACGCAGGAAATACTCAGAAACGACTTGCTCGTGGCAGGTGCTTGCTCTTGCCTTTCCTCCGGGCCTACGCTGTAGGTCCAAACCCTGACACGCCATTCCCACCCCGACAGCCTGGCTCGCGGCTCCACCTCAAGCTCACGCGTCCTCCTGGCGCATGCGCCTCCCGTAGCCTGACGCGCATGCTCAGTCAGTGCGCGCTGCTCTGGTTGGCTGTTGTCGCTGTCGTCACCCGCTGCGCCTGCAGGGTGGGCTGGGAAGTTCGCCTTCACCTCCTGCCCTCTGCCCAGCCTCAGGGGACATCTCCCCAGAAAGCAGGGGGAGGCCTGCCGTGTGGATTTAATTTATTCTGCAGCACATCTCAAATCAAATACTGGTAATGATCTTGAACCTTTTCCTTACCTTTATGAACATTTGCATTTCCCCTCAATATTCCAATCCTTGTCTTTCACCTCATTATTTCTTTTTTTGCAGTACTTTCCATCCCGGGGTGTCCAACTGTTCCGTTTCTTTCTGACGAACTGGAAGACGAGGAGTTGCGTTGAGTCACACATGAAATACACAAACTCTAATGAAACTTGATGAGCAGCGACTACAACAACAAAAAGAGGTCAGCACGTAATTTTCATGATATCCGTCACCCAGATAAGCAAAAAGTCCTCACATAATGCACATGGGCTACCCGAGGGCCACGGCTTGAACACCTCTGAAAGGTATTTGTAACTAGTTTTTTGAATGTTTGCAAGTATTTTGCTATATTATACTTTATCATTTAACTTGTAGGTAGGGTATTTTTATTGTATGGAAAATTTAATGTAGTAAATTCTATGGATATTTTTCTCCACCATATGTATCTGTAATTTGTGGTAAATGGAAGAGATGAGATTATTCATGTAATTTTTTTTTTTTGTTTTACTCTTAAAGGATGACATGTGACTTATGGAATGACATGCGAGTCCCACTCCCACCTACTAAGGCCATGTTTGGCCAGACAGCCTCTCTCTCCACAGTTCTAGCTATGGACACTACTCCACACTCCAGGATGGATTGGGATGGATTGGGATGGATTTAGCATAATTTATATAAAAATACATATGTAATTTATATAAAACATATATAATTATATAACATTATATACATTGTATCTAAACATCTGTAATGTATAATATCTATAATACATATTCCTTTAAGTGTGGAAATGCTTTTGTTTTTACTTTTGCTTTTTACATTAGCTAATTACTCCAATTTAAATTTATTTTTTGTATTTTGATAGCACAATAATAATGTCTAAAAATTTTGAAATGCTTGAAATGCTTGTAGGCTTATTTCAGCAGCCCAGGCTTTGGTTGTGCTTTTTCTCATCAAACTTTGTTTCTACTCTTTCAGCACTTGAAAATGGCACAAGATGATGAAATGAGCAATCCCAGATACCTCAGCAGAGTACACCATTTTCACACTTTATGGGGGCAAGACATGATTGCAAGAGGGACTTTACCTAACAATTGCAATCAGTGTAATCTGGCTTATTGTACCCTCAATGAATCCCCAACAATAAAAAAAAAACAAAAAAAAAAACGTTTCCTATCCCTCTCTCCAGTGTAGACAACGTTAATGTGGCTGGAGCAGACTTTGCTTACCAGTTTTGAGGTCAGGGGCCTGCAGCATCATGCCTGGGAACAAAGGTCATAAAGTGCCTATTCTTAGACTGTGGTTCCGGGACCCCAGACCACCAGCATCAGTCTCATTCCAGATGCTTGCTAATCTGCAGAGTCACCAGCCCCGTGCAAGGTCTCTGAAACAGAGCCTTCCAGTTTGGGATCAGGTCCTCTGAGCAGAAATAGGTTTTGCTTTGATTCTACTTCCAAAAGTTTAGCAATTAACCTGCCTCAAATCTGAAATGACATATCAGGACTTGTCACCTGTTTGCATCCTAGTGTTTGTTCTTAACCTCAGGAAGAATTAGAATGAGGATGTTACTCACCAGTGACCCAGTCCTGGGATTATCTGAATAATTCTGAAGCGACTATTCCAGGTCTCCACACAGCACTATGAATTCAGTTGTCATTTCTTTTCATTTTCTTTTATCCTCCTTTCTTTCTTTCTTTTTTTCTTTTGTCCTCAGAAGGCACCATCAATAAGGAGTCCCACTAAGTTTTGAGAGGTGGCAGCACCTTTTAAAGACACTTGCTTTTGTTTGAATGTGTTATCAGGTTAACTATTTTGCACCTTCACTTGGGTTACCACATTTGACCATCATTTCAATCTTTTCTGTTATTTTATTCCTGTTTTTGAAGACAAGGAGACTACAAATGTGGAAGATGGAGTTCCTTGGCCAAATTCACCTTCAAGCCAATGTTGCAGCTAGAGCTCAAACCCAAGACTTCTGGGCCCATGTGCAGGTACACTGTCTTTAGCACAGCTGCCTGGAGTGTGCCATGGGAGTCATTTCCCAGATGAGAAACAGTCTGCGAGGTGTCAGGTATTAGGATATCACACACATGCTGAAGATTAAAAGAAAGTGGGGATAACTTTGCAAAGCAATCGGGACTGAACATTCAGCCATGTTGCTGAGAAGCCAGGTGGGTGGAGGCATGCTAGATCCTCCTGGAAGACAGGGTGCTGTTAATCATCTGTCACCCGCATCCTTTATGGCCCTGATGCCACTTTTCCCTTCTCCCCAGTCCATGTCAGCAAGTTATTTCTGTTTGTTGCTAGCACCTGCAGGAATTTCAAAGTATTTTCCATATAACAATTCAAAAGACGTTGCCTCCAAAATTAGCTGTACTAAAACAAGAGAACTCAAAGCATGTTTATAACATAGTCAACAATATTTGTGTGCCATTTTATAGTTTGTAAACAGTTTTCACGTGTCACTTCATTTGGTTCTCAGAGCAACCTGCTCTCATTTATTCCTATATCACAGATGAAGAAATTGAAATTGAACGCTATGGGGGAGCCTTTCTCAAGGTCAGTGAGGTGACACTAAGACTCCAAGTTGTGTCTTTATGCCTCAAAGCCTTTGTTCTGGGTAATTTCCACTACATGCCCTGTCGTTCTGCTAAACACAGAGGGCTACAGTTTACTACCCAGTTGTTCAATGATTGAAGGACTATTCTTATCTTTTTTAAAAGGTTAGAGGCTGTAGTGTTGGTATGAGGATTTGGACGAGAGAAAGACAGGATAATCGACAGTTATTGCAGAGATGGGTGGAGAAATGCATCGTGGACAGTCCCATGGACAGCCGTGACCTTCAGCTGAGGAACAGCCGTCGCTGTGATGTCAGAGTTACTCAGTGGAAATAACAATAATCAAATGCAACACACAGAATCATCGCAAACACAAGCTGATGCATGAGTTAAGACCGGGAGCAGTTTGCCCACCTGCCACACAGAGGCTGCAGCTGGGGCAAAGAGTTTGATTTATGGGTGAGTCCCACAATATTCCATTCTAACTTTTTAAAAAATACATAAGTTTTTGTTTCCCACATTCTTTATTTTGAATTGTGTTGAAAATAATTTTTAACCCATAAATTATTTGAAAATGGCTCTTGCTTCATTAATGCAATAACACTTCATGTTTGTATTGGGGTTCTATCACACAACTTCGGACATTACTGATATTTTATTAAGCCTCTCCATCAATGCTTGAGGAATAAGACAGGTGAGGTACTTGATGTAGGCAGGCAGGTGAACTGTCCAAAATCTCCTGACAGTGTATTAGGCTGTTGCACTTGACTGTTCATCTCTCTGTTGAACTCCAGTGGTGAATGTTCATCCCTCTATTGAACTCTGATGCTGAATGTTTGTCCCTCCTTTGAACTCTAATGTTTTTCTTACTCGATTAAACTGCCTCAATATCTTAGTTCTAAAAACACTTGAAACACAGTTTTTGCCTTTCCATTAAGAGATAATTCCCCAGGACAGAGAAATGACCATGAGGAGTTGGGTGCTTCTTTTCTCTCCTGCAGACTGGAGCATTGAACCTGTGCCCTCTTGTGGCGTATCATCTTATTTCTGTGCTTCCTACACACATACTCACACATTCACACACATTTATTTATAAAGTCCCATCTTGTTATCTTCTAGGTTTATGCCACACTTTTCTTTCTCTTTGTTCTCAGTTTCAATTTATATTTCACTCTGTTGCAAAGCCCAATGTGATTTTATACTTCAAAGCACATTAAAATCAGTCTGGTAGGCCAATGTTTCCAAAGATATGCTATAAGAAAAAGAAATTAATTCGTTCACCCATCCAACACAGCTGAGTCCTAATTGTACTTGTGGCAGTGAGGGGGAGGTGGCGGAAACTCCGTCTGTCCTCTGAAGAGTCCCGTTGTTGGCCAGCATGGGATTGGTTCACATTCATGAAGAGCTGTGGTGCAGCTACAGCTCAACCATGGAAGGGCCATGGTGTTTCCATGGCACCGGCTGGGCACTGGGCACTGGGGCCGGTCAGTGAAGGGGGCGGCCACATGGACGTGTTAATCGTGCTCTAGACAGAGGAAGCAGTCTGGGAAAAGATACGCTGGAAAGAATGGAGCATAAACAGAATACGGAAAACCCTGCTGAACTGGACCACCAGGGTTCAGGGGCGGCAGCAGCAGAAAGTATGTCTGAGAAGGTTGGAACTACCTGAATTCTGAAGGAAACTGGACGCCTGCTTAAGATATGGCCATTTATCAGCCACAGAGAGCTGGGGGAGGTTTGTGAGCAGGAAACTGCAGTAATTGTCAATGACCCAAAGTTAAATATTCTATTTTCAGAAGTGTTTATTGTCAAATAAAGAATGTGCATTGCATGAAGGGGACTCCAAATTCAGGGTTCCTTCTAGGGACCCAATAGGTTGATTCTAATAAACACTTCTATTTATATAAGGGATAAGGTGATGTTCTGCTCTCTAGAGAAAAGGAACTTTAAATAGAAGCTCTGCCTTTTTAATTCAAAACATGGTGTGTTGGTGTAATATGGTAGGACCCATTTCTTTGCACCTTATATATTGTCTCACTGCCATTCCTTAGTTAGATCATGAGCTACTTTAGAGCAGAAACATCAGATGTTGTAGCCCCAGCAACGGCCCTGTGCAGGGCATGAGCTCACCACGTCCTGGGCAGCTATACCACCACTCTGCCCCCCAAAGCTGCTTTGGCTCTCCCTCCCAACCAAATCAGAGATCTCTCTGAGCAACTCACTTAGGTTTAAATTAAGGAAAAGGACACTGCAAAACATGCCACCTATCAGATTTAAAAGAGTATGATGAAAGGGGTGAATTGGTAATATACCATTTGTGTGCAGAATCCAGACAGAATCACACTGTGTGTGCAGTGTGCGTTTGTGACTTTGTACTCCACAACTGTAATATACCATTTGTGTGCAGAATCCAGACAGAATCACACTGTGTGTGTGCAGTGTGCGTTTGTGACTTTGTACTCCACAACTCATGGCCGGACAGTGGAGTTTAGTTTAGATTGCGTTATTTTTTGTGCTTGTGTTTTCTAATGTTTTTTTCTCCAGTTGGGCAAACAGTATAGTCCTATTCAGAAAAGTGAGTGATACAGAAGAAAAAACTCTCTGGATTGTCTTGAAAGCTCCTGGGGATTTGAATGAATAACAAATCTTTGACTAGAAAGAGACAAGCCCCAACAAGAGAGGAAGAAAGTTATTTTTATTTTATCTTATTTTATTTTCCCATGAATGAAGGTGAATCCACAGGGCAGAGAGGGCTCTCAGTATTCTGTGTGGGAAGCAATGAGATGGAGTGAATATATTCTTTATATGGTTTTCAGTGGTAAGAGCTAGGAAAGAAAACAGATTGTCACAAATATAAATTATTCATTGAAGACATAGAGTGAAAGAAAGAGAATTTCAGAGTCATTGTTTCTAGTCTCCCTCTGTGGAGGAAAGGTAATTCTCGGTATTGAACAGATTCTCCCCTGAGGAGATAATTGAGTCATCAGGGATAGATGGGGAACTAATGAAAATTCAGACTCAAGGAAGTTTATTAAAAGTGCTTTAAAACTATGAAATGTTCCATTTAGGGATGGAGGTAGCTAACTTGCCACTCGCTTAATTACAAAAATCATGCCAGATGAACTTGGAAGTGGAGGGTAGGGTAGCTGTAGGCAAGCCAAGGCATTGCCAAGTGAGAGTAAAGATATGGAATATGTAATTAAATTGCAGGAGGGTGGCAGCTGCTGCCAGGCTTCAACTTGTTACAAGGTAAACAAAAGAATAACGCAATAATAAATACAAAAAATAAAAATGTGAAGTTGCTTTTTTGTCCTCAGCAAATGGAGTGTCATCTGAAGCAGTATCAGGTTTTTATTCACTTTTTGATGTTTCTTGGTTATATAACTATTTCTTTATTTGGGTTTATAAAGAATTGAGCAGCAGGGTGGTTGGAATGGAACACATTGCAATGTAATTGTTGAAAAATAGAAACAGTTTACAAAGTAAAAGACAATTTAACTGGTAAGAGGGGAAAACATCTTTCTATACTAATGTTATAAGAGACGAAATTTGATGACTTTCGCTGTTCAGTGACAGAGTTCGCAGCAGAAGGGGCAGGCTGTCCTGAACACTCTCCCTGAGGGTCCAGTAATGTTAGGCTCTCTTAACTGGGTCTCCGAGGGACCGGGAGGGTATACATTCAAATTAAAATATAAACAATATTGGAGGTGTGCCATTGGGTTAAAGGAGAGTATAGAAAAGAAGGATTTTTAAAAATGTTTTTTCCAGAAGAGGTGAAAATGCTTACATATATTTATTTATTTTTTTTTCTTTTTTTTTTTTATTAAATCATAACTGTATACAATGATATGATTATGGGGCATCATACACTCACTTCATAAACCATTGGACACATTTTTATCACAGTGGTTAACATAGCCTTTCCGGCGTTATCTCAGTTACTGTGCCAAAACATTTACATTCTACATTTACCAAGTTTCGCAAATACCCCTGTAATATGCACCACAGGTGTGATCCCACCGATTCCCCTCCCTCTGAAGAAATTGGTCTGGGTGAGTATTTCATGAGGAGAACCCCCCGGGCAATTGAAGCAGCTTCAAAAATACACTACTGGGACTTGATCAAACTAAAAAGCTTCTGCACAGCTAAGAACACAGTAAGCAGAGCAAGCAGACAGCCCTCAGAATGGGAGAAGATATTTGCAGGGTATAACTCTGACAAAGGTTTAATAACCAGAATCCATAGAGAACTCAAACGCATCAGCAAGAAAAAAACAAGGGATCCCATCGCAGGCTGGGCAAGGGATTTGAAGAGAAACTTCTCTGAAGAAGACAGGCACACGGCCTTCAGACATATGAAAAAATGCTCATCATCCTTAATCATCAGAGAAATGCAAATCAAAACTACTTTGAGATATCATCTAACTCCAATGAGACTAGCCTATATCACAAAATCTCAAGACCAGAGATGTTGGCGTGGATGCGGAGAAAAGGGAACACTTCTGCACTGCTGGTGGGAATGCAAATTAATACATTCCTTTTGGAAAGATATATGGAGAACACTCAGAGATCTAAAAATAGATCTGCCATTCAATCCTGTAATTCCTCTGCTGGGCATATACCCAGAAGACCAAAAATCACAACATAACAAAGATATTTGTACCAGAATGTTTATTGCAGCCCAATTCATAATAGCTAAGTCATGGAAAAAGCCCAAGTGCCCATCGATCCACGAATGGATTAATAAATTGTGGTATATGTATACCATGGAATACTATGCAGCCTTAAAGAAAGATGGAGACTTTACCTCTTTCATGTTTACATGGATGGAGCTGGAACATATTCTTCTTAGTAAAGTATCCCAAGAATGGAAGAAAAAATACCCAATGTATACATATATTTAAAACACAGTTTTTCAGTAGTAATGGCAGCATGATATAATATATAGCGGCTTGGATTTAGAATCAGACAGACTTTGGTTCAAATCCTGATTCTGCTACTTATCAATTGCAGAATTAAAATAAGTTAATCTCTTGCAATCTGTTTCTATAATTTGCAAAAGGAAACACTAAGAACACATTTGCAAATAAAAATAGCCTCCCAAAAGCAAAATAGCCCATGTCCAGAACCATTCAGAGTTCATTCAATAAATAGCTCAAAAGCCACTAACTAAATATTTATGCACAGTGTCATTCCTTTTGGAAACTTAGTTCTCCTTTTTTGCTCTCCCTCATGGATCATAGTTAGAAAAATAAATTCGTCCATATGCACACAAAAAAGAATAGCTCAGTTTTTTCCTAATCAATTTGATTATTGCTTTGAATTCAGTTTCAGTTTTCTATTGGGTTTAGTCCTTTTTTTTTGCAGTTTTTGGCCGGGGCTGGGTTTGAACCCACCACCTCTGGCATATGGGGCCAGCGTCCTACTCCTTTGAGCCACAGGCACCACCCCCTGGGTTTGCAGGTTGGTTGGTTGGTCACTTGCTTTTAATGATTCTCCAATTTATCCTGTGGTAATAGGTTTCTTAGATTTTCTTCCTTTTTAGATAACTCTTGTAATTTAAACTTTTTCCAGGGAAATTGTCCATTTGCTTATGTTTTCACCTTTTTTGGCATATGTTTGATTAAACTAGTTATATAACATCTTCAGTTGCTGTGTTTATTTCCCTATTTTCATTCCTCGTAATTTACAACTTTTGCTCTTGCTTAGGCTCCTCTACAGGTTTCCTTCGAAGAAGCACTAACTGCACTGCAGCCAACCTTCCTGGGCATTTGTCTCTTTTTATTTTATTCTTAATTCCAGATAAATGTGAGGGTATAAACAACTAGGTTACAATGTTTGCATTTGTTCGGTAGGGTCCCCCCGTTGTATCTGTGTCCCACGCCCAAGAGGTGTGCCATCTACCCTGATGCTGTGCCTGGTACGTGGGAGCCCTCCCGTCCCTGGGCGTTTCTTCAGCTAATGGTCCCGCCTGGCTTCTGTAGC
This sequence comes from Nycticebus coucang, assembly GCF_027406575.1. Lineage (NCBI taxonomy): Eukaryota > Metazoa > Chordata > Mammalia > Primates > Lorisidae > Nycticebus > Nycticebus coucang. The sequence continues at coordinate 35,533,783 of NC_069802.1, read as the reverse complement.
CTGCTTGTCCCTTGGCCACCTGCTCGGCTGTCAGAAGTGCTAAAGAATCATATTCTCTTTTGAGAGGAGGGTTAAACTAATGCTGAAGAGTAGCTGGTGGATAATACCTGAGATTCTTTGCCCCTTTCTGGGGAAAGGGAGGAAACTCAACGCTCTTCTTTAAAATTGTCGGAGTTGCTCAAGTTCTTCTTGCCCAATTCACTGTCCTCCTGCCCTTCATTCAGCTCCCTCTCCACGCTTCCGCTGCGTTCCTCTACTTCTCTCAGAATCTCATTTCATCTGACTTTTCTCTCAGGATTTATCCGATTCTTTACTGTTGGTAAAGTCCAGGGAGGGTCGTTTGGTGGCACGCAGCAGCATCCACTACAGTCGTCCCTGATGGTTACGTCTTCCAGTCCACTCGTTCACTTTCAATTCCATAATATGATTTCAAATTCCGAAACCATTTGCTGTTTATGTTTCGAAGTCTATCTAAATCAGTGGTTCTCAATCTTCCTAATGCCACAACCTTTAAAACAGTTCCTGTGGGTTGAGAACCGCTGACCTCAATGGAACACTGCATTTCATATCCCATGCACGTTACTTATTATTTAGCATTGTGTTCTTGAGATTTCATCAGTGTTATTATGTGGAATGTAGGTTATCTTTACTTTCATAGAGGAGTCCATGGAATGCAAAATTTGTCCATAATTTTCTTAATGGGCAGGTAAGTTGCTTCCACTTTATTTATTATTTTTGTGCCATTATACACTGTCTTGCTAGGAATATCTTATAAATGTTTTGCAAAGTATTTCATGACAGTTTTATTATATGTAGGTCTAAATGTCTACCTGGCATATCATATCAGGAAGAGAAGGCTGGATCATGCTGGAATAATAGGGATAAAAATATGAGAATGTTCTGTTCTCCTTTGGTTCTAAAGTCATATCCTATCTACCCCAGGTTGTTGTGCGGCTCCTCCCATCTCCTTTACTAGTGGGCCCAACAGATGCAGCTGCCCGTATATCACATGTTACCAACCCCATCGCAGAAGGAAACACGACAGTTAATGTGCTAGCACTTCAGTCTTCCACTTGGAACTGACAGATCCCCATTCTGTCAATATTCCATTGGCCAAACTTAATCACTGAATTCAGTAAACTCACACTGTGCGCTCCAAGAGTGACATCCAAATAGCAGGAGTGACATTTTTCCTTTGGGAGCATTCTGATTTGCATTTTGTGCATTAGTAGAGTGCGATAGAATGTTTTAATTTTCATAATATGTGTGTTTTGTTTTTCCCCTCATTTTCTCTTTTCTGTTGTTATTTCAATATTATCAGTTTATACAAACTGTCAATTTTTGCTCACAACTGACAATTTTGTGTTAGTCAATTTTTTCCTTAAAGAGTATGCTTAATATTTTTTTAAAAATGTTATAATATTCTCAAATACTCTAGAATTTTTTAATTTAGTGTGATTTAATTCATCAATAATTCCCACTGCCTGTTGTGCCTGAGCACACACGTGTGTTTTTAAAAGTGTTGTTTTTCTCAAAAATAGCTAGTCAGTGTGATGTGTTGATTACACATTCTGAAGGGTCACCCCACTGCAAAACAACTCATTCCAATGAAATTTAAAATATTGTAAAATGAACCACACACCAACAAAAGAAAATAATAGAAGAACAAACATAAAAATGAGTTGCAATCAGAATGAGAAAGATGAAGGATTTCCCCTGATGGCAAATGACAATTGTAGCATTTCATCTAAACATATAATCCCTGGGCCATCTGCAAGGTTGCCCTGCTGAACCTGAGGCTCCTATTTTAAACTGGGAAACTCAAGGGCAAATTACATGGTCCCAGGTTGGTTGAGCCTCTGGTGAAAAGCATTCCAAATATCGGCTGACAAGATTCCCCACAGACTAAAATCAAGCACATTGGAGTTTGCAGTCAGATATCATCAAAGTGTATCAAGGAATCAGCTTTCCATCCATGCGCAAGAAACAGCAAAAAGAAGAAGTATCAGATTTAATTTTCTTGAGACTTCAGTTATTGAAATTGTCAGGTTTAAAATAGAGAATGACCATGCATGAAATATCAAGTAAACAAACCATGGGATCACAAGAGAATGTTTTAAAAATAACCAGTCATGAATTCCTTTTTTGAGTGAGAGGAAGTTGACAGCAGATTATGGCTGCGCCTGCCTGGAATTGGTAAAACACAGAAAGAAAACCAGAGAAGTCCAAAAAGTGTTTCTTTCTAGTAAAATACAGGGAGTGTTTGTTGGAAGGCAGCAGGAATCTTCTGAGAGAAGCTAAGTGGGGAGACCGACATTCAAGAGAGAGGGGTTATCTTGAATATGTGATTGGACTTGTGCAGACATTCTTAGAAAACGGGTAGAAAATACGGGCTTTGCACCCACCGATGTTTGTGGGCAGCTGGGTGACAGAAACACCAGCAGAGCTTTTAATAGGGACTTATGAGCACTAAAAGACATGACTGATTTCCTGAAATAAAATGAGGTAATTCTAGAGCTCTGCAATCTTGTGCTGAGCCTCTCCTAGGTTAGAGCAAAGCAGGCACACCAGACACACAGCAAATCTTGACTCAGCCAAGTCCCCAGTTGAGGTGAAGTGATGCATCCCCAGTGTATCTCTCTAGGTTGAACTTTTTTTTTTTTTTAATTTCATCATCATCTGATGCTTACTTACACAGGAAGGAATTAGTTGATGTAAATCATTTACAGAATGTAATTCAGTAGTCCAGTCAAGTAGTCTTGGCATTCAGTAAAAGAATGGGAAAATTGAGGATAGTTTGTGTTTTTGTTAAGCATGGCTGCTGTTCCAGTTTCTTTTTTGTTCGTGGTTTTTGTGCAGATTCATGAGATTACACCAAGTATAAGTCATCCAGAAAATGTAACATACTGGGTTTATGATCATTAACTAAGCCATGTGGTCTACGGGCATTAGATCCTTCCATCTTCACTAAATCCCCAGAAAAAGAGATTTCCCTCTAATCCCTCCCCTCATTTTAAAGTGGTGAGAGTGAAAGTTGGGGAGAAAGTATAACTTTCCATGGATTTGGCAAAAGATTAGAAATAGATATTTTTTTAATCCAAAGCTGCCACTGAAATGCTTCTCAGGCCAGACAGTGGCTTACTCCTATAAGCTCAGCATTTTGGGAGGCGACAGTGGGTGGAGACCTGCCTGAGCAACCATCTGTATAAGAAAAGAAAAATAAACTTAAAAACATCGGCTTTGGGGCCGTGCCTGTGGCTCAGTGAGTAGGGCACCGGCCCCATCTGCCGAGGGTGGCGGGTTCAAACCCAGCCCTGGCCAAACTGCAACCAAAAAATAGCCGGGCGTTGTGGCAGGTGCCTGTAGTCCCAGCTACTCCGGAGGCTGAGGCAAGAGAATCGCTTAAGCCCAGGAGTTGGAGGTTGCTGTGAGCCGTGTGACACCACGGCACTCTACCCGAGGGCGGTACAGTGAGACTCTGTCTCTACAAAAAAAAAAAAAAAACATTGGCTTGGGATGAGGGCACCCACCTGTAGTCCCCGCTACTCCAGCCTCGGAGACAAAGTGAGACCCTGTCTTAAAAAATAATAAAATAAAATAAAATACTTATATAATTAAAATGTATATGTTGCCACAGCATTTATCTTTCTTTCCCACATATTACTCAATAAATTTTTAAGAAATACATTTTTAATTTTTTATATGGGTCAAACACAATGATTGTATCTTTGTGAGTTTTATTTTTTTGGCTTTGGTTTTATTCATTATAATGTAACTTATTGGGTGGTCAAATTTTTGGAGGAGAGAACTTGGGATTTATGCTGCATTGCCATGCACTACTTAAAAATCATTGAATGCATTCCTTCTCATTATTTAGACACACAATGAGAGAAATAACTAACCTGAGGAAGTGACATTCCACCAACTCTCAAGGTCACTGTGAGGCATTCATTAATTTAGTACAGCAGCAAGAATGATGCACATCTCAGAGAGTCTATGCTCAGAACAGGGTGAAATCTCTTCCTGAGAAACCATGTGATGTTGTGAGGCCAAGTTGTAGTCCAAGTATGGAGCCATGCTGTAATGCAAACAGTTCCAAGGAACGGTCTGGTGAATTGTTTGAATATGACTGATGTTTGCTTTAGATAGGGTTGGACACAAATGAACAGATCAAAATGGGATAATTGCAGTCACACACACACACATTTAAAAGAAAAGCATATTGAAATCAATTATTTTTCTTTATGTGGCACATAGCCTAATAATCTGGGGCCAAATTTCTCACCTGAGTGTTTTGTTAACTGATACTAAGCTTTTATGCTGAAGTATGGTGACAACAAAGCAGGCTCTAAGTAACATTTATACAATCATCTCTGTTAGAAAGGGTACTGATACCATGGCAGCCAAGAGAACGGCGCAGGAACAGGGTTCAGAGATGGAAAAGATTCATCTACTCACCCTCTTAAGAGATTTGTGATATGAAAGGAAGCTTCAACAAAGTCTGTCGTCATGAGGAATTTCCAGGTTATTAGAGACATGGCAAAGCACAATTTGAGGATGACAGAATGAAAGAAGAGTGATCGAAGGCATCCCTGCCCAGAGGGATGGGTCTCAGGTGGCCAGAGCCCAAAGGCATCCCTGCCCAGGTGGATGGGTCTCAGGTGGCCAGAGCCCAAAGGCATCCCTGCCCAGAGGGATGGGTCTCAGGTGGCCAGAGCTCAAAGGCATCCCTGCCCAGAGGGATGGGTCTCAGGTGGCCAGAGCCCAAAGGCATCCCTGCCCAGAGGGATGGGTCTCAGGTGGCCAGAGCCCAAAGGCATCCCTGCCCAGAGGGATGGGTCTCAGGTGGCCAGAGCCCAAAGGCATCCCTGCCCAGAGGGATGGGTCTCAGGTGGCCAGAGCCCAAAGGCATCCCTGCCCAGGTGGATGGGTCTCAGGTGGCCAGAGCCCAAAGGCATCCCTGCCCAGAGGGATGGGTCTCAGGTGGCCAGAGCTCAAAGGCATCCCTGCCCAGAGGGATGGGTCTCAGGTGGCCAGAGCCCAAAGGCATCCCTGCCCAGAGGGATGGGTCTCAGGTGGCCAGAGCTCAAAGGCATCCCTGCCCAGAGGGATGGGTCTCAGGTGGCCAGAGCCCAAAGGCATCCCTGCCCAGGTGGATGGGTCTCAGGTGGCCAGAGCCCAAAGGCATCCCTGCCCAGAGGGATGGGTCTCAGGTGACCAGAGCCCAAAGGCATCCCTGTCCAGGTGGATGGGTCTCAGGTGGCCAGAGCTCAAAGGCATCCCTGCCCAGAGGGATGGGTCTCAGGTGGCCAGAGCCCAAAGGCATCCCTGCCCAGAGGGATGGGTCTCAGGTGGCTAGAGCCCATCCTGTGCCCTCTCGGAGAGTGTCAAGCTGCCTAGCCCATTATGTTGTAAGGAATCCTGGTCAGGGGGGCAGGTGGCAGGTGTGGTTTTGTTTTGTTGCTGTTCTTGTTATTTCTAAAAATAAGAGATGGAGTGGCATCCCACAAACTCCTCTTGTTTATATTTCTGGGAATTGTTTATATTTTATTTCATTCATACCTTGCAAGACATCATGTTACTGACTGAAAATTTTGAAAAAGGACCAAGATTAGCTGGAAGGGAGGCCAAGAATGGCAAGAGGCAGGTGACCAGGTTTGAGCACTGGCTCCCCCTGCTGGAGACTTTGGGGAGAGAGATTTGAGAGAAGAAGGGAGGGAGACAGGAGGCTGGTGGGATAGGGACATGGGGGACAGGGAGAAAGGGAGGGACAGGAGGCTGGTGGGATAGGGACATGGGGGACAGGGAGAGGGGGAGGAGACAGGAGGCTGGTGGGATAGGGACATGGGGGACAGGGAGAGAGGGAGGGACAGGAGGCTGGTGGGATAGGGACATGGGGGACAGGGAGAGGGAGAGGAGACAGGAGGCTGGTGGGATAGGGACATGGGGGACAGGGAGAGAGGGAGGGACAGGAGGCTGGTGGGATAGAGACATGGGGGACAGGGAGAGAGGGAGGGACAGGAGGGTGGTGGGATAGGGACGTGAGGGACAGGGAGAGGGGGAGGGACAGGAGGCTGGTGGGATAGGGACATGGGGGCCAGGGAGAGAGGGAGGAGACAGGAGGCTGGTGGGATAGGGACGTGGGGGACAGGGAGAGGGGTAGGGACAGGAGGCTGGTGGGATAGGGACGTGGGGGACAGGGAGAGAGGGAGGAGACAGGAGGGTGGTGGGATAGGGACGTGGGGGACAGGGAGAGGGGGAGGAGACAGGAGGCTGGTGGGATAGGGACGTGGGGGACAGGGAGAGTGGGAGGAGACAGGAGGGTGGTGGGACAGGGACATGGGGGACAGGGAGAGAGGGAGGAGACAGGAGGGTGGTGGGATAGGGACGTGGGGGACAGGGAGGGGGGAGGGACAGGAGGGTGGTGGGATAGGGACATGGAGGACAGGGAGAGGGGGAGGAGACAGGAGGGTGGTGGGATAGGGACGTGGGGGACAGGGAGAGGGAGAGGAGACAGGAGGCTGGTGGGATAGGGACGTGGGGGACAGGGAGAGGGGGAGGAGACAGGAGGCTGGTGGATAGGGACGTGGGGGACAGGGAGAGGGGGAGGAGACAGGAGGCTGGTGGGATAGGGACGTGGGGGACAGGGAGAGGGGGAGGAGACAGGAGGGTGGTGGGATAGGGACGTGGGGGACAGGGAGAGGGGGAGGAGACAGGAGGCTGGTGGATAGGGACGTGGGGGACAGGGAGAGGGGGAGGAGACAGGAGGGTGGTGGGATAGGGACGTGGGGGACAGGGAGAGGGGGAGGAGACAGGAGGCTGGTGGATAGGGACGTGGGGGACAGGGAGAGGGGGAGGGACAGGAGGGTGGTGGGATAGGGACATGGGGGACAGGGAGAGGGGGAGGGACAGGAGGGTGGTGGGATAGGGACATGGGGGAAAGGGAGAGGGGGAGGGACAGGAGGGTGGTGGGATAGGGACATGGGGGAAAGGGAGGGGGGAGGGACAGGAGGCTGGTGGGATAGGGACATGGGGGACAGGGAGAGGGGGAGGGACAGGAGGGTGGTGGGATAGGGACATGGGGGACAGGGAGAGGGGGAGGGACAGGAGGGTGGTGGGATAGGGACATGGGGGAAAGGGAGGGGGGAGGGACAGGAGGCTGGTGGGATAGGGACATGGGGGACAGGGAGAGGGGGAGGGACAGGAGGCTGGTGGGATAGGGACATGGGGGACAGGGAGAGGGGGAGGGACAGGAGGCTGGTGGGATAGGGACATGGGGGACAGGGAGAGGGGGAGGGACAGGAGGCTGGTGGGATAGGGACCTGGGGGACAGGGAGAGGGGGAGGAGACAGGAGGCTGGTGGGATAGGGACCTGGGGGACAGGGAGAGGGGGAGGAGACAGGAGGCTGGTGGGATAGGGACATGGGGGACAGGGAGAGGGGGAGGGACAGGAGGGTGGTGGGATAGGGACATGGGGGAAAGGGAGAGGGGGAGGGACAGGAGGGTGGTGGGATAGGGACATGGGGGAAAGGGAGGGGGGAGGGACAGGAGGCTGGTGGGATAGGGACATGGGGGACAGGGAGAGGGGGAGGGACAGGAGGGTGGTGGGATAGGGACATGGGGGACAGGGAGAGGGGGAGGGACAGGAGGCTGGTGGGATAGGGACATGGGGGAAAGGGAGGGGGGAGGGACAGGAGGCTGGTGGGATAGGGACATGGGGGACAGGGAGAGGGGGAGGGACAGGAGGCTGGTGGGATAGGGACATGGGGGAAAGGGAGAGGGGGAGGGACAGGAGGGTGGTGGGATAGGGACGTGGGGGACAGGGAGAGGGGGAGGGACAGGAGGCTGGTGGGATAGGGACATGGGGGCCAGGGAGAGGGGGAGGAGACAGGAGGCTGGTGGGATAGGGACGTGGGGGACAGGGAGAGGGGGAGGCACAGGAGGGTGGTGGATAGGGACATGGGGGACAGGGAGAGGGGGAGGGACAGGAGGCTGGTGGGATAGGGACGTGGGGGACAGGGAGAGGGGGAGGGACAGGAGGCTGGTGGGATAGGGACGTGGGGGACAGGGAGAGGGGGAGGAGACAGGAGGGTGGTGGGATAGGGACGTGGGGGACAGGGAGAGGGGGAGGGACAGGAGGCTGGTGGGATAGGGACATGGGGGACAGGGAGAGGGAGAGGAGACAGGAGGGTGGTGGGATAGGGACATGGGGGACAGGGAGAGGGGGAGGGACAGGAGGCTGGTGGGATAGGGACCTAGGGGACAGGGAGAAGGGGAGGGAGGAAGCCAGAGGCAGAGACAGTGACCACAGGAGACGTAAAGACAACGTCATAAAGAGAAGGTTAAAATGCAACTCGATTCAATGTTCCAGATCGAAACCAGGACAGAAGTGCATTTGTTATAGTTTAGTCACTGAGAAAGCTGATGTAAATGATGTAATTTAAAAAGCTGGTGCTAAAAGAGAGAATGAATCAGCAGATGTGAAACTTTGGAACATCAGGCAACTTCTGGCAAAAAGTAATGCTGTTTAGTGGTTTAGTAGTGAAGAGATGGCTTTGAAATCAAAATGCCTGTGCTCACTCCCTGGCCTCACCTGTTCCCAAATCTCTGAAGTGTAAAACAAGAGTAGTGATAGTAACTACTTCACTGTGTTGTTGGATGGTGGTATTTTTAATCCATATAAAATTTTAAATATTGTATTCTTTTCTAGAAGGTAGTCAACATTAAATAAATAGTAAGAATACTATTTGCCTTGGATTCTTCAAAGCTTAAATTTTTCATGAATAGCAATAGAGAGTTTGCCGTGCTTAATTTGAAGGGGAGTTCAGACACTCTAATGATAAGATGGCTTTGCAAGAAAGTTTTGGTTTTAGAGAACCATTTATTGGGGTATAAGTAGACTTGTTTATTCAGCTAATCCTCTTCTGCATTAGTAAGTGGTAAAATAGGATCTGGAACCCAGGTTTCTATCTCCTGCATTGAATATGTGAATTTTCACCTTAGTACAGAAAGGCACCCCCACCTTCAAAGTCTAAATTTGAATCGTATGAAATCAGTCCAGCAGTGTTTCCACAGTATTAGCACTACTGGGAAAACTGCATGTGTTGTATGGAAACCTCTATTTCTGAAGAGTGTAGAAGAAAGCTTATGAAAACATCTAAGTTGCTCTGCAAGTTATCCTGGCTGCATGTCGCAGCAGTGGAGAGCCATTGTGGGGCTCAGTTGTGAGTCACTAACATGAAGTAGGTGTGCGGCCCGTGGCAGATGTTGTGCTGGTCACTTCATCCTTCCTGGCTCAACTATTGTCACACCCCCATAGAGAATATTATTCTCAAGTGAGGAAGTCACAATTATGTAAGCAGCTGACCACAGATCACGTCTTTCCAGGACACAGATTGAGGTACATGTCTGTCTGGATCCACTCTGCCACTAGAGATACTATTACCGTTTCCAGCAGCGCTAACTTTGGGGGCCTCTTGTATCTTTATCTTTTTCAGTTCTGTTACCTTCCTCCTTAGAAACATAGAACTCAACATTTAATTTCTTCTTCCCTAGTTGTCTTTTCCACAAACGAGAAACAAAAAATAGTACCTCCCTCAGTGGCTTAAGAATTAAATAGATTTAATATGCAGAACGTAATCTGAATGAAGCGAAGCACTCAGCAACCACTCGCTATGCCTTTTTCCATCCCTTTTTGCTCTGAAACCAATTTGCCATCCTGAGACATTTGCAAGAACAGAATAGAAACTTGTTTTGTGATCTATTTGTGAACAAGATGCTGACAGCCTCCATCACTTCATTGTGTATCTCTTACAAAGAAGGAATTCTTCACCATAATCTGATATGATCTAAACATCAGGAAATTAGCATGGACGCATTGCTGGTATCTAATCCTCAGACGCTATTCAAGTTTCACCAGTGGTCCTAATAATATCCTTTAGAACAAAAGGATGCTGTCCAGTGTTTCCACTGCAGTTTCTTGTCATTTCCCTTTAGCTCCCTTCAATGTGAAAAAAATGTTCAACTTTCCTTGATTTTCCTGACCTCAACACCTCTGAGGCTACAGGGCAGAATTATTAGGTCTTTATTTTTGGTCTTTGTTTGTTTAGAGGACCTTGTCTGATGTCCCCTCGGGATAAGATTCAGCGTGTGTATCCTTACAGGGGTAGCACAGATGCAGTGCTGTGCCCTGCTCCTCGCCACCTGTCGGATGACACAGTTTCCACCTGTCCCCTTACACGCGATGCTGACTTTGATCATGTCACTAGTGTGATCTCTGCCCAGCTTCCCTGCTGGAAACTGACATTTTTAATTCCCCTTAAACTGATATGTATTTTGGAGAGAGGTCCTTGGAGGTGATATAAATACTGCATCCTTAACTTATTCATCTATTTATTTTTTCTTTTCTTTTTTTCTTTTTATATTGTTGGGGATTCATTGAGGGTACAATAAGCCAGGTTACACTGATTGCATTTGTTAGGTAAAGTCCCTCTTGCAATCCTGTCATGCCCCCAAAGGTGTGCCACACACCGAGACTCCACCCCCTCCCTCCTTCCCTCTCTCTGCTCTTCCTTTCCCCACCTCTCCCTCCTTCATCTGTTTATTAAAGTATGGACTAATGGACCGTTTCTACTTTATTCAAAATATTAATGACTATGATTAAGGGATGATATTCAGAAGTTCCCATGTTGAGTTGTCGTAAATCTCTTCAAGTCTTATTCTGTGTTCTTTGGACATGGGTCTTAATCATTCTTGGAGTGAATTCTTTTTTTTTTTTTTGGCACTACTAGGTATTCTGACTCATCCTGGACTTTCCTTGTGTCAGGCTTGGAATCAGTCATTTCTTTAAAAATGTGTGGTTTCTTTCAGAGGATAATTGTATCTGGAGACCGAGCTCTGGATGCCCAGAGTGCTGGGAGGCACTGCTGGTCTCGGGGGCTCTCGGGGGCAGAGTGAGGAGGCAGGCAGATGCTTCCAAACACATCAGCATCTGTATTTATTTGTGCATTTATCTATTTATCTATCTATTTTCACACCAACACCTGCAATTTTATTCTAACATCTTAGAGTTGATCCCACTGTTAATTCTCTATGTGCAACTCCCTTCCTTAATGGTGAGAAGCCTGAAACTTACTTCCCTCAATATACTCACTTTTTTTTTTTTTTTTTTTTTTTTGAGACAGAGTCTCACTTCATTGCCCTAGGTAGAATACTGGTGTCACAGCTCACAGCAACCTCAAACTCTTGGGCTTAAGCGATTCTCTTGCCTCAACCTCCCAAGTAGCTGGGACTACAGGCTTGGTTGTAGTTGTCATTGTTGTTTGGCAGGCCCAGGCTGGGTTCAAACCCACCAGCTCTGGTGTATGTGGCCGGTGCCCAACTCACTGAGCTATGTATGGGTGCTGAGCCAATGCACTCAATTATTTAATCAAATGCTTTGTATATAAACAATCTTCTAACACTCTTGCCATCTATCCCCAACCCACGTGACGTCTCATATCTTGGACACTACACGCAGGACATCTCTTCCTAGGATGAGCTCCTCACTCCCACTCTGCTGAGCCACAGCACCCCCAAACAACTGCCCTGCCAATGGGCAAACACACTTTTCACAACAGTGGGGTTTTGATATCTCATTCTAGTTACCAGGCCATGGTCCTGACGGCAACCCCACCTCACAAGGGACCCCTCTTAGACTGGAGCCCCTGCTACCGCCTGCTAATATTTCTCCACCTCACACCCAGTGAGCCCATCATGCTTGGTCTCTGATATCCACAGTTCTGACAGAGATCCCTGGCCATAACATCCTCTCTTTACACCCCCATACCCACAGGTGCCTACTTTGGACACGTGTCATTGGTTTTGACCTGAAGGAGAAAGAGGAACAGGTTGAGAAAGGAAGGGATGTTAGGAAAAAATGTATTACCTTTCGATTTTGGCTTTGTTCATCTTGGCTCTCTGATACCAAGTAGCATGTGCCTCTTCATTCCTCCCCCTGAATTTGGAACCACAGTTAAAAAGACTTGAATTTCTGGATCATATAGTAGTCATATTTTCAATTTTGGAGGAATCTCCACTCTGTTTTTCTGTACTGGCTGTAGAATTTAGCACCTAGTAACAGTGAACAGGAATCCATTGTCCCTACATTCTCACCAGCACTCGTTGCTTTTTGGTTCTTTTGAGGATAGTCACCCTAACCAGTGTGAGGTAATATTTCCTTGTGGTTTTAGTAATAATTTGCATTTCCCTGATGATTAGAAACTTTGAGCATGGTATCATATACATGTTGACCATTTGCATATCTTATTTGAAGAAATATCTGTTCAAGCCCTTGACTCACTTTTTAATCACATTATCAGGGCTTTTTCTGTTTGTGTGTGTTTTGCTATGAGTTGTAGGTGCTAGATATTTTAGAAATTTATCTCTTAGAAAATATAGGGTTTGCAAATATTTTGTTTCATTCTTGAGTTGGCCTTTTCATTCTGTTGATTGTTTTCCTTAACATGCAGGAGCGTTTTAGTTTGATGTAGTCCTACAGGTCTATTTTTGCTTTTGTTGCCTGTGATTTTTGATGTCATGATAGCTACTAAATCGTTGTCAAGATCAATGTCATGAGATTTTCCCCTATGATTTCTTCTAGACGTTTTACAGTTTCAGGTCTTACATTTAAATCTTTAATCCATTTTGTATCGTCGTTTTGTGGATTTTGCTATATAAAGGTCTTATTCCTTTCTTTTGCATGTGAATATCCAGTTTTTCCAAAGCCATTTGTTAAAAAGGCTAGTATAATTCTCCCAGTAAAATCAGAATCTCAGTATTAACATTCCCATGTTCATCACAGTACTATTCCCAAATTCAAGATGGGAAAACAACCCCCAACCCCTGTGGGTGAATGAACAGGTTAAAAACAGGTGGAATATGGGTCCTGGTCTATCATTCAGCCTCAGAGAAAGAAGGAAGTCTTGCAATTTAGCAACATGGCTGGACTTTGAGGACATTCTGCTAAGTGACATAAGCTGTCACAGAAGAACAAATAGCACATAGTATGAAGGCCTGAAATATTCAAACTCACAAAAGCAAAGAATAGAAATAGCTCTTCCTCGGGGCGTTTGAAGGAGGAAATGGGAAGTTGCCAAACAATGGGCATGAAATTTGGGTTGTCCAAGATGAGTGAACTCCAGAAGTCTGCTGTGCAGCATTGTTCCTGCCGATGGCTATACTCATCACAGGCCGACAGGTCTGTCCGGAGGCAGAGCCCATTTTAAGTGTGCTCACTACAATTGACTACAATAAAGTGAAAAATTAAACAGTGATGCACTAGAAGGTGCATAAAACATGACTAGGGAGAGCTGTGTCTGAGAGAAGGCGCCACCACCATCTAATCACGGAATCTCAGGACAAGAGAGAAGGCACCACCACCATCTAATCACGGAATCTCAGGACAAGAGAGAAGGCGCCACCACCATCTAATCACGGAATCTCAGGACAAGAGAGAAGGCGCCACCACCATCTAATCACGGAATCTCAGGACAATGGGTGACTCTGACGGAAATTCTGCGAGTAGTAAGGTTGAAGTGTATACAAAATGGAGAAGACATTCAGGAAAGTGTATCTTTAATTGTTTTTATAATTTATTTCATCTAGGACTGTATCATTAAAATGGGAACATGTTGTCATAACAGACCCATGTCCTACAGCGTAATCAAATGATTAAACATAAACTTGAGGGTCAGAAGTGAGTTCAAATCTTGTTTTTGCCACATTGTTACCATCTATGTGATTAAAAAAACACTTTAAAAACCCTTTTTTTTTTCTGCATCTGGAACATATCGTTAGTAGACATTCCTAAATCATAGGGTAGGCGAAAAGGGAAAGGGCACCCATCACGTTATAAGCACGTACCACACAATAAGTATTAATGCTTACCTTATTACATTTTTAAGTAAAATTTTGTAACCTTTAATATTTTTCTAACAATTAGAAAACCTACTGAATCACTATTTCCAGTTTATAGTTCCCAGATTCAAAAATCCTTCAAAGTCATCCCTTCACATCTATCAGTTATTATGAACATTCATAAATCCACACAAAGTTACCTGTGTTTGAAGTTTTCTAATGTAAAGAAAAATAACAATAAAGGCTAAGAATAGACACAGGGATCAACTCAGACTGCATAAAAAGCTTGCGTTTGCATCCCATAAAGCAATCAGCTTTTCTCTAAGTTATTCTTCCCCCTACAGCCCTCTAACCTTGAAACAAAACAATCCATAAACATAGAAGTCAGAAGGTTAGATGCATGCCTACGAGATTCAAGGCTGCATTTTTCTCCAACCTTACAGAAAGGATATAGATTTCGCTAAAAAGATTGTGTGTTGACTTTTAAAGAATTCTGTAAGCTTTGGATTAGTAAATCAGTATGCTGTGTGAGAAGACAGAGAAGGGGAGAGAGAGGGACAGAGAGAGAGAGAGAGAACTTGAGTCCAAAGAGCTGATTTTTTTTTTTTTTAGAGACAGAGTCTCACTTTATGGCCCTTGGTAGAGTGCCATGGCATCACACAGCTCACAGCAACCTCCAACTCCTGGGCTTAAGCAATTCTCTTGCCTCAGCCTCCCGAATAGCTGGGACTACAGGCGCCCGCCACAACGCCCGGCTATTTTTTGGTTTCAGTTCAGCTGGGGTGGAGTTTGAACCCGCCACCCTCGGTATATGGGGCCGGCGCCTTACCGACTGAGCCACAGGCGCTGCCCAAGAGCTGATTTCTTAAATCCTAACCAAAAGCATAGCTTTCATTTCATTTCAAAATGAAAACATTCAAATGGAATTTGAAACTCTTAAGAGTTCATTTTTCAAGAGGTCCATTCTTTGCTTTCAGAAAAAATAAAACGGTTCTACATTTACTGATTCACCGTGTACTTTCAACAAAAACCAATTTATTGAAAATCTACTACATTCTTAGGACGCTGAGTAGATGGTGACAGTGTCGGTCAGAATAGATACTGGAGGGGAGCAGTTTTGGAGAACAGAGAAGGACGTGATGAACACATCAGCCATGGCAGCAGGGCTGACAATCACCACTGGTAAGTGTGACCGTGTGGACATGGCGCTGGCCTGGAAATTAGCCTGCTTGTCCCCCTCGAGCTCTCCCTGTCCTCTTTGTGGCTTGGTGCTTGCCGTTTCTCTCTCCCTGGTTGTTCAAGCAAAAATCCTGCCTCCTCTTTCACTAATCCCAAACCTTCTATCATTGAGTTCTACTCATAATGGCTCTTACATTTCTCTCTGGGGAATAAAATCCTTTCCCTCTCCATTTTCACTGCCTTTAACATGGCCTTTACTAACTCATAACATAATTACTGATTCCCGGGTTAAGGACCCCAGTTCCTCTCCTTTCCGTGTGTTCCCACCTTTGCCGTAGCCTCCTGGTGAGCGGAATGTGCTTCTTCCAGGAATCTTACTTTCATGGCTGGAATGGGGGAGGTACTATCCAGGTTAACTTTCTGGGAGGATGGAAACATTCATCTCTATGTGATCAGAGAAGTATCAGGATCCGTGACACTGTCATTGAACACTTGAAATATTTCCATAGCAGCTAAGAGATTGTATTTTTAACTTTTGAAAATTTTAATTAATTGAAATTTAAACTTAAGTAGCCAAGTTTGGTGAGTGAGTTCCATAATGGACAGTGTGTTACCCTATGAGGGCTCATGGTTTCTCCCCACTAGAGCATTCCATGAGGATTTTTACACGTAGGATTTCAGTCATATGTAGAATACACTCCTGCCTTGGTTCATGACAAAAAGCAGGTATTTGAGATGTCTGTGTTTGCTGACTTTCCTCTTTTAGGCAGTGGTAAAAGGTGAGTTTGTCCTCTTATCTTCCTGATTTGTGTTTTTTCTCTGAAATCACCAGGCTCTTACCTGCTTCTGTTAAACTTAATGTTTTTCCTTAGTCAGAGCCAACTTTAAATATTTGTCCACAAATATTTGGACCTTTTAAGAAAGCAGTGCATACACTTTTTGGAAAGATGGAGCAATCTCTGCAAAATGTCCCCCTCCCCCACCACCTCCTCTACCCTGGATGTTTGCCGTCCCCTTCTCTCCTCCCATCCCTGTCCCTGTGGCTCTCTGCCCCACCCTCTCCTCTACCCGTAGAGGCGTTCTCCAGTAGAATGAATGGGTCTGGCCTTCAGTACACACTGAAACAAAACAATTATAATTCAGGCCTTATAAATATTTATAATTATAATTACATATCAATGCTTTTAAAATTATTTTCAATTATAGATGTTGTTTTTGTTTTTCTTAAAATAAAAATTTAAAGTCAAACATCCGGGCATGTTTTCTGGCTCTGTGTTCTGTGTATCCATTGGGCCAATATTTAATGCTCAACATCTGAGCTTCTGTTTTCCTATCAGCTGCAAAGAGAATGATGTGTAGAATCTAGGTACTTTCAAGATGCCTCCGATATACCCCAGATCCTCAGAAGCTATTCTGCTATCTAATGAGAGGATATTTAGGGGAATAACTGCCTGTTGTCAGGTACTCACTGGCAGCCCCTAAGTATGATGTCCCCTGCAGGCCGAGCACCGTGTACTGACTGCAGATCTAATCCCACCCTTCCCCTGGTACAAGTGTCTGAGCCTTGACATTTTGGAGAGACATGAATCACCAGTGGACCCCATGCAAATGTTTTATGACATTCAGAAGTCTGGCTTAAATCTCAGAACCTCTGGGAGAATGAATAGGCCCTGAGAAATGAGCAGAGGGAGAGTTTCATTCCTTCCTATGAACTCCTCGTATAATATTAATTACATATTTATATATAGAGAGGGAGACGTATATAGGAATGTGCATATCTATAGATATATAAAGGTTTGGGGACAGATATTCTAATATATATATAGGGTGCCAAAAAATGTATACACATTTTAAGAAAGGAAAAAACTGCATTAAAGTTGTAATACTCAACTTCTGTTTAACTTGTGCAATTGTAGGCGATGCCCAGACGTTACTTGTATTCATCTTTTGTTATTGGTATGTATTGAGTATTACAATGTCAATTATTAGGTTGTGTTACTATGAGAGCTCACTGGTCCTCAGCCTGTCTCTCACTCATACCTCACCCTCCCTTACTCCCCTTTTTTCTTTCTTCTACAAAGATGGTAATGAACACATTGGTGTCATGCAACAGGTTGTTTTGTTGGTTCTCAGATTAATTCTAACTCATAAGACACAAATGACTATACATTTGATTCAAATAAGTGGACAGAGAATGAGTGACATTCACTTCAGAGAGAAAAGTGCCCAGGTCTGCCATGATCCAGGGCCTCGCTGGGGGCTCACACCTCAGTGGTGCACACTGAGGTCCACACTGTCTGCCCCTTCACCTGTAACCAATGACCTTCCAGGCACAATATTCTTTTTTTTTTTGGTTTTGGCCGGGGCTAGGTTTGAACCCGCCACCTCCGGCATATGGGACCGGCGCCCTGGTCACTGAGCCACAGGCGCCGCCCAGGCACAATATTCTTATATGTGCAAGACATGACAGAGCAAAGGTTTGGGAAAAGATATTCTAATTTTGAAAATGTGGAGTCCAGGTACTTTCAAGATGCCTCCGATATATCCCAGATCCTCATCTGGGAGGGGGGTCAGGGTTTCTTAATGAGGATGACTCCTGTCTTTTGGGTCTTTTTTTTTTTTAATTATTATTATTAAATCATAGCTGTGTACATTAATGCAATCATGGGGCACTATACACTGGTTTTATAGACCGTTTGACATATTTTCATCACACTGGTTAACATAGCCTTCTTGGCATTTTCTTAGTTATTGTGTTAAGACATTTACATTCTTTCCTTCTGGGTAGATGCCCAGTAACAGGATTGCAGGATCAAATGGGAGGTCTAGCTTGAGTGCTTTGAGGTTTCTCCATACTTCCTTCCAGAAAGGTTGTACTAGTTTGCAGTCCCACCAGCAGTGTAAAAGTGATCCCTTCTCTCCACATCCATGCCAGTGGCATCCATGCCACTGCAGTTTTGAGATTTTGTGATGTGGGCCATTCTCTTGTACTAGACTGTTTATTGCAGCTCAATTTACAATCGCCAAAATGTGGAAATAGCCTAAATGCCCACCAACCCAGGAATGGATTAACAAGCTGTGGTATATGTATGCCATGGAATACTATTCAGCCATTAAAAAAAATGGAGACTTTACATCCTTCGTATTAACCTGGATGGACGTGGAAGACATTATTCTTAGTAAAGCATCACAAGAATGGAGAAGCATGAATCCTATGTACTCAATTTTGATATGAGGACAATTAATGACAATTATGGTTATGGGGGGGGGAACAGAAAGAGGGATGGAGGGAGGAGGGTGGGGCCTTGGTGTGTGTCACACTTTATGGGGGCAAGACATGATTGCAAGAGGGACTTTACCTAACAATTGCGATCAGTGTAACTGGCTTATTCTACCCTCAATGAATCCCCAACAATAAAAAAAAAAAAAAAGACATTTACATTCCACATTTACTAAGTTTCACATGTACCCTTGTAAGATGCACTGCAGGTGGGTCTTTTGTTTTCTTTCCCTCTTTCCCAGTTAGCAGCATCTGAGCCAATGCCCCTAATTCACACCCGATTACCTTCATTGTTCCAGTTTCTCTTGTCTGACCCGTCCTGGCTCCATCAAGGTATTTTCAGGGCATAACGCTGTTTGCTTTTAGAATATCTCTCAGCTGAAGAATACTCCATGCAGTAAACAGGATCCTTGATAGAGTTTCCTGTCTATGAGCACAAGAATCAAGTTATTACGTCTCTCAATATTCATGTTGGATTTATGTTGTGCTGTGTTTTTGTCGATTCTGCTCTTCCAGCTCAGAACGACCTTCTTATTTCCCTCCAAAACTATTATTCTAAAATAATCTATGTTTCTCTCTATGCCAGTTAGGCTAAGTTCTACGAGGGGCAGAAAATGGTGTTTTCTCTTTTTTATGCTCCTAGTCCTACCACTTTACTTGGCACAATTCAAAATGCTCAGTGAACAGAGGTTTGCTGAAAATAGCGGAACTGGGGCACACGCTCACTGCTCTCATGCCCCAGCCCCCCTCCTTAGACCCTGAGCACCCCCGGGAGGGGAGAAGCCCTGTCACACTCACAGGGTATCCTCAAGGCCGAGCTAAACGCCTGTCACATGTAGAGTTTCAATAAATATGTTTTCAGTAAATGAATAGGCTGCTCACACTTGTAATCCCAGCACTCTGGGGAGGCCAAGGTGGGTGGATTACTTGAGCACAGGAGTTCAAGACCAGCCTGAGCAAGAGTGAGATCCCATCTCTACTGAAAATAGAAAATCTAGGCAGGTGTTGTGGCAGACGCCTGTAGTCCAAGCTACCCCGGGAGTCTGAGGCAAGGGGATCACTCGAGCCCAGGAGTTTGAGGTTATTATGAGCTATGAAGCCAAGGTACCCTACCCACCATGACAGAATGAGACACTGTTTCTCAAGAAAATAATGAATAAATGCACAAATTGAAGACAATCTGATAAATCAACATATATACTCTGAAAATTTAGGAAGCAGGGAGAGTGGTGTAATTTAAGTAACAGTTCATGGGACATTTTTCCCAGCATCATCTGAGTTTTAACAGAGATAAGGTTTTCCAAAATCATTTTAGAAGACCCAGTAAGTGCAGCTGTTCCCAGTCAGCCGGCTGGTACAGAACGAATCCTCCTCCCCTGCGCAGCCTCTCTCTGCCAATAGAATATTCTATATTCCTTACAGATATTAATATTTCCTTGAAACATTCAATCCTTGACCTTCTCATAAAGGGAAAAATATTTCTTCTAGGACAAATATTTGATACCCTGTTTGGATTACAAACAAAGCTCGAAAAAAATTTTACTGAAGACAAGCCTCATTTTTCTAGTCAAGGAGTAAATGGTTCTATTATTTTTGCCAAATATATCCCTCAGTGAGAAAGAGTTTTGTTAAATAAACTCTGGCCTGAAAAACGGTAAAGGATTTTTTGAGTTATTTAAAGATCCGTAGCTCCGGGAAGATCTGGGTCATTGATGTCTATTAATTTTATCATCCACTTCTATCTATTTTAATATCTGAGGAGCTGCGTTCTTCCTCAGGCCCAACACATCCCCTCTCATGAACTTAGAAAATTTATTTAATGCCTTTAAAATGTGTATGTGCGTCTATAAACATACACACATGTATAAGAATACAAGAGTGTCTGCACATGCCAGCCAACACACATACAGGCACACACATAAACTTAAAATGATAATTTGGTGCCCAAATACTGTGGAATCTCTTCAAACTTGTAATGAACATACTGTCATTCCATTTATTTCACTGAGTTACTGGGTTTCCACTAATTGGAATTCAGGAAAACTTAACTGAAGCCTGTTACTTTTAAAGTAGCTGAATGAAAATCCGATGGTGAATCTTTGTGCTTTCGGAGTGATCGCCTCATTTAATGATTCTTTCCCGTGTCTTTCTTCCATAATAAATGCATACGTAAGTAACTAAAATAAATAAATCAAAACAGATGGCTTTAAAAGGCTTTGCTTGTAAAGACAAAAGACTTTCCTCCTCTGCATGTCTTACCAACTTTTCCAATCATTTCTCTGACTACAGACGTACAAATGATTAAAAAGCAAAGCAGATTAAAGCAGACGGCAACGCCAAAAGCGTACGAGAGAATGTGTGGTCAATACAGCGGTTCGTCATTTTAAAATATTGACATTTTTCCTCCCCATTCATTTCCTGCCTGTCATCCAAGGCCCCCTCCTGTGTTATCTTGTCCTGGAAATGTTCCTGATTGCCGAGTCACCTCCCTACAAACTTACGCACTTTACTTACAACTGGGTTCGCTCTTGCTAATTCCCGTTCACTCACCACCCAGTGATACCCAATTTCTATTACTCATTATACTTCTCTCTCTTCCAGCCTTATCCTTCCTGGTGGAGAAGGGAAAATTCTTGTGTGACAAATTTTCACATTCTAACCATACAACACAAACACACAACATCATGCATTATTTATAAATGTCGAGTAATATTTGCTTACTCATTAAAGTCAGTGTGAACGTGAAATAGCCATGTTGAATAGATAATTTTTAACATAAATTCTGTGCAGGGCCTTGAATATGATATTAATACACACAGGTGAATTCCTGGGCAGTGGGGTGCACTGGACTGGTGTGTGCTATGGGAGGACATGTGAAAAATAAGGTCTTTAAAAAGGAAAGATAAGGCAAAAAGGAAAGAAAGGAAAAAATGATTATAGTCGTTATTTGTAATCTCCACATGTATTAGTAGAAGTCATTAAGCTAAATATGCAGTAACCCCAAATAAAAATGGGAAATGGTATTGAACGATATGAATTTTATCCTTCCTTAGTTTACTAACTATATTATAGTACATAAAAATCTCTTTATTATCCACCACAGAGGAACACTGAGGTCATGGGAAAGCTCTTTGTAACTGAAAAGCACTGTATAATGTAAGTCATTATTAATTTAGATTTAACTAACTGCATTCTTATAAAATCATAAAATACAAACATACTTGAAAAGTTAAAATGTTTTACCAACATGATACATGCCACAGGATCACTTTTCTATAAGGTTCTTCTTTAAAAATGTCAGTCTGGAGGCAATGAAGTTAGCTGCTCCCAGAAATAGATACGAAATCATGGGCGAAAAAGTTACGATGGGAAATGAAAATGAACCTATAATCCATAAGGCCAGTCAGGAGTAGTAACTCTTGACCAACTACATACTATTCTGAAATGAACAATTTAATAAATCAAAATAAAGGGGCTATTTTCAATCAAGACGGGTGAATATATGCCCAGAAAGTTACAACTGGACTTTAACTTAATGAGAATAAAATGAAGTTCATGTTATTAATGATGATAAAATGCAATTAGACTGTGAAAATTGAGGTCTATTTTCTTTGCCCAAAACACAAAGTAGTTTCATTTTAGATGGCCTGGCTGGTTTCTTAGACAAAATTTAACTCTAGGTCATAGGAGAACACTCAGTTTATTAGACCTCAAAAAAAAAAAGCCAAAACTTAAAGATACCCTCAGTTTATACATCTGCAAAATTTCTTAAGCATTTCTTAATCCAAGTCATAGAATTGCTGCTATAAATATGCAAAGATTCTGTTTTAAAAATTATCAAAAATGTCTGCTTCAGTGTAAAGCATGTTGAGTGGGCTCCGTACATGTTGATTATTAGTTTTTGTTGTTATTGTCATTATTCAGTATATACAGCCCCCTAAAATCTTTCTTCAAACCCCTTTTCTAGTAGTTTCAATGTGAATGCCTGCATGCCAAAAAAAATTACACTGGGCATACTTAATGCTTTTAAGACTCTTAGGAGCTTTCTCATTATGTTTTTCTGAATGTAATATTCTCCTACACGCATCAAATACCTACATGCTGCCCTTAATTTAAGGCCAGGGTCAAATTTTAGGTCTTTCATTAGCTATTGCAGGTGGAAGTGATTTCTTCCTCCACTGGACTTTGGTAGCAGCTTTTCTAGATCCATCTCTTGCCCTATTTTCTTTCATGAAAGTAAGTTTGATGTGGCAAAAACCAACACAGACCTGCTTTTCTAACTTAACTGCAGCATGTCCCAGCTGTGTGTTTTTGGTCAAGCAACAAAACATATTTAAGTTAAGCATGCCATGTCTGCAGAGGTAGTCTACGCGTCTGATTTAGTGCTCATGTGAGATTAGCCATGTGCGGTATCTGGAACATACCTTGGCATTTTAAGACAATGCCCCATTTTAATAAAACCTGGATACTTAATAATACCACTCATCTATGAGTGTTTTCTTGCCATAGCGTGTGAATTTTGCACATAGCTCTTTTGCTTCAGACCAATAATTATATAAAAATTATAGTCTATCTAGTGCTCTTTGTAGCCTCTACCTGGGATCAAAGTTTGAAAATGAGTTCATTCTGAGACGCCCTTAATGTATCACTCTATGATTTATGTAAAATGTAATAATAATTTTAGTTACTGCTTATATTTATTTTTTATGGTATGTCAGACATTATATTAGGTAATTAAAATACATGACATTATTTAAGCTTATCAACAGTCTACGAATATCATTTTTCCATAACTAATAAATAGGGAACTGGTGCGAGGAAGGGTTCATGTTCCTGACGACCACCATTGCTGGTACAGCGGTTGACACATGGGGAGTCTGACTACAGAGCATGTGTTTTTGATATCATCATGTTAAACATTCATATGGTATTATTTTAAAAATCTCTTGGTTTTTCACTTTTGATAATAGAGAATTTTCTTTTCTTCATTGTGT
Organism: Nycticebus coucang; assembly: GCF_027406575.1. NCBI lineage: Eukaryota > Metazoa > Chordata > Mammalia > Primates > Lorisidae > Nycticebus > Nycticebus coucang. The sequence goes on along the minus strand of NC_069802.1, from coordinate 35,510,434 downwards.
ATAATCCTGAAAATTTCCAATGAGCCACTGGGCATTCTTTATTTAACTCCTACTCTAAAGAGTGGGACCATGTCTGTAAAATAGGCTCCCATCTCTATTAGCTCTGTTGCTGGTGGGGAAAGATGGACATTGGAATTGGCCAGTATTCTGAGTTTATATAATATAAAACTCATTAATAGTCTAATTGATGAAAGGTCTCGTTCTTGAAGACCATGTATATCTCACTAAAAAGTTAGCTATAACTCTAGACAGACAGAAGCAACTTCATAAACTTTGTTGTGTAGATGAATTAAAAAATATGAAAATTAGACTTTTCAATTTTTTAAACTGACAGATTACATTGTATGTATTTACCGTGTACATGGTTTGAATTATATGTATGTGTATATTCACACAGAGATGCATGCACACACACAGGTTGTTGAATGAGTAAATCTAGCTAATTTACATAAACTTATTCCTCCTATCTAACTGAATATTTTTATCCTTGACCACCTGTGGTTATATCAGTGTACTAAATTTTACAGGATAGAAGCTATAGCACAACTATATAAACAAGCATAGATATAAACAATAGCCACATATAGAAATATATCTAGATACTTTCCATTTATTTATGGAGGGAGGGAAAGAGAGAGAGAGAGAATTCTTTTGTATTTTCTCCTGATCTCTGTGAAATAGTCAGTATCACTTTGCTTTACAAATGAAGAAAAATATCTCATCTGTGATTGAAGCAGCCAATCTTTCCTATCCTGACATATTTGATCTCTAACTTAGAGAAGAGAGGTTTGCATCTGAAAGTCTCTAGGCAAGGGTACAAACCTGTTATAAAGCTTGGAAGATAAAATAAAGCAGGGGGCCTATTAACTAAAATTGGTTTGGGCATCAGAGGTTCCACCTTCTCCTGATAAGTGCTCTATCACTTAAGCCACTAATGAAAATATTTTCCAATGACTGTCTCGTCACAGACTATGCCCCCAGTTCATTAGGTAGCAATAATCTTCTTATTTATTTCAATGCTAATTTATTACATCCAAGCAGGGACACTCTGAAAGCAACATTGAACAACATTGGTTTCATGAATGAAAAGGAATTATGTGGGGGGAAATTCTGTTCTGATTCAGTATGCTTGATTCTTAACAGATCTGCTTTGGGAGAAAGAGTAATCACACTGACTGTGGATGCAAAAACATTAGTCTCAGGATCACATTTTTATGCATTAAGCATCTGGAGTATGACAGGGCAAATCTTCTAGCAATAATTGTTCCAGCAAATTAGGCAACGTGGTTACATGCAAAGGACACTGGACATTGATCCTTATCCTGAAATTGCCATGAACTTTTTGTGAGACCTTGAGAGTCACTTCCCTGATTAGTTCTCTCATCTGCGAAATGACGGGAGTGTACCTCATATTTTCTGAAAGTCTTCATGGGTATTTGTCTAATGATCCATTGTGGTGACAATTATAAGGCAGTAAGTCCTTTGCCACCGAGTCATCATTCACTGGGATATTTACTGTCATTGCATCTTTTACTAAAATTAGTTTTAAACCCAGCAGAATTCTGACCACCTATTTTTGTTTGATTAACAATAGCTGATTTATGCAACATGGTCTAGCCTGTATCCATTATTTGTTATAGATATGCCTCCTTCTGAGAACTCCTGGGGTTAGCTGGAAATATTAGCAGATAATAAGCTCCTGCAGAGTAGGTTACTGTTTTGTGAATATTTGTACCCAGAATGACTCGGATAATGCCTGGCTCCTCATACGTACTTGGTTTGCAATTTTAAATATAGTCTTAGTATGCTCATACCAATCAGTTTGGGAAATACAAGCGGAGGTGGAGAAGGAGGAGAGGAAAGGAAGAGAAAGAATAAGAAGGTGAAAGAGGCGAAGGGGAGGAGGGGACGACAGTAGAGCCCCCACCCGCCTTGTGCATTTGGGCCTGGGAAACGCTCCGTGTTCCCCTCCACCGTCTGTCTTGGGGAACCGTCATTAGGGTTCTCTTCTGACCTCTATTTCCTTTTGGAATTGGCTTTTCTTTTCAGTATGTAACCCAATTCGCATGTGTAAGTGAATTTTAGGCCGTGCATCCTTGCTTTTACCTGGCACACCTCGTGATACGTTTCTTCTTATAATAGCTTGCTCTTTTGGTTTCTGGTGCAGAAACCCCGGGACAAATAATAATTGCTACTTGATTGCAGCTCTCACATTCATGGGTAATGGTGGTCACCCCCAACTTCTTGCCCAAGTCTCTAGGTGTTCACTGAAATGGGGTATCTGTCCTCTCAAAGGAAATAAGACAGGGTCATAAACTAGAGACTTGTGTGGTTGAGGAATGTGGGGATGAAGTGTGGAACCCAGGGGGCAAAGAAAGACTCTGTATGTAGGTAAAATAAAGCAAGGTCCTGGAAGGTGAGAAGGATTCAACTCTAGAACATCTGGGGGTAAAGGACTATGGGCAGAAGGAAGACGGAAGACCTGGGTGCTGAGGGAAGCGTGTGCTTAGAACCTAAGAAGAGTGGAAAGGAAGCCAGTGCCACAAACCACAGCCAGCCAGGGGGACATGGTTTAAAGCTGAGCGAGAGGTGTAGGCAGAGGCCGCGCCCGGGCAGGCTTTACAGGGCCTAGATGGGCTTTGGGTTTTAATGAAAAGATAATGGGAAGCCAGACAATAATGAATCTTAAAAGAATGGCCAGGAAGCAAGGGCCTCAAGTAACTTGGTGTTAACTATTCATTAGGGTCTTGGGACATAGGTCATTAATTTCCCACCTCTGCCGTGGGCTTTGTTCATGTTCAGGCTTTGTTTAGCTCCTCCTCTAAACTGTGGAAGGCCTAACCTTACACGTACAAACTTTTATAAATATGACAATTGGCTCTGTGGACCATTTCTTTCTCTTTGTGAGTTTCTGATACAGTGAATTAGACCCCAAAGATGCCCACATCCTAATCTCTGGTATCTGTGAACAAATCACCTTCCACAGAGAAAGAGATACTATAGCTGAAATTGAGGCAAGGATCTTGAGATGGGACATTATCCTGAGTCATCCGTGTTGGCTCAATGTAATCACAGTGCTCCTGATACGGTGGAGACGGGAGGGTCGGCATCAGAGCAGGAGATGTCACAGTGAAAGCCGCGGCCAGTGAGGGAGGGATTTGAAGATGCTGCTGGTATTGAAGGTGGAGTGAGGGGCTGTGAGGCAAGGGACGAAGGAGGCTTCGACAAACAGGCAGAGTGAGGGAGTGGATTCGTTGCTGACTCCTTGACTGGAGCCCGGTGACACTGACTGATTTTCTGGCCCTGAGAACTGTAGGATGATAAATCCGTGTTGTTTGAATCACCAGGCTTGTTGCTAGAGCAGTGATGGGGAAAGAGTGAGGCAAGGGCCGTCCCTGTCCCACTCGCCCTTCCCACTACATTCCTGCCTACATGTTCTGGGAACATTTATTTGACAACGGATCTTGCACTATAGTGACATCATATCACTTTTATTTTGTATTGAATTTAGCATTCTCTATAGTTTACCACGCTAATGTTTTCATACACCTCATTTCATTTTCCAGTGTAGCTTGTCACCATGAAGGGACGTGGAGGCAGGCAGGGGCTATGGACTAAGGTCTGTTATTCTGCAATACCTGACCGTAGAAGCAGCGGCAGGAGAAATTGAGGCTGGAGCACAGTATCACGTGCACAGCTGACTCTTACTAATAGTTGCAAAAACATGAACCAATGGCTAAAGAGTGAATTATTGTTTCCCAGGCAAGTCTGACAATAGGAAATAGGATGCTAGACATTAGTTGAGTTTCACGGAAATCACTGGATAAACAGAAGGAGATTCCAAAAATATGGTCTAGGAAGCTGGAGGGTGGTAGGAGCCTGCTGGGGAGGAATGCTTGAAGTCAAAACGCTGAGGGTTAGGCAGCCAAAGGGAATGCAGTCGAGGGGCATAATAAAAAAAGAAGTAAACTCTGTTCTGAGATGACAAAGACATGATCAGCATTTCCCTGATATTTGCATATATTAAAATAATTCAGTACACCTAATAAATGTGGCAGCAGATATGACGTCATTAGGCGCCTCTCACCTGTGTTGATTTCACTTCTCTGCTGTCTTAGTGCTGCAACTTACATGGACAGATACTCACCAGATCAAATACATGCACCTTCTTTGGGATTTACCCTTAACGAAAGTTTCAGGTTAATTACCATTAAGGCATATTGAATAATCCTAATATTAGCCAATTTTTTTTGTTATAGTATGATCAAATCATGCATGAAACTGCTGACTTCCCAAACAAAAATGAGATATTCACCTGCAAGGGAAGCTGACCTAGGCTTCACGAGCTGGGATAATTTAGTGGCTGAACCATAGTATTTAGATCAAAGAGTGGAATCTTCCGATTCCATCCAATTTTAGTGGAAATGGATGAGTTCGTGGTCAATACCGATTAAAAATAAACACTCCACAAAACTTAATCTCCTTCTCAGTGGGTCAGACATTCATTTCACTGAGTTGTTAATGCCAGCAATTCAATTAAAGGAAGAAAAGGGAAGAAGTACACATTGCAATAAACTTTAGTGTTTGAAATAGTTTAATAAAATGAACATAATCTCAAAAGTATTTTTCTCCTCCAACGTGCAAGTTTTAATTACTCCATTTTGTATTAAAGAACTTGTTAAAAATGTCTAATTGCCACTTCTAACGGAATGACGTTCAAGGATTACTGGGCCTTGCCTACCTGTAAAGCACTTTGAGCTCATATTTATGGGTCTTACAGGAAAGAACTGCAGACGATTATCAGTGGTAATTAGTCCTCAATGTCTATGTATCAAACTAAAAATAGAACTCTGGGGGAGGAATCCAGCTGCAGGGACTGGGCCGAGCTGCAGAGCACAAGGCGTGAGGTCAGCGTCCCAGAAATAATATGTTTTTCTTTTATCTTTCAAAAGATCAGGTTTAATCAGCTGAGGGTGATGGAAATCATTCTGACATAGAACAAGCCTGGCAAGAATGGAATTTTTTTATAATTATGTTTTTTTATTCATGTTTTGATTTCCATTTATTGTAAGGTAGGACAAAGTTAAAAATAAAAATCTCGCCTCACAATCTCATAGCCATAACATGCCAATATGTTTTATTGTAATAAAAATACATTGTTGATAACTTATTCATTTTGAAACCAAAAAGAAGTAACTAATAAATTAATTAATTATACAATAATCCAAGGTAGAAAACCCAGGATACAGCCTAACTGCTGAGCTGAACAAACTTTGTTTTTTTAAATTATTTTTTATTGACTCATAACTTTGTACATCGATGCATTTATAGGGTTCAGGATACTGAACAAACTTTAAAAGGAAAAAAGTAAACAGAAAAGTCTCCCGGGTTCCAGGACCAGCTGTGTTGCAATGCTAATTCTGAGCACCACTGGCCAGGACTGTGTGACTCAGGTGTTAAGGGGACGGTGACAACAGGCACCCAAAGTTCAACGCTGGAATGTGGCAGGGTATTAATGATTCCGTCTTCTGTTCCCTCCATGAGAAAGTCAACTCCATGAGGGGAGGACTTAGTTCTGTTTTTCCTGTTTGCTGTAGTAGCTGTAATGAGTATCCTTGTGTGTGGAAAGTAGTGAGTACTTAATAGTTACCAGCTTAAATAATTAATTTGTCTGGTACATGTCAGGATGTCCCAATCGCCAGATTCCCAGCAGAGATTCAAAAGGCTAAGAGAATTCAACATTGGGATGAGCTGGTGGAGAGTGTGGAGTTGAAATGAGATGGCCTGGCTTCTCACCCACACGTCTGTATGTGTGTGGTCACGGGCACAGTAGCCCGTTTCTCCAAACCTAAGCTTTCTCATCCAGAGGACAGAACTATGGACTATGACTCTAGTCATGCTGCTGGTCACCTGTGCCGGGGCCACCTCTGACGCTCTGCACGTCACTGGACACTTGGTATCACCTTCGCTTCCTTGCGCCCTCGTTTACCACCCGCCTCCCCATAAAACGTAGATGAGTAGAAATTTTGGACAACTTGTAGTATCTCTTATATAGGCACTAAGCAAACCACAATTCTTCTTCCTATTATTAGGGCTATTTATAATTAATTACATGCTTTATAAAACCACTTTATGCAGAAGAGCTCACGAGAACCCATTGCCCCTACTTTAAAGCCCCCTTTTTGTGTGTGATTATCTCCTGCTGGTTCTCAGACGGAGCTGAAAGCTGTGCGTGTGGAGAGGTGTGTGCACCAGATGTCATCTTCTCCCCCCACCCCCATCGTCCTCCTCCTCGCTCGGCCTCCATCACACTCACAATGCCCAGCACACACCAGACATTTACTAGGCAGCTACTGACGAATTAATAAAACAGAATGAGAACGTCAAAGGTCATAGTGGGTATGAAAACGGTTTTTAAATGAAGCACTGTAATACGTTACTTTATTTTCATTTCCAGGACCACCTCTTAGTGTCTGGAATCTTCGTCACTACCAGGATATTTTTTCTCTCTGTCATTCTCTCAGCTGGGGTCACAGTAATAATGCATTCACTCATGTTTTAAAGACATTTTATGAAAACAAAGAAAAAATGTCTTTAGATGTCACAAAGTGAACAGCACATGGTTTTCTGTTGAATCCATCAGAAACCAAGAGGAGGGTGATGGCTCAGACACCGGGGAGGTGCGAGGTCAGTTCACTGTTATTCATTTATTCACGTATCGTGAGACTCTGGGGACCCACACTACGAGCCAGGTCCTGGGCTGCACACGCCTGCCAGCTGCAAAGAAGAGGTGATGGTCTTCAAAAGCTTAAAGGAGTCATAATGTAACATAATGGCACACATAAGCAATTCTAAGATACATGATGTTCCAGAGATTGGGAATAAAAAAAAAAAAAGTGTTTCCGTCTGCCCTGACTCCAAGCCAGAGTGAGGTGGCATCTGTAGAAATCACGAATGTCAGAAAATACGGAGTGAGGACATCATGCAGCTCGGCGTCACCGAAGCATGACTCAGGAGGAGAAGCCGAGTGGCGCTGGTGACACGTGGTAGTCATAGAGAGACTCAGCAGGTGTGTAGCTGGCTGGACGTGATCTCACTATGAGAAGAACAAGTACAGTGTGAGCACGAAGGACAAGTTCATTTTTTTAAGTTGCATGTACCTGATGATAGAGGTCTAAGGACTGATAAAGGAGGATTTCTGGAAATTAGATATTTCAAGAGATACAGATCTAAACAAAGACATGGCAGCAGACATGAGAAAAGAGGGTGCGTTTAAACTACGCAGAACTGGCTGCATACGGGAGCAGAGCCTGTGAGACTGAGATCAGCTCTGGACTGACAGCTACTGACCTTCCCGAGGGCCGCTCCCCTGCCTGGCTCAGGGTTGTCAGGGCTTCCCCTCTGCTTGGCTTCTCCTTTGCTTTTCCGTGCCCTATAGGAAAATTCCTTCCATGTGGAGACTTTCTGGGAGGCAGTGACTGGCACCACCTCTCCATTCCCACTGTCATTGTGTGACACAGGGACTCTGTCCTTTTTCTGCTCAAACACAGTCTCAGCTTGTCCTTTAGATTGTGAATCCTTGAACAGTATTATGCAGACAGGGGCAATGGCCAGGTCAGACTCACTGCAGGCCTGCAGCAGGGCTGGCCCAGCCCAGACTGTGACCATGTGGTGGCACCTGTACGAATGACCAGCTGGTCCTGACGGGAGATGGTCCTGGCTGAGCATGACGCACTCCTTGGCCCGGAGGTCCCCGGAAGGACGGGCTGTATCTTCCTATAATTGAGGGCTGAGTATGTGCCAGACTCTACCCCGTGTGCTGGGACTTAGCCATAAGAAGGACAGGGAAGGTCCCACACTCATCCCAACACAGAAGAACTTGGTTCTGTGCACACATGGCCACTCTGAAGTTAGTAGCAGCTTTTTATTTATTTATTTATTTATTTATTTATTTTTCAATGACAGAGACTTTGTAGCTAGGGAATTAAAATTGACATAGCTTTTAGAAAAATCGGAGAAAACAAAGCTTTTGTCATTGGCCTTTCCGAGGACGACAGGAGTGGACTGTCCTGCGCTGGCTCTGTAAAGTCCCAGAGAGCTCTGAGTGCCGCCAGCGTGTGGGCACATTTTGCCAACAGAGACACTCTCCGCCTCTTTAATGGGGGAAAATCAATGATTACATTCCAGAATTATAGTTCCTAACTCAGGACTAACCTCAGATATGATCACAGCTGCTGCTGAAAATCCTGTCTTTTAATACTATAAACTGAGGCCCACAGTAGAGGTTAAAGACCTGACTGTATCAAGATTTGTGTGAAGCTGGGGCATGGAGGCTCACACCTGTAACCCCAGCACCCTGGGAGGCTGAGGCGGGTGGATTGCTTGAGCTCAAGAGTTCAAGACTAGCCTGAGCAAGTGTGAGACCCCGTCTCTCCTAAAAATAGAAAAAACTAGCTGGGCACCTTGGAGGGCACTTGCAGTCCCAGCTGGTCAAGAGGCAAGGGGATCACTTGTGCCCAGGAGCTTGAGGTTGCTGTGAGCTATGATGCCACAGTACTCCACCCAGGGTGACAGAATCATGCTCTGTCTCAAGAAAAAAAAATTGTGTGTGTGATTGAGCGTGTGTGTGACGATGAGGTGATTTTGGCCACATGTCACCATCTCATTAGACTGAAAGAGCAGTTCAGAATGAATGCAGGCAGATTTAGCTTCCTAGAAGTAACTCCGGGCTGCTGACCATGCCTTCCGGGTACCATAACACAGGATGCCTCCCTGGACATGCCTTTCCACATGCTCTCCACTCTTCGATATTCCTTAGGCACCTTCTCATTTAATTACTGCCATTATAGGGTAGTCATTAACTTTCACCTTTACATGAGTATACTGATGTACCAAGTGGGAGCTTGTTTCTCTGTATCCCACAACGGGCGAGAGACAAAGTAAGATTTCAGTTCAGCTCTAACCCATAAAGTTGATGTTCATGTCAACAAATCCTCGAACCTTATTTCGATAGAATATTGTTTTTTCAGATAAAGGAAAACGATCTCGTAGTTATGAAGGGCACACGGGTGAAGGCTCTGCTTCCCTGTTCAGACATACATGTTAGCATTTTCCAAACATGGCTGGATATTTATATTTAAGTTCTCCCACTGGAAGAAAAAGAAAATTGCATTTCTCCTTTTGTGCCGAGCTTGCAGAGTTGGCTCATTTCATCACATTTTTGTCTTCTCAGAAAGACGCCACGCAACTGGAATTTCATCTCCACCAGAGCCTGTTGCCAATTGTGGGAGATGCTGACAGCAAATCAGTTTTAATGTACAGCTGATCTTGAAAGGCCACTTAAATAGCGGTGATTAAGAAGCAAAATATGGGATTGGAAATGTAGCAAAATGTGAATAGTTTTAAACTAATGAAGTACTTGAAGCCCTTTCTCTACAAAACCAAGAAGTTCTGCAGGGAGCTTTTCTGCAGGATCTATCATGATTTTGGCAGCGTTAAAGGAGCACCATGAGGTCCCAGTGCCAGATTGGGTGGTGATCACCCAATGTGGCATCTTTTACCTATTGTGTTTTCTTTTCATAATGTTCATCTCTCATGCACCCTGAACTATCTTCATTCCCCACAGGTGTAATTACATAGCCCATGTTCTCTGCTCACCATATTTGCCCGTCTACTCACAGACATGAACTTAACGGAGTTTATGGTTGGCACTTTATAAATACTTGCTTAAATATTGAGTGAGAAAATACCTACAAGTGTGTGAATAAAGGAAGAAATCTCCATTTACATTTGAAGAAGCATCTATCCATCTATTCAGGGACGCATCCCAGGTCTTTAAATGAGGCAGAAATATGTAAATTATATGTAAGAGTGTATCATGCCAGAATTTACAAGTCTCGGCATTCTAACCCCAGGTTTTGTAACCAGCATTGTTACTGGTTCTTACTAATTGAAACCTTCATATTACCTGTAGATTCTTTCAACTATGTCTGAATCTTGACTCCACCCTCTTTTCTTCATTTGGCATGTTTTACACCCTGATCAATCTTTACAATGGGCTTCTAAAGGACAACGATCTCTATTTTCACCATCTTATAATTACTCCTACATCCCTCAGTTATTAGGAAGTCAGTATATATCTGTTTTAACTGAATTTCTGCCTTTCTCGTGACATGGTGAAGTGTTCTAGAGCCAGTGCCATAATGTTCAAATTCAAGCTTCTTTTATTTTGCTTTTTCTTCTTCATTTTTTTTAAACTTTTCCCATGTTGCATTTTGCAGCAACATATAAAGGGTGCTGTTCTGAAGTCCTTCTTTAAAAGAACACATTGAAGGTCAATGCTTAAAGGGTTTCAGAAGTATCACTTTTGAGAATGAACATGGCTACAGGGAGGAGAACTATAGCTTTCTGACACCTGATGAAATTCACAGTGGACAGGTGCTGATGAGGGTCCCACGCACACTGTAGGAAGTAACTCAGAGTGTCTCACATTTCTATGGCATTACCTGTTCTAAGTAAACATGTCCTTAAACGAGGTCATCCTGCCCAGTCACTTCACAGCCCTGCAAACAGTCAGCAGGAGCCTGGTGGATCTCAGCTGTGTTGATGACAACGCATCTTTACTGTTAGACTTCAAACCTAAACACATCAAGACCCCTCCTTCTATCTTCCTCTGATGTCTGGTCTCGTGTATGATGAATAGTGTGGCTTCTCCAGATACCTTAGCTGGTTGGCACACTTCAGAATCACTTTCCCAGCCACCACGTGCCATCCTGGTCCATGTGCTCCATCCTCCAGCATAGCTCCCATTCCCGTCATCCGCGCACCAGGCCTGATGTGGCAAGAGGAGCCCCATCTCATCATTCTAACCCAACTGCAAAGCCTTCTCCTCCAGCAAAACATTACCAAGTTCCATAGTAAGGAAGTCTATTATTTCTTATTTTGTAGAATCATTTATTTGTGTCTGTCTTTTATACCTAACCAACTCTATTATTGGCATGCAGAGTTCAGAGTAAACTCCGTAAGGGTGGGAGTTGTGTTCTGTTGTTCTGAATCTCTAATAATAACACATTCCTTGGTATAGATTCACAGTCTATAAATATTTTAAATGAATGAAAGAATGATCTATAAGAAAATGTGGTGCTGCATAAACAGTGTGTTCTATGGAACATTTTTATTTTTGACTCTTGATTTCAAAAAGCATTGGTTTGATGTAAATGGGTTTAATTCCAATCATTTTTAATTCTAGTATACAGTTATTCAATGAGTTCAATATTAGGTCTTATAGCTTTCCTGTAGGACCTATTTGATTTTCTTCTCTGTTGGTATGATTTTACACTCCTCATGTAAATGAAAAAATGGTATTATGAGGAAGATAAAATCTTAATACTTTAAAAGTTAATTAACCCTTCCGAGCCCTCCCACCTTATATCACAGAAGAGCAAGCAAAATGGAATGGGACACCAAGTAATTTTCCCCCAGTATCCCTGACTGGTATAGAGATGTTTTGAATTATTTATGATGTTTACACGGAAGGAAAGAGACAGAGGATTTCAGCTCTTATAATGAGCAGAACAAAGTGCAAAGATCAAATAAAGTCAAAGAAAAAACCAATAAATAATAAAAGTCATGTAAATTAGCATTTGTTTTTGGAATGCCTTGCATTGTAAAGCCATAGATCGTGTTTATAGAAGCTTTAGGAAGGAAAAAAAAAAAAAAGAAAAAAACCCTTTCATTGCTTGGATGTTACCGCATTTTCTTTGACTATAGTTACAAGACCAATCAATGCCTCAAAGTGATCAGAGACTTGCTTTCTCCAATGTGGATTGTCGGATTTTTTTTTTTTTTTTTAAATTGAAGTCTACTCACCTAAACAAGATAAATAAATATGTTTAGGCAAAATATCAGTGGTCACTTGTGCCTGAATGTGAGATGTGCATAGAACATGTAACAGAAAACACATACAGCAAAAAATTAATGCTTTCAGTATGTAATGCTTTTACCAACACATACAATTTAAACCCATTTAAAACAATTTTATAAGTTCCAATCTCTGAACTGATAAAATATTGCATGTTTTCCTACCATAGACGAAATCAAACATGGTAATCTATACAAAAGTTTAATTTGCTTCACATTTATTATTGCTTATATGTTATCACCATTGTTATTTTTTAATCATTAAGACTCTAACATGTGGGTCTATAGAAGAAAATGTTTATCTGAAATTTTAGAAACAACTGTATTTGCTTTATATTATTAGAATTTTCAAGAGAATAAACAAAGTAAATGAGGAAGAAATTAAAAAAATAAAGAAGCACTAGAAGAAAACCAGCCACATGAAGTAAATCACACAATTCCCGATGTTAGCATTGTTGTGAAGAGGAGGAGAGTCTAGAGATACCAGAGAAGGAAGGAAAATGTAGCAATGTAAGTGGAATGGAGATAATGCACTTCATTTCTGGGGAGGTTTATCTGGAGTGAGAGTTGTTTGATGCAATTGGCACTTCCTCGATGAATGGAAACAATCTTCACAAATGATGTGTGTTTAATCCTAGCTGAATTAGCTGAATCATCACCCTGCAGATTCCTTTACTGAATTTGCTGATGAAAAAATAATTGAGAGGACTATCTAACGGAGTAGTGCACATCGCCACGATGTGTGTAAGCTGGCTCAAAGCCATTGTTCTGGACAAAATAATATTCCTCAATTTCTGTCCATAGGGATTGTGTAAGGTATTTCTGAAAGAATTTCTTACCTTGAAATATAATATTTTTCTGTACTGAAATTAGTCTGCCTGTACGTTCAGAAATCTGGGAACTTGACTGACAGCATCTGGGTCTTGACTACTCACCTGGCAAATGCGGAGAGATGTTAATGCCTGAGGGTGATTGAGGCTTCAAGGGTCAAGCTCAAGGAGGAATTTTGAACATGGGAAATGTCTGCATTCCCTTACTGTTTTGTACATATCATGGAATTTCATCTCTCTACACCCGAATAGATAGAAAAAGTTACTCTCACAGAAACCCCATTTATTGTGCATAAGCATTTTAGTAACAGTGATAATTATAGGGCTATGGATGAAAATCAGCCACTGGTTCACAAACCAGGATGAATGAAAGAATAGTCAGAAAGTCTCCTATTCTCAGACTACCCCTGCCATTGATCGATATCAAAACCTATTTTTTTCCTTTTGACTTAAGTGCTGCCTTTCTATTCAAACTTATGTATTACGGAGAGAAGTAAACCTTTTTCACACTGAAAGTACACACTATTCTTTCCAGCTGAGTGTCTCTGTTAGAGAGCACAGAATCAAGTGCAGGGCAGAGAGAACAGGCATGGACAGCTGACTGGTTCTGTAGACTTAGAAAGTGAACTTCAACGTTTAGAATTTATCCTGGTTCAATTATTTATTAGCCTACAATTCTGAGAGTGTTTATTAAATTCTGTGAATCTCAGAAATGGTAATGCTAATTCCTATGTGGCTCAGTGAACTATTTGTAGAGGGAAAAATATTGCCTATAGAAGAAATGTGTGAATTTTAGAAGCCTAGCCAAATGCAGGGTGTCAACGGATGATTACTGTGGAGGACTGACCAGGGAGCAAGAAAGATAGAGACTGTGGCTGCCCTCTAGGAGTGCTGACCCATACCCTGTCTGGTCTTCCTGCTCAGACGGTGGAGCCTGGACGGTGGGCAACCACTATTCAGTCCTGTCTTCCTCCCACTGAGGTTCAGAGCACTCAACACTGAGAATATATTGCATAATAAGTAATTTGTAACACTTCCAAGTAAAATAACAGGAAGAATTTGTTAATACATAGTTTTTTCTTTTTTGAAAGAAGAGGTGTGGATTAAGTTAGAAAGTCATTGCTACCTTAAAAAGTCTATAAAAATGAGCAGGTTACAAAATTAACACTCATAAATCTGTGGCCTTTATATATACCAACAATAGTCAAGCTGAAAAAAACAGTCAAGGACTCTATTCCTTTCACAGTAGTGCCAAAGAAGATGAAATATTGGGGAGTTTACCTAACAAAGGACATGAAAGATCTCTATAAAGAGAACTATGAAACTCTGAGAAAAGAAATAGATAAAGTTGTCAACAAATGGAAAAACATATCTGTTCATGGCTGGGAAGAATCAACATTGTTAAAATGTCCATACTACCCAAAGCAATATACAACTTTAATGTAATCCCTATTAAAGCACCACTGTCATACTTTAAAGATCTCAAAAAAATAATACTTTGTTTTATATGGAATCATAAAAAACCTTGAATATCCAAGACATTACTCAGAAATAAAAACAAATCAGGAGGAATCATGCTACCAGACCTTAGAGTATACTATAAAATCAATAGTGATCAAAACAGCATGGTATTGGCACAAAAATAGAGAGGTAGATGTATGGAAAAGAATAGAGAACCAAGAGATGAACCCAGCTACTTACCGTTATTTGATCTTCGATAAGCCAATTAAAAACATTCAGTAGGGAAAAGATTCCCTATTTAACAAATGGTGCTGAGTGAACTGGCTGGCAACCTGTAGAAGACTGAAACTGGACCCACACCTTTCACCATTAACTAAGATAGACTCTCACTGGATTAAAGATTTAAACTTAAGACATGAAACTATAAAAATACTAGAAGAAAGTGCAGGGAAAATACTTGAAGAAATTGGGTTGGGAGAGTATTTTATGAGGAGGACCCCCCGGGCAATTGAAGCAACACCAAAAATACACTAATGGGACCTGATCAAACTAAAAAGCTTCTACATAGCCAAGAACACAGTAATAAAGCAAGTGGACAGCCCTCAGAATGGGAGAAAATATTTGCATGTTATGTCTCTGACAAAAGTTTAATTACCAGAATCCACAGAGAACTTGAACGTATTAGCAAGAAAAGAACAAGTGATCCCATCTCAGTGTGGGCAAGGGACTTGAAGAGAAACTTCTCTGAAGAAGATAGGTGTATGGCCTATAGACACTTGAAAAAATGCTCATTATCCTTCATCGTCAGAGAAATGCAAATCAAAACCACATTGAGATATCATCTAACTCCAGTAAGATTAGTGCAAATCACAGAATCCCCAAACCAGAGATGTTGGTGTGGATGTGGAGAAAAGGGAACACTTCTACATTGCTGGTGGGAATGCAAAAATACGTTCGTTTTGGAAAGATGTTTGGAGATCACTTAGGGATCTAAAAATAGATCTGCCATTCGATCCTTCAATTCCTCTATTAGGTATATATCCAGAAGACCAAACATCACTTTATAATAAAGATATTTGCACCAGAATGTTTATTGCATCCCAATTCATAATTGCTAAATCACGGAAGAAGCCCAAGTGCCCATCGACCCATGAATGGATTAATAAATTCTGCCATATGTACACCATGGAATATTGTACAGACTTTAAAAAAGATGACGACTTTACCTCTTTCATGTTTACATGGATGGAGTTGGAACATATTCTTCTTAGCAAAGTATCTCAAGAATGCAAGAAAAACTATCCAATGTACTCAGCCCTACTATGAAACTAATTAATAAGCACCCACACTTCCATATGAAAGCTATAACCCAACTACAGCCCAAGAAGAAGAGGAAAGAGCAGAGGAAGGAGAGGGGAGAGGGGAGGCTGGGTGGAGGGAGGGAAATTGGTGGGAACACACCTACAGTGCATTTTACAAGAAGGGCACAAGTTAATTCTACTAAGTGTAGAATATAAATGTCTTAACACAATAACTAAGAAAATGCCGTGAAGGCTATGTTATCCAGTTTGATGGAAGTATTTCAAATTGTATACAAAACCAGCACATTGTACCCCATAATTGCATTAATGTACACAGCTATGATTTAATACTAAAAAAAAAAGGCTATAAATGAGACTTCTGTAGGAAAGTGAAGATTGTTTTGTACTTAGAATCAGATTTTTTTTCTCGGTAGCAGGACATTCCGGGCAATAAGAAGAGCTTAATTCACCCTCTGAAACCCCGTGAGTCTGGTTTGGTACATAGGGGCCTTAAATGTAGATATTTAAATCTATTTAGGTTTAGTCTTCACAGATCAATAATGAAATCAATGCGACACTAAATAAGAGATTAAAAATAAAAAATTCAATCCAACTTGATAGCATAACTCAATAAAATGTTACAACTGAGCAAGTAAGCAAAGAAAATCAGTGGACCTGTGTTGAGCTGGAATAAGGTAAAGAGGAAAATAGCCACTATTTAAGTACCAACTATATATGGGCATGCCACCTACATGGTCTTTATAAAAACAATCACATCAGAAAATGATAAATTCAATGTTTCTTTTCCCCAATTGCAATTTTTGAAGTTGAAACCCAGTGAGGCAGAGTGAATTGTCCACGTTCAGAGTTAATAGTCCAGGATTTGAACTTATATCTGACTTTAAACTAGATTGGAATAAAAAGATCATCTCAAGTTTTGATTCATATATCTTGCAGAAGAGAACATTGAAGTTTTAACATTTGAGTGATAACTAGCCTACTTATGGTTGCAGGTGGCTGCTGTCTAGTCTACTCAGTTTCTGGTCATGACACCCTTTCACATCTTATTCCTATATATCTGTCTCTGAGGGATTAAGTCTCTTTGGCAAATATGTCAACTAAAAATTAGTTATGAAGTTCGGAGACTAGAATGGCAGAATTTCTCAACTTACACCTGATACAGGATATCTCTCATTTACATTGTAACCGTTTGGCCAAAAGAGTGGAAAGAGGGAAGACCTTGCATGTCAAAGCAGCTGGGACTGAGTTCAGATACTGCTGGGACTTCCCACCTGAGCGCCGGGAAGTTCTCACTTGTTGATAATGATGCCTGTTATTACTTTACCCTCGTTGTGTTAATGAAACGCAAAGCTAAGGCCCAGACACATTTCAAGCCAAAAAGTGGTGAAGAGAGTGTACAAACCCAGGTGTTCCTATATGATCCAGAGCCAAGTCTTTGTTTTGTGGAAAAATACAGAAAGCGTGACATTAATGATACCAATCATTTTTAGCTGTAAAATCCAGTAGCGTTGATGACAATCAGGATGTTGTCCAACGGTTACTACGATCTATTTCCAAAGCATTTTCTTCACCCAAACAGAAGCTCTGTACTCACTAAGCCGTAAATCACCCTTTCCTTTCCCCAGCCCATGGTAACCTCTAACTATTTTCCCACAAATTTGTTTCATATAAGTAAAAATCCTACAATATCTGTCCTTTAGTTTTATCAGCTATATTTTACACGGTAGAATGTTTTCAAGGCTCATTCGTGTTGTGACATAAACCGAAGCTTAGTTTCCTCTTCATGGCCGAGCTATATCCTATCAGATGTACGTCCAGTTAGACTCTGAACCACCGTCGGAAGCTGTATCGTATCATGTCAAGAGATAAT
The DNA here is from genome assembly GCF_027406575.1 of Nycticebus coucang. Classification (NCBI taxonomy): domain Eukaryota; kingdom Metazoa; phylum Chordata; class Mammalia; order Primates; family Lorisidae; genus Nycticebus; species Nycticebus coucang. The sequence continues at coordinate 35,493,032 of NC_069802.1, read as the reverse complement.
AATAGACCTTTTGCAGGAAGGTCATTAAAAACTAAATATGATAATGTAAGTAAAGGTATTCTGTAAAGCATTATACACGTTTTAAATACTATTTGTTCTCAATTTTCATTCCTTAGCTGAGCCTCAATTCTTCCACCATGGTATGCAAAGAACACACCTGCCATTAATAAGGGTGTGACCTTGAATCATGACATTTGATGTAACGATTTCCTTGGCTTTGATAGAAGGCCACACGACAGTGTAACCAGCCTACCTACCACTGAATGCATTTCAGTGACCCTACGTAATTCTCTTCCTTAACTGTGTGAACTTTTGAGTTGTTGCCCAGAAACAGTGGGTTTTCTCCCGAGATTCTGAAAGCCTCTGGGCAGATTTCCTGAAGAAGATTCACCTGCCCCCCAAACCCACCCCCAAAGCAAATAGCTCCTTGTTAGTTATGCTGTGACCTGTGGAAGGCACATGGCCCTCCTTTAAAAGCCTGTGATCTCTTAATTGAGAGATGGATTTAATGTGGCTTCTCCTGGAACAACATCTGTCTTTTTAAAAATTCCTTCCTTCCTTGGAAATTCTTATTTCCTCAATAATTTGGATCTTTACCTAATAAGTAACTAGACCTACACTGAAACCCCATTACAGTTTTGTCAGTAACAGTATTTTGTGGAAAAGAGAAACTGTTCCTGTTTTCAAGAAATATCCTAATTTAAGACCTGACTTTGCCGTCAATGAATTTTTGCTTTTCCTTGGGGCCCGAGCTTCAGTTCCTTACAGTATAGAAAAGGTGGGGAAAGGGTGGCTGATCTCCAAAACACCATCAGCTTCACCATAAAGTTTCTTCTTCTGAGAAATGACTGAGATGAACTGTGTGCATGTTAATGTACCATCTAAATCAAATATTTAGAAAGCAAAATTAATTATTTTGGAAATAGATCCTAATATGATAGCACTTTTGGAGAACACTGGGGTAATTATCAGAAATCTCTCGAGAAAGAAGTGATCTGGGATCATTCCAAAATACCCACAGCTAGCGGCAGTTACCTTAATTGAAGCACTTTAAGTATATTAATTAATTAATCTTCAAACTCCCCTATATTAGGATGGAACATTAATAAGGAAATAAATTTATCAGCAGATCTTAACTAAGAGACCGTATGCTTTGCTCAAGGCTGTGGAGCAGTGATGGCCCAGGTTTAACTTCAGATGCAGAGCCTCTGAAGCCCAGGCCCGACTCTTAGGGCTGTGTACAAAATAAGACTCGAATAATATCCCTGATGGACGTGTCAGCCTCCTCACCGAGGGTCTGGCGACCTGTTGCACTCAGCTCTGGATTTACATCTTCTGCAGAAGTCAGCCTTTTCTTCCTTCTTTCTCTCTTCTTATGTCACAAGTTTCCATGGGTCTTGCTGCGTGATGGTACAAACAGGCAGGTGAATCAATCACCAGTGGGCTGCCGGCCTTTAGATGCTCTCCTTAGAAGAGGGATAAATACGCATGCAAACAATTGCAACAGAGCGTCACGGCTGCTAAACGAGGTAGGTCGGAAGAAGCTGGCACACAAGAGAGAAAATTTCCTTTCAAAATGAGCCGTGATCAGTGACCTCTGTGAGGGAGCCCATCGCACACGACACCACCAGATGTAAGGAATTGCTCACTTGTGCCGACTGAGTCTTATTCCGGAGCTAAGTGTGCTCAATTATCCTGCCTTCCTTTCTTTATACATAACTCTCCAACTTTTAGCTTATCACAGAGCTTCCTGGAAATTTTACTAAAAGCAAAAGGCATATATTATAACATGACTCAGACAAGCATTTCAGACTAAATCTGACTGCTCAGGGTGCCGAATGTGAAGCTCTGTACACTGTGATCATCCCCATCATCATCTCACAGGGCTCACGGGGGACGCGGAATGCTCCTGGGATGGCAGGTGCAGGCGCGTGATCCTTTATGGTGGTGAAACTGGATGTGTACAGTGTATGGAAAATACCTCCACGTTCATTAGTAATGGTGTTAATTGCTATTATTACTAAATACCTTCTGCATACTGTGTGATTTACTTGCAACATCTCTTACAATTCTCACAACCACCCTTTTGAGAGAGGCATTTTATCTTTATCTTGCAATTAGAGAAACTGCGATTCAGAGACTCTGATTTTGTTGTCTCAGGATGTCCATTTAGAATTTGGGAGCTGGGTTCTTTGATCTGTGAGTCTACAGTCTTCCCAGGAAGTCACGTTTCCATTCCACACACTACATCCAGCCCAGTTCTACTGGGTCACGTCCATTCTCCAGTGAGATAACCCAGACTTAGATCAGCACCCGTCTCAAGATAATACACCTAAATAGAAAAGGCCCACGGCCTGGAACTCCTGCATTTTTAAGCTCCAGAAAATTTGAGTGTTACAATACTGTTCCTTTGCAATAATTTCAACTAAGTTAAAGAATATCTAAACTGCATGTAACCTTTTATCATTTTTAAGTTTATGACTGTGTGTTAATGGAAAATGTAAATTTCTTGCAATTTATAGCAGATTTTACATTAGTGGCAGGGTTCCCACAGTCTCGTCATCTCAGTTTGCCTGAAACATTTATTACTAATTTGACACCAGTGATATTCTAATTAAAGTTCATTCTCTAACATGAAATATAGTATTATATAAAGTAGCAGGAACGTTTTCTTTCCATCCAGATTGCCAGATACTTCATGGGAGGTTACAATGATTGTTGGGTGTCATTTTATTTATTTAGGAAATCTGAATTTTCATCATTCTCTCTCCATGGCACCACCTTTCTTTCCCCCAGCTGGTTCTTATGTTTCCTTAGAAGCTCTTTTATGCAATAGGTTTTGGTTTAGGCACAATTGCTAATTGAAGTAAGTATCCAAACTGCTTAATTGCCTGACAGAAAATGTCAGATTTTTCTAAGCATGACCTATGCTGTCAGCAGAAAGAATATAAAACCTTTCAAATTTAAAGGAAAAAGCAGAGTTTGAAGATAAAATTAGGTCATACTGAAGCTCTTTTAGCATAAGCAGAATCTAAATAAGCTCTGCTCACTCAGTGCCCCTGTGGGTGCTATTTCTGACATACACATTATGAATGTCGTCTTTTTTCTAGTTATCCTCAGTTTTTCAACTCTAGGTCATGGGTTGGTTCTCAAATTGAGCATTAGCTTCACCTCACACATTTCAACATAATATTGATGCTTGAGTCTAAACACAAATAGTCTGGTTTAATTGGTATGGGGTGGGGCCAGGATGGTTTTAAACCATTTTGTGGGAGTGTAGACGCCTCTGGCCCTTGGAATTGAACTTTGAGCACCACTGTTCTCACTTCCTACTACTCAGCACATGTGTTCCGTGGAAAGCAGCATCAGCAACACTGGAAGCTTGTTGGAAATACAGAATGTGGGCCCCACCGCAGACCTACAGAATAGTAAGCTGCGTCTTCACTGCAGCCCTGTGGGATTCAAATGCATGGTAAGGCATGAGCAGAGCTCGAGTCTGTGTACTAGTCGTCCGTCATCTGGTGTCTCACTTGTTTCCTTGCCGTGGATTCCGCCCCCACCTCCAACCAAACCTCACGTCCTTTCTGACACACAGGCACAGCCCGAGCCATGGTCACAGGACTAACCTCATGGTTGCGTGTCAGTTTCTCTGTAGACCAACATTTTCTTTATTAGGCAAGGCCTGCCTTTTACCCCAGGCTCTAACATTCCATAAACATATATATGTTACATGTGTGTATTTTTTTTTTTTTTTTTGAGATAGGGCCTCATTCTCCCACCAAGGCTGAAAGGCAGTGGTATGATCATTGCTCACTGCAGCCTCACTGTAGCCTCAAACTCTTGGACTCAAGGGATCCTCCTTCCTCAGCCTCCTGAGTAGCTGGGACTACAGGTGAGTGCTATCTGGCTAATTTTTTCTATATTTTGGAAGAGATGAAGTCTTGTTCTTGTTCAGGCTGATCTCAAACTTCTGGCTTCAAGTAATCTTCCCTGGCCTCCCAAAGGGCTGGGATTACAGGCTTGAGCCACCACATCTGGCCCCTTTCTAGATTTATATCCTTGCAAATTCAATTTGCCTTCTTTGCTTTTTGTTTTACTAATCTAAGTGACGGGATTCATGGCAGAAATATTTTAAATGAGATGATGTGCATGAAACATTGGCAGCTAGCTGACCTGGATGAAGTGGTTACTTGTCCGTGTTAGAGAGTCCTGTCACTTATGAAAACTAGGTACACAAGAAACACTTAAACAAGAAGATGTGCCTGAGGCATTGCCAATCAAAATAGAGTGTGTAAAGCAAGAGGGGGACACGGGCTTTGGGACAAAGGATTTCGTTGCGCTGTCTTCTTATCCACTAGTTAAGTGACGAGTGTAAGACACCCCTTACCAAAAATCACCACTGACCCAATTCGTTTGTGTTAAGAAAAAAAAAAAGAAAATGAATGAAGGTAGAAATTATTTTCTTTGAGCCAAAAAAAAGGAGAAAAAGAAAAAAGAATGCCCTTCAAATGCTTTTGTGAGAAATCTGCAGAGCACTTAAAGTATTTCATATTTCACATTAAACATTTCAGTTACAGTGGAAAGGGTCATAAGTCTGAGTGAATAGTCCTGCAATTAAAATATTTAACTGAAGGAAAAGGGTATTTTTTGCATGTTGAAATTCAAAGTTACTTAATTTTTGATTATATGTTACCTTGGCTCCCACCAAGACCTGCCCTAGTTTAGGAATACTGTATTGTACTAAAAAGTCTTTTATTCCTAGCTCTCAAATTATAAAGAATATATAGGATTGTTTAAAATATTAAAATAAAAAAATGACTCAACCCTTTTAAAAGTATACATGAATAATTATTGGATTGATAGTTCACAGCCTACAGCTGCAATTAAATGTATTCAATAATTCAGTAAAATGGTCATATTTTATATTTTAAAGTCATTAAAGTAATAAAATATAACCCCTAATCTAAGCTCACTCTTTAAGCATATATATGTATACACATGTATATATGTGTGTGTATTCAAATTTTTCATGATTTTTTATTCTAAAGATTTTCTTATTTGGAAAAATAAAAATGTTTAACATTTTTCTGGATTGTAGTTAGTTAGCACAATCAGCACAGCAAAATGTTTATGTCCAAGCAAACACATTTAGGTTGTTAACTTGAAGATATTTCTTAAAACAGTGTTGAATATTATCTAAAGCTAGATGTTTTGATAGCGAAAGCAAATGCTTTCCAAATTAGTTGATAAAAAGTTTTTTTGTTTGTATGTTTTTGGCCAGGGCCGGGCTTGAACCTGCCACCCCTGGTATATGGGGCCAGCACCCTACTCCTTGAGCCACAGGCCCTGCCTGTAAGTTTATGTTAATAGATACCAACCACTTTTCAAACTTTCGAGGGCACACTGCTGACCTTGGAGAAGATGAAGTTACCATATGCTTGATCTCACAGACACAGCCTAACACCTCAGCACAAATCACATCGTGTGGCCCCACCTGGCTTCTGGGTCAGCCGCAGGGGTCACTCCAGAGTAGTAGTTAGAAAGCCTCGGACCTACCCCAGCCTTTCTCAACTGGAATCTATATCTGACCACAGCCCTACTGTCTTGAAGGCACAACTTTCAGGAAATCACTGCCGAATGGCACCATGGACCTTTACTCGGACTCTGGATTTATTTTACCTGAACCAAATCCTGGGTCCATCACTTTGCAATGCCTTGAGCCGTGCCAGGGATCCATGGACACACTGGGCACAGAACCGAGAGGCTGGTTTGTGGTCTTGCAGGATGCAGCCTTGACCTTGAATCAGGAGACCTCGATTTGGCATTCAGCTTTTTCTCTTCCCCCCTGGTTTAACTCAGGTACGCTATTCACATTCCCATAATTTTAGATTATTAACCTGTAAACCAGAATATTAACATATTGGGGTCAAGTAAAGGTCTAATGGAGCAATAATATAAAATCACAGGTGAACTGGACAGGTCTTCACATATATTAGCTATCGGTGTGGCCACACAGTTAATAGGCTGAGGTGGGCTCTGTTGACAGGGGCTGGTGCCCAACCATGTCCATTGCGTTGCCCTTCTTTGTACCCTTTGAAGATAAAATCCAAACTTTCTGCCAAGGCCCTCAAGTTACTCCATGAACTGAGATCTGGATCTCTTATTTCCACCCGTTCTCCCTTTTCTCAGACGCCCTCAGCCATGTTGGCCTTGACGCTCTTCTGCGGAGCGTCTTCCGTTTGCCTCTGTTCCTGTCTGTGCCCTGCCCTGGGAGCGGAAGGCGCGTCCCTCGGTACCAGCACGGCCTCTTCATTCAGGTTTCCCTGCAACTGTCACCTCTCAAAGAAGCTTCCTGCAGTCCTGAGAGACTCCCTCATTCACTAGTACTTTGCCCACACACCCTGCTTCTTCAGCTTTCGCTGAACTCCTTGCTGACCTCATAATTCAAGGTTCATTCAGGAAAGCAGGAAACACTGCAGTTGTTTTAAGAAAGAAAATTTTAATAGGGGAAATGCACATGAAACCATTGGAAGATCTAGAAGAACAAAGCTTAGATGAAGCCTTGGATGATGGACGGGAAATTTGGGAAGACTGAAATTGCAAGGAAGCTGGCAGCACAGCCACCAGATGGTGCACACGCAGACATCAGCTGGTCACCGCGGCAAAGTCCGCCCTCTTCCCAGCTGCCTGCCTGAGCCTCCACCAGGGGTGTGGGCTTCTCTTTCCCTCTACTCTCTGGATCTTGCAGAAACATCTCACATTGGCGGATAAGAATAGGGCGGCACCTGTGGCTCAGTCGGCGCCAGCCCCATATACCGAGGGTGGCGGGTTCAAACCCAGCCCCGGCCAAACTGCAACCAAAAAATAGCCAGGCGTTGTGGTGGGCACCTGTAGTCCCAGCTACTCGGGAGGCTGAGGCAAGAGAATTGCTTAAGCCCAGGAGTTGGAGGTTGCTGTGAGCTGTGAGCTGTGTGATGCCATGGCACTCAACCAAGGGCGGTAAAGTGAAACTCTGTCTCTACAAAAAAAAAGAAAAAAAGAAAATGTGAATAATATCTGATGAATGCATGAACTTATTTTCTGTCTTCTCTACTAAAACATTAGATCCCTGAGAACAAAGACCTCATCTGTTTTCCTCACTGCTGTAGTTTAAATACATGCCAAAAGTTCGTGGGCACTCAACAAACACACACACACAAAAAAAACACTCAAAAAAAACCTTTGTAGAGTGAGAGTGGGTGGAGAGCCCTGAACTGGCATTCCCACCATTAAATATGCCTTGGTTTCTGGCATGTGTGCGAGTCCTGCCAGGAGGAAGAACGCTGCCCAGCTTGGGGAAGCTGCAGTCTCTATTCCTACCCTACGGGCCCCGCTAGGGTCTCAGGTCTTCACGCGTTTCTCCATGAGATAAGGAAAGCTATAAAAATCCCAGCAGGGTACTGGACTGAGGCAAAAGGCTCAGATTTCTACTGTACCTGTAATGGAGGGGAGTCAGAGCTGATGCTTTATCTCTCTGAGCCTCATTTTTGATTTTTAGGAAATTAACAACTCCAGATGGTGGCTCTGTAGCTCATGAGGCTGTTGGAAGGTTGACTCAAGAGGATGTATTTTGCTATCTGTTCATTCATTTTATTAATTAATTCATAAAATACTACCAAACACTCTATTCTGGGGACACTGGAAAAGACTGTGCATATGAGAGTCCAGAGGACACCTCCCTCAAGTTTGAGAGGCACTGTCACACAGGCTGCGTGTAGGAGCCTGCACCTACAGCTGGAGATACATTGGCAAGAGTGACAACGGGAAGAGGAGGTTGGGAGCACGAAAATGGGGAGCCGTCTTGTGAAGTCGTCGTTATGCTAAGGGAGTGATAACACCTGCTGTGTGGGGTGGGGTCTCAGCACAGCCAAGGAGGATATGCTGAGTTTCACCAGGTGGAGAATGAGAAGAAGGTCCCTGTTGCCGTGAAACTTTATAGAGGTTAAAGCGAAAGATCCGAAGTTTTGAATTTGGGTAAAAAAATAGTCCTCCAAAGGTAATGGTGGGTGTGTGTGTGTGTGTTAGAGCACAGAGAACGTAACCCCTGATGATGGAGATGGCTTGAATGCAAAATCTAGCTCTACCACTTACAAGTGTGTGACCATGGGCCATGAGCTTAATTTTCCATGTCTGAGCTTCCTTGTCTGTAAATCTGATGCAAATCTGAGGTGGTACCCTGTTTTCCCGAAAATAAGACATCCTCTAAAAATAAGACCTATGTACGGGAAAGATAAGACGTCCCCTGAAAATAAGACCTAGCGCATCTTTGGGAGCACACCTTAAAATAAGACACTGTCTTATTTTCAGGGAAACAGGGTACTAACACTAGTATGTGCCATAAACAGTTGCAAAACACTATATGAGTTTATATACATAAACTGCTTTTAATAGCGTCTGATTGCTCAGGGTAGACCCACAATTAACCCACTTATTACTGCGTTAACTTGGATAGTATCATCATTATTGTTATCGATGAAATCTACCTGTCTATAGAAGCTGTTCTGCCCAGAGTAAGGTCTCTGGAGGGAATCATAGCCATCAAAAGTAACAGCTGGAGTCCAGAACAACCTGAGTTACCTTTTTTAACTTGGTAACTGAAACCACCCAGGGCCAGATGTTGGCACAGGCTCCTCCAGCACCATGCAGCCTCCTGGCCAGCTGTGCTGGGCGCCCTTCCCGAATCTACCTGGCTCAATTCCAGGACCCTTGCTGCTAACTTTCTCTCTGGCTCGGCCACGGGCTTATAAAATGTCATTAGCAGGTTCCCTCTGCTGTGTTTTTCTGGCATGAGCTCACATGCCCCATAGAATGTTACATGGGAGGAGGGTCTGGGCGACCAGGTTATCCAGCCCCTCTACTTTGCAGATGGTGAATCTGAGACCAGGGAGAGAAAGAGCCTTGCCCGAGGTCTCAGAGTTAATTAATGGAAGGGATAAATCCAGAACACAAATCTGCAGAATACCAGACCAGTGCCCTTTCCCTTCCCGTGCCCTGCCTCTGAATCACCCCACCGACAACAGCAGTTAAACAGACCAGAGCATTAAAAATGTCAGGTTCACTTTGTTGTGGTTTTCAGTTTCAGACTCGGGAAACACTTTTCTCTTACACATGTTGGTTTCGAAACGCAGATTTAACAGCCACAGCGCGTGGGTTGAGGGGAAGGAAGGCACATTTCAGCAGCAATAAGGGTGAGGCTGACAGCGGGATGACACAGTGCAGCTCACGGAGGGCCGTGCATGCCTTGTTTAGCCATAAAGTAACAAACATTTCTACGTGGAAAGTGGACTCTGCGTACTCTAGATGGACACATCTTCCCTGCTCTTCCAAGCTCAGTGGAAGTTGCTCCCCATTATGAAGCCACCTTTCTGCCACCAGCTCAGAGAAGAACTTTCATGTTAGCTCTCCTGACCGCCTGGCCCACCAGACCATCCTCCAGTCTTGAATAGTGGAGGGCAGTGTGTGTGTGGGTGTGCGCTGTGCTGCCAGCCATGGTGAGCGTCTGCACAGGGAGTGTCTTATTTCAGTCCTCAGCGGGGCAGCATGGTGCTGGGCAAACAGCCTCCCGTCAGAAGTCCTGTGTGCCCTGATGGATCAGAGAAAGCCCACTGATAATGCCCAAGGGAGAATTACTATAATGTTGACAACCACCTGTATGCTTACAGTTTTTGTTGGCTGTCAGAAAGGGAATGGAGATGGACAGAAAATCATGATAGAATATGCAGAATACAATCTATGAAATGCTCTTTAAAAATTAATAAAGAATATCTGGAGAAAAAAGATTGATTAAAGCTATACACACACATGGGCACATAACTATATCTTATTGAGTAACCAAAAATGTTTGCTAGATTCATTTAGAAGGGTGCAATCTACATACTGATGTTGAGTGAACATCTAATACTATTTCCAAAATACAACAACTGAACCTGTTTGTTCATCTATCCTCTCTTCTCTGGTCTTAGTAAGTGTCACCCCATTATTAAGACAAAAACTAGAGTTACTGGCGTATCATTTTGCTCCATCAACCACAGCATGCAAACTTTGAGAAACCTGTTAGTCAAACTTTGAAAACACACCCAGAATCTGTTGGCTGGTCTGCCTCTCCGCAACCACTGCACCAAGGGGAAACCTCTATCTATTATTGTTTATATTAACCCCATGATTTCAGTGTGACTATAATCTAATTATGTGTTCACTTTTTAAATTTACCGACATCCGTAAAATCACATTTTTATACTTCTGAGTTTTAGCAAATGCGTACACTCCTGTAACTACGAATGTCATCAAGAAAGGAAGCCGGCCGATGGTTCCCTAGAATTCCCTCTTGCCTCCCCTTCATGGTAAATCCCTCCTCTACTTCAGAACACCTGACAACCACTGTTCTGTTTGCTGCGGTTTTGTCTTATCTAGACTAACATGTACATGGTTATGTCTGCATTTACTATTCAATCTTTTAAGTCTGGCTTATTTCATGTAGGAAAAGCATTTGGGATTCACTGTGTGGTTACCTGCGTCTGCAGTTTGTTCTTTCCTGCTGCTGAATAGTATTGCACGGTAAAGACGGACCACAATCTGTTTATGAATCCCCAAGTTGCCCACCTTGCTTCCAGTTCAGAATGATCAAGAATAAAGTGGCTACATACATTCACTTACACGTGATTCCTTATACCAAAGTATTGGCATTTTCAGTGCATAGATTCTGCACATATTTTGCTACTTTTATACCAATGTATTTTGTGGTTTGGGATGCTTTTGTTAAAAAACTCAACTTACAATGATAGCATATAACAACATAACTTTTTTTTATATTGACCCTGTATACTAAAATCTGTTAAATATATTAGTCTAGTAATCTTTGTTATTGATTGCTCGAGTTTCTTTTATTTAGGAAATTATGTCATCTGTGAATAGAGACAATTTTATTATTTTCTTTTTTGACTTATACTGGATTGATTGATTGATTATCTTTTTGTACCATCTACAGCCTCCAATATGAATTGCAGAGGTAAAAACAAACATGCTTTCTTGATCTCAGTCTAAGGAAGGTATTATGCATCTTTCACCATTAAATATCAAGTTATTGATGTTTGCTTCTATTTTTGTTGCTAATAGTTTTTATAATAAATGGATCATGAATTTTTTTAAATGATTTCTCTGCTTGTATTGAGATGTCTTTTTTTGTAGTCAACCGTTACGGTGAATTGCATTAATTGATTTTTTAATGGTAAATTTGCTCTGCATTCTTAGGATAAGTATTATTTGATTGCAATGCATTATTTTTATTTCAGTAATTGATTTACTAACATTGTGTTCTGCATTCATAAAGTAGACATACATTTATAAAGTAGCTCTACAATCTTACATTACATCTGCACTCACGTGGTATATTGGTGCATAGTGTATTGAGTTTCTGAGTCCAGTTTGGATCATTCTGAGGTTATGACTTCAGAATATGCATATACAACTTTTCTGGAAACATTTGTGTAGTGTTTTTTTCTTTCCTTTCATTATTTTTAGTTTTAAAGTATTAAAGGAGTTCAAATGTTTTAAGTTACATGGATTCTTTTGTAATGCTTGAGTCTGGGCTATAAATGTACCCTTCACCCAAATAGTGTTCATATAACAAATTCTGTACACATCAGGGATTTTCCCCTTTTCCTCTGGCTTATTCCACTGAGTTTTACTTCTCTCTCTGTGTGTGTGTGCTCCGTCACTTACTTCCAATTTGACAATGAACACATATGACATCTGTTTCTCCACTTAGGAGAATTGTCTCTAGATTTATCCAGATTGTTGCAAAAGATATTAATTAAGATGATTTTATTATCATCGTTTTTATGCTACATATATACCACACTTTATTAGGCCGCTCTTGAATTAATGGACACTTGGATTGATTTCATGTCTTTGCAATTGTGAATTGTGCTGCAATAAATATTTGAGGGAAGTTATATTTTTGATTAGAAGTCTTCTTTTCCTTTGAGTGAATACCCAGCAGTGGAATTGCTGGATCAAATGGTAGGTCTAATTTTATTTCTTTAAGGAGTCTCCATACCGGTTTCCATAAAGGTTGTATTCATTTTTAGTCCCACCAAGAATATGTAAATGTTCCTTTCCTCCTGAATCCATTTGTGGTTTTAAGTTGCATTTCCCTTATGATTAATGATGCTGAACATTTTTTCATATGTTTATTGGTCATTTCTTTTTATTATTTTGAGAAGCTTCTGCTTGTGTCTTTTGCCCGCTTTTTAATAGTTTTTTTTTCCTTGCTGATTTGCTTGATTTCTTTGTTAATTCTGGTTTCAGCTCTTTATCAGATGTGTAGCTTGTGAATATTTTCTCCCATTTCTGAGGGTTGTCTATTTGCTCTGTTGATTGTTTCTGTAGCTGTGAAGAAGCCTTTTAGTTTAATTTAACCCTATTTATTTATTTTTGTTGTCGTAATTATTGTTGCAGTCTTAGTCATACATTTTTTGTGTAGACTGGTATTTAAAAGAGTTTTTCCATATTTTCCTCTAGATTTCTTATGGTTTCATGCCTTGGAGCTAAGTCTTTTATCTACCTTGAATTAATTCTTCTGAGTGCTTAGAGGTAGGACTTGTTCCATTCTTCTGCACGTGGCTATTCAATTTTCCCAGCATCATTTATTGAATAGGGAGTACATTGTCATCTGCCTAGTCAAAAATCAGTAGGTTGTACATAATTAGTTTTAGATCTGAGTTTTTTATTCTGTTCCATTGGTCTATGTCTTTTATTTTGTACCAAGAGCATGCTGTTTTGGTTACTAAAGCTTTGTATTATCTTTTTTTTTTTTTTTTTTTGTGTTGTGCTCACCCTTTGTATTATCTTTTGAAGTCTGGTAATGTAATGCTTCCATATTTGTTCCTTTTGCTTAAGATTATTCTGGTTATTTTGGTCCTTTTGGTTTTAAATTAAATGTAGAATTATTTTTTCTAGATGTGCAAAGCATGATTTTGTTAATTTGACGGCAACTGCATTGAATCACTCTGAATAGTACAGACATGTTAACAATGTTGATTCTGCCTATCCATGAGCATTCACTGCTTGTAGTTAATTTGATGGCAACTGCATTGAATCAGTCTGGATAGTACAGACATGTTAACAATGTTGATTCTGCCTATCCATGAGCATTCACTGCTTGTATCCTGTGCAATTTCTTTCCTCAGAGTTTTGTGGTTCTTCTTGTGGAGATCTTTTACCACCACGGGTAAGTATATTCCTAACTATTTTATTTTCTTTCTTGCTATTCTGAATAGTATTGAGTCTTTGATTTGCCTCTCAGCTTGATTGTTATTAATATATAGACATGCTATTGATTAAGGATATTGATTTTGTATCCCAAGACTTTGCTGAATACACTCATCAATTCCAGGAGACTCTTGTTGGAATCTTTGGGGTTTTCTAGATACAAGATAATATTGTCAATGAAGAGCAGTAGTTTAACCTCCCCTTTCCCAATTAGTATATTCTTTTTTGTTGTGTTGTTGTTGTTTGTGGTTTTGGGGCAGGGCTGGGTTTGAACTCACCACCTTCGGCATATGGGACCAGCGCCCTACCCCTTTGAGCCACAGGCACTGCCCCTCAATTAGTATATTCTTAATATTTTTCTCTTTCTTATTGGTCTGGATAGGACTTCCAGCACTGTTGAATAGAAGTGGTGACAGTGGGCACCCTTGTTGTGTTCAAGTTCTTAGGGGAAATGCTTTCATCTTTCCTCCATTCATTATGATGTTGGCTGTGGGGTTGCCATATGTGGCATTTATAATTCTGAGATATGCTCCCTAATTTGTTGAGGGTTCTTATCATGAAGTGGTGTTGGATTTTGTTAGATGCTTTTTCTGCATCTATTGTGATGATCATATGGTTTCTGCGTTAGCTTTTGTTTATATGATGAATCACATTTATTGATTTATGTATGTTGAACGATCCTTGCATCCATTGGATAGGGCTCAGTTGGTCCTGGTTGATCATTTTTTTGATATGCTGTTGAATTTGGTTTGCCAGTATTTATTTTATTGAGGATTTTTGCATCCATAGTCATATGGGATTTTGGCCTGTAGCTTTTGCTGTGGTTGTTGCTTCCTTTTCTGGCTTTGGTATCAGGGTGATACTGTCTTCATAGAATGGGTTGGGGAGGATTCACTCCTTCTCAATATTATGTGGTAAATTTCTGGATTATGAATACCAGATATTCTTTGTAGGTCTGGAACAATTTGGCTATGAATCCATCTCATCTGGGGCTTTCTTTTTTTTTTTAATTGCTACACTCACTGTTCACCTTGCTGTCTGCAGGAGTTCACGTTCCAATGCTTCCTGCTTTAGTCTTGGGAAGTTGAGAGTTTCCAGCAACTTACCCATTCTCTAGATTATGTGAATAGAGATTTACATAATATTTGTGGATGATGCTTTGTATTTCTGCAGTATGTTTTTCATTTCTGATTGACCTCATTTGGGTCCTTTCTTTTCCACTCATGGTTAATCTAGAAAGAGGTCTGTTGGTTTTGCTTGTCTTTTCAAAGAGCCAACTTTTAATTCCTTTAATTCTCTGCATTGTTTCTTTTTTCAATTTATTTAGTTCTGTTCTGACTTTTGTTACTTCTTTTCTTTTGCTAGAGTTGAATTTGTTTTGTTCTTCATTTTATAATTCCTTGAGGTATGACATTAGGTTGTGAATTTGTGATCTTTTTGTCTTTTCCATGTAGGAATTTAAAGCATTCCCCCAAGGAATGCCTTTCATGTGTTCCATTAGTGAGGGAGAGAGGCCTCGAAGGAAACCAAGTCTGCCAACACTATGATCTTGTGCTTCTAACCTGCAGAATTATAAAGAAATAGATTTTTATTGTTTTTCTATGGCAACCATAGAATATTAAAACAGATTTTAGGACTGAGCGGTGGGGTGCTCTCCAAGAAATAAAAATGTGGACATGTCTTTGGAACTGGGTAATATGTAGAGACTAGAAGAATTTTGAGGCACATGTTCAAAAACCTAGGTTGCTTTGAAACTATTGTTAGGAGGAATATGGACATTAAAAGTGATTTTGGTACAGTCTCAGGAAGAAATGAAGGACATGTTATTGGAAGTTGGAGAAAAGACAATCCTTTTTATAAAGTGGCAAAAAAAATAATTTAAATGTGGATTAAATGTGTTCTAGTGATTTGTGGAAAGTAGAAAATGTAAGTGACAAACTTTTATATTGAGCTGAGGACATTTCTATGCAAAGTATTGCAGGCCCAGCCTGGTTTCTCTTTGCTGCTTATAGGAAAATGTGAGATAAGTAAGATGAATGAAAAAAAAAAAAAAAAGTTAAGCAAAAAGAAAAGAAAAGTTTGAGATTTGGAGTATTTTTAGCATGCCCCTATTGCATAGAGAGTGACAAATCATGTTCTGGAGAGAACATCAAAAGTGCAGCTGGAAAATCGTGTGATGCAAAGATCATGAGTGTGACGCATGAATCTAATCAGGAATCTCGTCAAAAGCCAACAATAGAGATGACATTACAACAACAAAAATGCTCCCAGCTTGATCTGAAGGGGGGCAGAGATGGAACAAAATAAATGAAGACCATGAGATTTGTGCGATTTTACAAAACAGAGTCATGGAGCTATCTAGCTTTAAACATGTTATCTTTCAAGGAAAGGGAAGGATGACCTCAAAGGCTGGGCAGACTGGATGACCTCTGACCTGGATTCCAGAGGCTACAGCCACCTTCTCTAGGGGACATCTACTTCCCAGAATTGTGAAAAAACAAATGCATGTTGTTTAAGCTCCCCTGCTATGGCATTTTAGTATTCCATAATACTTGGTGTGAACTAACTAGCACAAACTAATACAATAATGAATTCAATTGTGTCCTCAAAAAAGAGGTGCCCAAATTCTAATCCTTGATACCTATCCAAATGACCTTATGTGGAAATAGCATCTTTGTAAATGCAATTAAAATGAGGATGATGGCGAGGTCATACTAGTCGGGCCTTCCGTCAGCGAGAGTGTCTGTGAAAGAGACAGAGAAGGACAGATGACACAGGGACACAGGGATGATGGCCATGTGGACACAGAGGCAGTTTCAAGGTTGTGCTGCCATAGCCAGGGAAGGCCAGACAACCCACAGCTGCAGAGTCAAGGAACACTTATTTCTCACAGGCCCCACAAGGAGCGTGGCCTTGCTGGCTCTAGACTTTGGACTTCTGACCTCCAGAACAAGAAAGAATGTATATCTGTGGAGCTTTGACTCCTGTTCATTTGACTCCAAAGGCTTTGTGCTCCCCACTGCCTCAAGGCACATTATCGGAGTTTGCTTTTATAGCACAGACTCTAGCCCTCAAGCTTTTCTGCAGTGACAGAGCTTGACCAATGTGAGATTGCACCTTTCACTGTGTTTACATATTGCCTAGTTTTTATGTGTCATGCGCTGTGCTGAAGGATGTGGGCACAACAGATGACAAAAAGACTTGGCTTATTCCCATGAGGCTACCAGTCTAGTGGGTGAAAACAGACCACAAATAAATAGTTTGATAGATATATAATGATCGATAATGACATCTACTATAAGGCAAAGGAATACAGCCATTCCACCCATAGACTACATGGGGCTAAGGACGGCACACCACACCTGAGAAAGACCGTTTTGCTACATTGTCAAGAATTTTAGATTTATCTGTGAGTCCAAAATTAGCCTTTGAGCTGACACTAGCTTGGCCGAACAGTCTAAAAAATTAGTCTAAAATATTGAGATGGGTTTGTATGGAGGCAATGCTGCAGGCACAGGTCAGGGACCCTTCCTTTAAATTTTATTAGGAGCTAGAAAAAAGGCAAATCAAATAGTCCACCTTTAAAATTTGTGGACACTTCCAACTGGGAGTTTAACCTGTACATGAGGGCAGCTTAATGACATTCAGGTGTGCAATGTTTTAGGGTGAAAATGGGATGTAGAGGAAATCAGAATCACACATCACCAGAAAGCGAATGCTGAGATGCCCTCCGGACGCCTGCAGGGGAGTCAAGCTCTCGCCACCTTCAGATCTGTCTTTCTCATGGTTGCCAGAGTGATCTTCCCGAAGCAGACATGTCACCAAGGTTTACCACTGATTAAAACTTTGGCTGTTCACCCACATAGTGTCATCCCCTTGTCTGACACAAAAGGACCCTGGTGATCTGGCTTCTGTTTTTCTCTCTGTCCACATCTGCTTTGGTGATACAACCTTGGATCACCTGCGTCCCAGCAAGCCAGCGTGTCTGTGATCACACACGCCATCCTGGGTCAGGCCTCCCTGCCTTTCTGCCTCTTCCCCGGCATTTCTAATGCAGTTACAATCCCAATGTTTACCTCTGTCATGCTGGCTCACTGTTTTATAGTTATTTTTAAAAGTGTGTTTTCCATAGTCATAAGATCATCAAGGCTTGATCCTATAGACTATCACCTGCACCCAGTGGAAGTGGGCAATTCCTGAGACCTGGTCTTAGGGGTCCTGGAGGGTGGGATGTCCAGGTGGGAGGCTAACCTGGGTCAGGTGACTCCTGAGACCTGGTCTTAGGGGTCCTGGAGGGTGGGACGCTCCAGGTGGGAGGCTAACCTGGGTCAGGTGACTCCTGAGACCTGGTCTTAGGGGTCCTGGAGGGTGGGGCGCTCTAGGTGCATGTGAGAGGCTATCCTGGGTCAGGTGACTCCTGAGACCTGGTCTTAGGGGTCCTGGAGGGTGGGGCGCTCCAGGTGCATGTGAGAGGCTATCCTGGGTCATCCCATCTGGAGTCAAGCCCTCAGATAATGGTGGTCACAAGAGTGACTCTAGAAAATTCTAACAGGTATTCATTCTGAACCCAGTCTGAACTGCTGATACAGAGCAGTGTGATAAATAGCAAAATGGTGGTTGTTTAAGCCACTTCATTTTGTGGTGTTTTATTCTGTAGCAGCAGAGCAGTGGCACATGACTCAAGCTGGTTTCAGAAAAGTGTGTTTAATGAGAGGCTCTAGGTGGTTCATAGAACCTCCGGGAGGAGTAAGAAAAGTGTTGGCTGTGATGCAGTCTGGAGAATGAAGCCAGGAATGACACAGTGGGAAACAGGGTCATTAGGCTGGAAGGCAGGGGTGGCACCAGCTCCACTGTCACTGCCACCTGTCCTTGTCACCGATCCCATCCAGGGCAGGCTGGAAGAGCCCTCCTCACAGCTGCTCAGCCCTCCGCGGAGCAGCATTCTTCTCTCCCCTTCACAAAGGGCCTGATGTCACCTGCTTCCTCCTCAGGCCAGGCATGGATTCTCTGTGTTGAAAGGTCATAGCAGTGGGGGACCGAAGAACATAGTGGGCTTGGTTTCGTAGGTTTCTTTGGACAGTGGTTTCCCCCTAATAATATAAAAGACCATGAAAATATGAAGAGGATTTCAAAAATCTTGGTCATAAAGAATGAAAGAGGAAAAGATACAATTGTCTGCCTCACCCACCTTCACACTTAGGGTGTGGACGTTAGATCAATTGAGATACACCCCAAGACTTGAGAACTGGGGACTATCTGTGGTTGCTGTACTCTCTAATTCAAATTCCCATTCCCAAGTCAGCTGGCCACATTGGCCACTGGACTCTTTCTTGGTCTCTGACAACCCCCGACAAGCCACTTGCACTCCCAGGACTCAACTTCTGCAGATGGATCAAGTGAACAGTCCTCGGTGCACCTGAGTGGTTGACAGTAAGGTGACCACGTCTGTCCTTTCGTGTAAGGTAATGTCACCAATGCATAATTTTATTTTGAATGGAAGAATGGCATAGCCGTGATGCTCAGGATCTTTAGAATAACAGGCTTCCTGAGGTTTAATCCCAGCTTTTATTCTGTTAAAGCTATATGACCTTGGCTAAGTTATTTAATCTTTCTTGCTCTAGCTTTTTTATCCATAAATTTAGGTCAATATTAACGACTACTTCTCTTCGTGTTATTGTAAAGATTAGCACACTTATGTCCATGTATGCAAATAAACACACACATACATCTATAACATACACACACACAAATACTCACATGTGTACAACCCACGGGCACACGTGTATATACACAAATACAAACACATTCACACTATGTACGTGTGTGCATGCACATATATACACATAATGAGTGCTACGAAATGTTAACTATTAGTACTATTATTTATTATTATTAACAAATTCTTAAATTCCTGTTTTAAAAAAACGAGAGAGGCAGGAAAGGGCAGTGACTCAGCTGCGACCGTGAACAGCTTGTCTGTTGAAACAGATCGGACCCGCGAGAGCATTTCCTCCTCCCTGAAACGTTCCTTCCTTATAAGACATCAACAGACTCGCGGATCTTATGTCCTCTTGCTGTTTGTCTAGACCAGGGGTCCTCAACGTGTGGCCCGCGGCCACATCAGGTGGTGTGAGTGTGCTTGTTCCCGTTTTGTATTTTTACTTCAAAATAAGATATGTGCAGTGTGCATAGGAATTGGTCCATAGTTTTTTCTTTTAAACTATAGTCCGGCCGTCCAACAGTCTGAGGGACAGTGAACTGGCCCCCTGTTTAAAAAATTTGAGGACACCTGGTCTAGACCACCAAAAGTAACAGACTCATGTATGTACGGGACAGTCCTCTGGGTGGCTTCAGACGGACCCAGTTCGTCCCCAGAGCCTCGCTTTGCCTGTAGCCTAAGAAGAGCTGTGGAAGGTGCTGGGGTGCAGTGACCTGGGGTGAGGAGGAGCTGCCTGAGGCAGCCGGGGCCCTGCTCTCGTACTCCTTGAAATAGAGAAGAGTCCACCGGGCCAGCTGGGGCTGCCTCTCTTGTAGACGCACGATGCCCTCGTGAGCTTTGCCCAGGGAGTCACGTCGCCCCGAGGGATTTAACTGGAAGTGCGCTGCTGCCTGGCTTCTCGGCTGTGGTCAGGCAGGCCATGTGCCACCAAGACTCCATCCACCCTGAGAGCTTTCTTGAGCCTTAAGACTACAGCTCGTGATGACTCCCGGCTTCTTTTTCCCTGGCTGTCTGTCTGTAACTGATTAACCAGCTTCGTGTAACCTTTTTTTGCATGAGTGTCTATTCACCAAACTCAGATAAATAGGTAGCCAGAGCGAGGGGGACCTGTTCTGCCCTAGTGGTGTTTGGAGTCACGTGTGCATGTCATGTTTTTTTATTTTTAATTTATGTGGAATACAAGTTTCCATTCCCCTGAAATAGACGTGTAATCACAAGCTCCTTTTACTTTCTAAGTCACATGGGGTCTTTACTCCAAGTCCATACAGTAGGAAGTGGGTGAGAATACACCCCAAGTGCACACACGAGGCCAAGCAGCTCTGAGAGCTGAAGTGACTTCTGCAAAGTCGCATCTCATGAAAGCGGCCACGCTGGGGTCACAAAGTAGCTCTCCTGACTCTATAGTTAATACATCTCTACCCACCAGTCTGCCTGGAAGGAAGCTCTTCTTCTGGCAAAATCCAGAATATAATGTCCAATGTCTGCATTTAACAATTACCGAATTGTAATCTGATTTCAATTGTTTGGAACTCGAATTAGATGTGATCCAATTCAGGGAAGACTCAGGAGCAACCAGCTGAAGGACATTTACACACAACAACAATCTGATCAACTCCAGGTGTCTGAGGTTTGCCGTGAATCTTAGACTAGTGCTCTCAAACCCTGGGGCTCCTCACAATCATCTAGATGTGTCGTTAAATACATTCTAGGGCTCAGACTACCAAGATTCTGGAGGAAGGAAAGAGTTTACTTTTGTCAGCTCCCCAGATAACACTAATGTTGCTTTTTCTGGGACCACATTGTCAGACTTTTTCTTATAAATATCTACCACTAGGCCAGTCCAGTCATTTCAGAATCAGGGAAATTGGTTGATCTATGGAAAATAGATTCTAAAATAAAAATCTGTGTGCAGGGAACTTGCTGAGAAGCATTGGAAAAACATGAACATTGAAGAAGGAAAGATGTTGGGATTTGTCAGAACAAGAGGTTGAATGGCTATGACATTGCGACCACGGTCCTAGTTAGCTTAACCCGAGGGCGAGGTTGAAGCTGCCTTGGTCCTTCAGCAGAGTCTCCAGGTGCGGAAAGGGCCGTGCCAGTCACACCCCTTCCCTCTTGACATCAGCCACTCCTTGGCTCTCATCCCCTTCCCCCA
Source organism: Nycticebus coucang (assembly GCF_027406575.1). Classification (NCBI taxonomy): domain Eukaryota; kingdom Metazoa; phylum Chordata; class Mammalia; order Primates; family Lorisidae; genus Nycticebus; species Nycticebus coucang. The sequence goes on along the minus strand of NC_069802.1, from coordinate 35,471,850 downwards.
GGGTACTTGGAAGAGCACAGGAATTGGACCTGGAAAGCTGAGCACGTTATCATGTTGACCTGTGTGGCAACTGTTTGAATTGAACTCCATACATTTGAACTCTGAGCATGGTCTGATGGAAAACATAACTTATTTCAGAGTTTTCAGACTTGGGTTTGAATTCTTGCTACACCATTTATAAGCCATCTGGTATCGAGTTACTCAGCGGAGCTCTTCAGCCTGTCTCCTGACTCACCAAGAATCTGTAATCGTAGTGGTGACACATCTTTTTAAAAGGGAACGGGCCTTAACGTATGATTAGTCAGGACAAGTGCTACGCGAGTGGTTTCATTAGTGCTTTAATCCATGATCCAGTGCTGTGCCACAAACGGCCACAGTGTTGCCAGCCCAGGAATCCAAGGGCGGATGGGCTATGCGCTGTGGCCAGAGACTCTCGGGCAATTGCAGTTGAGATGTCAGTCAGGTCTCCGGTTATCTGAAGGCTTGACTGGGTTTGGAAGATTCTTGCCCAGACTGTCCCTTGCCTACGGCTGTTACCGGGAGACGTCAGTTCTTCCTATGTTAGTTACTGTGGCATTTGTGTGTTGCTAGAAATGGGAATTGGTTTTCCTGGGAAAGAATGAACCGAGAAAGCAAGAAACAAGCCACAGTGGTTTTGTTGATGCCCCAGCCTCAGAGCCGCCCTCCACCATTTCCAAGATATCTTGTTTGTTCAGTCCACTCCAGTGAGGGAGGGAAGAATCGTCTTGAAGACTGGCTGTGAACCGTGCTCAGAAAAGGATCTCTGAGTGGCCTGAGGACAGACACATCTCCTCCTGCCCGGGACCATCCGCCCTTCCCCAGACTCTCTGTCTCTGGATGGGAAGTGAGGAATGTTAGAGCAAAGGGGTCAGGCACCCAGGACTAAGGAGAAGCCAAGTCAAAGGGACGCTGGCATAAACACTCCCAACAGCAGCGTACTCACTGACGATGGGGAGGAAACGACGGGCACCATGGGTGTGAAGAGAAGTGGGGGACACAAGGAAGCAGGAAGGGGGTGGGCAAGGGAGGGAGGGATGGGGGGAAGCTTCCTATGGTGCAGGTGCAAGGAACACTCTTCTGGGGATGGGCTCACCAAAACCCTGACTTAAGCATTATGCAAGGTTATCCATGTATGAAAAACCTTTGTACCCCCTTAATATTCCAAAATTTAAAAAAAAATCCAGCCTCACACTGAACAGAGAATTTGGGTTGTTGAAATAGTATCAATTTGTATCGAGCCTGCTGTTCTGTCTGAAATTTAAATGGAAAAGAGAGGCATTCCACCTTCCTTTCTTTTCGCAGTCTGGTTTCTTTGGATGGACCCAACTCATGTATATTTCTGGACATATTTATAAGCTGAAAAGCTGTTTGAAAGAAGAGGAGCTCATGGAGGTTTAATTTTAGTTGGTAGTATGTTTACAAAAGACCGTCTGCAACAAAAGTCTTAGATAACACATCAGTATTTGTGATCATCTCTTTTTGAAAGCACTGGCTTGTCTTTCGCTTTGGACCAAAGAATGGCCTTTAATTCATGGCCAAGAGAAAGGCTGAGTTTTCACGGGAGACATAATTTCAGAAAGAGGAAAAGACAGCAAATATATATAAGAAAGATTTACTTCATGAATCATTTTTACTAACAGTCATCCTGTAGCAAAATGAATAGCCTGTTATGTGGGGGGAAAGGCTAAACATCTAAATTTTGCTTTAATGGTGATAAAGCGTATTATTCATATTAACAACCCCGAGGTTATGTTTCTGTGCATGTAGCGGTTGTGCTGATCTGCTTTTGGGACATAATAATCCAGATTTTCCACTCTGCAAGGCATCTTATTAATTTAAATTTACTGCATACATTTGGAAATACACATCAGCAGTGAATACAATGTAAATTGCCAGGTGTGGTACAGAAAACACAAGCCTAAATTAGGATAATGACCCTGCCTGCCTTCCGGGGTGGGAGGAGCAGGCTGAGGACCTGGGTCAATTATAGCCTCTCTTTTCAGGAACTGTGTGATGGTGACCTTGAGGAGAAGCATTTAACCTTGGTGAGCCCCATATTTCTCGTGCTGAAGGAGTGGTGTGACTTCTAGTAAACCTGCCCTATATTGGGCACTGTCTATGAAGCTTAAACTCTGCTAAGGGAGATAAATATATGAACAATTAATTTTATTTACAAACAAATTATTTATGAATTCTTATTTGTCGGCACACTTGACCTAGAGCTAATGTTCCTCAGCACGCTTAAATTAGGTTGATCAAAAAAGAGTTTAAAAAATACTGTGATTTGAACTTCTTTCAAAAATAATTTAATTAATCTTTAACATTTTTTACAGCACACCTAAGATCCTTTTAAGGCACACCCTTGTTTTGTGGCACAATGGTTGAAAATCACTGGTCTAGGCTTTAAGGATCTGGAGACACGGTCATGAACAAGGAAATATATATGTATTTATGTATTTATTTATTGCATGTAGGGTGGTATATGGTGCAAAGAAGTCACCCAGATTATTGGAATAAAATGTGATAAATGCTATGATAGGGGTTTATGGGACCAATGAAACAGGATACAGGGAGATTTAAGTATATTAAGAGAACCAGGAAAGGCCTAAGACGTGTCCCCAAAACACAGGATAAGTCAGCTGTGGTTACACAGGTGCCATGGAAATTCTTCGCCTACTCCACCGAACAAATCCTGTCAGACTAGGAAAGCATGTGTTATCCAAATACCTGGATGTTAAAACTTTCCAGATGTAAATGACGAGAAATTGACCCAAGGAGTCGATTACAGCAGGTGCCTTGGGACTCACTAGAGTGCAGGGTGCTAAGACAAAGCACGAAACCTTAATTCGTCACGAAAAGCAAAGACGTGTGATTTCTAAGAAAAGGTAGAGCTCTCTGGGTGGCTGAAGAAAGGATTGGAGTGAAATCTGTAGTGGGCACTGTGATCCGTCCCCTGCGTGAATCTTTCACCGCAGAACTGAGCACCTGCAATGTCATTGTCATTTGTGACGTGGAGATTCTGGCTGAGCCTTCCTGAGATGAAACATTTGCAGAGGACACACAATTCACCAATTCTCAAGCAGACAAGTGAACTCAATCTTAAAACTTCCTGTCTTTCAGATATTTCACTTTCTCAACAAGTTCAGCTTAGATTTTCATTTTGTAACAAGATAAAATTGGAAAAAATATCGATGTGAAGCTCATGGAACATCTGTCCTATCAAGTGTTGTGAACTTCCAGAAAGACTGCAGACTCTTCCAATGGGGAAGCTCGCTAGTGAGCCTGCCGGCTGATATGATACCTTTACAAACAAAAATTATGGGGCGGCACCTGTGGCTCAAAGAGGTGGGGCGTCAGGTGGGGCTGGAGGTGGCGGGTTCCAGCTCCGTCCAAAAACCGCAAAAAAAAAAAAAAAACAAGAAAAAGAAAAAAAGAAAATTATGACAACTGCTTCTTTTCTGTGCATGATTTACAAAGATTCTGAAATGTGATATGATATTTTATTATTAAAATTATGAAGTTCTTTATTCTCTTTTTGATAACTTTTGAAGCCTAAAAAATTAAAAGGTGTGTTTGAGGTATTGGACCCTATTTTAGAGATACTGTTTAGATTCTCTGGGCTGTCATAGTCTATGTTCAAAAATCTTAGTTAAACTTTATTGTTTGTCTTAACTATAATTGTCATAATTTACATTTAAGCAGTTAATGTGAGACATGACATGTAAAAACATGTATACAGTCAAAAAGATTTTTATTGAAATTTTGACGTGGTAACACCCTAGTTGGGTGACTGTGGGCTGCCATTTCTACTGGTGAAAGGGTAAAAATAACATAATGTTCAAGATCTATTTTAAGGATTAAGCACGATATAACATATAAAATGTCCAATATAGAGCAGGACCGTAGTTCCCCAACCAGTAGTAACTATTATTATTTTACGGAATGAGCATTTGTCTTCTTATTTGATTTTTATCTCTATTTTGCCAGGTTCACATGGGAGGGAACATGATAATAACATGATTAAAAATGTGTCTTTGAAGCTAGATAAGCCAGTCCAGTTCCATTGTTTATTATCTAAATGACAAACTTGAGCTTCAGTTCACATCTGTAAAATAGGATTTCTTGAAATTTCTTACTCATATAATTAGTTTGATTATTTAATAAGGCAATGCAGGTAAACTACAAGGTTTCCTGCCTGGATAAATGCTCAGTATAGGTTTGATAATATACTAATCTAATTTACCAGATGAAAAAATTGTGATGGGATGGATGAGATTAGATGAAATATCTTAGATTGTGGAATTACTCATCTTTGAACGCAGCCTGTATTTGAAAGTCCTTCTACCCCCACATACCAGTACGATGGCAGGACAGGCTATTTCAGCACTAGCCAATTTCTTACTCATCAAATTGATTTAATTATTGGATATAGAAACATCAATTTAAACAACTATGCACCAAAATATCTTCACAAGAGCAAAAAAAGAAAATCCACATGAGAGGTGATCACCCCTGAGTAGAGAAGAGAATTACGAAAAAACACATTGGAGGGAGTAGAAAGGACGTTTTCACATTACTCATGCTATTCCTTCCCAGAGCCCGAGAAGCAGCATAGGATGGGGATAGATGCCCTTTCTGCGGGACAAGGAGAGAGAAGTGAGCACCAGACCTCCCTGCAAGCCTCAGCATCAGGCATCCCCAGCACCAGGCCCCAGGACAGACCCTGCGGACCCTCGACCCAGGTCATCCTCATCAACTCAGGCTCCACACCACCCCAGTGCCACGCTGGCCCCAGAGAGCCAGGCTCTGGAGCTGCCCCTGAAGATCCAGGGTCTGTGCCTTCTCCTACAGACCCAAGCCCCATACCTGACAAGGTCAGCCCCTAGGACTCAGGCTCCTGGAATATCTCAGGACTAGGTTCATTCCTATGGACATGAGTTTCAGGCCAACCCTTGGGGACGTAGCCTCCTACCAGCCCTCACATGCCTAGGTTTCAGGCCTACACACATGTATCCAGTTACCAGGCTGGCCCAAGTTTACCTGTGTGCTAGGCCAGCCTATAAAGACCCAGAATCCACGTCTGCACCCCCAGAACCAGGGATAAGCCCTGCCCACACGGACCAAGTTTCAGGACCATCCCAGGGGTCCCAGACTGTAGACCTACCCCACAGACTGAGGCATCAGGCACTGGGCATTTCTGCTGCTGAACCAGGGAGCAGGGCAAGCCTGTGAGGACTCCAGCAGAAAGCCTGCCTGTGCCCCCCAGCATGGAGCCCGTTTAGAATCTCTGCACGGGCACCTCATCTTTCCATTGCCAATCTGTGGTGACTGGAGGGGAGCCTCTTTCTTCAACACCCAGGCTCAGTGAGGGGAAAAGATCTGTGCACTGACATCCATGAAGAAAGCACAAAATACAGAAATACATTTCACAGTCCTGGATTAAAATAATATTTTGAAATGTCCATACTACCCATAATGATCTACAGATTCAAGGCAATCTCTGTCAAAGTCTCAATGGTTTTTTTTTAAAAACAGAAATAGGGAACAATCCTATAGTTTTTAATAGAACTGCAAAATACTCCTAATATCCAAAGCAATTTTGAGCAAGAAAAACAAGTTTGGAGGCATGACATTCCTGATTTCCGAATGCATTACAAATCTACAGTAATCAATATGACATTGTAATGAAATAAAATCAGACATAGAGGCCAATGAAATGTAATAGAGATACCAGAAATAAATTAATATAACTGTAGATAATTGAGCTTCAATAAAAGTGTCAAGAACAAGTGATAAAGAAGGAACCATCGGGGTGGCGCGTGGAGCTCAGTTGGTAGGGCACTGGCCACATCTACAGAGGCTGGTGGGTTCGAACTGAGTCTGGGCCAGCTAGACAGCAATGGCGTTTGCAACAAAAAAATAGCCGGGCATTGTGGTGGGCACCTATAGTCCTAGCTACTTGGGAGGCTGAGGCAAGTACACCATGGAATATTATGCAGCCTTAAAGAAAGATGGAGACTTCACCTCTTTCATGTTTACATGATGGAGCTGGAACATATTCTTCTTAGTAAAGTGTCTCAAGAATGGAAGAAAAAGTGTCCAATGTACTCAGACCTACTATGAAACTAATTTATGGCTTTCATATGAAAGCTATAACCCAGTTACAACCTAAGAATATGGGGAAAGGGGAGAGGAAGGGGAGTGAGGGAGGAGGATGGGCGTAGGGAGGGTGACTGGTGGGATGACACCTGCGGTGCATCTTACAACGGTACATGTGGAACTTAGTAAATGTAGAATGTAAATGTCTTAACACAATAACTGAGAAAATGCCAGGAAGGCTATGTTAACCAGTGTGATGAAAATATGTCAAATGGTCTATAAAACCAGTGTATGGTGGCCCATGACTGCATTAATATACACAGCTACGATTTAATAAAATAAATTAAAAAAAAGCAAAACGAACAAACAAATAAACAAAAAAAGACCAAGAGTTTGAGGTTGAGGTTGCTGTGAGCTGTGATACCACGGCGCCTACCAAGGGCAACAGAGCAAAACTCTGTCTCAAAAAAAAAAAAGAAAGAAAGAAAGAACAATCTCTGCAATAAATGGCATTGGAAGACTGGACGTCCACGCATAGCAGCATTGAAACGGACCCTTCAGTGACACAGTCAACACAAATTAGATGGAACACTTACATGTAAGTAAGTCATGAATCTGTAATACTACTAGAAGAAAAAAGAGAGAAAAACCTTTTTGACGTGGTTTTGGACAATGATATTTTGGACATTACCCCAAAAGCATAGGCAAAGAAAAAAAAACAATAGAAAAAATGGGATTTCACCAAACTAAAAAGCTTCTGTGCAGCAAAGGAAACAAGAACAACATGCGGGGTAGGAGGAATGTTCACCACCTGTGCATCTGATGGAGCTTAATTTACAAAATATACAAAGGACGTAGCTCAATAACAAGAAAAATAACCTAATTTAAAAAACGGACAAGCGACATTTCATAAAAGGAGACACATAAATGGTCAATGAGTTTAGGAAAACATGTTCAAAGTCATTGTCACTGATTCCCAGAGATGTGTAATTAAAACCACACCTGTTAGGGTGGCTACCATTAAAACAAACCCCCCCCCAAAACAAGTGTTAGCAAGAAGGTGGGAAAATCGGAGGTTTTGTCAGGGTGTGGTGGGAATACAGATTGTCATAGCTGTTAGGACAGCCAGTATAGAGGTTCCTCAAAAAATTACAATGTAACTACCGTAATACCGTAGCTATTGATACCTTTGTGTTATTACCACTTGATACTGTTGTCCCGCGGCTGGGTATCCATGCAAGGGGATGGAGTCAGGGCCTGGCAGAGATAGCTGCATTCCTGCATTTATTGTTGCATTATTTATAATAACCAAATATGGAATTAACTCAGGTGTCTGCAGACAGATGAAGGGGTGGAGATAATGTAGGGTTTATACACAAGGACATATTATTCAGCCCTTAGAAAAGGGGAAATCTTGTCATTTGTATCAATATGGAAGAGTCTGGGGGACATTGTGCCGAGCAAAATAAACCAAACGGAGAAAGACAAATATAGATGATGTCACTTAGACTTGAACTCTCATAAAACCAAACTCATAGAAGCAGAAAGTTGGCTACCAGGGCTAGGGTATGGGGTAAACGGGGGGGCTGTGGGTCAGAGGGTGCAGAATTTTAGTTCAGCAGGGTGAATACTTTCCACAGAGCTAATGCACAGTGTGGTAACTTGTTAATACTACTGTACTTTATATACAATTGGCCAAGGGAGCAGACTTCAAGATGTTCTCACCACCAAAATATACGTAGTTCCATGAGGTAATGAATATGTTAATTATCTTGGTTGTGTTTATCATTTCACAATATACAATAATATCAAAATACTGTGTTGTGCCACATAAATAGATATATATATATATATATTTTAATGTGTCAATTATGCTTCAATAAAGCTAGAAAAAAGTAAGTGGCTCTATCATCCAAGCCTTGTCTCATTAAGCAGTTCAGTCCGTCTTTCTGAACATCCGGCCTCATCCTGGAGTGTCCACCGGGCACAGGAACACACTAAAAGGCTTTGTTTTCTAGCCACAACCTTTCGTGAGCACCTGTTAGGTGCCAGGCCCTGTGCTTGCAGCCCTGGCATCCAGAAGAGAGGAAGACAAAATATTCATCCTTAAGGAGCTCTCAGTCCGGAGGTGGGAAAAACAGGAGACCGGAGTCATGGCATGTGACAAAGTCACATGAATTACTGTGCTTCTATGTCAAAGACAGCTGGCCATCAGCAATTCCAGCGTTTCATTCTAACACATCAGGTATATACTGGGGCCTGTGGGGCAGATGGTTATAAATTAGGACTCGTACCCTTGTTCTTCTGACACATATTTATAGAAAACACTCTCGGGAATCATGGAAGTGGGTTTGAGTTAATCAAAAGTGAGGGAAGTAGCAGTCATCAAACTGAATTCCATCCTAGCTTCTAATGCCGCTGCAAAGTGACTCCTCGCCCGTGGGCTCCCTCAGCCGACTTCCTTGGACACATAAAGAAACACAAGAAGAGAACAGAAGCGCGTGTGTCGGGGAAGGAGCTGAGAGCTGAGGTTACTGCAGTGGTGAGCTCAGGAATGTGGAACTTCCTCTGATGTTGCTCCCAGGGAGAACCGCACGTGGGTTGATTAATTTGCTTTCTATAAAAAAGCTATCTTTGAAAACCGCTTGAGGATTCAAAGGAAATGCAGATGAACAGTTGGAAAAATCTCAGGGCCAAGGAAAGAAACTAGGTGAAAGGGGTATTATTCTATTTTATGGGTGTTGGTATGAACGCCAGGTGCCTCACTGCATCCTGATAGCCTACCACCTTAAGGGTTTTTAATCGGCTTTAAAACAATTTATTTTTACATCAAGATAATATCGAGGAAGTTTTATTCATTAAATGTTTATTCATTCATTACCGTAGTCCGCAGGGACACAGGCATATGCCTGCGTATAAATGAGCACATATCAGAGAAATGTCACCATTTAGACAGAAAAAAAATGTTTGCCTAAGGAAGACAGTGTTTATATCTAGGGGACATTTGGCAGGAAGCCACTGTGTGTGGACTTTAGCCGTCAACAGTAATAAAGGAACAGTAACCAACAGTTAGCATGCAGCCACCGCCATGCCAGGAGATGTATTGCACACTAATTCATGTCAGTTCTTTTTTCAGAGGACACGGTTTTGGTTTTATCTATACTCAATTCCACGGCACGGTGTTGATCCCCTTGTAGTTGTTGTGAAGTGTTAAAGTGAGTGAGTGAGGGAGAAAGAGTGAATGGAGGCTTAATTTTTGGTGGCTCAGAAGTCAACAGAGGCTGGAGGAAAATCCTGTTACTATGTTAATACCTGTCTTTGTCCCTTTGGGCTCCTGTAAGGGAGTATGATAGACTGTGTGGCTTATAAACAAACAGTTATTTCTCCTGATTCTGGGGCTGGGAGGTCCAAGATCAGGGGCAGCAGATCTGAGGCCTCGTGAAGATGGGTTTCCTGGCTCCTACGTGGCTGTCTGCTCACTGTGTGCTGACACTGTGGACAGAGCTCTCCAGGGCCTCGTTCATAATAAGGCACAATAATTCAACTTATGAGGGCTCTGCCCACATGACTCGTCACTTCCCCAAAGCCCCACCCCTTTAAACTATTGTACTGGGGATAGGTTTCAATATCTAAATCTTTGTGGGGTTGGATGCACACAGTCATTAGCAATAGCAACACGATTTTAGAAGAAAAGGAACCATGAAGACTTGAACTAAGGCAGCGTCCGTGATGTTATAGAACATCACTAGCATTTTTTTGATTCATGATTTGCAAAGCAATTTTATGTACATGACTCTTTGGATGCCCTCAATAAGTTATGCGGCTAACATTTTATTTTCTTCATTAAAATGAGACACAAAAAGGTTGCACGACTTTGGAAAAGCGAGTTTGTACTTACCTCGCTCATAGCGGTGCTCCGATAGTGCCCATTAAACGGAATGTCGGTGTCAAAATAGTTTCAAAGCCTTGTCTCTCTACATCAATTTTTTTTGTACTTATGAGATTTTTTTATTACATCACAAAAATAGCTTCTAATAGTCCAAGAAATGGGAAAGTTAAGAAAAAGATTCTAAGCTCGAATGGCTGGGAGAAGGGAATGGACAAAATTATCTTTTTCGGTAAATGACAAACATGAAAATAGTATATTTTGGGAAGAGAAGATTTATGGGTCCAATTTGAAGCAGCTCGAGTATGAGTCACTGATGAGCTGTCCAAGTGAAGACATTTATAGGAAGGTGGAAATATAGCCCATAAGATCAGGGGAAAAAATGATGGTAATCATCATATTGACAGAGTGAGGAGTTCTGAAAAAATCACATGAGATTTCTGAGTGAGAATGCGTAGGAAAGGAAAATTTGACAATTTCTTTGGGTTTGTTCCTGGCTACACCTCTCTATTAATTACACTCAGAACATTAGTGTGGATAGAAGATTGAAATCTACGGTGGCACACCTCTTTATGTGCCTGCCCGTGGGTCCGTGCGTGTACTTCAGACAGAACACCGTGTCCAGTTTGATAAATAACATTACACAGCATCGCTGGTTTGTATTATATCTGAATCGGTTTTTCCTAAGAAACTAAAGTATCGATTTACAAAACCCCAGAGATATAATGCTGCCCACTGAATCTCCTTCCAAGCTGTAGAGTCTTCTCTTCTAATAATAAAGTATGCCTCAGACATCCGCAGATAACAATGGCAATCCACGGTAAGATTTTAAGAACATTCTCAACAGAAGCTCGTACAGTCACAGACAGCACAGAGGATTTACCATCGCCAGGCCTGTGTTCTGTTACATTGTCACCCTAATTTGTTCCTGGGGTGATGTAGATGGAATTACTCCTTTTCCTTACCCACACTGTCCTTTTAAACAACACTAAATTCTGGGTGAAAAAGTATTGCTACAAGAAATACATTAAATGAATGGCTTGTCTCGTCCCAGTGCAGTGGTGGATGGCTACTTATGAGAGTAACAGTCCTCGTAAGGCAGATCTGGTGGGGGTAGAATGACCACAGAAAGCCAATGGACGAATGGGTTTAATTAAGTGTGGTATGTATCCATATACACCACAGAACACTATGCAGCCATGAAAAGGAAATTCTGTCATTAGCAACAACATAGATGAATTTATAAGACATTATGTTAAGAGAAATAAACTCTGCACAGAGTCAATACCCTGTGATCTCATGTGGAATCTATCAAAGTGGAACACGTCACGGTGGAGAGCAGAGTGGTGACCGTCGGTCTGGGGAGGGGCAGCCTCTGCTGGGCAGGGAAAGGGGACACGTCTGTCTCCGTGCATGAGCTTCCAGTAGATGGGGGGTGAGTTCTGGTGATTTATTGCACAACCTGGTACATGTAACAATAATGCACTGTGCATTTCAAAATGGCTATGAGAGGGGATTTTTAAAGTTCTTGCCACAAAGAAATGATAAATATTTGAGGTGAGAGATATGCTAATTAGCTTGATTTGATTCTTCCACAATGTGTACATGGATCAAAACATCTGTGTTTTACCCCCTAAATATAAACTAATATTATTTATTGATTTAAAAAACATTAAAAAAAGAATGTATTTAACATTTATTTAGTTGCACAGATCATTTTATCTGTGGGTGGGCGGCTGCCGACACGGGCCAGTGTTCTGGAAAGTGTCCAGTTGTTCATCTCTCAGCCTGAAGCTGACTTGACCGGGAGGGAAGGTGGGGAGGGTGGGCAGGAGGGAGCTCCTCTCTCAGCAGCCGCTGCAGAGAATGACCTTGGAGAGTAAGCCACAAAATGCAGATCCCCATAGAAGGCCTGAGGATTATTCCACAGACGCGTTAGTTCCCAAACTCGTGTGCTGTACAGGTCCCAGGAGACATATCCCTCCAAAAATAGTTCTTCTTTTTGGGTAAGCCTGAAAATACCGATTATTTCACTTTCTTTTGAGCTCTTCCAAGAAGGCCATTACATTTACAGAAAAGTGCTACTATAACAAAATCTATTTTACTCTGTGTAATCCTGCAGTTACCAAATCTCTTGACTCAATTCTGGTGAGACTAAGCTCTAAGCTGTGAGCCTTGTTGGGGCAGTGACTCTGTGTTACCCCTCTGCGTCTCTAGATCTTAGCACAATACATGATTGAAATACACATTTTAAACAAATTAAAAGAAGTTGCAAGTAATGACTTTTGCAAATTCAGTAATTGTGTTTTAAATGTAGTTTATTTAGTTGAAAGTGTGAATACCTTGGCTTTTAATGGAAGCTTTGCTTAATAAGAGGCTCGGAAACTTTTGCAAATCTAGCAATGAAGGAGTGGGAAATGTGGGCCTGGGATATTGTACCGTGAGGATAGAGGGGTTAGCAAGATGAACGGAGGGTGGGGTACAGAGGGCAAACCCCACAAGGGTGATACACCCAAAGAGCAAGGGCTCACAACAGCCAAATAAGCGAGGATTCGGGACGAACTCAGAAGCGCTTTGCCCTCCGTGTGTGGTTTCCTAGGTGAGCCCACACATTTAGGAAATATTTTTAGCAACTGTCAACATTCGCCAATGGACATCCGACGGCATTAAACTGCTTTGACACAGCACTGGTGGCTGTTTATCTAATGAGAGCACAAGAAGTTCTTAGGGCGCTGGTCCCACATGCCGGCGGTGGCAGGTTCAAACCTAGCCCCGGCCAAAAACCAAAAAAAAAGAAAAAAGAAAAAACTTAACCTGAGTGATTCTTCTTCACTTTAAAGAGTCATTTACCATGTAATGGATATGCAGGTTATAAGGCGAACCACAGGAGCCAGTGGACTATTTGAATACTAATATCCCCACTGTCATTTATCTTACATTTTCTCTTAAAGCCTCGTGAGTACCTGAACTTTGAAAAATAAAGGAAAGATAGAGGGTGCATTGGGTTTCCCAGCAGCAAAGTACACAAGTAAGATTCTACTGGCAGGGGCGGCACCTGTGGCTCAAAGGAGTAGGATGCCTGGTCCATATACCAGAGGCGGAGGGTTCAAACCTTGACCCGGCCAAAATCTGCAAAAAAAAAAAGATGCTACTGGCACTTGTCACTACCGGCTGCATTCACATAATATATTTTATCCCCAAGAGATTCCAGTGCAATTTTTCCTACTCGTGGCCTCTGACATTCACGCTGCTATCGTTAGGTACAGTGCTTCAGTCGGCCTTTCTGTATCCACCCATCACCATTCTTTCTCCTGTGTTCTAGTAACTTTTTTCAGGATGACTTTATTTTAAATGTATATGACACTGATAAGTATGTGAGCAAGTGTCTTCAGGAAATTAACATTGACTGAGTATATTACATCTCTGCATCTCAGGTGCTTTGCTGAAAGAGTCTCATTTGATCCTTAGAAAAATCTCATGAAGAGCTTAGAAGAAGATTAATTCCCAGCATGAGATCAACTAGCAAGTTCACGGCTGCGCTGGAATTGACTGTAGATCCACCTGGCTCTGTAATGGGAATCCTGCCTTGTGCACAGGCAGACTGTCCCTTGAGCAGTCTCTCCTGTGTACTTACGAATACCATTGATTCGTACAGCTGCAGGTGGAGCTGATCCTAATTCCACAGACCCAGAAGAAATGTTTCAGTCTCCTGGCCAATTCTGAAGGTTCAAGGTGAGGCAGCTATCTGGACCTGATGACAAAGAGTCTTCTTCTGGACCAGGCGTCCTCAAACTGCCACCCGCGGGCCACATGAAGTGGTGTGAGTTGTGTTTGTTCCCATTTTGTTTTTTACTTCAAAATAAGATATGTGCAGTGTGCATAGGAATTTGTTCATAGGTTTTTTTTTTTTTTAAAACTATAGTCCGGCCCTCCAACAGTCTGAGGGACAGTGAATGGCCCTGTTTTGAAAAAGTTTGAGGACGCCTCTTCTGGACAATCAGGGAGAAAAATCCACTTGGTTCCTCCAAAACAAACAGAACGAAGTTTAAGGAGAGCTTGAAGCTGAATGAAGATTTCTTGCCATTATTCCTAAATAACTGCCTAAAAAAGAGAAAAACAAAAACAAAAACAAATGGAAGCAAGAGAAAAAGAGAAAATGTCAGTATCGTAAACATGAATATTACCGTGCAGAAACTTAACTTTGACCTTTAAACCTCCTAGTTGTAAAAAGCCAACGTTTGCCTTTTATTGTTTAAATGAATTTGAGTTGCATTTCCTTCCTTTGGAAATGAAGTGTTCTGACAAGCACAGATTACTAATTTCTCTTCTATAAATTTCAACATGTTGGGCAACTTATCCATCTTATTAAGCATTAGTAAAGTGCTACAAAGCTGAATGAGTTGTAGGGCACTGTGGAGACTCAGAGGTGATGAACAGCAGGATCCCTGGATCATCAAAGGAGTTGATGAAAGAGACAAATAAGAAAGCAGACACTGATGATGGAAAGTTCCAGTTGGTATAATGCTGTGTCCGCAGCCTGAGATTTTCTTTGGGTTGAATGGGGCCCCATCAGTGTAGTCTGATAAACTTCTGTCTGTCCTTAGTCCTCTTCAAAGTAGGCACAGGGTGACTCGTGAGATTAGTAATTTGAGAAGAGCAATTGGCCACACTCAACTGGTAAGTCCTTCTGTTCCTTTAGGAAGTGAGATGCCTCAGGGAAAGGATGTCTCTTTCTCCCTGGGGTCTGCAGCCTTCCTATCTTACCATCAGGGACTGGGAGATGGAGTCCAGATGACTCTGGGGTTCGCTGAGTGCAGGCTGACTTGTTTTTTACAGGTGCTCCTCCCTGAGCCTTTTATACACTTAGCTTCTGTTAGTATTCAAGATGCTATTTTTCTTCTGTTTTTCATAGCCGAGGCAGGGAAGAGAGGTCCCATTCATTAGGCTACACACAGATCCCAACACTGGGTGAGCAGAAGGGACAGGCTGTGCTAGCTGTCAGACCTTCAGACTTCGGTCTTCAGGGGATGGTCGTGCATTCTTACCTGAGTGATGTGTAAAGACATGTGTTGGACGAGGCAGACTGTGTGTTGTCTTTTCATTTGTCATTTATTTATTTATTTTGTAGAGACAGAGTCTCACTGTACCGCCCTCAGGTAAAGTGCCGCGGCGTCACACGGCTCACAGCAACCTCTAGCTCTTGGGCTTATGCAATTCTCTTGCCTCAGCCTCCCGAGCAGCTGGGACTACAGGCGCCCGCCACAACGCCCGGCTATTTTTTTATTGCAGTTTGGCTGGGGCTGGGTCTGAACCCGCCACCCTCGGCATATGGGGCCGGCGCCCCACTCACTGAGCCACAGGCGCCGCCCCATTTGTCATTTATTTTTAAGGGAGGGGGACTGTTTCTGTTGCACAGTTACCCAGGCTGGCCTCAAACTCCTGGACTGAGATGGTCCGCTGATTTCAGCCTCCCTGGTGGACCACGGTGGGACCACGGTGGCTACAGGCTGGTGTTACAGCACTTGGTTTCCTTGTCTGTTTACTACTGTGCTTAGCCAGAGGGTTTAGCAGGGAGGAGGCTATTTAACATTGGTGATGACTACAGTTTTGGGGGACTTTGTCCAAAGAAAAGACAGCTGTGCTCCTTGAGGCAGGACAGGACACAGGCAAACTCGGGCCTCAAGAAGATGGATAGGCTGCTTCTTAATTGATCTCAGAGGACAGGGCCATGTCAGCAAATAAACGCTGAGCACTCTGGCCTCAGTAAGGTGTAGGTGACTTAAGTGAGATGATGTCGTGTTATAGCAGACTGGCTTACGTGGGCCGGCAGTGGAGTTCTCAGGAAGGATAGATGCTTAGCAACAGGAAGAGCATCAGCACGCCTGGGAGCGGCCTTATGGTCCAGGCATTGTACGTGGGAACGGCTTTCCTTAAGCAACGTAGAAGAGAAACATGGAGACTCGACTCAACCATCGGGAGGAATCTTTCTAAATACAGGCCTTGCTGTTTTAAGCTTCCCGGTAGGCAGCGCGTTCTGAGTGTACAACAGTGCACTGATGGCCTTATGTCTTCATGTGTCCAGCCCAGGCCGAGGGAAGCAGTGAATGACAATTCCATTAAAACTGAAAATGCCTGGGCTCTTTAAAGTGACACATAATGTTATTACAAAGAGCGGGTGCACGCTTTGGCACTGAGGAGCCAGAAGCAGAGGACTGGGAAGAGAAAATGGTATTGAAAATGGAATACCTATGTGGACGCCTCCCCAAGCAATGCCCTGTCTTGAGAAATGGATAATAAATAGAGCTAAAATTAGCCACCCGTTGAGGACTTGTCTCAACTGAGTTGAAGCATATTTACTGTGAATTTAGGACAATTGGAAGAAACTGGCACTATCCCCCAGAGTAAGGACAGAAGCAGGAAAACGTCCTCTCCTTTCCCCACTCCACCCACTGTGCTTTATTTAGACACCACTGTGCTCTTTGTCAATGCAAAATGTAGGTTTTAGAATCACGACTTCCTGTAGAGTGCTGCTTTAATAGTTGAGCACTGACCTCTAATTTGGCAGGTATAGAGCCAATACTTGGATACTTACGTGAGCTCGTTTCACTCTCAGGACTTATTAAAAAATGACGCCCCCGAGACCCTGGTGTTCCATGTAGCCCCGGAATCCACGCCAGGGAGAAAGGGCTCCGGTGGGAGCAGTCAGACGGCACCAACAAACCCTCTAGAAGCTGAGAAGGACAAAACACTGAAGATTTTAGATTTTACCTTTAAGTTGCAACTCAAGACAATTTGATCTCGGATTTTAATACCTTCAGATTTTAACATTTTTGGACTTAAAGTGCAATTGGAAATAATCTTACAACTTTAATATCACCTTGAGAATTTTATAATTAGTGGAAGTCCATATTTAAATTTTAGATATGTCTATTTTTGGCATTTTTATCATCCTAGTATGATTATGCATTTCATTGTAGACTCTTATTTTTTATGCCATTTTATGCAGAACTGTTAATATATTGGACAATGTTACTGGATCTAAGTGGAGACTGGAAATAGAATAAGGAAGACCTGTTCGGTGATGTTTAAAGCAGCATGTAGTTAAAGGATTGGGATTCATGTAGTTAAAGTCCTGCCTGGCATAGTTCAGAGTCTTCTGGGAACCAAATGTGACCCACAGAGCAGAAATTCCAAAAGGGGGATTTCCAGGGAGCAGTGGGTACCACTCTAAAGTAACTGTCTGCTGATCAACCCCACGCCCTTCAGGCCTTCCGAGGGTTGAAGGGATATTCCACCCACCATCTCCATCTGTGCTATTCCTTCGTTTTTTTTTATCTGTTGTGTGAACTTGGGGGGAACGGTAAGTGCCACCTCTATTGCAGCCTCAGAAGACAACATTTTTGATCATATGACAGTAACTTTCGGAATCAAATTTAAGAATGCTAGAATCAAAGAATATTCTTTCACGTTGATAGAAAAGTGTTTTTAAGCATAAGATGGCACTTTATCAAATGGGCAGGAAGTGGTATCTGTAAACTGAACTGGAATGATGACATCAGGAGGAGGAACACCCCGGAAGGAGGCCCGAGTGGCCCGCACTGTGACTCCTTCACAGACCTCTGATGTGGGGCCATCAGTCACTCTGTTGGTAACTGTCCACTGATAAACTCCATGCCCAGCCCCACATTCTCTGGGCTGTGACAGAGAATTGGGTCAGACAGTGTTTTTAGGGGTGTTGGATCTAAAGACTTGATCTTTGATTATGCACATATTATATTCAATAGTGTCTGTTTGATAGCTTTGTCCAAAAGAATATCTAATTTAACACTTTTTATAATAAAAGGCACATGAAGTAAATGAGAGGAATCAGATAAAATTAATTTAATATCATGTATTATTTGATCAAATGTATTCAAAACATTCTTTTGCATATGGAACCAATATAAAAAGGTATACTGATATTTTATAGTCATTTTTAAAATGTTATGGTTAAAATATGGCATGCATTTTATATCACCAGCACATCTCAGTTCTTGCTGGACACTCTGTGGGTGAGTGATGCTGTCAGCGGCTGGTGGCTTCTGAACACAGCTATTTAGGGAAAGCAGCTTCATTTGGAGAAAGAAAATTAAGAATCTAGAGTTGTTGCTGTGGTTTACAGTCCCTACCTGCAATAATATTAATAACGTGACCCAATCACAGAACACTGGAGAAGGTTTAGATCTGGGAGAAACTTGAGAGTTGACTTAGCTAGACCTTTTTATGGCAGTTGCTGGCACTGTGCTCAAGAGAAGGTACTAATATCTGACCCACTGAGGCCACACAGAGAGCTGACAGCAGGGCGGACGCCCAAAGCAAAACCCTGTTTTCCAGCTGTGGACACAGGACGCAAGATGCACTCAGGTGCTTCCACTCTGTGCACTGCTGATATCAGTGGGCTTACTTCTGAGCTCCCGGGAGGGGAGGACCCTTGGCATTCCCACTGCACCCAGCTGTCTCATGTGTTTTCACGTGTCTTAGCGTTCTGTGCTTGCTTTAATGAAAAATCATTTTAAGGGCAGTGTCTGTGGCTCAGTGAGTAGGACGCCGGCCCCGTATGCCGAGGGTGGCGGGTTCAAACCCAGCCCCGGCCAAAACTGCAACAAAAAAATAGCCGGGCTTTGTGGCGGGCGCCTGTAGTCCCAGCTGCTCGGGAGGCTGAGGCAAGAGAATCGCGTAAGCCCAAGAGTTGGGGGTTGCTGTGAGCCGTGTGCTGCCACGGCACTCTACCCGAGGGCGGTACAGTGAGACTCTGTACAAAAAAAAAAAAAGAAAAATCATTTTCAAAAAGAAAAACACTGGGAAAAACACTTGATTTCCCTCCCTAAAATGTATTATTCTACAATGTATATTCTGTAGGAAAGGTAGCCTTGCCTCATCCTTCTGGAAGGCAAACTTGATAAATACCACACTTGTATGATTGAGTAGAAATGCTGTCTCTATTTCCAGATTTAAAAACCTTCCATTTGCCAGCCTTAATGTCCCATTACCATCGACCTTTGCAATTCACGTATCCTGCAGATTAGATTTGCAAATAAGAATTGTGGGATCTCTCTTTATTCTAAACTAGGCTTTTCACACACTATGTTATATCCCACTGAACCAGGTTTTTTTTTGTTTTTTTTTTTTTTTTGTAGAGACAGAGTCTCACTTTATGGCCCTCGGTAGAGTGCCGTGGCCTCACACAGCTCACAGCAACCTTCAACTCCTGGGCTTAAGCGATTCTCTTGCCTCAGCCTCCCGGGTAGCTGGGACTACAGGCGCCCGCCACAACGCCCAGCTATTTTTTGGTTGCAGTTTGGCCGGGGCTGGGTTTGAACCCACCACCCTCAGCATATGGGGCCGGCGCCCTACGGACTGAGCCACAGGTGCCGCCCTGAGCCAGGTTTTAAGATGTGGAAATTAAAACTCAACAAGGAAAAGTTGAGTTTAACTGCCAGGAACTCACCAATATTGGCAGAGGGTAATAGGCTGGATTATGAGGTCATGTCTGATGAAACAGAGTGTAACGGTGGGCTATATGAAGATAAGGAATGGTCCCCAGTGGGTCTGCATGGAGCTCCACGATATAAGACAGATAGGTCTCCTTAGTTGGAGGGATTGGGGGGCGAGACCCTCAAATGAACAAGAGCCTCCTCCTTGCAACACCACAGTCAAAATGTATGACCCAAGGCAAGTCACTTATCCACATGACACCCATTCTGTAGACCTCAAAATTGTGCTCATAATCTATATTCAGCCAGTTCACATTTACACACAGCTTTGAGATCCACGGGTGAAAATCTCCATTCACATGTAAGGTGGTGTTGTTATTCAGTCCTTCCTCTCCTAAGTATTCCGTAGCAGGTGTGTTACAGGACAGCAAATGAGGAAGGAGAACAGGAAAATTGGCTCCTTCAGTAATGGAAATCTGATTGTGCCAAATCAGCTCATTTTGAAAGAGGAGGGTAGCTCCACCACTTTAACTATTGACAAACAGACTCCACTTTGGATGAGCAAAGAAGAGGAGTGAGACCAATCTGTAGTTTTTCCCAATCGCAAGGAGAAAAAATATCTGAGATGAGAATAGATCCGCCAACATTCTGAGCATAATTTCCCCTAAAAACGATTTCAGCTACATGCATCTGGCTTCCGCTGGTCTGCAGCCCTACAAAAATCTAGAAGATATCTATTTCATCACTTTAGTCTTGACTTCTAAGGTATTGAGAAGAATAGGTTTCTGCATGCATGCAGCCCAGAATCATCTATGTCATCGTCATCTGCTCATTGGACGGGCGCAGCTCCCACGATGCCTCTCCTAGGGATAAAGCCTATTAATTCATAATGACATAAAGCTTTTAGCTGAAGTGTCCAAAAATTTTTTTATACACATATCAGTTTATTTAAACACTGTCCTATTGTTGAACATTTAAGTTGTTTCTATTTTTTCAGATTTGTAGATAACAATACTTCCAATGTCTTGATGGTAAATCTTGTATTTTTTTTCTTTCCTTTGATTGTATTCCTAGAGAAGTGGAATTCTGGTCAAAGGGTATAAATACTAAAGATGTCTGATATAGCTAGACTTCTATTCTTACTATGTGTCTGTTTCGGACAGAATTGATTCTCTGTTCTCACACCTTAAATCTAGACTCATAGTCACATTTGTCCTTCTCTTCTGCCACAGTTTTTTCCTTTGCAGTGACTTATTTATTTATTTTTACTAGGGTTTTCTTTGGGGTGTGTGTGGTTTTTTTAGTTTGTTTGTTTGTTTTTTCTTGCATTTAACTTTTTTTTTTCACTAATCTTTCGGTGTACACTTAAAAATATCTGAGAATGAAGAGATGAGTGGGGTGAATAAACACTACCTTTGAAGTTTTAAACATGAATTATACTCAACATTTTTCTAGAAAACTCGATAGGGCCCAAACAGATTGAGACAGTGGAATATTAAATTCCTTTATTTCCCAAATGAATGATTTCCACCTAGATCTCTAAGGTCCATTCCAGGCCTCACATTCTGCATTACTTACCTTTTTTAGCATCTTCGTTATTGTTGCTGTTAACTGATATCCTTCCTCATCCATCTGTGCATCTCTGCCTGTTACTCCTGTGGTCCTCACAATGACAGAGTGACCCACTGTCCTCCCGGTGACAGGGTGAGGCAGGGGTCACTCCCTCTGTTAGTGCAGATATGGATATACAGCAGGAGGACCTTATGTTACCTGGTCAAGGTCACACAAGATTAGTGGCAGACGGAGGTCTTTAACTAGATCTACGTGATTCCTAAGCATGTAATTTCCCCCACCGCCCAATACTGGCCCCTAAAAACGGTATCGCCCCTCAGATTTCTCTCACTGCGCATACCTGTTTTGTATCCCTCACCTTGCCACTTTCCTTAACTGTTTTGAAACAATGAAACATATGCATATAAAATTTGGTAGAATGAAAATTACTTCTTGAAGTGGCTTTCTAAAAAGATCGTGGCCTGCCTGAATAATTACTGCTGAAATTAATGTCATCCTGCTAACCCCTAAAAGTGCCTGACATTCTTTCTTTGTGACTAATTATTTTACAGACGGTGCTTTAATTGCAGGATGTAGGAGGCACTTTCCATAAACGCTTAACATTACAAGGGGACGTGATCTGTAGTCTTCACACCATTAAACTTGCTACCAGGAATAAGCATGCTTTGGGGACCAATGACATTTGTCAAAAGAAGCCCATGTATTCTGTGGAGGGCAGGAGGCCAGGTCCAGGAAAAGCAGCCCAATAATAGTCCTATGCAGAGTGCCTTTAATTATTTACTAGTAGGAAGATTCAGGCGATGGAGGCCTTCTCCAGAGAGATGGCTATTCAAAGAACAGGATACATAAAATCACTGAGTGAACTGAAATCAGTGTTTAAAATAAATTCCCCAGGACAATTTTCAGGTAGTTTGCAATTATCACAAACAGAAGCTGAGGAAACTGGAGAAAGCTGGCCTGGGTGGGGATGACAGTCTGGCTGTCACCTGCCCACTGCCTGTCTCTCTCTCCCTGACACGAGCTCTGTCTACTGAGTTCCCAGCTGTAATCTGTTGCTAAGGAAAAGTCTGGCCCATTGAGTATTATCAAATTAATGGATAAAGGTCATTAGGTGGGAAGACAGATCCTGTTTTAGACCAAGACCCCAAACTCTCTTGGTAGGTGGTTACAACCAGTTTTTATGACTATTCGATGAAAATATCGATTAAAATATACATTGTGGTATCCTGAACTAGATTTGGTTCAGCAAATTTGGGGATGGGCTGTTAGAATCTCCCCTGTGGATTCTTAGTTGGCCTAAGAATCTCAGAATCTCAGAATCTCTGGTCCGCCAGAGCCTCA
This sequence comes from Nycticebus coucang, assembly GCF_027406575.1. NCBI lineage: Eukaryota > Metazoa > Chordata > Mammalia > Primates > Lorisidae > Nycticebus > Nycticebus coucang. The sequence goes on along the minus strand of NC_069802.1, from coordinate 35,449,458 downwards.
GAACCAACCACCAAACTCAAAGACCTCATTCATTTGTTCATGAACCCCTTTCTCAGTGAGCTTGTTTCACTCACTTATCAACCCATATTTAATGGAGCTGATCACATGCCAGGCACTCCTTGGAACGTCAGGATATCCTGTCTACTATAAAAAGGGTTCTGCTCCCCTGGAACTTACATTTTTACTGAGGACACACACAGAGAATAGGTGAATGCCCTGTTCTGTGGGTGCTGACATGCTTTGAAGACTCGGAAAATCAGAAACTCAGGATAACGAGAATGGTCTCTGGATGCTCTTTGATGACGACATATAACCCAATGTTACAGGTAGAGAACACAGAAATCCCGAAGGCGCTGGAGGGGAGCAGGCTGGTGTGTCTAAGACCAGGATAGCTGAGCAGAGCAAACAGCGAATGGGCGGGGGAGAGAGGGAGTTAAGGCAGAGCTGGTGGGGTCTGCAGGGGCAGATCCTTTAGGTTAGAGATGGGATTTGCATCATTCTTGAATGAGAGTGTGGAGGTGGAAATCTGAGAAGAACATCAGGACGAAAGAATGCCCACATGTGCTGGGCATGGCCCTCCCTGTCCCTGCCCTTGACTGTGAGCATGAACCCTGGATGTGATGGATAGATGGATAGTCACATTCACAAATAGGTGATGTTATGTGGCACAGAAGATTTGAAAAAGGAAGATTATCCTCAGCAGACCTGATCTGATCTGTGAACTCATGGAAGGGACAAGTTCTAAGTTCTTCAAGAGAGGTGAAGCCAGAAAAATTGTCCTGACAGTGTGTAAGGAGGTGGAGGCTGCCACAAGATGTAAGGAAGTGAATTCTGGCAGCAGCGTGAATGAGTTTGGGAGAGGACAGTGTGCCTTTGATGGGGCCACAGACTGCACCAGCATCTCAACTGCAGCCTGAGATCTAACCTGGAATCTCCAGCTATGCTGTGCCCATACTTTTGACCTGCAGATCTGTGAGTAAAGAAATGGATGTTGTTTTAAGCCACTGAGTTAGAAGTAACTCGTGATGCAGTAAAAGAAAATCAGTACAGAAGGTAACCCAGAAGGAATGTGTTCAGTATAGAGGGCAGGTTTTTGTCTGCCCTTGTTTTACAAAATAAGGTAATGGACTGCAGACATGCCAGAAAGAAGCGGGGTGACTGGGAAGATCATCGCAGAAGCCCACAAGAGATGAGCCAGCTCTGACAAGTGTGAGAGGAGCTGGATTACGTTAGATATTAGCAACAATATGGATGTGCTGATTGTCGATGAAAGTATAAGGAAAAAGAAAAATGAACACAGGCGAGTCACAGAGGGTACTGGTGGGGTGATTAGAGAAAGGTTTGCGCTGATGTCCAAGAACAGGAGACTGCGGTGAGGGAGAGGGCGGATGAGGACCACTAAGTCACGGAATCTGAACCTCCCCTCTATGCACAAGGGGGAGGAGACCCCCTGCTCCCCTTGCCACAAAGAGTCCTTCTGTCGGCCACCTGGCTGCTGTTATTCATCCTGTCTGTGAGCTGGGCACTGCTCTGCAGCCCAGAGGGACAGCAGTGAGCAAAAAGACCAAGGCTTCCACCTTGGTGGAATCTATAATCTAGTGACAGAAAAATCAAAAGTGAATTAGAGACACCTCATTGATAAGTGCAATGAGGAAAAACTTGGTGAGCTATGGAGAAAGAGAGGGGAGTGGCAGACATGGGTATAATATCAACCTGGTGTCCTAACAGGAACATGTCCCAACTGGCACGGGAGTGCCGTGACAGGCGTGCTGTGTGCTCAGGGAGTGCTGTCACATTCACCAACCCCTCTCCGGATGTCAGGTACATTATCTCACTTAATTCTCCCAACAAACCCAGGCCGGCTACACTGCTATAGTCACCATTTCCTCCACAAGAAAATTAAATGGCATCCTCACAGAGGGTTGCTCTGTCTGCCAGTTGAAGAGGGACAGTTAGGCACACCCTCCAAGCCTCAATCATACAGCCCCCGAGAGACTCGCACAGACACATACTCACGCGGTCACGTGCGTCAGAGTCCCAATAACCAGTTTAGAATTTGCTAGATGTCACCTGATCTTGTTTGAAAATGGTTCCTTGTTTCAACAGTTTTCAGTTGGTCAATTCCAATTAGAGTAAAAGGTGGTTTCAAACTGCACCAGTTGGTCAATTCCAATTAGAGTAAAAGGTGGTTTCAAACTGCACCGGAAGATGGGAGGAAGCCGGAACCGTGGCCTGCTCTTTTCTGATGTTGGTTATGCCTGTGACATGCCCAGTCGGGCAGGGGCCAGAGCAGAGGTCTGGGCCTAACCTCGTTCATGTTCATTCTAGCTCAACGACCTGTGGTTCTGTGGTTCCATTTCCCAGAGGGAATTCAATTCTGAGGACAGGTCAGGAGAGAAAAATCAGTATAGTGGAGAAGAGTGAGTGAAATAACGCACCGTATTAAGTTATAAAATTAATTTTCAAAATGGGTGGTATTCGGAACCCTGAAGATGAGCTTTGTTGGAACCACGGAAGGCCTTGGAGCAGCTTTTATCTGCATCACATTATGACTGAGACCTTTTTTGCAATGTGAAATGATACTTCCAGAAGGACATTGCCTGGAGAAGTCTGGCTAGTCACCAGAGAGACCTGCCAACGAAATGATGAGGGTAATTTGGAAATGTCATCGATTTCCAGGGAATAGTTATCAGCTCTGTAGATTAAAAAAGTCAGTGGTACACCTGAGGATGAATGGGCTTTAGAGGAATAACTCCTGCTAATTCCTTCCATAAGAAGCTGTATAAAACCAGAATGACAATTACATTTCTCAGTGTAACTACTATTATGTTGAGGACTACGATGTACCAAATGGGTTATGCAGTAGTTTTTGCTGGCCAATGCATTTGTTTTCTGTTGACAAATCTATTCCAGAAATAAAATTATAATCAGAGAAGAGCAAAGCCAGTTAGTTGGATCAAAATAGCGGATGCTGTACACTTTTATGGGGTACAATGTGATGATTTGATATACAATGTAGAAGGCTTAAATCACACTGATTAACATAATCATCAATTCACTTACTTTTTTGTGGTAAGACATTTATAATTTACTCTTAGCTGTTTTGAAATGTACCCTTGCATTGTGCACATCAGGCGAGATCCAACCAAACGCCCTCCCTCTCCTATCCCCTCCCCCTCCTTCCTTCCCCTTCCTTCTTTCTGGACTATATTTTTGTTTTATCATTTGTATGAATGTGTAAGTCATTATGCATTGGTTTCATAATACTATTGAGTACACTGGATAATTTTTTTCCCATTTTTGAGATACTTTATTAAGAAGAATATGTTCCAAAAGAAGAAAAGAAAAGAAAATATATTGTCATCAGAACATTAACACGCTGTACTTTACAGTTTAAGATATTTGAGTATGTCTTTCTAATTGTTATTATAATTGCTTTTGTAATAAAAATGTTTGCACCATTTGCACCATTAAAGAAAGAGTACATGCTGTTGAGATGTGATGGTTTACCATGCACGTTCTTACAACATGAACTGACCTGCTATCATGAGAGCTATTTGTTTTCATAAGCTATGCTATTCTCTCCTGGATGGCGAGGACTCAGTGGGATCTCATTCTATCACATTTCATTGTCATGACCAATCATGTCCTCTCCATCGAGGAATACCATCGATGTCTGTTATGTGAATGTTAACACAGCTTCATTATTTACAAATCAAACAGCCTTTATTTATTTATTTATTGAGACAGAGTCTCACTGTGTTGCCCTGGGGTTGAATGTCTTGGTGTCATCATAGCTCACAGCAACCAGAACCACCTGGGCTTAAGGAAATCTCCTTCCTCAGCCTCCTGAGTAGCTGAGACTATAGGCACCTGCCAGGATACCTGGCTAATTTTTTCTGTTTTAGTATAGATGGGGTCTTGCCTTTCCTCAGGCTGGTCTGAAACTCCTGAACTCATGAGATCCACCCATCTCAGCCTCTCAGAGGGCTGGGATTACAGGAGTGAGCCACCACGTCTAGCTCAGAACACCTTTGAGAAATGTACATTTGAGAACTAGATGCAAACTTCTGAAGATATGCTGAATATTTACATGAAAATAACAGCAAACATAGTACTTCCTCTCTGTTACCCACAGGGTGATTTCTTTACATTCACTTTCTTTTAATTCTTGTAATGACTTGAGAATTGGTCATTTTCCACACGAGGAAACTAATGCTAGAAAAGGAGTGAGTCACTTGCATCCTCCTCTCCTTCCAAGGTGACGGCTGCCCTGGAGCCCACACTGGGTGACCCTGAATCTCCACAGTAGACCAGTCTTGTACTTGCTCTGAATCTCCGCAGTAGACCAGTCCTGTGTTTGCTCTGAATCTCCACAGTAGACCAGTCCTGTGGTCTCTCTGAATCTCCGCAGTAGACCAGTCCTGTGGTTGCTCTGAATCTCTGCAGTAGACCAGTTCTGTGGTTGCTCTGAATCTCTGCAGTAGACCAGTCCTGTGGTCTCTCTGAATCTCTGCAGTAGACCAGTCCTGTGATTGCTCTGAATCTCCACAGTGGACCAGTCTTGTGGTCTCTCTGAATCTCTGCAGTAGACCAGTCCTGTGGTCTCTCTGAATCTCTGCAGTAGACCAGTCCTGTGGTCGCTCTGAATCTCTGCAGTAGACCAGTCCTGTGGTCGCTCTGAATCTCTGCAGTAGACCAGTCCTGTGGTCGCTCTGAATCTCTGCAGTAGACCAGTTCTGTGGTCTCTCTGAATCTCTGCAGTAGACCAGTCCTGTGATTGTTCTGAATCTCCACAGTGGACCAGTCTTGTGGTCTCTCTGAATCTCTGCAGTAGACCAGTATTGTTGTCGCTCTGAATCTCCATGGACCAGTCCTGTGGTCTCTCTGAATCTCTACAGTAGACCAGTCTTGTGGTCTCTCTGAATCTCCACAGTAGACCAGTCTTGTGGTCTCTCTGAATCTCCACAGTAGACTAGTCTTGTGGTCTCTCTGAATCTCCACAGTAGACCAGTCTTGTGGTCACTCTGAATCTCTGCAGTAGACAAATCCTGTGGTCACTCTGAATCTCCACAATAGACCAGTCCTGTGGTTGCTCTGAATTTCCACAGTAGACCAGTCCTGCAGTTGCTCTGAATCTCCACAGTAGACTAGTCTTGTTTTTTGCTTTGGCTAGTATCATATTCTGTTTTTTGGTGTTGCTTAAGTAATCACATAAGAACTATAAAGCAGTGGCACACTATATGTTAAAAATCAGGAATCAGTGCTGTAATTATGTCTTACTGACGCATACTCTTGTTAACCAGTCCTTCTCCCCTCATCTTGCCAACACAAAGATTCTCTTATGTAACCTGCACTCCCAGGAAGTGATCATTTCAGCCTCGTGTGAAGGCAGGACCAACAGCCTTCATTAGCCCTCTCCCCTCCTGTCAGCTCCCACCTTCTTCAGAGACTGTCATCTTTGAAGCCCTCTCATGATGGGCAGCCTGGAAGATGTGGGGGTGCAGCTCACCAAGTTCCCAGAGCATCTGCCTGAAGAAGGGATTTTTCCTTTCTCTCTTCTGGATACTCCTGGCTTCCTCCCACCTCATAGAGCAGAGCATGTAATTTCCCCTGCGTTAGTGCTGAGGCGGCTCTCTGCTTACCCCGTTCCGTCTCCTGGAGGGAAGTACTGAGGCATGTCCATGGGTCCCTTGGGTCTGACAACTCTCTCTTATTAAGGAACACAATCGGAGACATACAAAGAAGACTTTGAATTTTTAAAATTCAACTACAAAATATACAAGTGTAAGATTCTAAAGTTTTACAGCTGGAAAAATGGTTTAGGCAAATTTCTTTCTTTACAGTTGAAGAAATTGAGGTCCTGGGGCAGAGTGATTTGTCCAAAAGCTCTCATTTAGAAAGTGGCAGACTCAGAACTTAAATCAGGATTATTAAGTGTCTTTCTAAAACTACTGAATGGACACTCCCTGTCATTTTGGGAAAAGGGTTTTCTTTTTGTTTTTGTTTTCACACTAGTCCTTACTGAGAAGCTTTCTTTAGAGGATCAAAGTCCTTGCCATCTGGTCACAAGTCACTTGTAAAAATATGGCACCTTATTTTTTAAGGAACTGAATAAAACATTATTACTTATCAATTTAATGAATTCTGAGATTTATACCTTTGAAAGGCCTGACATGTGTTGGCCACAAACTGTGATTTTTCCCCCTCCCCAGGAAATTCAAGGTTCTTTCATTTCATAATGGTCTTGGTGGGAAAAATTGTTCCAAAATTGATTAACAAAATGAACCCCTCAAGAACACAGTGGAGCTTAACTCTGAAGGAGTGGAGAAGATGAACAAGGTCTTCTGACCTCTGTGATTCTCTCACATTCACTTCCAGAGAGCTGGAAGGTCAGTGGCTGCAGAAACCCTAGAGGTAAATTCTGATTGGAGCTTCTTTCCTTGCAAAGTCAAATGAATGCAGAAAAAAGGTCCAGAGAAAAAAACAAATCCATAGCGTTGATATCTTGGCCAGTTCTGCCACTGGTCCATTTTGTCTCAATTCTCCCTGCCTCTGAACGTCTTACAGAGTCTCCACACTTCCCAGTATTCATCTCCAAATTCTGCTTTCACTTGTCCTTTCAATCAACTTGGCCTCTACCCTCCCTACTTGCCTGAACCTCCATGTGTCAGCCTGTAGCAATCCCGTGATGCTGATCAGAGCACCCTGCTCCCTACTGCTTAAACTTGGACTCTAGGCAGTTTCAAGGGTGCAAAACAGACACATTTTCACGAACTTTCTCTCACTTTAAAGTCATGTGGTTTTTCTTCTATGTGTTATATTTGCCAACTAATCCTCAGAAGGGAGGGTAATTGCTGGATCCAGGGCCCAGAGGAATTCAAAAAAGGATTTGAATCAAACATAAAGTGAGTAAGGGTATTCATGAGAAATAGGATGCAAATAAAACTTTCAAAAGATGAAAATTTACTTTATGATGGATGTTTTCTCACTAAACATAAATTTCAAAATTTTGCTTTCATGGCTATCATTTTTCTTCTCTTGTAGGTATACAGATGAAAACATGAAGTCACAAATCTTAAAATTACTTAACTGAAGCCCAAATTCAGGTGTGCCTGACTCTGCTGCTTCCATCTCCTTTGAGAACTTTCCTCCCCTCTTTGGGAGATGGGAGTTGCTGAGTGTGTATGAAAGTGGTGAGAAGGAATCATCTCCCTCAGGATGGTTAAACCAGGCTAGGAACCCTGAGTGCAGGACTGGGGGGGGGGGCGGAGAATTGAAGATAATTCATCCTAAGTAGGTTGTTATCTTTGTGAAAGGAGAGTCTGTCCATTGCAGGAGAGAAGAGGGGTCAGTTTTGAGCTTGACTTTTAATCTAGGGCAAGACCCTGGTAGCAACTGTGAATGGGGATTGCAAAGGTCAGTACACAGATTCCCCAGGAACCTCCTCAGCCTGCCCAAGTGTGGAACCCCATGCTGTGGAGTGCCACCTGTGTGGAACTGCATCCCTCTCCAACAGAGCTTTGCAAAAAAGCCAGAGCATGGGAACTCAGAGGGAGCTGAGTCTGGAGATGGGAAGAGCTAGGCTGTCACAGTGCTTCATGATCCAGCTTCAATCCCACCACTTGCATTTGGATGGAGTCTTTGTCACATCACTGATTATTTTTGTCACAACTCATCAAAATTATCTATTCATTTATCCTCACTACTTACAGAAGTAAAAGCCATTTTGGAGGGAAAACATGTTTCTAGAACAATTCCTAGGATGCAGAAGCCTGACCAACATTAACACTGAGCAAGTTTCAGGAAGGGCTGGCCCTCATCCTATGCCAAAGCTGGGACACAAGGAGAGGAATCAACATTATATTGATTGTATGGTGATTAATAATCAACATTATTGATAATCGGGGAATTGAAAAGTATCCTAAACTAAAATTTAATGGACACTAACCAGCCGCAAGTAATTTGTGAATTCCCACCTAATGGTGTGTGAGTAAGTTAAGCATTCCATCTCTGTTATGCTGACGCCCAGATGGATCAGGGAAGCTGGCTTCGATTCTAGGGGCCTTTTGAGCCCATATTCTTCACCCTCTGCTCAGGATAAGGTAGGCAAATGCTGGGGCAAGCAGCTTAACACAGACGGGTTTGGCTTTCCACCCATACTAAGGCCGGTGCAGACTGAGCAGTCTCCCCCGGCAGCTGTGTTCAGGGAGCCGACAGGTGCATCCTGGTTCCATCTAGTGGTCCCATCTCAGCACCTAGCCTCCTTCCATCAACACATGGGGTGAAGAGACAGAGGGAGCAATGGTGAGTTTTCCCAAATAGACACAGATCCCTTCCACTCACGCTGTGTTAGCCAAAACAAGTCTTATAACTGCCTAACTGAGAGGGGCTGATTGGTATAGTTTATTTTGTGTGGCCAGATGGAAAGAATATCAAATGAAACTCAGTGAATCCATGTACCATTTTGTGTCCTCTGCCCAATTTAATATTAAAGGAAAAGATCTGGCTTTATGGGAATGGGGACTTTGGAGATGGGAGGCTAAGCTCTTCATTAAAACATAATTACACAAATATTTACTGAATCCCTACTGCGTGTCAGGCTCTGTTTTCCATCCTGAAAACAAAGTGGTGAACAGAACACAGAAGTCCCCACAGGCAGGGAATTTGCATTCTAAAAAGGAGAGACAAACACAATCCTCCCCAAATGTAGTAATTTTAAAAATTAAAGAAGTATGACTAGGTGCTTACACAGAATTATCATAGTGTTATGTGGCAGAAGGTTTCTCAGAAGCTGGTTTAGATAAGGTTGTCAGCGAACATCTCTTTGGGGAGGTGATATTTAAACCCAAATCTGAATGACGTGAAGGAACAGCCACATGAAATCAGGAGGAGAAACGTTCTAGACAGGAACAGTTAGCTCCACGTCTTTGCTGCAGAAATAAACTCAGGGTGATAATGAACAGAAAGTAGGTCACGGTGGATGGAGCCAAGGAGGAGGCAAGTCCCGGTATTCCATGTAGTTGCAGGAGCTGGGAGGGATCAGCTCAGACAGGCTTTCTACCGCAAAATAAAGAGCTTTGAGTACAATAAGAAACCACTGGAGAGGGCTGAGCAGCACAGTGACATGGTCTGATTTATGCTGATGGCTGGTGCAGAGCAGTGTTCCAGGCCTGTGCACTCCTGAACCCTGAAAATAGAAGTTGTGATGATGGATACCTGCGTGAGAGCCAACGGCAATATCAGAGCTGAAAGGGCTAAGCTCCACTTGCCTCCAATGGGACTGTCAGAGAAATACATTGTTACTGAAAAATGCCAGGATTGGCAAAATCGGGGCTTGTCTGAAAAACTGAAGAAAATTGCGGCGTGTAAAACACTATCCAAGTGTTTGCGAACTTGAATGGTGCGAGCTGGTCTTTAAAGTAATGCCACGTTACATTTCACATTGTATATCGAAGCAGTACCCTGAACCCCATAAAAGCATCAATAGATAAAGTAATGATTTAATAAAAAAAAATTAAAAAAAATAAAGTAATGCACGCAACTGACCACTGGTGTGCCACGTGACCAGTCTCAGAAGAAAATTATGCGAACGTGGGGTTGAGTCAAAGTAAGTTAACATCATGTGGACACATGATATTACACTGGGCCACCGTGGGACAAGGTGGGGACCGCAAAGAGAAGCAGGAGGTCATGTGGGGAATCACGCTCATGACACTCAGAGATGGCAGTTTTCACTGGCCGAGGCAAATAGAAAATCCTGCTCCAGTTGAGCCGTCAAAGTTGCTTCAGATTTAGCTACCAATGCAGATCATTGCTTATGAGGATGCAGGCGATGATGTGACAGGGAAAACGGGTTTGGGGCATTTTTTCCAAACCCTGTTTCTTAGGCCCTTCCAGTTCAAAGAAATGCCTCTGGGAGCCACCATGGACCTGGGGACAAGGGTGAGGGTGGGAAGGAAGAGATGTGGCCAACACACAGGGTACCTCTGTTCGAATCCGTCCAAAGCTGTCCTTCATGGGTGATAGATTGCAAATACTGAAGTTTCACAGGAAATTCTACTGATAAAAATTGTTTGTATTTTGAATGCAAAAAGAGCACGGAATCAAGAAGCACAGGGTTGGGAATGGTAGATCTAGGTGATATCTTAGGGTGCTTAATTTTGTCCTAACACTTTCAGGGATAGCTGCTCCCAACCCCAAATGACACTTGGGAAAATTGATGACAAAGGATTTTCCATTACTTGTTCTGGGTCACATAAATAGTAAATGGTCGAGATGGGGTTCCAACCTCGATTTCCACTCCCCAGGACCACATCCCATTATATGTCCCATGATGGGCCCACATCCACCATCCCCTGACTTTGGGCTTTACTAAGTGCCATCTTCCAGAATCTCAGCTTTATCATCTATTAAATAGGAATACAGGTGATACTTACTTAATAAAGTCAATTTCATCTTAAGGTTCAAATGATACAATACGCTTATAATAAGAAGCCAACATGAGCCAAGTCCTGTGCTAGGCACTGATGCAGACCTTGGCTCCTAGGATCATCACAGGAATACTGATGCCACCTGACCACCCACACGAGCAGTGAGTCGAGTCCAGGCAGCTCAGTTCGGTCATCTGAGCCTAAACAGCAGGGATGATGGAGGTGCCGCTGCTCCACAGTTGATGGTCAGTCCATTCCCATGAGCAGGACTTCACCTAACTTCTGTAGTCACTTAGGCAGAAATACAAAAGGAAACCCATTTACCATACGCTTTTGTTTCCATTTACCATATAAATAGCTTAACATCATAAAACAAGATAATAAACACACAATGTTATGACCTATATTGACAAACACATCTCCAAGCCAACATACATACAGCTTTCATATGATTGAAAAGTCAAAGTCAGTCAAAACATATCAAAGAAGACCAAATCTAATTATTATTGTACATATCAATATCTGGGTGTTGTACTGAAGGAAGGATGATCAGGTGATTGACTGAGCAGAGGTATACAGAGATATACATAATTAATAAATTGCTATATTTTATTTCATAACTTACTTTTTTCCATGGCTATGTTCCATAATCAAGAGTCTTTATATATATTTTGTTACATTGACAGTAATTCTGCAGTCCACCAAAAATAAAATGTAAATTTACTCAAGTTCAGTAAATGTTAATGTATTTTCATCCAACGTGTGAGTTTTAGTATATGTGAAGTCTATAAAAACTAGAATTATTTGATATCTATTATCAAATATAGTATTTTTCTTTATAAACATTTAAAGCTGACCAAAAAAATAAAAGCTAAAGTTTAAACTTAATAATTAATTTTAGATCAAAATGATTTTAATAGTTATTTTTTAAATGTTTAAATGCATTTTTAATATTCTGATAAAAATAAAACTTCTCAATTTGAGCAATCAGTGTGTTTCTAGTTGCCAAATCAAAGAAGCAATATCACACTTCATGCATATTTTGTTTAGACCAACAAGTATATAAATATAAGGGGATATGAATTCAAAATTGTAGAACGTTCCTTAGTTGCTATGTGTGACTTCCAAATGCCAGTGCAGCGCCAGTTGGTCAGTATCACCAAGGTATGAATTGGAACATTAAAAGAAAGGAGGAGATGGGCATTTGGATCAATGGGCAAATGGTAATCACACAGGAATCTACTGTTCCTACTGGAGGAAAATGCGTCCAATGTGATGGGTAATTCTTTGTGACAATTCCTGGCCCTTCAACTGAGTCAGGAAAAGCCCAGACCTCAGGGTGTATCTGCAAAGGTGTTCCCAGAAGAGTTAACATTTGAATCAGTGGACTGAATAGGGAGGTGGCATGGGGCTCATCCAGAAAAAAATCTACCCAGGGCCTGAACAGAACAAGAAGGTAGAGAAAGGCTGAACTTGCCCTCTGTTGGACTGCTGGGTCCAGATCCCTATCTTCTCCTGCCCTGGGACAGGAACCTGTGCTACCTACCTGTCTGGTTACGGGATACGAGGGCTGGCATCCACACCACCAGCTTTCCTGGGTCTCCACTTACAGATGGCACATCGAGAGACTTCTCAGCTTCCATAATCATGAGAGCTAATTCCTTATAATAAATCTCTGTGTGTGTGTGTTTAATTTGTTTTCTTTTACTTTGACTCTTATGAAGCTATATATCAGAAAAGGTATAACCCACACAACTTTTGCTTTCTGACATGGTATTTTTGCTTGTTTGTTTCTTATCTGTTTGATCGTGTAAGACTAGAGATGGGAAGAGTAGCACACCTCCAGGGACAGGACAAATGACAAGAGAGATTTTTTACCTAACAAACGCAGTCAGTGTAACCTAAGTCTTTGTGTCCTCAATGAATCCCAAACAATGAAAAAAAAAAAAAAGAGTGACTGGGTGATTAGAGCTACTGCTTCCACTTTGGTTTATCCAGGCCCAAGGGTCTCTGTTGATACAACTCAGCTCGGTGGTTGCAGTGTCAACACAGGTGTAGTCATCACGGGGGCACGTGAAGTAAGCAGCCAACACAGGTGTAGTCATCACGAGGGCACGTGAAGTAAGCAGCCAACACAGGTGTAGTCATCACGAGGGCACGTGAAGTAAGCAGCCAACACAGGTGTGGTCATCACGGGGGCACGTGAAGTAAGCAGCCAACACAGGTGTAGTCATCACGGGGGCACGTGAAGTAAGCATGGGGCCTTCTCTGGGCCACAAAAGGCCAGGTAGGGCTCACGCGCTGTAACGTGTTGACCTCTGCAGTAATGCTTACAGTTCTAAATGGAATTCTCTTTCCTAAGTCTAAGCAGGCTGCTGTAGTTATGCCTTGTAAACAGAAAGGAGATTCAGAGACGTAAACTCTTTAATTAAATAGCTGGTTGCTGCGATCCTTATTTTACTGATGTGCTATTTGAGGACAGAGCTCAGTAACAAATTCCATTAGGATCCCCTCCTATCAGTTATCAACCTGGTGGAGATTTGAACACATTGAGCTTATTGTTAACTGAAAAAAAAAATGTAGCAATCTTAGGTGACCAGATGTGTTCAACTCTCCCAGGGGGGCCTCTTCTACTTAAATGCTTATTTGTTTATTTTTGTTTGGTTTCTTTATATGTATCCCTGATCTGAGGCATGCTTATCTCAGAGCAGAGATGACAACATTGTCAATATAGCCACCAGGAATAACAGTTCAACAACAGCAAATATCTTTGGGGGCTCATGCTTCGCTAGCCATTATCCTAAGAGTCTTGAGTATAATAACTGTTGTAGTGAGAGAAAGTGCAGTCTGGAATTTTCTAATAAAAGTGTATAATCCAAAACATTCTTGAGAAGCCACTCCATAAAATACAGGGCAGAGCGGAGACAGAAGACCAGGCCTCAGTTGACTCACGTGATCCTTGCCAGCTATAGAGACTCTGCATACTTGCTTGTAACAAAGGTAAAAAATTTAATGTTGTGGTGAGTACAAAATGAGATAAGATTTGTAAAACACAATTTCATAGAAGTGTGGATACTGCATGAATATTTTAACTAAGATACGTTATTTGCAGTCTTTTTATCAATATTTCAGCAGACCAGGAAATACATCTTTAATAATTTTCTAAATGTTTCTTTTTTCTCTCTGTTCTCTCTTGCACTGAGAATCAACAATGAAGGAACAAAGTAATCTAGGATCCTCCTGATCATGGAGTCCAACGTATCTTACTTAAGCCTTCAGCTATAAACTTTGAACCATATTTTTAGAAAGCACTTCGTTTCCTGTATTGTTTTTTAAAATATGCCCTTTCGAGATATTTTGGAGTCAACTTGCAACATGTTCTTAGTGTGGAGTTAATATATGTTAAATCAGTTCCAAGTTTGGAAACAATCCTTGCTGATTTGAAGGTAATATGTGGTGCTTGTCACTGGAAATGTGTGTGCAAGTGTGCCGACAATGTGCAACTGGCATTAACATTAATCACAGATCGGAATTTGGCAGATGCTGGGTTTTAGAGCAAGTATAATCTAGTATTATGGCAAAAGGAATTTATCCAACTTCTCTTTTTATCTGAGCAACAAATTAGGATATAATTAGGATTGTGAGCATTAGAGGGTGTGTGTGTTCACCTGAGTGTGTGAGTGTGCAGGTGTGCTTTGGGCGTGCTTATTACATTTAACTTTCCCTTTTCCTCTTTCTAGTACCTCTGCCCATCAGGACTAGAGCCTTCAATTCACAGTTGTCTTTGCCTTAATATCCACGATGCTGGAGACTGCTTCAAGCCAGAAACAATGTTCGGTTTTGCATTTCTTGTAGGTCACTCTTGTTCTCCTCAAGAAAAAGGCTATCTTCCTGTAATTGAAATTTATCAGAAATTTTCCTAGGAACTCATGAAGTCGGTGCTGTCTAAGGTCATACACACTTCTTGTGATGTGGCACCCCCAGTAAAGGCTCTATCACACTTTTTATATCTCTTCTTAGGTCCCTCAAAGAAGGCTGATAGGTAACATGTCAAATGACAACATTAGAGATCCAGGCAAAATTCATATATTTTAAAAATACCAAACATATCTTACATGAAAAGCTATACCAAATATAGCAGTGAGCACATGGGAGGGCTGCACCCATGCATGTTACCATCAGTGCACATCATCTAAAGCTACCTAATAGAAAAGTTTAACTAGGAATATCAAGATTGGAGAAGTCAATTTTCAGAACTTTCGATGTGCTAGAAATTATTTATGCTCTAATGAATGTCTCTTTAAACTAATTCTGCTGCAATTTTATAAAAGAAGAAATGGGCAGATAAGTTAAGCCACGTCTTCACACGTGTACCAGTGATTGAACCGCATTTCTAGCCTGCGTGGCTTAGCTAGAGTCCGTAATCTTTTTGGCTGAATTGTATTATCTGACTCTTAGCTTTATTTGCTCTAAAAATGTAAGGCAAAGCTTTGATCAAAAAAAAAAAAAAAAAAAAGACTTGTGTCCCTTTAGTATTTCCCATGACTGAGTTTTGGATGTGCAATGGCAAGAAGGTTCAAGGCAGTATTGCCCATCAAGATCATGGTCTGAATATTCTTCTTCTTTATTCATGGGACACAGAATCTTCTACTTTGGCAATAAGCTGGGCGAAAGGCAAGAGTAACGTACTTATAAAATCTGATGGACAAAAGTTTGTGCCAAAAATGCAGTTATCACAAATTTTTCTGAGGGTCAGCTTGTGAGGGAGCAGGTCCAGGTTTTCTCTTGGAAATAAGTTCTAGGTTAACTCCAAGACAGGAGCAAATATTAGGATGAAGCCTTGTCAAAGTGAGCACTAAACAAGGCCAGCAGGGTAGTAAACAAACGGAACAGAGCTGCGTCCATCAAGTGCCTAGCTTGACGATAGAGAAGTCTCCAGTCATTTAAAAAATAAGTCTGGGAAATCTAAGTAAAGCAAGAAGACAGCCCTCAGAATGGGAGAAGATATTTGCAGGTTATGTCTCCAACAAAGGTTTAATAACCAGAATCCACAGAGAACTCAAATGTATAAGCAAGAAAAGAATAAGTGATCCCATGGCTGGCTGGGCAAGGGACTTGAAGAGAAACTTCTCTGAAGAAGATGGGCACATGGCCTACAGACATATGAAAAAAATGCTCATCATCCTTAATCATCAGAGAAATGCAAATCAAAACTACTTTGAGATATCATCTAACTCCAGTGAGACTAGCCCATATCACAAAATCCCAAGACCAGAGATGTTGGCGTGGATGTGGAGAAAAGGGAACACTTCTACACTGCTAGTGGGAATGCAAATTAATACATTCCTTTTGGAAAGATGTTTGGAGAATACTTAGAGACCTAAAAATACACCTGCCGTTCGATACTACAATTTCTCTATTAGGTATATACTCAGAAGACCAAAAATCACATTATAACAAAGATATTTGTACCAGAATGTTTATTGTAGCCCAATTCATAATTGCTAAGTCATGGAAAAAGCCCAAGTGACCATCGATCCACGAATGGATTAATAAATTGTGGTATATGTACACCATGGAATATTATGCAGCCTTAAAGAAAGATGGAGCCTTTACTCTTTCATGTTTACATGGATGGAGCTAGAACATATTCTTCTTAGTAAAGTATCTCAAGAATTGAAGAAAAAGTATCCAGTATACTCAGCCCTACTATGAAACTAATTATAACCTACAAATATAGGGAAGGGGGAGAGGGAGGGGACGGGAGGGGAGAAGATGGGCGGAGGGAGGGTGATTGGTGGGACCACACCTATGGTGCATCTTACAAGGGTACATGTGAAACATACTAAATGTAGAATGTAAATGTCTCAACATAATAACTAAGAAAATGCCAGGAAGGCTATGTCAACCAGTGTGATGAAAATATGTCAAATGGTATATAAAACCAGTGTATGGTGCCCCATGATTGCATTAATGTACAGAGCTATGATTTAATAATAAATAAAATAAATCTGGGAGCTAAGTGTGCTGGATAACATATGAGTCAGCTAGGTACTTGCCACAAATTGTGAGTTTATCAGAGTGACGAGGACTAAATATACATATATATATATGTCTTTGATGTGTAAAACACACCCTGTTTGCAGTGAACATGACTTGATTTGCTCCTGGCATTCCTTTGAGGAAGAAAAGAAAATTATGATTCATGGATTTATGTACTTGGACACACTTGGTTCAGCTCCACTTCCAGGGACTTGGGAAGGCTAAAGCAGCAGCCAAAACCAAACAAAAAACAACAATAGTCATAAAAATTTGTGATTTTTTTCTCTAGAAATAAATGTAACAGTTTCTTCCCCTGTAAAGGGGAGCCAGAGGAGAGTTGGAGATCAATCAGTTCCTGAGATTAATCAGTTCCCTCCAAGTCTGCTTCCTAGACTTTCTCAGAACTATGCCACTTGTCTTTATAAAACTGTACATGTAACACATATCTGAGAAGACCCCTCCCCTTATTCTGGACTCCCACCTCCTAACCAAGGTGCAGCTGGTTTGACTTACCTTCTTTCTCATTTGCACAGAACCCTTGAACTTGGAACATTATTTCCTAAAGATTTTGTTTCTTTCACCCCCATTAGCATGAGCCTATTGAATGAGGTAAAGGAACCAAATTGAATTTATCATTATATTTTGGTAATGATGCTAACTGGATTAAACACTAATTCAATCTTTTAAAAAGAATATTAAGCCATAATTCTACTTACCATTATCATTCTGCAGCTAACTGGATAATTTTGTGTGATTTATGATTGAGAAAATATTTATAAGGGTCACATCACAAGTGCATATATATTAGTGTTTTAACTGAGATAATGAAATAGCTGCATTTTGAAATAGCTGGATTTTTAGATGACTCCTTTAACTTGTCCATTTTACATCCTATATAACTAAACCAGCTCTTTCTAACTCTAGAAATACTCTTCAAACTAAATATTAATGTTATTTTAAAATTAAAGCTCCCATATTAATTCATTGGTAAGTTTTAAAGAGTCACAGTAGCAGGAGTTTTCAGAGACATGTAAGTTGCAAATATAGAATTTGAGTATTTTAATATCACTATTTCTACACTCTATGAGTTTAGCGAACAATAAAACTGGCTTTAAAATATAATGAAAAAGGCAAGAAGTAAAGAAAATGGGTCCATGCTGAACAAAAAAATACTTAGCAAGGAAGGTGTTAAGGACTAAATATTTGTAACCATCCAAAAAGCATGTTGAAGTCCTAGTTTCTGATGGGCTGGTTTTAGGGCATGAGGTGTCTTCAAGGTCGTTAGGTCATGGGTGATGCCCTCATGAATAGTATTAGTGCCCTTATGAAAGAAACCTCAGGGAGCTCACTTGTCCTTTTTCTACCACCTAAGGATAAAAGTAAGATACCAGGTGCACCTGGGGAGAGAGTCCTTACCAAGACCTGCCCGTACTGGAGCTCTGGTCTCAGACTTCCAACCTCCAGAACTATGGAAGCACGTTTCTGTTTCTTTTCTTTTTTTTACTCTATTTACATTTTATTAACCTCAAACTACGTTTTGTAAAATTATTCAGCTCTAGTAGTTGATAACATTTTTGGATTGCTTGACTCAGTAGATTATCTGCATTAATTTTCTTATAAGCCACTCACTCCATGGTACTTTGTTTCCCAAACTAACTAGGACAGAACGCTTAACTGAAATAAAATCTAAACCCTGTCCTCCTGATGAGAAGCATAATAAGAGTAAATTGTATCAATCAATCAATCACCAGATAGGACTTCTTGGCCTGCAGCACAAAGGGCGGGGTGAGGTGTTGATGATACCACTGTGCACTGTGCTGCACTGAGCACCCTGGAGGACTGGTTCCTTCTTGGGGGGTAGCTCAGGATGAACACAGCTGCCTCAGAAGAAAACATTGGAATGGGATTCAAGTATACGCAGATTGTGGGGAAGTGATCTAGGAGCCATGGGTGGGAAATGAGACAAGAGATGGGCAGTGGAAGGTGGCCAGTGAATGGTTAGTTCTGAGGCGAGTTACACTGTGGGTAAGTGAAATTTAGCCCACGGGGAAATCCAGGCACCAGGATTGAATGTGCTGTTTGAGATATCACACCCGTGGACACAGGAATGGGATATTTATACACCAACTCCTGTCAATTATTTGTTGAGTGCGTCCCCAAGCAATAATAATTCTGAGGAATTTTTGTCTTTTCACGTTGGATTCCAAGAGGAATCTGTAAACAAAACGCCTTACACCAAGAAGTGAAGAAGCTGCACCAGAAAAACCTCTTGCATGAAGATGGGGAATACCAAGGGAATGTGAGTGGGGAACCAACAAGCTTTGTTCCATTTCATTCCTCTACCACATACCCACTGTAATTACCAATTTGCTGTCTTTAAGAGGAGGAAGAACATAAAAAACTTTCCTTACTTTAAATCTATTTCACCCACACACTGTTCACTTTTTTTTTTTTGTAAAAGCTCATCTTTTCTTAGTCTTTCCAAATGATTCAACTCCACTTTATGTGATTTTGCATGGTATTTAATTGTTAAATTGGATAATAACAATAGCAATCACACTTATTGTAAAATGTTTTGGAAATAAAACTCTTGGCTGTTCATAGAGTTATAACTCAGGTCTGTCAACAGAAATACATGGGCATGTTGCCGGGAAGCATTCAGCATGTAGTCGGCATCTGTTAATACAAATCCAAGGGGGAGTGCAGAACGTTGGTTAACAGACCCCAGTGCCTCTGTTGAGTGAAGGTAAGTTAAAAAAAAAAAAAAAAAGGGAGAAAGAAAGAAAGAAAAAATTCCTAATCTGCAAGAACAGCTACTACATGGGAAAGAATTTTTATTTGCCCCCTAGATAGAAATTTTGGATGGAATTGAGGGAAGTTCTGGTCTGTTTTCCTCATGATTACATTTTCTAAAAAAAATAAAAGGTATACTGGAAAAAGTATAACTTACTTTAACTAGTGTGTTCAAGCAAAATGTATGTCACAACTCCATAAAGAGGGTAATGAAGGGTAATGAAATTTCAATATCATTTATTAGATTGGGCTAAACGACCTCTGTGGGCTCCTCACTCCTTTGCAGGTTTTCTGTTTCAAAATATAACGCTGTTGTTACTTGACCTTAAGACCTCATTTGGCTCTGCTGAGTTTTATCAGGAAACTTTGTTTACACTTTTTGCTTCTTAGGAGTAAATGTTCAGGCAAAAATCAAGTGTTTGTGTTGGCTGAACCATTTCAGCATCATGAATTGTTCTACTTTCCTACCTTCCTGACAAAGTCAAAAGATTAAAAAAAAAAAAAAATCCTAACATATTCCTGGAGAGAAGCTTTGTATAGTTTCCAAAAGAAACAGGCTTATGATGTTCAGAGACAAATTGTTGAATTTTGCCCTCCTTGTGCCTGTGATAAATTCTGCCTTCAAAGAGGGAAGCAGCTGTTCATTCATGTCAAGTTACCTGAACAAAGCGCCCTCATCTTTCCCTGTTCTCAGTAACAATTTTGTAAGTTATCATCTGCAATGTATGGTCAGCGTTAAATAACTCCTGGTCTGTAGCTGTGCTGCCGGCTCAGTGTTCGTGCAGTAGGCTGGTATCTAAGACCCCACAATCTAGTTCTTACATCTTTCCAGCAATATTTCCTCTCCCTTTTCTGAATAAGCACCTAACCTTTCCCACCCCAAGATGGCCTGTGCTGCTCCCTGGGATCCCGACCCTTTGAAGAACCACGATTGTTACTTGATTCCCTTTGAAACAACAGGATTGTGCTCTGGTCCCACCTCCTTCCGGGTTGTTCTCTGGCCTGGGTGAGCTTTGCTTTCTCTGACTCCTACAGCACCTCTCATAGGCTCTATCATCACCTATTTGGAGATTTTCATAGGTCTCCACCCCTCTGCTATTACAAAGAAATAAGTGTGATGACATTGACTATGGGGAAATTCATACAGCTGCCTCCCAATCTCATCAGAGCTCCATCGTCTCAGAGACACTTGAACGGTTCCTGAACAAAAGTGAGTTGGTCGCATGAATCTGTGAGAATTTCATCATGTGAGCAAGACTGGTCTTGCTAATTCATTCTCCAACATACCACATTAAACTGCTTGACCTTTGCCCCTTTTAGCTACATTCCAGAATGTGGAAGAAGACACTCTCCCAGTTTGATTAGCTTGTTCACTCAATCTCAATGTGTTTTTCATCCTAAAGTAAAAGAAAATATTATTAAAAGAAATTTCTTTACTACATCTAAAATAGCACAGGATCAGAAACTTCTCTACCAGCAGCTCTACCCCCCTACCCCCTTCTGTTTTCTAGTTTTCTCTTATTGTCTCTTTAAAAAAGAATGAAAGAAAATCTCCAACTGTTACTCTTGGGAAAGCAAATTCAGATGCTCAACTTTTTAGGGACCACTGAGAATGAGTGGCAGCCATAAGAGGTTAGCTCATCTGGTTAAAAATCTGGTGCTTGGTAGTCAAAAAAAAAAAAAAAAAAAAAAAGACTAAGTTTATGGATACATGTTTCAGGTCTCCTTACTGTGACTTCAACAGTCTACACCAGGCGTCCTCAAACAGCGGCCCGTGGGCCACGTGAAGTGGTATAAATTGTATTTGTTCCCGTTTTGTTTTTTACTTCAAAATAAGATATGTGCAGTGTGCATAGGAATTTGTTCATAGTTTTTTTTGTTTAAACTATAGTCCGGCCCTCCAATGGTCTGAGGGACAGTGAATTGGCCCCCTGTTTAAAAAGTCTGAGGACGCCTGGTCTACACCCTCAGATCTTCCTGAACATGGGAAACCCAAGAAAACAGGTTGATCAACTCACTGAGTCGCTGGAAAACTTCACATGTGCAAGACTTATTGAGAAGAGTCAAGAAACCTCACCATATAAATAAAATACGTAGACTGACACAAAAAATAGAGACGTGATATTTTTAATAACTGCACACATAATTTGTCAAACATGAGATATTTAATTTTTAGACAATCTTCTACAAAGGCAGTAGGGGGTGTGAAGCACTTGATGATATAATCTATAGCTGTCTTTGAACTCTCCTAAATTACTGTCTTTCCAGGAAGAAATATGCATGAAATCATTAAATATTACTGCATTTTACGTTGAGAGAATTTATGATGAATACGTAAACATATAACCAAAGCCTCCCAAATAATTTCAAATGCCCTAATTTTATATTTGTTAAATATCAAAATATAAAGAAATTAGTTTGTGTCAAGTATTTATTCTCCCTTTTGTGCAAAAATACCTCCCAATAACTACTTATTTGCCAAAAATACCTACCTTTTTGGATTGCAATACTCTACCGTAAGGACAAATGTTAAGGATAATCTCCTTTGAGAATCGTATCAGAGCAGAGAAATACTACAGCATTTGTTAATATTCCTTCTGACAGTGGAGGAAGATAATGGCATTTTAAACATCTATCGAACCTGACGGTACTGACGGTGTTGACCTCACTCATTCCTCTTACTTTTTTAGTATTAGAGGAACTACTTACCTAAGTTAATTTTGGTTTACGGTCTACAACTTAGAGAATGTAATCGTACCTGCCAGGAAGTGCTATTCTAAGAATGAAATAATCCACACAAAGATCTTAGCATGGCACCCAACAATTAGTGAATAATGGCTAAGTTATTTATTGCTTTATTATCGCCACACGTGTCATGAATTCAACTATTATTCCTACACATGCACCTAGAATACATAACTATGCAGGCTTTCCGGGAACGTGGGTAGTTCACTGAGGACAGAAAACAGAAATAAAATAAGCTGTTTGTTTTCATGGCTTCCCCATTCTGCACAGGAGATATCTATGTTTAAAACTAACTGCTGCCCGGGTATTCTGAGTGTCCTGGAGCACAGACGAAGTTGCAATTGCTGCCCCAGGTATTCTGAGTGTCCTGGAGCACAGACGAAGTTGCACCCAGCATGTGAAGGGAAAGGCTTTCCTAAACTCCCCCAGCTGGGGCTCTGAGATGTCAGTCGATGTCAGTATAGAAAAATGGAGGGAGACATGGAGCAGACAGGCATGGACAGGGGAAACTCGTTTGAAATGAGAAGTCGTCCTCTGTGGCTGGAACACAGGGAGCATTGGATTTCAGTTCTGGCAGGGAGATGACGTCATCCCCTGGGGAAGTGTGGGAGGCTGAGGGCTTGTCTTAGTTTGTGCCATGGAAGATGAGGAGTCTGGAGAATGCTGGAGGACATTTTAAGGAAGGAGAATAATCACCTTCAAAAATAGATGTGAGAGAGATAATTCTGGCTCCGGCGTGAAAGAAGAATGGGAAGATAAAAAAAATGGAGTAAGTGTTCCTGTTTAAAGAGTCCATGTGAAATTATTTTGGCTGGAAAAATGAAAAAGAAATGGAGATAAGAGGAATGGGCTTGATGAGAGAGACATTGTGGGGCTTCATGGAGACACATTTATTCATGCAAATCTGGACAGAAAGAGAAAGAGCAAAGGGGATTATCAAGTCCCCACAAGAAGCTCAGATGGGGAACATGTTTTCCCCTACCAAGGTCAAATGCCTTTTAAGAACCATAACTTGCTCCCTTCAGGATTTCTTATTTCCAGCGCTATGGGATCTTTCCCCACACTGTCTGCTACTTCTTTTTTATGCGCAAAGATCGCACATGTAATAAAATGTGTGAATGTTACCCTCCTTGTTTCCCAGGATATGTTGTTAATATTTGTTAATATTTAAAATGAACAGCTGGGACATGAGGAAGCTGGTCTCACTTTGCTCTGGTGACAGCACCCACCACAGAGGAATGGAAGCGCTGGTAAGCTCTGTGATTCCAACCCCACTGTGCCATGCGCATTTAATTAGTGGCAAAAATAGCAATGCACATTTAGCTCCTTATTCAGCAAGAACTGGAAAACCACCAGATTATAGGCACAGCGGAACACCAAGATTGACGTTTTGACAAAGCCTTCTTTCACAAGTGAACACCCAGGAGTGATGACTCAGGCAAATTATCTGTTAATTGCTGACCGGTTTTTAACTGGGTCAGTCCCAAATAAGGATGTAAATTAAACTGGATGGAACAATTGCTTGTTACCTGATCTGGTTTAGATGGTTCTGCAGAATTGGGGTTAGATGACAAGAAACATTTTGGGCCGGATAGATTGACACACGTTTAATGACTCAAGTCATTCAATAAAGAAACATTCATAACATGAGACACTGTCCTAGGAAAACTATTGCTTTTTTTTTCTTTTTGTACATGCATATTAATTTTATGTTGCTCTATAATAATTTATCTCAAACACTGCAGCTAAATACAACACAAATACATTATCTTGCAGTTGCCATGGCCAAGATTCCTGGTGTGTAATTAGCTGTCACCTCTGCTCAGAGTCTTACCAGGCTGACATCAGAGCATTGGCTGGGGCTCTCCCAGGCTGATTGGCAATTGGCAGAATTCAGTTCCTTTAGATCAGTGTTTTTCAACCTTTTTTTTTTTTCTTTTTAATCTCGTGGCACACTCGAACCTATAGTTAAACTTCCATGGCACACTTAAATTATGTTGATTTAAAAAAAGAGTGAAAAAAAGAATATATACTTACTGTGCTTTGAACTGCTTTCAGAAATAATTTAATTAATGATCTTTAAAAATTTCTATGGCACCCCTAAGATCCTCTCAGGGCACAGAAGTCTGCTGTGACACACCTGTTGGAAATCTGCAGCTTGTAGGCCCAAGGCCCTTAGCTCTCTAGGTTCCATCACCATCCCTGCCATGTGGACCTCCTCCCCAGATGTTGGCTTTCTTCTTCAAGACCAGCAAGTGCACATCTCTGCTGCTTCAGATCTGTTTTCTTCCATCTCTGCCCTCCTTTCCAGGTCTCACCTGATGAGGCCAAGGCCACTCAGGAAAACAACCCTCTTGACTAAGTTAAAATCAACAGACAAGGTGCCTCAATTATATTTGTAAAACCCCTTCACCTGTGCAATATACAGGACCTTAACTACAAGCAGGACGCTCGTCCTCTTCACAGCCCTCTCCCACACTGAAGGGCGTATACACCAGTGCACACGAGGGGCAAGGAGCTCCGGGGGCCATTTGGAATCCCACCTACCACGATGCGTCTTTAGGAAAATACCTGTAAAACTCCAAAATTAATGGTGAATAGAAGCAGATATGTTCTTTTTTTTAAAGAATATTCTACTTTGAGGCAAAATACGGATTCTAACTCTAGATTTTAATCCAGCAACGAATCCTGATCATAAGCCTTCCATTTATATTTCAAGAAGTGAAATTGATAATAATAACAAATATTAATAATAATGTCTCAGTTTCAATTTATTATACAACAGATCAAATAAAGTAAAAAAAGTAAAAGTGAAAATATCCTCAACATGCCAAATTTATAATAATAAAGTGAAATATCCTAAATATGCCAAATTTATAATAATAACACAACGTGTAATTATAGATGTTATCATGACAATTTGTAATGCAAATAAAAGACAAGGTAGAGAACCTTCTAAAGCAACTATTTAAAAGTTGAAAATTCAACTTAAAAATTGTTTATGTCAAATACGTTTAATTTAAAATATACTTGAACATTTGTAAGGGGATTTGTGTATTTTAGATTTTAAAATGACCCCATTAAGCTTCTAATAAAAAATAAAATGAGCCCAAAGTCATTTTTTTTGATAAAGTCAAACACAGTGAAATGAAATTTTAATAAGATTAATTGTTGTTATTTTTCTTCTTTCAAAATTTGAAACAAAATTATTGCCATTGAATCCAGATTTTGAGAGCAGTGAGATATAGTTATCTTCACATATCCCAGGGAACCATTCTTTTTTTCATTTTTATTTATATTTTAATTTCAGAATGTTGCAGGGATATAAAAGTTTTGGCTGCATGACTTTCTTTTGTACACTTTGTGTCAAAGTCAAGGGTACCATCCTGACAACAGCAACACAAAATCTTCTGGAATGCAGCAAATGCTCAAAGGAGTTGGTGGACAAATGACCTGGTGGTGATCTATGGCTGAAGAGAGAAATAAGCTGTTCAAAGAGTATAAAAGCAGGCAAGAGTGGTCAACCAATTGAAATATAGTCTTAAAGGATGTGCCACAGTCAGGATTAAACTACTAACAGCTAATTTCAACTGAAGACCCATTATATGGCAATAAGAATATATATTACTATATATCGACACCAACATGTATGAATTTTAATTAACATAATAATAGGCAAAGCTATACTCAGACAAGACTTTTCACCACATGGAGCTGGGCCTGAGAGGATTAGTCAGGACCTTAAACAGCACCGAGTTTGGTTAGGCTGAAGCAAACGTTCAGAGGTGCAGAGAGACAGGACACAGTCACATGGCAGTTGCCAGGAGAAGCGCACGACCCAGCCTGCTCCCACGGGCTTCCCCCCCACCCGAGAAAGTGCAGGCCAGACAAAGGAAGGATCCGTTTCTGCGGTTGTGCGCCCCAAGCGCGTAATCTGGGGGAGGATTTACCACGCAAGTAGAACAGTTTTAGGTGCTGTGTGGTCAGGGTCCCAGCTGCGCACTGCTGCGTACTAAGCAATCCAGATCTAGGGGCCTTAAAATCACGCTAATTGATAATCTCACAGTTTCTGTGGGTCAGGAAGACGCATGTGACTCAGCTGGGTCTTCTACTGAAGGTGTCTCTAAAGCTACAAGGGGGATCTTGCTCCAGAGTGGGTTTTCACCTGAAGGCTTGACTAGGAAAGAATTGGTTGTTGAACTTTTGGTGGCATTGATTTCTTCAGGGGCTGCCCGACTGAGGGTCCAAGGTCTTTGTGAGTTGTTGGACTAAAAGATAAGGTTCTCTATGGTCTGTCAGCTGCAACCCCCTGCCTGTCCTCTCTCAGTCCCCTGCCTGTCCTCTCTCAGTCCCCAGCAGTCCTCTCTCAGTCCCCTGCCCGTCCTCTCTCGGTCCCCACCAGTCCTCTCTCAGTCCCCTGCCCGTTCTCTCTCAGTCCACACGAGTCCTCTCTCAGTCCCCTGCCCGTCCCCTCTCGGTCCCCACCAGTCCTCTCTCAGTCCCCACCAGTCCTCTCTCAGTCCCCTGCCCGTCCTCTCTCAGTCCCCACCAGTCCTCTCTCAATACCCTGCCCGTCCTCTCTGGTCCCCACCAGTCCTCTCTCGGTCCCCACCAGTCCTCTCTCAGTCCCCTGCCCGTCCTCTCTGGTCCCCACCAGTCCTCTCTCAGTCCCCACCAGTCCTCTCTCGGTCCCCACCAGTCCTCTCTCAGTCCCCACCAGTCCTCTCTCGGTCCCCACCAGTCCTCTCTCAGTCCCCACCAGTCCTCTCTCAGTCCCCTGCCCGTCCTCTCTGGTCCCCACCAGTCCTCTCTCAGTCCCCACCAGTCCTCTCTCAGTCCCCTGCCCGTCCTCTCTGGTCCCCACCAGTCCTCTCTCAGTCCCCACCAGTCCTCTCTCAGTCCCCTGCCCGTCCTCTCTGGTCCCCACCAGTCCTCTCTCAGTCCCCACCAGTCCTCTCTCGGTCCCACCAGTCCTCTCTCAGTCCCCACCAGTCCTCTCTCAGTCCCCACCAGTCCTCTCTCGGTCCCCACCAGTCCTCTCTCAGTCCCCACCAGTCCTCTCTCAGTCCCCTGCCCGTTCTCTCTCAGTCCCCACCAGTCCTCTCTCAGTCCCCTGCCCGTCCTCTCTGGTCCCCACCAGTCCTCTCTCAGTCCCCACCAGTCCTCTCTCAGTCCCCTGCCCGTCCTCTCTGGTCCCCACCAGTCCTCTCTCAGTCCCCTGCCCGTCCTCTCTGGTCCCCACCAGTCTTCTCTCGGTCCCCACCAGTCCTCTCTCGGTCCCCACCAGTCCTCTCTCAGTCCCCTGCCCGTCCTCTCTCGGTCCCCACCAGTCCTCTCTCAGTCCCCACCAGTCCTCTCTCAGTCCCCTGCCCGTCCACTCTCGGTCCCCACCAGTCCTCCCTCGGTCCCCACCAGTCCTCTCTCAGTCCCCACCAGTCCTCTCTCAGTCCCCTGCCCGTCCTCTCTCGGTCCCCACCAGTCCTCTCTCGGTCCCCACCAGTCCTCTCTCAGTCCCCTGCCCGTCCTCTCTCAGTCCCCACCAGTCCTCTCTCAGTCCCCACCAGTCCTCTCTCGGTCCCCACCAGTCCTCTCTCGGTCCCCTGCCCGTCCTCTCTCGGTCCTCACCAGTCCTCTCTCGGTCCCCACCAGTCCTCTCTCGGTCCCCTGCCCGTCCTCTCTCGGTCCCCACCAGTCCTCTCTCAGTCCCCACCAGTCCTCTCTCAGTCCCCTGCCCGTCCTCTCTGGTCCCCACCAGTCCTCTCTCAGTCCCCACCAGTCCTCTCTCAGTCCCCTGCCCGTCCTCTCTGGTCCCCACCAGTCCTCTCTCGGTCCCCACCAGTCCTCTCTCAGTCCCCACCAGTCCTCTCTCAGTCCCCTGCCCGTCCTCTCTGGTCCCCACCAGTCCTCTCTCAGTCCCCACCAGTCCTCTCTCAGTCCCCTGCCCGTCCTCTCTGGTCCCCACCAGTCCTCTCTCAGTCCCCACCAGTCCTCTCTCGGTCCCCACCAGTCCTCTCTCAGTCCCCACCAGTCCTCTCTCAGTCCCCTGCCCGTTCTCTCTCAGTCCCCACCAGTCCTCTCTCAGTCCCCTGCCCGTCCTCTCTGGTCCCCACCAGTCCTCTCTCAGTCCCCACCAGTCCTCTCTCAGTCCCCTGCCCGTCCTCTCTGGTCCCCACCAGTCCTCTCTCGGTCCCCACCAGTCCTCTCTCGGTCCCCACCAGTCCTCTCTCAGTCCCCTGCCCGTCCTCTCTCGGTCCCCACCAGTCCTCTCTCGGTCCCCACCAGTCCTCTCTCAGTCCCCTGCCCGTCCTCTCTCGGTCCTCACCAGTCCTCCCTCGGTCCCCACCAGTCCTCTCTCAGTCCCCACCAGTCCTCTCTCGGTCCCCAGCAGTCCTCTCTCGGTCCCCACCAGTCCTCTCTCAGTCCCCACCAGTCCTCTCTCGGTCCCCACCAGTCCTCTCTCAGTCCCCTGCCCGTCCTCTCTCAGTCCCCACCAGTCCTCTCTCGGTCCCCACCAGTCCTCTCTCAGTCCCCTGCCCGTCCTCTCTCAGTCCCCACCAGTCCTCTCTCGGTCCCCACCAGTCCTCTCTCAGTCCCCTGCCCGTCCTCTCTCAGTCCCCACCAGTCCTCTCTCAGTCCCCTGCCCGTCCTCTCTCAGTCCCCACCAGTCCTCTCTCCGTCCCCACCAGTCCTCTCTCCGTCCCCACCAGTCCTCTCTCGGTCCCCACCAGTCCTCTCTCTGTCCCCTGCCCGTCCTCTCTCAGTCCCCACCTGTCCTCTCTCAGTCCCCACCAGTCCTCTCTCAGTCCCCTGCCCGTCCTCTCTGGTCCCCACCAGTCCTCTCTCGGTCCCCACCAGTCCTTTCCACACAGGTGGCGCCCACAGGGCAGCTTGCTTCATCCAAATGGACCCCAAGAACGCAATAGAGCCTTCTAGCAAGACTGAGTCTCAGGCATTTAATCACAGAACGAACGCCCCATCGACTTTGCTGCACCGTTAGTCAGGAGACTACGCTCAAAAGGGAGAATTATGCAGGGATGTGCGCGCCAGAATGTGGGGATCCCGGGGCCATCGTGGAGTCACCAGCTGAACATCCGGGCGAGGATCCTACTACCAGCACCGCCTGCTGGGCTGGGGGCTCAGAGCCTCATTCATAAAGTCCGTGACATTCGGGAGGGTTTTTTCTTACAATCCCATGGACCAGAATTTGTCCGCTCACTCTCACTTTGATATCCAGCTTTTTAATATTATCATCATGATCATAAAAATTACATGCTGTGATTTTCTTATGACTGGGGTTAAATACTGTCTTTTACGTGTTTAAAAACCACTTGTCTTTTTCTGTGTTCTATCTTGGATGCTCCTTGCTCTCATTTTTTTTTTTTTATTAAATCATAGCTGTGTACATTAATATGATCCTGGGGCACCACACACTAATTTCATAGACCGTTTAACACATTTTCATCACACTGGTTAACATAGCCTTCCTGGCATTTTCTTAGTTATTGTGCTAAGACAATTACATTCCACATTTACTAAGTTTCACATTACACCTGCAGTGCTCTCATTTTTTAAGTGGGCATTGATTTCATCTTGAGTCATTTGAAGTTCTCACTACACACAAAAGTAAAGTGATTGGGTCTACAATTAAACACTACTCTGGAAATGTTCATCTGATCCCTCTTTTGTCAGTTTTCCATTTAACTTTAACATTTTTAAATGCAGAATTTTCTGTTTTGGTTCATATTTAGTCTTGTTTATACATCTTTCTTTTAAAACATTTAAAGCTATAACCCAGTTACAACCTAAGAATAGGGAGAAGGGGGAAAGGGGGGGGGAGGTAGGTGGCGTGAGGGAGATAAATGGGATTACACCTGCGGTGCATCTTACAAGGGTATATGTGTGAATCCTAGTAAATGTGGAATGTAAAGGTCTTAGCAAAATAACTAAGAAAATGCCACGAAAGCTATGTTAACTAGTGTGATGAAAATGTGTCAAACGGTCTATGAACAAAGTGTATGGTGCCCCACGATCATACTAATGTACACAGCTATGATTTAATTAAAAAAAAAAAAAAAGAAAAGCATTGCTCTACACTTCAGGAATTTAACTTGTCCATTATAGTAGTTAACTCTTATAGTTCTATTAATTAGAGCACAGCTTCAACTAATAAACATTATACCATTAAAAATAAAAAATAATAAAATAAAATAAAATTTATTTTAGATATTTTTTCCACTTCTTTGTTATTACTAATCTAGGTATTGTGCTTGAGGTATAAGGTAAACAATCTAATTTTGACACTTATTCAGAGGGCTACCCAGTTGTCTCAACAATAAATTTTGAACAATTCATGTTTTCTCCTTTGACTTGGAATAATACTGTATTCATAAAGTAAGTTCCATAACATATGTGTCCTTGGACTTGGCTGACCATTTCATTGATCTCTGTTTATTCATGCGACAGTATCACGCTATTCATCTATAGCTTTATAATAAATTATAATTGCTAAAACTCCCTCATTTCTTAAATGTTTTTCCTGACTGTTCATAATTTTTATTTCTATTTGAACAAAAGGTACATTTATTTAGTTTCAATAAAATCTTGAAAGTGTTTTTATCGGCTTACAAAACACAGGCATTTACAAGAAAATTGACATCTTTAAAATGTCATGTCTTTATACTCAAAAAGATAGTTTACTTTTTTATTCCGCTAAAATGTTTTTTGTGTCCCTTGGAGGCATTTAAAAATGTATGTGCATAGACCTTGCACAATTCTTGTTACTCTTCCTCATGAAATCTTTTATAATAGGCAGATAACATATTTATTATGGTAATTCATTCATATTGTAATGTTTTGATTTTCTTACTATCTATAGCTGAGATCTGAAAGAGTGTACCCAGAACTGATTTTCAAAAAATGAAAGTGATAACACTTTATAAAGTCCTCTGATTCATTTTCAAAGTGTGTTTTGAAGATTTGTGCAGTAAGCTACCGTTACAACTTTAGTATTACAAAACACCACCCTATAACAAAGCAATACTGCACATTGCAATACCAGATCGTGGTGCCTACGTGGAAAAGTCGGGGAAGGCAGTCAAGACGCAGATAGGGAAGGAGGATGCTGACTTGAATGAGAGAAAATCCCACGGCAGCTTCTGAAACTGTTAAGTGCACCCTCAAAGGCACCAGATCTCTGACAAAACTCTCAACAAAGGCCTCCAGAAAAGGAGGGCATACTTGACTCGTACTAGTCACAGAATCTTCAAGACTCTGGGTTTTCTAATAAGATAGGTGATATTGCTGGGGCTGGAGACAATGGAGGCAAGTGGACCTGAGCTAGCCCAGTGAGGTAGTCAGAAGGTAAAACTCATGTTTACCTTTAACCTGGGGTAGGGACATGCAGGGACATGTCACACATATATCACCCACAAATACACACATAGACACGGGCACACACATCCATATGCATGTACACACTTCCACACAATACAGATTCTGGCGTCATTTTCCTTGTAGGGAAAACCATAGCAGGAGCGCTCCTGGAATTGAGTTGAGTCTGCATATTATAGAAGCACTCTCTAGTGCAGGGGCCCTCTCAGAGCTCAGTTTCCCGTATCCACAGGCATTCCTGAGTTCTCCTTTTCTCCCCAAAAGTACAGGTAGTCGCCTCTGAAAAGTCGCCTCTCACAGTGATCATTACCCAGGGGCCCATAATAATGCAGCCATCCTTAACCTTTTTGGCTTCAGGGACTAGTTTTGTGGAAGATGATCTTTGCACTGACTGTGTGTGTGTGGGGGGGGTGATGGTTTCTGGGTGATTCAAATGCGTTGTATTTACTGGGCACTTTATTTCTATTATTATTACATTGTAATATGCAATGAAATAATCATACAACTCCCCAGGGGAACAACTCCTGAGCTTGTTTTCCTACAACTAGATGGTCCCATCTGGGGGTGACGGGAGACAGTGACAGATGAAGCTTCACTCCCCCCTTGCCACTCACCCACTGCCGATCACTCCATTTCTCACTGGGCAAGGGTCAGTAAGGTTGGCGTCCAGGGGGTGGGCACCACCGAGACAAGCAGCTGGTGTACAGCTATCCCAGCTTCCTCGTCCCTCGTGAAAAGAGAATTTTAGGTGAAACCATTCCTGAAGTTCTCCAAGAGAATTACAATTCAGCCGCCCACTGAGATGGCTGGATTGAAGCTGCACCCTGAATCGCCCAGCCCAGGCCTCCCTGACGGAGCACCCACACACTGGACAGCTCCAATAACACGCATTTATGTTTTCACAGTTCTGGAGGAAGAGATCCGGAATGAAGGGGCGAGAGGGGCTGACTTCTTCCTGACTTACAGATGGCCACTTTCTAGCTGCACCTTCACAGGCCTTTCCTCTGTGTACACACAGCCTGGGTGGGGGGTGGAAAGTCTGGAATCTCTCCCTCTCCTTCTATGGACACTGGTCCTATAGGATCAGGCCCTGCCTTTATGACCTTATCTAACTTTAACCCCTTTCTTGAAGCCCTTCTCTCCAGACACAGTCACCCTGAGGCTTAGCGCTCTCACATGCACCCTGGGAGGGGCCAGCTGTCCTGCTATGTCACACCCTGAACCTCCTAGCCCTCCCCCCCTAGAAAACAAAATCCGCCTTCACAGAAACATTGCCTCATGGTGTTTATGGAGGAATTTAAGCTGAGACGTCAGTCCCAGATGATGGAACAGCTCCTAGGTCAAGGGAAGGGTTCGGTCATGGCACAAACACAAGATGAAAAGCTCACACATGAGATCCTGGGCATAAGATTTCTTATTTTAATCTATGTTATTTTCTACTCATGGATATATCTATCATTCTAGCTATCCTCTTTCCATCTATCTTTACAGGGTTACTTTGGCAAACATCAAAGCCACACAGAATTCTCCAAGATAGCTCCCTTCAAAAAGATTCTTTGTAAATAAATTATAGGCAGGAGGCTGAAGTTTCCAACTGTTATTAAGACTCCATTCAGAGGAAATTTTGATTTTTTTTTTCTGTTTTGATGGCAGCATCTCAGCAGGGTTCCAAGGCACCAATTTTTGCAGGACCAAATCATTATTCAGGAGTCAGGTTTATTTCTAAGGCTCAGCCAGGACCCTCGGCTCTGAGCATGGCCTGCCTCTTGTCAATTAGGGAAAGTAAGAAGCATACATGTCCCTCATGGCCATCCGAAGACAGAATTACCCCAGGAGTGGAGGAAGAAAGAAGATGGGAGTCTAATGTACTAGTGGTGAATTTCTGAGGAAACATTCTTCATGAATCTTACATATGAGACTGTAAAGTGACATGCCTAATTAGGGCCTTGTGGCTGGAAATGATAGAAAAGGTTGAGCTCACATAAATCTTATTAAGGCACCATGAGGTCATAAGCTTCCTAAGTTTTTACAGTGAATTTCGCTTGGAAATTTGTGAGTTAAGACTTTTCTGAAGACAGAAATTTAAGGCATACATTTTTTGCTAATGAGTTACGTGTCCCTTGGTGCTACCACCTTCTTGGGCATCAAGCTTCTTATGTATAATTGAAATTAATCTCTTCATGAGACTGGAAGATACAGGATGGTACCTGGAGATGATTAAAGAATGATGCACCTGACGTCTTTAGATGGCAGATTCAGAAACCGACTTGATAATGAAATTGGCGATGGTGCTGTCTGTGTTCATTACTATTTACTCTTTGAAGATCAGGGTCAATGAGAAAAATGTGAGGCCTCTGCGGTACAGATAAGGCACAACCTCAATTTCACTGTGAGAAAACTTCTGGCAAACCAAAACTGAGGGACATTATGCAACAGTGCAACTGAGGGACATTATGCAAAAGTGCAACCAGCACTCTTCAAAATGCCTCAAGGTCATGAAAGACAAGGAAAGAACGAAGGAAAAAAAACTGAGGCAACAGAAGATCCAGCATCTACGTGCAGTGTAGAATTCTGAATTAAATCCTGCACCCATCAGGGACATGACTGAAAATGCTGGTCAAGGTAGGCCAGAATCTGCATTTTAGTTTTCTTTTAAAACAGCAATATAGAGGGCAAGAAAACCCCCACAAACAATTCGTTTTGACCCTTAAAAGGGAGCAAGTAAGCACACCCTCCTCCTGCAGGGTCGGGCGCTGTGGGCTGTGCTGCTCTGCTGTGTGATACTGTGCAGCCGTGGGCAGGGTACGCTCATTGTCTGGACTCTTATGAGTTTTTTGATATATATATATATACACATACATATATGTATATGTATATTTCAGTTCAAGAATTAATTTTGCAAAACCACTTAGAAATAGCTTGGTCTCTAATAAACAACCCTTAGATAACTACTAACAAAGGTAAGATGGTACTTGGTCCCCTGTGGCCTTCCTGGCTGTGCACTGCCCAGCAGTGGGGGCAGTGCACTTACCAATCAGTGGAATCCACGCAGATGTTCTTCCCACCACCTGTCCCGGATGGCTCTTGTGTGGGCATAATATTACCATCATCCTCATCAGAACTGTCAAATTTCCAAAATGGAAATTATCATACCAAAAAAAACCACCCAAAACATTTTCCCCTCTCTGGGCCTCAGTTTCTCCTTCTGTAAAATGAATGATTTTCACTTAAAGTTGTCTAAATGTCATTTCCAAAATCCCCAATTATTTACGGTTAGAGACTGAGGAGCACCGCCAAGCTTTGGGGCAGAGAGATGTGTGTTAATTCGAGCTACTTACTTTAGAGCACCCATGAACTATGTACCATGGAGGAGAAATAAGGCAGCAAGACGAGATCTCCTGGGAATGTCACTGATTCCTCTGAAAACTCTTCTTTTTAGTTAGAATGTCCTATTTCAAGGTACAATGAATTTAACCTCTGAAATTCAGTTTTCAAAGGGATCTTGGTCAGGCTGATCCCATTCTGGAGTGTGAAACAAGATGAAAATCTCAACTGGTATGAAGATTCCGCTATAAAAAAATAAACGAAAAACGGAGTAAAGACCACCGTTCTTTGATTTAGTTTTTAATTTTTATGGAAAGAATGAGCTTAGGTGAGAAGAATATTTTTAGTACTTTTTATATTTTCCATGATCCATCGCTCCCTTTCCATTGAAAGCTTAACGACTGAAGACAGAAAAAGTTGAAGTGTCAGGGCCCACTGTAAAGCAGTTGGGTTTCAGTGTTAGGAACTCAGTTTTTTTTTTTGCATGGAAAGAGATGCTCATGTTGTAAATTAAAACAAAAAAGTCTTGCAACTTTAAGGAGAAAATATGCAATATTTATAGGTGAATAATGTCTTTATGATGGAAATTTTTAGGAGAGCACCCTTTTCAGAATGTTCTAAAAATAAACATTGTTGACTCTCAAATCACAAAGCTGAGTTTCACCACATTGGCCCTGGGCACAGGGAGAAATTACAGATTCTTGCGGTTATTTTCTGCTTGTGTACGATCTATGTAGATCAGAAGTAACGTATGTCTGGATATGGATGCACATGTTTTTTGAGTTGTTTTTTTTGGCATGGATGATGTGAATTATTTATTTTTTATTTTTTACTGAGTGGGTGTTTCTCAAAATTGTTCTGCTGCCCCTTGACTGATGGATTTAACAATTTTGCAGGTGTGGGCAGCTGGGGTTTGGACAGTCCTCCTGTAGGAGGTGGGGCTGTGGAGCTGTCACCAACAGCAACTTGGAATCAAATGTAAGATAAACATTCGTGACTGTGCGCGGTCAGTATTATTATCAACCCTCATTTGTAAATAAGGAAGCTGAGGTTCAGAGAACATGGTGAATTGACTCAAGGTCACACAGCTACAAAGCAGGGGAGGTGAGTTCCACGCCCAGGATGTCGTGAGAGCGCCATACCCCAGAGCTTTACCTTCACCCACACTCTCACGTGGCAACCAGTCGGGTGGAAAAGCCGGTGCTGCATAGGGAATATCATGGGGTTCACCAAGAGATGCTGTAAATCACAGTATATTACTGGGCTATGATAATTTTTTAAGTTATAATAGGAATACGGAATCCCTGAAGTAAAATATGACAAACCTTCACTTTTCTCTCTCTCTCTCTCCATCCGTTTCTGTTCTCTCTTCCTCTCTCTCTATCTGTATCTCTCCCTCAATCCCTACCTCTCTCTCTATCTCTGTCCCCTATTTCTATTTATGTCTCTCTTTTTTTCTCTCTGTCTCTGTTCCCACCTGTTCCGTCCTTCAGTTGTCCCTGCAGGGTGCAAGTGCTACAGTCCTGTCCGTGTGTGTACACACACGTGGGAGACAAGGCGGTGAGGCATGACTAATGTATACAAACTCAGGGAAATTTTTCGAGAGAGAGCGAGGCTTGAGGCCCCCCATCACCTACTGCTAAGCTGTCAGTGAGCACTGTGAGATGAACAACTCCTCTTTAGCCTGCATGAGCTGGATCGCAGCCAGGGCTGTTAAGGAAAAGGCAGAATTCAAATAAGTGTGCAGTACAGGACTACAAAAGATATAGAGAGGAAGGGAAGTCGTTCCAGGTAATAAAATCCGGTACAAGGGTGTTTGTGGGAGCAGGACACTTCAAAGTGCATTCTCAGGCTATGAGCAAAACAATTCGATAGAATGGAATTTATGAGAGATATGGGACTCAAGGTCAAAATGCTATATTGGAGGCCAGACGTGGGGGCTCCTGAATGCCAGGCTCAGAGTCTGAATTTTGGCTCATCTTTTCAGACTTGAAAAGACCTCTGCTTCCTCAAATAAAAAGGCCATGCTGACTTCCCAGCAGGCATCACTGCGGTATTATTGCTTCTGTCACCCCAACCCTGATCGTACCTTTTTGGTTTGTTTTTCTTCATGAAAAACATAATCCAGGTCATGAAAACACATTTTTACAATATAGAATAGACAATTAGAAAATAAATGTCCTGTATAAATGTGTCCCTCCCCCCTCCCAAGTCAGTTCTGTGTACCATCCACATGCACAGCTGCAAAGATGTGCATAGACCAGCCTGGTCTTAACAAGTAGGCCACTCCCTTGTATTTCTTGATATCTTTATTCTTTGTAGCATGAATACATTTCTGTGCCAGGACTTATCAATTGGACTCATCACATTTATTTAAATGCATATTGGTAAAAATAATTGCAAACCACTATAAAAACAAGCTACATCTCATCATGGCTGGAAATAAATATTTTCCCTGAACCTCTTCCGTTCCACCACCGTGTATCTCTGTATTGCTGCGGAAAGATTTATATGCATCATTCATACTTTGTAAAAAATATATGTGTATGAACATGTACACACTCACGCACACATGCACACGTATGGTGGAGACAACGCAGACTGACATGAGTCTATACGTGCACGTGTGTTTTAATAAAAAAGGTGATTATTTCATACTTACAAAACTGAATCTTGATATGAATTCACTTGGCCATGTTCTTACAAATAACAGTTTTTCTTTAGTGTGGTTTCGAGTCATATTCATCTTTATGAATTTGCAATTCATTTTAGTTATAAATGCCATGTAGATGTACTTATTTGATCAAACCTGTAGTCTAGATTGTGCCAGAAAAACTGAAACCTGTGGACCATGTTCCATTTGATCAAATCGTCAAACACGTCCCAGAGTTCATTTGTTTACTCACCAGTCACAGTACTTTTTAATAAGTACCTAGTATGTGCCAGGAGCTCCCTGGGGGTAAGGTTTCAAATGCATCTAGGATCTCATCCCTGCTCTCAAGGATTTTGGCAACAGCATGTTGAGAACATGATGAACTCTAGTGCAAAGTTTCAAACGCTTTCCTACAGATGTAGTTCTGTTCCTAATACAACCAGAGTTCATTTTCCCCTCCGATTCAGACACGTCTCCAGACACTTGGTGATTATGCACCTTATAAATGTCCTTTGTGGTTGACAGACTCAAGAGTTTTGCATGTGTCAGAAATTATCCTAAAATAGAAATGTACATGGAGGCTAATGATTGGTTTAAGGTAAGTAAATAGGGATCTGATTGGAGGGTAAACTTAAAGAGAGGAAGAATTGACTTCATGTTCACTGTCAAAATTCTGACATTAGAAAACTTGTGCTTCAGATCCCAACTCCAGAATCTTCTAGATACGTAATGTTTGACCTAGTGTTTAACCTCTCTGTGCCTCCATCTCGTTATCTCTAAATTTATGATTTTAAAGTCATACACCTCATGGAATTCTGGTAAGCATTAAATGAGAAAATGCACGCCCCACACTAGATTATTAGTGCCCAGACTGAAGAATAATTACACAGTATATTAATGGCTCGATGAATTAAATGAATTAATAAGTTCAATAAAGTTTAGATGTTGTTTTACTAGGTATTTCACTTAAATTATCTCCTGGAACCATTTGATGTTCACCTTAAGTGAACATTTCTTTTAAAGCGAGTAGATGTTAAAAGAGTTGACTTAACAACTATTTCCAGGGACAC
This sequence comes from Nycticebus coucang, assembly GCF_027406575.1. Classification (NCBI taxonomy): domain Eukaryota; kingdom Metazoa; phylum Chordata; class Mammalia; order Primates; family Lorisidae; genus Nycticebus; species Nycticebus coucang. Next base: position 35,411,008 of record NC_069802.1, on the reverse strand, counting down.
TGAGAGTGTAAAGGGTCAGGAAGAATCTGCAGTGGTTCATGTGGTTTCTTCTTTGGTGATTATGTCAGATGTCCCCACAAACACCCCTGGGTTCCATGATTCACAGAGGGAACTCACAGGAATTGGTATACAGTTGTACTCATAACTTGATACATTACAGTGAAGGAATACAAAGAAAAATCAGCAAAAGGAAATGGCGCATGGGATGAAGTGCAGAGGAAGCCAGGCTCACCCAGGGTCTCCTCATGGTGTTTACAGAGGACACTTAATTCCCCAAGCAAGGAGTTGCATCAACATGGGTCCAATGTCATCCATGAGGGAAATTCATTGATGACTCATTGTCCAGAGATTTCATTTGTGGCTGGTCATGTAGGAACCCTCTGCCTCACAGGTGCCAATATTTCAGACTCCCAGAAAAATCGTGGGGATTCAGCATGGGCTACAGTGTTTGCACAGTTCAGGTTCAGTTTAGCTACATTTCTCACTTCTTAGAAAGGTGGGAAATAACAGTTATCAGACACCAGCTAACCGTCAACCTTGTAAGGAGGTCTTTCTGAGGATAGACGTCTCCGTTAGGCTGGGTCAGCTGTGGTCCACGCAGCTATGGGAACATGAGCAGTGAAGGGATGTTACCCTCCCCTCTCACAGAAAGGAAAGGCAGCAGGGTTTGCAACAGCAGCGGTGACCGATGGTGGGTAACGTTTGCATTCATAATAGTTATCCCAAAACTGATTTCAACCCAATTGCAGTGTCCTGGCCACATCACGGCTTCCAGCCCTGCAGTTCAAATCCCCACCGCTGTAGTTCCTCTGCAGACACCGTCAGCTGTGTGGGCATCTTCTGCACCCTCCTGTTTCCCTGCGTGTCTTCTTCAGCTGATGGCTTCACCCCTCCCGGCAGTCAGCCGCAGACAGCATGCAGCGCCTGAGGGCAGGGCTGACTTTGATGGGCATTTACACTGACTGGACACACGGTCACTCTAGGGCATGGGCCGTGCTAAGTGTCTGTGTCCTCCCCACCCCCAAGACTGTATGTTGAAATACTAACCCCCAGTGAGATGGTATTTCCATGTAGGGCCTTCAGGAGGTAATTAGGCTTTGATTAAATCTTGAGAGTGCAGCCATGTTGGATGGGATTGGTGCCTTTCCCCTCCCCACTAGGAGAGGAACAGCAGGAGACAGCCGCTGGCCTCAGCAGGCACTGGACTGGCCAGCGTCTTGGTCCTGAACTTCCCAGCCTCCACCTCTGTGACAGATAACTTGTTAGGCCACCCAGTTCTGCTACAGCAGCCTGAAGACAGACAGAGTGGGGAAGAAGGAAAGCCTGACAGCCAGGAATAAACCAGATGGAACCCCCTAGCTGTGAACCTCCTCACCGTGAACCCTGAGAGCAGCAGAGGGGGACTGGGCTCCTGCAGAGCTGGAGACATGTCCCCCTGCATGGCATCCCTCCAAGCTCTGTGCCTTTATTCAACTCTATTATAGCGAGCGTGTGAGTCGGACAAACCTTTTTACTGGGAATCGATGATAAAACGGTGAATTGGCAAGACTCATAGCCTCATGGAAAGTAAATTCTACTAAATGCAGATCTTAAACTGGTCCCAAGTTTGTGAACTAGATCTTGTAAGCCTTCATTCAAATCACATACAATTCTCAACAGAACAGAGCTAAGGGCAGCATCAGATATTTCCTCTGGAGAAGCAAGGTCCATTTTTGATGAAAGTGTTATCCAGCCTCAAATCAGATGAAAATCATATTAACCGGTGCTCATGTCACTGAGTTATTTCCGTGAACTATTTATTTACCCAACAGTGACCATGGCAAAAGACACCTGAGAAGTCTGAGAAGAGTCTCCATCAGCAGTCCCTGTTTGTCTACAGTGATCACTAATTTCGTTCATTCTGAGCAATTCAGCTAATAGATATTCCTCCAGTACCTGGGTTATAGATAGTCCATGTACTTTCTAAGTATTCAAATGCAACATTACTTGAATTGACTACTCTAGATAATGACAAATGCCTGTAATTTATGATAAGCATGCCATTCCTCTCTTGAAAAGATGGGACACCCTCTCATGTTTATAGCTCCTGGCACCTTCCCCTTCCTCTAGGATTTCCTGATGTGCAGTGACGGCTGCTCAGATATCACAGTGGCAGGTTCCTTCAGCACCTGACATGTGATTCCCATTGTCGCTGTATAAATTAATATGCATGTGCAGGCTTCCATATAGCTATGTCATTTAGAGCTATCCCCTCAATGTCATTGTCTATCATTGGCTACCAATAAGTGTAATCAGTACAATCTCCTTAATAGCTCTGATCTGTCTGAGAGTGATTTATTTTTTAATCACTCACTGGGTGGTCCTATGAAGCCTCTAATTTACCATTGTATTATGTAGTTTGTTTAGACTTAATATCTGTTGCTGGGGAGAGAGGACCAGGCTAGGAAAGTGTAATTCTTTTGTGACAAGCTGAAATAGTTTGCTGACAGATTTTTACAAGGACGCTGTCAAACAGAATTGGAAACCATGTGGCAGAGATGTTGATTCTTGGGGAATAACACCAGCAAAGGAGCCACTTGTCAATCTCAAGCCACGTGGCTCTGCTGTGGTAGGAGAAGACAATACTTCCTACGAGGAAAAAAGACAGCTATTACAGGAAGGAGGACCTAAGACACCACGGTCATTTTGAGGACAGTCACTGCAGGTACATAGAGGAGAAAGGCCCAAGGTTGTGTATCCGTCACATCAACAGACAGATAGACATTACCATCACTGCCATTTTCAGACTCGTAAGATGAGTATTTAGCAATCGACTTTCAAATGACATTCCCCCACATACACACACACAAACACAGGTCTTTGGTGTATGACTTTAGATTTTTCAAATGACATACTCCCCCCAACACACACACAAACACAAGTCTTTGATGTATGACTTTAGATCATAATTGGGAAAATTCCACTGCACAATAAAAGATTCTAGACAAGAAAGAAGAACCTGAGTATTTTCCCTGGCTCGTCTACTTAAAGGCAGCAGAATTTTAGATTAGTCATTTCAACTTCTCTGCATCTCATTTTCCTCACCTGTAAATGAGCAAATTTGATGTAATATTTAAATCTCTCTCTCCTTTTTTTTTTGAGAGAGAGAGTATTTGAGACTCGATATTTATTGAGTCAATATTTCTAACACAATATAAATATATAAAAATCAAAATTATGGGACATTATAAAAGTCTTATTCATCTTTATAATCCCTTTTCATATAAGCCCTGGTCACAACATTTTCTGTGTTCAGGGAAAAAAAAAAAAGAGAAAGGAGGAGGAAGAGGAAATAAAAAAATATGGAGGAAGAGAAAGAATAAAGAAGAAAGGAAGAAATAGGCGAGGAGGAGAAATAAAATCATCAAAACTTGAAAATTATTACTGTGAAATTACCAGGCTTCCAGTAAGAACTCCATAAATATTTATTATACACTTTTGACACTAGATAATCTTGAGACAGGTAAGAGATGTTGAATATTAGAGCAAACCAATGTATTTAAGTTTAATGTAAATTTTGTTAAACACAGACTAGAATCTGTCTTAATGTGGATTTATTATTGCTGCTGGAAGAATGTTGAGGATCTTGTATGTAAAATTAGCAAATAACGCCAGCAAACTGTGAGCCTCTCAATGGATGGATGACCACTGGTGGGATGGTAAACAAAAGCTGCCTCTGTCCCACTTTCCACTTCCTTAACTCACTATTCAACATTCAATTTCAAGTGTCCAAGGTTATTTTTTGATTTTTTAAAATAATAATATTACTTGGAGCACCCACCTTACATCTGTGCAGCTGTTATCCTTAGCAGATCTGGGGTTCATGGTCATTTTCCCTGCTCATAAGTCCTTTACTCAGTTTTGGATTCTCCATCCTGACACGTATTTTTTTAGCCATGGATGTTTATAGAGATGGTAACATATTGAAGATTCTTTTAAAGGTGTCAATTTTATTCCCTGGAATGCCATCTTGTCTCTGTTAGGTAAGACTGCCAACGCTCACTGACTGTGTCACCCTCGCTTCTCCTGTGAGGTAGATGTGGGTAAAGGAGAAGGGTAGTCAGTACGGTAGATTAACATTAGGAGTTTGGCTATATCTACAAAGGGATTTATGACCAGATCAATGATGATTCTCCTACTGGGATTTCAGGCTTGGAATCTCATGAACAGAAAACCTGCAGATGTTTTTTTCAGATTTCCTTGGCAAGTTATCTTCATCTGTTTAAGGTCACACCAACTTTTTTTTCTTATAATGTTTCTTAAATTAAAGACTATCAATTTCAGTTCCCACTAGGATCTTTCTGTTATCACATTAAGATCATCGTTGTGTGAGATTACCAATGAAACTGACACATGTTTCTGACTCTAATCGGTGAATTTACCTCTGGGTGAGTGGCATTTGCCCTCCAGTGTTAATGGTTGTAGGCACCTCCCTTCCCAGGGAAACTGTAACTCTATACACTGGTACAGTTATACAGAGAAGGAAAATCGCCCTTCGAGCTGGTCATTCCATTTATTTTTCTCATTTCTTGTGCACTGAGACAGAAATGGCTCGTGTTTGCTTTCCAACAGTCTCACTTGAGTAATGGGCTAATAGAAAACCAAGCTATGGCTCTCCAGGGCCAGGACAATACTAAAATCACAATGATATTGTTATCAAACTGGTGCCAGTCCTGTTTTTTTCTTTTTTTTTCTCCCAGAGAAACACTGTCCTGGAAATACAAAAACTAATCAATCACAAAAATCACACAAGAGCCAAACCAAATGGCTTAACATACACACTACGGGGCAAGTGAGGCTGAAGGTCACTGCTGATAAGTGGTTTCTCTCTGAGCAATCCAATTAACACACCAGCTGATGCTACCATCCCTTTCTGAGTAGGGCCTGGGAAGCCTGAACTCCAGCAACTTCCTGAGGCCACATGGACAACAAGAGGCAAAGGCCAGGGTTAGTGTGCATGTTGTCTCTTTGGCCCTGATAGTTTAAGGTTCTTGTGTTTAATACATGACAGCTCATATATTGTTTAAAAACAAACTAAAAAGAAATGCATGTGTAAGTTGAATAGTGGAATAATCCAGGTAGCCACCTCTAGTTAGCTGAGAAGCCCTGGCGTCTAAAACATCACCTGACCTCTCTGGCTCTGTAACTGATCATGATAGGCAACAATGATAGAGGGGTGATTATAGAACCTGAAGGGCAAGGGCAGGCCAGGACACAAATTTCCAAGTTACCCAACCACCTACCAGACTCCTCCCTATGGGATACACACTCTCAGGGGACGTGCACTCTAATAGCAATAGTGACTTATTACTGTGGTTATCGTTTCGTTTGGTTTATTCGGCAGTGGTAAGCCCCCTTCTTGAGAGTGTTCAGAGTGCAGGGAACATGAGGGTTCAACATTCTCTGAACTTCATGTTTTGTTCTACAGAATATATGGAATATTATGGACCCAAACCAAACAAACAAAAATCAACTTGATTAGAACCATTTTAGACAGTAGACTGATAATGAAATCACTTTCAAAATAAACAGGTAAAACGGAACTTCTAACACGACCTACCAAGGAAACAAACCATGCTGATGGTGTTTGGCTTAGTGAAACATGGTGAAAAGAAATACTGATACCTCTAAAATAAGTAACTTCCACTCCCGGATTAAGTAACTACAGCTACGGCAGTCAAGTCAGAAATGCTCTTCCTGGCATATTACCGACTGCCTCCTCCCATACCAGGCATTGTCCTACCTGCCAAGGGTGTAACTGCGAACAAAAATCCTGTTTCCTCATGGTCTGGTCGGAATAGGTAGGTATCAATAAAATAAAGAAGAACAACATAGAATGTTGTGGATAAAAATAAATCAGAGAATGGGAAAGGAAGAACAAGGCCGGTGGTGAATGGTAAAGGCTCTTGCTACTTTCACTGGGGCGCTCAAGGAAACTTCAGCACTCAAGCGATATTTCAATGAAGAGCTGAGGGAATGACGGAGAGGTGCAGTCAGACTGCGTCTGGGCTGAGAGAGTTCTAGATAGAAGGGCACAGCGGCGTGAGCATGAGAAACAGTGAACTCCGTGTACCCAGGAGACAGCAGGAGGGGTGGTGTGGCTTGAAGGCAGAGGAGCCGAAAATGGCTGGGGATAAGCTGGGGTGGGAAGGAGGTGAGACAAGACCACTGAGGCCTTCAAAGGTGACTGTTAGGGTGTTGGGTTCTGTTTTGCACAGAGGAACGACATGACATTATTTACATGTTAAAGCATCAGGCTGCCTCTGTGTTAGCGGCAGTCACACGGAGCAACACGGGCATGAGCGAGACCAGTTAAATCACTTTTATTATCCAGGCAAGAAGTGATGGTGTTTTGAAAAAGGAGAGCAGGGATGTTGGTAAATGGTGTCTGGGTTTTAAATGTATTTTGAAGGCAGACTCAAGACACTTTTCTGACAGACTGGAGGTGAGACCCACAAGGAAAGGCAGAGCCGATGCCTCGCCTGTGGTCACCCAGAGGGAGGGAGTACCCTTTACTGAGACAGGAAGGCTGGGCCAGGCGGGGGGCGGGGGGGACGGAAGAGGAAATCCCCCGTTCTCACAAGGAGTGTGCAGTCAACAGGTCTGTGGGTAAGAACAGTTGGGGTGGAAATGGGATGAAATTAATTTAAGGAAGTGATAGTTGGCAAGTGTTGAAGTCTTTCTGGAGGAAGCCTTCTTGGAAGAAATTAGCGTGGAGCTGAGGACTAAAAAATGAGCAGGTGTGGGAGGGTTGGGGAGATGAGGCTCTGGGGGGCCTTCAGGTGGAGACACCCCCAGAGGCAGCCTGCTGCAGCACTTGTTTTCAACAGGTGAATTTGTCCCCAAACGATTGCTACACGTGCATTAGAGGACAATTCCAGCAGAAGCCCAGGGCCCTCAGCACTCGCATCTGTAGGACATCTTCTGTGAGACACTGTGGAGCACGCAGAGGGCTGCACCTAGGTGTGCAGGAACACACAGAATGCACCCCCAGACACCTCTGGGGGGGGCGTGGAGCAGGCCACACTCACCTGTCACGTCCAGCACGGCCAGCTTCCCCCCACGCTGGTTTCAGACACTCCACCTTCCTCCATTTTGCCATTGCCCACTGTAGCTGTAGGTTATAAGCGTGAGGTCTAGCTTATGCATTCACAGAGAGTTGGGCCGCTTATATAGAAAATGTTACAGATTATAAAAATACAGCTTCATGACAAAGAGGTGGGGGAGTTTACTTATGAAGAAATAAAAGGAAATGAGGTTCTTACTATACAGGGCCTATGCCGTATTCTGAGACTGAGGTAGAAAGTCACTATTTAAAGTAAAGGTCAACTCCAAAGTTAAGACAAAAACACTAAAATATCCTGTACCTATAACAATTCCAGCAGAATCCCAGGGCCCTCAGCACTCGCATCTGTAGGACATCTTCTGTGAGACCATTCCGATTTTAGATTTTCTGAATTTTCTCAAGAAATGAATTGGTTTAAAATTATGCTTCTGTCTTTCTGTTACAGCAGGAGCAGTGGGTAATGACAGTCACCTGCAAGAAGTAGGCGCCCTTGTGCAGGAAGACGGGGATGCTGTCCTGAGGATGGTTTGCATCACTGGGCTGGGCTGGAGAGTCATGGGAAGGGAAAGGAGATGCATGGGAGGAATGCCCTTGAGGGCAGCGTAGGAAAGAGGCAGGTGTCTGAGTTAATACCGGGTCGCAGTGGATGGTCCCCCGCCCTGAGCTGTGCATAAGAAGGAAGCTTCACTTCAGAGAGCAGAGCCCAGACCACACGAGGGATGCAGGACCCAGGTAAGGCTCTTATGAGTGTGTCATAATAAATAAGAAAACTTCCACAAACGATCAAACAGCTGTATAAAGTGGTGATGGGCAACTTGCCCTGACTGCTTTGAGTAGGAAAGATTAGGAAGAAAAACACATTAGCTGCTGAGAGCGTCTCCATGCTGCCCACGAGCACCACAGCTAGAGCCGGGAGGGGGAGGAAGCTGTGCCGTTTGTCTCGAGCGATGGTGACAGCCACTGGGGGTCAAAGCACTGCTCCAAAGGGAACCCGCAGGAGGGTAATAAATGGAGAAGAGGCCTGGCTTCGGCGTCATCTACAGGGACAATGCCATCCATGCCACCAGGCTGGAGCTATTCTGCACAGCAAGGTGACAGGGGACAGGATTATTTGGGATACTTTTTCTATGACCCACACATCATTACTCAGTGTCTCCCATTATGACAAAAACCTTCAGCAGCTGCTGTGGGAAACCTCCCTGTGCCTCAAAAGAAAGAGAGATGAAGACCTGACAAACTGTGTCAGGGGAAGACGGCAGGGGCGGGTGGGAGGTATAGTGATATTGGGGTACATGATTGATCCTTCCTTAAATGAGCAGGAGGCAAGAAAATTAAACGGAAATGGGACAGGCAAGTCCTGTCCAATGCTCAACAACCAAAGAAAGATGGGGTCGTGAGAAGGTCATAGCGGAACAACTGATGACCACTGAAAGGACGAAGAGTGACAGAAGCCATGACATTCACTCCACCGCCTAGCACACAGGCATTCTGTGCTCACTCCGCTGTCTAGTGCATAGGCTTCTGACCCTCCGCGGAAGCTTCAGCTTAGCACTCTGCTGACAGAGATTCTCCAACAGAAACAAACATGCCACACAGGAACCGTCTCTAGTAGGAGCCTTTCCCTATCTCCCGGACGTTCCGTGATAAAAGGCGGTGACAGGAGCCACCGTGACATGAGACCAGTTCCGGCTACTCAGAGGAGGGAGCCTGGACGAGGAGGACCCACGCTCCACATGAAGCCAGGGCAGCAAGTGTCCAGTGCTCAGAGGGAAATAAACTTCAGGAGCTTTAAGTGGGAAGGGAAGTTGAGGAAGGGACAGGCAGCATCCCTTCGCAGGGAGCAGGGATATCTCTAGGGCCACTCTGTGAGAGGAGGGCCTGGGTTAATTTCTCACCCAGATATAGTGGGTGGGATGTTCCCCCTGATACAGTTGAACTTCACAGCTTTCACTTTCTGGATGTGTAGCACAGACTGACTTGTGTCCTGGGGAAAGAGAAAGCAGAAATCACCTGTCTGTGCAATCCTTTGAACTCTGATCAGTTCTGCCCTGCTCCACGTACTGAACTTGAGACCCAATTTTACTTGAAATGACTACTCTCAGGGTCTAAGGGTTTTTTTAAATTTCCTTAAATGTAGATAGTGGCGTTAATTATACTCTTCAGTTCATGCAACGCTATCTTTTTAGGTAGCAGGACAGGTTTGTTTTTTTTTCTTTTTTCTATAACTTCCCTCTCTACCTCCTGTCCCCAACTGTCATTTTCTCTCGTCCCCCAGCCATCTGTGCAAATGTGTTTGGTATTTATCTCCAGTTGTGAATTTGTCTTTCTCTCCTGTATGGAGGAGCGAGGCATTCCCTGGCTGCTTTGTCTAAAATCTCATTCCACCTCCCACCTTCAACATGCTTTCTGACTCTTTCCTAATTTTTTTTTCTTCTTGGCATGAGTTCACATCAAACCTGTGTACATTTTGCTTGCTTGTGTATCTTTTACATTTCTGGCCTTCTCTAATTAATGTAAGTCTTCTGAGTAAAATAATTTCTATTCTATTCTTGCTGCAGCCCTAGCTTCTGTCCTGGTACCAGCTTAGAGAAAGCACTCAGTAAAAACTTGTGAAATGCGTGAATACACAAATATACGAAATAGTGTCAGGAATGGATATTATTTTGTTTTTCTTATATTTGGTTAGTATGTGTAGGACTGGCTATGTGACAGTCTATGGTATGAAATTAACATCTGAACTCTTAAAAGTTTAAAAGTCAGGTGCAAGGGCGGCACCTGTGCCTCAAGGAGTAGGGCGCCAGCCCTGTGTACCAGAGGTGGTGGGTTCAAACCCAGTCCTGGCCAAAAACTGAAAAAAAAAAAAAAGTCAGGTTCTGGGGGAGGCACTGTGGAGTTAATTCACCTCTAGACATTAGGAGGCAGCTCCACCCATTCTGGGAATCTCAGCCAGACTAGAACCTCAGGAAGACTAGACAAAGGATGATATTGTTATTTGAACCTGAACGAGAAAGACTAGGGGGATCACAACACTTTGTTTCTTCTTTGAGGAGTTGACAGTACAAAGGTGCTTATGTACAAATGTGGAGGTATTTTGTGTTGATAATATTGTATTAAATGAGCATCTTTGAGCTGTCATACGAAGTCACTGCTTAAACACTGCAGTGCTGTCTGTTGGCAGAGGGAACGTGCTTAAGTACAAACAACATCTTTTTGGGCCCTAGGTGTAAAAGAGCTTTAAAATTAATTTGGAATCATTCTCTCCTATAGCCTTGGTAGAGAGGGTAAAAGGTAAACTGTCCACCAGCAGCTCCACAAAGAAAGACGATGGAACAATGCCCAGAATTGGGAGAAAAGAGTTACGAATGGAGACAGACAGCCACAAAATGCTGCTCCAGCCTCCGAGGACAGTGGCCAGGACTCTGTTGGGCACAGAGTTAATTAGTAAGACCTACAACTTAAGGAGCATAATCTGGGAAGTTACGAAATTAGGAAGAAGCACTTGCCTTTCATTCCTGCTGTTTTCGTAGACTCCAGAGCAAAGAGAAGTGCTCTCTACAGAAGGTAAAACCCTGAGACGCTTCCCTCCCCTCTGCCCTCTACGTGTTTCCTTCTGCTGGGCGACTGCCTGTGGTGGTGGCTGCAGGGAGAGCCGGGTGCTAATGTGGATCCGCCCTCCTTGCTCTCTTGCCTGGCCTCAAGTAACACAGACATCTCTGCTTTCCCCAGGGAAGACAACCCTGAAAACGCATAGTTTTAGGGACATAGTTCACTTTGAGAGGAGGGACCATATTAGGAATAAGTTGTGGTTATGGGTCAAGCAGCATTTTCCCAGAAATATCCAATGATACTTATTTATAGTAAAATTGCAGCTCAGTCTCTGTTCTTTATTCTAGTTCTCAACTGGTTCTAAACTCCAGAAAAAAAGAGTGAGACTGATTCAGCTTCCTAAAACCCTAACACATACTAAGATAGATTTTGACCTAATCTAAAACCATTCTTCCTCTGACAAGTTGGGAGATATTTGCAAAGAAGGGTGGAGCTGTTTCACCAGGCATTCAAATACCCAAGGAAGCCACCACCTGTTCAAAGATGGCTGAGTCATCCTTAAAGAAGAGTTGACTTAAAATTAACAATGGTTTATACATTAGTTAAGAACTTTACAGTTTATAAAGGGCTTTAAGAAGTACCATTCCCTTGGGGGGTGCCTGTGGCTGAAAGGAGAAGGGCACCGGCCCCATATGCCGGAGGTGGTGGGTTCAAACCCAGCCCCAGCCAAAACAAAACAAAACAAACAAACAAACAAAAAAAACCTCCTCCTTGACATAAGATCATATATAAATATATTTTATATTTATATGTGCAATTCATTTGAGATGATGTATTATTCTACTTTAGATGTTCAAATGAGTCATCACCAAAGTAGACTCTGGAGAGTTCACTTGATTTTATGAAGCAATAAAAAATTTAAAAAAATTTTAAAGCTGTAAATAATAACAGACAGTTATTATTATCAACAGAAGTAATAACACAAGGTTAAATATGCTATCATCACTCAAAACTTTGGGTTACCCTCATGGGGTCTACAGCATGTTTTAAAATGTTTCTTAATGAAAAATCATGAACTGTGTCAGACTGAGTCTATCTTTATTTTAACTTCAAATCTTATACCAAAATTAATCTCTGTCCTAATGTTATAAATAATATGGGTGAGCCAGAAGCTAATAGCATTTCTAGTACAGCAAGAAGTATAATTTTGTTGCTGGTGTTGTTTGCTTGATTTTGTTATTTTTAGGGGCCAGTACCCTGCCCCATATGGATCTGTGCAGAAGCACACAAAATGATTTGAACCAGAAACCAGTTTTATAATGTGTGAATTTGATAAACAGCAAGGCCTACTTTGAATTGTGGCCTTACAACTTACTATTTCTGGACCATTGCAAGTTGCCTACGCTGCTTCTAAGCTTTGGAGTTATTAGTGATAAAAATGAATCAATCAATTAATATCTGAAATCTAGATTCTGTATTAATAATTACACAAAAAATACCTGGAACAGAGTCAGTTCTAAGCTTTGGAGTTATTAGTGATAAAAATGAATCAATTAATATCTGAAATCTAGAGTCTGTATTGATAATTACACAAAAAATACCTGGAACAGAGTCAGTGCTCAACAAATGGTACAAGGTACACACGTGTAACCAGACACTCTCCTCTGCCTACTGGGGGATTACTTAGCAAAGCAAATCTTATTTTGGTGGATATATTCTAGACTCTTGATTAACAGAGTCAAAATCATCACAACAGAATTATACTTGGAACACAGATAGCCAGGTGGCTAGTGTAGAGTACTGTGCCCTTGACACCAAGGGGAATGCTTCCCGGGGATTAGCATCATGTGGGATCAGCTTCCCCCAAGTGACGTCTGTGCTCACCTGTGCTCTGTCCCAGCCCTTCCCTGCACCTTTCTGCCCAGTTTGCCTCCCAGCTTCAATTTAATACTGGGCCGGGCTTGAAGCCCACAGCCACTGGTGGTTCACCCAGGCCCTTCTCACTGGAAGATTCTGGTTGTCCCTTTCCCTTTGTTTCCCTGCCATTCCCTGGGGCAGGACGACCTTGAGGCCACGTTCTTGTGTAGCCCATGTCTCTGCCTGTGGTTTACAGGAACATGGCACATTCCGGAGGGGACCTTATTGCCCCAGAGTCTTTAGCATCCTTCTATGTCTGCTCTATGATTCACTATTTAGAACTGTGCCAAGATGTGGGAACATCTCTAAAAGAAATCACCTAAAAGGAATGAAGAGTAGTTTTTTGAATAGTGAGACAAACATGGATTATAGTGACACTGAAGGAGGAGATCCCGGGGACAGAGATTACAGTGACACCAAAGGAGGGGATCCTGGGGGATGGAGATTACGGTGACACTGAAGGAGATGATCCCGGTGATGGAGATTACAGTGACACCAAAGGAGGGGATCCTGGGGATGGAGATTACGGTGACACTGAAGGAGGGGATCCTGGGGACGGAGATTACAGTGACACCAAAGGAGGGGATCCTGGGGATGGAGATTACAGTGACACTGAAGGAGGGGATCCCGGGGACGGAGATTACAGTGACACGGAAGGAGATGATCCCGGTGATGGAGATTACAGTGACACCAAAGGAGGGGATCCTGGGGATGGAGATTACAGTGACACTGAAGGAGGGGATCCCGGGGATGGAGATTACGGTGACACTGAAGGAGGGGATCCCGGGGGATGGAGATTACGGTGGCACCGAAGGAGGGGATCCTGGGGATGGAGATTACAGTGACACTGAAGGAGGGGATCCCGGGAGGAGGAGATTACAGTGACACAGAAGGAGGGGATCCTGGGGACGGAGATTACAGTGACACTGAAGGAGGGGATCCCGGGGATAGAGATTACGGTGACACTGAAGGAGGGGATCCCGGGGGACGGAGATTACAGTGACACCGAAGGAGGGGATCCCGGGGATGGAGATTACAGTGACATGGAAGGAGATGATCCCGGTGATGGAGATTACAGTGACACCAAAGGAGGGGATCCTGGGGATGGAGATTACAGTGACACGGAAGGAGGGGATCCCGGGGATGGAGATTACAGTGGCACGGAAGGAGGGGATCCTGGGGACAGACATTCTGCACCAGAAACCCTGTGATTTCCCCATGAGCCACATGGGATGGTTCAGGGATGAGGGAACACGATGGCTTCTTGGATTTCTTCTGGAGACCAACTTGATCAGAGATGAGCCACAGGTGAACCATGATGGCGGAGAGGCAGAGAGTAGAGGGTGTCTGTGGTGCGAGGTGCAAGGGCCTCTGAGCCCACTTCCTCCTCACAGGTGTGCTGGGACGGGAGGGAAGGGGCATTTGAGTTTTTTCCCCACCTCCAAACATATGAAGGGCTGAGGTACCCTCTTGAGCTCTGAACAAGCCAGGCCCCCGTGTTCTCCTGACCCTCCTCACTGTCCACAGGGAGGTTGGGAGGGGTGCCTGTGACTGGGAGCCTCACTTCTTTCTGGTCTTCCACAGGTAAAAGCAGATAAACCAGCAGAGGGGAGAGCCCTCTCTCTTCTGATATGTATAGGATGGCGGAAGGTGTGCCTATCTACAACAACAAAGGAAAATTATGGCTTTATTTGTAAAATGTTTTCTTTAGAAAATAGAACTTTGGGGGAAGATTCACTTTGAGATAGTTTAAGGAAATCAAAAAATACATTGAATTTTTTGATCTCTAAGTATTCTCCAAACATCCTTCCAAAAGGAACATATTAGTGTACATTCCCACCAGCAGTGTAGAAGTGTGTCCTTTCCTCCACATCCACGCCAACATCTCTGGTTTTGGGATTTTGTTATGTGGGCTACTCTTACTGGGGTTAGGTGATATCGCAAAGTAGTTTTGATTTGCATTTCTCTGATGATTAAGGCTGATGAGCTTTTTTTCATGTGTTTGTAGATCGTGTGTCTGTCTTCTTTAGAGAAGTTTCTCTTCAAGTCCCTTGCCCACCCTGAGATGGGGTCACATGTTCTTTTCTTGCTAATACATTTGAGTTCTCTGTGGATTCTGGTTATTAGACCTTTTTCGGAGGTATAACCTGCAAACATTATCTCCCATTCTGAGGGCTGTCTGCTTGTTTTACTTACAATGTTCTTGGCTGTGCAGAAGCTTTTTAGTTTGATCAGGTCCCAGTAGTGTATTTTTGATACTGCTTCAGTTGCCTGGGGAGTCCTCCTCATAAAGTATTCACCAAGGCTGATTCCTTCAAGAGTTTTCCCTGTACTTTCTTTAAGTATTTTTATAGTTTCATGTCTTAAGTTTAAATCTTTTATCCAGTGAGAGTCTATCTTAGTTCATGGTGAAAGGTGAAACCAGCACATTGTACCCCTTGATTGCACTAATGTACATAGCTATGATTTAACAATAAAAAAATACATTGAATTATAAAGTAAATAAAACAATACTATTTTAATATAATACCACAGTTAGATGTGAAGGATGGGTGTCAGAGAAAAATAAATAAATAAAAGTAACAAATCAAATATCATCACAGATCACTTACAGTGACATCAAAAATTATAAAGAACCTCATTTTGCCTGGGAGTGGTTGGCCTGGCACGGTGGCTCACACCTGTAATCCCAGAACTCTGGGAGGCCAAAGTGGGTGGATCACAAGCTCACGAGTTCAAGACCAGCCTGAGCAAGAGTGAGGAGGGGGTTGCGGTGGGCACCTGTAGTCCCAGGGGTGTGAAGCTGGCCTGCGGGAGCATCGGGCCTCCCTCTGTCCTCCCGGCTGCTGGTGAGTAAAGCCACCGTCCCCCCTCTGCCCGCAGACACGTGCCAGACTTGCTTTTCCCAGAGGTTGAGGCAAGAGAATCCTGTAAGCCCAAGAGTTTGAGGTTGCTGTGAGCTGTGATACCACATCACTCTACTGGGGGTGAGAAAGTGAGACTCAGTCTTGAAAAAAAAATTGGAGTGGTTGAATTTAGGGAAAGAAAATTTTTTTTAAATGAAAATTTTCAGTAAAGAATAGCTTACATTGTTATAAACTGCGAAAGGGTCTTTGACATAATATAGTACAGCCAATAAAGAAAGGGAAAGGGTACCTAAATGTGTGTGTGTGTGTGTGTGTGTGTGTGTAATGTTTAATAGCAACATCTATGGGAGGGGCAGTTCATATAAAAAAGTTACCAAATATTCTACCACTATGATAATACAATAATTGACAATATGTCAAAGTTAAGACTCAAACTTTTGGAGCCTGATTCCGGGCTGAACATTCTTGGGAACCACATGATAGAGAGACGAGGATAGAAATCTTGGAGGAAAAGCAGCCACACCTAGGAAAGATTGTATCCTTGTGAGGAAAATAGAAATGACTTTCAAAGATTTTAGATAATGTTTTACCTTAAAAGTTATCAAACCCCAGCACTGTCCCAAGTGACGGGAAACATGAAGATGTGCTCGCTGGTGTGGCTGTGATAGGATCATTGGGCAGAGAGAGAGAGATGTTCAACCACACCTGCTCTCAGGGGTGTGAAGCTGGCCTGTGGGAGCATCGGGCCTCCCTCTGTCCTCCCGGCTGCTGGTGAGTAAAGCCACCGTCCCCCCTCTGCCCGCAGACACGTGCCAGACTTGCTTTTCCCAGCATCTTTTGAGTTGGAAGCCATGTGACCTTCTCCCACAAATCAAATGTGAAATCCAGTGCTCTGTGTGGCCGGAAGGTGGGATGGTTTATTATTTTATTATGTTTTCATTAAAAGTTAATCACGAAATTCTGCTAGTTGATCTGGAGCACGTCATCCCTGGCCTCCCTGGGTCTCTATTTTCTATTGTATAACATCACGTGGTTGCAATGTACTTTTCTGTGTTTTTATAAGAGTTATTATGAAGATTGAAACAGTTATGACAGAAATACACACAGATAGTGCCAAAAAACACATACACATTTTAAGAAAGGAAAAAAATATTAAATTTGTAATACTCGAGTCACATTTGACTTCTGTAATGACAAGAGGTGCTCAATGTGACTTGTATCACTCTCTTGGTATTGTCATAGATTGGATATTACCATTTCAGTACAGTTTTTTCCTTTCTTGAGATGTGTGTGCCTTTTTTGGCACCCTCTGTATGTAGATGTATCACAGCGAATAGGACAAACGGCAGCTCCATGCAAGGCAGTTTTTCTTAGGATTATCTTCATCTACATAAAATAGATGTGAACATTGAAAATAACTGAGGCTTAAAGAAGAAACTTTCTTCCTTAAAAGAAATCTCGGGGGCAGGCAGCTTTAGGCTGGCGTGGTAGGTAACACCCAGCCTCTTCTGGGTGTTGATCCTTTATCCTCGTGCTGGTTTGCAGCTTGAGCTTACTGTGCGGTCCTGCGTGAAGGCGAGAGTTCCCCCTACCATGTCCACGTCCCACGTGGCATAACGTGGGAAGGAGAGAGAGGCACAAAGGCCATTCTTCTCCCATAAGTCAGCTTCTTGTTTACAAGCTGCACTCGGAATGGTGCACAGTGTACTCGGGAGCATCTGAGTGGCCCAAACCAAATACTGCCCACACTGCTGTCTCCATTCCATACATGGACTTTCTCAGCCTTAGTGCAAACGGCCTTTTCCAGTAGCTGAAGTATGCCAGCACCTTAAAGTCACCTGAGGAAGGCATTTCTCACCCCCTTGCCTCCTCCAGCTGAATGTCCTGCTTCCTCTGAAGGTGAGGACTTGGGATTCTCAGCCTGTCTCACCATTTCACCACTTGTCCTGGCTGCGGCTGGAGTGTGGCTTGTGTGTGTTCAGGACTCTGTGTAGGTGTGCCCGCGCACACACCCCCACACACAACCTCCAGCTCTCATGGAGACGAATATCCCCCAGGAAGGCATCCCTTGCCATCATTCCACCATTTCCCCAGACGCGGCCCTCACATCTCACGTCCAGCTTGAGCTGGACAATGAAAGGCCTTTCTCCAGAACCCACTTCCCTGAATCCTGCTGGTGAAGGTGCTACCCGGTCTGCAAATACTTTCTGGAACTTTACAGCCATTTTCATTCCTGCGGCTGCTTCTTAAAACTCATATTTTCTTTCTTTGTGCCCTCAAATAACTTAGTTTAAATTTATCGTGTGTACTCCCTCAGAACTGGCATCACATCCCATTTCCTTGGGTGCACACCCACACACCCCACTTGGCATCCGGTGGCTGAGGACGGGGAGGTTTTGTTCCTCTCTGCTTTCCCTACGCTGTGTCCACAGCTCCACACACAATTTGGCTTAACTAAAAAGCACTGGCCTCCAAAATTCTCAGAACAACTTCATTCAAACACATGTTTATTTTATGACAGCAACCAATTCAAGATTATTAAGTAAAATTGTTAAAACAGGAATATGTAGGGAGAGAACCTTCTCACAGTCTAAACCCTACGGTGCTAACGTATTCATTTAAATTTACTTTTATGAACAGTATTAACACGATTATAGTCATACTTTAAATATAGTAGTTATCCTGCTGTTTCATTTAATAAGAAAAAGGCTTATGCTATAATTCATGACATCTTTCTCATGGTCATTCAGTTTAAATGCTGTGTGATAATATTCCGCTGAGTATGTATACTGTAATTTGCTTAATCATCCTAATCTTGTTGTCTATTTAAGTTGTTTTAAATTTGTTGGTATCACAAATAACTATGTTAAATGTTTTTTAATTGTAATGCCATTTCCATATTTTGGATTATTTCTTTTGCACAGAGATCCAGGCATATATTTTTCTAGTTCTAGATTCATTAAGTTGCATTATTCTATCAATACATAAAGGTTTTCATGGATCATACACATTCTCTCACCCACTTTACATCCTCCTTACCACGTCAGGGATGGCAGTGATGACGTTGACGATGACCATGGTGATGGTGCAAGCATTGCTTTGTCACCGATGCTTTTTTTTCTGGAACAGGGGTCCCGTCCGTGGCTGGAAGATATGAAGGTGTGGTCTTGTGCGAGGGAACTGGCTAATCTCATGTGGAAGTATGTTCTTTGCTCAAGTCAGGAATTCGGGGAGAATGAGCTGGGTAATTTATTTGTTAACATAAATGTGAAACATAAGGAAGGTCGTTGAAATTGAGCAAAGAGCATTGTCTATGTAGGATGGGTGGATTTTAGAGGGTACCTGAGTTACAGACATGGAAAGTCTCCCCACATCAGTACGGCATATGCAGGGCAATTAATTGTAGACATCAAGCCCTTCAAAATCTCCATTTGTTTATGTGTGTGTGTCCCCTAGTAATAAAATAATTGGATCACAGGGGAGGAGAAGGGTTGAAGGAGCTAAATTTTATAATTATTTTTATAACACCGTATTAAATTACAATACACTTTTTTTTTTTTTTTTTTTTGTAGAGACAGAGTCTCACTTTATGGCCCTTGGTAGAGTGCCGTGGCATCACACAGCTCACAGCAACCTCCAGCTCCTGGGCTTAAGCGATTCTCTTGCCTCAGCCTCCCGAGTAGCTGGGACTACAGGTGCCCGCCACAGCACCCGGCTATTTTTTTGTTGCAGTTTGGCCGGGGCTGGGTTTGAACCTGCCACCCTCAGCATATGGGGCCGGCGCCCTATTCACTGAGCCACAGGCGCCGCTCTACAATACACTTTTGACAAAGGATACTGAATACAACTTTAGAGCTTAATACTTTTTCACACAGTAAACAATTATGTATCTAGCCTCTAGATTTTTTTCTAATTCAATCATCACAAACTCACAGAAGCCCTTCCTGGGCAGTCATTCAGTGACCACCCCTTATATTAGCCAAAGCCTTGATTTCTGCCTCCATTGATTACCTCTGATTGTTTTTTATTGTAATGTAAATAAAATATAAATATCTGGAACTGGTCAAGCTGTTTTGACATCAGGTCTCCCAGATTCTTTGAAGTGATTTTGTTTAGTTGTAGTTTTCATTCATTCATTCTTTCTTTTTTGTTTGTTTGTTTAATTTTTGTTGCTGGTCAGTACTTCAATACATAAATATACAGCAAGTATTTAGACATTCTCCTTTTGATGTCCATTTAGGTTGTTTCCACAGTTGCTATTAATAGTAGCACGGAACTGTTACTAACAGTGGTCAGGATAAGTACCTGGGAGTGGAACTGATAAGTGAAAAAGTACACGTGTGCTCAGCTTTAGTAGAAACTCTCAGACAGTTTTTCAAAATTGATTTCACCATTAAGTATGAAGTTGGCCATAGTTTAGTTTTTATAAGTTTGTCATTGTTTGGAGATTTTTTTTTTTTTAAATCAAAGAACTTCCTTTAGTCTGGTTAGAAGGAATGTGTTTTCAAGATCTACTGCAAAACAAGATGACCATAGTTAACAATAATGTAATGTATAAATCCAAATTGCTAAAATAATAGATTTAATTATTCTCATGAAAATAAATGTTAGGTAATGGATATGTTAATTAGCTTGATATAATCATTTCACAATGTATACCTATAAGATGGTGACGTCACATCTTTTATGCTTACCTGGATGGAGCTGAAACATATTCTTCTTAGAAAAATATTTCAAGAATGGAAAAAGCAGTATCCAATGTACTCAGTACTACTATGAAATCAATATATAAGCACCTACACATTCATATGAATGGTAAAACATAAGAAAAGTGTGTAAAGTTATTCATAATATCATCTTAATGTGTTTTTATCCTTTATCTTGAAAGTGAAGTTTAGGAGGTTATTAATTTTCAATCTTCTTTCTTTTTTAATATTTGCTCTAAGACTATGATTTTTCCTCTAACAACTGCTTTAGATTGTGTCTAAACCATTTTCATACTTTAAGATATCACGTCTGTATTATTTTTTATTTTTAGAGAAAAGGTCTCTCTCTTTTACCCAGGTTAGAGTTAAGTAGAATGATAATAACTCACTGAAACTTCAAATTCCTGGGCTCAAATAATTCTCCTGCCTCAGCATCCTGTATAGCTGTAATGACAGGTAATCTCCCCACACTGAGCTATCATTATTATTATTGTGTTATTTCTTAGAAGAGAGAGTCTAGACAGGTCTTGAATTCCTAGCCTCAAGCAATCTTCCCTTCTTGGTCTGTTGCAACTTAATGTTGTTAATTCAGGTTTAGTTAGAAATGTATTTCTTAATTTCCAAGGAATTGGCCACTTTCTCATTATATTTGTATGTTAGACTTATTGACTTCTACCTTAGTTATACCCTTTAAATAAATTCTGAAATAATTCATCCATTGACGTTTGTTAACAATTTCACTATGACCTATCATATGGTCAATTTTGATAAAGCTATCACACACACATAGAAAGAACTTCATTTTGTTATGGTTGGGTGTGAGAATACTAACTCTAACATCAGTTGTTAATTGTGTTTTTAGATCTTTCTGTCTTTATTGATTTTTTATTTCCTTTTTGTTGTTTCAATAGATTTCAAAAGAGATGTATTAAAATTTCCCAGTATGATTGTGTATGTATCTATTTCTCCCTTTGTTTTACTATGTTTTTTCTTTATATTCATTGATGTGTATCTTTAGCACACATAACTTAGAATTGTTTTATGTTCCCTGTGAATTAACTCTTTTATTTATATAAAAGATGCCCTTTTATCTGTAGCAATGTTTCTTGTCTTAAAGACTACATGAAGTTGGCAATTAGTTCTGCCAGCATTCCTTAAGTTAGTTATTTTCATAATGCATATCTTTGCTTTCAATATTTTAGTATCCTTATTTTGAAGATGTGTTTCTTTACAACAACATACAATTGATATTTTTCTATTAACCCAAAAAGTTTTTGTTTCAGTTAAGTTTGGAAAACACTTCATTTCAACACTTGTTAGGAAATTTCTAATGCCTATTAGCATATTAAAGGGACTAAGAAGTTCTAAAATAACAAAATCTATTTAGTTTCATGTAGTTCAGCACTCCCCAAATTTTCCTGAAGATGAAAACTTTCTATTTTATAACATTTATTAAGGTGGATAAACTGCTGTTCAAAATAGGACACTCTGATAAAATTTGCACTGTGGCCATCCAGACCATTTACCTTTGCCTGTCACCTGCTGTCATCTCATAACTGTAGGGTGGTCCACAGAAGACAAGTTCTAGGCCTGGTCCCTTCCCCTCTTGACATTCACTCCATCATCGTGGGCATGTTATCCACTTGCACTGTGACTGTCTTTATTCTCTGGCCAATATTCACTATTATAACAAACCACCATTATTGCCAAGAGAAATAGTTAATGTGGCAGAAGTTAATGAGTGCTCCTAATGGATTCATGATTTAGTGTTCTTAATAGTTCCTTTCCAAATGGACTCAAGGACATAAGGTTCTCCTGCCTTGTGGTTCCACCTTCTCTATGTAACACTCGGTGTTCTGGATTGCCATGGTTATGCTTATCAAACAAGCTTGAGAAAAAAGAGAGTGAGTTTACACATATATATTCATCTCTTGCACCCCCAAATAACACATCTCTTTGTTGCATTTACTGCTGGGAGGTAGGATTTGGATAGATGTAGGACAGGAGGAAATGTGCACATGAAGCAAAACCATCAACAGAGTGGACGGCAACTTAGAGGCACGCAGGTGTTACAGTCGGTACAACTGCAGACTGCGAAGGCGAAGGGATGGGCATTTTTGATGAGATGTATTAAAGGGATTCACTCAAACGATAGGTAATGAAGAAGCAGTGAATAAAGGAGTAACACAATCAGAGCTGTATTTTTTAAAATTCTTTTGATAGCAGTATTGTATATAAATTAGAGCTGAGAGCAACAGAGGTGAAGAAGCATCATGGTACTCCCCTACCATTTTTTAGGTGACAACTCTGTTCCAGACACTGTGATAGGAATTTGATGTCTATCACTTAAAATCCATAACATCTCCAATGGGGAGACCGTGTCTTTTTTTTTTTTTTAAATAATCACTATGTTAACCAAGTAAATTGTCTAGAAGCGCACAGCTCGACTACACTGCTGATAGTTACCTGGTTAAGATCGCATGGCCAAGGTCCAAAGGAAAGGTAATCGGCTATGGTCATATTGGGAATGAAAATATGTCAACTATGTGATGAGACAAAGCAGAAATGGAAGAGACAAGTCTTGTCAGGGAGGATTAGAATGTGGGTTCTCAGCCTCCCATCCTAATGCTTTTTCCATTTAACCACACATCCCCTCAGCAACTCCTGGGGTCAGTTCCAATCCTATTGCTTTATGATTCTGGAGTTGCAAACAGATTTATGGCAGTTGAGCAGCAATTACTCAGAAAGCACTTGGCCACTGAAACGTTCCTGTGGTCCGCAGGATTATGCTCTGCTCGTAGAAGAAGCAGTTTACATCAACATGTGTGCACCACAGAGACAGGAAAATAAAATTGGATTGAAGAGTGTTCAATGCAATAGCCCAGCTGTCCTATTAAAAAATCAGCTTTCTTTCTAAGAGGCTTTTATAGTCAGGCTTTTTCCTCCCATAATATTTATAAGGCAAAAAGAAATTATTTTTGCTAGTATGTTCAGAAGGTCAAAATCTACTTCTTGCTGTCTACTAATAAGGTTTGGTGGTAACACCTGCAGTGTCTGATAAAAGTTAAAAGTTTAGTCAAACTATTCATAAAATCCCCCAAAGAGGATGTATCTGAGAGTGATGAATCTGCCTTAGAAAAGTAAACATTTCACTTTCCTCAGTACCATCTGGGTAGAGATTCCCAAACCCAAGATTGCACCTAATGGCAGTGCTGATACCTTTTCACTACTCAAATAGCCTTTGGACCTTCATTCTTGTCTAATCTTTCTGACAACCTTATGAGGAGATGAGGCACATATAATTCTTCTGCTGTGAAGATGAGGAGAGTTCAGTGAGTCTCCGAGGAGTCAGACGACATACTCACCACACTCACAGCTGATGATGGGCCACGCGTACCATTTCTTCCTCATTTCCTCTTCACGGGAGGCTTTGTCATTAAAGTCGCTGCCATCCACACCTGCTACCCCGTGTCCTTGGGTGAGATCTGTGTACCCTGCAGTCCTAGTGGTAAGAGATTCCTTACTTCTGGGAATGTTGAGACTTTTCTTAAGACTAAGGCAATGGAGTCATTGTGGGTGAGCAGGGAAGGACCATAAGGTGAAAGAAGATCTGAGTTTTAATCCCTCTCTACTTTCATGTGACTTTGTTTATTTTTATTTCATTTTGTTTTTATTGTTTGGAATTCGCTGATTGTAGTTGTTCAGTAAAGTCCCTCTTGTAATTATGTCCCACCCCCAAGAGGTGGGCCACACCCCATGAGCTCCCATCCCCCTCCTGCCTCCCCTCCCCTCTTGCTCCTTCCCCTACGTCCCCAACCTGTATGAGCTCATCTGCTGCCTTCATACTAGAATTGAGCACATTGGATTCTTGTTTCTCTTTCTTCTGATGCTTTACTAAGAAGAATGTGTTCCACCTCCATCCAAGTTGATACAAAAGATCTAAAGTCTCCATCTCTTTTAATGGCTGAATGGTATTCCATAGTGTACATGTACCACATCTTATTAATCCATTCCTGGGTTGCTGGGCATTTAGGATGTTACTACATTTTGGCAATTATAAATTGAGCTGCAATAAACAGTCTAGTCCTATGAGAAAAGGATTTTTTTCCTTCTGGGTAGATGCCTGGTAATGGGATTGCAGGATCAAATGGGAGTTCTAATTTGAGTTCTTTGAGGTTTCTCCATACTTCTTTCCAAAAAGGTTGTATTAGTTTTCTGTCCCACCAGCAGTGTAAAAGTGTTCCTTTCTCTCCACATTCACGACAGCATATGCAGCTTTGAGACATTGTAATGTGCGCTATTATCACTGGGATTAGGCAATATCTCAGGGTGGTTTTGATTTGCATTTCTCTGATGATCAGGAACAATGGGCAGTTTTTCAGGCTCTGCACCCATACCACAGTGGTTATGGTGCCAGCCACATACACTAAGGCTGGCAGGTTTGAATCTGGCCCAAATCAGCTAAATGACAATGACTACTGCAACCAAAAAATAGCCGGGCATTATGGTGGACACCGGTAGTCCCAGCTACTTGGGAGGCTGAGGCAAGAGAATCACTTAAGCCCAAGAGATTGAGGATGCTGTGAGCTGCGACGCCACAGCACTCTACCCAGGGTGACATAGTGAGACTCTGTCTCAAACAAACAAAAAAGAAAAAAAAAGGGCATTTTTTCAAATATTTGTTAACCATTTGTCTGTCTTTGTCAGAGGAGGTTTTGTTTGTATCTCTTGCCCAGAGGTAGATGGGATTGTTACTCTTTTTTCTGTAGATTAATTTGAGTTCTCTGTAGATTCTAGTTATCAACACTTTATCAGACTGAGACCCTGAAAATATCTTTTCCCATTCTTAAGGTTATCTTTTTTGCTTTACTTGTGGTGTCCTTAGCTGTACAGAAGCTTTTCAGCTTAATTAAGTCCCGTTTATTAATTTTTGTTGTTGCGATGGCCACTGAAGTCTTTGTCCTAAAATCTTTCCCCGGTCCAATATCATCAAGAGTTTTCTCCACACTTTCTTCTAGGATTTTTATCATTTTATGTCTTAGATTTAAGTCAATTTTTGTAAGGGGTGAAAGGTGTGGGTCGAGTTTCAGTCTTTTACATGTGGTTATCCAGTTCTCCCAGCACCATTTGTTAAATAGGGATTCTTTTCCCCAATGTATGCTTTTGTTTGGTTTGTAAAGATCAGATGGCAAGTAGAAACCAGTTTCATCTCTTGGTCTTTCTATTCTGTTCCATATGTCTATGTCTCTATTTCTGTGCCAACACCATGCAGTTTTGATTACTGTGGACTTACAATGTAACCTGAAATCTGATAGGGGGATGCACTTTTTTTTTTTTTTTTACTAAGAATAACGGGTTGTTTTTTTCTGGTTCCATACAAAATGAAGTACTATTTTTTCCAGTTCTTCAAAATATGATGTTGGTATTTTGATGGGGATTGCACTGAATCTGTAGATTGCGTTGGGTGGAATAGACATTTTGACAATGTTGATTCTTCTCAGCCAAGAGCATTGTATGTTCTTCCATCTGTTAGTGTCTCTGCTTATAATGCAGGAAAATATGGCGTGGTGGGCTGAATAATGGCCTCCAAATTCCCAATCCAAGGAACTTGCTACTGCTACCCTATCTGGCAAAAGAATATTTGATGACATGTTTGAGCTAAAAATCTTGAGTCAAGGAGGTTATCCTGAATTATCCAAATGGCCCTTACTTCTAATTGTAAGGAATTACAATTCCTTACAATTGTAAGGCAGGAACAGGAGATGATTGAGACAAGACGAGACATGACAGGCTTCAAAAATGGAGAAGGAGTTCAAGAGCTCAAGAAAATGAAGAGTGCAGTTCTTAAATCTGGAAAAGAAAAAGAGGAAGCAGATCAGCTCCTGCATCTTAGCAAAGAGCATGGTTTCCTGACACTGATTTTAGAATATGACCTCTAAAACTGTAAGGCAATAAGTGAGTATTAGTTTAAATCCATGCATTTGAGGTAATCTGTTGTAGTGATAGCAAACCAATAATACAAAGGCTTTGCATGGTTGATGTTGGGATTCAATGGTTTCCTGTGAGTAGACATCCCCAAGAGAGTGGGTGCCAGACCTCGACTTTTCATCTAGTCATACATAGCTCTCTGAAAGATCTAGAACATAACAAAACTTCTGGTCATTATAAATGTCCTTTGTCACCTATTTGCGTTCATAAAGTTCTCTCCAACTGTGCATCCCTGAGAATACACATGTGTCATAATCAACTTCAAAAGCTTCTACTACTCTTTTCTAAGATATCTTAAAAGAACAGCAATCTCATGCTGCCTATTCTATACTTCTTTTCCTTTGATCTACAGAGATCCATTTTAACTTTCCAAAGGCTTAAGTGTCTTCCAGGCCCTGTAGGAGTCCCAAAGAATGCTGGGTCGAAGCAGAGAAATCTCAGCAAGAGAAACAGAACGTTGGATTTCCCTGTTGCTTCCCTACCCTGATCCAGAGCATTACTCTAATTTAATACCTTCTCTCTATCAAAGACAACCATCCCTGAATGGAAAGGCAGAATGAAGGGTTGGGCAGCAGCACATGACAATGCTCAGAACTTCTCTCTTTTATTTCTGCTTCCTATAAAACATTTTTTGAGAACCCAACACTCTGACGCTCAATTAACTTGAATTAGACTGTCTTTACTGCTGAGGCTACGCCTATGGGACTGACTCTTGACACCTGTATCTCCTAATATATTGACCTTGTATGAATAGGCAACGTTTCTTGGCATTTCTATGCAGATGCACGCCTATCTTGGAAGATGACTTGTCAGCTGCACCTCCCCCACTTCTGCACCCTTTTAAACAGAATGTATCATGCTGTGTTTTATGTCACACACTGTCCATGGTTACTCCATCCATAGAACACGATGGGAATGGCCACTTTCTGGGCTCAGGCCTTAATAGTGCCTGCTTCCGGTTTCTGTCTTGGAGTGTCCATCCCCAGAGCACGGCTGCCAGGCTGTGTGGAGGCCACAGTGCAGGTGTTCCGAAGCACAGCACCGACTTGACAGCTGCATCGGCCACCTGCCATGTGAGCCAGTGTCCCTTAATGTCATTACACCCTCCAGCCACTGAGTAATAATCCCCAACCTCAGACGGCCTAAGGCAATAACACAAGCAACAGGGAGTAGCTGTTCTCTCCCACCCTGCTCAGACTGCAAATACACAAGAAAAACAAATGATTATAATTATTTTAACTCACTATATTTTGGAGTTCTTCTTTACATAGAAATACAAAATTGAAGCAAAAAATTGTATGAAAAAAGACAATCTGCTAACTTGCTTAGAGGAGGAAGGGTTTTCCTGATATAATAATTGCTTGCAGGCTCTCGGAGGCAGCCAGGGCATGATTTGACAATTACATGTGTAGACAGGGAAAATAACCAAATTGTGTTAAAAGGAATAGTGTTGGAATCAAAGATGAGGAAGTGTATTTCAAAGCGAAAAGAACCATTAAGAAGAGAAACAGAGGGCGGCGCCTGTGGCTCAGTCGGTAGGGCGCCGGCCCCATGTACCGAGGGTGGCGGGTTCAAACCCTCGGCCGAACTGCAACCAAAAAATGGCCGGGCGTTGTGGCGGGCGCCTGTAGTCCCAGCTACTCGGGAGGCTGAGGCAAGAGAATTGCTTAAGCCCAGGAGTTGGAGGTTGCTGTGAGCTGTGTGAGGCCACGGCACTCTACCGAGGGCCATGGAGTGAGACTCTGTCTCTACAAAAAAAAAAAAAAAAAAAAAGAAGAGAAACAGAGGCTCAGAGCCCAGGGGCCATCAAGTCAAAGTAAGCCAGAGATATAAAAGCCAGTTAAAGCAGGCTGGGTCAAGTGTCACTCAAGAGCATAACAGAAACATGAACTTTTGACCGTATTTCCTCTTTTACATGTTTTTGGTGTCTTTCACTTTGGCAGGCAGATCAGACTGATAAGAAAATCTTAGGGAGGTAACTTTAATGTTCAACGTAGGCTGTGATGAGCATTGCCTAAGCATGTCCAGCACAGGAGTCCCAGCTCTGTGACTTGGCAGGACACAATTGCTCTTTACAGCCCAACCTACATTTTTCAATAACATAGCAGGGATATGGACCCATAAAAGTGTGCCCCAGAGCAAAATAGAGTCACAGTAAAAGGACAAGATGTTGCACTCAGCAAAACAATATTTACAGTTCCCAAAGTTATGGGCTGGATGGAAGTGCAAGATCAGTCAACTCTCAGTGATAAAAATGTACTTACAAGAAATACTTGGAGCACATGAGTGCTCCAAAGGCAGGGACAAAATGGCTTGTGTTGTTTGTTAAAAGTGCAGGTCCCTGAGACCCATCCTCAGGGGTTCCAATTCCAGACTATCTGTGTGACGGCTGAAATCTACATTTTCAACACTCTTCCCAGCATGATTGTGACAGCTATGTTTGAGAAACACGAATCTGGATATTGAATTTTTGTGGGTTGTAGGAATTACTCATTCACGATGTGCCTGTGTTTTTATGTTGGTGTTGTCTTAGCTCACACTGAAAGTACCAGAAACTTCTTCCCTGGATTTTCCCTTCCCCTGTCTATGGCAGACACAAACACATACTTCTCAGATCCCTCCGCAAAAAAAGAACATGTTGACAGGTGGTGAGGCTTGTCCTTAGATGACACTCCCAGATGTTAGCTCATTCTGTTCTGCCTCTGATTTTAAGTTGAAGTCACAATATTTTTAACTGAGCAATCTTGTCATACAAGGGCTGATCCCAACACGATGTGCACTTGGAAACCAACTGTCTGCAGAGCTCCCCACTGGTCCATGGCGGCCCTGGCGTAGCTGCCCTGGGCTCTCCCCATCCTGCTCTGCACCCCTGTCACCCGGTGTTGATTCTTCATAATCATTTG
Organism: Nycticebus coucang; assembly: GCF_027406575.1. Taxonomy (NCBI): domain Eukaryota; kingdom Metazoa; phylum Chordata; class Mammalia; order Primates; family Lorisidae; genus Nycticebus; species Nycticebus coucang. The sequence goes on along the minus strand of NC_069802.1, from coordinate 35,381,976 downwards.
TATCCCTCACTCTGTTTCACCATTCGCTTTCCAGAGGACGGGCAAGGTGATTATCCACCTGGAAGGGAAGCTCTGTGAAGAATCCCCAAACTCGAAAAGGTTGAGGAGGGCATCCAGCTGGGATGGCTGTCATGCGGAATCAGCCCAGCTGGGTGGGGAGGACGCACACGCTCCTGGTGCGCTCAGCTTAGGGCTTCAGCTCGTAAGCAAAGTAATTAGCTCATCTCCAGGAGTGTCCTTGGACCTGGAGCATAACTGGGATAAGGAAGGCGCTCTTGGCAGGTACAGAAGCCGATGGAATCAGAAGGCCTCTGCGTCCATGTGGATGGACACACCAGCTCAGAGACACACCCGTCCACGCTTGTGTAGAGGTAGATGCTCTTCTGCTCCAATCAGCCTGTTTGGGTTCTGAAACTCTCAGCGGAGCCTTCCAGGGACACACATGCCATCCCCACTCAGGGGAGCTGACTGTCCGTGACAGCTCGTCCTGCCTCAGCTTGTTAACTTCAGGCATCAGAGCCCACGCAGAGTAAGAGCAGAGCCCAGCAGGTCAGCTTGTGTGAGTATTCAGAGCCCTGAGGGGTAAGGCCAGGTGGGAGGGGGCTTGCTGGAAACAGCTATCCTTGAGCAAAGTGGAAGAAGCTGGACACGTGAGGTAAAGCATGCGTGTGGGCAAGGCAGCAACACAGACAGACTCACTGTCAACACAGAAACGCACCAAGTCAGTAAATATAGTAGGAAAATAGGAGGTTTCCCTGTCAGAATTATAAATATTGAAAGAAAAGTGAAATAAATCCTGTGACATTGGATAGGAATCGGGGGTTAAAAATACTGCATCAACTCATGGATTTATGTTTCAATAATAGAGATAAATACCACTGTATCTGAAAATCTTTCTTTCTCTGTGTATGTGCAGAGCTCTCAAAAATCTACATAGGCACCTACATGTGTTGCAGACATAACGCACCCTCCACACACATCCACGTAAAGAGACAGAGACAAAGACAGAGAGGGACACGTGCTTCACGTGTTTATTTCAGCTCAGGTCTATCCACTGAGAAGGCCTCAGGAATAACTGCAACCCTTCATGTGCTTCTAGAAGGTCGCCACTCTGTTTTCAAAAAATGGCATCTGTTTCTACCAATCTGAAATTGTGCAGGGCTTTATGGTGGCCTCAACAAAGAGAACGTCTGACTTGCCACCTCCTTTTCTGTTGTCTGGGACCCTTTGCATTAGACACCGGCTGCCATGCTGAGAGGAAGCCTAGATGTCGTGGAGAGGTCACTTGTAGGTTCCCTGGATTGGCAGCTCCAGCCAAGGTCTCGTGAACCACTCTACATGTGAGTAAATAAAACTTGAGATGGTTTCAAGCCTGCTAAGTTGATACCCAATAGAACAAAGGCAAGCTACACCTGAAAAGGTCTGCCTAGATTGCACAACTGTGAGCAAAATAAATGTGATTTTTGTAAACCATTAACTTTTGGGATGTGGGATGTTTTACTCTGGAGCACTGAATAACTAAAAAAAAAAAAAAAAAATCAAGAGTTCTGTTTTGGATGCTTTTTCTTTGAGATGCTTATTAGATATCCAACCAAAGGGTGTAGTGAGGTTAGAAAGTAAACAGAAGATCTTGGGGACATATTAAATGTTTGCTGATTCATTTAAAAAACAATGAATTATTGGAACAGCATTTTCGAGATATTCCTTTTAGGCACACACAAGAAAGCTAACATTGAACAAAAGGAAGAATGAATTGAGATGGACAGAATAGCAGAAATCGGGCTCCTGTTTAGAAGACTGTTGAAGTAATCTTGTAAAGAGATGACTGAAGCTTGACCCCAAGTTTGGAAATAAATTAGAACAGGTCTGGAAGGCTCTGAGGGATCCTTGAGAGATGCGGTAACCAGGACCTAGACTGGCCTCGTACTCACCTGCTGTGTGCCCGTGTGTGCTGCTCACCTGTGATTCTGCACTTTGAATCTATTGACCTAAAAATTCACTTTTACCATATTAGTACAGTAGGCTTTAAAATGACAAAGTACCAGGATCATAAATAATAAATGACAAAGTACCAGGATTATAAATAATAACCGGTACTAGTTATCTTCGGCCTAATAGAAAAACTAGTAGAATCAATATTCAGAAAATTCATTTATATTCTCTTTTTACCCATTAATTTCTCCAGGTCCAAATATCTACAAATGTAAAATAGAAATGACATCATTTGCCTACGGGCCAGGATTAAATAAACTGTGTGCAGCCTACGATGGTGCCTGTAAGCGTCAACTCTCAATACCCCTCCACGGGATCTGAATTGTAGGCGCTCTGGGTGTACGTGAGAAGGTGGGACTGAAAGGTGCAGATGTGTCCCGTTTCTACCCGATGCTGTTACTGCTGCTGTTCTGCTAACCTTTCGATCAATAGCCCATTAGACCCTTGGTAGGATTGAAGCGGTTGACGGAGCAGATGTCCTGGGAAGCTTGAGACCATCAAAGGATGAGGACAGAGCTGGAGCTTCTGCTAACAGGTGGAGAGACAGACTCCACTTTCTTAATCCTTTCCTCAGGCACGAAATGATTTTATTTCAAGACTGAGATGCAGGCTATTCATTTAGTGCAGTGATTTTCACCTCACCGGGGTACTGTGGCATTCTGCTATGCTGTGAGAGGATCTTAGATATGCCGTGAAAACTTTTAGACATCATTAATTAAATTATTTTTGAAAGAAGTTCAAAGCACAGTAAGTATACTCTTTTTTAAACTCTTTTTTGTTTATGATCAACATAATTTAAATGTGCTGCCAAAGGTTAACTGTAGTTTCCGGTGTGCAGTGAGATTAAAAGGGTTGGAAAGCAGTGAGGGAGTGGGCTCCTCCCACGTCTTCGGGCCCCTCACACAAACGGCGCACAGCTACTCCAACAGTGAATGGCGCTGACTCTCTCAGTCCTGGAAAATCCCCACGGGGTCTCGTGTCATACCAACAAAACTAAAGTATAAGCGAGATGCACTTATGTTCTCTGCTCAGTAGAGGGCAAGCAAGACTGGATTCCATCCACCTGCCACTTTAAACCCTAAGGTCAGATTTTGAAAATGTGGGCAAGAGGCAGTGATCTCTCTCTTCCTCACCATAAATCACCATAAAGGCTCACCATCAATCACAACACCTGTAACACACTTTTGACCTTAACTAGGAGATGAGTGATGGTAAATTGGCCTTTTTCTCCAAGGCAAGTGAAAGGTTGTACAATTTTAGCTTAAGGAATTAAAAGAAAGTGTTCAACCCATAACTCTACTGTGAAGGTTGGCAAAAACTTCCAACGTATCGTTTGCTAGATTACTTCTGACTCACCGATTTATTTAATCATTTACTGATTTACTACTTTTCAGGCTCTTTACTAGAGATGAAAGATATAAAATAGAAATCACTGCCCTTCTCTTCCATCCGAGGTGGTATTCTAGTTGAGAGTGAGAGTGGAACATAAACCACATTAATAGCTTATGTAAGTGGATAAATTGTGAAAAATAAAGTATCACGGAGCACTCTGAACAGAGAATTTAAAGAAATGAAAGGAATTCGTAGTTATCTGTTAGTCTTGAGAAGGCTTTTCACCAGATGTGATGCTCCACCTGGTTGACTACGCTGAATAGGATTTTTTTCTTCCCAAAAAGAGACGTGTGTGGTACTGTCCTCATGTAGAGAGAGTATGGGTCACAGAAGCAGGTTGCCTTGGTCAAAATCCTGCTTATGCTCCAAGCTATCATGACTCAGGCAAGGGCCCTGGTCCTGGGTCTCAGTTTTTCAGAGGTAATCAGTAGGGCCAAACCTTTACACTGGGCTAAGGACAATAAGAACAGCCTTTGTCCTCACTCCTGCCTGACTGCTCTCTGGAGAGATACGATCTGGGCTTCTATTTATACCCCTTCTCTTTTCTGAGGACAGGGTCTTCTTTCATAGCATCTCTGAAGCTCATTTTTTGCCATTTAGACCCATGTTTGAACCTCCTAAAAAACAACCACAAAGAAAGGTATCGTTTGTCTTTCTCAGAATCCTCCCTGGGGAGAGAACACACATACAAAAACATCTCTCTTGTCAATATTATTTACTACTTGGTGGAGTGAATGCAAACTTGCTGTTTTCCCAGGCAGGAGCTGATGGTTTTCGTGGACAATGACACATCCTTGGACTCTTTGACATTTCATTCTGTGCTCCTGGGGCTGTCAGCTCTCCGCCGTAACTGCATGTCAAAATAACAAGATCCTGCCTGTTTATTTAGAACAACCTGCTTAATAACTGACAGTCTCATTCTGACACAGCCTCTGAGTCGTGCAAAGCTGGCTTTCACAGTGCGCCTGGGCTATTTTGTCCCTAGAACATAAGGTGCACACTTAAAATATCCTCAAAAGTGCTGACCTAGAATGACAACGCGGGAGGTGGGGGTTCTTTGTGAAATCACGACGTTGGTATTCTTAGAGTCCCACAGACATAAATAATGAACATTGACTCTAAGTGTGAGCAGAGCCACAGCCAGAGCAGAACACGGCCAGGAAACACTCAGTGGCAAAAAGAAACTTTCTCCTAATTCACTCACCTAGAAATATCGTTGAATGATGAAAGTCTACACTGTTCTATGACAGAATTTCTGCTTCGGAAGGCAGCTGGGGCTAGCAGTAAGGACGGAGGACTAGGACTCATCACGTGGAGTTGAGCTCTGTCTCTAACTCTCATTTAGCTGTGTGACTTTGAGCCAGTTAACTAACATCTCTGAGCACAGCTTCTCGTACGTAAAATGGGACGGCACTCTCCTTACCATACTATTTGAGAATGATAACCCAGCAGACGTGTACACAATCCTTAGCAAAATGCAGGCATGTACCAGGTACTTACACTGTTTTTATTCTCCCTTTTCTGGCAGAGGGCGTTGTGAGCATCACCAGCACCATGCTGACTGTCATTCTCTGTCCTCCCAACCCACCTCTCAGGTCTGAACAGCCCTCCAGGATTGTTCCACACCGCACACCCTACCCTTCTACTCCCATCGGTATCTTCCAGGGACACGAGCTTTCTTGCTGTTCAAGCACATTCCTGCCTCCAGCTCCTTTGCCAGCTGCTCCCATGGCCTGAGATTCTCTCCCTCAGCTTTTTCTAGAGCTGTTTGTTGCATCATTCAGGTCTTGATTTACAGACCAACATTTCTTCAAGGCCCCCTCTGCCTGTCCGGTCTGCCACAATCACATCCCTGCTGTATTCTTATCATATCCAGGTCTTGACCATAATGAATGTGTGTCATGGTTATTCACCCATCCACAGACTATCTCCAAAATAACATTTATTTCTACTGATGCTTGACTTTGTATTACCCACTTTTAAATAGGACCCAAAGTAGAAAATTTGTGAAAAAGAAGTTCATTAAATGGGTGATGTAATCAATCAGTCAATCAATCAACCAATGAATGAAAAGTTCACTTCATCATAAACTCCAGAAGATGAAAATCAGGACGGTAGGTGTTGGAATTAGACACATTTCGATTCAAATCTGCCTAACACTAATGGAAAGACTTTAATGTTTTAACCATTAAAGCCTTAGTGTTTCCATTTATAAAATTAAGGATTTTATAAATCATCACATGATTGTATGAGGATTAGATGAAAATATGCAGGGAGAGCCCTTGAAGGGTGCCCTGGAATGTAGAAAGCGTCCGTAATTCATGACTGTGACAGCTGGATGGCAGATGACGCCACGTTCAGCCTGTGACCCACAGCATTTATTTGCATCTTGTATATTTCATGTATGTGCTTTCAGGAAACTCTGGTTTTAGAGCTCAGCATTTTAAGTTCCAAGTATTTTTTTAATGGCAATATTCTTCATTCCATTAAAGTGGTAATATTTGTCTGTTTAAATCAGATAATTCAATGTTTTTATTACATTCACAATACTGTGCAACTATCCCCACTACTTAAGTCCAGAATACTTTTGTAACCTCAAAAAGACTCTCCACACCCAGCAGCTGTCACCGCCCCTTCTCCTCCCCCCACACCCCATGCTGACCACGTCTATCTCTGTATCCATAGACTTACCTGCTGAAGGCATTCCGGGTAAACTGAACCATAATACGTGGCCTATGTGAATAGATTAAGCAATTCTTATATAAATGTATTAAATAAAAACATGGCCGAATATCAAAATCACTTATTAAAGGCAAGTTTCTAAAACTTTATGCTGAGGACAGCAGAAAATATGGGTCCTGGAACAAACATTTTGTTTGTTTGTTTTATTATTGCTTCAGGTTAATTTGAGGGTAGGAAGAATTAGGTTACAATGTTGCATTGGGGGTAGAGTCCCAAGAGGTGTACTATATACACCCTTATATTGTGCCCATTCAGTGGGAGCACACCAACCCCTCTCCTTCCACCCCCTCCCTGCTCCCTTATCCCCCTGCCCCCCAATCCAATTAAATTGAATTTTTCTCTTATGTGGTGGAGTATGAGCTCATCTACTGCCTTCATATTAGAATTGAGTACATTGGATTCTTGTTCTCTTCCTTGTGAACTTTACTAAGAAGAATGTGTTTCACCTCCATCCAGGTTAATACAAAAGTTACAAAGTCTCCATCTTTTTATGGTTGAATAGTATTCCATGGTATACATATACTACAACTTTTTAATCCATTCCTGGGTTGGTGGGCATTTAGGTTGTGAAAAAAGCATTTGTAAATATAAATTCATCCAGAAATGTACCTGTTCTGCATGCCAAAGAAATGGGAGAACAACCAGTTTTAAAAGCAACATATGCATGAGGCTCAGTGCCTGTAGCACAGTGATTATGGCACCACCCACGTACACCATGGGTGGCAGGTTTGAGCCCAGCCTGGGTCAGCCAGCTAAACAGCAATGTTAACTGCAACAAAAAATAGCCAGGCATTGTGGCGGGTGCCTGTACTTAGGAGGCTGAGGCAAGAGAATTGCAAACTCCCAGGAGTTTGCAGTTGCTGTGAGCTGTGACGCCACAGCACTCTACTGAGGGTGACATGGTGAGACTCTGTCTCAAAAATAAAATAAAATAAAATAAAATAAAATAAAATAAAGTAAAAGAAAAATAAAATCAACACATATGTGAAAGAGAAGTCATATATATATGGTGCCTGGAACAAGCATATATCAGAATGGTTTTCTCTTGGGTGTTAAAAAATAGAAAGCAAACAAATCTGGATTGGGTGCTCATCTGATGGGTGATGATATCTTTGGACAAAACAAACAAACCAAGTTTGCAAATGTTGAAAAAACTCCAAATTTTAATCCATCCATTCCATAATTTATTAATATTTGCCTGTGCTACGGCCTCACAGATGGATGCTGTCCGGCACAGAGCAGTAACTGTGAACTAGAAATGTCCCCATAGTTTTAGCCGTAGACAGCTGAAGCTCTGCTTGATGAATTGGGTACACATTTCAACTGCCATACACCTACCTGCTGAGCAGCAAAGTAATGAAAGGCGCTGGGGCAATTTTTGACCTATTGAAGGAAACTTACTTGCTATGTCAAGAAAGGAAAAACCCTACCTTTAGCTCACCAGTGAAAAACAATTGGCATTAACAATTTGGCTTTTTTTTTTTTTTAACATTATAGCCATACGAACTCTTTGGCTATTTATCTTTGAGAGTATTTAGAAGTAATTGCATAAGTTTAGTCTTCTCTCTTTTCTAGTAAAATTGAGTTCTTTAGAAAGTCACTGGAAAAAGAATTATCTGGCACATTTCTAAAAGTCCAATAATAGCCTGAGTCGTATACCCCCAATGGTGAAATTGAATATTGATTTTCAAAAATATTTCTTGAGTTCTAGATTTATAAAAATGAAAGAATATTACAATTTTCCTCTGCCAGGTAATAGTGATAACAGACTAAAGAGTTTCAAAACAAATTATTTGGGGCGGCGCCTGTGGCTCAAGGAGTAGGGCGCTGGTCCCATATGCCACAGGTGGTGGGTTCAAACCCAGCCCCGGCCAAAAACCACAAAAAAAAACAACAACAACAACAACAAAAAAAAAAACACAATTATTTGAACTGTAGTGTAATGTGATCAGAAACAATAAATGTAACTACTTGGTATATCACAAACTTAAAATATGTCTGTAATTGTTACCTATTTATTAAATAAATCATTGATCAGATATGACTGTTCTCAGTCTGTGTGTACTGAGTGGCACCTATGTTTTATGTGAATAGCATTTTTTCATTATAGAAATAAATGGGTATGTATCATTCCCAGATAAATAATTTCATGCTGAATTTTGGACTGCGTAGATATCTATCAACAAAGAACAGACACTGCCATCTCCATGCAAAAGAAAACCTATCTAGCTTTCTGCTTCACATCAAAAGAGGAGGAAACTCCAAGAAAAAAAAAAAACACCTAAATGCTTCTATTTTTTAAAGTTGTATTTTTTTGAGGTCTATTTAAAGAAAAATAATCTAAATGTCATATTGTGCATTTTTGTTACATATTTATCCATCATTAGGTAAGAAAGTTTAGCTGTGTCTTTGACCCAATTTTATTGATCCCTGACTATCTGATATGTGCAAAAACCCTGTGGGTAAAACTAAATTTGAACACCACAATTTTACGTCGGATATATATGGTCAAACAATTGCTGTATTGGTAGGAATACAATGAAGACTTGTTAAGGAAGTCAGTAGGGAGGGAGAAAAAACTCTGGAAGATTTTTAAGATATTTAAAGAAAGGAACTAAGATGAAATTGGGCCGTGTATTAGTTTTGGCTTCTATGCCAAAGTCCCACATACTTGGTACTTTACTGACAACAGAAACTTCCCTCTCCCGGTTCTGAAAGCTGCCAACCTGTGGTCAGAGTGCAATGGGGTCAGGTCCAGCGAGGCCTCCTGAGGTCAGGTCCTGGGAGGCCTCCTGAGGTCAGGTCCCGGGAGGCCTCCTGAGGTCAGGTCCGGTGAGGCCTCCTGAGGTCAGGTCCCTGGAGGCCTCCTGAGGTCAGGTCCGGCGAGGCCTCCTGAGGTCAGGAGGAGCTCTCGGGCCTCTTGCAAGTGTAGCGTTCCTGTTCCTGATCCTGTTCCTAATCCCTCCAAATGCCCCAGCACCATCACATCAAGGGTTAGATGTCAATTCTTCATTTCTTTGTGAGTGGGGGATGCAAACATTTAGGCTATAAGAGGTTATTACTAGAAAAGTCCGAATAACTGAAATCCTAAGGAGGTACTATTGAAATTGGTCATTTCCCAAAGTGAAAGATCAGGTGACCATGGTTTTACATTTTCAGCAAGTTATTAACATGGTAGTAATTCTTTGGATTACAGTCACAAGAATCAGTCTCATAATAAAATCACTACAGAAAATTCTGAAATAACCAGTAAGTCCACGATGCTCGGATGGTGAACAGCTAAGTATCAGAGCACGAAGGGCGCTCCTGGGAAGCTCCCCCAGCACAGGGAGAAGAGAATGCCCACGGAGGAGCCCCATGGCCGAGGAGGGAACCCCCAAGGAGGGGCCCCACAGCAGGGAAGGGGACGCCCAGGGAGGGGCCCCACAGCAGGGAAGGGGACGCCCAGGGAGTGGCCCCATGGCCGGGAAGGGATGTGGACAAAATAAAGATTGAAGACCTCATCAAGGATGCTTTCCACTTGGTAAGGGAATAAAACGTGCTCACCCATATGCTTCACAAAAGAGATATTCCTGGGGAATGGTTCACAATTTTAGCAGATGTTTTTGAGAACAAATAAGGTGAGTATAACCCTGGTAAAAGATAAACACCTGTGATAACATTCCTGTCTTCCCATAAAGCATTCCCTGCCTAGAATCAGCATTTTCATTATCTTCGGCCAAGAAGAAAACTCCCAGGTGGTTATAAAACAGATGCATTAACATTAACTGTATCTTGGTAATCAAGTAATATTTGATATTAAATTATACTGCTGACTTTTATCCTCCTCTAATGATAATAAAATGACTTGGAGTAATTACACGGGCAATTATCTGTTAACATTTCAATTATAGCATTATGAGGTTTGCTTAATTGTCTTCACTGGGGGTACGAAAAGTCAAATTTGCAAGTGGGTGTCCACATTAAAAATGAATCTCTTGTGGATAATTTACCATCAGGTCAGTACATACAAGTGCGAAGACTAAATATATGGCCCTTCCAGATGACATTCAATTTTAAAGTGAACCAGCATCTGCGTGATACTATACAGGTCACCCTTAAAACATTCTTAGAATTACAGCTGGATTGTCAGACCCAGCGGTTAGCACATGGTGCAAACCTCTCAGTGCATACAGAGCCCCTGCTGGATGAGTGTTGAGTTCCCTCCTCTCTCTCCTGGGCCCTCCTTCCCTGCGCTTACTCACGCCTTGTCCCTGCTCCACTCCAGCGAGGCAGCCTCTACCTGGAGTTTCTATGCTTTAATGGGAAAGACTTCAGATTCTTCGACTTTTTTCATGGAACATCGGCAGAGTAGGACCTTTTCACATTAGTTAATATTGTCTATTCAAAATCAGGCTCACAAGTTCTCTATATTCTTCCCTCAACGTTGGCCTCCCCAATATTCAGATACTAAAGTTTGCCTTGTAATGTTTCTTGGGACCCTTAAGCATTTAAATAACCTGATGTAACATGTAAGAGAAAACAGCTTTCCCTGGGATATGGAGGAACGAATTTAAAATCATAAAAAGGAAAAACATGATTTTCAAGGATGCTCTCTACATATTGAGTACTACAACATACCAGGTCCTAAACAGGAAGTTGTAAAATTTATGTGATGGAGAAGAAGCAGAGGAATTATCTTCCATATTTTAGTAATATTTGTGAGAACTCACACAGCATGAAGGTGAATATGTGAGGATGTGCTCCACGGCCTCGTCCCAGGGCCAAGGCCACCTCCCCCACATGCCAGCTGTGTGACCTTGAGTCAGTGGCTTGACTTCTCTGTGCATTCATTTCCTTCATAAAATGGAAATAATATTATCTGGCTCCAGAGGTTGTTGTAAAGAACCATGAGTCAGGGAATGTAAAGGGCTTGGTTCCATGACTGGTCCAGTGCAGGCACTTCACATACATGTTTTTTTTTTTTTTTTTTTTTTTGTAGAGACAGAGTCTCACTGTACCGCCCTCGGGTAGAGTGCTGTGGCGTCACACAGCTCACAGCAACCTCTAACTCTTGGGCTTACGCGATTCTCTTGCCTCAGCCTCCCGAGCAGCTGGGACTACAGGCGCCCGCCACAACGCCCGGCTATTTTTTTGTTGCAGTTTGGCCGGGGCTGGGTTTGAACTCGCCACCCTCGGCATATGGGGCCGGCGCCCTACTCACTGAGCCACAGGCGCCGCCCACTTCACATACATGTTAATTAATTAGGTTAAATTTTAGCAACTGCCAGCTTCCTTGATTGTACACCAACTATACAACCATATCTGCGGGGAAGAGGAGGTCTTTGTCTTTTTCTGTTTTACTTTGGTCTGGTTTGACGTGTTTGCTAAGTATTTTTGTTCATTTTTTGCTACTGTGTTTTGTTTTAGATTCTTAGCAGATGGAGGAATTGAAACTAAGAAAAAATAAACAAAACCTTGCTGATTTCAAATTAAGACTGTGGCGAAGAAGCAGAAGTTATCATCAACTATTGTATTTGTGGAGACATATATTACTCCCCGCTGGAAATGCTCGATCCGATGTTTGAAAATGCATTGGTGGGTGACGGGTTTCTCTTCATTCTTTAGAGATTCATTTGAAAAGTTAAGGGCCTATAAAATACTTCTAAATGAAGGCCATTGTTTTCTTTTTGAATTCATTCTCATTGGACTTTTTATTTTATCCTTTTTTATTAAATCATAAACATATAGATCATGTATACATGAATGCATTTATGGGGTACAATGTGCTGATTTCATGTAGAATTAGGAATTCCTACATCACGCTGGTTAATATATACCTCATCTCGTTTACTTAGTTATTGTGTTAAGATATTTATACTCTGTACTAATAGATCCGACATGTACTGTTTGGTTCTCAGCTGGAAAAGCCAACTGGATTGTCCCAGAGTTCGTGCTGTTTTTATCCTAAACTTTTGAGTTGCATGATGCTGACATCAAATTCAGCTGTGATCTTTCTATCAACTCTTGGGGGATCTGAGTAAGTTCTTCAGATCTCTGAGGTACCCAGTGCTTTTATAAAAGAACTGATGAGGCTACCAAATTCAGTGGAGCTGAGTGTCCCATCAAATCTGGTGTTTATAATGACAAAAGAGCCCCAGGTGCACCCCCTCCACCCTCCACACCTCAGCCTCCATCCCGCAGGTCCACCCCCTCCACACCTCAGCCTCCATCCTGCAGGTCCACCCCCTCCACACCTCAGCCTCCATCCTGCAGGTCCACCCCATCCACCCTCCACACCTCAGCCTCCATCCCACAGATGCACCCTCTCCACCCTCCACACCTCAGCCTCCATCCTGCAGGTCCACCCCATCCACCCTCCACACCTCAGCCTCCATCCTGCAGGTCCACCCCATCCACCCTCCACACCTCAGCCTCCATCCCACAGATGCACCCTCTCCACCCTCCACACCTCAGCCTCCATCCCGCAGGTCCACCCCCTCCACCCTCTGCACCTTAGTCTCTATCCTGTGCTGATAACGGTGAAGTCAAAATGGTGACAGCAGATTGGATGACAGACTAACCACCTCTTCCAGGAGAAAGATATCAGTAAAGCAGCCATTCCTTTTTTATCATATTTATTTCCCATTTCTATTCTAAACACAATAACATGGGTCAACAAAAGCTGTCCAGTATGCAGTAAAAATTAGGGCAGTTATGGCCTAGATTAAGCACAGGATGACAAGTTCATTTTAAACATCACAATCTCAATTTAACTTTCTCTTTCAAAAAAGGGAGTAAACACTGGCTTAAAGAGAAAATCAATACTATAATTAAACGAGCTCTCATTATCTTGCTTTGTTAATTACTCTAACACTTTTAAATTGGTCTTTGACTTGTTTGTTACTGTTTTGGTGTTCTCAGAAAATGTGACCTGCTGAAGGTCATTTACATTCACAGACAAATCCTATTCAATGCTTTTCACTGTCAAGCTATACCTGGTCCCAACAAAGACCCCAAACCATGTTTGGATATTTAAGAAGTTGTGATTTTCAGCAGCTTGATTTTCTTCTCAATGACATTTTGTTCCTATAAGAAAATTCTTGTGAAGTGGCTTTGTGCCTGTGAGTGATTTGTGCAAAGTTTAAAATGTCAATATTAATGGTAATACCCCTGCTAATTTTGTAAGTTTGGAAAGTGCAGCAAAGTAGGTACTGACTTTTTACTTCCTAAAGGGAACGCGACGCTGCTCTTGTGGCCCCCAGTCTGAATAGGATTTCTGTCCAGTTTTTTGTTCAATCATTTACTTAAAGGCAAACGCTAGGAGGAAAATACAAAATTCACTTCTTTCTTTATCACAATGGAGGAGTATCCTATCCCAATCTGGATGCGTCTTCAAGTGAATGCCCCCGGACGGAATGTTTTTATAGGAATAAGGTATCCAGGAGTAGCTTGGAGGTGGAGACAGAGGTTCCAGAGGTAAATGGAATATGCCCATGTGAGGAAGACTTTCTATCTGATGTCTGATGTTGAGCATTAAAGCATTAACTTATGTTTAACCTGGAGTCATGTTTTTTTTTTTTATTTTTGGCAATATAGCATTTATGTTTTTTTGTACAATCATACTTTTCTGCTTACAATCCTGTTATTACAAAAGTTTGAGCAGGCTAAATGAAATTAAAATTTTTAAAGCATCTCCAAAATCAAGTGACCTTTGAATTACCTTTTCTAAAATGTTAAAGTGATGAAAGAATTTTTAGACCCTGGAATTTTTAAATTTTATTTAGGCAAAGGGAAAAATAACTGTATCTTGATTACTACTAGGAATCTTGTACTTTGAAACTAATTAATACCCTGTTTCACTAACTGCATCTCGGATGGGACATACAGATTTCAAAATCAGATATGCAGATTTTTTTCTTAATCCTTGTAATGGCTTTAATGTGCACCCCAAGAAGTATGTATCAGAAACCTCACCCACATACGGCAGCATGGGGAGGTGTTTGAGTCAGGAAGACACTACCCTCAGAGGGGATTAATGTCGTTATCACGGGAGTGGCTTCCTTATGTATCAAAAGGACATGTTTAGCCTTCCCTCCGCTGCCTTTGCCCTCTGCTTTGCCGGGGGGATGAAGCCCTTGCCAGATGCCAGTTCCTTGATCTTGAACTTCTCAGCCTCCTCAAGTGGGACAGAGAAACAAATTTCTGTTCATCATAAATTATCTAGTCACAGGTAATCTGTGCTGCTATAACAACTATACAAGCTGTTATAGTTAACACAATCCCCTCTTTTTTTTTTCTTTTTTGGTTTGTTCTAAGTAAAACTTTTAATTTAATTTTTTATTAAATCATAACTGTATTTATTTATGGCGTACAATGTGATGATTTGATATACAATGTGAAATACTTAAATCAAATTGATTAACATAATCATCACCTCACTTTTTATTTGTGGTAAAACATTTGTAATTTCCTCTTAGTTGCTTTGAAATGTACCCTTGCATTGTGCACATTAGGTGAGATCCCACCAATGCTCTCCCTCCTCCCTCCACTCACCCCCCCTTCATTCTATCTCCTCCTTTTTTCTGGATTATATTTGTGATTTATCATTCGTATGAATGTGTAAGTGATTATATATTGGTTTCATAATAGTGTTGAGTACATTGGATACTTATTTTTCCATTCTTGAGATACGTTACTAAGAAGAACATGAAAAAAAAAATCAAGACGTTACATCTTTTATTTTTTTATTATTATTAAATCATAGCTGTGTACATTAATGCAATCATGGGGCACCATACACTGGTTTTATAGACCATTTGACACATTTTCATCACACTGGTTAAGATAGCCTTCCTGGCATTTTCTTAGTTATTGTGTTAAGACATTTATATTCTACATTTAATGAGTTTCACATGTACCCTTGTAAGATGCACCACAGGTGTAATCCCACCAATCACTCTCCATCCACCTATCCTCCCCCCTTCCTCTCTCTTCTCTCCCCCTTCCCCCTATTCTTAGGTTATAACTGGATTATAGTTTTCATGTGAAAACCATAAATTAGTTTCATAGTAGGGCTGAGTACATTGGATACTTTTTCTTCCATTCTTGAGATACTTTACTAAGAAGAATATGTTCCAGCTCCATCCATGTAAACATGAAAGAGGTAAAGTCTCCATCTTTCTTTAAGGCTGCATAATATTCCATGGTGTACATATACCACAATTTATTAATCCATTCGTGGATCAATGGGCACTTGGGCTTTTTCCATGACTTAGCAATTATGAATTGGGCTGCAATAAACATTATGGTACAAATATCTTTGTTATAATGTGATTTTTGGTTTTCTGGGTAGATACCTAGTAGAGGAATTATAGGATTGAATGGCAGATCTATTTTTAGAACTCTAAGTGTTCTCCAAACATCTTTCCAAAAGGAAGGTATTAATTTGCATTCCCACCAGCAGTGTAGAAGTGTTCCCTTATCTCCACATCCACGCCAACATCTCTGGTCTTGGGATTTTGTGATATGGGCTAATCTTACTGGAGTTAGATGATATCTCAAAGTAGTTTTGATTTGCATTTCTCTGATGATTAAAGATGATGAGCATTTTTTCATATGTCTGTAGGCCGCGTGCCTGTCTTCTTCAGAGAACTTTCTCTTCAAGTTCCTTGCCCAGCCTGCGATGGGATCACGTGTTCTTTCCTTGCTTATACGTTTGAGTTCTCTATGAATTCTGGTTATTAAACCTTTGTCAGAGACATACCCTGCAAATATCTTCTCCCATTCTGAGGGCTGTTTGCTTGCTTTATTTACTGTTCTTGGCTGTGAATAAGCTTTTTAGTTTGATCAGGTCCCAGTAGTGTATTTCTGAAGCTGCTTCAATTGCCCAGGGGGTCCTCCTCATGAAATACTCACCCAGACCGATTACTTCAAGAGTTTTCCCTGCACTTTCTTCTAGTATTTTTATAGTTTCATGTCTTAAGTTTAAATCTTTAATCCAATGAGAATCTATCTTAGTTAATGGTGAAAAGTGTGCATCCAGTTTCAGTCTTCCACAGGTTGTAAGCCAGTTCACCCAGCACCATTTATTAAATAGGGAATCTTTTCTCCACTGAATATTTTTAAATGACTTGTCAAAGATCAAGTAACGGTAAGTAGCTGGGATAATCACTTGGTTCTCTATTCTGTTCCATACATCTACCTCTCTGTTTTTGTGCCAGTACCATGCTGTTTTGATCACTATCGATTTGTAGTAGAGTCTGAGGTCCGATAGTGTGATTCCTCCTGCTTTATTTTTATTTCTGAGTAATGTCTTGGCTATTCAAGGTTTTTTCTGATTCCATATAAAACAAAGTATTATTTTTTCAAGATCTTTAAAGTATGACAGTGGAGCTTTAATTGGGATTGCTTTAAAATTGTATATTGCTTTGGGTAGTATGGACATTTAACAATGTTGATTCTTTGGAATGAAGAAAAACAATGTTTTTCCATTTGTTAACATTTTCAGCTATTTCTTTTCTTAGAGTTTCATAGTTCTCTTTATAGAGATCTTTCATGTCCTTTGTTAGATAAACTCCCAAATATTTCATCTTCTTTGGCACTACTGTGAATGGAGCAGAGTCCTTAACTGTTTTTTCAGCTTGACTATTGTCGGTATATATAAAGGCTACCGATTTATGAATGTTGATTTTGTAACCTGAGATGCTGCTGTATTCCTTGATTACTTCTAAGAGTTTTGTAGTAGAATCCCTGGTGTTTTCCAGGTATACAACCATATCATCTGTGAAGAGTGAAAGTTTGATCTCTTCTGACCCTCTATAGATACCCTTGATAGCCTTTTCTTCCCTAATTGCGATGGCTAAAACTTTCATTACAATGTTAAAGAGCAGTGGAAACAATTGGGCAGCCTTGTCTGGTTCCTGATCTGAGTGGAAATGATTTCAATTTAACTCCATTCAATGCAATATTAGCTGTGGGTTTGCTGTAGATGGCCTCTATCAGTTTAGGAAATGTCCCTTCTATACCAATTTTCTTAAGTCTTCTGATCATGAAGATATGCTGGATATTATCAAAAGCTTTTTCTGCATCGATTGAGAGAATCATATGGTCTTTGGTTTTTAATTTGTTTATGTGCTGAATCATATTTATAGATTTACGGATATTGAAGTAGCCTTGAGACCCTGGGATAAAACCGACTTGGTCATGATGTATATTTTGTTTGATGTGTTGCTGGATTCTGTTTGTTAGGATCTTGTTGAATATTTTCGCATCTATATTCATTAGTGATATTGGTCTATAATTTTCTTTTCTTGTTGGGTCTTTTCCTGGTTTGGGGATCAGGGTGATGTTTGCTTCATAGAACGTGTTGGGTAGTCTTCTTTCCTTTTCTACATTTTGGAACAGGTTGAGTAATATTGGTACTAGTTCCTCTTCAAAGGTTTGGTAGAATTCTGACATGAAGACATATGGTCCCTGGCTTTTCTTTTTAGGGAGATTTTGTGTGGTTAATGCTATTTCAAAACTTGATATTGGCCTGTTCAACATTTCCACTTGATTCTGGCTAAGTCTTGGAAGGTGACGTGCTTCCAAGTATTGGTGAATTTCCTTCAGATTTTCATATTTCTGAGAATAAAGTTTCTTGTAATATTCATTAAGGATTTTTTGAATTTCTGAAGAGTCTGTTATTATTTCGTCTTTATCATTTCTGATTGATGAGATTAGAGATTTTACTATTTTTTTCCTGGTTAGGTTGGCCAAAGGTTTATCTATTTTATTGACCTTTTCAAAAAAACAACTTTTTAATTTATTGATTTGTTGTATAATTCTTTTGTTTTCAATTTCATTTAATTCTGCTCTAATTTTGGTTCTTTTCTTCTACTGGGTTTGGGGTTGGAATGTTCTTCCTTTTCCAGTTGCTTGAGATGTCCTATTAAGTTGTTAACTTCCTCTCTTTCCGTTCTCTTGAGGAAGGCTTGCAGTGCTATAAATTTCCCTCTTAGGACTGCCTTTGTGGTATCCCAGAGGTGCTGATAATTCGTGTCTTCATTGTCGTTTTGTTACAGAAATCTGGCAATTTCCTTCTTAATCTCATCTCTGACCCAGCTATCATTCAGCATAAGGTTATTTAACTTCCATGTTTTTGTGTGAGTATGCAGATTCCTGTTGTTACTCAGCTCAAGTTTTATTCCATGGTGGTCCCAGAAGATGCATGGAATAATTACTTTTCCTTTAAATTTACTGAGATTAGACTTGTGACCTAAGATGTGGTCGATTTTGGAGTATGTTTTGTAGGCTGATGAGAAGTATGTGTATTCAGTTTTGTTGGGATGAAATGTTCTGTAGATGTCTGTTAAATCCAAATGTTGGATGGTTAGGTTTAAACCTAAAATTTCTTTGCTCAGCTTCATATTGGAGGATTGATCCAACACTGCCAAAGGAGTGTTGAAATCTCTGAGTATTATAGAGCTGGAGGAAATCAAGTTGTTCATGTCTGTTAGAGTTTCTCTTATAAATTGAGGTGCATTCTGGTTGGGTGCACAAATATTGATAATTGAAATCTCATCATATTGCGTATTACCCTTAACAAATATGAAATGACCGTTTTTATCCTTCCTTACTTTTGTTGGTTTAAAGCCTATTGTGTCTGCAAATAGAATTGCAACACCTGCTTTTTTCTGGTTACGATTTGACTGAAATATGGATGACCATTCTTTCACCCTGAGTCTGTATTTATCTTTTAAGGTAAGATGTGACTCTTGTATGCAGCAAGTATCTGGCCTGAGTTTTTGTATCCAGTCAGCTAACCCGTGCCTCTTTAGAGGAAAGTTTAAGCCGTACACATTAATGGAGAATATTGATAAGTCTGGAAAAATTTTGGGTATCGAGTTTTTTCAAAAGTCCAGTGGACATTTTTAATCCTTTCACCACTGTGGAAGTTGGAATTTGATCAAAAGTTTCTGAGTGAGTTTACTTTTGTGGTAGAGGATTGGGATGTTCATTATGGAGGATAGGTCTGAGAATATCCTGAACAGCTGGTTTGGTTATGGCAAATTTCTTCAACATATGAATGTCATTAAAGTATTTAATTTCCCCATCATAAATGAAACTCAGTTTAGCTGGATACAGGATCCGGGGTTGAATGTTATTTTGCTTTAGGAGATTAAAAGTCTATGACCACCCTCTTCTGGCTTGAAAAGTTTCAGCAGAGAGATCTGCAGTCATTCTAATATTCTTCCCTTTGAAAGTAATGCATTTCTTACATCTGGCTGATTTCAGAATTTTCTCCTTCATATTAACTTTAGTGAAGTTAATTATGATATGCCTAGGGGATGTCTTATTCAGACTGAGTCACGCTGGGGTTCTGAAACTCTCTGCTACCTGAATTTCAGAAAATATTGGCATGTCTGGAAAATTCTCTTTCATAATTTCTTGGAGAAGGGCCTCTATGCCTTGCCAGGCCACTTCATCACTTTCAGGGATTCCAATGAGGTGGATATTAGCCTTCTTCGAATTATCCCAGAGATCTCAGAGAATGATCCATTTTTGCTCTCCATTTCTCTTCCTCTTTGAGAGTTTGGGAACATTCAAAAGCTTTGTCTTCAATGTCAGAAATCCTTTCTTCCGCTTGCTCCACTGTGTTACTGAGGGAATCTACTGTATTTTTCAGATCTTTGAGGGCTGCAAATTCTTGCTTCAGTGCGTTAAAATCTTTGGTGGTTTTGTCTTTAAATTTGTTAAATTCTTGGGACAACTTTTGAATTTCTCTTCGAATTTCTAATTCTGACTTTTGAATTGTTGCTTGAATTTCTAATTCCAAATTTTCCTCCATTCTATTAATCTTGTTTGCAATCCAAATTCTGAATTCGATTTCTGACATCTCAGCCAGCTGTTTATGAATGGGATCTTCAGTTACATCTGCCATATCTTTCCAGGGGGGTGGGTGGGTGTTGATCTATTCTGGTTATTCATGTTACCAGAGTTTTTCCACTGATTCTGCCCCATGATTATTTTACACCATTTGATTTTTCCCCTGGAGCTTTGTCGAGGACCTGTAAAGTGCTATGTCCTGAGAAACTGGGGACCTGTGTGGTGTGGTAGAGCTAAGTGGTCCTGTCTTGTTTTCAGCTGGTCTCTGTCCCACACTAGTGAAACAGTTTCTCTTGGTTGGAGTGTCAGCTATGGAGAAGTAGAAGCAATTAAGTCACCCCGCCCCCCACAGGCAACAATTGGAAAAGGAAAATCAAACCTTCCTATAACCACATACCCAGGGCACCACTTTAATAGTCCTTGGGCAATTGGCTCAGTTCAAAAGATCCAAATCAATTATCTCAGTCATTACCTTTCTCAGGTGAAAGAGTTTAAAAGGTCTCTGGCAACTGGATCACAGGGTTCTGGTGACAATTCAAATATTACTTGCTCTGGTGCTCTATGAAGTCAGGAGGACCCACCCAGCAAATAGAGTAGTCTGGGAAGG
This sequence comes from Nycticebus coucang, assembly GCF_027406575.1. NCBI lineage: Eukaryota > Metazoa > Chordata > Mammalia > Primates > Lorisidae > Nycticebus > Nycticebus coucang. Next base: position 35,361,395 of record NC_069802.1, on the reverse strand, counting down.
TTGATGCCTCCTTCCCCACCTTGCTCCTCTGTCACACCTAGTCACTGATAGCCCCACAGGGCTATAACCCAGTTGCCTCTAGTGAACAGATACTCCAGGGGTTTGCACCTGCCTGAATCACAAGGAAACCTATATCTGCTCATCCAGGCCACTGCACTCTGCCTCTATCCAGCAGTGGGAGGTGAGGCCTGACAACCTTGGGTGCTTGATGGAGGCTGGGGGGTGTTCACTCAGTTCCAGCCCCACCCCTGATTGATGTTACTGACAGAACAGAACAGAACAACTTTGTGGGAGTTTGTTTCTGTCCTTGCTTACTTCCCCTGCCGAAGAGAAGGTATTTTAAGTTCCCAGAGCCTGTGCCTCAGGCCCTGTCTTTGCTCCTGCAGGTTTGTATTCGGCTAGCTGTCAGTTCTAGCCTCCTGCCTTCGTTTGTCTATAGGCTGACGATCCCCAAAGTGTCGGGTGCATCTTAGGCTCAGTAAAGCAGTCCTCTGGGTCAGCCCCGCCCTTGGAATTTCCCAGCTCTGCGCGTGCGTTTTCTAGTCCCCGTGCTCCCCCCAGGCCGGTACCACCTCAAGCAAACCCTTTACTCATGGGGCCTGTATTTCTCTCCCAGATCTGTTCTGCAGTGGTTACCACCTGAGAAGATGCCCGGCCTCCTAAGGTTGCCCAGGGAGACAGGTGTGGCTTCGGAATATCTGGGAGCGAGCCCTATTATTGCCAAAAACGGCTGCTGTTCTGCGCCTCGGGGCACTGCCACTCCAGTGTGGTTCCCTCTCAGCTGACGGTCCTCTCCTCACTCCCATGCCACAGAATCAGCACTGACAAGCTGCAGGCCTGGCCCTGTCCACACCCCTTGAGAAATAACCCAAGAATCTGGACTCCTGCGGGACAGGCCTCCAGACCTCAGAGTGAGAGTCGAGGGGAGTGCTGGGAGCTCAGAGTTGCAGGTAGAGAATATATACAGTTTTATACAGTTTTATGCCTGGCAGGAGAATGCCATGGCACCCTAGTAGGGGAGGTAGGTCCAGTTTTTAGAGGGTCTCTCCCATGGAGTGTAGTGGGAGGACCTTTGAACTTTGTTTGTTTGTGGGACACTCCGAGTCGTTCTCATGGGGAAAGGGACTCCCATCCATTTGGTGATGGATTTTGTACCTTTTGTTTGAATCCTTGGGGTCACAGCTCATTTCAGCGGGGTTGATGTGCGTTCTTCAACCTTCTCTCTTGGTGCAGCTCTAATCCACCAGGTTACTTGCTAAATTTCTGTCCTTTAACTCTCCTTCTGGACAGCAGCCTCTGTGGAAAGCTGGCTTCAGTCAGCCATCTTGTCTTCACCCCCTAAGACTTTACATCTTTTACGTTTACCTGGATGGAGCTGAAATATATTCTTCTTAGTAGACTCAACAAATCTGGAGTATGATAAGTTGTTTATCTTCCAAGGATGACATATTTAAAAAACAACAACAACAACAAAAAACTTGTCTTCCTTGGTGTTCATGTAGTTCATTATGGAATAGGAGTACATGTATAGAAGTGATAATATAATTTACAATAAGCAGAGCAGTCCAGCAGTGAAACTGTCTGCCTTGTGAAGGTCGTGTGTTTATTTCCTGATGATATTCGAGTCAAGGCTACAGGGACAGCCCGGCCCATGCTCATCACACGTCCCTCCAGCGAGGGCTGTGACATAGGGATGAGGTGCTTAACTTCGGGTTTTCTCTTGAAAACCAGGAGTGTTCCCCTTTAACGACAAAACATATTTGTCCATGGACGTATGTATGAAGGCAGAAATCCTGTGCACAACACAAGATCTAAATGTCAAGAAGAAAATCAGAAATGTTGTACTCATGGCAGACACCAAAGTGAGGATTAGGAGAAGGGGGGAGGCCAAACACTGGGCTCACGAGGCAGAGGCTGAGCACAGTCACATGCGTTTGTGCTCTTGTTCTGGGTCAGAGGTATTCAGAGGCTGACAGTCTTCAGAGATCACAGTAGAACAGGCCAAGGGGTGGAACCTGAGAGCCCGAATCACAGGCACTGTGGACCCAGCAATGTCTGGGAACATTGAGATGTTCTAGTACCAGAGCTCATCAGCATGAGATGAAATGCAGATCTCGGTTCTTGAAAATTTAGGAGGGTCCTTTAGGTCCAGCTCTGTAGGATATTCACCCTGAGATAGGGACCATGGCGGGGGACTCTGGGCCATGCCCTATGGGGGGGATCACATATGGCCTGGAATCAGCATTATAAAAGCTGTCCATATAACCAGATATTAGTACCTCCACAGTACTTTGAAATTTTTTAAAAAAGGAATATTAAGGAGTAAAAAAATTATACCACTTCAAGACTAGCAGTTGAACATGGGCTGCCTGGGGATGGGATGACATTGAGTTAAGTGGCTGTCTTCAGATTTTTATATATTTTTTAAATTGTAATTGCTATGGATCCATAATAGTTGTACATATTTGGGGGACGTGTGATATTTTGGTACAGGCATACATATGTAATAATCAAATCGGGGTAGTTGGGGGGGCATCTATCACTCAAGAATTTATTATTCCTTTGTGTTTGGAACATTCCAATTCCACATTTTTAGTTATTTTAAAAATACAAGAACTTGCAAACTATAGAAGCTCTGCAGTGCCCCAACATGAGATCTTACTCATCCGATTGTATTTTGTACCAACTATGTCATCCTTATCCATCCCCTCCACCACCACCCCCAGACTCTAGTTACCATAATTCCAGAGGCTCCTGGCAGAGAAGACAGAGTATTTACGGTACCATGCCACCCACAATTTGTTTTCTGTTTCCTCCACGATTCTCATAGCAACATCATGAACAAACTATTTGCCATTTTAGTCGGTCAAAAATGGTCAGACAGGTTCAGAGCAATCTGTGACTCTGTCTGCAGGTAAGGGAAGAGGCTGAGAGGCCTGATGGGGCCTCTGTCCATTCAGTTAGTAGAGGGTGAAGGCTGGAGAAACTTTTGGTTTTGATACTTACCTTCCATGGTCTTTCTCAAAAGCAGAGTTAACATCGTGGTTTCCAGGGGTGGCAAAACAGACATTGGACTTTACTTGACGCAGACACATTGAAATAAAATCTCTGATCTTCAATAAAGAACAATTGGGTAGAAAATTACCATTTAAAATATAATACTCTACAATTATTTCATTCTTGCTTTCCTAGTCTCAATATACTTGACATTATTACTTTGTGTTCTCAAGTTATTACCTTGTTTGGCAGCAAAGTGAGCATTTGAAGAAAGGCTGAGGCCCCTTTCCACAGACCTCCCAGTGTGGTAAGAAAGAGAAGCTTTGCTTGTTTTCTATAGATCCTGCTACATCACAAAACCACCACTGTTGGGTTCAGCTAGAATTCTTTGGCCTAAATTGTGTGTGTTACCATCCTGAGCATCATCTCGTTTGTGTAGAAATCTCTCACCTTTATGATCTCCTTCATTTCTGCTTAATCGTCTAAGACAAGAATAGCACACTGCGCCTAAGGGGGAAATTTTCCATTACTACTGAAAAGATAAATGGTAGGAAGCAAAATGAACCAGGCTCATTACAATCTTCTGAAAAAAGAAAAAAAAAAAAGAAACATGCAAATTGGTCTTCAGAAAGGACACAATAGGACTGACATTTTTAACACGTTTCAATTGTGGCATTGTATATCAAGGTTTTCATAATGTGCAAAGCAAATACAGACATTTGAAATAATGTAGGATGCTTAATATTCTTAACTACATTCTCCAGGGCATCTGTACAACCCTTCAGAAGAAGTAAGCTATTTTTTAACCAATGCTGACAAAATGTGAACAGAAAGATTATATTTAAAGCATAATAATCATTCATGTATTTTGTTATAGCTGTGCTTTTAATCGGTATAATAATGGCTGTAATGTCACTTGATAAACTGTGAAAATGCTCCAATTTCTAAGAACAGTTAAAAGCAGACAGCTCATTTGATGCTTTGAATATCTGATGAGCTATTGGATGACAGAGCTGAAGGGAAGATTGATTTTTTCAAAACCAAATACAGTCTACAATAATAAGCCAATTTCTTGCTTGTGATTCATTTAGAGAAGCAATTTCTAAACACATTTTCATTAGCTGCAATGAATGAACATTCTCAAGGTTTCACATCTTTGGCCTCAACTTGATGGGATGCTAATTCACTAATTGAGATGGGTATTTTGGTATTTTATGAGTGGCAAAGCTTGGTAGTTATGGATCATCAAGTATGATTCCAACATAGATAAAAGCTATTATTCACGTGAAGCTTATGCACTCGAAGAATGCATTTGCACGGGATTGCACGAGTACCAATATCCTTCTGAAAAAAATCATCATTCAGGGTTTCCTTTGGATAAAGTAATTGATCTTTTGCATCAAGACCATGACCTGTTCAGCTGGATTGAGGATAAGGATTCCCTGCACAATTTTTTTTTATTATATAAATGTGAGGAAGGGCAGTTATCTTCAGTGTACAAAAGTGTGTCTACCAAGGAGGGAATGACGTTATATTTGCATCAAGGCTCATCTTTTTTTCTAATCATGCACCTGACATTCTTTGCCAAGAAAGGTCTTATTACAGGTGAGAACAATTCATAGCCTTGCATTCAAAATTGTGTTCTTCTTAACCTGACTTTGTAGCTCATTTCTAAATCAAGCCCAAGCTCATTTTGAAAGGAAAAACAGTCAAGGTGAGAGGTTCTGAAAATAAATGGGAATATTGCCTCTTTTTATCCTCCAGCCTTTCCTAAAGTTGAGATGTTAGTTTCAGGGTTTTGTTATGCAACTCATCGTCGAGAAGTTCCGTAAGCTAAATTATTTGATGAAAGTCCCTGGGTCATACTTCTACATAATATGTCATTTTGATAGCATTTCATAGGTTTCCCCCAAGTTTTTGCATTTGTCTTTTCATTTATTATTTTTTTTAAAGAGTTGGTCGGTGAGAATTGCAAATAGATAATATATGAAAATCATCGAGCACACTTCGAAGGCATTGTATATGTCTTTTACAAAGAGAAAAGTACGCGTACATATTTATAAAAGATACTGAGGAAAGAGAAATTTATTTCAGCATTCCCTGCCTTCTTCAGTTCACTGCTCGGGAGACGGAGAGGTAAACGGGAGTGTGATGGTGCATTAACCCTGGTGGAAGCCAACCAACCGTCAGGCACTTTAAAGATGTGATTGCATTGAATCCTTTCAAGAACTCTGACAACTCTGGTATCATTATGGATAATTACAGATACTTACATGAGTCTAAGAAAGAATAAAGGCTGCACCCAGTTATGTTTTCAAACCCATATGATTTCGTAATAGAGTATAATACCTTGCTTGCAGGTTCATCTGACATGGAATTCCCATGGTGATCCTGACAGTGTAAGGAATCTACAAAAGCTTGCTTTTGTAATTATCAAAATTCAAATAATATGTCCCTATTGGTGCCCAGAAGGTGAGCTTCATCTTTGGGATCCCATGCTACCTAAATAGAATGGATACCTTCCCCGGAGGCTACAGGAGACACAGGGCAGACAGACGGACATTAATTGAAATTTAAAGTCAAATAGAAAGCCAGGCATAACCCAAAGGGGGATCTCCTAAACCAGAGTTCCTAGAAGCATATTTTAAAAGTAGAAGCTCAGAAGTAGAGAACCAATTCTCAAAGAAATGGGGGTAAAAGCAAGTGAGTCAGATGATGGAGTATACACCTGGGGCTATTGTTTACTTCTTATTTCTCCATTACCTCTCATTGGGAAGACCCTACATTGGAAGGAGACTGATAGCCTTTGAGCTAACCATGGTGAACACTGCTGTTTTGGCTTGCCCACAGAATTCTAGATTTTCTGCTCATTCCTGATGCACTAACCCTAATTACAGGAATCCGAACTCTATTTGCTACACAGAACCCTTCTCTGAAGCTCTGACCTCCGAATTAAGACTCTAATAAATCTTTATTTCAGAGTTACAAAGTAGAGGTCTGTATATAACTTCTGATTTTCAGATTTATGTGTTTTGGCCCAGCTGTTTTGTAAAAGTTTGATTTGGGTCCAATAGTTAAATACCCAAAATTCATAAATTTACCTAAATGTTGTATAAATATCTTTAAAAATGCCTAAGATGTTGCAATGCCAGCCATGTCTGAGTTCTTGTTGAACTCCTGATGGAGGCACGACGAGTTTCTCATCACAGATGGTCCCCACCGTGCCCTCTGCAGCGGCCAGTGGACACATGGCCCCCTCCATTCCCTCTGCAGTGGCCAATGGACACATGGCCCCCTCCATTCCCTCTGTAGTGCCCAATGGATACATGGCCCCCTCCATTCCCTCTGCAGTGGCCAATGGACACATGGACCCCTTCATTCCCTCTGCAGTGGCCAATGGACACATGGCCCCCTCCATTCCCTCTGCAGCAGCCAGTGGACACATGGCCCCTTCCATTCCCTCTGCAGCGGCCAGTGGACACATGGACCCCTCCATTCCCTCTGCAGTGGCCAATGGACCCCATTTGCCTGGCCTGACTCGTGAATCCCTCCATTTGGGAATGCTTCTGGTCTTGGACTTTCAAACCCATGGACCACCTGCAGCCACGCCTCTGAATTTGAGCATAATTTGTATTTACCAACATCTGCCACTCTATGCCACCTAATGGGTTAGGGTTACTTGAATAAAATATCATCTGAAGTGTGTGACATTCCCAGCATCAGGGGGATCACTTCATCTCTCATCCAGGTCATCAACTGTTTTTAATTCATTCCTGTTCTTGGTCACCTTCCTTTATCATCATCCTCAAAAGATAATGTGAAAGCTCATTACCGTCTTCAGGATCCTTCTGCACTGTCTTTCTACCCCCATGCTCAGAAGTCTATTCTGCCACCTACACTGCCAAAAAGAAATTACACTCTGGCACAGATAAAATTATGCTCGAAGATGAAGTATCTCAAATTAGGATTTTAGATGAGTTAATATTTAATAAAGACTTAATTTTATATATATTGAAAAAGAAGACATTCTATTTTTAAAAAATTCTTTTTCCAGTGAGTTTTGAGAACATCCCAAGATAGTGTAGAAAAACCTCCAAACTGAGAAATCAAAGAAATGCCCCAGACTGATCCAGCCTGGGAATCTGGATGTGCTGCTTGGAGGTTATTTACACAGGGCTCTCATTATGGGAGATAGGAACCCTCTGGGCACTCCCTCCTGGGCTGCAGCAGATGTTCTTTTGACAGTAAGATCCGCATTCCTGCCTGTTTGTGGAGCCTGAATTTCTTTCTGGGAAGTGACACACAATTCTTCCCCTGCATCCATATATATTTATAAACCACACAGGTTAAACATGCACAGTACTTCCCACTGAGGGAGCCTTTAGCATTATAATTAACTAAGGGGTTCTCGGGCAATTCAGAAAGTTTAAACATTTCAAACTAGTCTTTAGACTTATGATCATCTATGCAGAAGGAGATACTTAAGAATACCCCTGGTGCTTTGTATTTCTTTCAGCTTTTTGTTTTGATCTATATCTCTAAATTCAAAAGAACCCTTCACAAGTTCTGTTAAACATTAAAAGCCAGGAGTGGGGAACTGGTATTTTTCCCTTGAGCTCATTAATCAAGTTTTCTTCAGAGCTGTCTGGAATCTTTTTATTATTCTGAGGTGTCAATGAATAATCACCATTTTCAAGATTATCATATCATTAATCAGTATGGAAAATGTAAAAAAAGTACTAAAAAATGTTCAATTTCATGGGACTTGGATATTGGGGAACGTTAGATTCATTTATAAGTGAATAACTTTGTAGCTTATCTCATTTGTAAGTAAGAGGCCAGTGGCTTTAAACCCTGCTCTGTGCGTACTTCTGCATGAATTTACTTTCCCCAGATAAGCATTGCTTTATTTTCCTTTGCAGCCCAATGTCACTTACGTTAGTGAGATAACTTGGCGTGAATGTCGGCTTCACCAGGTCACATCTCAAGCAACTTAGTACCTCTCTGAGGCTCCAGGTTGGTCAGACTGAGCATGACCACTGCTTTTCAAGTGTATTGTGAAGATGAAAGGAGTTTCAATATTCAAGATGAAAGGACATATAGAAGTTCCTCCTTAGAGATTCATCTACACAAGACTTGCTTTTCCAAATACTTTACAGAAATGTTGCCTAACATCCTTAACAAGAGGAAAAATACTATGGACCCCAGTTTATATGGGCATCAGTGTCACACGTAAATGTGTGATGACCGTGTGACTGGAGTCCCTTTGCTTTCTGAATAACAAGTGACATAGTGCAGTACTTAGTTCATATGGTTCAAGGTATTTTACCAGTAGGTGAGTGACTGCTCTGCTAGTTTCTTTCATGAGGTTTAGAAAAGATCTCTTGGCTCCACTTATATAATCAAAGATAGTAAAATTAAAATGTAAAGTATGTCCAGGGACCTCTAGAGAGTGTGTCAGAGTTCCATTGAAGCCTTTTTCTCATCTTTGACAGGAATCTCAAAATATTTGGGTTATAAAGATATTTGTTTGACTTTTGGAAACTGTGATGCAAACTACAAATTCAGTAACCTTGGAGGCTAAGAAGTAAAAGCGTGAAAGGGGGACTTTGTTCTTTCTTCTCAATCACAATCGGAAGAATAGATTTTTCCCATAAGAAGTGTTTTTGGTCTAGTTATCTGCACACAGTATCATGGTGCTTTACTATGAGGTCCGGTTAAGATAACTCTGATAACTTGCGCTTCACCTCCTATTCAGGTTCCTTCCACTTCTCCCCTGAATAACCACATTATCTTTCTGAACTAATCCCTACGGCATCTAGCCTCTCCCTAATTCAATCCTTATGATTTCATCTACATATGAAATCATCTTTCACCTTTCTTATTGCCATGCTATATCTGTGTTCCTTTTTTATAACTGTACTTGCCTATCAATGATAGTCCAAATTTCCCTCCAAGTATACATGCGGTGTATTGAACAAATGTTAAGACTCCATCATCTCTACTAGGTGTATCTTCATCCAACTTCTGCTTCTTATAAGTGGTTCTTGATCTTGAACCACAGTCATCCAAAATGTACTTCGTGACCTCCTCCTCCACCCAGCATTGCCCAATTCCAATGCACAGGGCTTGGCACAGCTGGAGAGGAGGAGACAGGGCTGAGACTGGACCAGCAGCTGGTGCAGTGTGTGGAGAGTGGTGGCAGAGTCTAACTAAGAAGGGCTGATGACTACACGTGAGGACGGGCTTCCACCAGCTTCTCAGCTGTCCAGCTCACCTGACATGAACTTTGGCTAATTATACAATTGTTTACATTGTGCTCTTAAAATCATCAAAGCAGTTCCAAAATATAAAGTGTAAAAATGGGAGAGAACCCAGCTCTAGGAATTATTTGTATTTATTTACTTATTCTTGAAACAGAGTCTCACACTCTGTCACTCTGGCTAGTGTGCATTGGCGTCACACAGCTCACAGCAACCTTCAACGCTTGGGCTCAATCAATCCTTCTGCAGATACCTCCCAAGTAGCTGGAACTACAGGCATTTGCTCACCTCAAGGCCTGGCTAGTTTTTCTATTTTTAGTAGAGACGAGGTCTTGCTCTTGCTAAGGCTGGTCTTGAACTCCTGAGTCCAAGGGTTATTCCTGCTTCAGCCTACCAGAGTGCTGTGAGCCACCACACCAGCATTTCTAGGAATTACTACCCAAATTCTTAGTAAAATCCAGCTTTTAATCCTTGAATATACCTTCCCTCAATTAGTGAGACTTCAGAAGGCCAGGACCCCTCCCCTCCAGTGCAGCTGCTCTGTGGGGACCACCCCCCACCCGTGAATGTTTACTTTCACTTTCACCAAGAGCTGCTTGCTTTTAGCTTACGTGGTGTGTCATGAAATACTTTCCCTCCTGTGATCACTAAGAACCTTTACTGGGAGAGTGGTGACAATGCTTCTATGAACCTTATCAAGTTAGAATGACGTTGATGTGGGTCACAATTAACCTTGCTGTTCGTTTTTCCTGAAGTCTAGACCCTTCATTCTCACAAGGGACTATATCGCTCCATGGGAATTAAATTGGTCCTGAGAGGGCAAAATCTTTAATGTTGCAACCATCTTTGCATCCTATATCTGCAGTATCTCATTTCTTAGTATTTAATTTCTATCATCAGGGAGAGCTTAAATTTAATTTGTTTTCTTTTTTCCTCAGCAAGGCAATATTAAAAAAAAAGAAAAGAAATATGGAGAAACAGTGATCTATGCCATAGATATCTCCTGCGCAGATGGTGGCACAGATTGATCATTAATCAATATCTCCCCCGTGGAGCCCCCAAATTATACTTAGCATATAGTAAGCCACTAACAATGGTTAGAAGAATTGAATAGAAGCTGTAATGTTTGAATTAAAAGTGCCAAATTGTGCTGTATATTTTTCTACTTCTAAAGGCAATAATGTTTATATTCTTTTTTTTTTCAATATTAATATGTTTACCTTTCCTCCACAATGAAATACATCAAATGCTAAAGTATCAGCATATAGGAGAGAGAATCTGGGCGATGCTCTATAATAAAGCCCAGGCAACACGGTTGTTATAATCGAGGCCGTCACAACATTCACACCATTATCGTACAGAACTACGGTGTAGGGAGCCATAGTAACTGCGTGTGAACCAGAGCTGCCCCTGTTTCACAATATTCTCCTGGTGATGTTTTTGGATGAACCACAGCTCAGATATCAAAACATGGCATAAAGGGGTTTAAGCCTGTTTTCCTACAGCTATTCCAAAATAAGTGTGATAATAATAAAAAAAAGTTCATGAGAGAAAGCTTCTCCTATTTTGCATTTGTTATTTTTCATTTAATATTTGGAAGAACTTTTCCAGGCAAACAGTCCAAGTAGCTGGAACTACAGGTGGGCAAATGCCTATAGTTCCAGCTACTTGGGAGGCTCCGGATGAAGGACTGATTGAGCCCAAGCGTTAGAGGTTGCTGTGAGCTGTGTGACGCCACTGTGACAGAGAGTGAGACTCTGTTTCAAGGATAAGTAAATAAATAAAAATAACTCCAGCAGGACCTGGATGTCGGCGTTGGAGTCTGGATCTGCTCCACTCCAAATCTTCTGGCGTTTCCACACCACATTTCTCCCAGAGGGAGGTTTATCAGCCTCAGCTTGGGAACACTTGATAGGACAACTGTTCCCCTCAGAAAGCATACAGGGTTTCATTCCTATGCAAGTCCATCGATCTCAACTCACTAATTTTGATTCACTGCAACAAACACCCACTTCTGATTCATTTCACCAAACATGGGAGCACCTGTCCGTCTGTGGCTCTGGTCTCAATCAGTGATTTCACAAGGAGGACTAGATGAGGAAACAGGTTTGATAAATTCAGTTTAAAATCCTTGAGGCCCAGAGAGGTTAAATAAGTCCCCTGGGTCACGGACTTGAACCCGAGACACGGTTTCCACGTTTCCCACCTCTCTCCTCTCCTGCTCCCGTGCAGAAGCCTCTTCTGTCTTATCCTTCCTCATTACAGAGCTGTGGGCCCGTATCTCTCTCTGAGCCTTTTCTCCTGCATAAGTTGCAGTCCCCCCATGCTGTGAATGATGCTCTTAATTTTCTTTATTAATGGTTCAAACATTACCATGATTTTAAAATAAACACATTGTCTAATATTTTAAAAATATGAGAGGGTAAGGAAGTGAAAGGTAAAAACCTAGCCGTCGGGTATGAGGGCAATGATGGGCACACTAACAGCCTCAACCTACACATTACCAAAGATATTCACGCAAACAATGTCGGCCCTTTAATATTTTGAAACAAAGAAAAATATGGGAAGTAGCAATTCAAAGTATGTAAACGATCATCTACATCAGGCGTCCTCAAACTTTTTAAACAGGGGGCCAGTTCACTGTCCCTCAGACCGTTGGAGGACCAGACTATAGTTTAAAAAAAACTATGAACAAATTCCTATGCACACTGCACATATCTTATTTTGAAGTAAAAAACAAAATGGGAACAAATACAATTCACACCGCTTCATGTGGCCCGCGGGCCGCAGTTTGAGGACCCCTGGTCTATATATACATATTTTACATGTGTGTAGTTCTTCTTTTAATCCTCTTGTATATATTTAAACATTAAATGATTTTTAAAGGAGCAATTTCGTGTGGATTCTATTCCTGAAAGTAACAAAGCCTTTTACATTATCAATACTCAAGTGATTTTGGTGGAATGCAAGGCAATCTTCAGTGAAATAATTACAGCACTAGGCCGTTTACACTAAAAGGGGATAAAAGCACTTGTGAAATATGCATGACAGTGGAGAGGTGGGGAAAATATTATTTAAACATAAAATAGGCTGGAGATTGATACTACGCGCCCCAGTAGAAAGGAAAGGTGTTTATGTATTTATTTGAAAAAATGTTTACTGGAAACTTAATACAGATCTTAGGTCATAGAGAAATAAGGATAAGTAAGAGAAAGGGTCGCTTATCTCAAGGAGCTCAGAACTGAGTGGAAGAGAAAAACAGAGAAAGGGAAAATTTCCCTTTATAGAATAGGGGCTGTGTCAGAGAAGTGTGTAAGGTGCCAAGGACTCAGACAGGTGGTTGGGAGAGTCAGAGGGGAGGGGAGGGCTTGAAGCCAAGCGACTTCATATCTCTAACCCGCCCCAGAAAGAAAGTTGGAAGATTACTCTCTGTGTGCCAGGAGACCCTGCAGCAAAAATCCCTTTTATAAGATGCACCGTAGGTGTGGTGCCACCACTTGCCCTCCGTGAAGGCTATGTTAACCAGTTTGATGAAAAATATTTTAAATTGTATGTAAACCCAGCACATTGTACCCCATGATTGCATTAATGTACACAGCTATGATTTAATTAAAAATATCCCTTTTATAAGACTGAAATAAACTTTTCACACATGTAATCATATTTTCCTCTATTTTAGGGACAAATAAAGGATGCAAATAGCCATTGACTGCTGATTTTTCTCAGAAACGTGCATTTGAACAGAATGTTTAATGCTCGCATATTCCAGGGGGAAAGAAATCTACATTCAAGCATTCCACCAGCTTGCTATTTAGTATTTCCTATAAGCAGCAGACACCACCACACCCAGCACAACTTTGCAACAAAGAGGGCTGGTGTTTGGATAACATCACTGTCTGCTCTGTATACCTCAGAGATAATGAGAGGAACCAGCCATCTTCTGCTCCTTTTGCAGAGGTTACACACATAAAGTCTGGCAAAATGTTCTCTGTCTATGCCCAATCCCCCCTCAAAAATAATGCAAACATATTCTTTGTTTTATAAAAAAATGATTTAGGTCATAAGCAGAATGGTGGATGCATTGTGGTAATTTCTGAGGTTTGTTTAATCTTGCTCCATGTAGGAAACACAAGAGAAGAATGATAATTCTCTTACAGGTCTCCTGGCTGCTGGGTGTCTTGAAATTTCAAATTCTACTTATATTTAAATCGAACTAAATAATGGGTCTAGCCTCGCTTCCCTAAAGTCATAAATCCAAAGGAGCCCTTCTGCAGTTTCTTCATCAATAAAATGATTATCTGGATTTAGACATTTGTGAAGAATCTTACCAGCTCTAGAATTCCATAGCGCTAATAAAATCACTTAGAATTGGAAGGGAAGTGCTCTAAGATGCAGAAAGACACAGACTGTGCATGTCTCTGAAAAATTCATCAACTCTTCTTTTATATCTGTTGCTGTGTGTCAGATGGCGACCCAGGATCCAGAGGCGTGGACTCTTCACGCTGCCTCTGGACATACAACAGGATTATTTTCCTACAGAAACACTTTTGTAATTCTCATAGGGAGTCTCTGAGAACATTCCCCTCAGGCACTGTCATTTGTGATTCTGTCACTAAACATCTTCCTCACATATAGTTTTGGATAAATTAAAGATGGAAATGATACTGTATTATTATGAGTGAAAAATGTCAACACTTTTTTTTTCATTTGGGTCTCATATTTGTGATGCAAGCATGTCATATATATATATGTTTTTTTTTCCTGTCAAGATGACAGATGCTTGGCAGTGAATGATATTACTGTCAAGTCATTTAAAGAAGAAATGGACAATTTTGTGAAATTGGGAGAAGAGGACGCTGACCTCTTGCTGCTCGTTATGTGGGAATCATTTTCTGTTCAAACTGCCATTTGTTGCAGATCTTTGCTCTCAAAGTCCGGAAGGTAGAGAAAGTTATAGCTGACAATTATCCACTTACCTAGTTGTAAGCAGGAAAGAAAACCAGGTAAGGTGAATCTGACTTCCAATGGCTTCTCTGTTCCTGTGGAATCCACCCAGGTACCATGAAATATCACCCAGTAGAAAGGAAGTCTGGGGATCTCAATTCTGCTGCTGTGGTTTGAATGTGTCCTACCCAAAATTCAACTGCTAATGTGTTGAAGAGGTGGAGTCTTTAAGAAGGAATGAGGCTACGAAGGGTCCCCTTTGGGAATGAGTTTGAGGCCCTTATGAAAAAAGGCTTTCGCAGCCCTCAGCTGACCTGCTCTGGCCTCTTCCGCCCTGTGAGGACACAGCCTTTGTGCTTTTTACCCTTTTTCATAGTACCTTCCACCATATGAGGCTCCACAAGAAGTCTCTCATTTGAACCCAAAAGTTCAAGACCAACTTGGGAAATATAGTGAGACCTTGTCTCTACAAAAAAGAAAAAAATTACATGGTGGTACATGCTTTAGACTTTAATTACTTTGATCAAAATAAATTATTCTTCATGAGGTTGGTGGACCTACCTTACCCAATCAGCTGAAGCAATTGAAAAGAAAGCTTTAGAAGAAAAGATGGAGATTTCCTGACTAAGAAATTCAGCTTCAAGAAGACCACAATGTAGAAACCTGCCCAAGTCGTCATTGTTCTAAATTTCCCTGTGAGTGGACTTACCCATTCCTGAAGTCACATGAGCCAATTCCTCAAAATAAACTTCTTTCCCTCCCTCTCTGTCTCCACATCTTTCTGTCTCCTTTTGTTGCTCTGGGGAACGCTACTAACTCACAATGACATTTTAAAGTATGAGGACGCTCAAAGGCCCCGAGAGCCAGTCTTGCCTGAACAACGGTCCTAGTGGGAGAAACAGCACACAGACAGTCTGCGATTTAGGATGGTTTGACTTAACAGTTTTTCCAGTGTTTTCACACTTCAAAAACAATATACATTTAATACATTGAACGCAACTTGAGACATCGCATGTTGAAATGCACTTTTGACTTACGACATTTTCACCTTCTACTGGGCTTCCTGTGACATCATCCGTGCAGTTCTGGGGAGTGCAGCCTTCTGATACTCTGAGGCTGGGAGAGAGATAGCACACTCTAAGTGAACTCAGCTTGGAAATATCAGGAACACAAGGAGAGAAAGGAGGAGGAAAGAGCTGACAAAGAAGTGAGTGCTAAGATGTTTAATTCAGTCACATAAATAAATAATGTGATAATTTACAAAATTAGAATAGTTAGGGGTGCCTAGCATTACTTTCAAAAATGTAATTGAAATGCAGGGACTTTATTTGACCATATTTATACCTTCTATCAGTCGGGTAGTCATTCTTTACTTAAGAAAGCACCAAACTTTCAGGAGTTTAATTAGTTTGAGAATTAAGGACAGTGCCATCAATTTTATTTTTTGAGCCAATGTCACAGTTTCTCTATTTGGATTCATATAATAGTTCATTAAAAATTACATTACATCCCTTGAGCAACTAATTTCAGAATCAAATTTATATATTTATTTTATCTAAAAAAAATTCCATTTCCACTGCAGCAAGAAATAAAGGAAAATGTAATTAAAGTCTCAGAAGTCATTGGATAACTTTTAGTAGGATGCTATTTTACTGTTTCAAGGAAAAACAAGGCAAATGGGTTGGGTCTGGGTTCAGAGTTCAGGGAACTGTGAACACATTGAGTAGGACATGAAAAACAATGTTCTCAGGGGAAACTAGCTTAATATTTATAATAATAACCTCTCAATATTACGGAATTAAGATTTTTTTTTTTACTGCATAAAAGATACAAGGTTTAGAAATAAAATTCTTTTTCAAGAAATAGTAAAACAGTCCCAGTGCCCGTAGCATAGTGGTTTATGGTGCCAGCCACATACACCGAGGCTGGCAAGTTCAAACGTGACCCCGAGCCTGCTAGGCAACAATGACAACTGCAACAAAAAATAGCCAGGCATCATGGTGGGCACCTGTAATCCCAGCTACATGGGAGGCTGAGGCAAGAGAATCACTTAAGCCCAAGAGTTTCAGGTTGCTGTGAGCTGTGACACCTCAGCACTCTACCGAGGGTGATATAATGAGACTCTGTCTCAAAAAAAAAAAAAAAAAGAAATAGCAAAACAAAATGTTAACGCATTGTCCATGTATAAATACTGCATAATTTCACTTCTAAATATTTCAAAGTGGCATTATGCTATGGCTGAGCAGTTATATAGAAAAGTCGTCTTTCAAACTTCATTTACAACAATTGCTTCTCTGCCTACTTTATAGAAATGTCGTGAGCATAAAATGCGATTATGGACTTGAAATCATTATGTAAGTTGTGAAAGTTGGATGATGGCAATAAGATAAAAAAAGAAGGACAAGAAAATATTGACAGATAAATGCATCCCAGTAAACATTTTAAAGAAGACAGAAGTACATTTTTAGGATAAAACTGGCGACATGCTCTTCAACACATCAGGTGTGAAAGATGTGGGCAACACATTTCTCATATCCCTTGCTGAAGAGTCTTTATTTTTACAAAAACACTAGAGGACATATGATAGCATCTGGACTTGTATGAAGACCCTGCAATTGCATTGCTTACTACCTATCTAAGAATGCAGTAATACCTACAGAAGGGGCCATACACAAACATGTTCTTTTTGGTACTGTGATAAATATGTTAAAAATGCAACACTTTACCCAGAAGCTATATAACTCCACCTGAAGGCTATGCAGATTTCTCATGGATTTTTACCAACCATGACCTTCCTCGCTGCTGGCTGCAGTCCTCCAAGCCACTCAGCCACCTACCAATTCTTGTCCTTTTTCTTTCCAAAATTGTAACTACCCGATTAAAGAAGATAAATTAAGCATACCCATTTAGTAGAACAAACAAAATTTAAATTAGAGTCCTTTAGATAAAGCAAAAATCTCTTAGAGACGTTAACTAAAAAGATGAAAACGCACAATTTAAGACTAAGCTTTGAGTATTAAATGCACTACCAACTAACTGTGTATTCAAAATATCAAAACACAAAATTGCTTGAAATACAAATCTGAAAACAAAACATAAAAACAAGTCTATCAATAAAGAAATGCTACATTAACTATGGCATATCAAAAGTGTGGGATGAAGCATTTAAAATGATGAAGTTCAAATGTGATTATCCATTCTCTGCCCCAGAATGCCCACTCTGCAGAAGGGTTGGCTACACTGCAGCTGCCTCCCCATTGCCCTTACCAGGCCAGGAAGGGGGCAGGAAGAGCTGCATTCTCATGTGCACAATGACTGGGTGATATGCACTCCCCAGCAGCCCGCCCTACCAGCCCTGGAGCAGCTGCCTTAGTCGGACTTGGATGTAGGGAGAGCTCCAGGCACTTCCCTGCCCCTCTCTGGGAGGCTACTTCCTGTCTACCTGGCCCCACCATCCACTGGTGACTCAGCCACTGCAGGCCAGTAAGATACCCTACCATCATCTTCAGTCCTACAACATGCACCCTGTCAAGGTCACACAATGCACACAGGCCAAGGGTCTGTTATCCAATCCACCAGCTGAGATCCCAACACGTGCCCTGGTACCCACCAAGGTCACATGACCTTCCACACTGCTGGTGGCAGTCCTATAAGCCACCTAGACACCCCTTAAATCCCTATGCACTGAGCTGGCACACATCACAGTCCCAGGACCTGCCAAAGTTCCATGACACACTCAGATTCTCTGCAAAATCAGCCCATGGGCCAATGCACCAGTTTCGTTCTTGCCATCTGCTTTTGTCTAGAGGAACTTGTCCAGACCCCTGCCCAAGCTTCCAGCAGTAGCCGAGGGACAAACCCACCATGCTGAAGGAATATTTCCCAGCACTGGTTCAGACTACAATACAACAGGGAATTGGGATGATGTTGAACAGCTGCATTCCAGCCTCTCAGTGCCACCCCTTCACCCCCGGGTCAGTCCTCCTGAGTAGGAAAAAAGCACTATCTAGAGACCTCTCCTCCTTCTCACTAAGCCAGAGAGTTCCCAGCAAAGGAGAACATGTACACTACAAGCGTATCAGCTCTGAACAATCAGAAGGTGTTTCAGATGACAAGAAATCAGCAAAAGATTTCCAGTAACTTGCAGAAACAAACTAGTTGAACACCCCCAAAGGACCATGATAGATCACAACAGCTGACCTTAACCAAATGTTAATTGTAGAAATGTCAGAATGGAGCTCAGAATATGCATGTTGAATAAGACAAATGATATGGAAGAGAAAGTTGAAAACTAACACAAAGAAGCCAAAGAAATGTCTCAGGACATAAATGACAAATAGGAAGAATTCACAGAAGAGATAACAACATAGAAGAGAATATAACAGAACACAGAAGAAATAAAAGAGTCAGAATTAAAAAATATAGCAGAAACTTCACAACAGGCTAAACCAAGCAGAAGAAAGAATTGCAGAGCTTGAAGACAAGACTTTCAAACCAAACAGGTTAGTCAAAGACACTGGAAAAAATAATAAAGAAGAAAGAGCAAACACTCAGAAAATATCGCAGTATGTGAAATGAGCCAATATGTGAATTACTGGTGTCCCTGAGGAAGAATAAGAAAAACCAAAAAGCATAGAAAACACTCAAGGGAATTACCCAGGAGGACTTTACAGGTATTACCAGAGATTGAATTTCTCAGATACAAAATGGTCCTTGAACACCAGGGAAGATCTCAGCAAATTGACACCTCCATCAACCTGGCCAAAATCAAAATATGAAAGAAAATTCCACAAGCTCCAAAATAAAAGCAACAACTAACCTATAAAAGAAAATCCATCAGGCTAACAGACTTCTCAGGGGAAGCCTTATAAGCCAGAAGGGACTGGGACCCCATTTAATCTTCTTAAACAGAAAAAAACGTTGCACTGCTCAAAATGACTCATAGATTCAATATAATCCCCATCAAAATACCAATATCATATTTCACAGATTGAGAAAAAGAAATACTATGGGACAAAAAAAATCCCTGAATAGCCAAAGAAATGTTAAACAAAAAGAACAAGTCTGGTGACATCACATTACCTAACTTCAAATATACTACAAGGCTATAGTAACCAAAACAGTATGGTACTGGTATAAAAGTATAGATTAGGTTAATTGAACAGAACAGTGAACCCAGAAATAAAACCACACAGCTACCTATGACCAACTGATCTTTAGCAAGGCAGACAAAAATATTCACTGTAGAAAGGAAGCCCTGTTCTATACAATGGTGAGGAAAAAATTTGATAGCCTCATCCACAAGAATGAAGCAGTACCCCTATCTTTCATCATGTAAAAAATTAATTCAAGATGGATAACTATAGATTGTAATAAACTCAACAAATAGTTGGCTTACTTGTAGATGCCATGTTGTCAGAATTACTAGACCACAGTTATGTGGTTCTTGAATATTGATTTAGCAAACATGTTCTTTTCAAGTAAAGTCAAAAGTCAGGATTAGAAACAAGTTATACACGCATGAAACAGACAGCCATACACTTTCACTGTTTTGCCTTATGGCTAACTTCCTTGTTCTGTTTCATGATGATGTAAAGAGGTCTAGACTATTTGTTATTCTACAGAACGTCACACTGATTCATTTTATCAATGGGCAAAAGGTATTGCTCTGTCTCCCTCTTTCTGTGCCTCTCTTCTTTTTGTCAATAGTCCTTTTACCCACCCCCTCTCCTTTCTCTATTTTTTTTTCTTTTCACTCGGTCCTCCTTTCTTTCATCCCTTTCTTGCTCTTCAACCTTCTCACCCTTCTAGTCCTGTACCAAAAGGACTCAATCTAACCCTTAGTCCACAGGCACGAGAACTTAAAGAGCAAGAGGAAGTGAAAGGAAAATTAGGGCAAGGAAACAGATAAAAGAAATCACTCATGAGGAAGAATCAGCAGAAAACTCCAGGCAAAAGGTAACAATTGCTAGGATCCTTGGAAACTTCTTCCCTGGAGGATGGGAGATAAGCCCTTTGAAGTTTTAAAGACCAGGCAACATGAAGAACCAGTCCAGAACAACCCCGCCGAGGGACCATGAGGTAGCTACTGCAGACGATTCCACCTATAAAGAAATGTTAGGAATGACAGAAAGGGAATTTAGAATACACATGATGAAAACAATGAAATGATGGAAACAATGAAGGAAACTGCTAATAAAATGTAAAATAACCAAAAGCAAATCCAAAAACAGAATCAAATAAGAGATGAACGATATGAAGAATATAAAAAGGATATGACAGAGCTGAAGAAACTGAAACAGTCAATTAGGGAACTTAATGATGCAACGGAAAGTATCAGCAACAGGTTAGACCATGCAGAAGAAAGAATTTCAGAGGTAGAAGACAAAATTCTTGAGATAACTCAGATAGTAAAAGAGGCAGAAAAGAAGAGAGAGAAAGCAGAACGTTCACTGTCAGAATTATGGGACTTTATGAAGCCTTCCAACATACGAGTTATAGGAATCCCAGAAGGGGAAGAAGAATGCCCCAGGGGAATGGAAGCCATACTAGAGAATATTATAAAAGAAAATTTCCCAAATATCACCAAAGATTCTGACACACTGCTTTCAGAGGGATATCGGACTCCAGGTCACCTCAACTCTAACCGAGCCTATCCAAGACACATTGTGATGAACCTGTCCAAAGTCAAGACAAAAGAAAAGATTCTGCAAGCTGCCAGGAGTAAGCGCCAGTTGACCTACAGGGGCAAATACATCAGAGTGACCGCAGACTTCTCTAATGAAACTTTCCAAGCAAGAAGAAAATAATCATCGACCTTTAATCTACTTAAACAGAACAATTTCCAGCCCAGAATTCTGTACCCTGCTAAGCTAAGCTTCAAAATTGATGGAGAAATCAAATCATTTATGGATATATAAACATTGAGGAAATTCGCCACAACAAGACCAGCTCTACAGGAAATACTTCAACTTGTTCTACACACTGACCACACAATGGATCAGCAGCAAAGTAAGAACTCAGAAATTAAAGGACAGAACCAAACCTCCACACTGATGCAAAAGATAAAACTAAGCAATGGACTCTCACCAAATAAGACGAATAGAATACTACTACAGTTATCAATTATCTCAATAAATGTTAATGGCTTGAATTCCCCACTGAAGAGACACAGATTGGCTGAATGGATTAAAAAACACAAGCCATCCATTTGCTGTCTGCAAGAAACACACCTGGCTTCAAAAGACAAATTAAAGCTCCAAGTCAAGGGTTGGAAGACAATTTTTCAGACAAATGGCATTCAGAAGAAAAGAGGAGTTGCTATCTTATTTTCAGATTCATGTGGATTTAAAGCAACTAAAGTCAAAAAAGACAAAGATGGTCACTTTATATTGGTCAAGGGAAAACTACAACAAGAAGACATTTCAATTCTAAATATTTATGCACCCAATTTAAATGCTCCCAGATTCTTGAAACAGACCTTACTCAGTCTGAGCAATATGATATCTGATAATACCATCATAACAGGGGACTTTAACACTCCTCTTACAGAGCTGGACAGATCCTCTAAACAGAAATTAAACAAAGATGTAAGAGATTTAAATGAGACCCTAGAACAACTGTGCTTGATAGACGCATATAGAACACTCCATCCCAAAGATAAAGAATATACATTCTTCTCATGACCCCATGGAACATTCTCCAAAATTGATCATATCCTGGGACACAAAACAAATATCAACAGAAACAAAAGAATTGAAATTTTACCTTGTATCTTCTCAGACCATAAGGCACTAAAGGTGGAACTCAACTCTAACAAAAACACTCCACCCCACACAAAGGCATGGAAATTAAACATTCTTCTGTTGAATAACAGATGGGTGCAGGAAGAAATAAAACAGGAAATCATTAACTTCCTTGAGCATAACAACAATGAAGACACAAGCTACCAAAACCTGTGGGATACTGCAAAAGCAGTTTTGAGAGGAAAATTTATCGCTTTAGATGCCTACATTCGAAAAACAGAAAGAGAGTGCATCAACAGTCTCACAAGCCATCCTATGGAGTTGGAAAAAGAGGAACAATCTAAGCCTAAACTCAGTAGAAGAAAAGAAATATCCAAAATCAAATCAGAGATCAATGAAATTGAAAACAAAAGAATCATTCAGAAAATTAATGAAATAAGGAGTTGGTTTTTTGAAAAAATAAATAAAATAGATAAACCATTGGCCAGACTAATGAGAAATAGAAAAGTAAAATCTCTAGTAACCTCAATCAGAGATGATAAAGGGGAAATAACAACTGATCCCACAGAGATACAAGAGATCATCTCTGAATACTACCAGAAACTCTATGCCCAGAAATTTGAAAATGTGAAGGAAATGGATCAATATTTGAAATCACACCCTCTCCCTGGACTTACCGAGGAAGAAATAGAGCTCCTGAACAGAACAATTTCAAGCACTGAGATCAAAGACACAATAAAAAAGCTTCCAACCAAAAAATGCCCTGGTCCAGATGGCTTCACCCCAGAATTCTATCAAACCTTCAAGGAAGAGCTTATTCCTGTACTGCAGAAATTATTCCAAAAAGCTGAGGAAGAAGGAATCCTCCCCAACACATTCTATGAAGCAAACATCACCCTGATACCAAAACCAGGAAAAGACCCAACCAAAAAGGAGAATTTCAGACCAATCTCACTCATGAAAATAGATGCAAAAATTCTCAACAAAATCCTAGCCAATAGATTACAGCTTATCATCAAAAAAGTCATTCATCATGATCAAGTAGGCTTCATCCCAGGGATGCAAGGCTGGTTTAACATACGCAAGTCCATAAACATTATCCACCATATTAACAGGGGCAAAAATAAAGATCACATGATCCTCTCAATAGATGCAGAAAAAGCATTTGATAAAATCCAGCATCCTTTTCTAATTAGAATACTGACGAGTATAGGCATCGGTGGCACATTTCTAAAACTGATTGAAGCTATCTATGACAAACCCACAGCTAATATTCTACTCAATGGAGTAAAACTGAAAGCTTTTCCTCTTAGAACTGGAACCAGACAAGGTTGTCCTCTGTCACCTTTACTATTCAACATAGTGCTGGAAGTTCTAGCCAATACAATTAGGCAAGACAAGGAAATAAAGGGAATCCAAATGGGAGCAGAGGAGGTCAAACTCTCCCTCTTTGCTGATGACATGATCTTATACTTAGAGAACCCCAAAGACTCAACCACAAGACTCCTAGAAGTCATCAAAAAATAAAGTAATGTTTCAGGATACAAAATCAATGTCCACAAGTCAGTAGCCTTTGTATACACCAATAACAGTCAAGATGAGAAGCTAATTAAGGACACAACTCCCTTCACCATCGTTTCAAAGAAAATGAAATACCTAGGAATATACCTAATGAAGGAGGTGAAGGACCTCTATAAAGAAAATTATGAAATCCTCAGAAAGGAAATAGTAGAGGATATTAACAAATGGAAGAACATACCATGGTCATGGATGGGAAGAATCAACATTGTTAAAATGTCTATACTTCCCAAAGCAATCTACCTATTCAATGCCATTCCTATCAAAATACCAACATCGTACTTTCAAGATTTGGAAAAAATGATTCTGCGTTTTGTATGGAACCGGAAAAAAACCCATATAGCTAAGGCAGTTCTTAGTAATAAAAATAAAGCTGGGGGCATCAGCATACCAGATTTTAGTCTGTACTACAAAGCCATAGTGGTCAAGACAGCATGGTACTGGCACAAAAATAGAGACATAGACACTTGGAATAGAATTGAAAACCAAGAAATGAAACTAACATTTTACAACCACCTAATCTTTGATAAACCAAACAAGAACATACCTTGGGGGAAAGATTCCCTATTCAAGAAATGGTGTTGGGAGAACTGGATATCCACATGTGAAAGACTGAAACTGGACCCACACCTTTCCCCACTCACAAAAATTGATTCAAGATGGATAAAGGACTTAAATTTAAGGCATGAAACAATAAAAACCCTCAAAGAAAGCATAGGAAAAACACTAGAAGATATTGGCCTGGGGAAAGTCTTCATGAAGAAGACTGCCATGGCAATTGCAACAACAACAAAAAATAAACAAATGGGACTTCATTAAACTGAAAAGCTTCTGTACAGCTAAGGAGACAATAACCAAAGCAAAGAGACAATCCACACAATGGGAAAGGATATTTGCATATTTTCAATCAGACAAAAGCTTGATAACTAGGATCTATAGAGAACTCAAATTAATCCACATGAAAAAAGCCAACAATCCCATATATCAATGGGCAAGAGACATGAATAGAACCTTCTCTAAAGATGACAGACGAATGGCTAACAAACATATGAAAAAATGTTCATCATCTCTGTATATTGGAGAAATGCAAATCAAAACAACCCTGAGATATCATCTAACCCCAGTGAGAATGGCCCACATCACAAAATCTCAAAACTGCAGATGCTGGCGTGGATGTGGAGAGAAGGGAACACTTTTACAATGCTGGTGGGACTGCAAACTAGTACAACCTTTCTGGAAGGAAGTATGGAGAAACCTCAAAGCACTCAAGCTAGACCTCCCATTTGATCCTGCAATCCCAGTACTGGGCATCTACCCAGAAGGAAAAAAAATCCTTTGATCATAAGGACATTTGTACTAGACTGTTTATTGCAGCTCAATTTATAATCGCCGAAATGTGGAAACAGCCTAAACGGCCACCAACCCAGCAATGGATTAACAAGCTGTGGTATATGTATACCATGGAATACTATTCAGCTATTAAAAAAAATCGAGACTTTACATCCTTCGTATTAACCTGGATGGATGTGGAAGACATTATTCTTAGTAAAGCATCTCAAGAATGGAGAAGCATGAATCCTATGTACTCAATTTTGATATGAGGACAATTAATGACAATTAAGGTCATGGGGGGTGAGGAAAAGCAGAAAGAGGGACTGAGGGAGGGGGGTGGGGCCGTGATGTGTGTCACCCTTTATGAGGGCAAGACATGATTGCAAGAGGGACTTTACCTAACAATTGCAATCAGTGTAGCCTGGCTTATTGTACCCTCAATGAATCCCCAACAATAAAAAAAAAAGAAGAAATAGTATTTTCAAAAAAAAAAAAAAAAGAAAAAGAAAGAAAACTCACACTACTGAATGTGCAGGGGTACTTGGAACGGATTCCACTGGCTAGCAAGAGCAGATGGTAAAATACTCAGACTTTTTGTGAGCTGGTTAATAGTCTGAAATTGGTCATAATGAGTGTGTTTACACCATAGGAATCAGCAAACACTACAAATTGGAATTTTTTTTTTTTTGCCAGCTGGTGTACATTTTATTTATTTATTTTTTTAATTGCAGAATATTAGGGGTACACATGTTTTGTTTACATACCCTGTTTTTGTACAGATTGAGTCAAAGTTATAAGAGGTCCCTTCACCCAAACAGTGTGCACGGTACCCGTTAGGTGTGAATTTACCCATCCCCTTCTCTCACCAACCCCCAGCTTGATTTTCATTAAGATTACTTCTGTATGTGCGCATAAGTGTTGATTGATTATTTCTAATTTGGTATTGAGTACATGTGTTTGATTCTCCATTCTTGTGATGTTTCACTTAGAATGTTTTCCATCAGGTTGTCACAAAGATACTAGATCACCGTTTCCATTTAAGGCTGAGTAGTAGTCCACGGTACACCAGATTTTATTAATCCATTCATGTATTGGTGGGCACTTGGATTGTTTCCACATCTTTATGATTATGAATTGTGCTGCTATAAACATTTGAGTGCAGGTGTTCTTTTTATAAAATGATCTTTTATCCTTTGTGGACATACCTAGCAGTGGGATTGCTAGACCAAATGGTAGGTCTGCTTTAAGTTCTTTGAGATATCACCATACCATTTTCCATAGAGGTTGTACTAGTTTTCAGTCTTCCCAATAGTGTATAAAAATTCCCTCCTCCCCACATCCACACCAGCATCTGTTGTTTGGGGACTTTTTGATATAAGACATTCATATTAGAGTTAGGTGATATCTCCTGGTTTTGATTTGCATTCCCCTAATTATCAGAGATATTAAGCATTTTTTCATGAGTCTGCTGTTAGTATATCTTCACCTGAAAAAAGCTCTGTTCAAATTCTCGTGGACTTACCTCATAATTGTAAAAGTCATCTGTGACAAACCCACAGGCAACATCATATTGTACAAGGAAGAATTCAAGGCATTCCTTTTTGGAACTGGAGCCAGACAAGGTGGTCTACTATCTCCACGTCTGTTCAATGTGGTGCTGGAGGTCCTAGCTGAAGTGGCCAGGCAGGAGGGGAAGATCAGAGGTATGTAGATGGAGAAGGAAGAGGATGAATGATCTTTGCTGACAATATGATCTTGTATCTAGAAGGCCCCAGGGATTCAACAGGGGGACTCCTGGATTTGATAAATGAATTCATTAAAATCTCAGGTTACAAGATAAGTAGCGCTTATATGTACCAATAACAGTCAAGCTGAGAGCCAAATAAAGACTGTAATACTTTTCATGGAGTCAATAAAATACCTAGAAATATTCTTAACAAAAGAGGTGAAAGATGTCTATAGGGAGAATTAAGAAATGCTGAGGAAAGGAATCCTAGAGGTTGTAAACGGAGAAATCTACCATGCTCATGGGTTGGCAGAATCGACCTTGTCAGAGTGGCTATCCTACTCAAGGTGATTTATGGATTCAGTGTAATTTCTGTTAAAGTAGCAGTACTTTTTTTTTCAGACTTGGAAGAAATGGTTTCCATAATTTGTATGGAAGCGGAGGAGACCCCAAGTAGCTACTGGACTTCAGGCTGGACTACAGGGCTGTAGTCACCAAGGCAGCATTGAACTGGTACAGGAGCAGAGACTGGCACAGGGTCCATAGGTGCATGGATTGGAACAGAGAACTGGAGATGAAATCATCCTCATATTACCATCTGATTTTTTCTTTTCTTTTTTTTAATTTTTGAATCATAGCTGTGTACATTAGTGCAATCAAGGGGTACAATGTGCTGGTTTCATATACAATCTGAAATATTGTCATCAAACTGTTCAACATAGCCTTCATGCCTTTTTCTTAGTTATTGTATGTAGACATTTGTATTCTGCATTTAGTAGGTTTCACCTGTACCCATCCTAAGATACACCGTAGGTGTGGCCCCACCTATTGCCCTCCCTCCCCACAACCTCCCCACTCCATTCCCCTCCATTGGCCCTTTCCCCATATTCTTGTGCTATAGTTGGGTTATAGCCTTCATGTGAAAGCTATAAATTGCTTCACAGTAGGGCTGAGTACATTGGATAGTTTTTTTTCCATTCCTGAGATACTTTGCTAAGAAGAATATGTTCCAGCTCCATCCATGAAAACATGAAAGACACTGCATAATATTCCATGGTATACATGTACCACAATTTGCTAGTCCATTCACGGGTTGATGGGCACTTGGGCTTCTTCCATGACTTAGCAGTTATGAATTGGGCTGCAATAAACATTCTGGTACAGATGTCTTTGTTATATTGTGATGTTTGGTCTTCTGGGTATATACCTAGTAAAGGAATTATAGGATCGAATGGCAGGTGTATTTTTAGATCTCTATGTATTCTACAAACATCCTTCCAAAAGAAACGTATTAGTGTGCATTCCCAGCAGCAGTGTAGAAGTGTGCCCTTTTCTCCACATCCACACCAACTTCTCTGGTTTTGGAATTTTTTTATGTGGGCTACTGTTACTGGGGTTAGGTGATATCTCAAAGTAGTTTTGATTTGCATTTCTCTGATGATTAAGGATGATGAGCCATTTTTCATGTGTCTGTAGACTGTGCGTCTGTCTTCTTTAGAGAAGTTTCTCTTCAAGTTCTTTGCCCACCCTGAGATGGGATCACTTGTTCTTTTCTTCCTAATACATTTAAGTTCTCTGTTGATTCTGGTTATTAAACCTTTATCGGAGGTATAAACTGCAAATATTTTCTCCCATTCTGAGGGCTGTCTACTTGCTTTACTTACTATGTTCTTGGCTGTGCAGAAGCTTTTTAGTTTGATCAGATCCCAGTAATGTATTTTTGATACTGCTTCAATTGCCTGGGGAGTCCTTCTCATAAAATATTCACCCAGGTCAATTACTTCAAGAGTTTTCCCTGCACTTTCTTCAAGTATTTTTATAGTTTCATGTCTTAAGTTTAAATCTTTTATCCAGTGAGAGTCTATCGTAGTTAATGGTGAAAGGTGTGGGTCCAGTTTCAGTCTTTTACAGATCACCAGTCAGTTCACCCAGCACCATTTGTTAAATAGGGAATCTTTTCCCCACTGAATGTTTTTAATTGGCTTGTCAAAGATCAAATAACAGTAAGTAGCTGGATTCATCTCTTGGTTCTCTATTCTGTTCCAGACATCTACTTCTTTGTTTTAGTGCCAGTATCATACTCTGATCACTATCAATTTATAGTACCGTCTCAGGTCTGGTAGTGTGATTCCTCCTGCTTTGTTTTTATTGCTGAGTAATGTTTTGGCTATTTGAGGTTTTTTCTGATTCCATATAAAAAGAAGTATTATTTTTTCAAGATCTTTAAAATATGGCAATGGAGCTTTAATAGGAATTGCATTAAAATTATATATCGCTTTGGGTAGTATAGATATTTTGACAATGTTGATTCTTCCGAGCCATGAGCATGGTATGTTTTTCCATTTGTCAACATCTTCAGCTATTTCTTTTTTCAAAGTTTCATAGTTCTCATTATAGAGATCTTTCATGTCCTTTGTTAGATAAACTCCCAAATATTTCATTTTCTTTGGCACTACTTTGAAAGGAATAGAGTCCTTGACTGTTTTTTCAGCTTGGCTATTGTTGGTATATATAAAGGCTACGGATTTATGGGTGTTGATTTAGTAGCCTGAGACATTGCTGTATTCCTTGATCACTTCTAAAAGTTTTGTAGTAGAATCCCTAGTGTTTTCCAGATATATGATCATGTCATCTGCAAAGAGTGAAAGTTTGATCTCTTCTGACCCTATATGGATACCCTCGATTGCCTTTTCTTCCCTAATTGCAATGGCTAAAACTTCCATTACAATGTTAAAGAGCAATGGAGACAATGAGCAACCTTGCCTGGTTCCTGATCTACGTGGAAATGATTTCAATTTAACCCCATTCAATACGATATTGGCTGTGGGTTAGCTGTAGATGGCCTCTATTAGTTTAAGAAATGTCCCATCTATACCAATTTTCTTAAGTGTTCTGATCATGAAGGGATGCTGGATATTATCAAAAGCTTTTTCTGCATCAATTGAGAGAATCATATATGGTCTTTATTTTTTAGTTTGTTTATGTGCTGAATTACATTTATAGATTTACGTATATTGAACCAGCCTTGAGACCTTGGTCATGGTGTATAATTTTTGGATTAATTTTTGGTGTATAGATCTTGGATTCTGTTTGTTAGGATCTTATTGAGTATTTTGCATCAATATTCATTAGTGATATTGGTCTACAATTTTCTTTTCTTGTTGGATCTTTCCCTGGTTTAGGGATCGTGGTGATGTTTGCTTCATAGAATGTGTTGGGTAATATTCCTTCTTTTTCTATATTTTGGAAGAGGTTTAGTAATATAGGTACTAGTTCTTCTTTAAAGGTTTGGTAGAATTCTGACGTAAAGCCATCTGATCCTGGGCTGTTCTTTTTAGGGAGATTTTGTATAGTTGATGCTATTTCAGAACTTGATATAGGTCTGTTCAACATTTCCACTTTGTTCTGGCTAAGTCTTGATAGGTGGCGTGCTTCCAGGTATTGGTCAATTTCTTTCAGATTTTCATATTTCTGAGAGTAAAGTTTCTTGTAATATTCGTTAAGGATTTTTTGAATTTCTAAGGGGTCTGTTGTTATTTCATCTTTACCATTTCTGATTGATAAAATTAGAGACTTTACTCTTTTTTTCCTGGTTAGATTGGCCAAAGGTTTATCTATTTTATTGATCTTTTCAAAAAACCAACTTTTGGATTTATTGATCTGTTGTATAATTCTTTTGTTTTCAATTTCATTTAATTCTGCTCTGATTTTGGTTATTTCTTTTCTTTTGCTGGGTTTGTGGTTGGTATGTTCTTCCTTCTCCAGTTGCTTAAGGTGTCCCATTAAGTTATTAACTTCCTCTCTTTCCATTCTCTTGAGGAAGGCTTGCAGTGCTATAAATTTCCCTCTTAGGACTGCATTTGCCATATCCCAGAGGTTCTGATAATTCGTGTCTTCATTGTCATTTTGTTCCAAAAATTTAGTAATTTCCTTCTTAATCTCGTCTATAATCCATCTATCTTTCAGCATAAGGTTATTTAGCTTCCATGTTCTTGTATGGGTATGCTGATTCCTGTTGTTATTGAGTTCAACTTTTATTCCATGATGGTCTGAGAAGATGCAAGGAATAATTTCTATATTTTTAGCAGTTTTTGACTGGGGCTGGGTTTGAACTAATTTCTATATTTTTAAATTTGCTGAGGTTAGATTTGTGGCCTAGGATGTGGTCGATTTTGGAGTATGTTCCATGGGCTGTTGTGAAGAATGTGTATTCAGTTTTGTTGGGATGAAATGTTCTGTGATGTCTGTTAAATCCATATGTTGAATGGTTAAATTTAAATCTAAAATTTCTTTGCTTAGCTTCTTTTTGGAGCATCTATCCAGCACTGCTAAAGGGGTGTTAAAATCTCCAACTACTATGGAAGTGGAGGAAATCAAGGTCCTCATGTATGTTAGAGTTTCTCTTATAAATTGAGGTCCATTCTGGTTGGGTGCATAAATATTAATAATTGAAATCTCATCATATTGTGTATTATCTTTAACAAATATGAAGTGTCCATCCTTATCCTTTCTTATTTTGGTTGGTTTAAAGGCTATTGCATCTGCAAATAGGATTGCAATGCCTGCTTTTTTTTTGCTTTCCATTTGCCTGGAGTATAGATGACCATCCCTTCACCTTGAGTCTATATTTGTCTATTAAAGTAAGATGAGATTCTTGTTTGCAGCAGATATCTGGCTTGAGTTTTTGTATCCAGTCAGTCAACCTGTGCCTCTTTAGAGGACAATTTAAACCATTCACATTAATTGAGAATATTGATAAGCCTTTTGAGAGTCTGGTGGACATTTTTAATCCTTTTGCGACTGTGGAAGTTGGAATTTGATCAAAATTTTCTGGGTGGGTTTACTTTTGTGGTGGAAGATAACGCTGGTCTTTATGGAAGATAGGTCTGAGAATATTCCGGAGGGCTGGTTTAGTTATGGCAAATTTCTTCAACATGCAAATGTCATGAAAGTATCTAATTTCTCCATCATAAATGAAACTCAGTTTAGCTGGTTACAGGATCCTGGGTTGAAAGTTATTTTGTTTTAGGAGATTAAAAGTCGATGACCATCCTCTTTTAGCTTGAAAGTTTTCAGCAGAGAGATCTGCAATTATTCTAATATTCTTGCCCTCGTAGGTGATGGTTTTCTTTCGTCTGGCTGCTTTCAGAATTTTCTCCTTCATATTAACTTTAGTGAAATTGATTATGATGTGTCTGGGGGATGTCTTATTTGTGTTGAGTTGTGCTGGAGTTCTGAAACTGTCTGCTATCTGAAATTCAGAATCTCTTGGCATGTCTGGAAAGTTCTCTTTTATAATCTCATGGAGAAAAGACCCTGTGCCTTGTGAAGCCAATTCATCGCTTTTGGGATCCGTATAAGATGAATATTAGTTTTCTTCAAATTATCCCAGAGCTCTCTAAAAGAGTGATTTGTTTCTGCCCTCCATTTCTCTTCCTCTTTGAGAGTTGGAGAGCATTCAAAAGCTTTGTCTTCAATGTCAGAAATCCTTTCTTCTGCTCGCTCCATTCTGTTACTGAGAGATTCTACTGTGTTTCTCAGATCTTTGAGGGCTGCAATTTCTTGTCTCAATGTGTCAAAATCTTTGGTCATTTGGTCTTTGAATTTGTTGAATTCTTGAGATATCTTTTGGATTACTGCTTGGAATTCTAATTCAATCTTATTTGCTATCCAGATTCTGAATTCGATTCCTGCCATCTCAGCTATTTGTTTGTACATGGGATCTTGTGCTGTTTCTGCCCCATTGATCCTTGGGGGAGTTGATCTACTCTGATTATTCATATTGCCAGATTACTTCCATTGATTTTGCCTCATGATTGTTTTTCACTGTTGCCTCTGGCCGCCCTCACAGTTGGGGAGGTGTCTCTCCAAGATTAGACCTCAGCCGGATCACTCTATTATTGCTAGATATTTATAGGGAGTGACCCTGTGTAGCTGCTCTGGGGCTGCTTCAGCCAGGGAGTTCTGGTTGTGGAAGCAGCTTGGAGTGTGACACACCTGGATCCAGCAATAGCGTGGGGGGTGGTGCGCACGGTTCTGGGAGTGCCTGGCACCCAGTGACTTTGGCACAGAGAGCCCAAGGCTCCAGCAGTGTCTGGCCAGGAGAAGGGCTCTGTGCAGAGGCAGGGAGGTCTCCAGAGGGCACGTGGCTACCAGAGTCCCTGGCCAGATGAGCGGGCCAGTGTGGAGGCAGGGAGGGTACAGGAAGGAAGACTTGGGGTTGCGTGGTTCCTGGAGTTCCTGGTCAGGGCATGCGGAGGCCTGGCGGGTGTGGCACAGCTCTTACAGAGGTCCAGGTGGGTGCTAATCGTGGGTCGTGGGTCGTTGCACAGCTCTTCCGGAGGTCCGGGTGAGCGCTGATCACAGGTTGCTGCTTAGCTGTTACAGAGGTCCTGGCAGGCACCGATCGCGGGTCGCGATGCAGCTCTTAGGGAGGTCTACCATCTGATTTTTGACAAAACAGATTAAAACATACACTGGGGAAGGGAATCTCTTTTCAACAAATGATGCTGGGAAAACTGGATAGTCCACATGGAGGACTGGGGCAGGATCCACACCTTTCACCACTCCTGGGGATTGACTCAAGATGGATAAAGGACTCAAATCTATATGAGAACACTATAGGAATCCTGGAGGAAAATGTTGTAAGGACTCTTAGAGACATTGCCTAGGCAGGGAACTCATGGGGGAGGCCCTAGGGCAATCACAGATGCAACAAGGGTAAATATAAGGGAATTGATCAAATTGAGTGGCTCCTGCACAGCCAACAACACAGTCTGGAGAGCAGGTGGATGGCCCACAGTGGGGAGGGAATATCCCCATGCTGTACATCTGATAAAGGACTAATGACCAGAATCTACAAAGAACTCCAGCAAGTCAGCAAGAAACAGCCACACAATCCCACTGAAGGGTGGGAAAAGGACATGTACAAACTGGGGATTTTTTGTTGTTGTTGTTGTCTTTTCTCCAGAGAGCTACTTTACCAGCTTGGCACTGTTCATGTTTTTCTTCTTTATAACAAATTAATGTAATTAGATTAACATGGGCCATTTCCATTAGATTGTTCTCTCTATGAGAGATACAAATTATGTTTTACTTTATTTTGCACCATATATTGAAGTCCAGTGCCTGGCGGTGAAAGCACCTGAGTAAATAGGGCACTTTCTACTGTACTGACGGAAGATATTTGGGCACATGGTCGTTCAACTCACCAAAGTTCACAAAGCCAGGAAATGTCAGAGTTATGAAGCCATTTCCTGTAAAACTCTACTCTGCCATCGACTGACTATCTCTCTAAGAAGGCAGTAGTCAAAAAATAATTTCAACAAAATGTGAAAGAGTCAAACATATACTTAGATGCAAAAATTAGGAATAAATAAGCTATAGTTTCTGAGTAATTTCAGATCAATCCAGAAGTCATATTAATACTATTTTTAACATGACGATATAAAATGACAACTTTATATACAAATCCATAGTTATAAAGAAACTGTCAGGTATACTAAATGATATTAAGATTTTACTTTTTAATAGACTAGCATCATGGCAAATTATTGGTAGAATTATCTAATAGAATAGCATAATGACAAATTAATGATAGAATAACATTATAGCAAAATACTGAGCTCTAGACTCGTCTGGCTTCAAACCCAGCTGAGACATCTTCCTGGCTTATATAGCTATTTCCCTTTGGGAATGTTATTCAACTTCTCTAAGCCTGAGTCTCCTCTCCTTGAAATATCTAGATTCTCAATTAAAAAATTTCATAAAACCCCTAACCCAGGTTGGAGTAAGTACAAGAAAGCCAGCAGGAATATAAAAATAGTAAATGCATTTTACTCACGGATGTTTGTTTTAAAGTGATATGCAGCCCCACAACTTGAAAGAAAATTAATTTTTATGCTTGAATTGGTTATAAAGTGAATCATCTGTATGGTATTACCTCAAAAGATTGTCATCTGCTAAAGGGGAGATGGATTTAGAATAGACTTTGTTTTAATTAGCATGACAACAGTACTGTATAAGAAAGGCATATTTTACAGAAAATGATATTGAGAGAGTTCTCTTAGTCTATGAATATGCGTATGTAATTGTCTAGTACTTTGTTTTTAATTCAGGAGAGAAAAGACCTTGTTTGTGGTTCTGCTACCTTTACTATTAACGAGTGAGATGAAATCCCCTATCTTTTATTCTTAATGAAGTTTTCTGAGAAAACCCCTAGAAGCACTAACAAGTTAATGTTCACTTTTCTCATGGAGTATGAAATATCCAGTAAGAAGGGGGAAAACAGACAAGCAACAACAAGCAAGCACTGCGTAAACTGCCATTTTTTATTTCACTTTTAAATTCCTCTACATATCTATAAAATACTTAACCATCATTAGATACTTAACAGATATAAGCTTGGTTGTTTACAATTTCAAGATGTCTTAGTTGCATTACTTCACAATATTACAGAATTGATCGTTGCTAACGTGAGTTCTCCTAGGACCAGAAAAATAAATAGAAAGATATTTGTTAAACCTTATAAATGTAGCTTTCAGACCACATTAAACAATGCTGGTGTTTATTTATTGATTTTTGAATCATACTGGTTATATTCTCTAGTACCTATAAATGCATTTTAACAGAATTGTGTAGAAGCACTGTGCTAGAATTGCCCCACTGCGAATCGATTTATGTAACTCCAAATGCAATTTTTCATTGAGTTCATTTCTTTCACAGTAACTTTAATAATTATAGTCACTAATAGTATTTTAAAAAAACTAATTTAAAATCAATAATTTCTATTCATCTACTAAATCTTCCTTTTTTAGTCAAAAAACTATTTTGGCTAAACTTTGAATGGTCCCTGAAGAAATGAATATTACGCCATTCTAAAAGTGCTAAATAACAGGGGGATGATCCTGAGGGTAAAATTGCAATGAATGGATGAATGCTGATTATTACTTGACTAATTCCGACTTGACATTTGGACAGACAAAGTGCTTTCATGGGACTTTATGCAGTTGGTTGCCATGTAAACAAAATGACCTTAAGATAATCACATAATTTTAGAAATTGTATACTAAGGATCTTTTTCATTTTTTTTTTGTTGTTGTTGTTGTTGTTTTGTTGTTAAACACACACACACACAGAGAACGGGATACAGAATCATAAAACATTAGAATCTTAGCAATTTCAAACTGGATGTGATCTTGGCACTATCTTTACTTATAAAAGGGATCTGACCAAGGCAACCCACTGCAGAGCTTGTTAGGAGGCTTAAAGGCGACCTCAGGAGTTCAGCAGCCCAGCATTGCCCAGCACAATCATTCGTTTGCTCATGAACCACGTGTGCTAGTGTCAGAAATGCACGAATGAGTAAATCTGATCTGTATTTTCAAAGATCATGCATTACAGCCAGGGAACGCTGTCCTTGCACTATGCTCCACTTTCTGGCAAAACATTCATCATCTCTGCCAATATTTCCCAGCCATGGCACAAACTATTACCTATTCGTG
Organism: Nycticebus coucang; assembly: GCF_027406575.1. Classification (NCBI taxonomy): domain Eukaryota; kingdom Metazoa; phylum Chordata; class Mammalia; order Primates; family Lorisidae; genus Nycticebus; species Nycticebus coucang. Next base: position 35,325,307 of record NC_069802.1, on the reverse strand, counting down.
AACCTTCAAATAAATTCTTTCTTTGTCTGTCTTCTTTATCTCTGTCACGCCAAAGAGTGACACAGTCACACATGAATGGTCATATCAACAACCGTTCAGTTTTCAAACAAGATACTTCAATTATTCTCAATATTATTTAAAGTTAATTAAATTGAGCATATACACCTTTCAAAATGCCTAAAACCTGTCTTGGGGCATTCCTAATCTTTACTGCCATCATTACAGTCACATATTTCTTCTCAGGATTGTTGATAGAGCCAGATAATTTACATTCCCAGATTTTTTTTTTCCCACTGCAGTCTATTAGAATGGACTCAGATATACTCCAGGTAAAAGGAATTTACCCATTCATTTAACTGTGAACTCTAGTAGGAAAGTGTGGCAGGAATGGCCAGGTCCACAGTGATACAATGGGGCTCTGTCTGTGCAAACTTCTTTCAGACACCCTGGGATCCAGCACAGGTGGTTCTAGCTTCTCCTGGGCCTGACTTTGCAGCTGCAGTGACTACACAGCTCCATTCTCCTGGTAGTTATAGAGTAGAAAGAAATAGACACAAACTGCCTCTTTTTTGATCACTGAACGCAGTGGGCGAGTGCATTAAAAATATCTCAATCTGAGCCAGTTCATCCTGTGGGTAGAGGAAGGACACAAGGGGCCCAAAGGCTTCACCATAATCAGTTCAGGGAGGAGAAAGTCTTTCCCTCAAATTAAAGATGCTGGCCTGACAGAAATAACTTTTCCACTTCATCAGTTAGTCTTTTCCTCACACACAGCTCTCACCTGCTGCTCTGGTTTATAATACATCTGTTTCCCCGTTTGCCTACAGATTAAAGACAAACTCGTTGTGGTGACACAAAACCTACAAAACTTGATCTCATTTTTCTTTCGAGTTTCTTTCTGTAGCCATTGCCTTTCTGCTGCTATATTTTACACACCTCAGATAATGAGGTGCCTCCCGGGGAAAGTAAAATCACACACATATCACAAACGCACCCACAGCGGTGGGATGCACGCCTCCCACCCCACCTTGCTTGTTACGTCTCTGCCAATTTCTCTATCCACAGTGCTTACCACTTCTCTCTGCCATTTCTGTCACAGTAAAGAACTTCTAATTGCTTTTCAGGGCTCAGAGCAAATCTTATTATTTTTCATATTAGTTTAAGGAAAGTAATAAGCTCCCTCATTTGCCTTTGCACGCGCTGTGAGTACACCTGACCATGGTGCTGTCAGGAGCACTGGTCACTGGTTACTAGGAAGACCAATATACAAAAGCACAGACTAAAATTTACTGACATCAGGGTTGATCGTATCTCTACTATGTGTGACTTTTTGCAAGTTACTTATCGCTTGAAACCTGAGTTTCTTTATCTATAAGGTCTGAGTGTTAATAATAATAGTACCTCCCTATCGAGGTAACTCAGTACAATTAAATGGCAAACGCTCTTCTTTTGTCATCTGGCCTCTCACCTTTGTATTTCCTCTGAGTTGAGCAGCCATTGTCTTCCCAGTTTCTTTGCTGGCTTCATCTCTAAATGCTTCAAATCCCTCAGAGTCTGGCTCTAAACTTTCTTTCTTTTCCCATCTACACTTGCTCGCTGTAAGAGCTCACTTGTTCTTATATTTTTATTTTTATTTTATTTTATTTTTTTATTAAGTCATTTGTACATAGATCATGAATACATGTTCTTATATTTTTAAAGACCACCACATCATGATAACATGCAAATTTTTATCACCAACCATTAACTTTTCACTGAGCTTTAGATTTATGTATCCAAGGTGATTTTAGATATGCATGTCAAATTTATAAACTCCAAAACAAAACTCCCATCCCTCTTCATAGCCAACACACCTGCAAGTTTTATAATCTAAACGCCCAACTAGATCTCACCTTAACAAATGTTTGCTGTCTGTGACACCAGCAGTTTGTCCAAGCTATCATCATTTTCCACTAAGACGCCTCCAAATCAAACCCTAACTGCTTTTGGTAGTTCCTCACCAATTCTCCCAGAATCTTTTCCGCTACCAAAACTTGGATTGAATTTTATAAAATAGCATGAGGGCTTGGCACTGTGGCTCATGCTTGCAATCCTAGTACTTTGAGAGGGTCGCTGGAGCCCGAGAGTTTGAGACTAGCCTGGGGAACATAGCCCTCTGCTCTACAAAAAAAAAAAAAAAAAGGTATATATATATATATATACACACACACACACACACTAGCAGGGCATTATGGTGGGCACCTGTAGTCCCAGCTACTCATGAGGCTGAGGCAGGAAGACCGCTTGGGCCCAGGGGTTTGAAGTTGCTTTGATTTATGACAACACCACTATATTCTAGCCTAGGCAAAAAAGAAAGACCCTATCTCAAAAAATAATAATAATAGCAATGATATTTTCATCACTCTCTTATTTAAAACCCTCAATAGCCTGCCATTATTCTTTGAGTAGCACCCGATTGCTAGCCACACGTGATAGGCAGCTGTCTCGTTTTCCACCTGTCTAGGTAGCTAAACACCCATGCTGAATCCTTACGTTAAAGAAACAGCAAAACAAAGCAGTGTTTGAAAAAGAATCTGCTTAATTTAGAATCTCATCTCTGCCACATGCTAATGTGGGTGATTTCCTTGATACTTCTCTGCAGCCATTTTCTCAAATGCAAAATGGGGCTGAAAATAACAGGATAAACTGCAAAGGGCTACGGGGAGGATTAAGTGAGTCCGTGTATGTAAAATATCTAGACCAGCTCCCGGCACGTGATAAATACCATACAAATATTTGTAATTATTATCCATCAGTTTTCTAGCTCATTGTCTGTATACCACAATGTAAACTCTGGGAAATAAGGGATATTTTCTTAATCGCTACTATTTTCCCAGTCTCTAGACCTCGGTCTTTCACACAGCAAACATTCAAGCATATAGTCAGTACTTTTACCATTTTTATTCTCATGACTTCAATTGTTCTCACCAGTGTGAAATCATTAGACCCGGAGAGAGAAAGTGTGTGACCTTACAGAGCACAGATACTATGGTCTAACAGGGGTCCTCAAACTTTTTAAACAGGGGACCAGTTCACTGTCCCTCAGACCGTTGGAGGGCCGGACTATAGTTTAAAAAAAAACTATGCACACTGCACATATCTTATTTTCAAGTAAAAAACAAAACGGGAACAAATACAATAACACCACCTCATGTGGCCCGTGGGCCGTAGTTTGAGGACCCCTGGTAGAATCTCTGTGAAGCACATTGTATAACTTACCCTGCGTAACTCTCCTAACAGCCATGTGAGATAAATTATATGCCCAATTTACAGATTATGAAACTGAAATGGAATAAGATTATGACATTTTATAAGGTCAGAGAATTTGTAAGTTGTGCAACGAAGTCTTTAGGACTTTAAAGTGATCTGCCCCTTTCCTCGCCATGCTGGAATTTCAGCTCGTTCATCTTTGCATACCTGTTTGGGAGCACGTGATTACCATAGAGCAGAGTCATAATAAATGTCAATGGAGTGAATTGCATGTAAACAACCTGAACAGACAGATCTTGCAGAGAGAAACAGGCCAGAGTTAAAATTGCAGAAGTAGTTTTGTATACATAATAAAACATTTCATAAGACTGATCATTATTCTTATCTATGCAAATGCTAAAACTTCTCTAGGCATTCAGAGATAAATATGAAACACACTTTTGCACCATGGGGATATCATGAGCACATATCAAAGTTATTCGGATGCCATACTACCCTGCTTTTATCTTCAGGGTCCAATTATTGAAATTACTACTGTGAATGTAAGACAATTCCATTTAACCGATCTGGGATTTTATGGGCTTTTTAAAATAATACCCAGATGCCTAAATCATAGTCATTGGAATTCATTTTCTCTGGTCAAATGCATTCAGTTGCTGAACGTGATTACGGCATTGTCAATGGTACTTCAATTCCGATATACTTTTCCTCTGATTATACTTATCTTTCCAGATCTTCTATTATGAAGCTTTAAGTAGCAAAAAAAAAAAAAAATTTTACTTACTCTAAGAATTTGCAAGAAGGATAATGAGGCTGACATGGATGGCAAAAAAACAGACCTTTTATTTTTTAATTTACAAATGTTTTTGAAAATCTTCTTAAAATGCATGCTCTGTACTGTTTTTTTTTAAACTCCAAAAATCAAAATCCATCCATTTAATAGGCAATATGACAAATAGTGGCGTACCGACTCCTTAAATGAGAAAATATCTTAATTGCCTTTTCTGCCAGAAATCTCAGACAATGTGATGATTATTTTAGTGCATGTGCTGTAATTGCTGCTATATCTGGCGTAATTGCACTGTTATAATAAAAGAACTGTTAATATTTCTGTTGACAGAGATTTTCATGCAGCGGTGGAAAAAGATGATTCATATCTGAACCTCAAAATGAAAAGCAGGGTTTATTCAAACATCACAATTAAGCAAGGAAGGGCAAGGGGCAGGAGTTGGGGAGCAGATGTGTTTCTTAATTTAGTGGGAAGCAGGAGAGCTTCTCCGCAAGCTTTGCTGTAGAATGTCTGTCACATTTGGGGTCTCAGAACGTCTCTGGTTTGAGGTCACGTGTGGAGACAGCACCCTACGCCGTGGGGTGGTGGTGAGGACTCAATAAGGAGCCCGCTCCACCTTCAATGTGTTCCGTCTCTGCTCCTTCCCTTCAATTCTGTTCCACATTTTCATGCTACAGATATATTTTTTCATGTTTTTAAAATTGTGGTAAAACACATAAATGTTGCATTTAAACTACTTTTATGTACTCAGTACAGTAGCATTGCCTGGATTCCTTTTTTTTTTTTTTTTTTTTTTGAGACAGAGTCTCACTTTGTTGCCCTAGTACAGTGTTGTGGCATCATCAGAGCTCACAGCACCCTCAAACTCTTGGGCTCAAGCGATCTTCTTGCGTCAGCCTCCTGAGTAGCTGGGACTACAGGTTCCCACCACAACCCTCGACTATTTTTTTTTTTTTTTTAGAGACAGAGTCTTGCTCTTGCTCAGGGTGGTCTCAAACTCATGAGCTCAAGTGATCCACCCGCCTCAGCCTCCCAGAGTGCCATTGCCTGGATCCCTGATGCTGTGCAGCTTCTGCCATTATCTGTTTCCAAAACTTTTTTTTTTTTTTGTAGAGACAAAGTCTCACTGTACCGCCCTCAGGTAGAGTGTCGTGGCATCACACAGCTCACAGCAACCTCTAACTCTTGGGCTTACGCGATTCTCTTGCCTCAGCCTCCCGAGCAGCTGGGACTACAGGCGCCCGCCACAAAGCCCGGCTATTTTCTTTGTTGCAGTTTGGCCGGGGCTGGGTTTGAACCCGCCACCCCTGGCATATGGGGCCGGCGCCCTACTCACTGAGCCACAGGCGCCTCCCTCCAAAACTTCTTAAAAACAAACTGGGACATTCCACACTCTGCGTAACACTCATGAATACACCCTAATTCACCCCAAATACAATCAAACCCTTCAGCTTGGCCTGGAGGCTTCTATCAGCCTTATGGAATGGATTTTTATGACTCTATCCTCTTCCCGTTGCTCCCTGGACTTTGGATCACTGGACCCGTCCTCCTTGTACTCTCCAGTCTCGGCACCAGCCGTCTGTTTCACCAACTCTGCACACACCTGAGTGCGGACAATCCAAAAGTATAAAAAAGACCATTTGACATAAATGAATAATACACAAATATGTGGAGGATAAGGAAAATCTTTTCTTTTCAGAAGAATTCCAACCAATAAACATTAAGAAACTGATAGAAATAGAACAACAGCATTGGTAAAACTCTAAAGTGATATTTCGATGGGTGCACGTGTGATGACACAGGAGATAGTCACTCACGTAGCCTAAAAGTAACTCCTGTAAGATACCCACTAATTGCAAAACCAAAAATAGCAACATTACCGTGGCGACCTGAAGATGCCACTCTAATCAAATGACCAAAGTCAACATCACCAACAAGCCAGCGTGGTCTGTTCAGTATGATGGAGATCGCTATTATGTGGTGCTCCTACCAAAAATGCATAGCCTCTATTTTAAAATCGAGAAATATTCCTCAAAAGGAGAATTGAAGGAATTCTGCCAGATGTCTGTCATTGGTCTTCAAAAGTATTATAGACACAAGAGACAAAGACTGAAAACTGTTAAAATTTAAGGAGATAAAGGAAAGGTTTCAACTAAATGCAAGATCCTGAGTTGGATTCTGGACCAAAAAAAAAAAAAAAAAAGATATTAGTGGGGTTATAGAAAAAAATTTAAACAAGATCTATAGATTAAATAATGGTAATGAATCAATGTCAATTCTATACTTTTTATCCCTGCATTATGGTTATGTAGGAAGATAACACTTGTGGTATCTGGATGAGGGCAGAAGTCAGGGTTTCTCAACCTCAGCTAAGTGTTTGTTTTGAGGGGCTATGGTGTCCGCTGTAGGACTCCAGCCAGAGGTTCCAGTGAGACCCCCCTTTCTCAGCTGAGACAACCAAAAGTGAGTCTAAACATTGTCAAATGTCTTCAGGGAAGAAGGCACACTGTCAGCCTCAGCCGAGAATCACTGGCATTTCAGACTTCTGTGTATTTATTTATTTATTTATTTATTTTTGCAACTCTTTTATAATCCTGAAAGTATCATAAAACAAAAAGTTTTTAACATTTGTGAAAAGGCCTCGGACAGCGCCAGTAGTTCACTGAGTGCTAACAATGCTTTGTACCTTTTATCTATGGACCAGACCCCTCGCAGATTCACACACAGTCCCACGTTTCATTAAGAACTTACAGGTCTATCCAATCAATCACAAATTCAGTAAGAGACTTTTGAAGTTTAAAAATCTTCTGGGGTTTGATGCCTCCAACTCATAACGCATCCTCTCAGCATCTAAACAACATCTAACCATGTGCCAGGTCAGTTCTGCCTTAGCAATTTAATGTTCCTTCTCCCGCCTGGCTTCTGCAGAATACATTTTCTCTTTGGGTTAATTTCACACTTAGAATCAGAATCTCACTGAAACCTCATTATTCATTTCTTTTTCAGAGATCAACTCTGCTGAATGCTAGGTGTGATGATAAAAGGAATATCTGCAATATTGTTTCAGAGAACTGTAAAACCCCATGTGAACTCGAGGAAAATGGAAATAGAATACAGATAACATCAAGGCTTGTTGCTCTTAAATTTGGCAAATCAGCCTTTGGTTTTGCAGCCTGCCCTTGCTGTTCTGTGACAATGGAAGGAGGAGTTGCTGTTCCAAGACCAGAGCCGTGCTTAGTGATCCACTGTGTGCTCAGAGAGGGAGAGAAATGGGAGAAAGGCAAGGAAAAGAAGGAGTCGGAAGACAGGGGCGGTGAGTGAGAATGAAGAGGGGAGACACAGACCTGCAGCCCAAAGAGAGCAACGTAAAAAGAGCAAGAGTAGAAAGTTCAAGAAGATGACGGATTGATAAGAATAAGACACAAAAAAGGCAACAGGAGAGACACAAAGAAACTCACCCAGGGAAAGAGAAACAGACAGACAAGCAGGAGCTGAAATGTGAATTGAAAGAAAAGACCAAGGCACCCTGGAACTCTGGGTTTCAACGGATGACTTAGGGTTCACCTAGAAGAGAGTGGCCAGCAAAATTAGAAATTGGGGGAAAAAAAGAAATTGGGAAAAAACAAACTATGAGGAAGTTCAAGGGGCTAGGAATAGCTTGTGTGAAAATGAAAAAAACCTAATGAGGATATCAGGTGTTCTTGAAATATTCAAGGATCCTTCTTGGAGATGTGGAAATACAATCAGTCTTCACTGGACTTCACGACACTGGGCAGCCGTGGGGAACTGAAGGGCAACTGTGAGGACGCACAGAAAGGCTTTCTAGGCTTGAGGTTGGTCAATCACATGTCATAATTTCCTGAGCTTCAATATTCCTGCCCCGAAATACTAGACAAGGTGTTTTTTTTTAAAGATCTTATGATAATACTAGGATCACATATAATTTATTATCCAAAGTAAAAAGGTTCATTTATTTATCATTACTTCTGAACAATACATTCAAGTTTGTTCTCTTGTGGGCAAAGTAGATACGTGGGTGCCCTGAAGAGGATCAGATGATGATTTCTGAGAATATTTCCAAGCTTCTGAGCTCCTGGCTGCAATCAGGTTCTCCCTCCTGGCTGGTCACATCACTGGTTTATTTCTCAGTCCTTTGATACTGAAGTGGCTGATCAAGTTTCCCTGTGTATTACTATAAATAAAAAATGATGCAGTAATCACAGGATAATGAAGTTTTTAAACATTTCAAGTTCCTCATTCCCTCATTCCATGAATAATGGTTGAATATCTCACATTCCAGCCCTTGTACTAAATACTGGGGAGTCAGTGGTGAAAATGGGAGAAGAGATTCTTACGTTGATACCTACATTCAAAATAATGATAATAATAATAATTATATAAATTATTAATATAATATAAATTATATTATAAATTATATAAATTATTATTATTATGACTGACAGCCATGCTCTCGACCGAACTAATGATCCCCCTTTTACAGACTTTCAGTTTTATTCTCTCTTAGGTAAGCACTCAGTTAAGACCAATATATTGATATTTCAGTGTGATGTAACTATTGTATTAGGCTCTAAAATAGCCTATTGTAACTAAATCGACATACACAATATTAAAAAATTGGAAAATCATTATTATTAGCTTCATTTTAGAGATGAGTAAACTAAATTTTCAAGAGATTAAATGACTGCAAATGAATCCAAATGCAAATCCAATCCACTTTTGAATGCAGGAAGATGGCACAGCTTAATAATGATAGATTTGGGATTTGAGCTAGTGTTCTGTCTACCCTGACTCTAACCTTCAAATATTCAAAACTACTCAATTTCACTAATTATGTCATAGTTTTGCCATGATTTGCAGTTTAAAATTGACAGGTCCTGGAGTTTGAGAAACAGAAAGATTGAGATCAGGAATGACCACTCATCCGTTCCCTATGTTGTCATCAGCTGTGTACAATGTAAAGCATCTCCAGACCAGCATCACTTCAAAGAAGTACTTCCACCTTTCTACAAAATTGAAAGGTGTTACTGAAATCACCCTACCTTACCTCCAAGACCTTGAAGAAAGTTGAATCATTGACATTCTGTTTCCCCCCCTTCAAGCTCTGTTTTTTCTTATGATAATTTAGTTTGGGACGATTTCATATTTCCATTTTTTAGTTCCCTAGCTGACATTTCTGGCAGCTCCAGGCTTGTGTCCCCATTGCATTGATTCAAGTATAGAAGGAAAGGAATGGGGAGGAAGAGGAGAGAGAAAGGGAAGGGGAGGGCAAGTCTAGGACTCTGAGATAATCATACTTCTTTTTTTGTACTATTGTGCAGAAGTGACTAGAAAATATACCATGTACTGAATTCAGTGTAGTATCCAGGGCCTCTGAGTAAATTACTGGAAGCAGGGAGATTACAAGCTCGAATCACTTGGTGAGTAGGAGGCACTTACCGGGTATCTGCCTTTCCCATCCTCTGCTTTCTTCTTTCTTCCTTACCTTTCTGCCATTAATCCATGTCCCTACCTCTGACCTTTGGGGCCACAGAGAATTAGTCTCCACCCTTCTAGGGCACAGTCAGCCTCACCTTCGAGCTCCCCTCCCATTTAAATACCCAACCCTCCTTCAAGTGTCTAGTTTCAAGACTCTTTGCCTCCTGATTCATCAATAACATAACAGGATATAATTGACAAATATTGTCAATCAATCATGTTTAACTATATAAAATACTTAATCACTGCTTGTTTTCAGCCATTTCTTGACTTCTAAGTCTTCAGATCATTTATTCTAACTCTCTGAAAGATAGCAGAAAGCTGGTGTTTCTGTTTTTAAATGAGTTCTAGATTTCTCCTGATGGCTCCCTTTGGAATGGCCCCATTTATTTTTGAGAAAAGCCTATGAAATCAAAGGATAGTATGATATAACAGAAAGAAAACAAGTCTTGATACCAGAACACCTGTATGTTTAATGTTAGTTTGTTTATTTGCAGTGAGGGTTGGTAAATCACTTTGCCATTCTCAGCATCAGTTGTATTCTCTTGATTGAGAAAATACAATCATATTCTCTGTTATTAGTATAACAATATTACATGTCTCACACTGTGATTGGCCAGATCTATCAGTATTATCCAAATATTAAAATACAACTTAATTCTTTTATGATCATGTTTCAATCCATGTGTCAGGATATAGAAGAAGAGATTTTAATCTTTCGCCAACTGGCTATTTAGAATAGGGATTTAAAGTTATATGGGAATTGAATAGGATTATTTTCTGAAATATAAAGTTCTGAGAATAAAAATAGGGAGAAATAATTTTTGCTGTTTTGCAGGCTACTGTAACATTCAGAAATGTAATACATCAAATATGTTCAGGTGAATCAATATGCCTTCAGTGTGACTTGAGTATAAATCAAAATTTGTGATCCCTGTATGGCATACTGTGACCAAAGTGAATGAATATGAGAAAGTGGTATTAGAGAAATAAACATTTCTGTGTCAGAATATCTGGCCATTAATTTTTATAAAAGTGTTGAAAAAAGAGTGAGGCACACTTTTGCATGTAAATGATAACTTGCTCATTCCTAAAATTTCAATAGGGTAGAGAACGCTATAAATTGTGTTCATAGTGCCTAACAGTATAATATTAACTACAAGGACACGTATTTAAGAAAGTGTACTAACAGGGCGGCGCCTGTGGCTCAGTCGGTAAGGCGCCAGCCCCATATACCGAGGGTGGCGGGTTCAAACCCGGCCCCGGCTGAACTGCAATCAAAAAATAGCTGGGCGCTGTGGCGGGCGCCTGTAGTCTCAGCTACTCGGGAGGCTGAGGCAAGAGAATCGCTTAAGCCCAGGAGTTGGAGGTTGCTGTGAGCTGTGTGATGCCACGGCACTCTACCGAGGGCAATAAAGTGAGACTCTGTCTCTACAAAAAAAAAAAAAAAAAAAAAAGAAAGTGTACTAACAATTACATATTATCTCAAAACAGAAAAAGGATAAATAAAATCATTTAGTATGGTCTCTAAATTATACAATGGTGAGATGCAGTTAAGTCGGCCAGGTTCTGAGAGCGGGTTGGCAGCAGAGCTTGTATGTTTCACAGCCCTGTCTACCTCTCTGAATTACAGATCTGCAGCAACTGTACACCCAGGGTCGCCATATTCAGCACATAAAAATCCAGAATTCTCAGCTAGCTCAATGGATTTTCAGTATTTTTTTATTGTATTTATTTATTTTTTTTATAAAATCATAGCTGTGTACATTAGTATGATCATGGGGCACCATACACTTGGTTCATAGACAGTTTGACACATTTTCATCATACTAGTTAACATAGTCTTCCTGGCATTTTCTTAGTTATTTTGCTAAGACCTTTACATTCCACATTTACTAAGATTCACATATACCCTTGTAAGATGCACCGCAGGTGTAATCCCATCAATCCCCCTCCAGCCACCTACCTACCCCCTCCCTCCCCCCCTTTCCCCCTTCCCCATATTCTTAGGTTGTAACTGGATTTTCAGTATTTTTATTTAAAAAAATAGTAGTTTAATATAATCATGATCCGTATAATATTTGAGCACACTTATAATTATCCATTTCTATGAAATGTACATTTAGTTCTGTGCCCTGTGTTTAATGTGTTAACTTTATATACCAAGGAGTTGGAATAACCACAATCCTCTCTAGGTTAACATATTCAAAAAGCAACGTCTTATCTTTATCTTCAAACTTGGCCTCCTTCCATCCACCTGTTCTGAATGAGTGACATCCCCAGCCCCTCAGTGAACCTAGATATTCTCTGGTTTCCTTCTTCCTCGCCACCTTCCTCCCTCCTCATCAATTGCTTATTAAATGTCTCCCAAACACATCCCCGTCTCTCGTCCTGTACTGTGGCTGCCCAGTTTAGTTCATTCTTATTTGCACTGGTCACTGTAATAGATGCCTAGTTATTTTATCTGCTCTTAGTCTCACCTCTTTAATCTGATCATGACTTTATAACTAGAAAAAGAGAGATAAAATCACAGATCTAGTGATCTTGGCTTGCTGGCCGTCTTCAGTGACCTCTCAAAACGTGGACGTAACATATTCCTATTCAAGACCATTTATAATCCATTTCCTGCTTGCTACTTCACCCCCACATTGCTCAAAATCCCTTTGCCCTCTACATTTTTCAAATTACTGCCTACTCCTGATTTTATAAATAAAGTTATATTAGTGGACAGCCACACCCATTTATTTACATGTCTACGCCTGCCTCCCTGCTGTAACTCAAGGGATTGCAACAGATGGATGGGTTACAAATCCAAAAATATTAATTATCTTCCCTTTTATAGAAAAAGTTTGATTCTGCTTGCTGTAGATACATCAAAATATGTATATCTGGTGAATTTATCATGCTCTATCACAACATTAGTCCAAAATAAATAATCTCTGCCTAAGAGGTTATTTTTCACATAAACCAGCACAATTCTCCTCAAAAACTCTGTTCTTAGGCTCTGATAAAAGCATTCTTGCCAACAGAAAACCTCCTGGTCTACCAGATGGGTGTAAGATGCCCAGCTCTGAGTTCCCTCAGACCTCTCCTTCTGCCTTTTTCTTGTACTGATCGCATATTTATATTGTTATAACTTTCTTTTTCAAGAATATAATCTAACATTTCTTTCCTTCTCTAGTGTTAGCACAAAGGTAGTGTGGAACAGATGTCCATTTGAGATTTTAAAGGTTAATTTTAATAAATGAAATAGTAGGAGCCTGAATCCAGGTGTCCAGAATATTCTTATTCTTCTAATATCCCTCATTCCTCTTCTACCAATAGCTCTTTAGATGTTTTTGAAGGTATATCTATAATACATTCATTATTGTCATTGTAACTTGAATGCCGGTGTATGATGCTAAGAATTGTAATAGGGGGTGGCGCCTGTGGCTCAGCGGGTAGGGCGCCGGTCCCATATGCTGGAGGTGGCGGGTTCAAACCCAGCCCCAGCCAAATTAAAAAAAAAAAGAATTGTAATAGGTTTGAAAAACTCTCTGTGTAGTTAATATCAAGCAGTAAGAGCCAAATAGCAGCGTATGGGAAGATGTGTGTGAAAACGTCAAAATCATTCTTCAGAAGAACACAGGCAAAGAGAAGATTGAGCGAAGCATTTCACAGCTGCCTGAGAACATTTGCCAGTCATGAAACGAAGTTCTTGTTTATTCTTCTGCTGCTGTTTCTTTCATTGATTTTTATTGTTGTTGCTCTTTAGACTTCTTTTCTTTTCCATTGATGTGTTCATCCAGAATAATATACGGCTGGATGTGGGAGAATTTATTCCTATGAGGACACTCTGCGGAGATTTAGAACTTAACAGCCTTAAAGGATGCCATGCATAAAACCTGGTACGTTTTGGAATGATCCCTTGAGGCTTAGAAATAGTGATGATCTATGAGTAAATGAAAAGCTGATGCCCAAATGTCCTTAATAGACCAGGATAAAGGAGCAGCTGAGGTCAGAGGGTCATATGGTTATTGGAGATAAATTAGACACAAATACTGGTACCGGCTGTAAATCCTGGTGATGGAATTTCAGGAGTCAAAACAGATGGGTGGCCAAGAAGAACAATACTCTATTTAAATAATTTTTAAAGTAAGAGCCAGGTATGCAGAAGGGAGATGCTGGTCACTCTCTCGGCGAGTTTCCAGATGTAAGTCAGGTGTTGGACTCAGTGTCTATTGACTGGAGAGTCATATCTGCATGAATAATGACCCTGTAAGGTCACAGCAATGATGAACAAGAGCTGTGCATCCCCAAAGTCATAGACAGCTGTTTACAAATGTAAAATTCACTGGGAAAAGAGGACCATGTGGAAGCTCAGAGGGTTACTGGATGCTGGATCTGAATGACACTGGTGATAGAACACATATGACCCTGCTCCAAAACCACAGGTACATAGAAGGCACATAATACCTAGACTGTGACCAAATGGGCTCCACTCACATGTCCTAGTGCACAGTGCCAGGTCATTATCCCTGAGCGTGTTCAGCGTTTATGTATTTTGCAGCTGGCAGAACCATCTCGTCATTCCCTCATCTGTGAATGAAGAGTTATTACCCTTTAAATGAAAAAGAGGAAGGTTGTGAAACTGTCCTCATTCCCCATTAACTTTAAATCACAAGACTACTTCAAAGTGACAGAGATTAATGCCACCCTTAGAAACCTAAAGGACATGGCAGTAGTGTGTCATTACGTTCCTGCTTAATTCAGTGATATGGTACCAAAAAAAGAAAAGATTGATCTCCACAGTTGATGGTAATCTGCTATAAAGGTATCAAAGAATGTAGCAAGTGGTAGCCCCAATACTAGTTTCTGTCTTGGATTTGTATAGAAATCACCGTATCTTGGTGCCTCCTCTGTATATAATACCTATCTGGAACAATTCAGGAGCTAGTGCTCTGGGAAACAAGCTAAAATTAGAATACAGTGTGATGAATCTGTAACAGAAGACGCTAGAGCAGTGGTTCTCAACCTTCCCACTGCCACGGCCCTTTAATACAGTTCCTGTGGATTGTGACCCACAGGTTGAGCACGGCTGTTCCAGAGGATTGGACGGGGAGAGAGAAGGAGAGAGAGGAAAGGAGAAAGATGGGAGAAGAGACATCGGGTGGGGAGGGAGAGCAGGAGAAACTGCTTTTTACTCATTTCAGAGATCATGAAAAACACCACAGGTGAGGCTGTGAGAGGTCTGATCCGCGAGTGAGAAGGTGGCTTCAGCGGTGAGGACTTACAGGCAGGCAGGACGACACAGGGCATGACACACCAAAGAAGGTGCATGTGAAGGACGCAGCCCTGGGAACGTCGTCCGGGGCAGTGGATGAAGGTATCACGCCAGTGTCTCTGCATGTCCTTATTTGTTCAGGGACAGAGAGAAGATGTTGAAGGACTTATTTTAATACCGAATTTTCTGCCTTTGAATCACGTTCGGTCAACATTTCTCCTACAAGATGTGCGAGTTCTCAAAGCTGAAACAATGAATATACTTTTGAACTTGTTAGTTGTCTGGAAATGAAAGCATATGTGTGCCCGTTGATAATGATGTTGGGGAAGGATAATCTTTCCCTTATGGTGTTCTTTGCATGTCAATATGAATTCCTCTCAGTCACTCCACCGCTCCAGAAGATCCTGGGGTGTATTCTTTCTCTCTTCCCTTGTCCAGCCCTCACCTCTTTCAGCACCACGGACAGAGGCAGTGGTCTGTGTGAAAGCTGACTATCCGTTGGCGGAGTTAGAGGTAATGTGTGTTTTAACCTTTGGCTTTGTCTAAAGCCATCTTCCACCACACAAGAGCCCATTTCCCAACCTCCTGCTGTGGCGTAACAAACTTCCTACAGTCCTTTTAAATTTCCATCCATAACAGGACTCAATTCACAGGGGAGGTGGCAGGAATCCCTATTATTATTATTTTTTTTTTGCCAGATTTGGCCAAGGGCAGGCTAGAACCTGCCACCCCCCAGTATGTGGGGCCGGCACCCTACTCCTCGAGCCACAGGCGTCACCCAGGAATCCCTATTCTTAGCACACGTCCAGGCTGCATTTCTGATTGAGATATATAAGAAGTAAAGTGGATTACATGTTTCAATCTCTCCCTAGCTCCTATGTGTTAGTTGCTCTACAATCTGGTGGGCAGAATATAGAGGTTATTCAGTTTTGCCAAACTTCAATAAATTTTTTACTTTTCTGTCTTAATTCTGAAAGTCATAAGAACACCGCTATGTGTAGTACAGTGAATATTATAGAATGTTAGAGCTAAAAGGAATCTCTGGAGCATGGAATCAAAGCTTTAACTCACATCTAGAGAACTCAGTCCTAGAAATTTTAAATGACTTTTCTAAGGTCATAGATCTATGGAGGGAGAAAACAAGGACCAGAGCATAGATCTGATGATAATCACATAACCTGACTTTCTCTTATTAGATATGTACTTAAGAAATGAATTAATATAGCAAGACAATGATAGCCCTATAACATCAGCTTGTTTAAAGAATACCATAGTGTAAAGTCATGAACCTTGAGAGGATAAAGCATTTTAACAAGGAATTCACATTAGATTTTTCTGGTGTTTAATCTTAGCGATCTTATACATCATAATGATAAGATTGTCCCTGTTGGTGATGAAGTGAAGTAAAGCAGACTTACAAGAAATAAGCAAAAATGGATATTTTCATGAAGAATCTCACAGTAGTATTTTTGGGAAACAGGGGGCACATAAATGAATAAACCGACCACCTACTGCACCTGCCACTGTAAAGCTCCAAGAACAGCTTGGGGCAAACACGAGTGGCCGGCCGTGGACTCTCTCTGGAGGACCTCAGAAGGCTCCTCAGAGCACTGCACCGAGTGGTGAATGTGACGTGGCTGAGAACATTCCTGGAGGGTGATAAAGAAAGAAGCAGAGGACACTGGTGGGAAGGGAGGTTGGATGAGGGAAAGGCAAGGGGTCCTGTCTGCAGCTGAGTGCTGGGCCAGGAGGGCCTGGGAGAGTCCTGGGCTGTCCCCTGGGGCTGGAAGGAGGAGATTGCCCCACACTGGAGCATCACCCCAGGAAGCTGATGCTTTGGGAGTCGCCTAAATCTCCAAAGCTGGAACCTGCACCAGAATAGGACATCTTGTTAAAAGCACAGTTCTGACAATGTCAGACCCTGACTTTGAAGCTGGCAGGACCATCCCCAGGTCTCCTGGGTGAAACCCAGCTTTAGGCATAATTGTCCCATAAGATACCAGTTTGTGGTCAAAAGGGAGTTTGTTTTTGTCTAATATGTTCTCTCTTTGCTATCAATTGTTCCTTTCCAGTATTTTTATCATAGTTTTCTTGTGACTGCTGCCTGTCAGTGCCATGTACAAGATTTAATCCCTTCGACCTTCCTACACAGTTCAAACGTCATCTCATGTATTACATCTTTCCATTCTATTTTGGCATTTTCCCTCCTGTGAGCGCCTTTAACACCTGACTGTAAGTTCCTTGCAGCCAAGTTTGTAACTCATTCAACCTCTCTGCAGCGTGTGTGTGTGTCTGTGTGGGGGTGTAGAACTATTTCTTCCACAAGAATCTTCAACCCTGAAGGAAGGAGCCACACAGGCGACAGATTGCAAAGACTGTCAACTCCTGAATTATGACCCATCTTCCCCTAAGTGAGAAAGTTGAGGCTTTGAGCCCAGTTCAGTAAGGAGGAACACCATTTTTAATCAAGTGTCAGGGAAGGTATCTGAGCATGGTGTCTCCACTTTCTCCCTAGAAACAGATAAAAAGGAGACAGATAAAAGTATATTTGGTTCTTAGGGATTATGACAGTAACACCTAACATGGACACACCTTTTCCCATGCTTAAACAATGCACAGTTACCTGCGCAGCCTCGTTGGGAGTTCCACATGCTTCTGACACATGAAAACTGTTACTGTGATTTTCAAAGGTAGAAACAGCATCTCAAATGGGCCAAATGATTTGTTCACAGATCAATATTTATCAGGTCTCTAACTCAAACTTTCTGAATCAAACACACCAAACTAAACTGGCTCCCCTAAAAACATAAAGAAAACTACTATTTTATCAACATGTCAGCCTTCTTTCCCCTTTTTTGATCAAATGAAACCCCAGCTAAGTAACTTCAGAATTGCAAACAATCTCCTCCTTAAAATGCCTTGACTTATAATTTTGCAAATGTTACGATGGTGTAAGAATGATATGCATTCATGGCAACTGTACTTCAAGACTCATATAACCATATGTTTTTCACCTTCAGTAAAGTATTATACAGTATTCAACAAATTACTAGGATTTTCAATACCTTATTAAAAAATAGCTTTTTTATTAGGTGATTTTGCCAAACAGTGGGCTAATGTAAGTGCCCTGAGCATAAGGTAAGGGAGGTTAAACCAAGATAAGATGTTGAGTAAGTTAGGTGTATGAAATGCATTTCTGACTTACAGTATTTTCAACTTACAATGGGTTTATTGGGATGTAACCTCACAGGAAGTCAAGGAGCATCTGTACCTATGCTGTTGTTTAAAAAGAGGAATATCTGATTCAGAAGGGTGAAAAGGCCCAGTAAAAACAGCTGTATTCAAATTGGACTTAGTATCACCTACATACTATTATTATCCTCATTTTATAGATTAAAAAAAATGAGACACAGGAGACCAATAATTTTCCCATAGCTTCAAAGCTAATTAGCACCAGGTCCAGGACTCGAATAGTTTTCTGACTTTAAAACTACGCCCATTTCTCAGTATCATACTGTCTGACAAGAAGATAAAGAAACCACTGAAAGCAAGAAAAAATAAATGCAGAGAGAAAGAAAGATGAGGATGGTGTTTAGAAAGCAGGCAGGACACTGATGACAAATGCCAACTCTGTTTCATGTCTCTAAGAGCCAAAGCTTCTCAATGACTAAACTCTTTCCTGGAGGAAACGTGTATGTACTGAGAGAGTCTTGTACATTTTTAGAACACAGGAGAACTATTCAGAACAACACTTAGTGGACAGAACATTTATGACTTCCCTATCCAGGGGGGTGGGAAATGATTCTTTGGGAAACACCAACCTACATATTCATCCACGTCAACACCAAACTGACACCTTCTCCCCTGTGTAGATCCTTGTATTATTACCCATTCATTCTTCTTCTTGGGATATGGAGGGTTGTTCACAAATTAATTACCTTTCAATAACAAACTGTAGAGTTACCCCAATACTTTAGTAAATGTCTCTTGGGATCATGTAATTCCTCTAGGGACTATGCGGGAAGCCCTCTGTCTACTTGATTTACAAAATGCAGATGGTTAGTAATTCTTGAATTG
Organism: Nycticebus coucang; assembly: GCF_027406575.1. Taxonomy (NCBI): domain Eukaryota; kingdom Metazoa; phylum Chordata; class Mammalia; order Primates; family Lorisidae; genus Nycticebus; species Nycticebus coucang. Next base: position 35,306,432 of record NC_069802.1, on the reverse strand, counting down.
TTACTGATGCCTCCTGACATCTTTCTTAGCACCCTTAAAGAGAGAGGCATAATTCTTTAAGACATAATATTACACTTAGGAATTGCTCTAAAAGAGCATCAATCTTTTGTGCACGACTCTGAGTGCTCAGCTAGTGTTAAATAAACCATGACAAGAAATGAAATTCAAAATACTTTGAGTGATTTCTGCAAAATGCTCTCCATTTGCCAATTATGTGCTACCATATTTCATGTTATCAGTTATTCTTGGCTAAAAATACAGCTATGACAAGTAAGGTATCTCAGAGGAAGTTTCATGATTCTCCAAAGAAATACGATCAATATGTTTTGGCCAAGGCACTGCTTACATTTTGCACTTGGTGAAAATAATATTGTGAGTGATGATGATGATGGCTTTATTTGTAGCTGCTGATAAATCTGGCTCTTAGGAATATAGATACAACTACGAGTAATATCGACACCAAAATTTGTGCCGTTATCCAGAAGATGCCTGCTCAATAGAGAATGGACTTTCACCAAGAAGAAAGATAATCAGTGAAGACAAACTCATTTATTTTTATATAATTTAGGACAAGGAAAATAAATCCAAACTTCAATAAATCCTAACTTCAAAAAGCAAGAAGGAGAATTGTGCTCCTTAACTCCCACCTTCCAGGAATGGACTGAAAAATAGCTAAAGCTTTAAAATTTATCATCCACTTTTTACTTAAAAGTGAATATTCTGACCTAGAGAGAAAGGAATGTGACTATTTATCAGATATTCCGACCCTGATTCTTCTTGGAGACTGTGTAGCTTGAGAGGAGTCACTAAACCTCTCTGAGTCTCAATTTTTTTAGTACCCTAGGTGTTTCAAAGCAGTACATCAAGTATCAAAACTAAAACAATGAAAAAATATAAAGACATCTTAAAACTAAAATCATATATTATTTTATGACCGCAGCCTATAAAGCTGTATCGACACAAATGCACTAACAGAGTTTATATAGTGAAAACATAATATGAATTAATAGATTTATGAAATTAATTAACAGCAATTTATGTATTATCATATGTCACCATTATAAGCAATGTTGCTGTAAGTAACACCAGCAGTTAGATGCATTCTAACACCATAATAAAACTTGTCTGCCATCTCTGAAAGTCATTAGAACCTAGATGTGCCCAAACAAAGCCACCTTCATAAAACCTACTCTTGAGTTTATAGATAAACCTGGTATATGGCGTCGGCCCTATATACTGAGAGTGGCATGTTGTGCCAAAGTGCAACAAGAAAATAGCCGGGTGTGTGGTGGGCGCCTGTAGTCCCAGCTACTCGGGAGGCTGAGGCAGGAGAATTGCCTAAGCCCAGGAGTTGGAGGTTGCTGTGAGCTGTGACGCCACAACACTCTACCAAGGGTGATAAAGTGAGACTCTGTCTCTACAAAAAATAAATAAAAATAATAAAACCTACTCTTGGCTGCACTGAGGTTGTATCTGCCAGACTGCAGGTTAGGGCCATGCTGACCCTCCCTCTGCTCCTGTCTTCTGCTGGCAGGGCACTCCGTCGGCTTGTCCAAATCTCACCAGGCACCTGTGTTTGGCATGTCAGTCTTTTCTCATCTTGCAGAACTTGCCATGTACTTCCTTCCTTCCAGGTCTGTGCTGATGATGCCTCCTCTTTTCACTTCTCTTTCCCACCATCCCACACCTCACATTGCCTAGAAAAGTCCAACTTATTATTTAGGGTCCAGTTTCCGAGAGTAAGACATTTGGGCAACAGATAAGGGTGTTGCTCGAATTGTATCAATAGCCAGAAACAGCTAACAGCTGGCGAGGGGAGCACAGAGGGAAGTTTTCATTTCCACCCCTGGCCAGAGCTGAGACTGTGCAAACCCAAAGCCCCAGGTGTATAAAATAAGCCATCTCCTCACCTCACTGCCTCTGGGGACCTAAAAGATAGAGGAGCTGGGCTTCCCTCACTATCGGTGTGTGGCTGACCTGTTTGGTCACTGCCATGTGGGTCCAGCAGGTATTGGTGCCCCCAGTCCCAGCCACTACACGGCGGGGGGCATTCTTCCTGAACACGAGGAACACTGCTTCAAGAATTCGATATGTCACCAATTATCTAACAAATGCCTTTTTTCTATCCTCGCTAAAATAGAAAACCAAAGATACTTCACTTTTAACTAGAAACAAGCCTTCCAAGGAAAGCTCCATTACACCTGCCCGTGTCTGCGCAGCACTGACTATCTCCATGTTCCAGAGAATCGAATCAGCTGGGTGCGCGGCAACTGACAAGTGATGTGGCTTCAATAGTAAAATACATGTGCCCCAGAGAATGGGCAAAAAGGACAACAAACATTCATAGAAAGGTTTTAGGGAGCTACGGCATGGGACATGCTAGGCTATCTGTCTAAAATAAAGGACAGATTAATCTATTTGCAGCCCTGCCCCTAAGAGGTGTGGTGTCTGTTGGGTCACTTTAGATTTTGAAGCCAGCTTATATCACACATTTCAATACATCTGTGATCATGGAAAGATTAGAGGCAAAGCTACAAGGTTAAGGTGGATCCCCCAGAAAACATGGCTTTTCAGTAAATCCAGATTGTAGTGAAGCCTTCACCAGATCTTAGGAAAAATGGCTAGAAGCTTCCCTGGTGCTACAGACATATCTGGCAGAGAAGCAGATGCCACATGGAGGCCCGACAAGCTCAGGAGGAAAGTTGCAGTGCAGACTCGATGGATCTGGCCTTCAGCGCTTGAGGAACAGCCCCTGTCTTGGTCATGGGCTGTGGGAGAGATGCATGTCTGATCACGGGACAGTGAGTGAGCAGGCGGGTGGAGCAGCTTCCGTCGTAAACCTGGGGCTCTCGGGCTGACCAGGTCGTAAGTCTGGGCCAGGACAGCATCACACTGCATGATGGGAAAGATGTACTCAAATTTGGGACTGAGAAGATGGTCCTGATGTTTATGATACCCACTTCTGCCTCACAGATGTCTGCTCCTCGTCTAACACCTGTGGCCTCGTAAAGGGCTCCCTGAACCAGCTGACAGAGGAAGAAAAACCCAGATTTGTGGATCTGACACAAGCCGAAAGTGGACCAGCTTCAGCGTGTCTCTGCCCACCATGCTCTGGGGAAGACCCAGGTCTGGTCCTTTCAGAGGGAGCGCCGGCAGGCCTGCAGGGGGCACCTGGACTCTCAGTTTTCCAGGGGGAGCAGTGACCTGCAGGAAGGATGAATATCTTCTCTTGACCAGGGGCTTGGAAGAAGGAAGTTTGGAACATCAGAAGCAACGCGGTCTGGAGAAGAGTCACTAGCATGGACCCAAGGGAGTGAGGACGAAGCATGAGGACCCTTGACACCGACATCCTTGCCAGCTGGAGCATCTTCACTGCACGGAAGCAATGTGTCAATCACACAGAGCACACGATGACCTGCCCAACGGACCGTGGGTGACCAGTGCCCTTAGCTTGAGCAATACAATCATGAAAGAGGCAATCATGGTGTCAGGGCTGATTCAGCCATTGCTGCCTAATCTCCAATCTGCTAGCAAACAGACCAGAACCTCAGCATGAGGACAGCACCCAGACACAGGACACAAGTCAACTTTACTGGTGACTTTCCACTGTGGACTGGATTTACTAGACTTCATAAACGCTCCCATTAGTGTATCCTTCCCTTCCTTCAGGGTCTATATTAACATCACTCTGTGAGGACTTCATTCACTTAGTAACAAGAACATGGACTAACATGTATCATTTTCCCACACCCATTGTCTCAGCAACAATTCAAAGCAGTTTGTCTAATTCATATGATCTGCTGGTTCACCCTTTATCACCCAAAGCAGTGGAATAGCAGAATGAGGCAGGAGGCTCTTCAAGCCTCAGTTAAGATCCTGGCTTCGGGACGGCTTGTTGTGGGGCTGGTGTGTGCTCCCCCACTGACATGGTGACTAACTTGTGGTTCTGTGTCCCCACCAGGAAGAATATCTGAAAACTAGAACATCTGAAAGTGTGTGGTCACTTTTCCATGCCCTTAGGCTTTGGTTCCAAGAGGACGGGGATTTGGGTGGGCTAACCTAGTAAAAGTTCCACTGACCCAGAAGGTCTACCTTCTGGAATTTGGGAGTCCTAAGGGCAGTCAAATATTGGGCAAGAAAAGAGCTCTGTTATACCAGTGGGAGTACCTGGCCTTGAATCTGATGAGGAGTTTGGATGTCTGGTCTGCAGCGGGACATGGAGGAGTATGTCCAAGTATCCGGGAATTCACAGGTACCATCAGATGCGGAGAGAGAATAATCAACAACAGACAGCCTGACAGGACAAAGCTACCAAAGGCTTCTGGAATTTGGAACATCAGAAGCAAAGCGGTCTGGAGATTCAGAATTCAGATTCGGGATTCAGTGTTAGGGTCTGACTTGCCCACCAGGCGAGCACTCCAGGCCAATTAAATGAGGAGCAAGGAGGAGGGGACTAGCTCAGCAGAGAGTGGAGGAAGACACTAATTCACCTTTTAGAAAGTCATATAAAAAGACAGAATATAAAGAAGATAATGGATAATTTTACTTGTGATTCAACTGAGTAATTTTACTCTCTCTAAGTGGGGAGAACAGAAAGGCTGGTAATAGGGGACGGGAAAGGACACGGAGTCAGCTGGGTAGACGGTGAGCGTGTGGATATGGGCAGGTGGGTCAGGGTCCCATGATGGGAAGTCATTCCTCTCTCACTGGGGTCACGCAGTTTAGCTGCCGCCATTGATTGCCATTGTATGTGGACAAGGAAAATGCTGAGTATTTCTTGGAAGGGAAACACATACGTAAAATACTCTACTGGAATAGGAGGAAATAAACCATTTACAAAGTTTGGTTTCTGACTTATAAGATGGTTGTCAGAGAGTCAGTCCCTTAACACAGATCTCTTAAAAGCTGAGCAGTTACAGATGTAACTGGATTCAGTGCACTACTGTGGAGTGTGTGTCGGAGACAATGAGAAGGAGCCTACCAAGGTCAACGGAGCTGGAATTTCAAGAAGATGCATTCCAGGGTATTGGATTATGTCTGCATGATGTGACTAAGACCACTGGCAATGTTAACAGGAGTTATTGATAGACGCAGACAGGATGCCAGATGCTAAAGACATCAGTGAGTGAGGGTTAGTGACTGGTGAGGAGTAGGCGACAGCAATAAAGAAAGAAGAGGCTAATGGGTGATAAAACTTAATGACACAGACTTCAAAGGAGCTTTGTGTATAGCTGGTGAAGAAATAGTTTGGAAGCTGCAACGAGAACAAGCAGAAAAGGCATCCCACTGCAGGAACTGGCCGCAGAGGATGGAAAACCAAGATTGTTTTCTCTGCCTTTCACACTCGCCCCCACACATGTATTTACATGTCACCCGTGTGTGACACACGAATGAATGCATACACCCTCAATACACCTGTGCTCACTTCATTAAACAGGTTTGTATGATTTCAGTGATTCTCCTCCAAGTTTTTTTTTTTTTTTTTTTGTAGAGACAGAGTCTCACTGTACCGCCCTCGGTAGAGTGCCGTGGCGTCACACAGCTCACAGCAACCTCCAACTCCTGGGCTTAAGCAATTCTCTTGCCTCAGCCTCCCGAGCAGCTGGGACTATAGGCGCCCGCCACAACGCCTGGCTATTTTTTTTTTTTTTTTTTTTTGTTGTTGTTGTTGTTGCAGTTCGGCTGGGACCGGGTTTGAACCCGCCACCCTCAGTATATGGGGCCGGCGCCTTACCGACTGAGCCACAGGCGCCGCCCTCTCCTCCAAGTTTTTATGCCATAATACGGCACATTCACGTCCCACACCTAGTGGGATGAACACTGCCTCAACAATTATAACTGGTGTGTCGATCGTTCATACATATTTCATAAATATATGCAGATTATGTGTGCCTAGCTCTAAGTATATGTTTATTTTCTCTGTTAATTTATTCCTTTTCTAAATGCTGTGTAACAGGGAGTTCAAGTAGATGTAACTTCATCTAAACTTTGCCTTTAGAAACAGACAAGCAAGGACCTGAGGAAGACAGATGGAAGATGGCCCGGGAGCCTGCAGGAGGGGTGGGAAGCAGGAGAGAGTGTTCCTGAGCTGTTGGTGGCCTTCTCTGTTGCGTGTCTCCCAATAGATGATGGCGCAGAGAAATGAGTCCTGCAATGAAATAGTCTGAGTAAGAAGGAGGTCCACTTACACTCTCATGGCAGGTGGCAATCTTTATTTCTTCCACCAAAGCTTATATAGGCACATAACTTAATCAATAAACATATGACTTAAACCTTGGCCTCAAGCCTTTTACTGCCTGATACTTACTGGCCTATGAACAAATCAGATTAACTGATAACCATTTTACTAACATTATCTAAAGCTATCCTTATGGGCTAAGGTTTAACCGTTTAACTGGTTTAACTGATAACTACTTCCCTAAAGTTATTCTTATGCTAAGGAATCAAAAACAAAACCACAAAACAAGATTCTGAGGAAATAAGCTGTTTGAATGCTTGACCATCTGGAGGCTATTAATCATCATTAGGGAGTAGTCTGGAAAATCCTGAGATATACAGGTGACTGTCTGCAGCCCTGCCTCCACGAAGCTCCGCCCTAAATCACTTTTACATGATTAGGTTCTAAGCCACCTATGGAGTCCTATCCAGGATTTTTTTCTTTCTAACTCCCAAGACTTTAAACTTGCCTTCACAAAATGGAACCATTCAAAGGTTTACTTATAGGCTTTTCGCCTATACTTCCCCACAAATCTCCCCTCTTCATTGTTCCAGCCCCAAAGGGTAAGAATCAGCCAGGCTTGGCTTCAGGGGACTTTGGCCTTCTCTCCAAACCAAAGTGCCATTCTTAACCAAGTTAGAGCAATGCTGCCATTTGCTCTGACACATGGACTGGTTCTAGCATCCAGCACAAGAGCAACCTTACTGTGGGTGCGCCTGAGAGTGAGTTTTCTCTCTCGAAAGATAAACTTTTTGAGAGGCTGAGGGTAGGGTGATGACCTCCAGCTTTAGCTTCCAGGCGTAAGAATGGGAATCACAGTTGCCGTGTTGGAAACATGGTGAGATTCTGCCTTACTGGAGAAGCAACATTATAAAAAGAGTGACTGCTGATATCTAGGGAGAGGTTCAAAACTGGAACAATAAGAGAAATACGCCTCTATCTTACTTAGCAATTACTCCTAGCAATGCGTACGTCCATTAGAATGCTACCCGTTGTATTTTATCTTCTTTCTACTGCCATAGATATCCCCAATTGTCTAGTAGATCCACCAAAATAAAAGGAAGCTGGATTTCTGAGTAAACAGACAGCTTTGAGATAAATATGACATTGGTAATGACATTTATTTAACACCTGCCATCTACAGGAAAGCGAAATGAGGGGGTCAATGACATTCTCAAGCAGAGATACTAGCCCTGGGCAAAACCAAACCCACATTAAAAAAATAACAAAATATAGGGCAGCACCTGTGGCTCAGTCGGTAAGGCGCCGGCCCCACATACCGAGGGTGGCGGGTTCAAACCCGGCCCCGGCCAAACTGCAACCAAAAAATAGCCGGGCGTTGTGGTGGGCACCTGTAGTCCCAGCTACACTGGAGGCTGAGGCAAGAGAATCGCCTAAGCCCAGGAGTTGGAGGTTGCTGTGAGCTGTGTGAAGCCATAGCACTCTACCATGGGTGATACAGTGAAACTCTGTCTCTACCAAAAAAAATAAATAAATAAAATAACAAAATGTAAAATTAATAGTTTAGTATTATATTGATTATATATCTACATGCAAATATCCACTGATTATACTTAGTGGTATGTACTATATTTAATAGCATTTATAAAATAGTATACAGTAATGATATGCTCTGTATGATATGAATGATTCTATTATATTAATCATGATCTTTGACACGTACATAGAACTTTCTGCTCTCAGAGCACTTGTTTCCGAATCTTTCCCTTTAACCTAGAAACCAGCCATCAAGCTCCTGTCCTAGAAACCCTTCTCCTTCTGCTTGGTGCTTTTATAAATCTCACTGTCAGAGGAGACAGGAATATTGATAGAGCATGCAAATTTTTGTTTTCCTTCTATTTGACTACAAGTCATTTTTTTTTTTTTTTCCAGAGCAGGTGGGAAGAGACAAAGTGTAAATAATAACGATGCTTTCCAGTCTGGGGAGCCACTGAGGATTGTGAATCTGTCTGTAAAAGATGATAAAGATGGAGCTGTGAAACAGAGCGGGGGCTTGGCAGAGAGTCTTGTCTGCTGCCTTTTGGACAGGTAGCTCATCGCGTCAGGATGCAGAGTGAAGGCTGGTGTGCCAGAGCATATTTCAATTGACAGTTCCCGGGGAGCAGTGCAAGAGAGCAGAGCAGCTCCCGGGGAGCAGTGCAAGAGAGCAGAGCAGCTCCCGGGGAGCAGTGCAAGAATGAAAGGCCGGCTTCTCACAGACCCCCATGTGAAGCGGTGTGCTGAGTGACTGTGAGTGTGTGCACGTGTGTTTGTACACACTGAGACATTATGAGTGGAGTTCCTGTTACCAGCCTCACCACAATATCTTAAATGCTGCCTCAGGATTTGTGGCCATTGCATCAGACAGAGCTGGACTCCTGGAATGGGCCAAAAGAGATACATCTTGAAATAATGAGTGAATATTAGATTTGCAAAGTGAAATAAGCCACTTATTTCAAGAGATGAATTTAAGAGCTCCATATATTGTCCCTGTTCAAACTGACATAGACGGTAGCAGGGCTGGGGTCACATTGACTCGGAGTTGGAAAATAAGCAAGAAACCCATTCCTGTTCAGTTTGTTCATTGGAACGGAGGCTCATCCAAACAGGAATAGTATAGTTATCTGACAACGTCCAGGTGGAAAAAAAATATGGTGGAGAATATGAGAGACTCGGGAATCTGATGAAAATATATATATATATATGAGTGGGAGGTGGTCATAATGCTTTCATGAAAAATTGACTCCTCATGTTGGTTTTTTGGGAAGTAGGCAGAGAGAATGAAGAATCTTCCTATGTATGGGAAAGAATATGGGCAAAAAAATACCAGTTTGGATGGAAGTGGGTCTATTTTCCTAAGGATTTGTTATTTATCTGGTCTACCCTTCACCACCCCCATTTTGTCCTCTGAATCTCCACCACATACAGTTTAAGATGCTCTCGGGGGTCAGGAAGACTGGAATTCAATTCTTGGTCTTCTTGTTCTCTTCTGTAACATGTAAAAATGCCATAAAGTACCTGGCTTTCAATTTCCTCCGTTCAAAATTGCTGATTGCACAGGTGATGAGATGATTGTGTCTTAAATGTGATCAACTATTTAAGTACCCTAGTTCAGGGTGTGAAACATAAATATTTTACAATGTTATTTTTCGTTCCCCTCATCTTTATGCTTATGGCCCTTATGTTATTTTTTATCTTATAGGCTGTTTTGGCAGAAATCTTATTTCACTTCAATGGAGAATCCAGGTAGGAATCAAGACATCATAAGAATGGTGTCATTGGGCATATTACTGGATATTTTAGAGAAAAGGTTAAATTCTCTGTATGTTTTGAGGCAGCTCTGAAACTTACAGTCTTGAAACAATTTATAACAGAAATACTGAGGCTAAGATGATAGTTAGAGAGTGATCAAAGCTCACTTCAAAGCTGGACCCATAACCCAGGTCCTTAGACTGACCCATGAGACCACACTTGTGTGTCTTTTTCACACAAAGTGGCTTCATCCATGACTGTGTTCTATTTCTAATGAAGAGTGACGTTACTTTCTGCTTCATGACTAGTGTACAGCCTATGTGTTGAGATGGTAGAATTATAATACAAAAAGTGTCTGGATCAGTAAGTCACCTGGAATTTCAGTGAACAAGAAAATGTGCCCAAGAAATTAGCTTAGTTTGTTGAGCCTCTCACTTTTTGGAGGCTGTTGGTTAGCAAAGCATAGCCTAACCTATATCAACTAATTAACTTCATTAATGGTCTTAGGAGGTTGATTTAGGAATTGGGTGAGAAAAATAAGAAGTGAGGACATTGGAAAAGCTAAATATTACTGTGTTTTCAATCCTGCAGCTGCATTTCAATTAAATTATTGGCAGTTCTAAACAGGTCTGGGCATCCTAGCTGACTTGACTCGTTCATTCCTAAAGGAAAATTTACCAGCTGAATATGGCAAATTGCTCTTTCAATTTTAATTTGGCAGTAAAGTCGAGTTCTCACACCAGAGAGACACAGCTGGAAAGGGATTTTCAGGGAACAAAGTAAGCCTTTCCAGACTTTATTTGGCCTCTGTACAGGATAGGGTCACACACATAATGGCCATCCATACTTTTTGTTTTTTCAGTTCTAAGATACCAAACTGCTCTTTGGTTCACGTTCTAAACAGCAGATTAAGATTCTCAACATACTGGTGTGACCCATACTCCATGCAGCAGGCTTGAAACAGTTAAAAATCAACCAGCTAAGTTATTAAGTTATTATAAAAAAACAAAAAAAAAACAAAAGAACAAAACAAACAAACAAAAAAAACTCAAGTTTTCAGCCACAACTGACTGCATTTCAAGGGGAGATATGGACCAGTGATTATACCAGGGTGGTGTGGAATGTCTCCAAAGTTCTCTGAAGCTGGAAATGTCTACACATAGGAATATCCCACATCCATCACTACCAAAAGTATCTTGATTAGAGCAGGAGAATTCCAGAATGATCCAAATTTAGCCTGTACAGCTTGAAGGAAAATAAAATCAATTGGTAGTTAATGACAAAAAACAATCAAAAACTAAGAAATAGGGCTCCTCTAGCTCAGTGGTTAGGGCACCGGCCACATGTACCAGGGCTGGTGGGTTCAAACTAAGTCTGGGCCTGCTAAGCAAGCAAGCAAATAAAAAATAGCCAGGCATTGTGGCAGGCGCCTGTAGTTCTAGCTACTAGGGAGGCTGAAGCAAAAGAATCACTTGAGCCCAAGAGTTTGAGGTTGCTGTGGGCTATGACGCCACTGCACTCTATAGAGGGTGACAAAGTGAGACTCTGTCTCAATAAAAAATAAATAATTAATTAAAAAACTAGATCAAAATATAGATTTCACTTTAAAAACCCTTGTCAGTAAATAATGAGAGAATCTTGCTAGTTAGCCTTATAATTTTTGCATTTTATGCTTTTTGATGACTGTATATTATTTTTAATTTAGTGAGTACCAGTCATGATTCTGAACTTCATCATCAAGATATCACTAATAGTCAGAAACTGTGCAGGAGAGTTACCTATATTACCCCATTTAATTTTATCAACAACCACAAATATCTTCATCCTTATTTGATAGACAAGAAAGTTGAGGTCGCCAACTATTATATGAATTGGTTAAGGTTCCCTAACTGCTAAGTGATGGAGAAAGACTTTGAACTAGGGACATATCTTGCCATTTTTTTTTTTCTATTATCCATGAGAAGTCAGAAGTCTAAAACTTACTAAGATCTCTCAGAGTTTAACCTTCAGCAGCTAATTCAAAGCAAATGTTTAAAATTGACATGAAGGCCGTATTTTTCCTGTATGTGGCTAGAGTATGGACTTGGTCTCATGCCAGGAGGACAGATGATGACCCTGGTGTAACTCAGCTGTAAAGGTGGCTTAGAAGACTCCCAGAACCTGCAGACTGTCCTCTTCTGCAGTGACAATTCTAAGGCCACCAAAATTTTACTGAGCCCAGAAGGAATTAAGGGCTCAAAAATCTGCCCCTGAGGCAGGCATCCCTCTCCCCAGCCCCACAGAGAAACAGAAGAGGTTGAATAAGGTACGGGGGCGCCTCCTCTCAGACAGGCACAAAGCCAGGGGCTGTCTGCATGGGTGGAGGAGGCTCTTGCAGAGTGGCAGAACCACACTGGGAGAAGCAGCCACATTCCAGCTTCTGATTAACCCTGAGGGTCGTGCAGGAGGACCAGGAATATTTCTACCCAGGGCCTATCCATCCATTTTTTAAATCCAGGCTTACAATTTTTCTTCAGTAAAACATGAGATTTCAGATGGAACTGAATAATTTGATGACATTTAGAAGAGATGATATAAGACCCCTGGTTTTTATCCCTGTATGTTAAGAGAGAGAAAAAACAGGATGTAGCCCACGATTTTCAACCAGTATGCCCTGAGAGGACCTTAAGTGTGCCACGAAAACGTTTAAAGACCATTAATTAGATTATTTTTGAAGCAGTTCAAAAACAGTAAGTATATTCTTCCCTTTTAATTCTTTTTTTCATTAACAAATCTAAGTGTGCTGCAGAAGATTAACCATAGGTTTGAGAGTGTCGTGAGAGAAAAACGTTTGAAACACACTGATGCAGACAGTGAAATCATTCAGATGAAAATCAAAATATTACACTTACTGCTGGAATATCTGGAGTGGAGTAACTTGCACCTGTGTTCAAGGTAGACCTCTGGGTACTTTGTTCCTAGAGAAGAGTGACGACCCCACGCAGCCCGCGTCCCACACCCACGGGAACCACTTCTGAAACACTCATGCCCAGGCGTCCCTACAGATTCTGACTTGGCCGGTCTGGGGAGCAGCCAGGTTTTAGTCTATTTTTACGGGCTCCCCATATTGCCGCATTATAGACCAGGCTGGAGAAAGCATCAGCCGGAATGTGAGCGGCTCAGCCACTTTTGCAGAAACGCAGGCTCTGACTCCGCGGGCCAGGCGGGGCTGGTGCCTGCCCTGCTAACAAGCTCGTGGCAGGTGCTGAGGGCACCGGTCCATGGCTCAGGCTCAGGAACACATCTACACCACGCCCCGGGAGAAAATGACCAGGCTGCAGCAAGGGAATTGCTACCTGACCTCTGGGGGCATGAGAATTGGCCTCCTTCAATCCCTAACTGGACCCTGGTCATAGCGTGCTTTTGACACGGGAATAGGAGAAGTATAATTACTATGTTCTCTGAATAGAAAAATTCATAAGAGGCTGGGGAAGTCTTAGCCATGGAGAAACAACAGTCCTTTCCTTCCTCTCACTTGCACTAATCCTGTAAGTCACTCCTTTGTGACAAACGAGTGAGGCAGCGAGGGACATGAGAAGCCACCTCCCCAGTGCTTGCAAGAGGATTGGTCCCAGGGGAGGTGATAAGACTGTCTGCTTTTGATTGGGTGTGGTGGCCACACCTATAATCCTAGTGATCTGGGAGGCCCAGGCAGGTGGCTCCCTTGAGCTCAGGATTTGAGACTAGCCTGAGCAAGAGTGCAACCTGTCTCTATTAGCCAATCACAGATGTTCACGCCTCTAGTCCCAGCTACTAGAGAGGCTAAGGCAGGAAGATTGCTCAAGCCCAAGAGTTTGAGGTTGCTGTGAACTATGATGACACCACGGCATGCTCTACCCATGGTGACAGAGTTAGACTCTGTCTCAAAAAAAAAAAAAAAAAAAAAGAATAAATAAAAAGAGAGAGAGAGATAAAAAAAAGAAAAAAAAGAATGTCTCCTGTTAGCCTAGCTCGTCAGAACTTGCTCCATGTGGAACTTGTGTTTGATGAAAAGAAAATATCAAGTCTTTGAAGCCCAAAGTTAACTTTCAATACTACAAGTGTCAGAGGATGACACATGCAGGTGTGACTCCAGGCAACTGTATAAATTGAATTTCAGTAGAACTTCAGCCCCAAGCCTTCCTTTTGCCTCCTAACATTGTAGTCCAACACTAGTCCACAGATGAGCCTCTAGTCTCTGACGTCTGCTGACTTCTGACCAGCCTGGGTGCTGGGATTTTGCAAAACTCTCCCAGGTGGTCCCTAGGTGAAGCCACAGTGGAGAGCCTTGGGTCCCTGGACTCTGGAAATAAAGCCTGCAGTGCCTGGCCGCAGGGGCTGACGCTCTGCTCCAGGTGGAGAAGCCTTCTGGGATCTGCTCCAGCTCTCGGTGTTCCTGACGCTGAGGGCAGGATGCTCCTTACTCAGTGTATAAACGGTCCGACCAGCCTCCTCAGACCCGGGCTGCCTCATCAGGCCAGTTTCCTGCGGGAGGCCACTGTGGCCTGACGTGGTGCACAGTCGCATGGGGCATCAGGGGTGTGCTGAGACATCCCAAAGGCCACAGGCCAACAGAGACGACCCAAGGAGGGAAAATTCAACTGCCAAAAGGTCCGAAAAATATTCAGTGTGTTTACTTATTCATCTTGAATTCCGTTCTTTAGAAACTTGCAATGAAGGTGTCTCAGGGGTGGGGAGGCTATGTTGACCCCCTTCTGGAAGTGTGAGTATCCCAGTGATACTGGCTTTATGGATAGACCTATCTCCCAGATCTGTTCCCATTTCAAGCCATACTTTTATTCTTGGGATAAACAGCCTCACCCTGTCTAAAGACACTCACATTTTTAGTTTGCTACATACAAATCTGGTCATCTTTGGAGACATCGTCCATACATGCTTAAAATCATTTTAATCATCGCATTTCACCTCTGGCCCTAAGCCTGTTTCTTCTTCTGTATGATGAGTCAGTAAAGGGGGTTTATCATGCACGTATTCTTATAAACTGTAAAATGTGCCTTACCTTGACATGTGCATTATAAAGTTTCAATTCTACCCTGAGAGTGAATTTTGCGCATCAAGTCACGTATACAACTTACTAAATTTATTTACTTATAGCATTAATTGAAACACGTGATATTGGGCTAACGTGAGCATGAAAGGGAAGAAGGGAGTTAAAAGTAAAAGTACATTATGTGTCAAATCAATATTTCAAATCACCTATTAAGAGAGAAAACAGAGAATTTGTGTGTGTTTCAATTTTGGATGAAAATTTGAGCAGGAATTTGGGGGAGGAGATGCTCAGCCAGGAGCCCTGGTGGCTTATATTTCTTCTTTCTTGCCACCCTGGTGACACCAAGTCTGTTAGAATGTATTTTTAAATAAACAGTGAAAAATAGAAAATGTTAGGAGGAAATAAAAATCTGAATTCCATGACAGCTACCAGAGGCTGAGAAGCCTGTGTGTGGGGGTGGGTGGGTAGGTTGAAATAGATCAACAGGTACAAATGTACAATTGGGCAGAGGAAACCTTCTAGCATTCAAAGCACAGTAGCTGACTTTAGTTAACAGCAGTAGATTGTATGTCACAAAATAGCTATAAGAGAGGATTGGGAATGTTCCCAACACAAAGAAATAATGGATGTTTTAGGGGATTCATATCCTACGGGTCTGATCACCCTCCATTCTGTGCAGCTATCAAGATATCACACGTACCTCACCAATGGCTATAGACATCAGGTACCAATAAAAATGAAGGAAAAAAGAAAATAAAATTAATTTGATAGTAGCACTATACTAAAATATTTCAGTCATATTAAAAATAATCTGAATTCCCAGGTTTTCACATTTTGTTAATTTGAGTTATAATCTGAAGTCTAACTCTTTTTTTTTTTTTTTAGAACTGCAATTAGTCTCTTTATTGGAGTAGTTTTTGAATAGTTTCCAAAGTTCTGCATCTCTTATTTATCCAAGTTTCCAGTTACATAACATCGTCACCTAATGAACAGACTATGAGAGTATTGGGAAAGCCCTAATAGTCCATTTTTAAAAAATTTTTTTATTCATATTAAATCATAGCCATGTCCATTAATACGATCATGGGGCACCATACCCTGGTTTTATAAACAGTCTGACACATTTTCATCACACTGGTTAACGTAGCCTCCCTGGCATTTTCTTAGTTATTGTGTTAAGACATTTACATTCTACATTTACTAAGTTTCACATGTACCCTTGTAAGATGCACCGCAGGTGTAAGTAGCCTTTGCTTTCTGGGCCTTGGTTTCTTAAAAATGAAAGAAGAGGTCTGCGGATGGTCTTTCACCCAGTGCTAGCACCCAAGACTTGGGGAGAGAGGCCCTGATGTGGTCAGAGCGGCTCGGAGCTTGAGGACGTGCCCTGAGAAGCAGTCTCAGCGGGAGCCTGGCTGGCTGCCACCTGTTCCGGCCCCCACTCCCATGGTGGCCTCCACCCCACGTGTGTTAGACATAGACCAGTCACACCGGCTCTCCGGATGAAGAGCCAGCCGAAGTACCTCCTTTTCCTGTTTGTATTTGATAGAAATCCCTGCTGCCCATTTTCAATTATCTTGTAAGCTCGGAACCAGCTGCCAGGGGCCACGACTTGTGTGGAAATTTCCTTTTACCACCTGAGTGTCAGACGCGGCTGACACAGCTCTGACGTCAATTAACAGCACGAAGCCTGTGTGTGGGGCTTCGGCTGCCGAAATCGGCAGCCGGCTCTGGAAGCAGCCTCCCTGCTGACAGTGAAGCATGGCAGCTGAGAAACTGCCCCTCCAGCAACCCTGTGCCACCCCTCCACACGCTGACAGACTCCGGGCGTTCCCCGCACTTAACACCACACACACGCACATGTTCCTGCAAATGTGAATGTACACCGGGGCTCCCGCAGGCAGGTGTGCAAACACGTCACGGAGGGTACACAGGTAGGGACCCAGGCCCCTACCGCATGTGCACAACACACACACACTCATCGTGAGGAAAAACGCACCCATTTACTTACACATTACAACTCCACAGACATGCACATATCTGCAGACACACACACGCACCTGCACAGAACCACACTTCACCTACGGTTGCAAACTGGCCCAGGTGTGTCCCTCTGCCATCCACAGGCTCCTTCACACGTGGAAACCCAGCACCACCAAGGTCATACTGGGAGGCTGGGAGACAGACCTTCTCAGACAGCCGCGCGGAGGGCTGGCCACATGCTCGCACCAGTGTGGGCAGAGTCACACAAATCCCACCCAACGAGAGAGATGGAAGACAAGTTTCTGAAGCCAACTTGGAAAGCGCAGCTACTGTTGCTGAGAATAGAGACTGTCAGAGGCAGAGTAAACAGGGCGGTGTCCCCCACACCTTCTGGTGTTGGCCTGTGTGGCTGTGAGTGGCTGTGCCTGGCACATTCATGTCTCGCGGGTGCCATGCAGGCTACCAGAGTTATGTTTACATAACAAAGTCTGGGAACATTTGGTCAAATTAATATTTCTTTTATGGGAAGTGCCACTGGGGTTTAGCTGTTGTTCAGCATCGTTCACTCCGGCAAGACTCTCCATGTGGTTCAGTTTTGACAGGTTGTGCTGCAAATCGCCTCTCGTCACGTCACGCAGCCCCTACAGTCGCCTGGCAGAGTGTGGGCTAGAGAGAAAGAAAGGCCGTCCCATCAAGTCTCCACGCATTTATCCTTCTCCGATGTTTGAAAAACGAAATGGCTTTTTTAAATTAACACTTACTTTGGGGCAAGAGCGTGCCATTGTCCTCCCCATAGGCAGAGGCGCTGGAGGTGGAGAACAGAAATAGAACAGGCCACAGTCCCGCAGCTCAGGGGGACCATGGTCTCATAATCAGCAGTGGGGGAGAGGTGGAGAAAGGTGGGAAGCCCAGGTGAGAGTGGCTCCTCCGGCTGAGGACCTGTGTGACGGGGCAAGGGACTTAACCTCCGGGATGCAGGTGACTTGAACGGGCAGTGCGAATGGTAACACCTCACGACTTTTTGTGTGACAGTATCAGCATGACTTCTTGATGAAAAATTCTCCCATGGGGTTGTCTTTAAGCACTGTCTGCAAAGTGGTCTACATGGCCTGGTAGGAAAGCGGAGATACTTACCTGTAGCTGGATGTGTGTGGTTTGTAATTGCTTGAATTTTATACAAATTAAATCACCCAATATTCATAAGTGTTTCTCCCCATCCCCACTCATTTTCCAGTGAAATTCTGTGAGGGTAGTAATTTTTTTTTTCTTTGGAACTGTTCACTATTTTATTCCTCGGACTGGATAATGATCAGGTACAGAATAGATTCTCTGTAAGTATTTGCAGAATTGATGAAGTAGGTCCTCAAACATTTCCATTTAGATCCCCTATCCCAAGCCAAAAAAAAAGTGAAGAAACAGAACAATTCTTTATCCTTTCTATAAAGCACCTTCGTTGAAGCTGAGGCTATAATTTACTAATTTACTCATCATTCCTTCCAGAAGGCATGACATATAGAAGGGGTTTAATAAATATGTTACATAAATCCATAAGTAGCAGTAGGGATTTTGTGTGGAAACAGTACCCCACCCCACCCCCAAATACCATACATGGCATTGTTAAAATCCCCCAACCCAACATTGCTTGCAGAGAAGCAGAGTTGTCCTCATCCTCCCTGTGGCCCTGCCTCTCGGCCTGAACACAGGGCTCCCACGCACACAGGTGCAGCCCCAGTGTGGCCCCACACCCGTCCTCTGCTTTTCTAATATACACACTTCACCTCTGTGATTTATGTAGACTTTCTTTTTGCTAAGTCCAGATTTCTTCCTCAAACTCATCCTCACAAGCTTTATCTTTTAACATTCCATGAGTGCTGGAGTTTGTTACCAGGATAGCTCCAAAATGTCTTTCAAAATGTGCAAATCAAAATTCATTGTCTTCTCTCCTAAATTTTCTCCCTATCCTCAGTTTTGCCTCTCAGCAGACGTCACCAGCATTCACCAGCAGATACGCCCGCGCCCTCTGCGGTCTCCTGTTCCACCTCTTTAAAGCCCTTCCTCCTCCTGGAGTTCCTTGTTCCCCAACTGTGCACATCTGTGTGTAAGAAACATTCCGAGAAGCCATGTGAAATAATGAAACTCTAAAGGCTTAAATCCATCTTTAAAAGCTTTAATGACAGCCATAACTTTGAACAACAATGGATAGTAAAGAGCTCCCACATACAGGAAAGGCCAAAGATGCTTGTTGAAAACAGTTGTTTGTAACAGCAAATCTATGAAACAGAGTTAGCCAAAAGAAAAAGAAAAAAACATCCTAAATGCAAGTGTAAAACGTAAAGGGTAAGTCTAATACTCATTTCTGTGAACAGCTAGAGCTGGGGCACAGACTGGACAGAGGAGCAACTCTAGCTACTGCAGCCCAGGTGGTTCAGGAAACCTTGAATCTGGGAGTCACCCAGCTGCTGGTGATCTCTGCTTTCTGCAGAGGAGCAAAGGCTGGAACCACTTGGAGATTCACCCCCGATGCTGTCATAAAGCTGCCACACTCTGTCACATGGGAAAACTACCGTTGATGCAGAAATCAGTTCTGGCCCTGGCATAACCCACATCTCCTGAAAATAGCTGGTCCTGTAAAGACACATCTCATTCAAAAACAAGAAATTGTGAAAAAGAAATGCCCCAGGATTCCTACAAGGAAACCACAAGAAACAAGAGAAAGAGGAAGGAAGAAATGTGAAAGATGACGAGGCGTCGCCAGAAAAACATTACACGGAGCAGATGTAAAATATGAGCAAACATGGGCCATAAATAAGATTTTAAAAATACCTTTAAAAAAAGAGCGTGCTGGTGAGATGTGTCAAGTTAACTAAGATAGATGAAGCACAAGCTGGCAGGACGTGGGAAATGAGCAGAGAGAAAAAAGAAAGAACATCGTCTACCAAATCCCGTCTGCGCTGGAAACAGCACAGGGGAAAGGGAAGCTGTTCACAACACAGCAGGCCGTGGAAGCCTGGAGTGAGGTGAAAGGAAGACGGAAGGGGAGCGGACGAAGCAATTAAAAAACTGCTGCTGGCCGTCGTGTACCCCCATACACAGACACGCACACGTACACCAGGCAGCTCTGAAAATTAAACATGGAAGTTTTTTGTTTTTTTTTTTGGGCCGGGGCTGGGTTTGAACCCGCCACCTCCGGCATATGGGACCGGCGCCCTACTCCTTGAGCCACAGGCGCTGCCCATCCTTTTTTGAACATGGAAGTTTTTCAAGACATGACTTCATAGATAATTTTAAATATAAAACAAGATCTAATTTATATCTAAATTTCTATGTGTATAAAGACAGAAAGAGAATGTGAGAGAGATGCTAACCCAAGACTTTTGAAAGAACGCTGAGCTGGTACAGTGACTCGTCTTCTAAGACAAAGAATCCTTTAGACAGCGAGGCAAATGATTAAATTATCCATATGAGAAAAAAATTAGCCCAGACTCAAAAGTATTCTCAGTGGCATTCAATATTGAGGACAAGGGAGCGGGTGGGTACCGCATCCTCAGGGAACCAAGACTTTTAGCCCAGCTACACTTGGATCTAATTATAAAACCAAAGTTCATTTACTTGTTCAGAAAATGTGTGTTGAGTGATTATGAAAGTAAAACATTCTCAGAGCAGAGGATAGCACAGCAGGGACAGCCACGGCAAGTAGACAGAAATCTCTGCCCGCTTGGAACTTACGCTCTAACTGGAGGAAAAAGAAAGGTGAATGCCTTGAAGGTCAAGGGTCAGTACATATGGAGGAGGCAACTGACAAATGCTCAGAAAAAGATAAAGACGAGGAAGCTGATGGAGACCGGGCCACTTCAGAGAGAATGGCCAGGGAGAGCTTCATGAGAAGGGACGTTTGAGCAAAGCTGTGGGTGAGGAGAGCAGGGAGCCCTGTGGCTGTCTGGGGAGAGAGTGTGCCAGGTGCTGAGAAGGGCTGGACAATCGGCCTGAACTGTCCATCGCAGAGATTAGACCTGGAGGCAGCAGTGTCACAGGCACACCCATGTCACCCTCGGATCACTAGGATGGATATTACTAACTGATCAATGAGTCTTTGCCTTTCGGTTAAAACCCACCCACGGTATACTCGCCGTGCTGTGCTATGTAACCACCGCTGTGTGGTCTGAGCTGTAATCAGTAAGACTTGTCCTGTATCTTTACATACAAGATAAATAATGGGTGACTATCTGTTCCTCCCCTTGGTTGCTTTGTTCATTTATATACTTATAGCATTTTTGAGGCTCGGGGCTAGATGGTCTAAATATTTGCAAAGTTATAAACACCTTATGAAATGCGAGCAGATAGCAGATACTCAAAAATTCTCCTTCATTCACTAACCTTTCCTGTTTCTGTCTGTGTAGCTTACCTGTCTATTGCCCCTGCCCTTAGGCAAGGCCATGAGTGATGCTGTCTCTCCCCCTCTGCGTCAGTTCTTCTTGAGGAAGCAGTATTAAATTGAATTTATCCCTCATTGGCTTCCCTAATAATGCCCCTAATTCCCATGTTGCACACTATGCTCAGCTATTTACATAAATATTTGTAATTTCCTCCACCTTCTTAACAGTAATGTGGAGAAGAGATCAACGCCCCTTAATTGTCTGTTTGCCCTAATTAGATTGTCTAGATTTTTCTTCCTAAGTGCCACGCCAGCTCTACTCATTTTTTCATCCTCTCTAAAGTCCAACTCTTTGATTTTTATGTATTTTTTGATGTGTTTGGTTGTTTTGTTTGTTTGTTTTGTAGCAGCCTCGTGTAGAGCTAAAAGAAGCTTGAAGCTTGGGTGCAGAGTCAGGACCCAGGCCCGGTCTCTCCCTCACTGGGCAAAACCTGCTTTCTCCTCTACAAGGGGCAGTTTTCTCCTAAGGGGGTCAGAAAAATAATCAGGAACATACCTACTAACTCGTGGATTCTTAGCAAGGTAGTTCTCCATCTTTTTCCTTCTGATCATTTTTGGGTTTTGTTTGTTTATTTCCCATAGCTCATTGATCCTGCCTCCCCCACTCCACCCCAGTAGAATGGGGAAAGCATCTCATTTCATTCATTTTTAGTACAAGCTGGGACGATTAGTCATTGGCGGAGAAGTGACTTTCAGCTTTTCATCGGTACTAGAGTGGGGATAATAATACCTGCCTGCATCAGCTAGGAACCTCAGCTAGACTAGACTAGAACTGGCTTAAGCCAAAAAAGTAAATTTATTTGCTTCTAGGTGAATGAAATGGTTGGAGCATGGGAAGGCTGCAGGCATGGCCAGGTCTAGGACTTGGTGAGGACTAGATGGGCTCAGGCACGTTCCATCACTGGGCTCCACAGTAGATCTACTGATGGCCTCTATGGGTTCTGCTGGGGCAAGCACCGAATAACTATCCCAAACACTGGTCTCATGCACACCCCAAGACTCAAACCCAGCAGCTAGGGAGCTTTTGTCCTCCAGTAGATGAGCCAAACATGGGAACGTAACTCTCATGATTTTTTATTAGATCATCCCTTCTAGCCATTGGTCTAGACTCTACTCCTTTGTAACAATGAAAATACATCGCGGCATTACGAGGGTTGAGAACCACTGGTCTAGAGAAATGGAACATATTGATTTGCTCCCTCCCTCAGCTTACCCTTCTCTGCCAGAAGAAGTACAGGGAGAGCCAGCCAGCTTCATTTCAGGGCAGGAATCACAAAAGAACTCAGAACCCCCAGTTCTTTAGATAATGCCCCCCCCCGCCCGGGTTCGTGTCAGGTTTGATGGTAACAGAGAGAATACAGGCTCTGAGCCTGCCCCTCCACAGTCTCAGGCTCGGCCTCAATTCTGCCCAATATTGCTAATTTCCATATTGTCTCTTTTGAACCCGCTAAGAATCTTTCTCACCTTTTGTTCATTATAATGATTCTTAGAAATAGCAATAATAACCTCTGTGTCACTATCAAATCCAAGGTCAGTGCTCAGCTTCTGTCTCCCTGACTTCTGAGCACCCCGGGAATTGTCGGCTCCTGCCGTCTCCTGGGTGGGCTTTCTTCATCAGATGCCCAGGACGTCCCCTACTTCTGCCTTCTCCCACCTCCCAGTCACTGGTTTCCAGTTTCCTGTGTGGAGTCTTCTGCTCTGTCCTGACCTCCCAGTGCTGTGGGGTGCTAAGAGACACTTCCTGGTTCTCTTTCCTCCAATTATGTATTCGTTATACAATCCACTCTCCATATAGGGCTTGCAAACCATGTATTTGCTAAAGAGCCAAAATACAGATCCCAGATATCTCTTCCAAATCCCTACAGCCAACTTTTTCAATACCTGCTCTCCTAGGTAGTAGAAGCATTTCAAATGTCTTATCTCTAAATCTAACGTCCTGACCTCACCCCTCAACCATCAGCAGCACACACACCCTCACAGCATCACTGGATGGCAGCCATGTTCTTCCTCTGGCTCAGGCCAAAACTCTTGGAATCATCCTTATCCCTGCTTCCTTCATGTGACACCTGCCTCCTCTCAGACATCCTATAGGCTCTCCCTGCTACTGTACGTTTATCCTGAAGGCAGCTACTTGTCACCACCCTGCTGCCGCCCTGGACAGAGCCCCTGAGTGGATGCTCCCTGCTTTCCTTTATGTTCATCCTCACAACTACAATGGTTCTTTTATTTATTTATTTATTTTGGCAGTTTTGGCAGGGGCTGGGTTTGAACCCGTCAGCTCCAGCATATGGGGCTGGTGCCCTACTCCTTTGAGCCACAGGCACTGCCCTACAATGGTTCTTTGTAATAAAAGTCAGATCATGTCTTTCCTGCACACAAGACTGACCCAGCTTAACTGAGAGTAAAATCTAAATTCCTTCTCGGTGCTCTGTAAAGATTGTGCCTTGTCTGTGCCTTGCTAAATCTTCTAATATTCTCCCCTTCACTCTCTCTGCTCCGGGTGTAGAGGTCACCATGCCGTCTCTCAGCACAGGCCTTTATCCTGGACATACTCACACTCGGAGCCTCTGGCCCCAAGCAGCTCACTGTCTAAGATTCCTGTGAGAGTTCATCTTTGTCGAACTCTCACCTTCTAAGTGGGGTCAATCTCGACTCTGATTTTTTACCACATTCTTCTCCTCTTCCCTTCAGTGTTCTGATTTCCTCCTAACTCTGCTCTACTTTGTTGTATTTACTGGTATCCATCACCTTATCTATACCGCATGTGTTAATTAATCATCGAGAATGTTTACATTTACAAGACAGACCGTAAGACACATGGGGGGTGTGAATGAGCCTGCTGTTACTTCCCTACAGGAGCTAATTGTGCACGCACCTTCCCAAGTCTTATTCAAGTGGTAGCTTCCAGTCGGTCCTTGTAGGAGATTTGGATCGTGAAAACCTGTGGATGGTCCAAATCAAGGCCCCTGTGGACATTTTGAGGAGTTGGCGATCCACGGTTTTCTACCATTATATTCCTGATATCAGAGATCTTTGTTTTAGTAATTACCATACCTGTAGTGTGTGGACCCACACTGTTCATGACATAGGATAACCACTCAATAAACATTTATGGAGTAAATGCCTCAGAACCCATCTTACTATTTTAACTCTATTTGTTTCAGCCCAGGACCCTGAGATGGCTGCACTTCCTCAGTATAAAGAACTACGGGCAGGTAAATACCTGACCTGAGTTTTTGTACCCAATACGCCAACCTGTGCTTCTTTAGAAGACAGTTTAAGCCGTTCACATTAACGGAGAATATAGATAAGCCTGGTAAAATTTTGGGTATCGAGTTTTTCAAAAGTTCAGCGGACATTTTTAATCCTTTCGCCACTGGGGAAGTTGGAGTTTGATCAAAAGTTTCTGAATGAGTTTGCTTTTGTGGTAGAGGATTGGGCTGGTCATTATGGAGGATAGGTCCTTAGTAAATGTAGAATATAAATGTCTTAACGTAATAACTAAGAAAATGCCAGGAAGGCTACGTTAACCAGTGTGATGAAAATATGTCTGATGGTCTATAAAACCAGTGTATGGTGCCCCATGATCACATTAATGTGCACAGCTATGATTTAATAATAATAATAATAAAAGAACTATGGGCAGTGCAGCCGGCCAGCCCTGCCCTCCCCTGCCTTAGGCTTTCCTCCACAGCACCGTCACCCTCTCATCCTGCGTGGTGTTCACAAGTTCATTTGCACATCCCGTCACTGAAATGGTTCTTGTCTATTTTGCCTGAAGCTGTATCTCAAAGTACCTATACAAGTGCCGGGTATATCAGAGAAAGCGCCCCACATTTTGTTGAGTGAATAAATTAACAAATGAAAAAATAAATGAATGAATCGCTTTCTCAACCGCTGCAGGGTCAGCCTTTAAAGTTAATTCTAAGAATAGAGGGAAGTGATTATTTCCCCCCAAAGTAAATTTAAAGTCTTGGCTTTCCAGAAGAAAGGTTTTGCCAAGCAAAAATAAAATAGCACATTTTCCCTACAATAACCCATGGAGATATGAGAATAACTAAAAATTAAAATTTACATGAAATGTCTAATGCAATATTTTCAATAAAGAGTAGAAACCCTCTTCTCCCTCTTCTACAAGAATGAAATGTGGTTACGGACGTCCATGGAAAAAATAACTCTGGATCAAATATTTTGAACAACTCCCACTCCAGAATTCTTTACTACAGGATAGCTCAGAGCATTTGATATACTCATGTAATTGTAAAACTCCCCGAGGGGTGTTAAAATATTGATGAGAAACAATACCACAGTATATTTTAACATGTAAATCTTTATTCTACTAAGCGTTGTTTAAGATTGGTTAACCATACAGATATTAAATTCCTTACGCATTTTCACCTCCCAGTTCTACATAACTTTGTGATTATATTTGATTTATTGCAAATTGCATGGCTTATAAACTAACAAGCCAAATTTCTAGGTGAGGAGTTTTAGGAAATCCTGCTCTTCCTCAGCACTTTATACAAAAGCACACACATAAAAGCATGCACACCTGCACACACATATATGGAGACAAGACTATTATATTCTGAACGTATCCAAGGGAGAACATGTTAAAGCATTCAATGATAATTTTAAATGTTGATTTTAATGATGATGTTGTTTTCAGAGTGATGCTCTATTATTTCTTTAAAACACACTTGAATTTTTCTTATTTAGCCATTCTTTAAAAAGGTAAAATACACTTGTATGGGGGGGGGTCATATTGTTTACTGACAGTCATTAAACAAGATTTATGTCGAAGTTCCTTTGTATTTTAGTAATTAGTTGTTTGTCTCAAAGAAGCTACCAGAATTTCAATAATATGAGATAATTTCTCACTAATTCTGACGTGAGCATTGTCTCGGGATAATTCTGAGCCTCAAACTGGCCTTCAAGGGTGATGTTCTCTGTGTCTGTGGGAGGATCATAGCTCAGTGAGGGGTGGTGTGTGGGCAGTGGGTATAACGTGATCATTCTCTGGGGGACCCTGACTTATTAGAGGGAATCGACACCAAGCGAGAACTCCATGTAATAAAGTTATTTGAGATGCATCATTTGAAATGAAAGAAGACATGTGATTACTGGACCATTGACTGAAGTCTTCAACACAGTTCAGATAATTCCCTTGACCAGCCAAGCATGTTTTAGACTAATAGGAATCCCTCGGAGAACAGCAGCTGGGAAACTAGGAAGTGTGGGTTTCTCACTGATGAGCCATTATATTCAAACCACCTGCAATGCTCACCAGCCACCTTCCATGCCACTCAGACAGTCAGCTGACAGCTCTTCTCTCTTTCTAGTCATGTATACACACCTAAATTAATTCATTCCTTAAAGATTTTGTAAGGAACTATATGCTGGAAAAAGTTCTAGCAGCTGGAGTACAAGCATCACTGATAAGCCAGACTCCAGAGTTTTGCCAGTCAGCTTGGAGTTTAAATATCACCCTCTGACAGAGGAAATGGGCGGTAACCATATGGACAATGGACACTGGACCAATAGTCCAGGAGCAACAAGATCTCCATTGTGTTTTAAAATTGCCATGCAATTTTATAAACATATAGAACCCACCTTCCTCTTTCTGGAAAAAATAAAAGTGCAAATAATACCCATATGGCCCATTAATCTTTGGCATTTGATCAACTTGTTAAAATTTAACCCATCTCCTGGTTGCGGGTGGCTCACACCTATAATCCCAGCACTCTGGGAGGCCAAAGCAGGTGGATTGCTAGAGCTCAGGAGTTCAAGACCAGCCTGAACAAGAGTGAGACCTCATCTCTACTAAAAATAGGAAAACTAGCCGGGCATTGCAGTGGGCACCTTTAGTCTCAGCTCCCTTCCTATCCCTATAGCCAGTGATGGACACATAAAATGAGCAAGAAATACACATTTATTGCTACAAGTCACTGAGATGATGGGGCTGTTTGTTACTATAGCTTGACCAGTCTTCTCTGACTGATACAACACCCAGTCCTGACTGGTGATATTGCCACAGTCCTGAACATAGACAGAAGGAAGAGATAACACAGAGAAACACAGCATGGCCAGAAAGGGACACTCTCCACGTCCCTTCTTGGTTTATTAGCACAAGATAATCATAAGTCCTCATCCAACGTCAGGTAAGCAAGGAAATGTATCGCCACCGTGTGCCCAGTAGGAAAGAGTGAGAAAAACAGACAAGAAATTCACAACGAGCTCTCACGACCACCATCTCTCCCCACCTTGATTTTGTAAGAGATAAAACAACTACATGAAAAGATTTTGCAAATTGTAAAAGTAACTATGAAAATATAAGACACTAATGTCACAGTAAATGTAGTTATTGAAAAATCATAAAGGAGAATATGAGACTCCAGGTTAGAAGTCACTTACTGAGGACTTAAAATACTTTATAGACTAAACAAATGTTAATTAATAACAGAGTAACTTTATAGACTTGTGGTCCTAGGCTTTCATCTTGAGACAGATAAACTTTCTGTCTCATCTTTCTTTGTTTTGTCTTGTTCTGTTGCCCAGGCCTCAGCCTTGCTCATGGCAGCCTCAAACTCCTGGGCTCAAGTGATCCTCCTGCCTAAGCCTCCCAACTAGCTGGAATGACAGGCATGCACAACAGCACCCAGATCATTTTTCTATTTTTAGTAGAGGCAGGGTCTTGCTCTTGCTCCAAGAGGCTGGTCTTGGACTCCTGAGTGCAAGTGACATCCCCACCTCGGCCTCCCAGAGTGCTGGGATTACAGGTGTAAGCCCCCATCCCCGGCCTCTGTCCCATTATTCATATTATACTTAATAGTAACTCACATTCATAGTCCCAGCCCTGAAATTAATTATCACCTACAACTGCAACAGCAGTTCCCTATCAGTGGTTTCATCATGAGAACTGCGTAACGGTGACAGCAACAGCTGGCATTTTATCATTTGTTTCACTTTGAGATTCTTACTTTCTAATTATAGGCATTTTCTCACATATGTTGATATGAAACTCACATAGAAAATGAAGAACAAAGAACCAAGGTTGAGTCTATAAGAGTTCACATTCCCCAGGTTCCTGCGGATCAGATCCCGAGCAAGTTCAAAAGTCTTCTGGTTCTTACAAGGGTATATGTGAAACTTGGTAAACGGTCTGTGAAGCTAATGAATGATGCCCCATGATTATATCAATGTACACAGCTATGATTTAATAAAAAAATAAAATAAAATAAAAAATATAAAAACAAAAGTCTCTTGATTTTGCTTTTTCAATTCAAAGTCAGGAAATAGGTTGCTTCGTGGACACAGTATCACCACTTTAAAAACTCCAAATTGTTAACTAGATTGTCTAAAAGACTAAGGGTTAGGATGTAGTTTAGAAATCTGTTGTAATTTTTCATAACATGTTCTTTTTATGCAGATGGCAGAGAAAGGAGAATGGGCAGTGCCTTGACTCTAGGAGTGGGGCACCGGCCCCGTATACCCGGTGTGGTGGGTTCGAGCCTGGTACCGGCCAAAACTGCAAAAAAAAAAAGGAGAGAGCGAGAGAGTCCAAGAACATCATGGAAAAAGGGACATTTTCTTTGATACTCTGTAATTATAATTTATAGTTCTTTTGCAGCCCACCCACATTTATTTTCCGTAATGTTTTCTGCTTATGGTGCTTATTTTCCCACCTTTTTGAGCTAGCCTGAGTAGTTTTCTTTACTTTTATTTCTATAAATAATAAAAACATAGGCAGTTGGTATTATAGTTTTTAGCATGTCCTTCTTACTGTCGCTGTCTTATGAAGTATTTCATTCTCCTTCTTACTTGAAATTAGCTTAAATTAATAAAAAATATGTACTAGGCACCTACTTTATACTTTCACTGTCTGGTCTCTGAGAATAATAAAAGTACAAACAATAATCCCATACTCTTTTGGCTAGTTCAAAGTGTATGATAATGCCGGTGGTTATAATAATAAAAGCATATGCTCTATCTTCTAAATGGTGTTGAGCAGTGTTGCTGTGCGTATTTTGGTTAGCTTTCATGGCTACTGAGGAGAAGAATACCACTATTCTGTCTAGTTTTTAAGAATGAGGATGGCTGCCATGGTTTATACTTCCGTACCCCTACGAAGTCGTCATTGAAACCTAATCACCAATGTGAAGCTATTAGAAGGTGGGACCTTTAGGGACTGATTAGGTCAAAAGGGGAGTGTCCTTATGAAAAAGACCCAAGAGATACTCATTTGCCCTTTCCCCCATGTGAAGATTCAGTGAGAGGCCACTGATCATGAGCCAGAAAATGACACCTCATCAGACACCAAATCTCATAACGTGACCAGGTCAAACCCCACCATACCAAGGAACAGGAAGTTCCTATATCCCTTGGATAAATGTCTTTCCACTCATTTTAATGTAGATGATTTCAACAGTTATTTATGGAGCTTCCCTGATATTCAGGCCCCACACTTGCTGCTGGGATTTCAGAAAGAAAATAGACAAGGTCTTCACCTTCCAACCCCTGCAGGTTCTTGTAGACAGTTCATCAACAAGCAAATAAACAAAAGCCAAAGGACCATGTCATCCCCCACTTTCTGTTGAGACAGCCTCATAGCAGCAGAGTAACGCCCTGCCAGTTAGTCAGCAGCAGCTTCTCAGAGATAAAATTTGACTCAGATAAGCTGGCATTCCCTAAGTATAAAAGGGAGAAAGCTTTCCAGAGAGAAGTGATAGATTCATGGAAGTACACGGGTTCCATCAGGATGTCGCAGCATGTGGTGGCAGAGGTGGGATGAGACTAGAAGGACGTTATTTAAATCAGGTGCTAAAGGAATCCAACTCACCTAGACGGTCAGTCATCTCGTACACATTTATAAAAGCCCAACAATCCTATGACACGGCTTTTTTCTTCTCCTTGTTAATTAGTCCAAGTGGTCAGGTACATATTTTACTTTAAAACCATTTTGATTATTGTCTGTCTTCTCCAAGGGAATAAAGTTCCATGAGAACGAAGACTTTTTCAAGTTTTATCTCTAGCGCCTGGAATGAGGTCTGCCTTACAGAAGGATTTGAGTAAAGACAGATCAGGGCTACAAATGAGTTTATCATGGTCTCTTATTATTAAAGCCTGCTGTGCCGGGGGTACACGGATGGATATGGCCTCATGTGTGACCCCCCAGGAGCACACAGTCCAGCAAATTAGCAGGCGGTGCATGCAGAAAAAATACTAATAGCACATTACAGGAAGCATCACAGTGAATTAGAGAAAATGCTGCAGGGCAGAACCTCACCAAGGATTTAAACTTCATGCTATAAGGAGAAGGGAACCAGTGGACGCCTCTAGCTGAGAGAGTGAGAGTTGTTCTGGAACAGCACTACTGAAGGTATGGTTAGCAGACTGTTACGAGCCCACAGTGAGTTATGTATAGAAATAAAAAAGTGTAGCATTGTCCTAGCCACGGAGCTTCGCTAAGACCGCCAAGCATGTTGGGGGTTCGGGGTCCCCCAACCCGGTTGAAATACTCTGGAGAGTCCAACCCAGCCATGGTGATGATGGGAAGCCAAAGGGTGGAAGCTGGAAATAAACCTGGAGTGGCACAGGCGGTGTGGACAGAGAGCAGAGGGGCCTGCACAAGCTTCAGGGGAACAGCGAGAGATTTTACTTGGCAACAACGAAGAGAAAGTTTACAGTACTCCCAGAAGAGTCAGAAGTGGGTCCCTCCAGAGAGGAGAAAGGGTAAGAGACACACGCAGGACAGGCCCCAGGGGGTAAGAATCCCCCTCCCCTCAGGGTGACGCTGGCCGTCTTCCCAGCTCTCTGCACCCCCAGGCCCTCGTGCCCTTTTCTGCGGTGGGGTGTGAGCGATCCCGTGGGCCCTGCAGGCTTCCTTGTCCCACAGGCCAGGTTTCCTTCCACCCCCTGAAAGCCCCCTCTTGGTGTCCCTTCCTAAGGCAGGTGACCGACAGAGTGGCCTCTACTGGACAGAGCATGGCACTTACTTGCAGCCTTAGCTACTTACTAGTTACGCACCATAGGGCTGGAGATTAAAAAGTGAGTGAGAAATCCTTCAAATAGTCTTCCACCGCAGCTAGTCTGACATGCACTGTTCTAAAAACGAGGATTCTGGCAGGCTTTTGGCAGTGCTTGCCTGACGTCAGCTCACGGCTGGGCTCTCTGACAGGCGCCTCCAGTGTTGCTGTGCTGTGTGGCTGATTAAAGGCAGATCCGAACGCTTCCCGCGCCAGATGTGCTGGCGTCAAAGCTGACACTCTGCTGGGAAGACGCATCTAATTTGGGACTTCACAGCACCTGCCCCAGACGCACGGCAAGGCCTTGACAGCACCCGAGGGAGTGCCAGGTGGGGCCCAGGGTGGGAGCGAGGAGGGGGCGTCTCCAGTCGGCCCACTGCCCGCAGATTCTGCCCCACGTGGAAAAGGTGAGGTCTCCTGAGGTCTCAAAAAGTTGCTCGGTGTCTAAAGGCAGAAATTGAACGGTTAGCCAGTGTGGCTGTGTGGGTGCTGAAACAAACACGTACGGAAAGCCAAAAGAATGAAAATTTGTTAAACTTACAAAAGCAGCTTCCTTTGCAGAAATAATCTACACACACACACTATTATCAGTTTGTAGAAAAAGACGTTGCACTTCAGACAGATAAACACCCTTCCCAAAGTTGGACACCTGGAACCTTATGTACCTGTGACTGGAACCCCACGCCCACTTTGTTTCTGCTACTGCTTATATTTGAAAAAGGAAAGACTGAGACTTTCCCTTTTATTATTATTAAAAATGTTCTCTTTTCCTTTCCGTCAAACAAATCTGTTATTTTTTTAATATCCAGCCCAGAGTAGCCAGGATGCCAGACAGAGATCACAGTATAAACGCCCTCCACAATCCACAGCTGCACCTTCGCTGACGGACTGAACAGCGTGAGTCCCGTCAGCGAGGGCCCAGTCTCAGGCCCTGTTCAGCCTGAGAATCGGGTGTTGCTGGTTTTGTCTTTGCATTCTCTTGCCTCTCAGAACATCTCAATGTGCTCATTCTCACCTGCCTTGGTGATGGATCCTTCCCAGTCTCAATTTGCTTCCTACCCCAGCTGTGCTCAGTCTCCACGGCTCAGTGCATCCCAGGATCGGGTGCTGGGTGATAATTGTTGAATTTAGCAAATAAAAATACAGGTGACTGTTTAAATTTGAGTTACAGTTTAAAAATAAATAAAATCACCTTCTTTGTTGTATAAAGAATAGGTAAGCCCCATGAAAGACGTGGGACATAATTTTACTAAAAAACAAACAAACAAAAGCACAAAAGTCAACCTCCAACCCCAAATCTCTCTTTCCTTCTTCTTCCG
The DNA here is from genome assembly GCF_027406575.1 of Nycticebus coucang. NCBI lineage: Eukaryota > Metazoa > Chordata > Mammalia > Primates > Lorisidae > Nycticebus > Nycticebus coucang. Next base: position 35,274,178 of record NC_069802.1, on the reverse strand, counting down.
CATGTTGTCCCTGGTTGAGCACATTGAGTCCTTTGGCTAATCCTGGAGCAGGTGATTCAACCCCCGCACCACATCCCCCCAGCTTCTCTACCTTCAACCACCTTCATCACATCCCCACTTGGTTTTCACACACTTCCCAAATCCAAATAAAACTCTTCGGACTAAGACCCTCCTATGTATTATGAACCCATTCAATCTTCTCCAACCCATAATTAGCTGAATCATTCACCTGGATTTTTAGGGCAAAAAGTTATTGACCATTCTTGATTCTTCTTTATCAGCATTCTCCAGTATTTAAGTCATGGTTACATCTTGGCTTTAGCACCAAATTATAGCCTCAGTATTTCCATTCATCTCAGTCTTCACTTCTCTGTCACTAGCTCAGCTCATCATCATCCTTTTTCCACACACTTGCAATGCTGTGTGAACTGCTCTCATCCATCTCACACTTACTCTTCAGTAACTCATTCTCCACAAGTTAGTGAGACTGATTTTCTAAAACTTTTTATTGAATTATAAAGCAGTAAAACCAGGAATGTTGTCATATCAAAAGCATGCAACTCAATAAATCTTGACAAACTAAACACTCCTGCAACCAGAATCCAGTTCATCTACCCCTCCCTGAACAAAAATAATTACTATCCTATTTTTCTATCACCATCGATGAGCTCTGCTGGGTTTTGTTACTTAAGTAAATGGAATCATACAAAAGATATCTTTATCTGATTCCTTGCATTCACGTTCTATTTATGACAGTCATTTATATTTTGAACATAGTTTCATTTCATCCATTGTCACAGCTGAGTAAAAGTCCATTGAGTGAACACACCATGATGTTCTATAGATCCTTTATGGTAGTGTGTGTAGGCTGAAAACATTAATGGCCATAGAAGGCTCCGTACTCAGTGGGCATTTGATATGAGGTGTGTTATTACTGTTGAGTTTGTGGAAAAATAGAAAATGATCAGCAGAAGTCATCCTGAGAATTCAGCAAACACAGCATTGCTAGTGAATCTCATTTCATTTTGATTGGCATTAGGAGAAACTAGGTCAAGAGAATGTCACAGTTAAATTTCAAGATTTTGGGTATTTTTGACAGAACTGCTCCCGGACTTGTGGGAAAACTGCAGAAATGTGTATTGTGGAATTATTTTAAGAGGGGTATGTGGCCCCTTGTGTCTCACTCTTTTGTAACCAGATGCTGGATTCATGTTACCTGCCTCTTTCTTCCTCTTAAACCTGATTAATTAGGACTTCCTCCCAAGATTGAATTAGGTGACACTCTCCCCTTGAAAGACCTTGACACTTTATCGTGTGCACAGGTTAAACTCTAAGCTCTTGACCTGGCCAATCAGACCCTCTTCAGCTTGACTACCCCTGGCTGTCTCAGCTTCCCAGTCCCTGGCACCATGTTCTTTTAAATCCCCCACCAAAGCCACACCAGACTAATGCATTGTCTGAAAATATTGCAGTTGCCCATGATTTGTCTTTGCAAATTTTGGTCCCTTTGCCAGCAAAACCCCCCTCACCACCTACCCCAGCCTGTCTCATGTCACCTTAACTTCCCATGTCTGTATTTCAAAACTCAGCTTGAGAATCACCTGTGGTTATGTTAGCATTCAAAATTGAATATCAAATCATCACATTATACCCCATAAATGAATACAGTTATGATTTAATAAAAAAATTAAATAAAAAGGAACCACCTGTTTGCCTCTGACCACTGATATCTATAACCCTCACCCCAAACTGAATACTTTCACCTGAATTTCCTTGTTTATTCTGTGCATACCCTAATCTCAGCATCTGTTGCAATCCTTGATTGCTCTTGCTGACTTAAATATATATTTTTTCCCCAACTAGCTTGTGAGCCCTTTGAGAGAGCAATTATATCTTAATAATCTCTCTCTAACTACAGCTAGCAAAATGCCAAGATGCCTCAGGTGGACTTATTTACCTATAAACAACAGGTAACTGCATAATGAGTACATGAATCAAAGTCAGTGAGGAGAGAACCTGCAGAGATTTATTGCATAGATTTCCTAAAATATCATCTATTTTATTCAACTTGCATGCTTTTGATGAAGCCAGAAATAGCATGAAGTCAATTGGGGTTGGGAAAATATTTCAACTGGTAAGGTAGCAATAGAAATGAGACTCAAGAATCACTTGGTACTCTCATATCCATGAAGAGAAACAAATACAGTTCAGGATAAAGTCCTACATTGGGTTCAAAAAGTTACGTAGATACCTGTGAAGGGCACAATACTCAACCTCAAAATAACACCTACATAGAGGGCTTCATTCAACCAAAAAGTTGCTTTCTGCAAATAGTGGAATGTGAACTTCTTACAAACCATGAACGAGAAGTAACAAATAATAGATTAATGGTCTAAAGAAAGGCTTTATTTTATCCAGTATTTATGAGAACTATTGAAATTATTTGTTAAAATTCACAATTTTGTCATTTGATTAATAATTATTTACTCTTCCTGTATGTCATGGAAGGGGTATAGTTTATTCAGTTTTTTATAGTCACAGTACATCTTAAAATCATTTTAGAACATCATAGAAGTGAAGTTTTATTGAGCTATATCTGTAAAACGTTTATGTGGTTCTATATTTAGTGAGTAATTTTATGTCTTTTTTGAGTGTGTTGCCAATATTCATACCACGATAAGTTATAAGATGGTCTCACATCTCCTTTCTTTTCACACATTCTCAAACTTTCAATCACGAGTATTTTCATGAGTATAATAGAGAAGACCAGATATCTGTAAATGGACAGCTGTGAAAGCTAAGGCAATAAAAGAAAGGACTTTCCATTTCTTACTGTTTGCTAGTGAGAAAGATCAGGTTGAAGTATTCACACCAAACCCGCCCACCCGGATGCCCTTCTGGGTGTAGGAATCTGTTCTCATAAACTAAGTGGAGGAGAAAAAGCTTCCATTCATTTGAACATGTGTTCCTCTGGGGAAGAAGGCTACAGTGTGAAATCTGGCAATGGTCACATCTGAAATACACACACATCTCACTCATTGGTAATATTACTTCACAAGGTTGATATATGTAAGTTGTATTGAGACTTTAATGTGAATAACACCATAGAGACTAAGGGATAGGTACCAGGAAGGCCCAAGTCCACCACTAACCAAGAGGAGCTACTACTGAAGATTAGAATGGCTCCAAAAAACAAAGGCTGCCAAGTAATTGGTAGTCATTGTCTCAAATGAAAAAGAACCACCAGGTGCACACACACAGATCTGCCTCATGGTATGAAACGTCAGATTCCTTTTGGACGTCCTCAAAAAGTAAATCCCCATGAATTTTAAATTGTTTTATGCAAACAAGGATACATTTTTCTCTAAATTTTGCCTAATATCAAAAGGCTATACTCTCTTTTTTAAACTTAATTTTTATTAAATCATAACTGTATACATTGATGGAGCACAAGGTGATGATTTAATATACAATGTGGAATGTTTAAATCCTTTGACATAAACTACTTCTCAAGATTCACGTCTAATAAAACTATTATTTGTTTTTTCATTGTTCTTTTATTTTTGGCTTTTAAGACCTGATGAGACCACGTTGACTCTTTACCAAACATTGTACTCATTCTGTCTAGTATGAAGGTGACCTAGAAGCTCTTGCTTTCCAAAGCTTTAAGATGATGGCATGTTTCTAAACATCAGGCCTTCAGCTGGGGCCAGTTAGAGAAAACGCATGTTAAACAGCTCAGTGAGAAGTCATTCTCACAGCTCAGCAGGCACTTTGCTAATGGGAAGAAGGAAAGGGGAAGGGCTGGCCTCTTTGCTTGGCTACTGCCCTCTGTTTTTGGTTCCCTGGGGCTAGAAAGTGAGATGAGCTAAGAAAGAACTCCCTGTAAGGAGGCACTAATTGTTGCTGTGTCCTTAATAATGTCGGAGACTGTCCTCCCACTGGGGGCCTTAATATATAACTTACGTTGATAGTTGATACTTGACTGGCATAATTTGGAACACCTATCTTTATGATAAGAAAAGAAACCAACTCAAAGTGTAGTGTCCAGGGGACTGTATGGAACTTGTACTTGCTCTGGGTTGGCATACATATCTGAGAATCTGCTCTGGAATCGTAATTTAAAGTGTTTTGTAATAGGGCAATCAAGATAGTAACAGTAGGGCTGTTGGATTGGACAGTGAGTCAGTCATGGTTTCCCAGAAGAGCTGAGTGTCCAATACCCAAATCTGACTGAGGGAACAGTTTCAAAAAAGAAATAAGAACAAGAAGATGCTGAGTGTTGTAGATTATGAGAGAGCTATCTGCTGATCTGAAAGGAGAAGCCATTTAACTGATAACATAGAACAGGAAATGGAAATATGGTAACTAGGTGGTATCTTGGAAAGAAGGGAGAGAAATACTAGTATGTTTCAATGTCACATTGGACTAGAGTGCAGTTACCTGAGAATGTGTCTGGGTATTGGAGCTTCAACCTCAGACACAAATCTCGCCTTCTCCTGACTATGCTTTGGTGACCAACTAAGATATGGCTAGGGTTGAAATTAATTAGATAAATGCAAAACAGATAACTGTGTTCTACATGGGATGGATTTGACAGTATCTTCTTATAACAAATCATCTTGGAGTATGTGATGTGCCCTTAAGTTCAATTATTGCTTTTGGGGTTCACTAAGTCTGAAATACTAGGTGTGTTTCTGACTCAATAAGTAAACTACAATAAATCAATGTGTATACAAGAGGGAAATAAGGTGTCTGTAATAGAGTCTGTGTTGAGAAATCCTAATTAACACGGACCTTCCATACCTTTGTTTCCTGGCAAAGTTCAAATATATCTCATGACTCTGAGAGGTGAAAAATTGATTCTATTTGTTCTAAACTTGTTTAATCACTGAGGTGAAAATCAAGTTCTGCTTTGCTCAGCTTTAATGAGCTGGACATGAGTTACTTCCCAGCTAGGACTTGGGGACCTCATTGCAGGTAGAAACCATCTCTGTCTCCTTTTACTGTGTGGGAAGGTGCTGCCATCCTTGGCTCGCCTCTGTCTGTACGGAGTCCCTTGGGATGTTCATCCGTGGGTAATTTTAATCTTTCCATTTTGTGACCCAGTCCTTCATACTGCGAGCTTCTATGCCCAAAAGGTGGATCTGGAATAAATCTTGCTGCTTAAAACACAATGATGCCTGTGTTCAAAAGACATTCTTATCTCTTCGCCCTCATTCCCATTGCATAGACATACCACACAAAGGGAAAACTCCATGACTTTCTTTTTTTTTTTTTTTAACTATTGGCATGATGGTTCTAAATAAATTCTCCTTATATTTTCTAGCTCTGTGTTTCATACTTTTGTGAATGCTTCTTGTCTATGGATTTGCTGACCTTTCATCCACTCTGGATATTGCTCTCCCTATAAGATTTGAAGTGGAACAGGATCTTTATAGCTAAAATACTTGCTATGAATAAACATTCATGTTTCTTATTTGGTCACTCTGTCTTAGGATCTGTTGGGACTTTCTATTTTGACACCATCACAAGATCTAAGATCTCCCACTTTAGGAATATTTTTTTCTTCCTTTTCTTCCCCCCACCCCCACTTTTTTTTCACTTTCCAATCTTAGCATTCCTTTATAATCTCCATTACAACTAGAATCCTGCTACAAACTCTTCTTCTTGTGCAGGTCTCTGACTTCTTGTCTACATCTCACACCCTTCTGCCAGGAGATTAGACCTGCCACCCATTGTTATTTTAGCCATTGGTTGCTGGAGTATTACAAACCTCAAATCTGCTTCAAATGGTTCCATTGCTGACTTGCTTTAATCTACCTCACCTCTATTATTATAGTCACCATGGGGATTTGCTCTGAGAAATGCATCCTCAGGTGACTTTGTAATTGCACAAACATCGCTGAGTGTATTTAAATGAACCTAGATGGTATAGCCTATTACCATCTTGGCTGCATGTGATAGCCTATTGCTTCTAGCTGCAAACTTATGTGCAATGTTGTAAGTGATTGTAACACAATGGTAAGTGTTTGTATATCTAACCTCATCTAAACATAGACAAGACAATTTAGTAAGCTATGAAATGACCACAATGTCACCAAGAAATAGAAAACTTTCAGCTTTATTATAATCTTATGAGACCACCATTGTATTCATGGTCTTTTGTTGACCAAAATGTCACCAAGCAGTGCATGACTGTGAATGCCCAAAGCCCCAAATGGCATCATTTGTTTACTTTGCCATTATTAGGTCAGTTATGGAATATGTTAACCACTCAATAAATGCTAGCCAGCAATTACAGTCATGGTAATAAATAATGCATACAAAATTTGTGATGAGTGTAGTTGCTAAATTGCTCTATTGCTAAGCATAATGTGGATTAAAATGGAACAAAAATACATGGGTAGAGATTCCCTCTGTCTAGAAAGTTCTCTCCTTCTCTATTGCTCAGGTCTCATGCAATTTTCCAAGAGCAGTTCCAAGGAAACATCTTCAAATCCTAGTTCGATGCACAGAAAGGTAGCCAGACATTCTGCAGTCCCAGACTGATTTTAGAGCCCTTCTGTTGTAATGGACTAATTTATAATCATACAAGTCCTTAGGAAAGTCCTCTAACCAATTTCGAGCTCCAAAAATGTCAGAGTTGTGGCTTATTCATATTGGACTACCTATTAACACCAATGACAGTGTTCAGTGACCGTTCAGTTGGCTAGGTCGAATTCCTCCAACATAACCAGCGGCTGTAACTTGATCATACTGAGAAAACTGCTTACTACATATGAAAAACCACGGGAATACTGCAGTTGCCTGATTTAGGTCATGATAACAGATGTGTGAGTCTCAGGATTTGCTAGCAATGTGCATACAAGGGATTTATGCACATTAATTTACGCGTTTGCACAGAGAAAAATTAAGAGTTCCCTTTGTTTATAACCATCTGAGAAAAACAAATGCCTTTTGTTTTGCTCACCTGGCACCAGGTGGATGTTTTCCATGTATGCATTTATCATAAAACCAGCTCAAGGAAATAAAAGGTCAACCCAGTGCTCCCAGATATAAACATTTCTAGAATCTACAATGTTAATTAGTTATTGTCTTGGGGATATGTGTCACACACCTTAGGAAGGAAGAACCTGATACGCTGTAAACTGTATGTATGTATCCTACACCCTTATTCATATTTTACATGTGTGCACGAGTACTAATTGTGCTAATTATTTAAGCAAATAAATCAAACACATCACTTTATTTGTTTAGTCCTTCAGTGTTTATGTGTGATAATATTTTCTTTTCATTTCTGTTTTTTAAAGAATCAACAATAACATTAAAGGTAGCTAGAAAGTCCCTGTAGATGACCAGCCCTGGTTCTCTTTCTTCTTCTTATTAGGGTTCATAAAAATTTTGCAATTTACAGAGACACACAAACACACACAAAATATGACTTCTCCTTATCATAGCCTTATGTAAGTTTAAATTCATAAATGTATCATTCATCAATTTTGATTTTTATTAATTCACCATTAATGTCTGATTATTTTCCAAGTTAACATCAAGGGATTCACACATCTAATGTTTCTTTTAACTGACACATAATATTCCCGCACATGAATATACTGCATTTTATTTATCCACACTCAACAGATGTTTGGGATTTTTTTTATGTTTTAAATTAGTTTAGAGACAAGGCTGCAATGAGAATCCCTTTATGGGTTTCCTCCAGCAAATTTGTGAGAGTTTTTCTCAGTTATTCATGAGGAAGTGAAATCACCAGGATATCGAGAAAGCACTGTTTCAAACGCCAAGCTTCTCTTCAAAGCATCTCTAATTACGCTAACCCCAGCCATGAATAAGAATGTCTGTTTCCTCACACATTGTTATCATATGCTGCTATCAGACTTTTAACTTTCTTAGTCTGAGGGCTAACAGTGGTATTATCTATGGCATTTTTGTGTTTTAATTTGAACTTCCCTATTTATTCTTAAGGGTGGGTGTGTTTTCCTATGTTTAACAGCCTCTTGGATTTTTCTTTTGTGAGTTGACTGCACAATTATACTTTTTTATTGTGTAATAATGCTGATGGTTCTGGTGGTAAAATACTAATTTTCTTCTGTGTAACAGCTAACCAAAATTTGCATTTCCCCCCCAAAAGGGAAAGAATAAAAGAAAGGATACATAGTACCAGCAATTTCTGTGCTATGCTTTGTATTACTTTTCAACTGTTTGAGTCAATATGTAGACCACCTATAGAAAGCTTCTCTACAATTACAAAATAGAATAAAAATATGCACACTAATGATAGAAGAAAAAAAGTCCTAAGGTTGAGAAGTTCACAGAGAGGTGGGTGAGCTCTTGCCCTCATCTTACAAAGCGGTGATTCCTGGGATCCTATGTATAATTCAAGGGATAGAATTATAGGTGTAAGCATGCTATTTGAATTTGCAGAATTAAGCAGTAGAGGAAGTGAATGTAATTAGATTTGAGGAATAGAATGAAAGGATACAGGAGAATGCACTGGGATATATGGGGAGTTTCCTCCCATTATAATAAAAAGTCAACAGAAAACACTAAAGGGTAATAACTAAACTAGTACACACATCTTCTTGGGAGATACAGACTGCAGGTGTAGCAGTCTTTTTATCCTACTTACTGGCAAATATCTTACACATGTGCTTAACTTGGATTTTTTTTTTAAGTGCAGCCTAAAATAAAATATAGAAGACAGCAGAGTTGTCACAAATCACCAAAATGTTTTCTTCATGACCAAGTAGGGTATATGGCAGTGATGCAAATTGTCCATATCAGAAATTTAAAGTGACTCAGCATATTGAAGAAACAATGAAGAAAAGCATATGGTAACCTCAATTCATGCAGAAAGAAAGCACTGGGCAAAATCCAGTACTCATTCTTGACAAAAGTTTCTGCAAGCTAGGAACAGAAAGGACATCCCTGCCTGACAAAGAACAACAGAAAAAAAACACAGCTAACGAATTCTTGACAGAATTGATTTGCAAGAGTCATTTTATGTTCACACCCAAATTGAGGAGAGGTACAGAGATTTCCCTGGCCCCCATCCATCCATGGACTTCTCCACTATCAAAAACTCATCCCAGTGTGGTAAGTTGTCACAACTGATTAACCTGCATTGACACATAATTATCACCTAACACCAAGCTTCTGTGGGCTTGGACAGAATGTGCTCACCATTACAGCATCACACAGGGTAACTTCACTTCCCGAATCCCTCTGTGCACCACCCATTTATGTCTCACTCCCCCCAAGTCTCTGAAACCAATGCTCCTTTTACTGTTTCCATAATTATGGGGTTCCCCAAAAAAATACCCTATGGCTAAAATAACACAGCATGTAGCTTTTTCAGATTGACTTCTTCCACTTGGTAATAACATGTTGAAGGCTCCTCCACATTACCATGGCTTGGTAGACCATATCTTTTTAGAGTCAAACAAAATTTCAGGCACAGTGGCTAGGGCACCAGCCACATACACCGGAGCAGGTAAGTTCAAATTCAGCCCGGGCCTGCCAAACAACGACAACTACATCCAAAAAATAGCCGGGCATTGTGGCAGGTGCCTGTAGTCTCAACTACTTGGGAGGCTGAGACAGGAGAATTGCTTAAGCCTAAGAGTTTGAGGTTTCTGTGACTTGTGATGCCAGGGCACTTTACCCAGGGTGACAGCTTGAGGCTGTGTCTCAAAAAAACAAAAAAAACATTTCATTGTCTGGTTGTGCCGCAGTCCCTTTATCTGTTCACTCACCTAAGGACATCTGGATGTTCTCATGTCTGGGCAACTGTGAACAGAGCTGCTGTCAATGATCATGAGTGTGTTGTTCTGTTGACCTAAGTTTTCAACTCACGTGGATAAATACCTAGGAGCGCAGCTGCTGTCTGGAATAGTAAGACTACATTCAGTTCTATAAGAAACCACCAGATTACCTTCGACTGTGGCTGTGTTATTTTCCATTCCTATCAGCAATGAATGAGGGTTCCCGTTACTTTACCTCCCTTCCTGCATTTGAAGTGATCAGAGTTTGCAATTTGGGCCATTCTAATAGGTGTGTGGTGGTATCTCATTTCTGCATGAATTTGTAATTTTTTTTTTTTTTTTGTAGAGACAGAGTCTCACTGTACTGCCCTTGGGTAGAGTGCCGTGGCGTCACACGGCTCACAGCAACCTCTAACTCTTGGGCTTACGCGATTCTCTTGCCTCAGCCTCCCGAGCAGCTGGGACTACAGGCGCCCGCCACAACGCCCAGCTATTTTTTTTTGTTGTTGTTGCAGTGTGGCCGGGGCTGGGTTTGAACCCGCCACCCTCGGCATATGGGGCCAGCACCCTACTCACTGAGCCACAGGCGCCGCCCTTGAATTTGTAATTTTTTAATGACATATGATATTCAGAATCTGTCCATATCCATATGTCTTCTTTTACGAGCTGTCTGTTCAGGTCGTTGCCTATTTTTTTGACCAGGCTGTTTGTTTTCTTGAATCGTAGAGTTCTTTGTAAATGGCTAATAACACTCCTTTATCAGATACACCTTTTGAAATATTTCTTCCCTGTCTGTGGCTTATCTTCTCATTCTCTTGATAGTGCTTTTCATGGAGAAGAAGGTTTTAGCTTAATGAAGTCCAACTTACCATTTTTTTTCTCTTACCTATTGTATCTTTGCTGTCGCATCTGAAAGATCTTTTTTTTAATTTTTTTTTTATTAAATCATAGCTGTGTACATTAATGCGATCATGGGGCACCATACACTGGTTTTATAGACCGTTTGACACATTTTCATCACACTGGTTAACATAGCCTTCCTGGCATTTTCTTAGTTATTGTGTTAAGACATTTACATTCTACATTTACTAAGTTTCACATGTACCCTTGTAAGATGCACCACAGGTGTAATCCCACCAATCACACTCCCTCTGCCCACCTCCCCCCTTCCTCCCCTCCCTTTCCCTCTTCCCCCTATTCTTGGGTTATAACTGAGTTATAGATTTCATGTGAAAACCCTAAATTAGTTTCATAGTAGGGCTGAGTACATTGGATACTTTTTCTTCCATTCTTGAGATACTTTACTAAGAAGAATATGTTCCAGCTCCATCCATGTAAACATGAAAGAGGTAAAGTCTCCATCTTTCTTTAAGGCTGCATAATATTCCATGGTGTACATATACCACAATTTATTAATCCATTCGTGGATAGAGGGGCACTTGGGCTTTTTCCATGACTTAGCAATTATGAATTGGGCTGCAATAAACATTATGGTACAAATATCTTTGTTATGATGTGATTTTTGGTCTTCTGGGTATATGCCCAGTAGAGGGATTACAGGCTTGAATGGCAGATCTATTTTTAGATCTCTAAGTGTTCTCCAAACATCTTTCCAAAAGGAATGTATTAATTTGCATTCCCACCAGCAGTGTAGAAGTGTTCCCTTTTCTCCACATCCACACCAACATCTCTGGTCTTGGGATTTTGTGATACAGGCTAATCTTACTGGAGTTAGATGATATCTCAAAGTAGTTTTGATTTGCATTTCTCTGATGATTAAAGATGATGAGCATTTTTTCATATGTCTGTAGGCCGTGCACCTGTCTTCTTCAGAGAAGTTTCTCTTCAAGTCCCTTGCCCAGCCTGTGATGGGCTCACTTGTTCTTTTCTTGCTAATGCGTTTGAGTTCTCTGTGAATTCTGATTATTAAACCTTTGCAGGAGGCATGACCTGCAAACATCTTCTCCCATCCAGAGGACTGTTTGCTTGCTTTACTTACTGTGTTCTTGGCTGTGCAGAAGCTTTTTAGTTTGATCAGGTCCCAGTAGTGTATTTTTGAAGCTGCTTCAATTGCCCGGGGGGTAGACTCTCACTGGATTAAAGATTTAAACTTAAGACATGAAACTTTAAAAATACTAGAAGAGAGTGCAGGAAAAACCCTTCAAGAAATCGGTCTGGGTGAGTATTTTATGAGGAGGACCCCCTGGGCATCCGAAAGATCTTTACCAAACCCAAGATCAACTACATTTCTCCCTTGTTATCTTCTAGTTGTAAAGTTTGACATTTTATATTTAGGTCTATAATCCATTTTGAGTTGATTTTTGTGAAGAGTGTAAAATCTGTGTTCAAATCTGTTTACTCACTTTTCTGTGCACACAGCAGTCTGGTGGTTCCACAGCATTTTTGAGAAGACTTTCTTTGCTTCATCTTACTGCCTTTACTCCTACATTAAACTTGGTTGACTGCATTCACATGTGTGCATCTGGGCTCTTTCTACTCTAGCCCTTGTTTGTTCTTTCACTAACACCACCCCATTTTAACTATTACATCTGTGCAGTATGTCTTGAACTTGAGTAGGAAAGTTAATTTTATCATGAGTAAATGTTAAAACTGCCATCAGAGACAAGAGTTAGTTTGGGGAATGATTTTATCCCAAGGATAGCTGTTGCATTTTGGCTGTGCGGAAGGTCATCTTCTTATGATGGGCAAATATTGTTCCCACAGGAGGTACAAGATGGCCCTATGTAGGCCTCCGTGAAGTGACAATTCTGAGACAGTGTCTTATTTCAATGTGAGAAGGTCTCCACTGCTGAGTCTTTGGGAACCACAAGCCCAAGATTTGAGTTACTCTCATATGTGTGATGTAAGACTTTTATGGGTCCAACAACATATCTTACTTTGCAGAAGGCTGGAATGCTGGGGTAGGAACCTTAGTGAACTAAATCAATAAACATTATGAGCATGTAGGCATTATGTTCCTGAGCACCATTATCCTCATTCCCATTTCTTCTCTTTTAAAAAAATGAAAGAAATAATCTATATGGAGATTAAAATGAGGTATTATAAGGTAAACAAATTTTGAAAACAGCAAAATTCTATGTGCATGCAGGCAAATTAAATTCTCCTAAATTCCTCTGAATGGACAGATAAATTGATTTTCATACCTCAAGCCTCTTGAATGAACATATTCATTGAAATAAAGAAATATGATTTTGTAGTCCATGTGATATCCCAACCAAGGAATATGGACTTAACTGCTTTTAGCTTTGCCTATGATACCAATTAACCCTTCAGCACAATTAGTTTCTAGAGAGAAAATTCATATTTTCTACGAAAACATATGATGGAGTCAAAGTGTAGATAGCATAAGAAAATGAGAAAGTGAATAAGCAACATTTTCTTCTGTTTTATTCAAGTCCTTTCCATATAAACCAAGTTCATTACTTTAATTGAAAACAAACACTTTTCAACACCATTAGCAGCTGTAATTTTCCGAATGTCTGTGGTTTGTTTGGGGGTATCTGGTCTATAAACCCCACTGACTTGAGATTGTTCATGTGTAGCCAGTAGACCACCCAGCAAGTCTGTGACAGACCCTGCCGAGGTATTAATACTATTTATATGGCTCTAATTGCTCTCATCTGGGAATTTAGTTTGTTCCAACAGATGGGCATCATCACCAGGTCAATCTGGCCATCTGCTCTGTGGCCCAAAAGAGCCTTTTGAAGAAGCTGACCAGATCACAGGCCAGGTCAAGAGTTCCTGACCATATAATCTAGCAGCCCTCAGAGATCACATCTAAATTCCCACACACAGTGGGAGAAATGTAGTTAATGCAACTCTCACTATGCAGCCTAAGAGAGTGAGTCATGCTCCAGTGGAGTTCAAGATTTCAGATATTTATGTGTTCAAAAAACAAAAATTAAAGACAGTATAGAAGAGAATGCTTCTCAGTTAGTGAGATAAACCTTTAAAAGGTATGCATATCAAGTCTTCTTGGTGCAAAAAATATCTTCATTGAGATATTATTTTTATTACAGCATATTAGGGGATACACACATTTTGTTTACATAATTTTTTTGAAAAACTGAGTCAGGGTTGTAAGTGTCCCTTCACCCGGACATCCCACAATAGGTATGAATTTACCCATCCTCTCTTCCCCCTCTTTGAGTGTGATTTTCATTGAGATTTACTTCCATAAGTGCATGTAAGCATTCATCCATCAGTTCCAACCTGGCGTTGAGTACCTTTGTTTGTTTATCCATTCCTGTGATGTTTCACTTAGAAGAATGATATGTAGTTCCAGGTTGTAATAAAAGATACTAGATTGCTATTTTCTTTAAGACTGAGTAGGACTCAGTGTGCACATACCATATTTTATTAATTCATTTATGTGTTCGTGGCCACTTGCTTTGTTTCCACATCTTTGCAATTGTGAATCGTGCTGCTATTAACATTAAAGTGCAGGTGTCCTTTTTATAAAATGACCTTTCCTCCTTTGGGCATGCATCCAGCAGTGCTGTATATCCAAAGGATAAAAGTGTGTTCTTCGCAGTGTCTCCTATATGTGTTCCCAGGTTTACTCTGACACTAGTTCCCCGTGATTTGATCAAACAGTAGCAAGGCTATTTTGTTAGGAAATTAGGAGACTGGGTCATACCTCCCTTCCTACCTAAATTAGCTGTGAACCCATTCAGGTCACACCCAAAGTACATTCCTTAATATTTAATTGAAGGAGAATTGGTGAGTTGGTACATTAACTCTATGAAATGGTTTTCCGTTGCTTAATTTGATAATTATAAAAATGATATAGCACCTTCAAAATATGATTATGGTATAATAACACAAACGGTTTTATTTAACAAGTGGTGTAAAGCAAAATATAACATTGGTCAGGCTTTTAATTTTAAATGTGCAAAAGCCCATGATTAGGAAACTGTTTACGTGACTTATTAATGGTTCAACAATGTTAGCCAGATTATGTAAGTAGGGTTATTGGATCAGATAAGCAAGCATATTCCTTTGAAAACTAGCAGTATTTGCAGTGGCAAAAACAGAAATCAGAGGTCTTTATCTGAGGCTTTTGCAAGAGCATATCTACAAATATGTAAAGTAAATACTAAAGATGAGCAATTATTATTAAATTTAGGGTAAAAATGAGAACATATTATTTCAATGAATAATTTTTCAAGACAATAAAAAAGCAAACCCATTGGACTGATTTACTTGTAAATTTACGTATTTGCCAATCAATTTAGACTGATTATATTATCACTCTGATGATTGAACATGATGGAACAAAATGCATTATTTCATCCATCATTTCTCTCCTTGTAAATAACACTCTAAAGCATATAGACACAGAGTTAATCACACTTGCTATGGAAGGGAAGGCAATTTGTATTCAGACATGCCTGAGTACACCACAGAGAATCCGTCTCTCATCTGGCAGCCTGGATGAGGCTGCAGCCGGGTCCACAGCCTCCCGCATGCAGAGATCATCACTCAGATACTCAGTGAGATACGCAGACGTCAGGGAAGCATTTTAGCAAACTCGTCTCAAGGAGCCAGTCTGTAGTCCTGCTGCTGCCCTTGTCTGGGCCTGTGCTGGGATCATTGCAAAGGGCTCTACTTCTCTGTCGCTTCCACCCTGAGTCCTCAGGCATCCTCATAGAGCTGTCAAGAGTGATCTTTAAACACAGACGCCAAAGAGCTCACTTATATAAAGTTATATGAATTGACTCTCCCCCTAAACACAATTCAGTGTATCAGATAAAATATTTGTTGATCACCACAAAGACTTTGAAGAGCTATGCAAAAGATAGTGTAGAAATTGCCAGGATGAGTTTTGGAGAACTCAAGAAGGTGATCAGACCACTGGAGCATGGAAGATGCATCATGTAAGGGGGTTTACAGAGATTACCTACTTGAACTTCAGTTGTGTGATTTGCTGGGATGATGAAGAGAGGTTTTCATGCACAGTCACTGTCCCGCTGGGACCACTGCCATGAGTCACAGCTGCACAGGCAGCTCACTGTACACCCACCGGTGGGGAAGGTAGGTCGGCCTGATACATGACAGTACCAGGACTGTCCGGACAGTATCAAGCTACATAGTTTGAAAAATAGTATTAACCATAGCTAGATACTTTCCAGACAACCCTCATATAATTGTGGTCCCTGCAACTGGGCAGTGCACAATGTGGAAATCCCACAGGAAACGCTTACAAAGTTCCAAAAAAGCTTCAACCTCGGAATAAGGGCAAACCTGAACTGAATAAGCCCTCTTTAAGGCCAGTCCAACATAGATAATCTTTTTATAATGCTGAGCAAGGCAAGGATGGAAAAAGAAAAGGAAGAGAAAAGTTATCATCCCCGAGAAGCTGCTTCCACAGACCAGCCTTCACGTGTGGGGCACGGACATCGTGTGGGGCATTCGTTCTCCAGTACCCCATGGGCGCACAGAGGCTCTGGCTCATTCATGAGAACCCAAACTATTTTTTCTTTCAAGAGCAATAACCATTACTTCCTCATGGTAGCCAGGAACATGGTAAAGAAAGCAACAGAAAAAAGTGAACAGTGGGAACGGGAGACACAGACTTCAGGGGCAGGATCTGCGGAGGTGTGTGATCAGCGACAATGGTGTGGGAGACGGACGGGCAGACATCCCGGGTTAGTCACCCTGTTCTCGGATCCATGCTCTTTGCCATCAAAGGCAGAGTCCATTTCCCTCTTCCTCGCCTTCAGCTGACCCTGTGCTTAGCTCCGGGAGTGGTGACCTGCTGCTTCAGCCCAAGTTCACACACTCTGCCTGTCGTTCCTCTGCCCTCTGTGACCACTGTGAGGATACACGTTGGTGAGGGAGCTGGATGGACAGCTACATGGAGACAACCTGACCCGCCCCGTCAAAACCATTTAGATCATCCACAGTGAGCTGAGCAGAACAACACCCTTGTGAGGCCAGAAGTGCCACTGGCCGCGCCCACCCTAACACCCTAACACACAGACATGGAGCTGAGTGAACGCCATCCCTCAGCTCCAGATGTACCCTGGGAAACAGGCACAAATTCTTTTATCCATTCCCCACTCAGCATGAGCGGCCCGAAGCTTTCTCAGTTGGGGACCCTAGAAGGGTCTGTCCACGGGAGGGAGGCTCCCCTCCTGATTTGGGCACCAGCACAGGTGTGAGGATGTGTCTAGATCACACAGCCCCTCAACCATCTGGCACCCCCGGCCTGGCCATTGATCTGCAGGTGGACCTTCCAACATGGACACTGGGTGCCCCAGACCAGCCATGTCCAGCTCTGCTTTCTCTCTATCTCAAAAAGTCCTTCCCTTTGCTGGTACCGTAAAGATATTCTATAATTTTTATGAGGGTGTGTGTTTAATCTGTATAGAATTTATTTGGGAATGTAATCTGAGTTAATTGCATTAGTATTTTATGTGGAAAAGACCATTTATCCCAACATTGTCCACAGTAGTTACCTGTATCTGTCAGGTATATTCTAAGACCACTAATGGATGCCTGAAATCACAGATAACGCCCAATCCTACATACACTATGTTTTATTCCTCAGGATAGAGTTTAATTTACAAATTAGGCAAAATAATCAATTGACAACAACAACTTAATTATAATAAAATAGAAAAATTTAGCAACAGGCTGCTGTAAGAGTTGTGGGAATGTGTGCTCACTCGCCCCACTCCCGTGCTCTCTCTCACAAGGTATCTTCGTATTTTTGGACTATGAGTAACTGAAACCACGGAAGCAAAACCAAGGAGCGGGAGAGATACTGCATTATGAATCAGGGTGGCTGGTCAGCCGCGCACACGGAGTAGACCTCCTGGGTGTTAAAATATTGAATTGCGTCCATGACAAGTAGTAAACAGCCCCTTCCCAAGTGTCCTGCGCCCCCCAGTCCAGCCCCCTCAGCTGTGCTTTTCTCTTCTGCATTCTTCTCAGCTCCCCAAAATCTATCAAATAAGGACCACGTGGCCCCGGGGGGCTCCCGTCACCGGTGCCACCTCTGTACCAGTATGTGTTATGCGGGGTTACTGCCTCTGCTATGCCAGTCATTAATATTTCAAATATCACTCCAGGAAGTATTTCTCCCATTTTTACAAATGAGAACATTGAAGCTGAGAAATACAGACAGCATGATCAGAGTGACAGAGATTTTACATATCACAGAATTCAACACAGCTCTGCAGAATGTGCTTTTCATGAGACCACAGATCATTAGACGGAAATGTCTTTTGAACCGCCCTTCATCATTGGGAAAAATGAAGACTTTTGATTCTGGAGTTCCAGGAATTTATTTACTGGATCCTTCATTTATGATTGGGTTTGGATACAACCAGAAAACATCATACACAAATTATTTATACATTTCAGTAGTGCTCAGATTCATCTGTTTATTGAGCTCCGTGGACTCTATGAATCATTTTGTACAACTCAGGAAAAACAGAATTTATCAGCTATGTGCCAAAATGCCTTTATATTGCCACAATTTCCCATAATAAAATACATCACCTTTAAATTCAAAGTTGGCATCACGGAAAGGAGGAAGTCAACATTGACACAGCACCTAAGAAAACCACCGTCCTGCAGTAAAAAGTGTTTTTTAAACAAAAAGAATCGAAAAAATACAACCCTTAAATCTATTTCAAACAATTATTTCTGATCATTTTTTCCTTTGTTCAATGAATGCTTAACAAACTTCGCTGGTAATACAATAAAAACAAAATTGGTTATAACAGGATAATCAGGATAATGGATATTTGCCACATTAACAGAAAAATGCAATGATAGAAATGTTATTTCACATTTGTACACTAGATTGAATATTTTGCAGTAATTAAAACTATTACTATGGAAGCCAAGTAGTAGCCTGTAAAATTATTATAATAGTAAGTATAAAAACTTGAAAATGAAAATGTCTGTCTACGTGATTTTTAATGGTGATGGTTTTCTCCCATCTTCACTTATTTGGTGTTTATAACACAACTAAAGCCAAATTATCAATAAATCCTACCAATATTTAATTTCACTTGTGCTCTGATGTTTTGGATTTTGATAACAAATTATTGATATTTAGAAGCTATGATTGGCCATGATTCCTACTATAATTTAGAGATAGTTGGTCTACAGTGTATAAAAATAAAACCAATGATAGGGAAAAAAATGAGATTAGAAACATCATACATTGTAGCAGTTATGGACTATGCTTCAATTTGTCTTTAAGTCCTAAGTCAATCTTGCTGCCCTGGATAAAGTTTTCCTATGTAAATCCGATCTGGATTTCATGAATTAAAACTATAGAGTTTAGGATGGAGTCTCTGGGGGAAGGCACTGTTGCCGCAGAAGACTCTATAAGAACGGAGTGGAGGTCACGGAGGACGAGCAGATTGTATAAGGGTGAACACAATTAGTGAAACCTTGAAGTGTTGGTCATTACGTGAACACCCAAGTGAACACGTCCTTTGCCTCTTCTTTAGGGAACACAGGCTATCATTCTGGCAAGTGGAAGACAGTGCTGTGACCTTACCAACTGCTATCTTAGGAAGCAGCCAACTAAATATATGTGGTATTTAGAGAGGTGCATTTATATACGTACCAGTAGTATTTCTATTTCTACACAGAGTCTTTCCACATACTGGGTTATGTCCCTAAGTAATATATCCTAAGTAGGAAGTTGTAGGGATGCTGGTGGGAGAGAAAAATAGCTCAGAGCCAAAGGATCAGTGGAAGGGCGGGAAGTTGTCTAATTCTGGATATAGTGAAAAGAGAGTTGACAGTGTGCTGAGGGACTGAATGTGGGTTAAGACAGAGGACAAGAGCCAAAAATGACTCCACGGGGTTTGGTCTTACAAACTGGAGGTATGCTGTTACCCTTAACTGACGCAGAGCGATTGTTGGGGACTGGTTTGGAAGAAAGTATCAGTAGGACAGTTTCAAGCTGCCGCAAAACACACAGACTTGTCTTTATCAACTCTCCCCATCATCTTACCTTCTTGTCATTAAAAAAAAGAAAGAAAGAAGGAAAGAAATAATCTAACCCAGTGCCACCCCATGCTAACAGCCCTGCTGTGTTCAGGGTCCCATCTGTATTTACGAGAGTCACTAAAGTATTGATTTATACTGTATCTTCCGGTTCTCGCAAGGTCTACTTGCTTTTTGCTTTGTTTTGTTTTTTCCTCTGTTCTTTCTAGACTCTTTTGGAAAATGTTCTGTATGTCCTATTTTTTAAATCCGTGTCCCCCAGAGTTGCTCTCTGCCTTCTATTCTCGGCCCTGTGCACTGTCCCTGAGTGGTCTCACCTGTCCTCTGTCCCAAATTTGTTACCACCGCCTGGATCCTCTACCTTCAGCTTCAGCCATACATGTACACGCATGGGCTTGTCCTTGTCACACGGATACCCCAAACTGCGTACATTCTCCAAAAGTTAAAATCTCAATCCCCTTCATGTTCTGGATTCAACAAATGAACTTTTCTTGGTGATGTCACTATTCTCTAATCCAGCTGCTCAGACCCCACAGCTTAGAAGTCCTTCTTGAACTAAATTCCTTCTTCCTGTCTCTCATATATATCCTTAACCAATTCAACTTCATACTTTGAAGAGGAAATTGAAATAAGTGGAAATAAATGATAATGCATTGGCTTTAATTCCACCCCCAAAGAAAAGAATGAAATTTCTTTCACTGTGTCATTAAAATCATGTGGAGATCAAGAAATTTTTTTTTAATTAGTTGGGTTTTTAACACAGACTTATAAACATCATATGTAAAAGAAAAAAATAAACTAAAATAAAATCATGCGGAGATCAATTGTGTCTCCTCAGTTTATCTCATTCTTCGTGATGACCGGCTCTTTCATCTGAGCATACATGTACGTGGACTCTCACTGGGCATCAGGAATCATTCTAATGAATTACATTCATAAACTTCCAATCACGGCTGGAACCATATTGATAAATGAATGGCTGTGCAGTTCGTTTCAGGGAGAACAGGAAAGCAAAATCATTTGAGTGCTTTCTATGTTTGCAATGCCTTTGCATCGGACACCAGTCATTTGAAATGAGAACTCACGTTTCTTCTTTATCCATAAGAAACTGAGACACAGAAATATTTATCAAATTGCCCCAAATCACATATTTTGAAAGGCATGGACTTAGGTTAAAACACCATTCCACTAAAATATCTTAATTTCTATAGCAAAATGCTGCAGTTTCTGATTCATGGCTCTTGCCACTTTTTTGTTTAAATTAATAATAAGCACATTAATTTGAGGTTATGTTATGGTATAAAATATTAAAGGGGAGAAGAGTAAAGGGAATTGGCAGCCAGTGAGCACCGGCCCTTGCTCTGTGCTTCATGTAGGGTGTAATGTTTTTTATCAATTATTTCATTCATCGTAATCATTGTGTTATCACCATCCCATTTTATAGACTGGATTATCGTCTCAGAGAATCTATGTCAGGAATTCTGACATCTTTGCCAAATGTTAGAAACAAAACACAAATAATTTAGACAAAAACATAGTTCTATGTCTTTTGTAATTAAACAAGAAATAAATGACTTTGGAAAGAAAAGAAACACACACTGCACAGGCCACACATAAAGAAAGGATCGACTCCGCCAGAACGGATTTCCTCTGTTCTCTCTTGTGCCGTCTACAGTTACACTCAGGACGAATACGCAACAATCTCCAGGGAGGAGGGACCAGTGGGCTACGTAGAAAGGGTCAGACAGGTAGATACGTAAAATGAGATTTATGAGGGGAATTGGCTCCTGTGATTATGGAAGGAAATAGAGAAGTCTCGTAACAGCCTGTCTGCAAGCTGGAGAACGAAGGATGCTGGTAGCATGTTCAGTTCAAGCTCAGAATCTTCAGAACCAGAGAAGCTGACGGTCTAATTCTCAGTTCAAGCTCAGAATCTTCAGAACCAGAGAAGCTGACGGTCTAATTCTCAGTTCAAATTCAAAATCTTTAGAACCAGAGAAGCTGATGGTCCAAATCTCAGCTCAAGTTCAAAATCTTGAGAACCAGAGAAGCTGACGGTCTAAATTTCAGCTCAAGTTCAAAATCTTTAGAACCAGAGAAGCTGAGGTCTAAATCTCAGCTCAAGTTCAAAATCTTTAGAACCAAAGAAGCTGAGGTCTAAATCTCAGTTCAATTCCAGAATATTTAGAACCAGAGAAGCTGATGGTTTAATTCTCGGTTCAAGTCCAAAGACTAAGAACATAGGAAGCCACTGGTGTAGGTTCCGGAGTCCAGGGCAGGAGAGGCTGGAGTTCTGGCATCTAAGGGCAGAAGGAGATTGTTCCAGCTCCAGGAGAAGGGAAATCACCTTTTGTTATGCCTTTTTTGTTTTATCTCGGCCCCCAGCTGATCGATGGTGTCCACCCGCGTTAAGGCTGGACACCATCCCACCCCCCACTGCTTTGTCACTACCTTAGGTATCATTTCACCCAGTCAAGTGGGCCCCTGAAGTTAACCATGACCAGAGTAAATCAAGCAAGAGAGAGTGACAGGATTCGGGAAAAAAGGCATTTGACATAAGAAAATAGTGAAAGAAATTTCTATTTAAACAGACGTTCATCAGGTGCTAAAGAGCAAACAGTATAAATTGGAATAGGAAGACGTGTTCTTTCTCCTCCTTCCCCAAAAGAGACAAAAAAAAATCACTTTATGTATTTGTCTCTATTGAAAATGAATTCACAATTTTGTTAAATAATTGTGAAACATATAATTAAGGAAGAAGAACATAGAAAACTAAACCAAAATAACCAAGGCAATCTGTAAAACAAGCAAGTAAATAACATCATAAAAGGAAGGAAATGATTCATCATATTACACAGCAGTACACAGGGTAGTTCTGAATAATATCTATGTAGCAATTCACATATCCCAATAATTACTCAAGAGACAATCATTACACACGAAATACAAACACTTCTTTTGGATGCTTAGGGATAGAATCGTAAGGGAGAGTGATGAAGAAAAAGAGCTGAGGTCTAGGGACGGCGCCTGTGGCTCAAAGGAGTAGGGTGCCGGCCCCATATGCCAGAGGTGGCGGGTTCGAACCCAGCCCTGGCCAAAAACTGCAAAAAAACAAAAAGAGCTAAGGTCTTGAGAAACCAATAGATACAAGGCATCAAAATGTAAAACAAACACACACATAGTATTATTTAGAAAGGCCAGAAAGAGTCCCCGTCATATTTGGAAGAAGTTGCATTTGGGGAAGGGTTGGAGGTACCTGTTCTAATATTCTCAGTGTGACCGGACTGTCTGGAATTAGGTGCACACACTGAATTTGACGTGAGTAACATTCAGAGAAAGATCACAGAAGACAAGCCCTGCTGACTGTCAGTCACCACTGAGAGCACAGGGACGAGTTGTCCTGCTCTCTAAAATTTCAGCGTGCTTTTGATCATAATGCCGCCTTATGCACGTACACCTTTTTGCAAAAGACTGAGCACTAGGATTCAGGTTAGGAAAAGCCCATCTCCCCACACGC
Organism: Nycticebus coucang; assembly: GCF_027406575.1. NCBI lineage: Eukaryota > Metazoa > Chordata > Mammalia > Primates > Lorisidae > Nycticebus > Nycticebus coucang. The sequence continues at coordinate 35,250,874 of NC_069802.1, read as the reverse complement.
CTCTCTCCTGCATGGCCTCACATCACTTCCCTGTTACTGACCATCTGCACTTTGTGAATGCCCTTCAACTCTTCTCAATAGCAAGCTCCAAATCATTTCTCAAGATGATTCTAAAAAGCATCCTTTCTCTAACTTCTCCATGCGCACGCCTCCCTCTCACAGCAGAATTAATTTATTTCCTCATTTAAGCCCCTACGGCATCACCTGCAGCTTTGTCACAGCACAGCCCCCACCCAGGAGTCCTGAGTTATTCACCTGTTTGTGTCTCCTGATAGACTGTGGGCCGCACTTGAGGAGGGACATGTTTTATTCATGTTTGTGACCTTGCTGCCTTCCGCTGAATTGGGTACATTCTAAGCCTCAGTTCACATCTGCTTAATTAATTAGAGCACTCACTCCTGCAATCAGAGAAAAAGTGCAGGCACCATTAGCTTCCTCTAGCACATGAGGACACCAGGTCTCAGAGGACTGAGCACCCTGTCCAAAGTCACTGAGTTAACCGGGGTCTCAGAGGACTGAGCACCCTGTCCAAAGTCACTGAGTTAACCGGGGTCTCAGAGGACTGAGCACCCTGTCCAAAGTCACTGAGTTAACGGGGTCTCAGAGGACTGAGCACCCTGTCCAAAGTCACTGAGTTAACCAGGTCTCAGAGGACTGAGAACCCTGTCCAAAGTCACTGAGTTAGCAGCCGGGAGGCACTTCTGGCCTCTGACAAAGTTTTGCTCCCAAGCATGTGTCATTCAGGAGGGGATTTTTAATCACAAATATAATCACGATCTTTCACCCAATTCCCTTAGTATATACCCATAAGGCACAAAACTTGGGTCTAGTTAATCGTGGGGCTGGCCCTGCATGGCCTTTGGCCTGTTCTCGGCAGTAAGCAGCACAGCGTCCCACTGCAAAGTCAACCCAGAGCAGCCTTGGGGCACTTCCCTGTTACTGACTCTCTTCTCCCACTACCAGGTCTCACCAGGCTCCCTGGCGAGGACAACATCTGCCTCCTTTCAGAGGCCCCAGGCTCAATGCTGACAAGTAAGTGGCAGTATCATTCTCTGGCACTGAATTTTCTTGGGAGGGTGATATCACAGGGTGTAGAGTGGATAATCACTAAGGAAATAAAATCACAGGTGTTAATATGAAACATATTAATGTCTCATTATGTGGAAATAATAACTATTCACTCACAGGCTACCTAGTGTGTCGCTTTCACGTTTTAAGTACACGGTAATTATCAATACAGTGCAGAGCTTTACATGGAGCAAATACTCTGAAAAATAAGTTTTTGAAGAGGCAGGTGTGCCGAAATGCCCACACTCAATAGCGGTTAATGGAATGATTATAGGCATATGGAGAAGAGCAATGAAAAGATTTTTCAAAATATCCATAAATCTTAAATAAGATAAAATTCTCATGCCAAATATTCATAGCAATTAATCCCAAAGGGCTTTGTCTTGATTTTTGTCAGTAATACTGTGTCTCCTCATCAACAAAATCTCAAGGTCTTCACGGAAGAATGTTACCAAAGAGAACTTGCTTTTAACCACTCGTCTGTCACCTCGAGTGAAGTGAAAATTGTTTGAGATTCGCTTGATGTCATTTTCCCCCTTGCTGTTCACAGTGAAAATACTCAATACCATTTTGGTGGGGGGATGCATTAATCATCCAGGGAATTCTCAGGACAGTTTAAATGAGGGCGAAAGTACTGATGTAGTAAATAATCAGGAAAATGGGCCATGTTAGGTTACTTGCAAAATCAATCTGAATGAACAGCTCTGTCCTTAGATGACTCTGCATGTGTGTGTGTGTGTATGCGTGTACAGAGGGTCTGTGCATTATAACAACTTATCCATAAATGATTCAACATACATACTGCACGATGATTGTTCATATCTCTTCATGAATTATATATATAAATTTGGAGCTAAGAAACAGATCAGGATTAGAGATATTAATGTGGAACTTTTTGAATGTATCGGAACATTAGCACGTCATGGAGGTAACATGCAAATACACTCGTATTGTTGAAAAGCCAAGCTCCATAGACTTACACATATCCACCTTCCAATCACCTCCACTATTCCTCTCAACACTTAATTCCTTTCCTTGATTTAAGGGGATCATGAGAGGTTATTACACAGCCTTCCAGTCCCCTTCTTATGCATTAATAAATGTATCTATCTATGTAATAGATAACGTACAAATCAATGTACCTGTGTAACTTCTCTCAAGTCCGCCCTCCTTTTCTTTATTTTTAAATATATATATTTCTACAACAAGCAATTACTCCACTTCCATTTATCTGTGTTTTCCACTGAACATGACCATAGGCATTTCCCAGATTATTAATTATTCTTCAAATATATTAAGATATCAATGTACACAGCTATGATTTAATAAAAAAATAAAATAAAATTGCAAAAAAACCCAAATATATTAAGACTTTTGCGTATGCTATACTCCCTTTTGGACATTTATATTGCTACAAAATATCTGATATTATAACAATGTTGTGAAGAATATATAATATTTCTGCCTTAATATTTATCGCATTAATTAATTGCAATATTTCACTAATATTTATTTATACTTCAGATTAACTCTTTGATGTTGATTAAAAAAGACTTTAGAAGTTTTATACAGATGGACAAATTTTTCTTCAAACAGGTCACCAATTCATAGCTCCATTAGTAGTTGTGTAAGCGGCCAGCTCCCTCATTTTTGTTAACATTGAGTGTCAATTATTTTTTAATCTTTGATCAATTGATTAGTGAAAAAACATTTTTATGAGATAATACTCCATTTTTATTTCCTTTATTGCTGCTGAGGATAGACATTTGGGGTTAATTAACTAGCCATTTGGGTTTTTTTATCTTCCAAATTAAAATTACTGATGTAATTTACCTACTCTCAGATTTGTATATGACTGCCTCTGATCACTTTATATGATCTGTGGCTCCATTGCTGTTTCTATATGAGAAACATATTTTTTGGTGAGCAATAACTATTTTTAGTATCCCAACCTTATTTGTTGTTTAATTTTTATTATGGTGATTATTACATATAGATATTTTTAATCTTCATATGCTCAAATCTGCAATATTGTCCACTGTTTGCTTCCTTAATATTAGAGAGCAATGTTTAAGTCAGAGAATCTTTACTTACTGATCTATATCGTATAATATTACCTGTAGTCTATCTGTAAATTATTTGGAATATGTTAAGGTTTATTTGTTCTCTTGATTATCAGTTTAATTTTTAATAACTACATATAGCTATATTATCCACATTTTTATCTAAGGAATCATACATCCTTCTTAAGTTTCTTCTGTGTTTTTTGTTACATATTAACTTATATTAAATCAGTGAAGCAGAGTCTGGAGAGACTCTAGAAACCTCTCTATCCATCCCCTCTGGAACCTACAAGGTTTCTTTACATTTTTTCTTTTATTTTAACAATATTATTTAAGTAAAATTAACATACAGTAAGTTGCATATATTTAAAGCGTGCAATTTGATAACTTTTGTCACATATTCTCTACACAGCCATCCTGAAAACATTCACGGGAATAAGAAGAGCAGAGTCAGGGCTGGCGTCCATTGTTTCCCAGCTCTCGGAATCACTTCCCACGTTGTTTCATATCCAGTGTCTTGTCAACCACACCTGTGGGGCTCAGGGAGCACATACACACATTTGGGATGAACATTCACGGGACACATTGACAGGTCAACATGGTAGAGAGTTACCCTCAATAGCTCCCTTCCTCCAAAATAACTTGAGAGCATCTATCCTGTTTCCAGATGTATGGGTGGACCTAGGCATCATTTGATTAGATAGCTTTTTTTCCTTCCTTCCTTCCTTCCTTCCTTCCTTCCTTCCTTCCTTCCTTCCTTCCTTCCTTCCTTCCTTCCTTCCTTCCTTCCTTCCTTCCTTCCTTCCTTCCTTCCTTCTTTCCTCCCTCCCTCCCTCCCTCTCTCTCTTTCTTTCTTTCTTTCTTTTTTTGACAGTGTCTCAAGCTGTTGCCCTGGATAGAGTGCTATGGTATCACAGCTCACAGCAACTTCCAACTCTTGGGCTTATGTGATTCTCTTGCCTCAGCCTCCCAAGTAGCTGGGACTACAGGCACCTGCCACAATGTTGGCTATTTTTTGGTTGTAGTTGTCATTGTTGTTTGCCAGGCCAGGGCTGGATTTGAATCACCAGCTCCAGTGTATGTGTCTGGCACCCCAGCTGCTTGAGCCTCAGGCACCAAGCCCAATTTGATAACTTTCTGCCAGCTGGTCCACGGAGTCCCAGATGGTGGCAGCTGGTGCCTTAAGTTACACTGTTAACATAATTACTGAGAACAGACCCTGTGATTTTATATTTGACCTCAGGACCTCGGGAGGTCTTTACGAAGAACCATTCCATAGCACTTTTGACCAACCTTTAGCACCTTCCATGCTGAAACCCTCATAAATGAAACTGTCTGTTTGTGTCAAGAGACATACTACAGCTTCTCTCCCCTTGTAAGAGAGTTTTTCTCCAGTGCTGTTTGGTTTCCAAGTCACGTCTCCTTGTGTAATTGCAGACATTCAACACCCAGAAGTTAAGAGAAATAAAGCAGGACAAGAGTCAAGTCCTATTATATCTGTCCATTTCTATGATTATTTCTGTTTTGACCTTTTCTTTGGCATATCTGAATTAAGAACAAAATGATGGATGTGTTTTCTGAGTAAGGGTCAGTACCCACCCAGAGTATTAAATAAGACTTAAGGTCTCAGTGGGCTACACCCACTAGGATACTTACTGATCCAGAGTGGTGCATGGGGATTGGAAATTTCTTCACAAAATAAAGCATGTAGATTTTAGCAATTTTAGTGCAGTGAATAGGTATAACCCAAAGAATTTCATGCCTTCATCAGTAATGAGGGAATTCCTATACTTAAAAGTCATGGAAGAGGGCTGGAGGAAAAGGAGTGTCATTGGTTGAGTTTTAGAGAAGATAAAAATGGTTAAAAAATAGGGTGTCACCTGTGGCTCGAAGGAGTAGGACACCAGCCCCATATATTGGAAGTGGCAGGTTCAAACCCAGCCCCGGCCAAAAAAAAAATAAATAAATAAAGTCCATGAAATGATAATACCCGAGTAGGGATATTAGGTATGACCATTTTTGGAGAGTTATCTTGCTTCTATTCTCTCCCTGTTATAAATGTTACAGTAAAACGTCTTTGTATATGAGCTCCCCTTCTCCCCATCACACAGGATTGTTTCCATTAAACACATTCAGATAATGTGGAATTCTGAGTCAAAGGACAGAGGTACTGAAGAATACTAATGCACATTGCTGAGTTTCTCTAGCGGCGTTCTTCTCAGGGTGATTACACAAGCCCTCGCATGACTCCCTATAGCTTTTGGTGGCTCTGTTTTGCCCTGTGGCCACACATACACACACACACACACACAGAGACACACACACACACCATCACACACCGTCACACATGCCCATGTTTTAAATGGAAACCACAGTGATGTTTGCCTCCTTTGGTTATAGTTGAAGGTAAAGAAAAAGCAAATTGTGGCTTATGAGTTATTGATTGAAAGCTGGGTATCATTTCTCAAAGCAGTCATACGCCTGAAATATCAGCGGCTGTACAGACACACATGCCCCAATCACACATTTTCTGTTCATGTTCTGTTAGGGAAACACAAAGGCTTATTGATCACATTCTGGAATTAAAGCTCAGCCCAATGGCTGCAAACATACTATTACCTATAATACATTTATTTCTGAGACTTGCTTCACTGTAGCAGCTAAGAAAATCAATGCACAGGGCCCAGCTAGACTGACCTTTAACAAACAAAATACCCTTTTAAGTCTTTTTTTTCCCCCTCATCTACTCCTTGTATAATTTTAGCACTGCCCTTCGGTGACCTCACGACCTCACAGCACTTAGAGAATTCCACCAAACCCGTATTGAGTAGTTTGAGGTGAACTTGAGTTGATGGAACAGAAGAAGGAAGGGGCATTTGCACAGGATTTTAATGAGTGGTCGGTCCAGGGCAGAGGACATCTCTGAGCTTTAGCTCGTGCACCTTAGCGCATCTTCAGTTTCTTTCATTTTTCTCTGTTCCCTTTTTCTGACAGGCTTCTATCTCCCTTTGATGGAGTTGAATATGACACCTCTGGAATTAATGTCAAATTAGAAAAATTAGAAGACTCTTGAGTAACACGAGTATAAACAGTGCTCATCAGAGTGCTCAGGTGTCTTCCAGAAGCCCATTACATATTGTACTATCGACAACGCTCGAATGGGGTGGGTCCTTCGTGCTCTACAAAACATTATAATGCCTGCAAAAATCCTGCTTCCCCAGGCTGAGTCTCCCCAGCTGAGGCTTTTAACTGGCGATGTGGGGAAGAGAAAGGATGGAGGCCGAGGCCCATGCCATTGAGACGGAGAGTACAAGGTTGAAAGGGGTGCACGGGGCTCGTCATTTTTTCCCAATTATTTCTGTTTTTATTGACACACACTGAGCACTGACCCAACCCAGGGACTGGTTGTCCAAGTGCTCAGAGTCCAGCTGTAGAGGAAACGGGCACTTAATGAACAAGAACAAGTGGCCAAGCCACGCCTTGGTGCTGAGGCCTGCCCCGAGGGCCGCAGGGGCCCTGGACGGAAGTGGCTGTGGCTAACGGAACTGAAAATACTCTGGCAGAAGAGCCAAGATGCATGGGGGCTAAATTTTGAAAGCTGTGGAGATACCGGTGTTGCAGAGAGGGTGCAGAAACGAACCCCAAGGGAGGGAACGCCAGCTGACAGGGGCTCCCTAGGGATGGTGGAACGGGGTGCAGCTGTAGGGATGCTCCTCCCTGATGGGGAAAGGAGGTCAAAATCTAGAAAGTTGAACCTTGATCAAAACGGGCAAAGGAAATAATAGGAAAGACGACATTGTCCAAAAGGAAGACCAGGTGTCACGATTCACCTATTCCCTGGTCCTTTCCCCTGAGCTCTGTGGCCTTGGGTATGTTACTTCAGGGTCACCATTACAGGGTATAAACAATCTGATCTGAAAGCATCACCTCCCAGGTGTTCAGTGTGCACTTGTTCTAATCTGCACTAGTGGAGGTAGTGCCAGAAACATGGACACTCACAGAAACAGGTGTCTGGGCATGGGTCCCAAATCCCTATAAGTTACAGCCACCGTCCCTGTTCTCCTGGCCTCTTATCACTGCCCGTCATGATCATGAATGCCATACCTGCTCAGAGTTCTTTTCAGGTCTGGTTGCCAGTATGAGAAGCAAAATTTTCCCCCAAAATTGGCATTAGGAAAGATTTACCCTTCGCAGACGGTCTATCCACAACCTGCAGGAAAATGGAATTCTCCCTTCTGAATGCCCAGTGGGAGGAAATACGGTGTAAAGAGAATCAAGTCACAGGACTCAGAAGCAGTGACTGTTCCCTCAAAGACTCTCAGGGTCTTTTGTTAACCTATGCTGATAAAACAGCCTTCTGGAAAACTATAAGAAACTCTCACTTCAGATACCGCCTTAAACAGAAGAGCAATTTCCAACATTAACGCCACAGAATTACATTACCATGCAGGCTTTACCTCACCCAATTTCAACATCCCGTTTTTCTTAACATCAGGCAAGGAGGGCACATTCTGAGGTTGGCGATAATAGAAAAGAAGGTGATTCACAGCTCCATTGAGATTCACATGTTTATTTGTACCAGTAAAGGTGTGTGGCAAAATGCCACAACCTTCAGCTTAGAAAGCCACAGTTTCTTTCAAAGTAAAACATGAATTTCATTTTTAATGGCATCAGCTAAAAAAACAAAAGCAGTTTGACTCCTTTCCTCCTTAGGATTCTTTTGTAAATGTGGGGAATGTCTTTTTCCATTTTGCTGTTTTGTGTTTCCTGGAACCGTGTAGAGTCCTGTTTTTCCAGGGTGGTCAAAACTCCCTGAGTTTGGTGCTTTGTGGAGTATGTGAAACCTTCACCTTCCAGGGATTGAACAGCTGAGGTAATAGGATTGCACCCTTGAGGGCATTTTGTAGAGCCAGGTCAGGTGGAAGGCTTTACAAAGGATGCCCTTTGCCCTAAGGCAAGACCATTCCTCCCCCAGCTGGAGAATCTCTCTTATAGAGCACAGTTTTCTGAAAATGCTTCCATTTCTGATTCTTCTTGTGTTTGTCATCAGGCCCTTTAGATATGGAAGGAGGAAAAAAGAAGCACGAGGTCATTCTAACGGAAGCTTTACTTTTTACAGAAAGAACAGTAAATATTTTATAGAGATCGCTGATCAAACTGGTTTCCTACTTTTTTTCTTTAAGTTTCAGGTTGATACGAGGGTACATAACATTAGGTCATATTGTTTGCCTTTGCAAGGTAAAGTCTGAGTTACAATTGTGTCCTTCATCCAGAGAGTGTACCATACACCCCCGCACTGTTCCTGCTGGTAAGAACCTGCTGGGTTCCCTCCCACTCCTCCTGTTCTAGAATTTAACTGAGATTTTCTCTCATGTGAGCAATTTGTTGTTAATTTGCAGGTTTTAAATGAGTATTGAGGACACGTGATGCCCCTTTTTCCATTCCTAGGCTAATTTACTTAGGAAAGGGTTCTCCAAATCCTTCCAGGTTGTTTAAAAAAGGTACAAAATCTCCATCTTTTTTTGTAATAGAATAGTATTCTATGGCGTACATATACCACAGTTTATTTATCCATTCGTGGGTTGAGGGTTAATTGAGGTTACATATCTCTCCAGTTATAAATTGTGCTGCTATAAACCTTGGAGCACATATGTCCCTCTGGTAAAATGACTTTTTTTTTTTTTTGGTCCAATAGAGAGTGAAGGGATTGTAGGATCAAATGGTAGGTCCACTTTTAGTTCTCTGAGGAATCTCCCGAGTTCTTTCCACACAAGCAGTACTGGTTGCTGTCCCACCAATCACGCATGAGTATTCCCTTTACCCTGCACCCCCGCCAGCATCTGTCCCGATGGGACCCTGTGGTGTGGTCGCTCTCACTGGGGTTAGGTGGATCTCAAAGTGGTTTTGATTTGCATTTTTCTAACAATGAGAGATGATGAGATTTTTTTTCATGAGTTTATTGGTCACTTGTCTGTCCTAATGAGAAAAGATTCTGCTCATGTCTTTTGCCCAGATTTTAATGAGGTAGTTTGCTGTCTTTTGTTGCTGTTGATTTCTGTGGGTTCTTATAGGTTCTGGTTCTTAGCTCTTTGATGGATTGGAGCATGCAGACATCTTCCTGAATTCTGAAGGTTGCCTCTTTGGTTTTGTTGACTGTATGGTTAGCTGTGCAGAAAATTTTTGAGTTGATCAGACCCCATTTATTTAATTTTGTTGTTGCTGTCATTTCCAGTGGGATCTTCTTTGTTAATTCTTTCCCGAGACTGCTATCATTAGAAGTTCTCCCTACAATTTCTTCTGGACTATTTATAGTTTTGTGTCTTAGGTTTAAATCTTTTCTCCACTATGAGTGGAGAGAGGTGTGGGTCTAGCCTCAGTCTTTCACGTGTGGCTAATGAGACCTCCCAGCACCATTTATTAAATAAGGATTCTTTCCGCCAATGTTTGTCTTATCAAAGATCCAAGGATGATATGGGACAGATGTCATCTCTGGATTCTCTGTTCTGTTCCATAGACCTAAGTCTCTATTTTTATGCCAACACCATGCTCTTTTGATCACTATAAATTATCATGGATTATTGATCTCTACTGTAGGGTGGATGTTCCGAATTCAATGGATTGTTGAATGCAGAGTAAATGGATGAGGAATAGTTACGTGTCTGGAGTGTCACTGAAACTCACTGAGTCCCATCTGTAAAATACAATTACAAACATTTAGCTAGTAAAACTTGTTATAAATAATCTTTTGTTATTATTAATTCACAAGTTAGTGCATTGATTTTCAAAGGTGCTTTTGAAAGTTTTTTTTAAATTTTCATTACAGCTTCATCATGTTATCTCAATCTTTGCTTTTGTTTTCAAGGTTTGTTTTTCTCTGTTAAATTACCCCAATTTTTTTGTACATAAACATGTCTTTCTGGTTTACTGTAACTTTAAAGTTTTCTTTTTACTCCTTAACGTTTTGTTTAGAACTCTAAAACATAATGACATGAGTTTAAGAATGATAGTAATGGTCAGAAAACAGGAACAAAAGGCCTTGGGATTACAGAGCCTGGCTCTCTAGTAGACAGATTGTGACTTGATTTTACGATATTGGGTTTGTTTTTAAAATAAAAATAGATGAAGTATCTATTAAAGGTTAAAAGGGTAAGACAAATATTGTGACAACATAAATGTCAACTGTGGCTGAAGATTGACTGAGAGTCCCTATTTTTAATAAATTTGCATGTATGTGTTGGGACTACAAAGCCAGTCTGAGCAAACATCAGAATATATGAATGCACATGAATGTAAATGGCATCAAAACGCCCGAACGGGGAGGACGAGCACAGTTTTAAATCAGGTGGATTTTCTAAGCGTCTATGGGGCACATATTAAATCCACAACATTGGGCTCAGCCCTGTGAGTATTTGAAGATTGAAATATTATAGGGGTGGGAGCTGCAGGGCCCCGCAGCCAGTACCATTCAGTGCAGTTTTCTGAACCTTAGGTCTCGCCATCATTATGCAACACCTGACATACCATTCACAGGCCGTGGGGGTTCGATGTGCACAGATCTTCAGGGGGAGCAGCCCTCAGCCCACTGCAGAGACCCGCTGTAAACGACATCTCTTCACTTGCTGTGCTCCATTTATAACACTCAAGGTTTTTAACTGAGTCTGCCCTGCCCAGCACAGGGGTTCTGCCCACCTCTCTGACCTCTGTGCATTTGATCTCTGCCACTCACTGCCCCAGCCACATTGTTAGCCTTTTGTTATTCCATTTGCAGACCTACAAGCACAGACTCACTAACGCACACACCTTCACACCCAGGTATCTGAGTATGAAAAGCATCACTCCATGAAACACCGGGTGTGATTCTGAGTTGTAAATTCAACCTGACCAACCAGTGTCAAGGAGGTCTGGGGATATTTCAAAAAGAGCATAACATTTTAACCAAATCCAGAGCATAAAGGGTCCACTGGGAGACGGGGAAGGAGAATGCATCTTTCCTCCTAATGAAAAGATGAGCTGTGTGAATCCCTCACACAATGTGAATCCTAATTTCCCGATGGACTTGTTTTCAACATTTTCCCAATCTTTGATTTGCAGCAAATGTTTCACCTAATAGTCCCTAATAGTCTTGGTTCTGACAACCCTTCAGGAAAAATAGGGAAAGGCTAAAACTGTGTATGAACTGTGCCTTGCCTGGTGAAAGCACTCATAGCATCGTGGATTTGATGCTCAAGAAAGCAGAATGGATCCAGTTTTACATGATGATCAGCGGAACCATCATATCTATTCACAAAAGTTGTTAACCCACATCTGAAAGGAAAGGCGGTGGTGCTCATATATCCATTAAGATCTAGTTGTTTAAAAGACTCCACACAAAGGTCTATTTGTACACCACCAGTATTAACAGGGACATTGATTGAGTACAGACTGTATGCTTGCGATGTACATTATCTCAGATAAATGCTTCATCCTGCATAGAAGGCACCGTAAGCACCTTTGCTTTCCAAATGTAGAAAATAAGGCTTAGTATGATTAGGTAGTTCCTGCAAGATGACCTGGTTATTTACCCCCTCTGCCTAAAACTCTGTGTTTAGTTCACCCCCTACGAAATTAACTACCTCAGGAAGAAAAGATGCTAAAAAATAAACAGATAAATTCCAAAGTAATGAGGGAGAAAGTTGCAGGAAGTTACCTTTTCTCTGTTACATCCCATGTTGAACTAAAACCTCACCCAAATTGTAATTCTCAGCTTTCTCTCTAAAAGTAACTTCCACTTAGAAACTTCTCAGTACAATAATGTTTTCCAAACACACACAGAATATTGTTGCTTTACCCCTGATTATTCTACTGCAAGGCAGGCTTCCCAATTCTCAGTAGGGAAATTTGGCACTGCCTGGTAACCTCTGCGTATTAGTGAACAGTGATTTAGATTTAGAAGCCAAACAATACAAATGCTAATTGTTAACCAGCAATAAAGCAGTAGGTTTACTATAAAGGAGTAAATTAGTCACAACTGCAGTGTTCTCATAATAAAAATAAATTCACATCACTGCTTGTCTGGAGACGTAAGTTCAATATCGCCGGAGGCAAGGAGCAACAATCAGTGAATGTTCTCCTTTGACTAAAAATAAAAACTAAAAAACAAAGTAAATTGCTGGCTACTAGTGTCTAGTGTTTAGGGCCAGAGAAATGTTAATATTATTTAGTTTTTTATAAATACCTCCCCCCCCCCCAGAAAATGATATTTGAGGCAAATAATGGTACAATGTCACACAGGAGAAAAGAGAAAAATCTCATGAGTAAGGAATAGAAAGAAAGCTCCGAACAGGAGACAAAAAAGAACCAAGCACAGATTCAGCATAGTAAGAAATTTTAATCAGGAAATTTTGATTAAGAGTTTTCTCCTGTTTGTATGTGCGTTAATCTGATCCAGCTGACATATCAAAATATTGCACACGGGGGGACGTAAACATCACACTCGTTTTCTTCTAGGCCTAGAGGCTGCAAGTCTCAGCTCAAACCCATCAGGACTTGCCGCCTGGTGAAGACCCTCTTCCTGACTTGCAGACGGCTCCCTTCTCTCAGTGTCCTCCTGAGGGAGGGAGAGAAATCTTGGGTGTCTTTTTCTTTTCTTAGAAGGCCACCAATCCTACCAGACTAGGGCCCCACTGTTACCATATAGGCCCTATCTCTAGATGCAGCCACACTGCGTTTAGGGCTCCAACACAGGAATTTAGGGAAAACACAGTTCAGCCCATAGCAACCCTTTTAAAATACAACTATGAAATTTATCAGTATCCATTAGTCCTGTGATCCTTAAAAAATAGGATATGGCTGAGCATCTTGAGCTCTGACCTCTGGCTTCCTACCTCTGGGTTCCCAGCCCCTTTGTAGGGCTGCCTGAGGCCCAGGCTTACATATCCCAGGGCAACAGCTCACTGTCTCCTTTTCTAGAAGTATAGTCCATAATAGATTATCAGGTTCTGGTGGCAAGGACTGTGCCTAGAACATCCTTCTTTATTATTTCAGAATATTACAGGTACACTTGTTTTGTTTAAATAGTTTGGGGCTTTTTTTGTACAGATTGAGTCAAAGTTACAGCTGGGCCCTTCACCCAGACTGTGAATGCTGCCCCCTCCTCCCCGCTCCCTGGCTTGATTTCCACTGAGATGCTCTTCCATATGGGCACACCAGCATTGATCCACTAGTTCTGAGTTGGATTGAGTACACGTGTTGGTCTTTCCATCTCTCTTCACCTACAAGAAAGGTCTCCAGTTTCATCCCAAGAGATCCTACATCACCTTTTTTTTTTTTTTTTGAGACAGAGTCTTGCTATGTCACCTCAGTAGAGTGCTGTGGCGTCACAGCTCACAGCAACCTCCAACCCCTGGCTTAAGCGATTCTCTTGCCTCAGCCTCCTGAGTAGCTGGGACTCCAGGTGCCTGCCACAACATCCAGCTATTTTTTGTTGCCCTTGACATTGTTTAGCTGACCCAGGCTGGTCTTGAACCCGCTACCCACAGTGTATGTGGCTGGCACCGTAACCACTGCACGACAGGTGCCGAGCCTAAATCACCATTTTTGATATCTGAGTAGTACTCCATGGTAGGCATATACCACGTTTTATTAATCCACTCTGGTACTGGGGGGAACTTGGGATGTTTCTCCATCTTTGTGATTGTGAATTGTGCTGATATATACATTCAAATGCAGATGTCCTTTTGATAAAACAATATTTTGTCCCTTGGGTATACACCCAGAAATGACAGGTCTTCTTTAAGTTCTTTGAGGTATCACCATACAATTTGGCATAGAGGTTGCACTACTTTGCAGCGTGCAAGATTCCTTTCTCTCTACATCCATGCCAGCATCTGTTGCTTTGACATTGTTCAATATCATTCATTTTCACTGGAGTTAGGTGAAACCTCATTGTGGATTTGGTTTGCTTTTCTCCAATAATTAGAGATTTTCAACATTTTTCATAGGTTTCTTGGCCATTTTGGTATATCTTCATTTGAAAAGTTTCTGTTCATGTCTTTTGTCCATTTTGTAATGGGGTTGTTTGGTTGTTTCTTGCTGACTTGCTTGAGTTCTTTGTAGATTCTGGTTATCAGCCCTTTGTCAGATGTACAGTCTGTGAATACTTTCTCCCATTCTGTGGGTTGTCTATTTGCTCTTTTGATGGTGTCCTGGGCTGTGCAGAAGCTTTTTAATCTGATCAGGTCCCATTTATTTATTTTTGTGTTGCTGTGATCACTTTGGGGATCTTCTGCATGAATTCTTTGCTTAGGTCAACATCTTTAAGAGTTTTTCCAACATTTTCTTCAAGGATTCTTGTAGTTGCTGCCTTAGGTTTAAGACTTATGTCCATTGTGAGTTAATTTTTGTGAGTGGCGAGAGGAACAGATCCTGTTTTGGTCTGTGAGGGGGTATCCTGTTTTCCAAGCACCGTTTATTAAACAGGGATTCTCTTCTTCATTTTGAGATGGTGTTTTATATTAGGCAGTTTCATATGGTGTTTTATTATCTTGAAGTTACATACTTAGTTATTTACTATCAACATAAGCATCTCTCCCCACTGTGTGCCAGCTCCTGCCACAGGATATCACTGTCCTCAAGTCTTTTGCGCCTCCTACATTTCTGGCACTTGCACTTGGAGGAGTGGGGATGGTGAACGTGAATACAAGTCAACAACACTTGCAGTGACAGTAAACATTTTTGCTCAGTAATTTTGATAATGTTAAATTAGTGACTGTGATTTAAAAAATGAGGAATTATTCGCAAAGGTAATGGAAGACCACTGTGCTGGGAAGTCACATCTTAGCTGAAATTTAAAAATGAGAAAGCAGTTACCATTGCAAGAGATGCATGTTTATGTTCCAACAAGAAGGAAGACCATGTACACCATCCTACCGGGGCAGTAATTTAGTGTATTTTTTGAAAATGACAAAAGACTTTGGTGGTCAATCAAGTTGAAATAGGTAAACCTGACAGAGAGTAAAGCAGAGGGGTGACCAAGGGTCAGCCCACACAAACGATGTGACGCAGACACTGCTGCCCAGTGAGAGCTCACACAGACACTGTTAAATGGATGGAAATGTGCAAAAGAAGGAGATGTGGCCAGGCAAAGGGACATCAGCTGGGGTCCATGACATGGGAGACACCCAACATTTGAAACATCAAAAGATGCCCTTTTGTTTTACTTCCTTCGCAGCCTCTAACCCCACACTCTACCCATCCTTGCCATGAGAGTCCAGAGGTCTGCTTCCCTACAGACAACCTTCTTGGTGGAAGACAAATAGCGCTTGCCATTTTACTAAGAAAATGCAATATTGCTTACAAACAGACAGCCTAAAATTTAAATCCAATCAAACCTTCCCTTCTGATCTAAATAAACTAATAAGCATGGGATACTTATTGTGTACAAAGGATTTTGCAATTAGTGGCATGAGTTGCAAACATGAGCAAATTACACCTGTATTTATAAGGAATTGACAACAAAAATCCCCTCATTGGCCAAAACTTCAAATTCTAATAAGTATATAAATGTATAATGTTCAATAAAGATTTATTAAAAAGCAACTGAGTGAATGGTATACGTGGAGATTCTGAGATGTAATAAAACAACAGGCCACTATCAAATATTCTAGAATTGATCTGAATGTCTAACACAATGAGGGCACCCAGCAGGTGTTGGATAAATAAATAATATATGACATCCCCCTACACACACCCATGCACACAAACACTTTTTTTTTCATCAGTATGCTGCAATTTTATTATTATTATTATTTTTTATTGTTGGGGATTCATTGAGGGTACAATAAGCCAGGTTACACTGATTGCAATTGTTAGGTAAAGTCCCTCTTGCAATCATGTCTTGCCCCCATAAAGCACACAAACACTTTTTATGAGGACATGTTGGCATATTACAAGTGTGCCAATAACTTCTGACCATCTAGTTTTTAAATTATATGCCTGAGTCAATTTCCTTTTTCAGAAATGCCACACAAGAAGAACTTAGGTGGAGGAATAGCTCTGATTACTGTATGATAGCTTTATGAAGCTAATAACAATTGATGGCATTTAATTTATTAAGCAAGCAGTTAATCAAAACACATTGACCAGGAGCACAGTATATTTGATTTCTTCATTGAACCTCACTTCTGTTGATATGTGAAAAATAATATGATTACTAAATATTTTTCTTTTAAGATGTAGGAAGAAAATTGAGATTTTAAAATTTCCCTCTATGAGGTCTCTATAAAAGGC
This sequence comes from Nycticebus coucang, assembly GCF_027406575.1. Taxonomy (NCBI): domain Eukaryota; kingdom Metazoa; phylum Chordata; class Mammalia; order Primates; family Lorisidae; genus Nycticebus; species Nycticebus coucang. The sequence continues at coordinate 35,234,477 of NC_069802.1, read as the reverse complement.
AGTTGTGCTCACACAAAACAACATTTTTTTTTAAAGACTGATTTTGGCATAGCCTGGCTTAGACTAAGTCATTGTTGTATGGTGTTTATACATTATAACATAGATGTGTTTCTCAGGAACATAAATCTGACGATGTCATTTTGTATTTGTTGATCAGCTCTGTAATCACTTAGTCCTGGTAGTGGCATCGGCTGGCTCACCTGGCCCCACAAAACTGGGGGGGCGGCCCCTGTGGCTCAAGGAGTAGGGCGCTGGTCTCATATGCCGGAGATGGCGGGTTCAAACCTAGCCCTGGCCAAAAACAAAAAACAAAAAACAAAAAACAAAAAAAAAACTGGTTCTACGAATCTCTTTTCTAGTCAAACCCCAAATGCTAAAATTCCTGCTCTTACCACTGTCTCCTTTCAGCTGAGCAGAGATACAAGTCAAACAATGAAAAAAAATGCTCATCATTCCTAATCATTAGAGAAATGCAAATCAAAACCACCCTGAGTTATCACCCAACCCCCAGGAGAACAGCCCACATCACAGAGTCCCAAAGTTGCAGGTGCTGGGGCAGATGTGGGGAGAAATGAGCACTTTACACTGTCGGTGGGACTGCAAACTAATACAACCTCTTAGGAAAGAAGTACGGAGAATCCTAAAAGAACTCAAACTAGACCTTCCATTTGATCCTGCAATCCCATTACTAGGCATCTACTCAGAATTAAAAAATTCATTTTTAATTTTGGGCGGCGCCTGTGGCTCAGTGAGTAGGGCGCCAGCCCCACATGCCGAGGGTGGTGGGTTCAAACCCGCCCCGGCCAAACTGCAACAAAAAAATAGCCGGGCGTTGTGGCGGGCGCCTGTAGTCCCAGCTGCTCGGGAGGCTGAGGCAAGAGAATCGTGTAAGCCCAGGAGTTGGAGGTTGCTGTGAGCTGTGTGACGCCACGGCACTCTACCGAGGGCGGTACAGTGAGACTCTGTCTCTACAAAAAAAAGAAAAAAAATTAATTTTATCATAAGGACATTTGCACTAGACTGTTTATTGCAGCTCAATTTACAATTACCAAGATGAGGAAACATCCTAAATGCCCACCAACCCAGGGATGGATTAACAAGCTGTGGTATATGTACAGCATGGAATACTATTCAGCCATAAACAAGATGAGACTTTATATCTTTGGTATTAACTTGGATGGAGTTGAAACACATTCTTCTTAGTAAAGTATCACAGGAATGGAAAAGCAAGTATACAATGTACTCGATATTAATATGAAGCCAATAGACCATTTAATACATGCCCATGTAAGAGAATAGCTCCATTCATTTCAAGGTGGGGAGAAGGGGAACGAGAAAGGGAGGAGAGGGGAGGAGAGAAAGGGACGGGTGTGCTCCCACCTGATGGGCTCAGTGTGGGCACATGGCACATCTCCTGGTTGCGGGGCCTCTTCCTAACAAATGCAAACATTGTAACCTAATTATTTGTACCCTCACATTAAAAGTCCTTAACCTTCAACCAAGGTGCATATCAGTATACTGGCTATGCTTTGGGGGGCGGTATTTTAGAATGAGAAAGACCTACCTGATTCAGTTTCAAATTCTTTTTTTGTTTTTAATTAAATCATAGCTGTGCACCTTAATGCAGTCATGGGGCACCATACACTGGTTTTATAGACCATTTGACATATTTTCATCACACTGGTTAACATAGCCTTCCTGGCATTTTCTTAGTTATTGTGTTAAGACATTTATATTTTACATTTACTAAGTTTCACATGTACCCTTGTAAGATGCACCGTAGGTGTAATCCCAACAATCACCCTCCCTCCACCCATCCTCCCCCCTCCCTCCAAAAGATCTGCCAGTTTCAAATTCTTAAGATATCTCAGTTCTGTTTTAAATGCTTCATCTTCTTTGATTCTCACAACAGCCGTGCTGGTTAACTGAACACAATTGTATGCCACTTTACAGATGAAGATGAAGGTGTGGATGGCCCAGTAACTCCCAACTGACAGATTGCTCCAGAGGATTTAAGGATCCCTAATTTCACATCCTTTACTCTAGGCAGTATCACTCTGTTCTTCTTCCCAGCTGCACAGCTTTACGCTGCTACTTATTTTTATTCCTCCTGAGGGAGGACCTCTGGGCCATCACTGAATTATAAATCTTGCACATGACTCCTTTTTCAAAGGTCTGGCCAACTGTAGTCATTTTAAAATCCAGTATGAGTGATGAGGAAAGAAATTATCAAAATGGGGAAATAGAAAGAATGATTAAAGTGAAAATGGACCTTTTATCAGCTTCTTCCAGAAAAAAAAAGATGCTTCTGTTATTACAAATAAAAAGATGAGGAGTTCTGCTTTAGGTGCAGAAAGACTACAGGAGGGGTGCTAAGAAAATTGAGAAACAACAGAATTGCTAGGAGAATTGGCTTTGCATACCTTTAATATGGGTGATAAAATCCACCTTTGGCAATAGGTGATGTCCTTGAAATATCTTTATAAGATGCATATGTTTTAATTTTTTTATGTTTTCAACTTTAAAACTTCAAAAAGTGTCATAAAACACTATCAAATTATTTTAAAAGCAAAGAAGACAGTAATGACCCACAGTCTCATCACACACACACACACACACAGGTAATTACCATGTTCCTTTCTCATCTGCATATGCAAATGCACATCTCTGAACATGACACTTTCCCACAGTCATGTGATATTGATATATACTATGCTTCAGAGGGCTCAGTCAGATAATGACTTGAGTTATTTGTCTCATTCCAGTTAAATTCACTTAGTTTACAATAGTTTTACAATACAAAAATTATGAAGTTCATTATCCTGGGAGGAGGGAACAAGGATTAATTGGAATTCTGTTGAGATGGATGTGGGATGATTTGCCCAACGAGGCTGGAAGGAAGCTGAGCTATTTACAGTGCTTACCATAATCCAGGAGTGGATCTGGGACAAATGTTTGGGTAGGTGCACATGTGTGCATAATCTCACATGCCCCTGGACTGCCAACTCTCCTTCTTCACTTTAAATCATAGCATGGAGAATGTATAATACCAATAAATACTTTCCTTATGGAAGTGTTCCCTATGAAAAAAGTCCAAAGTCACTTGTTCAAAACCAATGAGTTCATGTAAAGAAGCCTGAGATTCTATCTTCGCAGGATATGATCTTCTACTAAAACAAACCTAATAAAAATCACTCTAGTAACGTATCTCAGCCCTGGTCATCTGTTTCATGTGTGGATTTGTACAGCTCTATGGTTCCACCTTTGAATAGCCCCGGACCTCAAAGCACTGCCCTCATTCCTGTCCTTCATATCCAGGATTATTCTTGAAATTCTTTGAGTCCCTCCAGGGACTGGAACCTTCTTAGGGAGATAGTGATGTGCATCCCCTGAGTCTGAACTCCCACGAGGGGTTTCTTCTCTGGGGAGCTCTCTGCCCTCCACCCCACCATGTGTTTGACCACTGCACAGGGACCTCTGGCTCTGGGGTTAGCCTGACTCATCCTGATTCTAAGAGGTGCCTTGACAAAGGTTGTCACACTAACCAGAGATTTCCCATGGAATCACGAGACAGTGCCAGGACAGGGCTATTGGGAATCCCCCAAAATATATATTAAAATATATTCCAAAGAATAAAACCAAAAGACAAAAATCACACACAACATTCCCAGAATTTAAGAAAGAAAGTTAATCCCTATCAAAAGGCTGGATCTAAATAAAAGCTAAAAACAAATGTAATTAACATTTTGTGTTGTAAACTTGTAATAGGCACAATAGAATTTATTCAAAATAAATAAGATAAGCACAATATGTCTAAAGAAAATATGCTTTGTGGGAACATGAATAAACTCCAAGGGTAAAAAATTATTGAACACAACAACAGCTGTATCAAAAGTTATAATTCTACAAATAACTAGCTCATAAGATCGGTGTTTTGAGGGAAAAAAACAACAAACACAAATGGTAAGCATCATTGCTATGTCTCCAAGGAGGAAACAGTGGTGATAATAATATTCAGTGTCATACAATCATTTAAAGATGTGAAGTTAAAATAATATAAGTCTAGCTCTCAAGTTCCAAGTTTTAGAGAAACCGTGGCATTCAGTACTGGGAAGTATATAGAGAAGTGACCTAAATAGATGTGGGGAGAAAGTGAATGTTCAGAGTTTCATTCCAGTATTTCTTATAAAGCAAAAATCTAGAAGTCATCGAAATGTTGGAAAATAAGATAATTAAGTAAACTAGTGCATTTCCACATTATGTCATAGCGTCTTTCTTTTTTTTTTTAATAATATTTTAATATTTTAATGTTTCTTTTTTTTTTTTTTTTGGCCAGGGCTGGGTTTGAACCCGCCACCTCTGGCATATGGGACCGGTGCCCTACTCCTTGAGCCACAGGCGCCGCCCCATAGGGTCTTTCAAAATGCTGTTTAGGAAGACTTCCCAAAGTCATGTGATGATGGTTTTATGCAACGTTAGGTGATAGACATGATGTAGTTGAAAAGGCCATATAAAAGATTTCAGACGAAAGTGCTTCCAAATGTATTTTTAAGCAGATAAATTTATGTCATGCTTTCTTAAACTTAAGTGCAGCTAAGCAGTTTTCTAAATGCAGATTTCTGATCTATAGCCCTAAAATCTCTGATTCAGGGAATCTGAAGAGGAGCCCAGAAGAATCTGCATATTCAAATGAGATATTCAGGTACTTCAATTTTGGGTGATCTGCAGATTACACCTGGAAAGCAATGTTCTAATTAGTAGGATTATAGATGCAAATATATACAGAAACACACATGAATATGTATAAAGTATAAACATATGTAAAAAAGCATGCACCATCAGGAATAAATACAACATAGAGACTATACCATGTACACATGTCTATAAAATACAGCATTATATATATTTCTGATTAGTTTTTATTTTTAACTACATTTCTAATATGCATGAGTCATTATGATCCACGTTTTTTTAGTTTTGAAAGGATTTGTAGGACACAATAATCACTAAAAATAATTCTTTCTGTCTTAATTCAGTTTCTTCCTCAACTTTCTTTTTTTTTAAGTGAGAAACTTTGCAAGTGGGAGAGAAACTTCTCTTTTGCTTATTTCAAATGTGTGCCCTGCGTAGAAACAAAATGCATTCTGAGCAGCAGGCTCTGGTTCTTCCGTCTGCAGACTAAACCAGTAAGAAAACCGAATGGGACTGACATTTGTAAAATAGCCTGAAAATTCCATTCCACAAAAATCGAGGTTCTGACTTGGAAGAATGTGAATGAAAAGTATAAAGTTAAGGGCCCTTGAGGACATGGGATGATTGCATTTCAGTTCCACAGGTAATCTACAGTCTGGCTCCAGGGCCATTAGCAATGTATGGAGAGCAGAGGGCCCTCCCCAGGAGAAAAGCAGTGGGGTAGGGGGGATTTACAGAGACGCGTAACCGCACAGAACAAAAAATGCCTGCTGACCTGGATTCCACTGAGAAAGAAAAGGACCAAGATGGTGTAAGGGAGAAGAGGGGCAACTTCAAGATAGGCTCAAATAACCACATTTAAACTAATTTCTTCTGTCCCACAGACCAACCTCAAAATATCCAAAGGAGAAAACATCCCGAGTTGCCCACAAATAAGAAACAATGTCTATGTGGAAAGTGTCCCTCTGTATTACGTTATGGGGAAGAAACCAAATCAGCCCTGTACTTCTCACCATAGAGTGTTGGTGCCTTTGCCCAAGATCAAATAAGACCTCTGGATTATGAGGTCTGGTTTTTAGGAATCAATGCTAGAATTGCTGAGGTCTTTCCAAACTTATAATAATACATTGAGGCAAAACAAACAAACAAACAAAAAAAAACCCACAAAACTGTGATTTGTAAACCTCTGGTTTAAAGCCCTTTTGTTTTGAAATTTTGTTTATTCTTTATGTTTCTGTGTGCAGTGATGATGAGCACTCTTTGATATCCCGAGGAAGGGAAAATAAAGTTACGCATTCACTGAAGGCAAAAAGTTTGTTTTCATTCTAGTGAAATTTGTTAATGTGTTGGTATGTCTTCCCCTCCTGCTGAAAATGTAGCATGAAATGGTCTCTACGTAGTCCTGGTGTGCCGTGTAGGAAAACCTTGGTGTATTCCATCTCTCATTCACTGCTGACAGTGGCCTCTCTGGGTTCTAAAACCTGTGAAGGATTCCACCTTCAAACACCTGCCGTATTGGATCAAAATTGGGGACAAAAGATAGAGGCATTATTTCTCAGCAGTCCTTAGATCCACGTATCATGTAACAGACGGTACTAAATTCCTCGCCCTCCCAAGAGTACTGAGCATCTCATCAGTACTTAAGGGTGAAGGCACTGGCCAGGTCTAAGTGGGCAGAGAATGACTGAGATTTCAAAGAGCTGTTTGAGATCTAGGGAATAAATAGCCTCAAACATTAATTTTTTCAGAAAAGCACCAAATTACCAATCAGCTGTCTCCAGACGAGCTTTTCCATATGGTATGGTATGGTTGCTCTCCTCTTCTCTCGCAGGTGTGTCTTAGCACCTCGGTCTTCCTGAGTGAGTGGCCATGGGAGAGGGTGGCATGATTATGATTGGAGGCAGAAGCATAGCTAGAGGCACGGGTAATTTGCAAGTGATATGATGAAAAGAAGTGTGTGAAGAATAATAAGTTCCTTTTGTTTATATGCTGACAAGCTTCATTGACCATTTTTAAGTAGATCGTCCCAAGAAGAAATATGTGGCAGAAATGCACATGTGTTGCTTATATAGAAACGGACACGTATCTGAATGAGTTACTATAAATTAGATGTAGAGAGGGGGGAAATTTTATAGGAGTATGAATGTGAATAAAACTGTGGCAATCTATTATAAGTTTGAGCTGTTTTATTGAGTTTACCTCTCTTATTATTTTCTCTAAGCTGCTCATATGCATGTTGAAGGAGTTATAACATAATTGTTTAATCTATTATAAAGCACAGGGCAATTGGATCAGGCGAGCATGTTCAAACTCTTTAATAAAAATGTGTAGTCTCTCAGACAACTTTTCTCTCCCCCATTCTGCCTTCAGCAACCTGCGCCTACTGGTTTTCTGACACTTATAATAGATTCCACTTCACAGGACGCTGGACGTGGCTCTCTGACATACGCTTCAGTCAGCCTGTCCTTTCCGTGCAGGACCATCTCACCCTGCCGTGGCTCCATTTAGGTCAGATCTGCAGGTGTGAACTCTGTGTCCACGCCTCACACTGCTGACCCACGCTCCTTACCTGAGTTAACCTTGATAGGATGGTGCCTTGGGTTGGTATAAATGCTTGTCTTCTCACATTTTACAGGAAAATGCTTTGGCTATGCCTGTGATTAGTTTGATAACATTGTCTAATTCTGGACTACAAAATCAGTGGGCATAACAAAGCCTAATTGACTAGAAATATAAGATATATCTCAACCAGCCTTTGATTGCAACCAAGGTCGCATTTTCCTTGCCTGTCGAATCCTTTGTATCACTTCTTAGTTGATTCGTAACCCAGGAAGAGAGAAATGATGTTCTTTATTTGTGAATCCCCAATCCAATAAAAATATAAAAGACATTCTTAGGCATCCAATCCATATTTCCAGATTATTTTAATGTATTTCCCTATCTTATGACACAGCAGTTATGTCACTTAAAAAAGAAAAGCTTTGCTAACTTAATATGAAAAATAATACCTAATGTGTTTAAAAATACTATATTACTTGTTAATTTTCTATCATGATTTGAATTTGAAGGAGACTTTTTGTAACATAATGAAGGCTCTAGAGATATATGCATATATAGTAAAATGTCATGTAACACCTTGTATATTTCAAACAGAGCCTCCCCAAATAGTAAACTGAACTATCAGGAAACTGGCTAGTGTTGCATTACCTGTGTTTAGATTTCTTCCTCCCAGTAGACGTACTTTGTAAATAATTCATAAATCATGTTTAAAGCTTCTCCCAATTAAAAATGCAATAACTAAAGTACAGACCTATTGCCAGTAAGTGGCTCCTTGGTAATAAATTATTGTAGAATTTGTGGCCTATAAAATGTGTATAGAAACCTTTAAGGGAAGTCAGAGGAAAGAGAATAGAAGATCATGTCTTTTGAGATTTTCATTCTGAAGTAAAAGGATAACAAAAGATTTGTTTTCCTAAAACTTTCAGGAAAATCACATTTCAGTGGCTAACCTCGATTAGTTATACTAACAGTTATACTACGTTATACATTTTCTCAGGGAATACAAAACCAGTTCTCATAATTTGAGAATTACAATAAAATTTTCCAAGTTTAGAGATGTACATGAAAAGAGCTACAAAATGAACATAAACAAAATTGAAAATTTCATTGTTTCAACATGGGAGTCACCATAGCACGGCCACATATCGTCCGAGACTGTTAGGTTTTGCCTCTCTATTCTGTTCCACTAAGACCCCAGATAATCTGAGTGAATTTACATTTCATATGTGAAAAAATTACTCACTAATTTATAATTTCTGGCTGGTGGATTTCAAGTCATTACAGAAATCACAACAGGACAAGAACAGTCTGTGACATTTTGTGACAGTCTGATGGTTTACAGAATGGCTGCAGCCCTTTCTCTTCCTGTTTCCATACCTTATCACAAAAGAGCATCTATTTCCATACCCCTAAATCATCGGTTAACTTTGTGGCTTGCTTTGAGAAGAGAATGTAGTGGAAGGGGCAATGTAGTAGCTTTGAACCTCAGTCAGGAAAACGTGCAGGCATTTACTTTCTTTTCGTTTGGACTCTCGTCACCAGCTTGTGCTAAAGGATCCAGGTCTCTTGGATTAGCGATGATCTGTTCCAACGAAGAGGCTCTAGCAAAGCTGGCAGCTGATCACAGCTACACAAGTGCCTCTCAAAGAGACCAGAAAGACCACCCATCTAAGCCCAGTTAAAACTGCCAGTCTCAAGAATTTAAACAAATAAGTGGTTACTCAGTTAAACCATAACTTCTGGGGGAGTTTGTTACACAGCAAAAACAAGCAGTTACTCAATCTTTTTCATCACTAATTTAAAAATTACTGTTTTCTATACATCATTGACCATCCTTTTAATTCCTAACCCTCTGCCAAGTTAGAACCTCCAAAAAGAATGTCACCCTTCTAAGGCGTCGGCAACGGCTCAGGTTGAAACTCCATATTAGTGCTATTCAAAATACGAAACATGCCTCTCTTTGGTCACAAGCTAAAAGAATAATGTGTTTCAGGCAGGTCATCTCAGTGTAGGATTAAAAAGAAACTCTACATGAAGGAAACAGCCCTTTGTACCCAACACCCAAGAGAAAAGCTCAATGGCTTGTAACAACACCATCTCTTTGAAATTATTTATCACAGCACTGTGACTTATCCACCAATACAAAAGTGAAAGATCAGATGACAAGCACTCCCTCACTCAAGCCTACTGATTGTTTGGAGAGGTCAAAGTGCATTTCTAGGAGGATAAGAGACATAGGAAGTGGCATTTCACACTTGCTTTGAGAATTCTCTGCCATCAGCACACAAGAGAGTTGGGCTACGTTGAGACCAGCGTGTACTAAAAGTCTGGCAAAGCATTCCCACTCTGGCAGAAAGGGGGTAGGCAGACCCATCTTGAGCTGATCCAAGAGGACAGTGTGAAGGGATAAGGGCTAGGGTTAGAGTTAACCCTAACCTTCCTAAACAATGGGAGGGATGATGACAAGTGAAGGCCTTGTGAGTGTCTGATGAGTCATGATCTAGACCAAGAAAACTGGGATGAAGGGAAATTACACAGACAATTCAGACAAATCCTTAAATAAAACACAGTGTAAGAGAAAATGTGGGCCACATTTAAAGAACGTCTGGGCAAAATTAAAACTGTAAGTCATAGTGACTTTTTATGTCCTTCAGCTTTTTTTCTTTCATCTATTCCTACTCAAAAAGCACTGAAACAGCAGAGGGGTATTAGAGGAGAAAATGAATGGGATCAAGAGGATCCAGCCACAGTCCTTCCCTCTCTCTAAGTTTTCTGGTTTAAGTTAGATGTCAGCTTTGAGAAGGAGAAACTTTTACTTTTGAGGGAGAAAGACGTGGTTACATATTTTCAGTCAGAGTTCTTTTTATGTATCTCAGAAAATGGACTGGTTTAATTACTTGAAAATAATTAGAAATTTTTTTTTCTTATGATATTATCCAAGGTCATGGAAAAGAAAGTCAAATGCTTTGAAAAGACATTAGGGAGAAAGGACAAAGTGGCAGAGGGCCAAGCCCACCCCTTACCATAAATAACCTTATTTGTGCACAATAGTTTATATTCTAATTCCCTCTGGAATGCCCATATTTAGTGACAACAATAATGAAATTACTTTCAAGAAGATAATCACATTATTCAAACAAAAATGATGATCTATTATATATCTAAGTATCAGAAATGAAAATAAAATAAAGTGACAAGGTCTCTTCCCATAGTTCTTAGCTATTGATGGTTGGAGTATTCTTTTTCACACACTTAAAAAATCTTTTTCACACACTTAAACAATCTTTGTGACAGGCTGGTATTTTTTGTTCCTCTGTTTGTTTGGCTACATGATTTATGCACCAAGAGTAGATTCATGTGGATCTCTTTCTTGGCATTTTTTGCTTATTTATTTTCACCCAAGTATTCAATTCACTGCTTTTCATTATTCAACCACTGAGCAAAACTGGGTGATTGGTTTTAGACATAAAATGTGAAAGCCACAGTCTCAAGCCCGGCTAATATGTCATAAGCTAGTAGGACAGTTGAAACAATTGATGAGTGCCTTCTGATAATTAAGTGAGATAAACATCGAACACCTGCAAACACAGTGGAACTCCTGCCTAAGCCAAGATGAGCTAAGTGGTGAAGGATGAATGGAATGCTCTCCGCAAAGAACCAGGGAATGGGGATGCTCGCAGAGAACACCATCAGGTGTAAAGACATAAAGGCAAGAAACCCACGTGGTGTCATCAGGGAACTCCATGCAGCTCAGGCAAGCTGTGGAGAGGAGTGCTTGCATCCAAGACGTGGATGGGATAATAACGAGTGAGAGCCAAACTCTGAAAAGCCTAACTCTGGAGGCAGCAGATAGTCCTGCAGTGACAAAGCCTGAGCTTCCATGCTTACGTGTTTCTGAGTAACCGTTCTGTTGTTCTTGGGGGCATTTTCTATCTAACAGCCTGACAGGTGCATGCCCTGCATTATGAGAGGCACCAGGTTGGGGTAAGCCTCTCTTTCCCACTAAGGTAGGGCTACCAGGTGCCAGCAGTTGTCTCATCCCTGCAAATATGATCAACAATTTTGAGGATGAGATCTAAAGAAAGCAGCTATGAGATTGTCAGTCATCTGTCCCTTTACTATTTCCTTCTTCTCTTTTCTAATAATAAGAGAGCAGAAAATATTTGGAGGAAAAGAAAAGAAAGAGGACATGAAAGAGACAGCAAAAAAGATCAACCTTAGATAAAGACAAAAAGGGAAGCTAGGAAGGGGAATTAAAAACAAGCTGGAAAGAAGTGATAGATGTTAACTGAAATTTGGCAAATAATTAGCATGACTTTTGGGGCCAGGTGGTTGGCAGAAGGAAAGAAATAAAGCAAGCAAGCACAGGAAGCTTAAAACACAATATTGATAAAGAACATTTTATTACAATGCATTATTAATTCACACTGAATTATTCAGTACTTGGCCAACAGCACACACAGCATTTAGATTCCATCTTTGTGGCTCTTACACCTATAACAGTAGGAGGAAAATGAAGAATTTGTGTGTTTCCTAATATCTGTAAAGGCAAATCCGCAGGGAGGGTGGTGGGGCTTGCCAGGTTATCAGCCGTGAGAGCTGGCAGAACACCTCCTGTTCTCCCAGGGCCTCCTTGATCCTTACACGGGCTGCTCAGCAAATGTGTATTGTTGGGAACCAGGCAAGGAACACAAGGCTGAAAAATGAATCAACAGAAAATATGTAAATAGAACTCCAGACTCCTGACTTGCATTTTTGATCGTGGCTTTACGAAGTTGTTCTCACATGCATAAAAACGGGAAAATCACTTGAAGGAAATTTCTTCCTTCTCCTCAGGATTCAGCACTTTAGTGTTTCATTTCTCCACATATGGGACTGGGTGATTCTTTGCTGGGAGGTGACGGCCCTGTCGTCAACAGTATTTCAGATCTCTACCTACTAGAGCAATGTGCTTCAACCTTCATTTCACGGTTAAACTTTCGTGGAACAATTAAATTGTGTTGATCAAAAACAAATCCAAAAAAGAATAAAGAAAAAAAAAAAGAAGACTATCCTTACTATGCTTTGAACTTCTTTCAAAAATAATTTATTTCATGAATGGTCTTTAAACATTTTCACGGCACATCTAAGATCCTGGGATGGCACGAGCCAGTGCCTCCGCACACCTGTTGAAAATCACCGTCCAGGATGCGTGGTCGTACGTAGTAGCGCGTCTCCAGATGCTGAGAACTTCCTCTGGGGACACAAAATCATGTTCAGCTGGGAACCGCTGGTCCAGTGAAAATGGCAGTAGATCAGGCTGCAGCTGCTCTGTCACAGCCAACTGCGTGACGTGAGACGAGCCAGTTTCAGTCCATGTCCCCCGTCTCTTTCCCTTTTACGTGACCGAGATAGGTTAGGCATGAGTTTGATCAGGAGAAGTAACAACGAAGATGATTATCACAGCAACTTGCATCTGGAAAGATCCCCATCTATAATTGTCATCAACGCAGGGAGTTTGGTGAAACCAGAATCATGGATAGGAATAAAAGTAACTGGTGGGGGTGGCGGTGGGGAGGCCATTACCAAGAGGAAGTCACCAAGTGAGTGTGGGCAATGAAGAAGGGACGAGGAATGAGACTTGTGGCGCCGAGAGAAGTAGTAGATTGGAAGACCATCCAAGGACCTGCGCATGCAGGTGACGCGACAGAGGAGTGGAAGGGGAACGGGCGCACGCAGGAGACGTGACAGAGGAGTGAAAGAGGAACAGGCGCACGCAGGTGACATGACGGAGGAGTAGGGGGGAACTGGCGCACGCAGGTGTCGTGACGGAGGAGTGGGAGGGGAACGGGCACACACAGGTGTCGTGATGGAGGAGTGGGAGGGGAAAGGGCGCAGGCAGGAGACGTGACGGAGGAGTGGGAGGGGAACTGGCGCACACAGGAGACATGACGGAGGAGTGGGAGGGGAACTGGCGCACGCAGGTGTCGAGACGGAGGAGTGGGAGGGGAACTGGCGCACGCAGGTGTCGAGACGGAGGAGTGGGAGGGGAACTGGCGCACGCAGGTGTCGTGACGGAGGAGTGGGAGGGGAACGGGCGCACGCAGGTGTCGTGACGGAGGAGTGGGAGGGGAACGGGCGCACGCAGGTGTCGTGACGGAGGAGTGGGAGGGGAACGGGCGCACGCAGGAGACGTGACGGAGGAGTGGGAGGGGAACTGGCACACGCAGGTGTCCTGACGGAGGAGTGGGAGGGGAACGGGCGCACGCAGGTGTCCTGACGGAGGAGTGGGAGGGGAACGGGCGCACGCAGGAGACGTGACGGAGGAGTAGGAGGGGAACTGGCGCACGCAGGTGTCAAGACGGAGGAGTGGGAGGGGAACTGGCGCACGCAGGTGACGTGACGGAGGAGTGGGAGGGGAACTGGCGCACGCAGGTGACGTGACGGAGGAGTGGGAGGGGAACTGGCGCACGCAGGAGACGTGACGGAGGAGTGGGAGGGGAACTGGCGCACGCAGGAGACGTGACGGAGGAGTGGGAGGGGAACTGGCGCCCGCAGGAGACGTGACGGAGGAGTGGGAGGGGAACTGGCGCACACAGGAGACGTGACGGAGGAGTGGGAGGGGAACTGGCGCCCGCAGGAGACGTGACGGAGGAGTGGGAGGGGAACTGGCGCCCGCAGGTGACGTGACGGAGGAGTGGGAGGGGAACTGGCGCCCGCAGGTGACGTGACGGAGGAGTGGGAGGGGAACTGGCGCACGCAGGAGACGTGACGGAGGAGTGGGAGGGGAACTGGCGCACGCAGGTGACGGACGTGACGGAGGAGTGGGAGGGGAACTGGCGCACGCAGGAGACGTGACGGAGGAGTGGGAGGGGAACTGGCGCACGCAGGTGACGTGACGGAGGAGTGGGAGGGGAACTGGCGCACGCAGGTGACGGACGTGACGGAGGAGTGGGAGGGGAACTGGCGCACGCAGGAGACGTGACGGAGGAGTGGGAGGGGAACTGGCGCACGCAGGTGACGTGACGGAGGAGTGGGAGGGGAACTGGCGCACGCAGGTGACGGACGTGACGGAGGAGTGGGAGGGGAACTGGCGCACGCAGGAGACGTGACGGAGGAGTGGGAGGGGAACTGGCGCACGCAGGAGACGTGACGGAGGAGTGGGAGGGGAACTGGCGCACGCAGGTGTTGAGACGGAGGAGTGGGAGGGGAACTGGCGCACGCAGGTGACGTGACGGAGGAGTGGGAGGGGAACTGGCGCACGCAGGTGACGGACGTGACGGAGGAGTGGGAGGGGAACTGGCGCACGCAGGTGACGTGACGTAGGAGTGGGAGGGGAACTGGCGCACGCAGGAGACGTGACGGAGGAGTGGGAGGGGAACTGGCGCACGCAGGAGACGTGACGGAGGAGTGGGAGGGGAACTGGCGCACGCAGGAGACGTGACGGAGGAGTGGGAGGGGAACTGGCGCACGCAGGTGTTGAGACGGAGGAGTGGGAGGGGAACTGGCGCACGCAGGTGACGTGACGGAGGAGTGGGAGGGGAACTGGCGCACGCAGGTGACGGACGTGACGGAGGAGTGGGAGGGGAACTGGCACACGCAGGAGACGTGACGGAGGAGTGGGAGGGGAACGGGCGCACGCAGGAGACGTGACGGAGGAGTGGGAGGGGAACGGGCGCACGCAGGTGACAGACGTGACGGAGGAGTGGGAGGGGAACTGGCACACGCAGGAGACGTGACGGAGGAGTGGGAGGGGAACTGGCGCACGCAGGTGACGTGACGGAGGAGTGGGAGGGGAACTGGCACACGCAGGAGACGTGACGGAGGAGTGGGAGGGGAACTGGCGCACGCAGGAGACGGACGTGACGGAGGAGTGGGAGGGGAACTGGCACACGCAGGTGACGGACGTGACGGAGGAGTGGGAGGGGAACTGGCGCACGCAGGAGACGTGACGGAGGAGTGGGAGGGGAACGGGCGCACGCAGGTGTCGTGATGGAGGAGTGTGAGGGGAACTGGCGCACGCAGGAGACGTGACGGAGGAGTGGGAGGGAACTGGCGCACGCAGGAGACATGACGGAGGAGTGGGAGGGGAACTGGCACACGCAGGTGACGTGACGGAGGAGTGGGAGGGGAACTGGCGCACGCAGGTGACGTGACGGAGGAGTGGGAGGGGAACGGGCACACGCATGTGTCGAGACGGAGGAGTGGGAGGGGAACTGGCACACGCAGGTGACGTGACGGAGGAGTGGGAGGGGAACGGGCGCACGCAGGTGACGTGACGGAGGAGTGGGAGGGGAACTGGCACACGCAGGTGACGTGACGGAGGAGTGGGAGGGGAACGGGCGCACGCAGGAGACGTGACGGAGGAGTGGGAGGGGAACGGGCACACGCATGTGTCGAGACGGAGGAGTGGGAGGGGAACTGGCACACGCAGGTGACGTGACGGAGGAGTGGGAGGGGAACGGGCGCACGCAGGTGACAGACGTGACGGAGGAGTGGGAGGGGAACTGGTGCACGCAGGTGACGTGACGGAGGAGTGGGAGGGGAACTGGCGCATGCAGGTGACGTGACGGAGGAGTGGGAGGGGAACTGGCGCACGCAGGAGACGTGACGGAGGAGTGGGAGGGGAACTGGCGCACGCAGGAGACGTGACGGAGGAGTGGGAGGGGAACTGGCGCACGCAGGAGACGTGACGGAGGAGTGGGAGGGGAACTGGCGCACGCAGGTGACAGACGTGACGGAGGAGTGGGAGGGGAACTGGCGCACGCAGGAGACGTGACGGAGGAGTGGGAGGGGAACTGGCGCACGCAGGAGACGTGACGGAGGAGTGGGAGGGGAACTGGCACACGCAGGTGACGTGACGGAGGAGTGGGAGGGGAACTGGTGCACGCAGGAGACGTGACGGAGAAGTCGGAGGGGAACTGGCGCACGCAGGAGATGTGATGGAGGAGTGGGAGGGGAACGGGCGCACGCAGGTGTCGAGACGGAGGAGTGGGAGGGGAACGGGCGCACGCAGGTGTCGAGACGGAGGAGTGGGAGGGGAACTGGCACACGCAGGTGACGTGACGGAGGAGTGGGAGGGGAACTGGCGCACGCAGGAGACGTGACGGAGGAGTGGGAGGCGAACTGGCACACGCAGGTGACGTGACGGAGGAGTGGGAGGGGAACGGGCGCACGCAGGTGACAGACGTGACGGAGGAGTGGGAGGGGAACTGGTGCACGCAGGAGATGTGACGGAGGGGTGGGAGGGGAACTGGTGCACGCAGGTGACGTGACGGAGGAGTGGGAGGGGAACTGGCACACGCAGGTGACGTGACGGAGGAGTGGGAGGGGAACTGGCGCACGCAGGAGACGTGACGGAGGAGTGGGAGGGGAACTGGTGCACGCAGGTGACGTGACGGAGGAGTGGGAGGGGAACGGGCGCACGCAGGAGACGTGACGGAGGAGTGGGAGGGGAACGGGCACACGCATGTGTCGAGACGGAGGAGTGGGAGGGGAACTGGCACACGCAGGTGACGTGACGGAGGAGTGGGAGGGGAACGGGCGCACGCAGGTGACAGACGTGACGGAGGAGTGGGAGGGGAACTGGTGCACGCAGGTGACGTGACGGAGGAGTGGGAGGGGAACTGGCGCATGCAGGTGACGTGACGGAGGAGTGGGAGGGGAACTGGCGCACGCAGGAGACGTGACGGAGGAGTGGGAGGGGAACTGGCGCACGCAGGAGACGTGACGGAGGAGTGGGAGGGGAACTGGCGCACGCAGGAGACGTGACGGAGGAGTGGGAGGGGAACTGGCGCACGCAGGTGACAGACGTGACGGAGGAGTGGGAGGGGAACTGGCGCACGCAGGAGACGTGACGGAGGAGTGGGAGGGGTACTGGCGCACGCAGGAGACGTGACGGAGGAGTGGGAGGGGAACTGGCACACGCAGGTGACGTGACGGAGGAGTGGGAGGGGAACTGGTGCACGCAGGAGACGTGACGGAGAAGTCGGAGGGGAACTGGCGCACGCAGGAGATGTGATGGAGGAGTGGGAGGGGAACGGGCGCACGCAGGTGTCGAGACGGAGGAGTGGGAGGGGAACGGGCGCACGCAGGTGTCGAGACGGAGGAGTGGGAGGGGAACTGGCACACGCAGGTGACGTGACGGAGGAGTGGGAGGGGAACTGGCGCACGCAGGAGACGTGACGGAGGAGTGGGAGGCGAACTGGCACACGCAGGTGACGTGACGGAGGAGTGGGAGGGGAACGGGCGCACGCAGGTGACAGACGTGACGGAGGAGTGGGAGGGGAACTGGTGCACGCAGGAGATGTGACGGAGGGGTGGGAGGGGAACTGGTGCACGCAGGTGACGTGACGGAGGAGTGGGAGGGGAACTGGTGCACGCAGGTGACGTGACGGAGGAGTGGGAGGGGAACGGGCGCACGCAGGAGACGTGCGGAGGAGTGGGAGGGAAACTGGTGCACGCAGGTGACGTGACGGAGGAGTGGGAGGGGAACTGGCGCACGCAGGAGACGTGACGGAGGAGTGGGAGGGGAACTGGCGCACGCAGGTGACGTGACGGAGGTGGGAATCAGGCTGGAGCGGCCCCTGTGTGCAGAGCAGCCTGCTCTTGCAGGACCTGGTGCCTATTTACGGGATCCTCATGGCACCTGTTGGGGACACAGATTGGAGAGTCCCAACATCTCCATGTCTTAGATGTTACGCTTGCATTTCATGTTTTATTTCAGGCGAAACTTACTAAATGCAGAATACAAATGCCTACATACAGTAACTAAGAAAATGCCATGAAGGCTACGTTGAACAGTTTGATGAGAACATTTCAGATTGTATATGAAACTAGCACATCGTACCCCTTGATTGCACTAATGTACACAGCTATGATTTAACAATAAAAATAAATAAGTAAATAAAATTTAAAAAAATCATTTATTAACTTTAAGGTGCTGGATTCAATGCTTTATTATCTCAGACCATTTATCTCATGTCCCTGGTGCATGGACATGATTTTTTTTTTAATAATTTAGTACTGATGAAATGAGCTACTGCAGAGGTTAAACCATGGTAGGTTCGTAATAAAGGCTGTATCCATTTGCTCCTTCATATCTTCTTTCTTGGGGAATGCGGTGATAAATAATCCACACTGCTTTCCTCCAGTGTCTCACATGGAAGGGGGGAGGTAGTGTAAGGTAGTTACTGAGCGCTTTCGTAGCACACCACTACGTAAGTGCTCTTCACTTCTGGGAAGCAAATCTTACTGTTCTGTTTTGATGGACAACAAGAATAAGAGTAAGAGAGAGCAAATAAACCACCCAGTGCTAACAGGGAAGATTAAGTGAGCTCATTGTTCCATCTACATAGGGGACCACACAGTCCATGCTGTCTTACTACAGCCCATCTCCACTCTGCAGCAGCTGTCCCAGTCATAGCAGATGGGAAAATGCCATTTGCAAAGAATAAAAACACCACGAAATATAAGATATTGTAATTTCAAAGTCAGGAAGAAAAAAGTGCAAATCTGACCCTTGAGGACACACTGGTATTCCATGTACATCATATTTCATAATTGTAGATAAAGTTTTTGCTATTCTGTAGTCTGTGTGAGTAGATAAACAAGAAATAAAACAGGTATCAAATATTTGAATAGCCTCAAAATTTTGCAAAGGAGTTGGCAAGCATTTTTAAATATAGATTCTCCTTCCAACTTTGGTAACTGAAGAATATGGACAGAATTGCAATTGATGAAAATATTCACAATACTGATTCTCTTTACTTAAAACAAGCAAGTAATTTCTGAAGCCATTGTACCTTCCAAAGTATCCGATTTAGCATTCCTTCCAACAGGCAAAGCAATTACTTATTTCTTGAGAATGACAGAAACATACCCGCATGGACAGTACAGGCTGCCCTACCAGGTGGCAGCAAGTGACAAGTAGAAATAAATCTTCCTTCATCACTGCTACTGGAATAAAACCAGTTCTGAAAACTTTTTTACTTACCCTAGAACAAACAAACAAAAATTTAATGACTGTGCCCCTCTTGCATGGAAAATGTTTAAAGAAGCTCTTCTATTTAAAGTCAGATGTTTGGTCCTTCCTTTCATTGTCTTCCTTGGGGAAAGGGAAGTTTGAATGAACCTGAACCATTGCTTATAATTGCTGTACTTCAAATTGCCATTTCTTAGTCTTTGACATTTCATCAGTGCCATGCATTGAAGAAAAATGCTCCTTAATAGGGTAGCGTTTAAAATAAGAAGCCACAGCCTTGTCATTATTACTAGCACAATGGAAGCGTTGGCTGGAACCAGCCATCCAAGCTATGGAGGGGCTTGAAGTTAATTACATCACCTTAGACAATACGTTGGTCTTTACCGTTCCAGTTATCTCCACACACAGTTAGCTCTATTTTTTTGTTATTGTGTAATGTCCCATTAATCACAGTTACATTTTTTCCCTGCCTTGTGATTCGTCATCCTTCCCCCCTGAAACAACTTCCATTTTCCAGGACTCAAGATAAACCACTAATTTAAAGTGGCAGTGGCCAACGTTGGCTATCGCAATGGTGGCGCCCGAATGAGGAGAGTCAATGGTAACAGATGCAGACTCTGGGCTTCAGAGTATCGACTTCAGTCGATTCAAATTATCCTCAATGATTGGGTTCAGGAACGTGGGTAGAGATCAAATACGACAATTACAGAATGAACTCTTGAAATGAAGCTGAAGGAGCATTTGCCTTTGGAACCTACCCAGCCATTATTCATTTGAAAAGATGACAAAGCGAAGTACTTGGAGGGCTGGGAAAGAGCAGCTAGAAACGGTGTAGGCTGAGTGTGGGGAGAGTTGTTCTGACTCTCACTTTAAGAGGGGGTATCTGTGTGACATTGAGTGAGTCATCCATCTTCATCAGCTTGAGGTTCTTTTCATCAACCTAAGACTTGGAACAGGGGGCATGTCCAAGCATTTGCTGTTGTTGTTTTTGGTTTCTCAAACTTTTATTATTGGTAGAATGAGGCTTCCCTTTAATAACATATCAACAAAAGTATTCTATGAAACATGTTGAAATATTTTTGAAGATTGAAAAAATGATTCCTTGAAAGATAAATGGATACCTGTGTCCAGCTGTGAGTTGCGACTTCTTCCCCTTATTAAGAAGAATTCAACAGTCAGCTGGCTGGTGGCCTGAGGGGAGGGTGGCAACTACCTGCCAGCCAATGTTTATTTTCTTTTCTATCTGCTGCCAAATGGCCAAAAATCCCTGTCAACACTCCAGCTAATTACTCTATACAATTTAGTAGCATAAGAATGAAACTACCCATACGATTCCCCCAAGGTACTTCTTTAGTTTGGTAAAAGGAATTATTACGTGACAGAAGTAGCCAACTCCAACAGGAAATTTCTAGAGACAAAGTCTATTGACAGAAATTTCAGGGTTATAGACCAATCACTGTTTTACTAAATTAAATATTGTTAGACAAATATGATGCTTTGATTAAGTCTACTTTATCACAGCAATTCTAAAACTTAAGCAGCAGTGCAGAAATATTTGCTCTCTGATTTTGTTACCTATACTGATCCATTCACTTATTATAATGCAGGCCACCTAGCACTGTCACTGTGTTTTGTTTTGTTCTGTTTCACTTTGTTTTTAATGAACTTCTTAAGATAGCATCTGGATCTTACATATCTGGAAATAGTTTCTAGCATAATCCCTAGGCAGAGTGCTCAAAAAAATGTCCCTGGCAAAACATTGTATTGTCCAGTGAAGTCTTAATGAAGCAGTGTGTATTTTCCACCTCCGAGCCTCACTGCCAGGACTTATGAAGAGCTCCTGATTGCCAGTTGTTTGATTCAAGGAAGTTAATAAAAATTGTAATCATACATTGCCTGAAGTGGGCTAGAAACCATATGTGCATCAATATTCAACTTAGTAACATTTGTGCAAAGCAGCTACTTCCACTTGCCTTTTATAGATAAGAGAATTGAGACCTGGAGAAGTTAATTTGTGTATGAAACTATGACACCTGTATATGCTGCAGAGAGGGACTTGAGACCCACACCCCAGTTATTTGCTCCCAGTGTCTATGTACTTTCTGCCACTTAGTGCTGCTACGGCACATAAAGTGTTGGATTTAGGTTTACTTGGAATCATGGGTTTAATCTACGTGAGACTCTGAGGAAAGCGCGTGGCATGTCTCTTTCTTAGAGCCACTGTGTTGGCTCCTGTAAGACCTTAAATGAAGAACTGATTAAGATGAAAGGGAGCACGGGGAACATTTCGACCAGACAAGAATGGGCTGCACGTGGCTTTTGAAAAGCTATCTGTACCTTTGTAAAGATCAGTTAACCAGGAACAATTTCGTGTTTCACAAGACACTTGTCGATGTCTGTGGATATTTTTTTTAGTTACTACAACCAAGGGGTGCTATGGGCATCTAGTGTATAAAGACCAGGGCTGCTTCTAAAGACCCAGCAATGAACAGGAAACAAACAATAGCTATCTCCCCACAAACACACACAGACACACGTGCACACACACACACACACAGACACCATGGAGTACCACTTAGTGATAAGAAAGATGTCATAAAGTCTCTTGCAGCAGCCTGCACAGCCCTGGAGCCTGTCACCCCACATGGAGTGACCCAGGAACGGAAGACACAATCATTGCATCTTCTCACAGATCAGTGGGAGCTAAACTAGGCTGCACAAGGCTCGCAGAGTGGGACAGAGGACACTGAAGGGGAGTGTTGGGAGTGGTGAGGGATGAAAACTTACCTATGGGGTACAAAATACACCACTCGGGTGACAGCTACACCAGAAGCCTGGACTCCACCACTGTACTACATACACATGGAACACAACTTATACCCCTGACATCTATTGAAATAACCTATAGTAAATATCATTATAATATAACGTTGAAATCCAAGGTAGTAGATATAATTGAACTTAAAATCAATGCGGCTTTTTAAATAAATAACCAAGACAAGTGTGTGGGCTTTGCAGATGGAGCACCTTCCGTAAGAGATGAAAACATGCCGATGGGAGATTCCAGCGAGATCCGTGTGAGGTGTTCAAGACATGTGGTTTGTACCTGAGATACACACCAGTCTGAAGGGTGAGTGCAGGCATATCTTATACTCTTGCCATGATGACTGCAGTGTACATAATTATACGCTCGCAATGACTACAGCCGTGAGCACCTCTGATCGCCGTGTCAGTAAGCTTCGTCAGGCTGTGCTGTGATGATAAACACCACTCCCTCTGCCCGGTGGCTTCCCACAACAAAGGGCTCTTTCTTCCTGTCTGTGATGGACCTGCTTGTGATGGACCTGCTCATCTGCAGCTGAGCCTGAAGAATCAGCCCTTAACTCAGTCTCCTGGTAAAAGGAAAAGAAAACAATACTCAGCCCTGCAAGGGCTCCTAAAGCTCCTGTCTAGATGTGGCAAAGTCACTCCACCTCCCTCCACTGACGACAACCAGTCGCGGGCCCATCTTGACCTCAGTGTGTGCACCTGTCCACATCTGCAAGGAGAGAAGCCACATGTCACACCCGCTACCTGGAAATGCAAATTATCTTACAAAAGGATGAGGGAAAAAAGAAAAAAGCAATTAACAAACACCACAAACGTGCGACTGTAGCGGAAGGCTGTGAGAATCATCCTCTTTCGTTCCTTGCTGCTCAGGCCGGTGCCGCTGCTCTAAGATCCTCCAACTATTTGTTACCTGACAGTCTCTGTGAATAATCTCGCAACCTGGATGAAGGGGCTCAGTACCTTCTTTGTCTTCTCATAACATTTTTTTCCTACGCTCCTCCTATAAAATTAATCAGATGCCACGATGATCTCGTATTTCTTTTTGGTTACCTCTGCCTCCCTGTAAACGGCTCAAGACTGGGCCGAGTGAATGATTTCTTTGAGACCTGGGTTAAGAAACTTTAAACCTTCCATGAATATGTGATAAACTAAGGGCAGGATACCCCAGGACCCACCCAAGTTGGCCACTGTGTCTTATTGGACGGCCTTCTCTTCCCTTCCCCTCCTTCCCTGCCGTCCTCCTAACTTTAACTAACCTTGGCTAAAGTGTCAACAGTGTAGCATAGAACAATGATGGATAAAGCATTTTGTGTATCATTTGAGGACCCACAGTTAACTGGAAGATAGACATACCTGAAAAAGAAATTTATGACTTAACTTTAATAAATAATGTCCAGGCTGATGACTCTAACATAAAACTGGAATCTGACAGTCTATATTTTACCAGCAATTCAATCACAGGACTTTCCATATAACAGCTCAGGGAATTGTGAATGGCATTATCTTTATTGTAAAATACCTTTCTTTCAAAATGCTTTGGGTATGTCTTATGGCTGATGTACTTGCTTTCAACATTCGACAGCTGTCCTTTGTAGCTCACACAAGACAATCATTTCCTCGTAAGTCTATTTTGCGTTGTTTATCACACTTACTCATTGGCTTAAAAAATAAACTCAGCTTATTATTATCACAGTGTTCATCAAATTATCATTAATGTCTTGACCCTGACGCATTACAGTTATCACCAAATTGTTGGTTGTTAATTAAATAATAACATACACTATAAGTGTTAACAATGTGCTGTATCCCACAAGGACCCATCTGAATGTGATCAAAATAAGAATGAGCAGTTTTCATCAGCCAACTACCTGGTTGAGAGCAGAAAGAGAAAAAGAAACATGTTTTCCAGACAGAAAAAGTTCTGCAGGAACAAAAAGTACCTTTGCAGTAACACAATTTTGAGGATAATGAAATAGCTACAAGTTTTGGCATTCTGTTCAAATCACACAAATCCTCTGGGGAAAGGTGAGGTGCTAAACTCCACTGGTAAAACAAAATTTGATTTTTTTTCTTTAAAACAGGATTTGTCCATCACATGGGTTGATTGGGCTTGTGGACTATGGAGAGTTAGCTGATAATTTAATAGTCTAACATTTTAGATGCTTTTGAGAAGGACAATGGACTCTGTTCTCTGAAATGATTCAATTACTGTCCTGGGAGTAAATCCCTCTCTCCTCATCACCCTTTTCACTCTTTGTGGTTGCAGAAAGACTGCAGCCTAGATTCTGAGTGTTACATGTCTTTTTTTTTTTTTTTGTAGAGACAGAGTCTCACTTTGTCACCGTTGGTAGAGTGCAACCTCCAACCTCACAGCAACCTCCAACTCCTGAGTTTAGGCGATTCTCTTGCCTCAGCCTCCTGAGTAGCTGGGACTACAGGCGCCCGCCACAATGCCCAACTATTTTTCTTGTTGCAGTTTGCTGGGGCTAGGTTTGAACCCATCACCCTCGGCATATGGGGCTGGCACCCTACTCACTGAGCCACAGAAAAAAAATCTTTTTTTTTTTTTTTTTTTGTAGAGACAGAGTCTCACTTTACTGCCTTCAGTGGAGTGCCATGATGTCACAGGACTCACAGCAACCTCCAGCTCTTGGGCTTCAGCAGTTCTCCTGCCTCAGCCTCCCAAGCAGCTGGGACTACAGGTGCCCGCCACAACACCTGGCTATTTTTTGGTTGCAGTTCAGCCGGGGCTGGGTTTGAACCCACCACCCTCAGTATATGGGGCCGGCGCCTTACTCACTGAGCCACAATCTTAATTGCTGTCTTCCAGAGATGGTGAATAAACCTGAAAGAAATTGGAAAAAAGGCAAGTTTCCAGTTAGCAACTCAAGGTTGCATGAGCATCTACTACACAGAGGATTGCAACAGGACTGCAACAAACGTAAACGTCACCATTTACGTTAAATGTCGGGTGTTTTCTGTCTCAGATCTGTCCTAGGTTTGCAGACAAGATACTGGCCAGCTGGCCAAGCGTGGTGGCTCACAGCTGTAACCCTAGCACTCTGGGAGGCTGAGGCGGTGGATTGCTTAAACTTAGGAGTTCAAGACCAGCCTTAACAAGAGTGAGACCCCATCTTTACTAAACATAGAAAAACTAGGGGGGCATTGTGGCCGACACCTGTAGTCCCAGCTAGTTGAGAGGTTGAGGCAGGAGAATCACTTGAGCCCAGGAGTTTGAGGTTGCTGTGAGCTAAGACAATTGCAGGACACTCTACTCAGGGTGACAGAGTGAGACTATTTTTTAAAATAAATAAATAAATAACACTGGCCAGGCCTGAGCTGCCAGAATTCTTGCCTAGAGGTGGGGAAGATCCATTCCCATGATGTGTCAATCACAGGGACGGCAGAGCAGGCTGGCTGTTGACAGAAGTTCTTCACGCCTCCCGGCAGGCGTCTCTCCACAGGATTGTCTAAATCTCCTTTATGGCATGGCTTTTCCAGAGTAAGTGACCTAAGAAAGCAGGACACACAGTGGCAAAGATTATTCCCACCAAGTTATTCATGTAATTGGTGTGTAGACTAGAGTTCCTCTCGGTGGGCACTGTTGACATTTGGGGCCAGTTAAGCATTTGTCATAGGAGCTGTTTTATGCATCATGGAAGGTTTGGTATCACCCCTGGCTTCTGCGAGGGGCCACCCCCCTTCCCTTTTTTCAGTTATAACAACCAAAGTCCCCGGACACTGTCCAATGTCACCAGGCAGTTAAGTGGCCCTTGGTTAAGAACCATTTGAAGCTGTTAGTATATCCAGTACTCAACTCCTTCTGGAAGAAAACAGCATGGATGAAAACCAAGTTTAGAGGTAGAAAAGATCATTTAGAAGAAGAAACAATGTTCCTGAAATCGACACAGGCTTGCTCCATACCTCAGGTTGAAACCACTATCATTTCTCCTGGAAATAGTGAATGATCATTTCCTGCGTCTGGGATAATGACAGTTGCAGAGAAAAAAGTAAATGAAATGTGGTCCAGTGCTAAAGAAATTGTTCTTTGCTGCCATTGTCTCGTGTTTTCCATTTCTCATCAGTCACATTTACTAAAAACTCAAAAGGAAAAGTGGAGGTAAGAAAAAAAATTATTAAAAAACAATTTCCACAGCACACAAAGCCATTTTTTTTAACAACACAAATTCATCACTCAATAAATGTTTCCACGGGAAAGTTTATGTGCCTTACTACAGGATTCAAAGTATCATAGTAGCTTGTAAAAACCTATATAATGTAATTATATTAAAACACAGGAGAAAAGAAACCCAGGAAGTTAAACTATAGAGAATGTAGCAATAATAATAATGGTAATTATAACGACAACAATAATTATATAACTAACAGTGTCAGATAAAAATGAATAATTTATGTGTGCTGACTATGATGTCGTAAATGTAGATTTAAGCTGTATTTAGAACTTCTGGAAGCCTATAGCAAAATAGGGGATCAGACCAGCTCCATTCCTTTTATAGAAATATTCTGTTCCATGTAATTACCATCAGTGGTTTCTTTCCTCTTTCCTCCCCAAACTATTGATAAAAGTTGAATTAAAGCTGAAAGGGTGAAATTGGTTTTTTGAGTTAAATATTGATGACCATAACCATTAATTTAAATTGTGTGCTCCTCGGCTATGTACTTGGGTTTGAATTCAAGGTAAATAACATTAAAAGAAAGTTTAGAGTTGGAAATGTGCTTACTTTTCTATGGCAAAGATCCATGAAAGAAAAGCTTACAATTAAAATGTTATTAGAATGAAGCTTGAAAACAGAGTAGTCGCTGGGGGCTAGAGGGAGAGGGGAGGAGAGGAATGACGCCCACGTGTCACCCTCTAGCTGTGCTCTGAAAGCTACTGTCACACCCCTCCACAGTGAGTGTGGTGGGGATCCTGAAGGCAAGTCTGTTCCTGGAGTCAAGCGCATCCACGGATGGCTGACTTTCACTCCGGCTGGTCTGAAAGTCACATTTTCCCGGCTGCTGCAGCATTAAATAATTGCGTGATAAACACTCACCAGGAAGCCTAACACGGTAGCTGCTACTTAGTAAACCATCAGTCCTGGTCACTATTCTTATTTCCGGATCTGTAAGACTGAGACGCACCAGTGGAGTGTGGTGACTCATTCGGGCACTGGGCTCAAGGCTCCCTAAGCCGTCAATCAACAAGCCTGGATATCGTCTAAACAGGCCAATCACCAGAGCTACTGGGGTCTCGGGGTCTCAGGGGTGGAATATTTAGGAAGTCTTAATGGAAGAGGTGACATTCGATTTAGCCCTAAGGAGTGGGAGCAGCAAGGAATTTGAGGTAGACCTAGAGAAAGTGCCTCGCACAGAGGCCAAAACCGCTGTGGAGAGAAGGATCATTGAGAACATTTCTAGATTAAACGTGTGGACAGTGACCCCCTTTCACTGCATGTGGGTAACCCCTGTTGGATGGGAGTATGGGGCATCATTTGAGTGTTCCAAAGGAAAGTGACTACAGTGAACACTGAAAAAGACTCCTCCGGGCTCAGGGTAAATATTTATAACTTTACAATCCAGTACCAAATACTTTTCTTCCAATGCCAAAGAACAAGTTCTGCATGCTCCCCTACCAGGAGGCCCTGGGTCTGGAAAAACTCGGTGTATTAGGAAACAGGCTCAGCGAAGAACCCCAAGATTGCTATTCTAGCCAGCGCACTGCTCCCCTGCACCTGCGACCTAGAACAAGTTGCTTCACTCTCTGAAATGCCTGTCTCATCTTTACAATAGATGTCGGGACTACTTGTTCATCATGGCCATTATTACCTGGAAAATGCTACAGTTTCGCCCGAGGTTGTCACTAAAATTGGAGACACTGAAAGTTTCTGATGCAAAGGCTGCTTCCTCCCATCTCGCCCTCTGAGTCTCATCCTCACTCCTGGGAGGAGGCGGCAACTCCTGCCATCCATCAACCGTGAGAGTCGAGGAACAGCTAATTGGTTTTGAATTTAGTCTCATCAGGGGGTCAAGAAAAAATTCGGATCACACCTGACAGTTTCGAGCCTGTCCTTAATTTATTGTTTTTGACAAAAATGAAAAGATAAGATGAGCTCCATTTTTTCAAAAGTCAAGGAGAAAATGATCTCCCAGGCATCTAATTTACATGTGAGAACAATACACCTTAGCTGTCCAGGAATGTTTGAGTCTGTTCCCGAAAGTGATAGCCAACCCTCAGATAACAAAGAGCAAAGTTGTAGATGTGGGTAACGCCAATCATGGCAGCGGGAGTGCGCTTAGACGGCTATGCAGGTGCCAGGCCTGATCTTTTTTTTGATTGCTCTCCTGTTCCTGCTTCCCTTTGGGTGTGACATGGGGGCCCCTTAACTTTCCCAAGTTCCTTTTGGGAACTTGCAGTGTCATCAGACTTGTCATCCTCAGGAAGCTTTTACAGAAGACAAAGCTTTGGATACACCCCAGTCAGCCAACGCCTCTTGAAAACCATGTTCTGACTCCAGCTAAAACACCACCTTCCTCCCTCCAGAACCCCATTTTTCTTGGACATTGACAAGAAGAGCCAGCGAAGGCTGATGGCTTTGAATTCCTGATGGCTGGAGGCCAGTAGTGTGGGTCCCAGTCCAAGACAGGGTAAGATCTCAGCTCCAGTGACCAGGCAGAACCAGGGAATCCTCCTTCCTCCACCTCATTGTTCTGTCGAGGCCCTGAGCGAACTGGATACTGCCAACTCACCTGGAGCAGGGCCGGCCGTTTGACTTGGTCCAGCAGTGCAGAAGCTAATCCCTTCCAGAAATGCCCTCCCAAACATACCTCGAGATACTATTTAGCTGTATATCTGAGCCTCCTAGGATCCAGCCAAGCTGACACATAAAACTAATTATCACAGCCGGGTTCCCACAAACATTTAAAGTGTTCCTTAATCTGAAGACAACCCCTGCTACCAACATGTTAGTCCCACTTCAGTTGAGCTCAATTTGACAAACGTTCTTTGGACACATTTTATACCCCAGGCACTAGATACATGCAGAGGACCCAGTGATGGATGCGTAAGAGAGTTTCCTGCTAACTCGGAGGCACAACTAGAGTATCTCAGGGTATTGGTATAAGTCAGTAATAAAGGTGAGCATCGGAAGGAAGGAAAACAGCGGGAGGTGAGACCCTAAGTGAGGGAGATATTTCTTCCCTGGCTATAAAAAATGCACCTGGAAGAAGGTGAGAACATTACTGTATGTTCAACAGCATCACCGAGGACCCATAGCCATAAAACTTATGGATTTTAAGCTGACTTTAATTTTAAAGCTTAAGCAACCTCACCAGCATAAGAGCCTCTAGAAATAGCAAATTGCCCCTCATTACAATATAGGGTGCTGATTATCTCTTGAAGCCTTTTTGGCTTAAGGCAGCAAACTATATTGACTTGGTCTCCTTAGAATAATATGTCTTAGTAACCAAATTCTTATGTTTGCTAATGTTCTACCCTAGAGTATTGCGCCTTGTTGCCAAAATACAGGTGACAAAGAGCAGAGACACCTGAAGCTAGTGATGGAGTGAGGGGAAAATTGGTAAGGCAAAAAAACAGAACCAAAGAGAAAAATACTACATCAGCTCAATAGTCAGAGGTTGACCTGTGGGTGATTAAAATCGCAGGAGTTTGGTTGTCAACTTTCCACCGTGGCAACACGGGGCAGTGTATATCTGAGCATCCTAGGATCCAGCCAAGATAATAAATAGTACCCCCAGGTATGTCTGGCAGGGGGTTTCTGGAAGGGATTAGCTTCTACATTGCTGGACCAAAAGTGGGATAGTCTACAGTGTAGACTCTACACACTTTCCACCGTGGCAATGCGGGGCACTGGCAGTCGGCGTGAGTGGTCCAGCTAGTGTTCCCATTGATGTCAGGACTGACGACAGAAACTGGTAGGAACTCCAACCCAGCAGGTGAGTCCTGCCAGCCAGGAAGGCACTGGTTACTTCCCCATCCCACAGGAGGACTGGTCCTGTTCCGCCTCTCCCTCCATGATTGAAAGGAAACACACCGGCCATGCCACCCTGGCACGTTATTACCAATAATGTATTTTTTTTAAGCAGCACGGCAGGGATGGAGAGAAAGTGTCAGGGGATGTGTTGAGGTGTGGGCACATCGCACCCGCATTGCTCTGTAAAAAGAACGGAGGGATTTGAGATGATGAAGCAATGAAGTGAGGGCCACTTTGGAATAAGCACAGACTGGGCAGGGACTGTCTTCGGACTTATTTAATGGCAAATGCTGAATTTTACACCTGAGGCTTTTCTTCTATGATATGTAGTTTATCTGTATCTCGACTTCCCCCAAAGCAAGTCAGGATAGTAATAATACCTACTTTACTGCAGAGCTCTGAAAAGTTATACAGATACATTCCTAGCCATATACACGTACACACAGGTGTGTGCATGGGTACACTTCATCCTTGTGCTGGCCTGGCACATTGAAACTCAAAAAGAATTCAATAAAGTTCATAGCTGTTATTGTTTTTATTATTATTTGTTGTTGTTTTATTTCAGATGACATATCTGCAGTCTGGTTGTAGATCCTTGATGAGGATAGAGATTCCTAAACTCCTCGGGGTACTTGGGACACATGACTAGTCTTGTTCCAGTTCACCCATAACTCTTGTTGGTGTCCAGTAATAGAGAAGGAGGGTGGCGGCTCC
The DNA here is from genome assembly GCF_027406575.1 of Nycticebus coucang. Lineage (NCBI taxonomy): Eukaryota > Metazoa > Chordata > Mammalia > Primates > Lorisidae > Nycticebus > Nycticebus coucang. The sequence continues at coordinate 35,203,730 of NC_069802.1, read as the reverse complement.
CAGCAGTTGGTGATTCTCTCTTACACCTCAAATTCTTCACATTAATCCAATCACCTTCAGTTCTTCTTGGACTCAAACACATAGCAAATGTGATTAATGGCCCTAGAATTCTGAGCATTAGCTAATTTGCTCATCGCTACTAATGGAAGAATTTTAATATTTCATTTGACAGCCACTACATGGTAAGTGTCCTCAGACCTCCACCACGATGGCCCCTGCCTCCCAGGTAAGGCACTTGAGGGTCAGAAAGGCTAGCTCACTTACAGAACATCAGACCACTTGGGTAAATTGGAAGAGCCTGAGTTTGAAGCCAGGGCTGAATGGTGTCTGATTTCTTTATCCTTCAACTTTCTGCCTCCCGGTAATGTCGTCCCTGGAGATCACAACAGAGCCTTAGTCACCCCCTTTCTGCCTCCTTCCTGCCCTGCTGCCCATGTGTTTCCCAAGACATCTGCCTTTAATCTTGCACGTTGGAAGCATCTAAGGCAGTGGTTCTCAACCGACAGTTCTTGTGGGTTGTGACCCACAGGTTGAGAACCACTGGTCTAAGCTAGTTCCCATCAATGGGAACACTCGCTGCTTTCTTCTTCTTTTTTTTCTCAATCTGCTTTTTATAAAAATTTCAGAATGGGCGGCGCCTGTGGCTCAGTCGGTAGGGCTCCGGCCCCATATACCGAGGGTGGCGGGTTCAAACCCGGCCCCGGCCAAACTGCAACCAAAAAATAGCTGGGCATTGTGGCAGGTGCCTGTAGTCCCAGCTACTCGGGAGGCTGAGGCAAGAGAATGGCTTAAGCCCAGGAGTTGGAGGTTGCTGTGAGCTGTGTGAGGCCACGGCACTCTACTGAGGGCCATAAAGTGAGACTCTGTCTCTACAAAAAAAAAAAAAAAAAATTTCAGAATATTACAAGGGTACACACATTATATGATTTGTCTTTATACATTTTAAGTCAAAGTTGTAAGCGTGCCCTTCACCTGGACTGAGTGTGCATTAGTACAGTTAGGTGTGGATTTCCCCCACCCTTCTCTGTCCCCACCTGCTGGATCCCGCTGAGTTTGACTTCTCTGTGTTTGCTTAAGTCCTAGTTCCAAATCAGTATTGAGCACATGTGGTGTCTGCTTTTCCTTTCTTGAGATATTTCACTTAGAAGACGGTCTCCAGTTTCACCAGTGTTGTTACAAAAGCCTCCAGGTCCCCCTCTGTGGCTGAGTAGTGCTCCACTCTGCACATACACCAAAGTTTATTAAAGCATTCGTATGCTGACGGGCACTCGGTGGTTTCCGCATCTCTGCAGCTGTGAATTGTGCTTCTCCAACATATAAACATTTGAGTGCAGGTGTCTTTTTTATAAAATGTCTTTTTTTCCTTTGGGTAAACACCTAGTCGTGGGATCGCTTCCTCTCTTACTTACCCCCTTCTTGCCTCTTTCATCTGCTGAGTGTTCAGGCGGATCATCCCTCCTCTCCTTCAGTGACAGTGAGCACCAGCCACCGGTTGGTTAATGCCTGGTGCTTCCTAAGGTGTAGGTCCTGGGAAGCACCCAGCGGCAGACCTCTCCTGAATGGCTCTTTCATCCTTGATTCAGAACCACTGACAGAGGCATCTTTCTCCTGTTACCTTTCGTTGTCCCTCTGTAATTGTCCCTGCCTTAAAGCTCTGCTTAGAGTCATTCATCATCCCACCCAGTCTCTCCTGCATTCGAGCCCTAGTAAGTTCCTTCTTTACCACAGGGAGCTTATTGCTGAGACTTTAATGAGCTGCAGATTGTATGGACTGCGCTGGTAAATGGTTCATTATCCTCACAGGAAAGGGCTTTCTTGCCCTTGCTGTTCTGGAGACACTCACACTAGATCACTTTATATGTACTTTCATTTTATTTTATTTGCAAATCATATCTATCTGACATTGAATTTCAATTGTAGGAAGAATCAAATATTTACAATGTTCTGACACTTTCAAATTTCTAAAATGAATTTTCCTGCTCTTTTTTCAGCTATAATAATTTCCTTCCAAAGACGGTAGCACTGTGGCTTTAATTTAATTCATAAAAACAGCACACAGTGTGATGTGTGTACACATGAACAGTGGAGAACATTGGTTCAGGAGACGAGTTAACGTGCCTCTTACAGGAGCTGTTGGTCCTTACTGGAAGCAGGTTCCTTAACCTCTCTGATGGTGCTGGTGACGGCTGATGTTAAGTTTCCTTTGTGGAAGGTCCTGTGCTAGGCACTTCAGTGTCCATCATCTCCCTTCAGCTTTGCAATAACCATGTGCAAGAAGTACAGGTGTTATTTGCATCTTACAGACGAGGAATGTAGGCACAGAGAGGTGGAGCTACTTGTTTAAAATCACACAGCTAGTAAATAGGAGACCAGAACTCCCATAAAGCCAGACCAGGTGCCTCAGAACCTCACTCCCTCTGTGAAGCTCTTCTAAGTGTGCTCTTTCTTTTGTGAACTGGGGACAATAATGTTACCAGCTCCTGGGGCTCTTAAGAGGAGAAGCGGAGGGTGGGATGGCACACAGAACGATGCCTGCCTGGCTGGCACTGAGTGGTTTCCATCCAGGGGCCACTTGATGGAACTCCCCAGGCACACAGGAGGTTTAGAGGAAAGTCAAAGTATCAAGAATGGGGGGCAGGATTTAGAAAAAGAGAGCAACTATACATATGAAATATAATTAAAACCTCAGTCAAATTTTCTAAAACTATTTCAAAAAGAAAACTTTAATGTGTCAGTTGCATTTTTCTTCTGGAAAGCACCAATACCTCCGGACGCTCCTGTGTTTGCCAGGTGGGGACACAACATCTAGTCTCTATTTGTAAAGCCCTGACACAGGAAAACTCTCATCCAAAGTGTAAAAGAAAATTTACCATATCCAATTTTCTAATCCCCTCAGAGTTTGGGGGTACTTTAGATTCTAGTTTTTCTTGTGTATCCACTTTTCCCTTCCTCAAAATTTTCCAGCAAAATGGCAACACTGTCAACATTTTGCCAGGGCTCACAGAAGGAAGAGAAGTAACTTTTCAACTGTCCTGTCTGTGACAGCCACCCACCAAGACCTTCGTTCACCTCCCTGCATCTTTGTAAGCTCTTTAAGACAGGTGCGCCTCACCGATTGAACAGGTGGAAACAATTGACTTCAGCCTGTGGAACTGACCTGACTTTCCACCTTGCCTGAGACCCAGGGATAAACTCCAAGGAGTTTATTCTCACACATGCGCAAACCTAACACAGACCACATCCACGAAGAACCCCTGGCGTCAGTGTGAAGGCAACGTCTTCCGCGATGTTTCCTGTGTGCCCATTAAGGCAGCAGTCCCCTTCCCCTGTCACTGTGGGTTTGCTTGTCCCAAGAAGAGAAACCCTGCCCTTGCTCTTTGTTTCTGTGACTACAGATTCATAGAGAATTGAGGGATGTGGCTTCTCAGCCCCGTGGGGTTTGTTGCCAGGATCTGATCCCCACAAGGGTACAGTCAGTGGTTCTTGCTGACGGAGCCCCAGGGTTAGAACTTTGTTTAGAACTTGAGGTCCCTGCATTCACGTGCTAACTGTGGTTTGCATGGCCTGGCCGACACAAGACTCAGATCCAGGGAACTGGGTGCAAACTCAGGCCCCCGCCGGGGTCCGGCCATGTGCTTGCACACACCCCAAATCATCCCTTCTCTAGTTCAGCCTCTGCTGTGACAGAATCTTGCTGACATACCTTAATTCTGAGCCATAACAGTTTTATTCTTCCTGATGAGTTGTTTTTTGGGTTCTTTTTTTCCTCCTCTGCCTCTTCACTCTTCTCTCTTTCCTTCCAGGCTGAAATTAGGTCACATTTCTCTCATGACATGGTTTTATCTTTCTTTTCTCTGGACTGGGGTGCCAGCAATAAAATAATAAAAGCTGAAGCCCTAAACATGGGAGGTGGAGGCAAAACAAAGCTCCCTTTTTATATTCGAAATCTAAGCTCCCTGGGGGCTCCAACAGAGCTGGTTCTCTCTCTATAAAATTGTCTCCAGACACAGGCAGAGAATAGTGTTCCTTGTTGCATTTTTCATGCAGGTAGGTTGATTTCAAAGACTTCAGATGATTCCCCAAGGAGATATGAGCACAAAAAGAGTATATGCGCTAAACACTTAAGTACAATAGCTGTTTGTGCTCAGTCATATCAACTGGGATAAAAGAAATATGAAAGGGAAGAACAAGACCCAGCTTTGGCTCTGACGAGTGTGGCTCTGGGTCAGTCAGGCTGTTCATCTGCCCTTTTTCCTTTCACCCTATCAATGTCAGTGAGATTCTGAGTTAGGTCAGGAAAAGAGTGAAAGAGAGAGAGGGGAGTGACGTTCCTGTTAACGTCAGCACCCGACCCTGCTGCTCTCCCTGAGCTCCCGACTCTAGGGGCCCTTTCTCCTCTCCCCTGGGCACTGGTCCCCAACAACCCCCATCCTTGGAGATTTTGATGATGATCAATTACATCCAATATCATCATCATTTCTCTCTCAACTGCTTTGTTCCAGAAAGGACATTTTCTAATTCTTAAATTATCCTGAATCTCCCTTAATGTAAGGTTAAAAACAAAGCGTGATTGCCTTTTGCTCACACAGTCCTCCAGGGTCAGTGTCCTCCCTCAGTGGACATCTGGTCTCCCCAGACCTGCCTCCGGGGGCTCCACGCCGCCAGCCCTCCCACTGCCCCCAGGCCTCTCTTCTCCTGTTCAGTTTCCACTTTCAAGTAGTTTCTGTTTTGTCTTCTGGTGGTCACTTCTGTGATGTCACTACTACTTTTTCCAAAAGATATTTGTTGGCCTCGGCTACAACAGGTCAGAATTTAACCAATGTTTTTTGCTCTCTGTTTCCAGGCAGAGAAGAGTTGATTGGATACATGTAGATATTTCATTTTCTCTGACTGTTGCCTTCTGACCTTTTATAGTGTACTTTTTTACTTCTTTCCTAATCCATCAATTTTATGCTGTCTTCGTGACTTCCCATCTCAGCGTTTAGATGAAGACCTGGACACGGCGGACCCTGTCTGTACCTCACCTCCCTTCTCTGCCCGCAGACCCTGCTGCTGCAATTTGACTTTTGCATCATAAAAAGCGCACAACATTTATTTTCTCTTCTCTGCACGGTATTCTGTCTTCTGCATTTTGTCAAGGGTTCCTCCCTAAACAACTAAGCAGTGTTTGATTTACTCCTTTTTTTATATTGTTGAAATAAAAACCAGAAACAAACAACAAAAACAAAACATTATTCTCAAATCCTTTTGCTAACATTGTCTGCCTCTTTAGTAAGTCTAATTGGTAGAAGCTTTTTTAGGCTCTTGTGTAGAGTTTAGGTTTAAAGTTTTAATTTAGACCCATAGCTTTCTAAGCCTCAGTCTCATGAGTGCGTGTATATTGGATCCCTATCCTAACACAGCTATCTCCAGCCACGTTTGGCTAGCCTCCATCCTCCATATTCTGTTATAATTTATCTTAAAAGTGCTTGTACAACTTTTAAAATTTCTATAATTACTCAAGATAAATATTGAGGGAGAGTAGTTTCCACCAAATTCAGGTCATGGAACAGAAGGTGTTTTGGAAACACATAATCACAGAGATTTGGTATTTTCTACATATGTTAATTTTTGTATATATGAAATATGGACATTCTATATACATTTATTTGAGACATGTATATATAATTTAGAAAGGAAGCTGTCAAATTTGTCTAAGAATAATTTTAAGGTAATAATAAATAGCAAAATTTTCTAATCTCTCTCAGTCCACTCTTTCTGGATTTATCCAGAGAATTGAAATGAATAAGCAGAAGCCATCATGAAGATAAGAAAGTTACTCTTGAAGACAGATGTGGGACAGTAGAAACTCCGTCCTCCATTTCCTGGTCATTGCTTCATCATGAATAACACCCCGTAAAATCGTATTCTAATGACCATCATCGTCATCTTCATAACCATTATGGTGGTCCATGTTTAGCATTTCAAAATAAAGAAGAAAACTGATCTACAACCATTTCTTTCTTGGTCTCTCTCCCTGAGCCTCAAATCCATTAGCTTTGAAACTCAGTCTGTGAGACTTTCCTAAGAGCACACAGCCATTACCTTAGACATTTCAACAGGTTGCATTAAGTTTTTATTTTCCTTAGTTGACTTAGAGACATGCTTCTAAGCTCTGGCATGAGAAAGAAAGAAAGAGGAAGGAAAGGAAAGGAAAATGACAGAAAATAAGCAAATCAACGAAAGCTTCCCTTTGGAAGCCGAGCATGCCACCGACAGCGTCCATAATTTCACGTTTCTAATCCTTCAGAGACTGGAGGCAAGTGTGAGGGTCATAAAACACAAGGTTTATGAAAGGAGAAAAGAGCTCATGTTCTGTATTTCAATCTCTTTGATCTTACCAGAGTTACCAGCACAGAACATGTTTTAAAATGCTGTCATTTACTCACAGCCGAGACAAACAGTCTCGCCTCCTGAAGAGGTTACCTTGTTAAGAGCCATGGCCCCTTCCTAATGAAATCCAGGTGATTTATGGCATGCACACAGAAGCAGCAAATTTGGGACAAAAATTGACAGTTATGCAAGTTTATCAGGAATGCCAGCTGCTGCACGGAGGTTCCCCCTGAAAAGGAATTTGCGCTCTTCCCGGGGACCATCTGTACAGTGCAGGAACGCTCGCTCCCGGGAAGTCCTGCACGGCCTGTATGCACAAAGAATCTCTCTGGGGAATCTACCTCTCTCATGTGATTAATAAGAAGGTCATTAGTGCATGTTCTAATATTAACTCATAATATTAAAAATAATAAATGAAAATATCAATGCATATTAGGGTTTTCCAACCTGAATTTGAGTTTTTCTCCTTTGGGCATCCTTCCTTGATCACGCTCCACACCCTGTGGGCTCAAGCTCCTTCTGAGGCTCTGTCCTCATGAGCTTTGCTTGTCCTTCATAAGAACTCACACACTGGATGTTAATTATTGGCTTCCTTTTCTTTTTCCTAAAGTAAGAGATTAGGAGATGATGTCTTCTTTGAATGTACATTTTCAGGGTGGGTGTCCATTCTTGGTATAGAACAGACACTTGGTAAATCGTTAAAGGAATGAGTGTGTTCACAAAGTCCTTGCACATTGGATGAATACAACTATCCTGCTTAAGCACATTTTTATTAGCAACCCATTTTCACAGATGGGACAGAACAAAAAGTGCTTTGGGGACATGAATTACAAAGGTGACAAGGCTAGAGAGACAACTGCAGAAGGAGGGCTCCAGGTTCTGCTCTCTCTAAAAGCTGCCACTCTGCCCAGGAGGGACTGTGAGTGACACATTTCCAGAGGCCAGGGTCTAGCCAGCCCTAAAATGATGTCTGGGACCTGGACATTACGAGCATTATAGCTTTGAGAAAATTGCTAAGATTCTCTGTCTCAACGTTATCCATCTAAAGGAAGTGAGCAAATGAATGTGAAAGTGTGGTAGCAAATGAAATACCTAAATAAGCTAACGTGTTAGCTGTTTATAATTCATAAAGAAGGGGAGGACCCAACATGGCCATGAACTCACTCATGGCGGGGGCTGTTGGGAGACTCACGGTCTCACTGTTTCCAACTCCTCTTCCGCAGTTCACTCACCACACTGCAGTCAAAGGACTTCTCCAGGAGGCAAACTCGTGGCTCCCTAACCTAATCCTTTCAAGGACTCCTGGGAACCTAATCCTTTCAAGGACTCCTGGGAACTCAAACTATTAGTTCTGTAACATGGACCCTTCTTCGCTTCCCCAGCCTTCTCGGGACCCCATCTGCCTGCTCTGTAAGCTCCCGTCCCATTGATCTTTAAACTTACTCAAAAAACAACAACAACAAAAACAACAAAAATATGTAACAAATAGGGAGATAAAATATGGACATATACACAAAAACATGCACACATGTAATGTCTACACACACATACACCGAGGGGGCCAAAACATGTATATACATTGTAAGAAAGGAAAAAATTACATTAGTGAACCCTTGCTTAAGCAGCAAGGGCCGGAGCGTCACTTGTATTGCTATGCATGACGTTTCAATTCTTCCCAAAGTACTGCTAGTGTGGCCGGTTGTCTGTGGTATACCTCACCCTTTAAAGCCCCCCTAGATAGAGTCAAGGGGTGTTAAGTCAGGAGAACATGGGGGAAGCTCAACTACATCTGTCGATCCCATCCACGTGCTGGGAGAGTCTCACTGAGGGCAGCTCTCACATCTCAGTGCACGCAATGATTCTGAGATGACAACTTGCCGTTTTGCTGTTTTAAGAATGTGTCACATGCTTGTTCTGCTAACTTCTGTCTCATGAGGACATCACTTGGTAGATTTCCGTGGCAAGTGTAGGCCAGCCTCTGTCCCGGTCACCCCACTTCTGGAACTCAAGTGAAGAGTCATACCTGGGCCAACATCATGGACCACGCCCCCATCATTAACCAAACTGACCCAGCCATTGCCATGGCCAGAGCCTGCAAGACCGCCCAGCTCTGAGTCCTGATGCACTGCCATGTCTGGAAGAGATTAAGTGGATACTGGAGAGCAAGTCCGCTGTCTGAGATTTCTGCCACCCCAGAAAGTCAGTGATTCACCCTGACGACAATAGACAGGCATTCTGGTGTGACTGTGGGTTCACACTTCCTTCTTATAAGAACTCGAGGGCAATTTTGTGTGAGACTGAGCTCATGAGATCTGCTTCTCATCTTTCACTATTTTGATGCAAAGACTAACATGTATCGCAATGTTCCCAGTGAGAATGAGTGAAAGAGACACGGAGCCTGAAGGAAGAGGCGGGAAGGGCTCTGTCTGCTGTGTCTCCTTGTGACCAGATTGGAAGGCGGGGGCTTCCTCTCTCCATGCTGTGGTGTCAGTGTTCCTGGTTTCCTCTCCAACCAGGTCACTCTCACACTCTGCTCCGTCTCCACGGAGCACAGCCATTGCCTATCACCGGCAGACTTCTCAGCTGTCTACACTGTACCAGGCCACCCAATTGTCCTTGTGAGAGGCACCCACTTAAATCTCTGTTTACTGGACTTGAGTGGGGGAAATATGATTCTTGTCATCACCTTGGAAGGAAGGAAGGAAAACACTCTGGAACTTAATATCTTTAAAGAAATACTTCCTCCATGTCCAAGGCACGCCTTGAGAACTAAGAGACAGGGAGCCAGTAATGAAATGTGGGGGCACTCTCCACCAGGCTGTGTTTTGTTCTTGACTTTTGGGAACTTTGGAAAAGATAAAAACTGGGAGGGGGGGAAGTCACATTTTAAATCATTTCCCCCCCTGGGGGGAGATCACATTTAAATCACAAAGTTATAAATGAGGACCAAAGATATGACATGTGGGCTTTTAATGCCATGCAAAGGAAACTGAGAGACATAAAAACGTCTCCAAACTGATTTTTAGTAATGTTTGTTCTGCTTTTATATGTATTTTATTATCTCTGCTTACAGGATCTACTAAAGCTTAAAAGTTCTAATTGCACAGGCATTTTGGATGGAGCCCAGCAACAACGTGGTTTTTATTATATGCCTCAAATAATAAATCAGCTCCTATTGATTTGAAACTTGACTTGAGTTCTTCTAAAAAGACTTAAATTTCTTTTCTGAGTCTTTAGATTGGACCAATTTCACTCGATTTTGAATTTCATTATAAACTGACTCCTGCCTTCCATGGAAAGCTGGCTTTCCTCTTAACCCCACCAAATGCGTCTTTCCAAATTGCAGTTGAACCTTTCTTAATGGGGTGTCGGCAACTTCCATGATAAATATTGATCTTGTGTTCAGCCATTTTAAGCTAAAACATTTCCCATTTCATGTGTTTCACCCTTGTGGAACCAAATTCTCCCAAGAAGAGGCTAATCTTCACTTTTCACCAAATAATTGGTTTTCCTGGCTTAGCAGAAGAACCTGAGTCAGTTTTCAAATGTTTCCTCCCCAAGTCAACTGCTAGAACTTGATGTCCAAAGTCCAAGGCATATAAAGAATTTGTGGTGTCGTTAAGAGGATTGCAATATACAGGCATTTCTTTTAATTGATGGAAAATTGAACATTCAGCCTAAGACTAAATATGCAAATACCTTAAAGTCATATAAAATTCAAACTGACAAGGAAAAAGTGGAATAATATTACTCATTTTTGATTACTGTGGCAAAGGTATTTTGTCTCTAGCCAATCTGAGCCTTTCTGAATTCATCTCTCAGCTCTTGGCACACTCCTCTTCCCCCGGGAACACAATTTTATTGTTTTATCTGAGCACATGCTCCAAATTTTAGTGGTTCTCCATCATTAAGTTTCCAGATCCTTAGCCTTGGGATCTAAACCCTTTGCTTTCAGGTCCCAGCTTACTTACACAGACTCATTTCCCCTGACTCTTCTGAAAAAAACCCTTCCTTTAAGTGGTGTTGGCAGATAAGGACACAGAATATTTTAGCTTTACCCTGCCTGCATCTCAAGGGCACTCAGTTCTCTTGAACCATTTTCTAATTAATACAGTCATAACACTGAATCTTAGACAAGGATGGGAGGGCAGGTTTATTTGGGAGTAGAGGAAGTGGGACCATGGAAGAGAAAGGAGCAGAACCTACCAGGCTACTGTGTGGACACCCAGGGCCCAGTGCTCCTGCAACTTCCTACAGAACCTGCTAGAAAGAGCCTTAGCCTTATCTTTCCAATGGGATGGGAGCAGGACGTGAGAAATTCCCTTGAGAGAATTCATTCACCCACCCTTCTGAGCTGTGCTGTGCACATGACCTCAGCAACGTTCCCCAGTTTCAGAGGAAAGCAGAGTCTTCGCCATGTGGCTCTGAGACAAGATGATGCACAGGTGTGGAAATGTCCCCACCATGGCGCTGAGGGCAGAGGGGGGCTGAGGGGCAAGATTTGGGGAACCAAGAGCGCTGGCCTTTCTTACATCAGCACTTCCTGGGGTTCCCCAGGGAGGTTCATGTTTGCTTCCTGCTTGGCCCGGACGTTACACACACATTCTGACTTCTTTACAGCTCTTTGGAGGCTCACAGGGTCTACTCACAGTGACTTCTCAGAAGAACGTGGTCCCCTGCCCATCTCATTCTTACGTGACTTTGTATTGGCAGCTCTTCCATCAGTGCCCAGAGTGACACTGGTCCCCCTCCAGCGCTGTACTGGAGGGTCTGCTTGGCGACCCTTCTACTTACATGGACACTCAGAGCCTGCTTTCTTTTTTTTGTGTGTGATTTTTGGCCAGGGCTGGGTTTGAACCCACCACCTCCAGCATATGGGACCAGCGCCCTACTCCTTGAGCCACAGGCTCCGCCCCTCAGAGCCTGCTTTCTGCCCAGTTCATTTTCCGACCTTCTCTGTTTATCCATCCACATGTATTTTACCTAACAGAATAAGCTTATACCTGCAAGCCTCCCTTCACCGCTGCACCGTCTCTGAACTGTTCTCCGATTGCCCCAGCACCAAATGATCTCTCCTTTCTATTAAATATGTGTGATTATAACTAAGAGAGTAACTATTTTCCCTATGAACCCCAAAGGTCAACTGAGCCGCAGTGGAGAAGTCACCCTCCCTGAACACTCCAGGGATTCCAAGGAGGGGTGACTGACATTTTTTTCCCAGGTACTTGGGGTATCAGTTTCTGCTTCCTCTGAATTAATTTGGTTTGTGTGTCACCTTCCAGACAGTGTCACTATTAAGGCTCACATCGGAAAGAAACCTGGTGTGGAGCCCCGTTTCCAGTTCAGCTCCAGGAACAACGGCATAACTATCCATGCGAACCTTTTGTTTCCACTTGACACCTGGAAGGCTTCCAGTGTATCATTGCAATATAAAAATGTCACCAGCCACTTAGACCAAGAGCGGCTTAGATTTCGTTCATGTTGATGAGCACCCGTAATCTTCTATCGCTCTGGGCTCTCACGTCCATCTCTGTCTCAATCTTAGACCTCTGTTAATGTCATCTACCAAATTTGCTTCTTGTATGCCATGCTCTCAACCCTGCAGTTTTAACCCCAGTGTGACCATCAAAGTATTTACCTAATAAGCACCATTGGTTCCCTGAGAGAAACACTGGTACAACATGCAAAATGATGTTCTGCCTTTGAAGTGTGGACATCAGTAGAAGACAGACCGGGACTGGCATCAGTGAAGCCTCCCCACACCTGACTCTGCTTAGTGGTCTCAGACAGCGCTTTCCTAGAAGGCAGGCACCACGAGACACTGAGAGAATAACTCACTGAACAAACTGTATACAACAGGTATGGTCTCAGAGCATCATCTGATCAATCTGTTTAAAAATGTTTTGTTGCACAGAGCTGTTCAGATCTCTTGTTGAATCCTTTCTTCCTCTGAGCCAATCATCATGGAAACCCAAACCACAGCTACAAACTGTTATGAACGATGAGAAATCATTACAGAGGATGGAAACACTTAACTTCTTCATCATGGATGCTCCAGCTTCTTGATACTCCTGGGTATACATAGAGAGAATAGGAACTTAAGAAGACTCCTATAATCAAGGGTAATTGAGGTCCTATAACTATAGTAGGTCTTGTCATTGGAAAGTTGGTTGGTTGGACTCTGCTAACATGAATTTCTCTGATTCTTCTCTTTCTACAATGCCAGGCATGCCCAATCACGTTCTGCTGGACATGCTATTTTGTTAGTATATCAGAATGTTCAGAACTGATGCTTTAAAGCCCAGTTGTCCCAGGAACTGTGCTTCCCATCAGGCAGTCCTGCTCTTCAATGCGCCATCTTTCATGGGTTGTCTTGCAGCTTAATTTCCCTGTTGCAAGTTCTTAGGGCAACTACGTGCATGAGTCAGGCACAGCACTGATGCTCTACAGCTTCTACTTCTAATCTTTAAAACACTCCTCAAATAAATAAAACATGCGCGTGAACATTTTCCTGTGCCCATTTTACACTCTGTCTGCAGCTTGTCCTACTCAGTGGACTTTTGGGCCACTGTAGATACTTGCATATGCCCTAATAGTTCCTCCTTATTGTATAAGCTCTTTGTTTACAGGAACAAAATCCAGGGCAGCTACATAGACACCCACTCACTACGCTGTGTCAAACAAGGTGTGACGGACTGACAGGTGGCAGCTACTTTGTTGAGCATGTGTACAAAGGAAAATAATTGTCTTAAAATATAGTTGATGAGGACTCATGTCATTATGTTGAAATCTGCAGAATTGTACATGCAGTTTTCCTGAAAATGAGTAATACTGGTCTTGGTCCACAGCCATGCCCATTCTGGAGGGGCTGAGAAAAGTCACTCCATCCACAGGGACAGAGGAGCTACTGTACTCAAGAGGAGGGAAGTGATGTGCCAAATAGAATGAGAAGTCGAGTGGGGGATATAGATCATTGTTGCATGAGTATCTTCCATGAAAAAAATACTAACAATAGGAAAAATGGTAAAACGCAGTTGGTTGAAGTTTGAAGGCAGACACTCTGGAGTTTGAGGTGCAGCTCTTTCACTTCCTCCTGAGGTATTTTGATAAATTTCTGTTTTCTCATCTGTACAATGAGGATGATAAACCTGCCTTAGAGAGATGCTGGGAAGACAGCACTACTATGTCCACATGGGTTGAGTACACGCTGTGGTTGGACACTGTCTGGGGTGTTGGGAAGATGGCGCCATTATGCTCCACATGTGTTGAGGACGTGCTGTGGTCAGACACGGTCTGGGGACTCTACCCCCACCACCTCCTGCAGGCCTTCAACAATACTGTGGTAGATGCTATTACTTACCAAAGAGGGAAGAAAGGCACAGAAAATCACCTGGAGCCAAGCAGGTGATAATATGTAGTGAAGCTGAATTGTACCCAGACATTCTGATTCCAGTACTTCCCTGCTTTTAACTTTAACTGGATAGCTGCACAGCCTCACAAACCACCCAACATCTCATTAAAGGTCCCTTAAGTGAGATAATGCACAAAGCGTCTTTATACCAGAGTTTAAAACATTAAAAAATGCTGTGTATTATCATTTTATTATTAAATTTATGATTACTAAGTAAGTATTGAAAATTATTAGAATGAGTACCAAGCAAATTTAATTCTGGTCTTAGGTCTGCCACTACATAGATACACAGTTCGGGACAAATCGATTCCCTGTTCTGAGATTCATTTTTCTCACCTGTAAAAAGAAGTATTTTCTGTAATATTGCCTAAGCTTACTTTTTGCTCCAATAGTCTAAGACTCCCATGCAAACATAAGGGTCATTTACTAAACATCTTAGATGTGGCACTGGGCAGACTTGAAAGACCTTAAACGCAGTTCTCTGAGCGCCTGGTTTTACCAAGTGTTTTAGAGACAAAGCTGAATTTGAGGGAAATTAATAAGGCTAGAAATTTTACTTCCATTATTTTCTTCATCCAAGAGCTGTGGGGAAAAAATGTCCCATCTTCATCTTCCAGAAGGAGGCCCAGAGGCACTGAGGTGGAGAGACTTCATTGCCTGTCCAGACTGATCTTGGATGTCCCTTGAAATAAATTGATCTGGGGCCTAACATGTGTAATTTCAATTTCAGTAATGGTAGGTCTACAGCATTAGCTGCAGTTGCCAAAAAAAGGGTTGACATTTATTACAGGCTCAGACATGGAGAAAAATGATTCTTCACATGAATACATTTGCCTAAAGCAATGATAGCCTCGGAGGGAAATCATAAACAGAGAGAAAATGCTTCTTGACTCCTTCCAAATCTCGGGAAACCTGGAGAGGCCAAAGAAGAAGTAATTAGCATTCACAAGAATTTGCTTCTGTTTTCCTTGCCTCACTGTGACGGATTCCGTTACGCCCTGCCCACATCCTTTGGTCCACACCATCCTACATTCACCACTGGCCTCCTGCCCTTCGTGCCTGGACTTTCTCTGGCTGAGCATGGAGCAGGTGAGAGGTGCCAGGTATTTGACGCTGCTGCTGAAGGCAGTCCTCAAGTAATGTCACCTGGCAGCTGGTGGAGGAGGAGTTTCCTTGTCCCTGAGGTAGAGCAACTCTGAGGTCTGTTCTTTGCAGCTTGCAGAGACCGTGAGCGAGATGGTGCCCTGTGCCTACCTCAGTGATCTGCTGTCAATGCACTGCACATTAGAGACCCTGAGCGAGACAGCGCCCCGTGCCACCTCAGCGATCTGCTCTTAACACACTGCGCACTGGCTTCTGTGATGACTTTGAGCACACACTGGCCAGATCTCTGGCTGCACACAATTGAATGAGAGTCGCAGCTGCTTTGTTGTTAAATCCAACATAACATTTGCATCAAGACTACATTTGCCTGGACCACTCCCAGCTAATGCCTGAGAAGCAGATGTAACCAGGGCCGGCTCTGCTCTGACAGTTGACTGTGGCCCAGGGGCTGCCTGGAGGCCTTGGCAAACTTCACTTAGCTTCCACCTAAACTTCCTTCCACTGCCTTCTCCTTCACCGTGGAGACCTCCTCTGCAACCTGGCTGCTCCCCTCGCCTCTTCTGCTGGTCACGCACTCACCTTTCCTCTTAAACTGGTGTTTCCACCTAACCAAATCTCATACCTATAATTCCACATTGATATTTGCTTCACACAAGTCCAAGAATAGCACGATCTCCTCCTCTTCTTTGTGTTCATTCTCTGCTTTCCATCAGTGTTCCTGGGATCACCCAAGATGCTGCTTACATTTAAATCTTTATCTCCTATTCAGCTACTGTGAGATCCTAATTGAAGAGAATGCATCCTCCTTTAATCCACAGCACCTGTGACCTCTATACGTCCACACTCCCCCAGCACACAAACACACACGTGTGTATGCAAACCCCCTGGGAGCATTTCAACACAAAGTCACTGAAGACAGTGTCCTGCCCCAGGTTCTCAGAGAGTGGCAGAGAATGTTGATGCTGAATTACACTGGGAAGCCGCAGAGATCAGTGGGGACGCGCTGCAGTCACACATGTTCCATGTAATTTGTGTTCAGTTCACTTTGTGAACTTCTTTGTCTGCCAAGCAGGCTGCCCAGCGATACCCCCAGCATCATGATTTGAAGCTGCTTGTCACAACCCATCCCGTGACTGATAGAGGCCATACGTGGAATCTCTACAATGGTGATTTTCATCTGGACATATAAGTGAGAAGACCTGCCAAAAAGTCCAGAGCTCGTCGTGATAACAAATGAAAAAAAAAGTCTCCTTGGCAGAAGGTGAAGATGACAACAGAAAACCGAAACTGTGTCTCTGCCGTGTGAGGACGTCACACACATCACATGGGTGTGACCACGGCAGACAGGAGGAGAACGCTTTCCCTGCCCGTTCAGTGAGAAAGAGAAAATTGTCAAACCAATACATGACAATGGGCTTATTATATTTTACTCAAGTCTTAGATAAATATACGCACCTTGGGGGCCATCATGGAAGTCCATCCTTCTCCCATGATGCTGCCTTCACCCACATCTAGCACCTTCCCACGAGTTGCTGCTGATTAGATGGAGCCACAGCTCTCTCGCCACCCAGTAACCAGCAGCCGGCGTTACTAACCTAGCAGTCTTGGTGCAGGGCCCACAACCTCGTCACCTGGAGGATTCGGACGCACCAGGTCCGCGCCGTAGCTGTTGTGTTCTGCCGCCCAGCCTCTCCACTCAGGTTTTCACCTGTATCACTGTTCCGGCAATCAGCTGCAGGTGGGTGTGATCTTACAGACCCTCCTCTCTGCTGTACCAGCGATCTTGTACTGCCACAGGGGTCACGCATGACAATGAGCCGAGCCATGCTGACACATGGCCAGAGTGTCAGAGTATTGTACTTCAATACTCTATGAAGCAAGTCTTGACCAATGGGAAAATGCAGCCAGTGGGTAAACCCAGCCCTCTTTTGTCCCTTAGGTGAACAACTTTGAGAAGCTTTATATGTGTCTAGGAGGTTTCCCGAGAGGACGCAGCTCAAGAGATCCTCTCAATGACAATCCTGGTAACACACCTTGAGATGGCCAAGTAGATTCTTGGTTTCACGACTGAAAAAATTCAAGAGAAAGCAGACAGAGAAAGGCAAAAGTGACTTTATTGAAGGAAAAAAAAAAAGGAAGCTGCCCCATAGGCAGAGCAGCAGCTGTCTCTCAGAACAACAGAGAGCAGCACTTTGTGAGTTTCAAGATTCTAATTTCATATCTTCTATTTCATTTTAAATTAAGCAGAGAGAGGATTATTTATTAAGATTTCTGGGAAAGGGATAAGGAGTTCTCAGAACTGAGAGTCTCTCCTCTTTCTAAACCATACAGAGCATTTGTAAACAGTCATGGAGTTACTTTTAATACACTAATGCCTTTTAAGCAGGGGATAATGAGCAGGGAGGGTAACCCGAGGTCATTTTTGTGACCATCTTGGTTCCAGCTGGTTTTGGCCGGCTCCTCCACTTCCTCCTGTTTTATCAGAGACCTTGTTTCAGCTCATAGGACTCCCTAGGGAGCCCTCCAGTTCCCTATCTCACAGTGAGTGAAGTATTCACCCACAGCAAACACAATACTGGGTCTACAGCAACACATGTGGTTACAGACTTTAGGACAACCTAGGGAAATGGGCCTAAGACCCAAAGTGCCGTGTCCAGGACTGCTCAGGAGGAAAGAGATGCAGGCAAAGCCTCAAGGACCCCAGCAGAGTGAGCTGTTGAAGGCAGCAGGACTTCAGAGCTCTCTCCCAGAGCCACGGCCGTGCCACGCAGCCCCTGGTGCCCAGCAGGTACACTTTGACACAGCCATTTCCCACCCATCCATGTCCACTGAGTGGCTGTTCTTTAAAGACCTGGGTCAGTGGTTCTCATTCAGGAGTGATTTTTGCCTCTTAGGAGAAGTTCAGCTGTGTCTGAAGATATTTCTGGTTGCCCAGCTGGGAGTTAACATTGGCATCCACTGAGTGGAGTACAGGAGTGATCATGTCTACAAACATCCTGAAGCCCCCCCTAACAAGATCTATCTGACCCACATGCCCGCTGAGCTAAGGTTGAGGAATCTTGGATTAGGGCAATGTTTATAGCCTCCTCCGAGATTCTCACGGGCAAGAGTGAAGGGGTCTTCTTCACGTAAAGAGCTGGAGGAAACACACTTACTCAGTACCTGCCGTATGCTAGGCCCAGCACGTGATTTCTCTCCAACCTCACAAACAAGAATAGACTAGATGTTACAACTCCACGGTATGGTAAAAGAAATAGAGGCTCAGAAAGAGAAGCAACAGCCCCCCAAACAGCTCACCTTAACCACGATTCAAACCCACATCCATTAAATACAAAACCCAAAGCTGAGACTAGTTATGTTTGTCTGGCTTCAAAATCAATGAAAATCATTTTCATTGATTGCTTATAATTTTTAACAAGGCAGGAAAATGTCATGTGCTCATGAGTTTTTTCATCAATAATTTTAGTCAGATCTTAGGACGCTTTAATAAACATAGACATAATTCTATTGGAATATATATGTGATCATTAAGATTTTATTTAACACCGAAATATGAGAAATAGCTTTATCAGGAAGGTGGGAATACAGGTTATTTTTATTACTGCCTATTTTTTCTCAACTTTGCATTTTTCACAATAAGCATATAATAAAAACTATACTGTTGTCAAATAGGCATATTTTAATGTATTATACATAAACAATTATTTCAAGTTATAGAGTTTATTGTAGACGAGATTGACTCATTTATTTGGGGATTATATGGATTCGTTGGCTGTAAAATCTAAAATCCAATTTCATTTAATATCACATGTACTTCCTTATGTGTTACAAAAAATGGAAAACAATTACAAAGAAAAGGACATATAATTTTTGTCTCCAAGGAGCTTATAAAGCATAGTTTGGTCCAAACTGAACAAAATAGTTGGAATGCCTCCTCCTCGCATCCATGTGTAACTCACAATCAATTCTATTTCTTCGCAAATACCCCGTTGATTACTGGGGAGCCTCTTGGCCGCCCTGCCCCAGGCTGCGGAGCATCGATGTACGTGTAACGTTTGGCCTGTATTACTGTTAGTTTCATCCCCTCAATTATGAGTCTCAAAGGCCAGGTTTTATGTTCACTCAGCTGTATTTCCCTTTGTCACCCTTTGCAGCGTCCTGAACATGGTACCAAGTCAACAAACGCTTGCTTGGTTGACACAATCTCAGCCCTGCAGCCAAGGTGCCAGCAGATTGGCCGCACCTCAGAGAAGGGAGAAGGGGGAGTGTTTCAGGAGTGTCTGTGTTTAACAGGTGTATTGATACTTAGGATGCGTGTCTGCTATGTTTGATTTCCCTGATTTTTGTACAGTGTCAACTTTTTCCTGAAACAATGCCTTCCTTACATCTAAAGATCAAAAGTGATTCGAACTGAGGCCCTTCCCATTCACGCATTTATGAGTTCTGCTCACCAAATGTGCAGGAAGATTCAAAATCCTGGACGTAAAAGAACGTGTTGCGTCACGGGGTTTTAAGAAAGACCAGATAAATACTGCGCAGCTGTGCCGGTGGAGAGCAGTGGTGGGCGGGCTGCTAAGACCGCGTGGACCTGAAGCCTCTGGCTGAGCCACAGGTGCAGAGGAGAGTGGTGAGAACGGTGAGCGAGGCCTGCCACCTACAGGCCGAAAGTATATTGCCACGCAGGTGCCTCTAGACCCGGAATCCCAAAAGTCTTCACAGCGACGTGATCTCAGAGAAACCGTTCCATGTTCAATGCTGACATATAAACAAGTGTCAGAACTAGAGGAAGGTGAACACTTCATTCATCCTGTCCTCCGAAAAATTCTTATTTTACAAAATCTAAAATAGTGAGCCTTGTGTATTCTACTCTTTTATTTTGATCATGGTATTTTGCCCTTACTCATTTTGTAATTATTGTATTGATTTAACATAGTAAACTATTTTATTTTTATTTATTTATTTATTTATTTTTTGTAGAGACAGAGTCTCACTTTACTTTTAAATGTACATCCTGGATATCCGGCTTCCCTGGAGTCAGGTCCCACACTTCGGGAGATCCACAGAACTTTATTGTATACCACCTTGCCTAGCCCAGGTCTGACATTTGGCAGACATTCGGCAAAGATAAGATGCATTCATGGTTAAGGGAATGAATAAATGAAAAAGTAAATGAATCAACAAACTCATTATTTCTCGGTCATCTTGGTACAAGTTACTTATAAGTTTATGAATAAAAATAATAATCTAATATAGATGTGTATGTATAATATGTACGTATAACTTCTCACCGTACGCACACAGAGTTTGCGCGTACACACGTGTGTTCCGTCAGTCAACTTCTGCAGTAAACCAAAGTTTAAAATGTTGTATTAAAACCCTTTAATCCATATGTCAAACACCTTATAAATTCAACATCAGGGATCCAGCTATGTCATTCCATCAGACAAAATGTTCTGAAAATTCCCTTTATTTATAAAATAAACATAATGTCAAAGCCACCATTATTATTTCTCATTTATTGTGAGATCGACCATATCTAGCTTAAGTTAAACAAAATGAGAAGCAAGTAAAAATGTTCTGATAACATCGTTATATAGAATAATGTAAAAAATGAATGTGGAAAAGATTAATATTCTTTTTCCTAAAAGACCTGGATTCTCTTTCCACTTCTCCCCCTCACCACACAAGCAACCTTCCTTCCTTCCTTCCATTTTCTTCCTTCTTTCCTTCCTCTCGCCCACCCTTCATCCTTCCTTCTTTCCTCCCTCCTTCCTTCTCTCCTAATTTTTCTTCCTTCCCTCCCTCCCTCCGTCCCTTCCTTCCTTCTTATCTTCCTTTCTTCTTCCCTTCCTTCCTCCGCCCTCTCTCCACCTTCCTTCACTTTTTTCCTCCCTCCCTTCCTTACTTCCTTTTTTCTTTCCTTCCTATTTAATCTACCACATGTCTAAAAAAGTAAAACTCCCCTTCCCCCACTTTCGGTTTATTTTGAAACCTAGTGCTAACCCTTACTCTCATTAAGCCCTTATTTTCCAGAACTATTTTCACTAAGTGAATTTTGGAGCCTGTTTTCTGGGCAACTGGGTCTTTCAGTAACTTCTGTGGAATCCAGGTCACTGAGTCTCCAGGGTAGAGCTGCTGGACAGAGGGTGCCCACCCAGCTGCTGTTCACCCACCCTTGTAAACACCTCCCAAGCCCTGTCATGATGCCCACCTCATATTGTCATAGAAAGAGCCAGTGACAATTTAGTCTCACCCAGTCCCTTGAGTTGTGAGTAATTTTGCTAGACTCTTGTCATTTTTTGGCAGATTTCATGAAGTTGTGCTAAATTTGCAAACAAAGGCAAAAGACAAACAATGGTCTAAGCTGCTTTGAAATCACCTCATTAAACCGCAGCTGCCACAGACTTTCTGCGAGCACATCTGAGCCCCACAGCGACGTCACCGTCTAGAACTCTGTTCACGCTGCTCTGAGGCGATAAAACTGTCGCGTGTGCAACTAGCTAAAAATTAATGAAATTAAATAAATGAAGATGAATAAAGGAAATAGCAGAGAACTGCCTTAAGAAAGAGCAACGCCTTCCTGAGAATCAGTAAAGCCAATTTCAGCCCCGTCCTGGTTAACAGTTCCCTAAGGTTTTTAAAACTCAGTTTAAATCTGTGTCCACGGACTCCTAGTGCACTGGCACACTCTGTTCTGGAAGACTCCACCCAGCTCCGTAGGTGTCCTCTGGGCAGAGGCCGGGTTGAACCACACATTCAGCAAAACCTTCTCTGATTTTCCTCACCCCCATTTGTGACACTCTGCAAAAGGCCTTTGAAAACTATAAAGTCCTAAACAAATGTGAACTAAGGTCCCCTGTGTTCATTCTGTCTATGATACACTCAGTTACCGTCTGTGTGCTGACCTTGACCTGTGTGAAGCAGAAGACGCTGCACTAGACACACACGGTCAATCACTGGGGAAGAGCTGACTGCGCTCAGTGGTTATGGAGTCAGCCACATACACTGGGGCTGGTGAGTTCAAACCCAGCCCGGGCCTGCTAAACTACAATGACAACTGCAACAAAAAAATAGCCGGGTGTTGCTGCGGGAACCTGTGGTCCCAACTACTTGGGAGGCAGAGGCAAGAGAATCGCTTAAGCCCAAGAGTTTGAGGTTGCTGTGAGCTGTGATGCCACAGCACTCTATTGAGGGTAATATGGTGAGATTCTGTCTCAAAAAAAAAAAAAAAAGGAAGAAAGAAAGAAAAAGAGCTGACTGTGTACATAGCATCTCCCAGAATCTGCCTGCTTTAATTCTCAGAGTAGCCACAAAAGGGGTGCAGCATAAAACCTTTCCTTGGGAATGGCAATGAAGCATGGACAGGCCAGTTTTTTTTTTTTTTTTTTTTGAGACAGAGTCTCACTTTATTACCCTCGGTAGAGTGTGGTGGCGTCACAGCTCACAGCAACCTCAAACTCTTAGGCTTAAGCGATTCTTCCAAGTAGCTGGCACTGCAGGTGCCTGCCACAGAGCCCAACAGGCCAGTATTTTACAAAGTCACCCAGCTTAGAAATAGTGAAGCTGGGATCCCAAATGCAGGCTGGTCTGTAAAGCTGGTTTGGGTCTGCTAATTTGCTTGTTTACTTTTTTTCCTCCTTTTACCATCATTTGAGAGGCATTGGGTGGGTTAACACCAGTAGGCTCTGGGACAACCAACAAAGAAAGCAGGGCAAAGCAGAAGGAAGCCCTCCGAAGTGCAGGAGAGAACCCCAAAGGGGCAGCATCACAGCAGGTGGCTGCGGCCCCCCTGGATGCCTGTCCCTTACAAGTATATTATGGTGAAATAGACCAACTTGCCACCCTCACATGGCTCTCCCAAGATTGTAAGAGATTACTTTTATTTTAAATAATAGATGTTTTCAGTTACGATGACCTGGAATCCATAGAATTAGTCACCCCAAAAGCGAGTCTGTACATCTGCTTGCAGCTTCTGCTCCTCACAAGCTGTGTCTGGACCCAAATCACTTAAACCTGAGCAGTGAGGGCTGTTCTCCACATACTCATCTGGAAAGTGGGTGGGAGGACCTGACCTGGGGGCTAATGCAGGCTCACAAAGCGATAAGCCCTGGACTGTGTCTGGACATCAGGTCTAGTAAGTACAGTGGAGCTTTCACAGCTGCCCACCTCCCCACGCCGGCCACCGCCCTACACTGCCCATCTCCCCATGCTGGCCACCTCCTTGTGCCCATCTAGTTTTCATAGACCAAGCACACATCTCATGCATATATCAGTACAACAGGCCTAGTCCCCTATGGTGACACCTCCATGTGTTGAGCAGTTGTGACAGTCCCTTGGGTGGTCACTCACAGAGTTTCCACTGTACCTGTCTTTATGTTTTTATTCTTCTATGGTATGGAGTTTTGTCTGATCATAGACATAAAAATTGCACTAAAGAATGCATTTTTGACAAAGAGCAGTATTAGCCTCCAGAGAAACAGGCTCCCAAATGCCCAGCCCTTCAGTTCCACAGGGAATACCCTCACCACCACCACAGGCTCAGACCAAGGGCAGGGGCCTCATGCACAACAGGCTGGGTTTTGGGCTGTTTGACCATAACTGCTGCAGCTTCTGAAGGAGGGAGCTGGGGCAGAAGAGTCACCTCCTGCAGCACTGGGAAGCTGTGGGAGCCCAGCTGCCTTCCCTGGACCCTGCCTCCTCCCTTGGGCCCTGCCTTCTCCCTGGGCCCTGCCTGGTCCTTGGCCCTCCTCCTCGCCCCTGCGGCCCTCCCCAGACCCTGCCCACTCCTGGACCCCTGCCCCCTAAAACCCAAATCCACCTGAAACACAAGTCCAGGGGTCTAGTGCTATCATGGCACAACTGACTGGGCTGAAAACACAACACATCTTCTCAGCCAAGGAAGAAAAGGAAGCCCTCACTGGTAAACGATGTCTCCCCCAGAATGGCTCCAAAGACACCATGCCTTCTGGAGAGGAACTCTGGAGATGAACAATGAACTACTTCAATAAATAATCTTTGAGAAATGTGGCTCCAGATGACAAAGATCTGTGATCAGGGCAGAAAGAGCCAACTCAGAATAAGCCTGGGAAGAGTTAGTTGCATCCACTTGGGGGTCCCATGGAAAGGAAGCTCATCTCACCCCATTCTGACCTCCTCAGACACTCACTATGATAAATATCTGCTGGAAAAAAACAATTAGGTTTTAAAAAAATACATTGCAGTATATATATTTTGGAAAGGCATTTGGAGAGAAATAGCTAGGGAAAAAACCTTCCTGCTAAAGTGGACCACGGTGATATTTGTAATGAAAGATGTGACTGAACAGTGAGGTCTCCAAATGCCACGCTGTGTCTCCAGACACTTTGTGTCTCCAGAGTCATACTCTGATTTCCAACACCCTGCTCAAGAGCACAATGCTTTCCACTGGGTCTTTGTCTCTGTGGTTCCATTTGGCCATTGAGAAATCCAACGTGAGTTGCTTTCCAGCCGAGGTTGAACAGACCTGGAGTGAGGAAGTCACAGCCCACAGCTTTAGTTCATTCTCAGTGAAAATAAACTTGAGAACAAAGCCTCAGCCAGTGTGATGACATTCCTATTAGCAAACATTTTTCCAGGTCACATTTCTCATATTCCACTCTTTACAGTCATTCCACACAACACTGGGTCTGTGTCTGTTTCATTACTGATGATTCAAGGGCTGTCGTGGCTGTTTATGGATGGGTTGGACAAGTGGTGTCTGTTTTCTAAAAAGAACAAAACAGCCATTTGGTGTGAACTTTTTCTTCTAGCTATGTTCACCCCTTTTAAAATTGGTCTTTCAGAACAATATAGAAAGTCAGGTTAATGGTAAGACCCAAGCGACTATGTGGCAGGCACTATTGAGTCCCTGAAACACAACACTTTTTTTTTTTTAACTCCCTTGCTCATAGTAATCATTTTCTTCTCCCAAGTTGTATGTAAAAGGATAACCACTCACCCAT
This sequence comes from Nycticebus coucang, assembly GCF_027406575.1. Lineage (NCBI taxonomy): Eukaryota > Metazoa > Chordata > Mammalia > Primates > Lorisidae > Nycticebus > Nycticebus coucang. Next base: position 35,178,863 of record NC_069802.1, on the reverse strand, counting down.
AGGGTGAATCCCCAGCTGACCAACTAATTTCTATTTGCCTAGGACTTTCCAATTTTCCCCAGAATATCCATGTCCCAGAAACCCCTCAGTCCTAGGCAAACCAGGATGTGCAGTCACCCTGGTAAAAGTCTCCATAATTCAACACACATTCTCAGAGCAATGACTTTGAGTCAAGCCGTCTGCTTGAATATTTCACCCAGCAACAGAGGCTAGTCATCCATGCCCTTCCTATCCTCATCACCCCATGAGAAATGAGCTCATAGGTCCCTAAAGATGAAGTAGAAAGTAAGATGACCACTATTCCCATGGAGTCCCGAGGGTTCCATGTGCAAATGTTGAATCACTTTAGGTGCTAATGTCTCTGAATATGTAAAAGAAGTGGGGGTGCACAAGTGCTGAAGGCTGAGAGGTCAAGTGTGCTTTGATTTTGCATGACATGAACTCTTCAATATCCCATCATTCTTACCTATAAGAAGAGCCAGTTAATTTATCCCACATGGTAGAGACTTGGTTTAGTGGCTGCTCAGCCCCCAACAGTCCTGCCTCCTCAGCAGCTACTCCCAGTGGCAGTGACCATGGCACAGTTTAAGTGAACGTCACCCCCACGTCCTCAGCTGAGGGAACCAGGGAAGCACCTTGAACAGTCGGATTCACCCAAATGTCCAACCCAGGGCAGGGAAAGATGGAGAGCCTGGAAGTCCTCAGAGCTCAGCCGCATCTATGGCAGCTTCCCAAGAAGAAGGTTCAGCACTTCAGCTGTTCCAGGTTCTGAAATCTCCTCCTTGTTTTTCCATTTTGGATGGTTGACGCCCCTCTTTTATTCCAGTAGACAATTGATCATTTTTCCAAATACTTTCCTCCTTTTCTTAATCTAACCAGGGTCAGATTTGAAAACTGGGAATGAAGAAACGTAAACAGATACAGATGTTTGTACCATAACAGGCTTCCTAGCTGAGCTTTCTGAACGTAAGACTCCTTCCTGCTCACTTGCCCTTAGACCCACAGTGCTTCGAAGTCCTGAGAGTTTCATAAACAGGGAACAGACAAGCAAATGTGTCCATGAAAGAGGAAAAACAAGATACGTGAACTAAATGCAAAGTTTCGCTTCTTCATGTTTTTTTAAATTTTCACTTGAGAGGGGAAATCTACATAGTTGTCACCGGGTCCTAAAATGGATCTGTCCCCAAACGTGGCAAGCTCTGACACAGAGAGGATTCAGAAGGCCGTAGATCAAGTGTCCCACAGTATTTTCTAATAACTTCAGATATAAGAATGTCTGTGAGTGTAGCCCTAACCCACTGTAGCATTAAAAGATAGAAAAAAGGTTTGAGCAAACCTGAACATGGCACTAAGAACTCTGGCTTTTTGTAAAAGCCCTTTTCACAATTACTTGTCCTGTGAGATGTCTAGTGAGATGGTCTGTCTTTGGAATCATTTTAAAAGGCCAGTCTTGACAATTGCTTATGAGCAGACCCAATAAAATGACTGTTTTACTGTCTCAATTTAAAACCAACTGAGATAGAGTTAGAAATAAGGTCAAGGGAAATAAAAACACTTTCTCAGCTACTGTTAAAAGCTGTGTGGGTGGATACGTTTAATAGTATAGGAACAGTAAGTTTCCTAAAAGCCTGCCCAGAATGAGGCAGACCTGCCCAACTCGTCTGGAGGAGCTCTTGCCCCCGGAAGAGGTCTTTACGACCAGACTCACTGCAGCCCCTCTGGCAAACCAGCTACACGTTTTCTGTTGATGAGAAGTTTTACAAAGCAAGGGGAAAAAGACAAACTGAATGAAAACTGCTCCCGCTTCCTTCCATAAGTCACCAGCAATAAGGACAGGGTGTGGAAAGTGAGGATAGGACAGGAAGGTCACACTAATGGGTTTCCTCCACCTGGAAACGAGAGGCATGAAAACAGAAGTTCCTCATTTGAAGACCTTGACTACCACTACGCTATTTTTGGAGAAGGCAAGAGTTATGGGTGGAAAGAGGGTGTCTAAGTTCAATTTCTGTTGCTATAACAGAATATCACAGACTAGTTTATAAGGAAAATGAATTTGTGTTTTATAGTTCTGGAAGCTAAAAAGTTCAAGGGTGAGGGCCCAACAGCCAGCGAGGCCTCCCTGTGTCATAACACGGCACGTGGCACCACAGAGCTAGCAAGAGCGTGAACGTTGGCCAGGCCTCTCCTCCTCTCTCACAAAGCCCTCCGTTCCATTGTAGTTGCCCCACACCAATGACCTTACCCTTGCTTTCAAGGCCCTACCTCCCACCCACAAATGGATTTGGAATTAAATTTCCAACACATTCAATTTGTGAGACACTTTCCTACTATACCAGAGAGTATAAAGGCTTTAAAATAAAACAGATCTATAATCAAATTATAAATCACACCACTTAAATCTTTAACAAGTTACCTGACCTGAGTACAGCCTCCACGTCTGTTGAATCAAGTCCATCTATCTCCTTATGGAGATTTTGAGAACATAACATGGGATGATGTTTATAATGTACCAAACATGATTCCTGGCATGTTATTCAAATAAAATCATTGGAAAATAAAGGTAAAATTGTACTACCAAAAAATGTTATCACGGAAGATGGGGGGAAAAGGGCATTCAATGTGCTGATCGGAATTACTGTTAATGATATCTAACATTTCATACAAATATTTTATGTGTTGTGAAATGTGTGTCAAAATGTGTATTTCTTTCATTTTTTTTTCTTTGTAGTTTTTGGCTGGGGCCAGGTTTGAACCCGCCACCTCCAGTATAGGGGGCCGATGCCCTACTCCTTTGAGCCACAGCTGCCACCCCATTTCTTTCTTTCATTGAGATAATATCTATAGAGTAGAAGGATTGGCATACACCCCTTCCTACAGAAATGAAAACAGAGGATTGGAACAGTAATGTCACTTAATCAAAGTCAGACAGGAGACTTAGTAAGAAATTCAAACCCCAGCAATCAGGATTCGGAGATTGCACCCTTAACTACAGACATATTTCCTCTCCAGAAAATGAGCAAGAAGATGTTTGAGTCGGGAGAAGAACCTTCATTAACTTTAGCTCTGGCACCATGGCGGTTAATTTTCTGTGTTAATGTGACTAGATTAAGGGATACCAGGGTAGCTGGTGAGCACTATTTCTGAGCGTGTCTGAGGATGTTTTGGGAGACATTAGCCTTTGAATCAGTTGACTGAGTGAAAAATCTGTCCTTTCCTCACTCATGATTCCATCTGTCGAGGGCCCACATAAAACAGCAAAGCAGAAGAAAGGTAAACTCTTTCCCTCCCTTGGCACTGGGACAGCCACTTCTCCTGCCCTTGGGTACCATAGCTCCAGGTTCTCAGGCCTTTGGGCTCAGATTAAATGACACCACTGGCATTCCTGGTTCTCCACCATACAAATGGAGACCATAGGCCCACTCATCCTTCATTATTCCCATAATAAATCTCCTCTTCTATCTCCAGATAACCTGTGGGCCCTATTTCTCTGGACAGCCCTTTCTGAGAGATGCTCAGGAACGCTCATCGTCCTCACGTTCTGCCCCAGCTGACCGTGTTTCTACATGAAAGCTCCTTTTCTCTTTGACCCTGACAATAATGTACCGAACTTTGTGTGTTGCAGGAACTCATCAAATCCCTCTATTCTTTCTACTCAGTTCAGTGGAATAGAAAGGACCATTCTTAATGGAAAAGTTCAAAGGTGATGAGTTTCAAAGGTATTTTAAATCTTGGCCACATGACAAGAAAGAGAACACTCACTGTAATCTGCGCATTTTTAAAAGTCTAAAAAGGAAGAACAAGTGGAATGCCTAAGACTGGCTCCTTTTTTCATCCTCTTTATTTTTTCTATTTTTAAGTTGCATTTTGGAAGCTGAAATAAATCCAGAAAAGAGACCACAGAGGGACTGGAGTTTGAAAATGCCTTCAAATGGACAGGGCCAGACCCAGAGCTAAGATTTGGCAAGACTCCCACGGTGAAAAAGAATAATGATTAAAAGCCTGGGAAAATAACCCTCCCTTTCCTCTTAAGGATTTTGTCATATTCAAACTGGATACAGAAGGCTAAGTCCTAAGTCAATAGCAGGCTTATGTAAATAGAACACTGTTAGCAGGGGTGAGGAGAGGGGAATGGCTAAGACATCCTTAAAGTTATTCTGTTTCCACCCGGGGAGAAGCCTTAAGTGACGGAAAGTGAGATGGAGTCTAATACCCAATTTGAGTAAACTAGTATGAATTCATTACTATGGGAATCAGGGAAATTTTAAGGCAAATGCTTCTCATGGGTGTATGTAGAAAGAGAGGAATGAAAAACCTCTAGCCAATAGATCAACTTAGACTTAAGGGCCTACCTAGTGTTTGACATCATATTATTTATTCAGGGATAATAATGATCTTTTGTTGAAATTCAATTTCTGCATAGTGAAGTGGGAAATATATAAGAGACCTCAATGCAGAGAGGGCGAAGCAATATTCCCAGCTTTGCAATAGCCGTTGTTTACTGAGATGGCCATTATCAGATCGTTGCTTGTCAGCTACTGTGCAGGAAAATAAAAACTGCACTTGGAATGACAGGTTCTGAGGCCAGTGTTGCTGCTGAGTTTCTGTGTGTAAGAGATGGTGTTATTTGTTCAAAATCTTCACTGTTCTCTGCCTCCCTCCTCTGCCCATCATGCCCGGCCTCCTGGGTACCCTCCTGCAGAAGAAGAAAATCTCCCAGCACGAGCTGTCCCTGGGACTCACTTGGTCACGCAGATGAACACCATCATTAAGAATCATTCATTTCCACCATCTCTCTCCTCTCTCCACCATGAGAAAGACTCTTAATTACAGACTCTTTCCTTAGACTGAGCCAAAGAATAAACAGAACATGCTGAGCAATCAACCTTCAGCCAACAAGTATTTTAAACAAAAAATAAACCTCAGTATTTCTGACCCCTGAGATTTTGCGACTTCAAGTCCCTCAGCATCTCTGAACGTCACCTATCATAGCTTCTGAAGGCAGAGGTGGGGGGTGGGAGGGGAATTTATTTTTGGAAGATCAAGTTGTATGGAAAGCTAAGTACTTACATTTCAATGATAAACAAATAAATGCAGGAGAGGGGAGTACAAGGAGAAGGCTGTGTACTCCCTTGACTCCTGAGATTTTACCTTGAATGGAATTTGAAGTGTCCTGATTTCAATATCATCATGAAGACTGATGAATTTTACTCTCCTGAGAGTGTGGAGTCCACGCCTGCGTTTGAATCCAGGTTCCATCACCTACTAGCCATGAACTCATCTTGCTTCTTGGTCTCAATGTCTGTATCTGTAAGATGAGCTAATATTTTGAACTGTAGAGTATTAAATAAGTGTATCTAAAGTTCTTAGAGTAGTTACCAACCTAGGTTAGTTACTGACTCATAGGAAGTGCTAGCCCAGGGTGAGCTCTTATCACTGTAATAATTGCCCGTAGGCGTCCCTGCATGGAGGACAATTGTCTCTGTAATGTGTGGTCACAGCCAGAGTCCCTCCTCTCTTGTATTTTGTCACAATGCCTCTTCTTAAATGCAAAACTTGAAGCCTCTAACATGCTGCCTCCTTTTCCTAGAGAAATTTCTAGGCAAAGTTAAGGAAGAAACCATTACTTTTAGAGAGAGGAAGAAAGAGGTACAAATACATGTTCCTTTTTAAAAACAGGCTAATGGGAGAAAACTCAGAACTCTAAAAGACAATTCAGAAGCATCTTGAATAAAATACTTGTGTTTTTTACTCAAGATGATATTAAAAAAACGACTAGATATTAATTAGATTTCACTGGTCCCTTAGCTCCTGGTTGGTGAGATTTTTTTTTCTTCAACAGTATCAGTGATTTAAACATAATTTTAATTTATTTGAGTTCATTTTCCATGTCAAGCACCACATCCAGCATCTGGTCACTTCTCCCTCTGGGGTGAACCCTTCTCTGCCATCTGCATCATTCACAGGATGCCCAGCCTGCCTGGGTGCAGTCACAGTTTCTCTACTTGCTCATTTAGAACGCTGATCAGAACGCTGATATTTTTTGGATTTTGGTAGTCTCTAGCAAAGATATTACAAACTAAAAGCAAGCAGAATTTTCCAAAGTAGAGTATGTGATACAGGGATATTCTGTTATTTTAAGATATCAAGTGGATGGAATAGGCCTTCTTGGCGTTGCTGTACGTCAGGGTGAGCGCTCACTCAGGGAGGACGGGATGTGCCCAGGAAAAGGTGTTCAGGAAACAGAATGTGTAAGACGTCTTCCGCATTCATTATGCATAAGAATAGTGGAATATCACCCATGTAAATCAAGGTGATTACATTAGAATGCGAATTTTATAAGCAATACTAATTATATTCATCAGAAAGGAGTAGGTTTTGCTACCCTAGTCCCCACATCTCGGGGGCTGAAAACAACCAGACATTTGCTTCCTGCTCACAAGCCATTGCAGGTGGGTAAAAATGGGATTTTACTTTGTGCCTAACTTAATCAGGACTCAGACTTGTCAACTGATTTCGAAAGTTGATTCCGTGTCACAGAGAAGGGCAACAGAATCACATCCCAGCTGTTAAATTTGTTTGTCCAGAAATGACATATGTACTTCCTCGACCTCAAAAAGCATCCTGGTCATATCTAAACTAAAATACATGGAGGACCTAAATTGTGGGCCCAGGGCAAGGGAATCAGAAATGCTGGTGAACAGAACTAAAAGCCAGCGTGTGGACAGGGCGTTACCCAGTAGTTTGAGGTCAGAAATACAACTCCTTTCAGCATAAAACTGACCTGTTCGTTCAGGCTGTAGGCTGCTATGTTGGCTTTCCATTTGTCTACTCTTTATTTGTTTTTTAAATAATCATTACTTGATTCATATTCTATGTGAAGCATTAGAGATTTAAACACCAACTTTCCATTCCTGATTTGCTTAGGTAAGCTCCAGGTTTTCTGTATAAACAACACACATGGGCTAGGACTCTCTGGGCAAGGTAGCAGAGTTGGTGTTTATGGCCTGGGCAGGTGTTACAAAAGCACCTGGGTGGAGAAGTAACACAGGAGTTACATTCCAGACCAGAAAAAATGTAAGGCAGATGCTTGCGGTAGGCAGACTCTTGGGAGGTAATAATCAAAAATTCATACTTTTTGTCTCCAGTAAAACTTAAAAAAAATTGAAAGTTTAAAAGCTGTAAGTTTCACCATGTGTTAAAACAGAAAAAATGTTACATGTCATTTTGAGGATCAAATAAGATAATGAACTAGAATGTTTAGAAGAGTGAATTAAAGTGGTCAATAAATGTGTACAATCACACACAAAAAAGCTGTAATTGTTATTTTCGAGGTCAGGCACATGGATTTGTGTCTGAGGAAGTGTACAGCTGGAAAATGTTCATCACCAGCTGCGTGTGTGAAGACCTTGGATGGTGTCTCGAGGAGGTGTTGATATGCACGGAGGTTTCACTAAAGGCTGAGCAGCAAACCCAGCTAGAGAGCTCAGAGCTTGCCCTGAGGCCTTAGAAGAACTTTCTTCTCTTTTCAACACTCCCTGCTTTCCTTGGAACTGCTGTCAGAATGCTGAAAAGCCAGACTGTGCCTGCAGAAAAAAGAATATTCACCTGGTAGAGAGAGTAAGGAAGTTAATTTGATAAGGCTTTATTTAAATAATTATTATTCTATGTTATAGTTTTCTGAACACTGCTCTGTCCCTTTTTATCGGTAGGGTCATAGCTCTTTTTAAATAACAGGTGAGTACTCCAGAGAGCTGTGAAACCCTGCTGCATCTTTTCACTACCTGGGACGTTCACACTGGGGAGAGCGAGTGGAAGGTAGTTGGAAGGATACGGCTCATCAAGATACTTTAATATTGAACCCAAGCACTAACAGAGATTATTTGTCCTTGGAGAACTATTGTTTCCTCAAGTCTACAATGGAGTCCCTGATTACAGAAGTAATTTGTAATGATGAAATAAAAGGGGATTGTTTTTCATTAGTAATGACCTCCTCCCTCACACCTGGGTGTCATCCTTTCCTGAGTTCCTACGGAGGGAGTAGCTTGTTCCACCCAATTTAACCTGCCACTACACATGCAGTGGAGTGCCCTCTACAAAGAACTGTGTGGTGTTTCGCAATGGATCAAATCATGTACCAGCTCATCTCGTGACCTTCACCACGAAGGTGCCAAGTTCAGAGTGTGGCTAAGTGACAGAATGAGGGCCGTGAAAACCTGGAATTCAGGGCACTGTCTGCCACATGCTGGCCAGCTGATCTGAGGAACGTCACCAGCTTCTGAGTTTCAGGTTCTCGTATGTAAAATGTGTGCCATTATGATTGAACCATTTTGCACAGGTGAAGAGAAGTTTAGACAATGAGGCGTCAGATACAGAGCAAGCGTTCGTGTGTGACGGGTAGCTTCCCTGAAATGCCACATTTTGCTCTATAGTCTGCTATAAAGTCTTGTTTAGTTTTTATGCTATTGCTTGTTCAATACAACCTGATGGTCTAGGAAAAAAATGCCTGAGAAGTAAAAAATGATTGGGGTGGTGCCTGTGGCTCAGTGGGCAGGCACTGAGGTGCCTGGTTCAAACCCGGCTGCAGCCAAACTGCAACAACAACAACAACAACCAAATAGCTGGGTGTTGTGGCAGGTGCCTGTAGTCCCAGCTACTCAGGAGGCTGAGACAAGAGAATCACTTAAGTCCAAGAGTTGGAGGTTGCTGTGAGCTGTGACACCACAGCACTCTACCGAGAGCAACATAGTGACACTCTGTCTCAAAAAAAAAAAAAAAAAAAAAAGCTAAATTTGGAGGCAGGCACAAAACAAACAAAAGGAATTTAGCTGTGTGTAAGCAGAGGCAGAGTTTGGGCTTACAGTGCCACAGCCAAGGAGTGCCCAGAATGGCCAAAGGGCAAAAAGAGCCAGAAGACAGCCCGGGGCAGTCCGTCCCTCAGAGCCTTCAGAGAGGACTGAGGTTGCTTTTCTTCAAACTTCGGGCATGCTTTAATGTGAAGGAGATTATTGGGTGTTTTGGGCCACCCAATTTATAGCTATTTGTTATGGCAATTTAATAAATGAATACACAGGGTAAAGCCAGATCTTCGCTACACGCATGTAAGTTAACAGCTGCTCGTCCACGCACACGTGATGTATCCCATCTACCCATGTACGCAAAGCTGCACCACTTTTTTGTTGCTTTGAGCGGGCAAAGGTAGATCTATTTTTGCGATCCTAGCAGGAAGGGGGACACTTTGTATACACTTTTCTGCCTGGCAGAGTCCCCAAGGGGTAACCTGTACTCATTGACATAATTCGGTGATGAAGTAAAAATTAATGTGTCGGCACTACAGGGTTCCTGTTAACCATGATTATTTTCTCTCATTTGTGTAAGTAGAAACTGAACTCTCTTAGCTGAGGGGAGAGACTTTCACCAGGAAGGTTTATAGGTTGTATAAGTGTTTCTGATGCTTGGACCTTGTTGTACATACATAATCCTACCTCCAAGCTGCTCTTTTTCTTTTGTAAACAAAAGGGTCAAACATTTTAGTGTATGGTGTTCATCTGAATCTCTCAGAGAAAATAGACATTGTACATTAATAAGAAAAACAGGTTTCTCCAACTCAGGAGCCCAACTCATACTTTTCCCTTGAATGAGGACAGCAGGGTGTGTGTTCATCCGACCTGGGCAGTGGAAGTATATTCTGGAGTAATCCTAAACCACTCCAAGGTGTCAAAACCAAGGGTACGCAGGGCAGTGCCCAGCCCTTAGGCTGTCCTGTGAGGCAGACAGCTTGCCTTTCTGTGAGAACCATCTGTCAGCCCAGGCACCATTTTCCTCCCATGCTCTTCACTGTGTTCAGAGAACAGTGAGATTGGCAAAAACTGAACTTCAAGGTGGTGAGGAAGAATTGAAGCTGTGTAAGGTAAGGTGTTGGGGTAACAGAGAAGATGTCTACAAACTGAAATAACATTTCTTAGACTGTAGAGACTATAGGAAAAACCTGGTACCCAGCCTTGTTGATCATTAATTCCAGCTTCCAGTCTCCTGCAATCATAACTTCAAGACAGTACCTGAGTGCCCTCACTCACTGTGGGGGTGGAGGCCGAGTGTTCTCACTCACTCGGGGGGTGGAGGTCGAGTGCTCTCACTCACCGTGGGGGTGGAGGCCGAGTGCTCTCACTCACCGTGGGGGTGGAGACCGAGTGCTCTCACTCACCGTGGGGGTGGAGACCGAGTGCTCTCACTCACCGTGGGGGTGGAGGCCGAGTGCCCTCACTCACCGTGGAGGTGGAGGCCGAGTGCCCTCACTCACTCGGGGGGTGGAGGCCGAGTGCTCTCACTCACCGTGGGGGTGGAGGCCGAGTGCTCTCACTCACCGTGGGGGTGGAGGCCGAGTGCTCTCACTCACCGTGGGGGTAGAGGCCGAGTGCCCTCACTCACTCGGGGGGTGGAGGCCGAGTGCTCTCACTCACCGTGGGGGTGGAGGCCGAGTGCTCTCACTCACCGTGGGGGTGGAGGTCGAGTGCTCTCACTCACTCGGGGGGTGGAGGCCGAGTGCTCTCACTCACCGTGGGGGTGGAGGTCGAGTGCTCTCACTCACCGTGGGGGTGGAGGCCGAGTGCCCTCACTCACTCGGGGGGTGGAGGCCGAGTGCTCTCACTCACTCGGGGGGTGGAGGTCGAGTGCTCTCACTCACCGTGTGGGTGGAGGCTGAGTGCCCTCACTCACAGTGGGGGTGGAGGCTGAGTGCTCTCACTCACTTGGGGGGTGGAGGCTGAGTGCTCTCACTCACCGTGGGGGTGGAGGCTGAGTGCCCTCACTCACCGTGGGGATGGAGGCCGAGTGCTCTCACTCACCATGGGGGTGGAGGCCGAGTGCTCTCACTCACCGTGGGGGTGGAGGCCGAGTGCTCTCACTCACCGTGGGGATGGAGGCCGAGTGCCCTCACTCACCGTGGCGGTAGAGGCCGAGTGCTCTCACTCACTCGGGGGGTGGAGGTCGAGTGCTCTCACTCACTCGGGGAGTGGAGGTTGAGTGCTCTCACTCACTGTGGGGGTGGAAGCCGAGTGCTCTCACTCACCGTGGGGGTGGAAGCCGAGTGCCCTGACTCACTCGGGGGGTGGAGGCTGGCATTACTAAGTTGAACAGAATGTTCTCTCTCTACTGAAGGGGATGAGAGTCTGATGCCCTGTTTGTAATTTTACAAAGACAGCCTTGGAGCCTAAGAAATACTGTCTCAGTCTGTCTCTGCTGCTGTGTCATGGAACTACATCCTGGGCAGATTATAGATAGTAAATATGTATTTCTTATAGTTCTGGAAGCTGAGAAATCCAAGGTTAAGGCGCAAGCAGACTCTGTGTCTGGGGAGGGGCTCTTTCCTGGCACCTTTCTGCTATATCCTCACGTGTGGACAGGGTGAGGGAGCTCCCTATGGGCTCCCGCACAAAGGCAGTTAGGAAGATTCCACCCTGATGACCTCATCACCTCCCAAAGCCTCACCTTCTAGCACCATCCCAGTGGGGGGCTAGGGAGATTAGGATTTAAACATATGAGTTTCTCAAGGACACAGACGTTCAGACTGTGGTAAAGAGTGAGGCACCAACCCCTGAAATTTCTCTCTCCATCTCCGTTCTAAACCGAGACAATACTTGCTGTCAGTGTAATGTGGGCTCATCTCTGGATCTCTTTAAAACCAAGTTTATGTGTGATATCAAAATGGGTGGAATAAAAAAATATTGTAGCCGGGCACAGTGGCTCACAGGTTCCAGTACTTGGGAGGCCAGGGTGGGTGGATCACCTGAGCTCACAGGTTCAAGATCATCCTGAGCCAGAGTCAGACCTCTTCTCTAAAAAAAATAGCTGGGCATTGTGGCAGGTGTCTATAGTCGCAGCTACTTAGAAGGCTGAGGCAAGAGAATTGCTTAAGCCAAAGAGTTTGAGGTTGATGTGAGCTGTGACGCTACGGCACTCTACCAAGTGTGACAAAAAATTTTATACTTTTTCTCCAAAAAATATATATATAACTATATAACTATATAACATATAACTATATATATATATAGTTAAGAATTTTGAGCAATTGCAACCATTTTAAAATGCAAATCACCTAATGGATCTAATCTATATTTGTCACACTTTTTAGCTCTTCGTGTTTCTTTGAGGTTTGACACACTCTAAGAGGCAGGAACACCATCCTTTTTTACATGATAGAAGCCACAGCTCCTGGCTCTTCCTAGTGGACAGATAGTATTTCTGTTCTATAAAACTTCAAAATTATAGCCGGGCGTTGTGGCGGGCACCTGTAGTCCCAGCTACTAGAGAGGCTGAGGCAAGAGAATCGCCTAAGCCCAGGAGTTGGAGGTTGCTGTGAGCTGTGTGACGCCACGGCACTCTACCCAGGGCAACATAGCGAGACCCTGTCTCAAAATAAATAAATAAATAAAAAATAAACTATTAATCAGCAATGAATAGTTTTCTGCATATTTCCTAAAGGAGATGAGGAAAACTTCTCATCACTAATTGCAGAAAAAAATACATGAACAATCCCCTCTTACAGCCTTAAATATTTCTAATGTCTCCTAACTCCTCTCTTTGAACACACGTGGGCAAACTTTACCCTTCCTATGTTCAGCACCAACCCTGTCTCGTCCCTCTTGTTCTCACTCCAAGGCATTTTTTTGCTTGTCTTCTGGATATCATCTAAAAAGAAGGAAATGAGAGAGAAGAGGACAGAGGGGGAAAATAAAGAGGGAGAGAGAAAACGAAGGAAGTGAAGAAATCTTCCCACTCTATTACCCTTTACCCTCAAATGCCAACCCCAGTCCACGGGAATCATTAGATTATTCCCAATCCTTCCAGACCCACCAATTCTGGACCGTCTATGTAAATGATTCTTACAATACGCAATCTTTGGACAAGGGTTTCCTTATTGCCACATGTTACGCCGTCATATGATCATACCACATGGTATTTAACCATTCATCACTGGTGAAGTTTTGCCTTGTTTCCACATTTTTGCTGCTATATTAATAAATAATGCCGCTATGAAGATTCATGTATAAATTTTATGTGAATGTGGGTTTTTATTTCTATTGGGTATATATACCTAGGAATGGAATCTCTAAATCTTTTGGTAACCTGTTGAACATTTGGAGAAACTCTCAAACTATTTTTCAAAACAGCTGCACAATTTCATATTCCCACTATCAGTGCATAAAAGTTCCAATCTACCCACATCTTCGTCAATGTTTGTCTGTCTTTGGACGTCATCGTCACTGGGAGTGTATGTGTCATCTGACTAGTATTACGGTATGGGGATTAGCAATTTTCACCTCATGTCCAGCCAAGGACTAGTAAATAAGTCAGAGGTTTCTTTACCAATCCCAGGGTGACATGCACACAGTCCTCCAGACTCCGGGAGAAGTGTGATTTTGTTTTCGTGATTGGGTCCCTATGAGTGAATCCTGGGCTGGGGTCGTTTATTAGTCACCTACTGTTGGTTGGAGATTATGCCTCTTGTGCCACTGGGGCTTTGCCCTTGGTGGTTGGATGTCTGTGTGCACCTTGGGGGGTGCTCTGAAGCCGTCCAATATCTTGCAATGATTCCTCCTGAGCCAGTGCAGCTTAACACGTGTTCACAGACTCTCTGACCCCCGTGTTGACTCTCCACCAAGAAGGGCCCTTCTCAGTGCCTTTTCACTTACTTCTCTCTACTAAACTTCTGGCTAATCTGCTGTTTTTCTGGGATCACTGAGGTAATAGCCTCCACCTACTTGTTCTTCACCAAGCCCTTCATTGCTGTATACAATGTCCTTAGGTACGGAGTTCTCCACTCTGTATTCCAAATGAACTTAGTCCCATAAGGCAGTGCTGTTAAGCTTTGCAAGAGTGTTGGCCAACTGGAAAGTTGGGCAGCTGAGCCTACACAAGACCACTCTCACTTCTGACACCAGCTGTAAGTTCTGAGTATAGTCCTCAGCTATGCTCAGGTTCTGTAGTTCAAAGAGTCACAGAGTTTTCTGAGAGCCGTTATACACGCATCCACAGTTTCAGTTTATTACAGGAAAAGAGTACAGAATTAAAATCAGCCCAGGGAAGAGACACATAGGGTAGAGAGACCAGGAAAAGTATCAACTGCAAACCATCCATTTTTGTCTTCCCAGGAAGTCACAGACACATTAATGTCCTGGCCTCAGGAAGTTATGCGTTATCATGTGATAATACACATGGACGTATGAACACAAACTGCAGAAATGCAGACTTTGTCCATTCTGTTGTCGTTTTCTGGCCAGTTCTTTCATGGTAATATGAAGGTCAGCAAGTCTGAGACCTGCATTATACAGGTGGGATAATTGAAACCACAGCAGTTGTTCCTTGAGTAACTTGTTTGCAGTTACCGGGCATGATGGAGAGTTGAGGCTAAGGGTCAATTGCCTTGGGTCAGGTTCCTGTGAGCGGTAAAGCATAACTGAACAGTCTTCAGTATTTTATGTATTTTGGAGAAAATGCATTTGTGTGCTGCAATGGTATTTTATTTTAAGCCCTCTGGGGATTTCTGGTAGCAATGTAGACTTGGCGGCATATTTCTTTAACATTACTTCATCCGTCCCTACACACTCTGCTGTGCTGGTGGAATCTCAGCGTTTATGTTTTCAGTTTTTATGTCCTCATCTCTTTTCTTTTCAAACTTTATCCCATCAAAACCCCTTCCATGTATTAAAATTGTTGACTGTCCAAAAGAACTGTCTGGGCAGGTGGGGAGTCAGGGTTAGATAAAGATCAGCAGTAGAATAGAGGTAGAGGTCCAGATGCAAAAGGGAAGACTTGTGAGAGCAAGACAAGCTCAGTCATATGCAGAGTGCTCAGAGGCAGCGCACAGATGCAGGAGTGTGAAGGTTACTCCAGCAGCTGTTGAGAACCCGAGGTTCTGGGAAGTCATTCAAGGAAGCCACTGGGGGATGGATGCTGAGGGCAGCAATGTGAGAAGTGAACAAGATGTGGCTAGAGCTTAGTCTCACTTAGTCCAGGGCTAAGCTCCAGTAACTGGCTCCATGCCCAGAGCAAGGCTGACATTGAACCTCTAGGCCTCAGTCATGTGCATTCAACAATCCTCCTCATTGGAAGGAGGATTCTGAGCTAGATGGGTGACGAGATCCCACTTCTAAAGGCAAATTATCTAGCTGGGAGTGAGGACTGAGCCAGTTTGGTTGACTGCATCTGATTTCAAGTCTCTGTCCTTCCATGTGTGAGCTATGGAACCTTGATCAATGCAAACTCTTGAGCCCCCAGTTTCCTCTTTTGAAAAAGGAGAACAATGATTTCCACCCTGCAAGGCGATAATAAGAATCAAGAGAAACCCCCCCACACACACTTCTAGGATTTGACCCTATTGAATCCAGAGAATATTTTTATTTACTTGACTTATAAAATGACTATTATTTATTTCAATAATACCTGTGAAATATTGCTAAAACATTTCTGGGTTCCAAACCTTCATGTACCAAGACTTCCTCACTCACTGAGATCACCCTGATCCTTGAAGACCTGCTGGGAGCCTCCTGGAAGGACCTGGGTGCAGTCAATGCCGCTTCCATATGCTTACAAGAGTTTCTCTTATACATCCTCCATCCTTTTTAGTTCTCCCTTTTTCCCTTTACAAACACACATTGAGCAGAAAAATAAATGAAATATGGTCTCTTTTTCTAGAATCAGGGTTGAAAAAAAATTTCCATTAGGAGCCAAATATTAAATATTTTGTTGTCTGGACCATAAATGGTTTCCGTCGCATCTTCTTCCTTACCATTTTACAACCCTTTAAAAAGGAGAAAAAAAATACTTAGTTCATGGATTGTTAAAATAAAAACTGTGGACCAGGAGACATATTTCAAACATGGGCCATTGTTTCCAAACCTCTGTGATAGAAAGTCACAGTTTTGTGGAAGAAACAAAACAAGAAGAAGGATGATGAAGAACCAAAATACCAGGGGATACACACTACATATAAGGCTTTGGTAAGATCAAGAAAAAAATAGCTTACACTTACATAGCACCTGTTACGTGTCCGGCTCTCCTGAGCATCTGACACATATATGCCCACTCTTTTTTTTTTTTTTTTTTTTTGCAGTTTTTGGCTGGGGTTGGGTTTGAACCCACCACCTCTGATATTTGGGGCTGGCACCCACTCCTTTGAGCCACAGGCGCTGCCCACAATATGTCCACTCTTAAACCTATTCAGAACCCTGTGAGATAGGTTAATGGAGTTAATGTCATTCCCTCTACTTTACTGATGAAGACACTGAGGCTCAGAGAAGCCATATAGCTTGACAAAGGTGAGACGGAGAGTGAAAGGAAGATCTGAAGTTCGAATCAGGGAACTTGGGTTCTGTGTCCTGCTGGTGGTCTGTACCTGCCAAACTTTAAACTCCTTTCCCCTCATCTCATGTCACTAGGACTGTCTAAAGCGCTATCACTAGTGACTGGTCCTAATGAATTATTGCTTTTATTGTTTTTTTGTTTGTTTGTTTCAGTTCATAGAATGCTTGTAGGAACATTTCTTGAGATTCCCTGAATCTAGAACACATCTTTCTTTAATCAGTCATGGTTATCTGAAGTGATATGGTCTGGAGACAAGAGGGAAGGAATTAACAAAGAGTTTAAACCTTTCCTAGATTTTAAAAAATAAAAGCCAAAGTGCCCTCAAATATCTAATATATTACAAGAGTTCTAGCTTGTCATAAATGGCCAGAAACAGGGGTACTAATATGGTGGTGGGGTGGGGGCGGATATCTAATAACCGCTTGGATACTTTTCATTGAAGTGTCAGGATGATCTGATTCTGGCAGAAATCGTTTTAGGGCTGGAGATTCTCAACAAAAGAGTTTAATCCTCTACCTACTGTCTCCTCTTCTTCCATTTAATCCCATGTTTTCTCTTTCTCTGTTGCGTTTGTGTTTTTGCAGGATAAATATAACCTAAAATAAAATGAACCTAAAACACAAATGGTTACACAATAAACCTAAACCTTTAGATTTACAAAATACTTAAATGCATAATCTTGTTTAATATTTATTTATAATTTAGAAGTAACCTCAAAGATTATAGGACTTAAATGAATTGTGTAGGATCACTCCGCTGGCAAGCATCAGAACCAAAAATCAAAACCCAGCTCTAGGTAGCAAACACATTTCACTGTCTACATCTGCTATTCATCTGGTGTGGCACTGTCTACGTCTAATATTTCTACGTAGGTGGTACTGTTGAGTAAAGACTGCATCTTTATTATTTGAACATCCACCAGACTTGGCAGCAAGTTCTGATATACCAATTGGAAGAATATAATGTCGGGCAAATTGCTTCTTCTCCCTAAACCTCAGTTTTATCATCTGTTATGTGAGTTATTTAAAAATGTACCATTCCATTATTTCATATATACATACATGCAATGCATAAAATTCACTTAAAGCCCACTTGCTTCGAAGAAATGGGACTGAAATATAACAGGTGTTAATTGACTAACAAAATGAGTTGACTCTCTCCATGTTCCAAAGCGCCTGCTCTGTCCACCAGATGGCGCTGCCTCTCCGCTGCACGCGGGGCTGAGCACACGGGACCTCTCTGCGGTCCTGGTGTCCCGGCCCGTTGGCTCAAGGGCCCTTGTCCAGTAGGTCCTGGTCACGATCTGTAACCTGGAGACATGTGTGCCTTAATCCCGCCTTTTTCTGCCTTCCTAGCACCTTTCCAGGGATGATGAAACCTTGCAAGTAGGTTGAGAAAAATCACTCGGTAAATTTATCAGGATTGTACTGTTCCTTCCTGTCACTTGGGGGGAAGGTCTCAGGAATTAGACGACGCTAAAAATGCCCCTTGACTTGGGTTTCACCTGCGGCTCAAAGCGGATGCGTTACTTCCTCCTGTGCTGAGAGGCTCGGAAGGCGGGCGGTGGGCTCCGTGACCATCCGGGGCAGTTTTCCTGTGACTGAGGACGGTGGGTCTGTGCCCCATACACGCTCCTCGGGATGACTTTCTGCAATAATGACGCTAAATCTGTCCTCTCCCTGGGCCGGGTGCTCCTCCCCCGCTCTGCAGGCGTCAAGTTCACCAGGAAGCTGCCAACTCAATCTCAGGTAGCCTGGATTCACTACCTCTGTTATTTCCCTGCCAGAGATTTCCATGTTTAATTTTTGGTTTAACCCTAAAGCTAATCCTTTGAAAACACGAATATAATATTAGATGATTTAATTAAGGTAATCTAAAAGTCAGTGAGGGGAATGGCTGGTGACGCTTCCTCCACGA
Organism: Nycticebus coucang; assembly: GCF_027406575.1. Lineage (NCBI taxonomy): Eukaryota > Metazoa > Chordata > Mammalia > Primates > Lorisidae > Nycticebus > Nycticebus coucang. Next base: position 35,160,587 of record NC_069802.1, on the reverse strand, counting down.
AAATTTCAGCAAAATATAGCCTATATAACAAACAAGATAGACTTAGTGCATGATAGGGGCACTTTGCCAAGGAAACAGGGGCGAGATTCTGAGATAAACTATACATTATTTGTGAGTGGAATGATTTTTTTGGACCAGATCTTTCATTCAAGTGTCTTGATGTCTGAAATACATCAAGTACAGAACTGGGTTCTGATGGTGGAAAGTTGAAGTGGACTCGCACGTGGACCTCCAACCAGGAGGCCAGAACGGGGCTGTGGGATGCACTTCTCTTCTTTATAAGATTTGGAAACAAATTAAGCAAACACAGGTTGCAAGACTAAAAATCAAAACACAGGTTGACTAGACTGAGCCCATGCAGCTAAGGTGCATTCCCTTCAAAGTCCCCTGTAAAGGTTGCCACAGGCCACTCTGAAGAGGCTGATGGCAGTGGAAACCATTGCCTGGATTAACTTTAGCATAATTTTAATTTTTATCCTGATTATCTAGTAAGTACATGATGAATTTGTAAAACTCAAAAAATAAATTTATAAATAAATTTATTATAAAAACTTCTCTGAATCTTGTACCTGAAGATAAATATTATTCTGTTATATTTCCTTCTAATTTTATACATATCATCAAAGCCATATAATGAATGCATTATATACCACTGTATAGATATATCGTAATTTACCTATTATCTAATAAGTCATCTCTAATTTTTCACTATTGTAGATAATATTGCTGTGTTGACCATTTTTGTCTGTATTTTGATGTTTTTCTGTCAGCTCAGTTCTCTAGAATTATTTGTCAACTAAGTAAAGACAACTGTTTTTTTTTTGCAGTTTTTGGCCGGGGCTGGGTTTGAACCCACCACCTCCGGCATATGGGGCTGGCGCCCTACCCCTTTGAGCCACAGGCACCGCCCAGTAAAGACAACTTTTAATCTTTAAACATGACCATAGCTTTCTCTTTAAATCAAACTGTGGTCCAATTGCCTTGAGGCAAAATTTTGATGTGAAAATTTGGAAGGTGAAGAAGACAGGTGAGAGAAAATTCATTCCAGAATTACGTATGATTTTCCAGGGGAAAAAAATGATGTTTTTGTCTTGTGAAAGGCAAATAGAGAATCCCCTGCCTTCTGAATAAAGCCCTAATTTAATTCCATATTCTGTCAAGAAATCCCCCTCTGGCATGAAACCACACCTGTGGCCGGCTCTCCTGTCGCCTCTGACAACTGATCACTCTCCCTCTCTGGTGTTCTGTTTCCTAACTCGTGTTGTGCCCACCTGGTTTTTCATGTTGCAGAATTCTCCTCCCTCATTCTCATCTTTTGAATTCATAACCTTCCTTGAACACCCTTCAAGTTTCAGTCAAGTTCCACTTGCTACAATGGATCACTGTAGATAAAATTGACTCTGCTCCTACTACAGAAGCGGAACGCAATTAAAACACCTCCTCTGGAGCAGTTTAAACACGACTGGTGAATTGCTCAGTTACTCATGGGTAAGTCCCACCCACCTTCCCTTCCCTGACAGCTCTCTCTGAGGTCAGGGCTCATGTCCTTATAAATAGTCTTAACGGCAGCCAACAGAGTATGATGCAAGTGAGGTGTGCCCGTAAATGTGCTTGAAAAGACACTTTTGAGAGCTCCTTTCTCCAAAGTTTCTCACCCAGTTCTCCCTCTGTCTTCCCTGCTGTTCTCTGCAGCTCCTCCAGCCCCCTCACGGGTGACCTCACTTACCCTGCTAGCATTGCAAGTCCCAGTATGGCCACCTCCTCTCTGCCCTCCAACCACCCATAAGCACAATCACTGCATGAGATGCTTAGAAGGGGAAGTAATGCAAATTGACCTAGTCATAGAAAAAGAGGAAAAAATAATTGAGTGATAACAGCACCGGTGTTCTGCACCTCAGAGCAGTGCTGTGGTGAGATCAGGTAGGGCAGCCTGCTGAGACTGGGAGGCCACACTCTGTCCAGGCATCCCTTCTTCATGAGCCGCTGTGGACTGAGTGTCTGTGTCCCTTCTGATTTCAGATGTCATAAGCCCAATCCCAAAGAAATGATGTTTGGAAATGGGGCCTCTGGGACATTAGTAGGTCATTACGGTGGGGGGGAAGGAGGCTTATGAGGAGAAATGTCCAAAAGTTTACTTCCTCCTCATGGGGGCACAGGAAAAAGGTACCATCTGCAAATCAGGAAAAGAGCCCCCTAATCAAGAGCAAACCACCAGCACCTTGATCTTTGACTTTCCAGCCTCCAGAACCATGAGGTCAATTGCTGTTGTTTGAGCCACATGGTCTGTAGTACCTTTTTTTGTTTAAAGAGCCCTGACTCTGTGCCCATCTATAATTCAGCATCATTTCAATAAGACATGATCATCTCCCACAGAACACAGAACCCAATTCATTCCTAATCTCCCCGTGCACCCCATCCTATCAAACTCGTGAAGAGAGCAGCTGCCCCGTGTCTGAGAGGAACTGCCCATTGCTCTGGCAAAATGTGAGACCACTCGGGCAAGACGTGACCCGGGTATGCGACAGCTACAGTTAGCTAAAGCAGGGGCGGGGAGAGAGAGAGGCGGAGGTTCATGTTTAAGAGGAAACACCTGGAAGGAAGGTAACAGCAGAGGTTGGAAAAGACGCTGGAGTGGTTAGGAGGAGCTCTGAGGTCTCCCAGATGAGCTTCACTTGCCAGTTCACTGACCCCAGGAAGGACACGCCACTTCCCTGATGCTCAGTTCTCATCCTAAAACATCTTTGATCATAAAGGATTCACAATTAGTTACGTGTAAAATAATCCACATAAACTTTCATTATGGGTTGGATTGTGTTTGTCCAAAATTCAGGTGTTGAACTCCTGACCTCAGCAGCTATGTGGAGGGAGGGTCTTCAAATAGCTCAACTGAGGTCTTATGGGTGGGCCCTAACCCCATGTGCTGGGTGTCTCCACAGGAAGAGATTCGGATGCAGACGTGCACAGAAGACCTCATGAAGACGCAGGAAGAGATGACAATATGCCAGCCAAGGAGAGAGGTCTCAGAAGAAACCAACCAGGACAATAGCTTGATCTCAAAACTGTCAGAAAATTCCCATTGTTTGTTTAACCCGCAACGTCTGTGGTACCAGACTGATATGAGGTGTGAACACGGTGCCGGACCCATGGTAGCAGGCTCATGGAACATGTAAGTTATTTTATTTACATAATATGTTTCTAACACAGCATAAATAAGTTTCATAATATTATTAAATTCTTTTCAAATTAACCACTTAAAGAAAACTCCGTTCATTTATATTGGCTATTTGGTTTAAAATGTTACCAGGGTGAAGACTCCCATTTTTTATTTTATTTATTTTTTTCTCGTCTAAGCTTGGAAAGTTCTCTAAAGCCAAAAGCCCCAGCCATGTATGAAGAGGACAGCAATGCCAAGCTCTTCCTGTCAGAGACGCTGGTGCTGCTTTGTCAAAAGAGGTGATGACAGAGTGGCCACATTAGGGTGCAGAGTGAAGAAGCTCCTGTGGGTGAGGACAAGATGGGTCAGAAGAAAAATAAGCCTCGGAGGAAAGCAATTCAGAGGACACAGCCCTTGCTGGGACACAACTTCTACTACACCCTTGGCTCAACCCACATTCTCCCTGCCTCGGTCCCCACCCAGGCTTAGGGTTCAGCCACCACCACTCAGCTCCAGGTCCCATCACAGCCAGTTTGAGCCTGTCCAAGGTCCCCATTGGTATAGTTTAAAATGTGTACTTTGCAGGCATCTGTGGTGGGCGGGAGCTAGGAAACGCACCCCTGAATATCAGACAGAGACAACTGTGTTAAACAGTGAGAGACAGAGCTGGAATCACATCCAAACCTTATCATTCTGGATTCTTCTGTCTTGGGGGCCAGGCTGCTGCCATCGTGTCTGGGCGCTGACACATGTAAGATTTGCTTCTGGAGAGTGATAAGTTCATAGTTAGGGTGAAAACACTCTGCCAGAGGGTGGTACAAAAATGGGGAAAGGGCTGTGTATCTTGTCTCTTTGTCCAGTAATTATGCTCCTCATTGTCATGAAATGACATCAGGATCACGTGAGGTTGTGTAGGCAGATGGCCCCGCGTCATCCCAGCAGGCGCATCAGCGCAGTGGGTGTGTATTCACCTGTGGAGGCTGTGAATCTGTGCCCTGGGACTTTATAAATCTCTAACTATGGGTAAGTTTCTTTCTTCTTCTTCTTCTTTTTTTTTTTTTTGTTTGTTTTTTGAGACAGGCACCCTGGGTAGAGTGTCGTGGCATCACAGCTCACAGCAACCTCAAACTCTTGGACTTAAGCCATTCTTTTGTCTCAGCCTCCCAAGTAGCTGGGACTACAGGCACCTGCCACAACGCCTGGCTATTTTTTTGGTTGTAGTTGTCATTGTTATTTGGCAGGCCTGGCTGGATTCGAACCTGCCTGCTCCAGTGTTTGTGGCTGGCACCCTAGTCGCTGAGCTACAGGCGCAGAGCTGGGTACGTTTCTTAAGGTCTTCCTAAACCTCAGTTTCCTCGTCTGTAAACTGAAAGCTGTAACAGCTTTTTGAAGGGTTTTATTGGGATTATATGAAAAAAGTTGACACAAAATGCCTGATGTATTAGTCATTCTAATGCCCTCTGGAGGCTGCATTTCTGGATTTGGTCTTTCTACAAGAAGATACGTTACCACACCACTGTGTGCTCTGTCCCCTCCCTCCACTCCAGAGGGGACTCGAGTGCACCGTGGTGACCACAGAAATTCTCTGCTCATCTGGAACACATCAGCAGCCACTTTACAGATTCAACATTGCCCCCGAGAGGGGTCCTAGCAAATTTGCCCCATTATTTGGCTTTGAATGTTACCCACTGAATTTCACTGCCCACCACACTGGCAAGTGACACAGAACAAGGGAAAAATAAATTAGGGACCAAATTATCTCCTGGAATCAGCCACTCATTTTAGGTAGCCTGAGGCTACATCTATAATGTGCCAAAACAAGCAATCTTTCCAGAAGAAAATCTCTCAATCTGCTCACTTGCCGTAAAAGATCTAACTATTAACCTGATTTGATGAAGACGTGGCCTTTATGTCCTTGTCACCTTTCCTTTATCCGTTCCTGGATTTTGATTGGTGACAAGAAGCTCTGTTGAGTCACAGAAAGGAGAAATTTGACTGGAAATTTTATTTCCATTATCTGTATTTTTCTCTGGGTGGACAAGGAGATCCAATCATTTCACTGGTGTGTGTACATTAAGGATTTAATATGGACCCACAGTTTAATCATTTCGAAAATGAATTTAGCTATGTTATAGTAAATCAGGGAAAGGAAGCGTGGTTCATAAATTTCATCACTATTAAAATAAAGGTCACAGTCCAAGGAGGGGTATGAGGTAGAAGTTAATGCCTGATTTTAAATGTTTAGGGCTTAAAAATTTAAATCGCACAGCTCAATTCTGTTAATATTAAAGAGCATAATTTGAAACACTGGCAGTTTCAATAAAGAGGATTCGAAGGAAGGAGTAAAAGTTTTAAAGTTTCCCCCAACTGGTGGTGAATGTAAATCACTTGGGAAGGTCTCTTAAAACATGGATTCCTGGTCTCCATCCTCAGGATTCCAATTCAGGGCAAGTCTGAGGTAGAGGCCTTGGGGAAAGCTCAGTGTGTTTCTGAGGACCACAGCTGTAAATTCAATGGCTGTTACTCACCTGCCCCGTTCTCTGCCCTCCCCTCTGGTTCTGACCTTCACGGGACCGTAAATGATCCCTGCTCAAGAGCCAACCCTGTTCTTCATCCTAAGAATTAAAAGAGCCTCGTATCTTTTATTGAAGATAAAGAGCCTCTTATTGAATATGAAACCACCTGTGTGGGAATACAAACTAATACATTCCTTTTGGAAAGAAGTTTGGAGAACACTTAGGGAACTAAAAGTGGATCTGCCATTCAGTCCTGCAATCCTGCAATTCCTCTACTAGGTATATATCCAGAAGACCAAAAATCATTTTACACCAAAGATAGTTGCACCAGAATGTTTATTGTAGCCCAGTTCATAATTGTCAAGTCATGGAAGTAGCCCAAGTGCCCATGGAGCCACGAATGGATTAATAAACTGTGATATATGTACCCCGTGGAATACTATGCAGCCTTAAAAAAGATGGAGGCTTTACCTCTTTCATGTTTACATGGATGGGGCTGGAACATATTCTTCTTAGTAAAGTATCTCAAGAATGGAAGAAAAGGTATCCAATGTACTCCATGCTATTATAAAACCAATATCACCCACACTTTCATACAAAAGATAAAACACAACTGTAGCCTAGGATGAAGGAAGGAAGAGAAGGGTGAGGGGAGGCAAAGGGGGGGGCCGGCTGGAGGGAAGGTAACGGGGGGACCTCACCTATGGTGCATGTTGCAAGGGTACGTATCAAATTTATTAAGAGGGGAGTAGGAATGTCTTAATAATAATTAAGTGCAATAAAGGCTGTGTTAACCAATTTGATGTAAGCATTCCAAATTGTATATAAAATCAGCACATTGGACCCCATTAATTGTGCATTAATGTACGTAATTATGAGCTAATAAAAAAATTAAGAGAAAAAAGGGGATCATTTCTAAGTAAACCGATTTAAAAAAGAAAGAAAGAAAGAAAGAAAAGAAACCACCTGTGTGCTCCATGTCAAATAAAATCAAATCCAAAGTTATGTAAGGAGGAACTTTATTTTAAAAGATTTATGCAAAAGGGGAGGGAAGAAATGCAGATGATGGAGGGATCCTTTGACCCATTTCAGCTTTCCAAGATCACAGGCCTCAGGTAAGGCTGACACTTTCATTAGCCAGTCTTTTCTTGACCTTGTAACCTATTCAGCAATTGTTGAATATGTACCACATTCCTGAAATTCTCTTTGATTTTGGAGATGCAAATGTATCTGTCATCAGAATGACTGTAGTTTGGCGGGAGATCCAGACAGGGAGGCAGGGTTGAGAGGCAGGGAGGCAGCACACTCTATAATTCGTGAATTTGTAGGCTGGTCTGGAAGCAAGTAGAAAGGAGAAGCGTGAATCCTATGTCCTCAATCTTGATATGAGGACAATTAATGACAATTAAGGTTATGGTGGGGGGAAGAAGAAAGAGGGATGGAGGGAGGGGGGTGGGGCCTTGGTGTGTGTCACACTTTATGGGGGCAAGACATGATTGCAAGAGGGACTTTACCTAACAATTGCAATCAGTGTTAACTGGCTTATTGTACCCTCAATGAATCCCCAACAATAAAAAAAAAAAAAAGAAAGGGGGACTTTCTTCTCTTCCTTTCCTGTGTCTGGGCACTCACTGAAGAAGAAAAAGACACTTGTTAAGGCTCCTGGTCTCTCACCTCCAGGTCCTCAGTCCTCCCAAGAGGTCTGCCTGGTTGCAGAGCTCCAGAAGAGGCACCGGGAAGTTTCCATTCATGTGGGTTTGTTTCTTTTACTCACAGACAGCACATTTTCTGTTCCGCTTGTGAGATAATCTTCTGAGTAAAGTCCTGGGACCCTTGAGAAAGGTCTGTGTCTCTCCAACTCATCCCCAGATGGTTGGGTCAGTCTCCCTAACCCTGAGGATGGCGTCAGAAGACAAACTCGTTGCCGGAAACTTCTCCACCGGTGTTATTGTTAGAACAGCTGATCTTTCCACCATTATTTTCCTTATATCAGTGTGGCAGTGAGTATGTAGCACTTGCTCTTTGGAAGGAGAAAAAAATAGTGATTTATAGAATTTTAAGATTTCTGTGTCATACACTTCTCCACCGTGGTTAGTTTCAAGCCACCAGCAAGAAGTCACTGACCACAGCCCTGAAGTTAGACCCACACCATCAGCTCTCGCTACGTGATACACAGAGGGGCAACACGTGTTCCCCCAGGAACCGGGGCAAGCATGTGAAGGCCCACGACTGCTCAGGTCCAACTTCCATGCAGAGCAACCATGGGGCACCAGATTGTCAAGGAAATCCTTAATTTTGCAGGTAAAAACTTTACTTGCCATATGAATCAAGGAGAAGACATTGTTCTTTAAATTTTACTAAAATCTGAGATGGAAGCTGCCTTTAGGGTGGGACCTCTGTCTGTGCACCCCGCAGCCAGGGGCGGCCCATGTAACCTGCAGCGGGATGCACATCGCTGATCCCCTCTCCCAGAGACGTCAACTGAGCGTGTGTGGCCCTGTTGGAGGTGGGGAGAGTAGGGGATTTGAAGGACTGGCTGTGGATAAGGAAAAGGCAGATGAAGGAACCAGCTGCGGGACAGTAACGGGGACAGAGACAGTCTAATGGTGGTGCTAATAGCAATAGCAAGGGTTTCAGCCTCTCAGGAGCCAACTTTTGTCAGTTATGTGCCCCAGGCACCATCACCAGCTGACATGGCATGTGCATTTCAGGACCTGAAGCAGCTGCATCTTAGGATCCACGCTGGGGACTTCCTATTAACTTCTATTCTGGGGTATGTCTTTTTAGCATATCCTTTTCTAGCTCTGGTTTAGAGGGAAAGCATAGCAGTGACCAGCAGAGCCCTCCATCTATGCAGAATAACATCCTCTCTGCCACTGGGGCATGGCCTCCAGACACTGCTTTCCCCCTGGAACATCTCCTTCCTGAATGGCTTCCCTCCTGGGAGGCTTCCAGGGAACACCCACCAGCCCTGGAAACCCGGTCCAGACCATCTGAACAGACAGCGGTTCCCCACGGCAGGACAGACACAGAACTAACTGGGAAATTTCTTAGCACGTTTCTCTGGCAAACTTCTAAATGCATGTTGGGAATATAGTCAGGGCTCAAGGAACTGAGGCTGACGTTGGGGTTTTAACAACACTGGATTTTGCCTGCCTGGTGCCAGGAGTTCCGCTTTCACAAGACAACGTCCCAACTTAGTCTAAAGTTGATCCAATAGTCTAAAGAGGTGGTTCTCAAGGCATCCCTTTACATTCAGAATATATATGCGACTGTTTCTGTGTACCCACACGTAAATATGTATCTTCCCTGAGTTGAAGTAATTGCATAGAGTGAAGAATTTTTTAAATGCTTAGATTTATATTTTTCTGATAAATTCAGAATGTGAATTTCCATATTCATTGGGTATGATGCTTATTCTGTAAAACAGCAAAGTAAGTGAGGATAAGAAATGTCACGAAGCTTACACTGAATTCTCCATGGACAGCGGTGCAGTGCCGTGTACATTTTTATCACAGCATTAAGAAAAATACTTTCTACAAGGAAAATTTTTTAACTTAAAAGTGAATCAAATGGTGGTGTAGAGTTTGTCCAAAACATGAAGGTTTTTTGATTTTTCCAAGTTTGTTTAAACAGAATTTTTCATGTGTATTGCAGTTATTAATGTACTATATAATCAGCTGTAAAAACTTGAAAAAATATAAAAAAGATACAAGAACTATCAAATTCCACATGACTTCCTCCCCCTTACACATGCCACAAGGAAATGGTACAGCAACATTTTATAATGATCGCAATATATTGCTCTGGGTTTTATAGAGTCTGTCTTTTACCTGGCCTTTTGTTTCCGCTTCTTACTGGAGTGATTTTGAAAGTCCAGCCAGTTTTTACTTCCGCTAGTAAATGCTTTTACCTTTAAAAGTGCTCTTATCTTTATTTTTCTGATATCAAAGTGCAAAACAAAATTATCTCCACGAATCCTACTTAATCATTGTTAATATAATGTGTGGTCAGGAAGTTAAAGAACAAGTCATTTCAATTTAACTAGTTTTCTTTGGAATTGACAAGTGATTTTAGTCATTATTTAATAAATTTAATAAATGCATGTACATTGACCTAAAAATAATATAGTGCTGTTATTTGCATTTAAATTCATAACCTAGGAATAAGCATTTCAATGAATACCATCAACCTTTTAAAATCATTCGCTGATTTCCTACTTTTAAAGGATTCCTTTGCTCAAAGTTACACATATTTTTTCAACATATTTTAGTTTTATATCACAGAAAAGTGACGGAAAGTGAAATTGATCATTTATTTGGAATAACTTCGTATAGCTGCACTTGGCTCATTCTGTCGGTTTGTATTTAATTCTTAAATACGAGCGGCCACGTTTCACTTCCTTCTGACTTGGGCAAATTTACTTCTGCTACATTAACCCTCCCACAGATAAAACTGAAAACTGAAGGCACAACACAAATTACTCTACCTGAAGATACTAGAGAGTGAAAAAAATAAGGTAGAAATTTCTGAACAGGGCTCAATGGATGGAATTGAGAACCACGAGATGAATCCAGCTACTTACCGTTATCTGATCTTGACAAGCCAATTTAAAACATTCAGTGGGGAAAGATTCCCTATTTAACAAATGGTGCTGGGTGAACTGGCTGGCGACCTGCAGAAGATTGAAACTGGACCCACACCTTTCACCACTAACTAAGATAGACTCTCACTGGACTTAAGATTTAAACATAAGACATGAAACTATAAAAATAATAGAAGAAAGTGCAGGGAAAACTCTTGAAGAAATTGGCCTGGGTGAATATTTTATGAGGAGGACTCCCCGGGCAATTGAAGCAGCATCAAAAATACACTACTGGGACCTGATCAAGCTAAAAAACTTCTGCACAGCCAAGAACACAAGTAAAGCAAGCAGACAGCCCTTAGAATGGGAGAAGATATTCACAGGTTATGTCTCCAACAAAAGTTTAATAACCAGAATCCACAGAGAACGCAAATGTATTAGCAAGAAAAGAACAAGTGAGCCCATCTCAGGCTGGGCAAGGGACTTAAAGAGAAACTTTTCTGAAGAAGACAGGTGCACGGCCTACAAACATGAAAAAATGCTCATCATCCTTAATCATCAGAGAAATGCAAATCAAAACTACTTTGAGATATCATCTAACTCCAGTAAGATTAACCCATATCACAAAATCACAACAGCAGAGATGTTGGCGTGGATGTGGAGAAAAGGGAACACTTCTACACTGCTGGTGGGAATGCAAACTAATACGTTCCTTTTGGAAAGATGTTTGGAGAACACTTAGAGATCTAAATATAGACCTGCCATTTGATCCTACAATTCCTCTACTAGGTATATACCCAGAAGACCAAAAATCACATTATAACAAAGATATTTGTACCAGAATGTTTATTGCAGCCCATTTCATAATTGCTAAATCATGGAAGAAGCCCAAGTGCCCATCGATCCACAAATGGATTAATAAATTGTGGTATAGGGCGGCGCCTGTGGCTCAGTCGGTAGGGCGCCGGCCCCATATACCGAGGGTGGTGGGTTCAAACCCGGCCCCGGCCAAACTGCAACCAAAAAATAGCCGGGCGTTGTGGCGGGCGCTTGTAGTCCCAGCTACTCGGGAGGCTGAGGCAAGAGAATCGCTTAAGCCCAGGAGTTGGAGGTTGCTGTGAGCTGTGTGAGGCCACGGTACTCTACTGAGGGCTATAAAGTGAGACTCTGTCTCTACAAAAAATAAAAAAATAAAAAAATAAATAAATTGTGGTATACGTACACCATGTAATATTATGTAGCCTTAAAGAAAGATGGAGACTTCACCTCTTTCATGTTTACATGGATGGAGCTGGAACATATTCTTCTTAGTAAAGTATGTCAAGAATGGAAAAAAATGTATCCAATGTACTCAGCCCTACTATGAAATTAATTTATAGATTTCATATGAAAGCTATATAACCTAACCCCAATTATAACCTAAGAATATGGGGAAGGGGGAAAGGGAGAGGAGGGGAGGGGGAAGGATGGGCGGAAGGAGGGTAACTGGTGGGATTACACCTGTGGTGCATCTTACAAGGGTACATGTGAAACTTACTAAATGTAAAATATAAATGTCTAAACAGAATAACTAAGAAAATGCCAGGAAGGCTATGTTAACCAGTGTGATGAAAATATGTTAAATGGTCTATAAAACCAGTGTATGGTGCCCTATGATTGCACTAATGTACACAGCTATGATTTAATAATACATAAATTAAAAAAAAAGAAAGAAAGAAAAATGAAATGGCGTGAGCTGGGTCTCCCTGCTTCAATGCAGCGGGCAGGGCAGATGGCTAGACGGCTGATGGAAGATGGCAGTGTTTTTGTTTTAAGGAAGAAGTAGAAAGAACTCAGGGTTACCATGGCTGCTAAAATGAAAGAAAGAAACATGAAAAATGAGAAAGCAAGGGAGGGATGTTTCACATTCCATGTGTAACCTCTACTGAAATTTCTGACTAAACCCTGAAATATTCATGTGCAGGGAAAACTCAAAGCAGACTGGTTAAAAATGAAAGAACTGAACTGAGATAGAGATATGAGGTGTTACCAAGAAGGGAAAGTTGGTAATCTGAGTACAGCTAAGGTAACAGATGCTAAGCTACCCAAAACAAATCAAAACACTTTGGAAAAACAGTAATATAACCTAGTCTTCACAGCATAATGTTTACCATATTAGGGACTCAACTGAGAATTATTCAACATATAAGGAAATAAAAGCACATGTTTTCCCTATAAAACGCCATGATCAAGAGAAACAAAGAAAAGATAATCAAAAAGTTGCCTCATATATTATAATTATTATATAAGAACTTTAAAGCAGGTATGATAATTACGCATGGCAAAATAAAGAAAAACCTACTAGCAATGAATGAAATAATGGGACTTCAAAAAGGCAGAAAATATAAAGTGAGAAATAAGTGGAAATTCTATAGCTAAAAAATATAACGACAAAAATTAATTTTAAAAATTACTTAGAGATAAAGTAGAGTTAAAAGATCAATGAGTCTAAAATTGAATCAGTAGAAACTACCAACTATATTATAAAACAGAGAAAATATTGTGGAAAGAAATAAGAGATAATCAGAGCCCTGTGGATCAATATCAGTCTAACAGGCACATAATTTTAGTACTATAAAGAAGAGAGAAAAATATTTGAATCGCAATGGATAAAATTTTCCCACAGATTTATGATGGTCAGTGAACTCAAATCAAGATAAATGTGAAGAAAACAATGTGTAGGCAGATTATTATTAAACTAGGAAAGTCCAAAGATAAATATAAAATTTTAAAAACATCCAGGATAAAATGACACATTAGAAACAGATAAGTAATAATTTTATTAATTATCTCTGACTTCTCATCAAAAATTGTAGGCAATGAAGGTAGACACCCAGCTGCAGAGGATCCATCCTGGAGTGTCTCGAGTGCACCTGCCGTCTACCCCAGACACAGTTTCAGTCTCTTTACTTGGCTCAGTCCAAGCAGTTGAAGCTGGCAGTTGCGGACCATCCTCCAGAGATGCCTGAACTAACTCCTGGGTCTGGTTCTCCAGTGACCCAGTAAAGTACAATCTCAAAATGACAGAGAGACTCTGCAAACAAACATCACCCACAGCACCCATAAGGTTTGCTCATGGTCCCCATCAAACCCAGCTCCAGATCCAAGACAAATGGTGGCCCTGCAAGACTGGATTTGCTGTCTGCTCTTTCAGGAGCCGGGCAGCAGCTGGAGGAGGGACCGTCAGGAAAGGCAGTAGTGAGCAGCTCTTGCCCCTGAATCACCCCATACAAGTGGTCTTCGGCACATTTCTTCACTGGCGGGATCAGAGTCGCCATCTACGGTTAGGTCAAGGGTCTCCCTACATATGACCCCTTTGTCAGAAGAAATTACAACCAAATGGACCAATTTCCCTTGTTCACATGTTAGCTGAGCATAAGGTCAATACAAAAGGATGGAATCTCTGCAGGGTGAATGCAGAGATGAAGACTGGGAAGGAAGAGATGAAAGTTTAGGGAAAAATTATTTTAGTGAAGGTCTTGCTCTTGTAATCTACGAAAAGCAGTGTGTTGGAGAGGAACATGGATCATCTGAGTTGTCCTCCTGGCTTTTTTACCCACCAACAGAGTAACCTTGAATGAGGTCACCGTTCCCTGCTGGATCTGCTTTTTACACGTGAAATCAGACTGGTAATAACCACCCTGCCCATCTCAGAAAACACTGCTTAAGCAACTTGATACGTAACATTGCACAGTGACCAGAATAGCTTTGGTCAGTGTGCAGTCCTCATTCCCCTGAGAACCTTCCAGAACAAAAATAGACACCAGAAGAAAGAATAAAAAGGGAAAAGGAAGTGTGCGTAAGCTTTTGAAATAGAAAAGCATCTTTGATCAATAAGAACATATTGACCAGCTACCATGTTCCCTCCTAATAGGATGGGAAAGTCCAAAGTCTCAGATGCAATTCCTGCCCAAGAAATGCCCTGAGCTCTCCACGTGCAGCTATCATTTATCAGGGACTTACCGACGGCAGGAACTGTGCTAAGTATGTAGTCTGCTGCCAGCCTCCCAACTGCTTTATGACATTGATAATGTCTCCAGACACAATAGACTGCAGGATCAAATTCTATTAGTGCCCTGTGAATTTTGGTGTGGATAAAATTCACTTGGAGAATTGGTTATAAAAGTGCATGAGTTATATTTCCAAAGATTCCGATTCAGTTTGTCTTCAGGATAATGTGGGGATTTGCATTTTTTAGCAAACTCCCCAGCTTATCTGAAACAGGTGGAATATGGGTTGCTTATGCAAAAGCACTTCCATACATTGCTAAATATGAGATGCTGGAGGCCAGGGCATTGATATATCTGATTACAAGCATCACCCCAGGCTCATACCTTGGAGGCTCTGATACGATAATCTGAGGACAAGCTCTCGATGATCAGTATTTGGCTTTTTCTTTTTCTTTCTTTTTTCTTTGTTTCTTTCTTTTCTTTTTTTTTTTTTTTTTTTTTTTCAGTTTTTGGTCAGGGCCGAGTTTGAACCCACCACCTCCGGTATATGGGGCCGGGGCCCTATTCCTTTGAACCACAGGCGCCACCCTTGGCTCTTTTTTTTAAAGATGTCCTAAGTGATACTTATGTCCAGGAAAATTTATATTACAGTTTAGGTGAATTGTCTGTAGTTAAAACCACTTTCCAGATTCCCAGGTCAGTTCTCTCAGAAAGGGGCTGCACAGATCATCGCACTGTCCGGATTCAGAAAAAGGAGAGGGAGGTGTGAGTTCCCTGCCCTGGGGCAGCTATTTCAGGCGTCCTGGGCGCAACTTCGGAGCCAGGGTGCAGCTCGAGCTCAGCGCGCAGCGCGCAGCACACAGCACTTCCAGCATGGAAACTGCGGGATGGAGCCCCTGCGTGTCCAGTGTGACCGGGGCTAAAAACAAATCCGCGGAAAGTGTTGTCACAGTCACCAAAACTGCTTAGCCAGCTGCAGGAAGCAAACAAACCCTCTGAAACGTTACTCCGGCAGAAGGTTCCAGCTCACTGAAGGCAGCCCCGTTTGTTTTCCCATTAGCGCTCAGCAGCGCCGACCTGGGCTGTGCGCGGCATGACAGGGCTGCGGAGGCCGAGGGATTTACGACACGCGGCCTCCAGGACATATTCACCGGGCTTGCTTGCCGCATCCTGGGGCAGGAGGCCCGAGCACACAGAAGGAGAGGCCTGCTGGAAAATCACAGGTGGCAGGGCCCGATCCGGGCGTCACCACCGGGATGCGGGCAGGGGCGCAGCACCTCCCTCCGGTGGCGGTCTCGGGGGTCAGGAAGTGTCCTTTCGGTGCCAGGGGCGGGGACACCACTGCGGGGTCCAGCCTTCCTGCCTGGAGAGGCCTCAGTAAGTCGCTTGACGTCCCGAGTCCCAGTTTCCACGTTAAATAAACAGGATGAGCACGGTAAGGACAGAGAGGAGGCCGCTCTGAATCACTGCGCGTTCTAGTAGCGGGATCGCTCCTAGGTTTGGAAGCCAAGTTAAAAGTAGAGAAGAATTGCTGAGAAATAGTTTCCTTGCTTCTGGTTTCTTTTATATCAAGTACAGAAAACCCCATAGTACTGACTATGCAAGATCTCGTTTCTTTTTATTGTTTGGGATTCCTTGAAGGTACAAAGAATTAGTTTATACTGATTGTATTTGTTGGGTAGAGTCCCCTCTTAAAATTGTGTCCTGCCCCCAAGAGGTGTGCCAAACACTGTGACCCCCACCCCTCCAGCCCTCCGCTCTCCCGGCTTCCTCATTTCCCTACCCCCACCATGTATTAGGCCATCTACTGCCTTCAGCCTCCGTATTAGAATTGAGTATATTGGATTCTTGCTTCTCCGTTCTTTACTGAGAAGAATGTATTTCTCATCAATCCAGGTTAATACAAAAGATGTAAAGTCTCCATCTTTTTTAATGGCTGAATAATATTCCATGGTATACATATACCACAGCTTATTAATCCATTCCTGGCTTTGTGGGCATTTAGGTTGTTTCCACATTTTGGTGATTGTAAATTGAGCTGTGATAAACAGTCTAGTGCAAACGTCCTTATGATAAAAGGATTTTTTTCTTCTGGGTAGATGCCTAGTGGGATTTCAGGATCAAATGAGAGGTCTAATTTCAGTTATTTGAGGATTCTCTATATTTCCTTTCAAAAAGATTGCATTAGGATTTGGAAAAAATAATTTTTCCTTTTGTATGGAACGAGAAAAACCCACACATAGCCAAGGCAATTCTTAGCAATAAAAACAAAGTTGGGAGCATCACCCTACAGAATTGAGACTATACTACACAAGGCCATAGTGATCAAAACAGCATGGTATTGGCACAAAAATAGAGACATAGACATTAGGAATCGAAAAGAAAATCATGAGATGAATGATTGCATTTCTTAATAGATACATAATTTTTGTCAGATAGGAGAGCAAAGAAGAAGGAAAATATCAGTTTTTAAGCAAATACCATGCCAAGACAGCTTCACGTAATTTTTCTCACTGAGTGCTAGTAAAACTCCTGTAAGTTAATAGTATTACCTCCACTCCATGGATGAGGAAACCAATACTCAGAGAGGATAAGTGATTTGTGGCAGCTCACACCTGTAATCCTAGCACTCTGGGAGGCTGAGATGGGTAGGCAGCTTGAGCTCACAAGCTGGAGACAAGCCTGAGCAAAAGCAAGAAACTGTCTCTACTTAAAAAAAAAAAAAAAATAGAAACACTGAGGCAAGAGGGTGTTGTAAGCCCAAGGGTTGGAGGTTGCTGTGAGCTATGATGCCCTAGCACTCTACCCAGAGCGACAGCCTGAGACTCTGATCAAAAAAAAAATTCACATAGTTTATTAGAAGCAAAATCAGGATTTGAGTTATGAGACAAAGTAGATATTCAACATTTTTTTTTAATTAAAAATATGGGAACATTCCTAAAAACAGATTTTTTTTTTCCCTACACTGGTGCATATTTACTAAGTAGCCTTTATTGTCCTTATATCTATTCATAAGCTCATTTATTCACTGAACACACTCTCTTTAATGAGTGCTATGTGAAAGTCTTTGTTGGAAATAAAAAGGTTAATGAGACACTATTTATTTGAGAGTCTGTTAGTATATAGGACAAGGCTGGACACAGTGGCTCACGTATATAATCCCAGCACCCTAGAAGGCCCAGGTGGGTGGATCCCTTGAGGAGCTGAAATAGAATAAACTAACCAGACATTGTGGTGGGCACCTGTAGTTTCAGATACTTTGGAGGCTGAGGCAGGAGGATCTCTTGAGCCCAGGAGTTTGAAGTTGCCGTGAGCTATGATGCCACAACACTCTACTCAGGGTAACAGAGTAAGACTCTGTTGAAAAAAAAAGAAAAAGATAGTATATAACACAAGCCTGAATGTGCTGAGAAAATGGAAATTTCCAGAAGAGAGATAGAGAAGGACTCATCGGCAGACACATTCCAGCAGAATCCGGAGGGCTGCTTGGGACCTGGCAGCAGAAATAGGAGAAAGACAACGGGGAACCAGGAACACTGTGCGTGTGGCAGCCCTGGACCCAAGGCCAGGGGCAGGGATCAGATAAAGGCCAAGTGAACGGGGCGGTCGGTGAGTGAGATGGCATGAACCTGCGAGTTTCTGTATGTTTAGTAGCTGCCCCTCTGTCTACCACCCCCGGAAGCCCTCCTCCCAGAAGCCCACTACAATTTCTTCTGCTGCTACCTGGTGAGGGGAAGGACAAAATGAGCCTGCAGAGTCTTTCTGTGTTGGAAGCAGAGATGACTAGGATGCCATTTTGAGGATTTCTAATTTCCTCTACCAGTTGCAATTCATAAGAAATCTGAGCAGAATTCCTTTGCAGAAGTAATCAGCTAGAACTGAAATATGAAGAAAGTTCCCACGCAAAGATAAAAGGATCAAAGTGCAGCATGATGCAGTAAAGCTTATTAGGCCTGCCACCTCCATTTTATTCCAAGAGGTGTGTAGGAAAGGTGAAAATGCAATACTGACAGTGAAACATTTGGAGAAGCCAAAATTAAAATTCACCTCTGGAAAAATATTCATTTCCTGCCTCAGATTTGTGCAAACATTAATGACAAGAGTATCCCATTACGAATGCGTGCGATTAGCATAACTCTGCCTAATGAATTAATTCCTTCTGTGGAACCAAAGGTAAAAATGTTTTTCTTCCCGCTTAATCCTCTCTAATAGAGACAGATTTGCTAATAGGAGTTATTTTTTCTACATTTTGATGCATTTATGAGGCGATTCTTGCCTTAGGCAGAGGTGAGTGAATAAAGAATAGATTTAATTGCAGTGTGTGCAAATATGAACCTTCTATTTCCATAACCAGAGGGAGCAAAGAAAAAAATTTTTTTCAGTTTGTCATTAGGAAATTTATGGTCATATTAAGATCTATTACTCTGAGATATTTGATCCAAAAAAAATCATTTTTTCCCTATGCCCTCATGAGTCTAAGAAAATGGGCAAAATTTTACTTTTAAAAATAAAAAATGGTACTGACATTCTGGAAATCCATCTGTCACTATATATCAAGCAAGTTTTAAATGTTTAATCCTTTTGACCTAGAAATTTCATCTTTAGAATGTGTCTGAAGAAAATAATCCTAAATATAGAAATTCTAATGTATATATCCAGTATCATGTTATTTATAATAATAAGAAAAAAAGACTGAGATGGTCAGTAATACGGAGATAGCTAAACAGACCATGGTGTTAACTTTTAAATGGATAATATACAGATATTTTTAAACTATATTTATAAAAACTATGTAAACGTGTAATAACAGGGAAATGCTTATGGTATAGTAATGGTACAGTAAAAAGGACAGTGACACAGCTGAGAGTTATTAATCACTGATAATCAATCCAACACTCTACATGCAATATCAAATCCTTACAAGTTTTCAATGAGGTAAGCACTATCATCATACTATCCCCACACAACAGATGGTAAAACTAAAGCTTATAGGGTTTGAGTGGTCTGTCCATGTTCACACAGCTAATTAGTATTAACACCAGATTCAGCATTGTGCTGGGTCCTCAAGACCACACTTAAGTCATCAATTTACTAGGAGTCACATACCTCAGCAAAGATGTTATGCTTATAGTTATCTTATTACAGCAAAAACATAGAGACTAAAATCAACAGTACCAAAGAGGACAGAGCTCAGGAGAGACCAGGCATGATCTTGTAGTCGTCTTCTGCATGTACAGAGGACACAGGATTGATCCTTCTAGCTACATGGCACGTGAGCGTGTGCAGAGTGTAAACAACAGGGAAACTCACCTGAGGCATGGTGATTTCCATTAGCGTTTGGTCCAGCAGGTGTAGACACCCACCTGGCTGACCACACCTACTCAGTCCCCAGCCCCTTCAGATGTCAGGCTGAGAGATCCTGGCCCAAGAGCCCCACCAAAAATAACCCTCTTAGCCTACGTTAGCTAGCATGGTCCCAGGCTCCTGATGGACACAGATGCTCTCATTAGGCAGATTTTCCAGGTGCTTAGAGGAGCCAGTGAAGGTTCATTCTTTTCTTTAGAAGGTTGTGACTATCGCATACCTGATGGGTTAAGTATTTACTATACAGAAACCAATTAGAAAGAATCCTGGATTACGTCCGGTTTAGTCATTATGGATTCTTATAGGCAGGAATCCAGACTTGTTTGTTGAGTTCCTTTATGGGGCAAGAGTGTCACAGACGCTAAAGATCATGAGGTAGAAAAATAAACGGTCCTTGCCCACAGTCAGTAAGACAGACTGACCGGTGAATGAACACTGATGCTGTGTGCGAAGGGAAAGACAGGTGCCCAGTGAGGACGCAAGGCGAGGACAGCCCAGCAGGGCTGGGGGTGAGAGGAGAAGGCCCCAACTGACACAGGATTAATTTGTAAGAGCCAGATGGAAAAGGCACTCTGCGGGGCGGCGCCTGTGGCTCAGCGAGCAGGGCGTCGGCCCCATATACCGAGGGTGGCGGGTTCAAACCCAGCCCCGGCCAAACTGCAACAAAAAAAAAATAGCCGGGCGTTGTGGCGGGCGCCTGTAGTCCCAGCTACTCGGGAGGCTGAGGCAGGAGAATCGCCTAAGCCCGGGAGTTGGAGGTTGCTGTGAGCTGTGTGACGCCACGGCACTCTACCGAGGGCAATAAAGTGCAAACTCTGTCTCTACAAAAAAAAAAAAAAAAAAAAAGAAAAGGCACTCTGCTAGGCAGGCAGAGGCATGAGAGATTTCAGGAGTTAAAGGTGGTTGGGGTCTTACTGCTAATAACTGCATGTGATTGTGTCAAAATTTTGAAAACAGTACAATAAAAACATGATTGGCATTGGCTAACACAAGGAGTGGAGAAGGAACGTAGGCAAAAGGCCATCTCAGGCAGGCAACCAGGGGAAGATCATTAAGGGGGTTTGTGTTTCTACCAAATGCCATTCCTGCCACAGTGTGCAGAAGGTGATGGGTTCAGAGCCCTGGAGTAGGATGGCTGAAGGGGATTGGTTCAGAGCCCTGGAGGGGGATGGCTGAAGGGGATTGGTTCAGAGCTCTGTAATGGGATGGCTGAAGGGGATTGGTTCAGAGCCCTGGAGGGGGATGGCTGAAGGGGATTGGTTCAGAGCCCTGTAGTGGGATGGCTGAAGGGGATTGGTTCAGAGCCCTGCAGTGGGATGGCTGAAGGGGATTGGTTCAGAGCCCTGGAGTCGGATGGCTGAAGGGGATTGGTTCAGAGCCCTGCAGTGGGATGGCTGAAGGGGATTGGTTCAGAGCCCTGCAGTGGGATGGCTGAAGGGGATTGGTTCAGAGCCCTGCAGTGGGATGGCTGAAGGGGATTGGTTCAGAGCCCTGCAGTGGGATGGCTGAAGGGGATTGGTTCAGAGCCCTGCAGTGGGATGGCTGAAGGGGATTGGTTCAGAGCCCTGCAGTGGGATGGCTGAAGGGGATTGGTTCAGAGCCCTGCAGTGGGATGGCTGAAGGGGATTGGTTCAGAGCCCTGCAGTGGGATGGCTGAAGGGGATTGGTTCAGAGCCCTGCAGTGGGATGGCTGAAGGGGATTGGTTCAGAGCCCTGCAGTGGGATGGCTGAAGGGGATTGGTTCAGAGCCCTGCAGTAGGATGGCTGAAGGGGATTGGTTCAGAGCCCTGGACTGGGATCGCTGAAGCATATCTGGTAGCTGAGTGCGGCCATCTCTCCTGGAAAGTTTGGACTCGGCTTGAGGTAAACCAGGTGGGTAGTGGCTGCCCAAGTTCCCACAGGGTGAAAACAGATGTCTCAGATAAGGCCATAGTTGTCCCAATAGGAGAAAAGGACATGTGGAAAGAGATGCTGAGGGGACTGCATGGGAAAGCATTGCTCTTGGCCTTTGCCTCTGAGGCTCAGTGAGCGATAATATTCAATTAATACGAGATGTAGAGTTATCTACTCACAAAATCTGTTGGCTTTTCCAATAGACACGTTGGAATGTTGACCTGAATCACTGAGTTCCAGCCAAGAAACGTAGGCATAAATGGTTCCTGCCAAGGTCAGTTCCAGCCTAGAATCTCCACATGAACCTCCACTCTTTCCTTTCCTGGCTGCCAAGTGGGCAGATTTGGGTGGTTTTGGAGCTACAGAATGCAAGAAGCCTGAGATTCTAAATCACTGCTGGGAAGACAAGCACCCCACACACATTCAATAATAAAGTGAGCGAGGGGCAGGTCTCTGCTGGGGTAAGCCAGTGCGTTTTGCTATTACAGAAGTCAGGTTACCTGACTAAATCAGAAATTGCTGCCTTGAACTAGGGGTTTACTATTATCACAGAATAAATCAAACAACAATAGAAACAAAATAAACTTAATCTGGTATCATTTTTCTTGCAGCTGACTGGCAGGTGACCAGGAAGCGGATATAGCTGGCTACGTGGGGAGAGATTCATTTGGTGAACTCATCATGATGTTTGAAGGGCAGACCACATCCCTCATGACCTGGAAAAGTGGTTGTAAACACAATTCTCTTGTGAGCATAAATCATCATTGGTCACATTTGGCAAGGGTTAAATACAAGAAAAAATAGTGCAAGAAACAATTGACTGGCTGGCAAACAGAAAAGAAAGAGAAAGTCCAGAAATTCAGAGGAGCACAGGGTTGGAAAAGTCAACAGTTTGTAGACCCCAAGTGTAAAATATGCCATTTCAAAGGCTTGGTGTAAAAGATTCAATACAACTTCTCCATGAAAAGACCTGTTACCGTGGCAAAGATCAGAGTAAGGGTGTGCCCTTCCCAAATGTTGTTTCAGAATGCATCAAGGCATCAAGATACTAGCTACCATTTGCTAGAGAAAAAACAAACAACAAAAAAAGAAGCTTCAGAGCAAAAAAGCAAAGAATTATATCAGACTGGGAAATCATGACTCACAAAATAACTTTGGACATGGTAGCTCCTGGGTGAAACTGACTGAGGGAACATAAATCAGAGGTCTGCAAAGTTTGTAAGGAAATTGTTTTGCCAAATAAACCATGAAACTGGAATAAAAATAATAATAGAAAAATAGTTTCTTCTAGACTCAAAATAACTCTGCAATCACCAATCTTCCATGAATAGGAATCAGAGTGGAAAACACCATGAAGTTCTCAGGAAGAAAATATTCCCCATTCCTCTTCAGATATGACCAAGGGAGTTATATAATAGATGCAAAGAACATTCTAGAAGGTGTAATTAGTGGCCTTATTATAAAATGAGCAGGAGAGCTCCTTCTTGGAGAATCTTTTTACCCTTAAGGTAGAAGACTTTCAAAGTTTCTATCCACAAATATTGGTCTTGAATTACCAGGGCTGGGAGCTCAGGTGGGTCTCAGCCTTTATATATAGGCTTTGTTGCTATTTGCACCATGCTTTCTGTATTGGCTGGTAGTGGGCTCTTGCAGGGAAAGATAACTTGCATTTTCATTCAGGAGTCACTGAACTGCCAGGTACTGCCTGGCCTGATGGTGAGAACTGTATATCACCAGCAAACCTGGGCTTAGAAATGAATGTGTTGGTTTAGCGCCTGTAGCTCAGTGGTTAGGGCACTAGTCACATACACCAGGGCTGGTAGTTTCAAACCTGGCCCGGGCCTACTAAACAACAATGACAACAACAACAGAAAAAAAAATAGCCAAGTGTTATGGCAGGCACCTTTAGTCTGAGGCAAGAGAATAGCTTAAGCCCAAGGGTTTGAGATTGTTTTGAGCTGTGACACCATGGCACTCTACTGAAGGCAACAGAGAGAGCCTCTGTCTCAAAAAAAAGAAAAAAGAAAGAAAAGAAAAAGGAATGTTTTACCTAGATGGGGTGCTGACTCCTTTTCCTAGGGAGAAGATGACATTGGCCATAAATGTGGGAGGAAAGGACGTAGGTGCCAAAACTCCCCAGTGGTCTGCGTGTCCTTCCCCCTTTCTGTGAGTGCACAGATGGGCACTGGACGTCCCCATGGAGGACAACAGAGCCACAGGCCTGAAAGAGCTCGGATCCCTGAATGTCCTGTGGAGGCAGGCCTGGCCCTCTCCTGTCCACCATGAACTAAACCCCTGAGAGTAATTCACGTTTCAGGATGTGAATAATGATGTAAGAGCTCTCAGGACCCATTCTAACAGATATAGGGGAAGAACATGGACTGTTTTGCACATGAGGAGGTCAGAAAGGCGTGTGAAACACTGAGGTTGAGAAGTAATAAAGCAATTCCATTTACACACGTGAGCACAGATCATGTGTCCACCATCTAGGAACAAGTTCTAAGAGAGCCACTGACCCTTTGCTGCCTAATCCTCCCACTGAGAGGCAGAGTCTCACTCTTTTGAAGCTGGACTTGGGGACTCACTTGGTGGTCCCAGCTGAGCTCTCTAGCCTGTCCCCACTAAGGTGCTAAACATGTGAGCAAAGCTTCCTTAGACCCTCCAGACCCTGCTGTCTGCCACCTGAGTGCTCCCCAGCAGCCACCAGTAAGAAGATGCCAAACAGAAGTAGTGGTCTGCTGGTAAACACACCCTCAGAGGGAAAACAAAAATGATTTCAGTGTTTGCTGATTTCTGCCAGTTAATACCCCCTCCATGGCCAACTTCATGCTCATGAATGTTTAGCTGCAGAGGTTGCAAAATCCCTGAATATGTAACAATAAGCTGAATGCAAGTCAACTACAGGGCACCACAGAAGAATCTCCCATTGAGCCTTGCTCAGATTTCTGGATCACAAATTGTAAGATATAATAAAATGTCTGTTGTTTTAGGATACTACATTTTGAGTACCTTTTTTATACAGTAATAATCAGAAGAAAGTATACAGAAGAAAAAGCAATATATAAGTGAGATTATCTTATTATCTCAAAATAAGTGACTGAAAGCCTCAACATAAGGGCAAAGATATTCACAGTCCATACACATTGTAAAGACAGCTTCAAACACTCGGGGCAAAGCCTCTCGAGGCAATAAAAATCCAGCATCTCATTTATTATCCCCCAATTTCCATATGTGTAAGAAGAAGACCAAGGTGAGGACTAGTCCCTGAAGTTGTGCGAGTGTGATGTTACCTGTGCTCCTAGGGAGGAGGTACAACTGTGATCCAAACAGTGCAAAGATTGAAGGAAGCCCAGTACCTTGTCCTCAGTTGCGCAGTCCTGCTTCTAGGCAACAGATGGGTCCACCTGCTCTGAGCCCACCTTTGCAGGTGGAAAGAGAATTGGAATGACAGAAGAACTGAGCTTCATCCACTCACTCTGTCACGTGGAGAGTACTTGAACTTGAGCTTCAACCATCACGGACAACGAAACAGGCGGAAATCATCTGCAGAGTGTCCAGAAGAGAGTGGAGATTGTGATGGGGAGGGATTGATCCATCCCCTTTTGAAAAGGAGTAAAAGGAAGAAGCTGAACTTCCATCTGAGTTCACTGGTTTGGAAATGCTTGGGGTCCAGAGACAAAGGGTAGCATGCAGAGTGGTAGCTAAAGACAGCCCACAGAAGAGGCTATCTGCAAGGTGTTGGCTGGAGGAGAGAGCACGCAAAGACCAGTAACTGTAGGGATGGGAAAAGCTTTTATCAGAACCTGGCAAAAAGCGTAGTCACAGGAGCCGTGGGCTGAAGTGTGTGACAGCCGAGTCCTGCTGAGGGTGTGGAGGATGCACTCTGAGGCTTCTCTGAGGAGGTCACTGTGTGTGAAGGTCCCCAGGTATGTCCAGCCAGTGTTTCCGGCTCTCCCCTTCCAGGTAACTTCCTGGCCCTCCAGTGCTGGGCGAGATCATGTCCTTATTTGTAGCTAACAGGTGTATGTGAGCATGAGGTGTGTGACTTCTAGTCATAGAAATGAATGATGGCTGGGACCTTCAGTTTTCTCCCCCTGCCCCCTGAATGGGGATCAGATTTATCCTAGGTCACAGGTGATTTATAGACCTGGGCCCTGGAGCAGCATGCTCAGAGCAGAGCCCTGAGCTGACCTCAGTGGACACACATCAAGGGAAAAACAAGCCGTGACTCTTCAGATGATTCTTCGTAGCCGTGTGGCAGCACGGCCTGCTGTGACTGGGAGATATTTAATCTGAGACCTGAAGAGTGAGAATGAGCCATCGGACGTATTTTACTAAGTTAGAAATGGTAAGTGGGTAAACATCTGGACTGCGCATTGCACTGAAAATGCATTTGATAAGCAACAAAAAACAGTGACCACAACAGGACCACGTAGTGGGAACAATCAGGTTCTAGTCATTTATTGGTGTCACTCACTAACTGACCACGGGCTTGAGACAGAGCCTCTTCAGCTTCACTTACATCAGTGAAGCGAAAGAACTTCAGCCAATGAAGACGAACACTCCTGTGTGGAGTCAGGACGCGGCTCTGATCCCAAACACACCTGCCGTAAGTCTCAGTTCCGCCCTTACCCTCTTGTGATAGCTGGGCAGTCCCAGAGCTCCAGCTTCCCCATCTGTGAATCCAGGGTGCTAAACGCATTTTTGAAAGGAGTAATGAAGTGGTGTGTGCACACCTTCACCCTTGCCTTATGTTTGGAATTCACTCAGTCATTCTTAGCTCCTGTTACAATTAATCATCATCCACAACAATGATAGCTTCAGCTTTGAAAAAAAGGCTCATTTTACTCAGCATTATTAGGGGTAATCATAGATTTTCTTAAGAGTTTTCTGTTTTTGTTTGTTTGGTTGTTTGTTTAGAACCCAAAGACCAGAAACCTGTAGGGATGTGCATTGTGAAACAAGAAATCTGAAGGTAGAGTTTCAGGCTCCCAACATTCTTTGTATTATAAGGTCAAAGACAGGCCAAAGCTCTACTATTTCTAAATTTTCTAGTTAGAAATCTTATTAATGTTCAACTTACTAACTTTCAGAGGCCTATCATAGCCTGTAAGAGTGCCTGGAAGGGTAGACCAGGCCCTGGCATCAGTGCACTGCTTCCCAGGGGTACTTGGAAGGGGACAGTGGGATACTCAGCAGTCAGGGATGGAGCACTTTTTCTAGGGTATGTTTTTAAATTAATTGTCCAACCTCACATATAGAGGTCATTTTTTTTCTTAATTTATGACCTCAGGGCTTTGTTCTCAACCTTCCCACAACCTATTGTATATAGAGATAAGCCTGTAACATTGGCAACTTGAGCTTCATTTGAATTCTCTACCTGTTCTGTGCCTATTGGCTAAAAGTCAAAATAATATAATGCAATATTATACAAATAGAAATATTGTTTCAGTTCAATTCCACAGTCACGTATTGATTTGTGGGAATGGGAAGATACTTTCGTCTCACACCGGACGTGCCCTCCCTTGAGCTCCTATTGCAGAGTCTATTTCACTATCACTCCTCTGATCTGACCTGCTGTTCCTACGGGACTGTAACTACTGAGGGGCCAGGCTGAGGTCTTACCTGAGTGCCTTGTGAAACACCTGGCATGTGGAAGGCATCCCTTAAGTGATTTTGAATGAATGAATGGATTTGACAACCTGAGCCGCACAATGATATTCCTGATGGATCCCGAGCATGATGTGTATTAGACAGGAAACCTCAATCAGGTGACAGACAGTGTGAAGATCCTGCATAGCTCACTTAACACCCCATGAACTGTGTCTAAGGAAGGCCTGGGCACCAGGTGGAGAATACGGAGAACTGAAAATTTTTCCCAACCACTTTGAAAAATCATAATAGAAAAAATAAGAGGAAAAATTCTTCCTTTCTGTCCTTCCTTGCCCTCCCCTACGTCCCTTGACTGTATGGGATTGCTCTGAAATTATGAGAACCTTACGTAAGGTGGGCTTGGAGGGAGATGCTGCCACCAGCGGGGGTTGGGGTTTATAGGAGGAAACACCAGGAGTTCCCAGGATCGGGTCGCACCAGGAAGGGACACAGTGTGAACACAGTGGACAGATTCCTCCGCCAGGGCTGGCTGTCTTCCTTAGCTCTTCTGAGGTAAATTTAAAGACTATTATCTATAATTTTCCCATCAAAATAGTAACTAACTACATTATGCTTCACTTGTACTGGCTCGTTTTATTCTCCCACCAATTCATGAAACAGATGCCATAATTCTCCTTGTTTTGCTGAGAGAAAATGGAGGAATAGAAAGCTGAAATAATGTGATGAAAATGACACAGGCAGTCACAGGCCAAAAACTGAGCTGGAATTGAAATTAACCTGACTCCAAGTACTCTTAACTATTCACTTACATTGCCACGAATACCATGTTTCTGCAGCAAAATAACAGGAATGTACCTCTCTTGTCCCAGGAGCCCCACTACCCTCATCTGTGAGACAGTGATAAAAGGCTCCTGATTCAAAGCTCTCAAGTTAGATGGAAACTGATGAATCACACGCGTGGGTGTCACATCTGACACACAGTTGAATATTATTAATGCTCATTTTTTTCAAGAACAAGAGTCAGATGTCGTGAAGCATTCTTTTACTAAAACCCAACGTGTTTGGTGTGCACAAGCTTCAGCAGTAGCCTGATCAGGTCTGAGGACTGAATTACTTGCCCAATATCACTGCCAGAGCCTTTGGCCTTGCACACATTACAGAAGCTTTATTTCCTTCTCTGGCTTCACAATGTTAATTATCACCCGAGTCCCAGCAGGTATCTGGGAATCAATGGAGTCTTTGCAAAGGCACTTTCTAAACCCCCAGGACGGCAAAGCTTATAACTGAGTTTCTTTATTTGTTGCAATCTTTCCTTCCCAGTTGCACCTCACCAGACAGATAGTGATATTTCCATTGCTCCCTGTTGTTGAGACTGACAACTCACTTTAAAGAGTTATAATGTTGCCGCAAAACAAATTTGTTTTTTCAACAAATGCATCTTTAATGTCTACCATAGGTAGACCACAAAAAGTCAGGAAAATTAGTATGATTCAGTTAAAACTGTCACCTTCACCAAGGCTACAATCCTACAGGAAAGTGAGAGAGACCAGTAAGAATGAGCTGCATTGTGATGTGACAAAAAATAATACCTGGATACTTTTTTCCATTTTTGATGTTAATCAGTTTGATTTAAGCACTCCACATGGTACGCCAAGTCATCACATGGTACCCCATAATTGTATACAGTTATGATTTTAATTAAAAATTAAATTTAGAAGGTGACATCAAAAAAAATAAAATAAAATAATACCTGCAAAGATGTTACAGGACTGCAGAAGAGGAGGACCGGCCCAGGAGGCCGGGGGTGAACTTTAAGCTCCCCCAATGAACCGTATCTGAGCTGAATTGCAGAGTGTGAGTTTGAGCAGGAAGATGAAGGAAGGGGGGTCAGACCAGATGGTGAGAGAGAACTTCAGGGAGATGGCAGGGAGCCCGCAATTCACCCCTCACTTGGGGAGTAAATACTGGCTCTCAACTACTCTGTGCCAGGTGCTACGCAAGACACACACAGCACAGAATACAGCTTTGCCCGAGAGAATTCAGCTCCTTCTCATCCCTCAAAGTGCTTTTTACCGAGTGGCCCGGTGTGAGGGTGTGAGAGACACAAGTCCCACTCACAATGCTTTGAGGTCTCGGGAAGTGGCAGGCGAGGGCTCACGCAGCCCCCTGAACCCCACGGGGAGCAGACGTCCACAGAGGAGTGAGAGGAGGTGAGGCTGAGGGCACGCGTACCAGAGCCCAGAAATCCCCCCTGCCCCTCGTCAGGCCAGACTGATGAGATAGCTTGAAGACCCAGAGAGCAGCCTTGGTCACTCATCTCAGCAAATACTCAACAGCGCCGGCTGTGGGTGGGCAGGCTTGGAAAGCACGGTGATAAGCAAGCCGTTCGCTGTGTCCTCTGGGAGCTTGCTTCCCTTAAGATTTCTCTCTCTCTTTTTAGACCAAGTCTCACTCTGTCACCCTAGGTAGGCACCATAGCTCACAGCAACCTCAAACTCCTGGACTCCAGCAATCCTCCTGCCTTGGTCTCCCAAGTAGCTGGGACTACAGGTGTGTACCACCATGTCTGGCTAGGTTTTCTGTTTTTAGTAGAGATGGGGGGCTCACTCTTACTCAGGCTGGTCTCAAATTCCCGAACTCAAAGAATTCTCCCACCTCAGCCTCCCCGAGTGCACGGAAGCCACCACACCCAGCCACAGATCTCGCCTCTCAGCTTTGGAGAACTTCATAGGCAATCTCAGTTCTAGTAGACTTTCATAGAAACAGAAACAGAGGCAGTTTGAGTGAAGTAAGTGAAAGTCGGGGCAGACGGAAACTTGACCTGCCAAATCCTCATGTCTGGGAAACATTTCACCCAGTAGAGAAAAAGGCAAATCTACTGAAAAGAAAAAGGGAGGGAATTGAATAATGACCAAAATTATTACAAAAAGACCATGATTCAAAGTGAAGAAAACCACGAGGTAGGAACATGTCACCCGTGCAGATCTGGAATGAGCTGTGTGTCCCCCACACAGGGATCAGCGAGGATGTCACCACTTTTGTCTGATTCTGCAGTGGAGATCTAGGATTCTCTCTTGGAAGAAAGGGATTGTCTCTACCTCCCTACAGCACAATAGTATTTTTGGAGAGAGGGGCAAATTATCCAGGGGCTAATTAAAAGCAGTTATTGGAGACAGGGCAAGAATCCAAGGGTTGAATGTCAGAAAGTGGGAAAGTGCTTTGGGGAATGTCTTCATCAACAGAGACAGGCAGTGTGCTTCTCGGAAGGCTGCACAAGCCCAGGGAATTCTGCTTTCTACATAGAAAGTTACACACACACAAATCTAACAGTGTCTCTGAAATCTATTTAAATTCCTTTAAAAATCATCTAGATTTAAATTAGATCAGAATAGCGGGATGATGGCCCAGATGTAATACATTTCTAAGTAGTTTATTTCAACAAATGTTTATGTCTTCTGTGGGAAAACTAACAAAAGATGGATCTGCATTTTTATCCTCATAAGTTTTTATTAAATAGAGAAATGTGTTTGTGAACTGAACTGTGACTCACTGAACCCAGCCCTGCCCTGGGTGTGTCGGATGCAGAGATGGGAACAACACAGGTCTTTT
Organism: Nycticebus coucang; assembly: GCF_027406575.1. Taxonomy (NCBI): domain Eukaryota; kingdom Metazoa; phylum Chordata; class Mammalia; order Primates; family Lorisidae; genus Nycticebus; species Nycticebus coucang. The sequence goes on along the minus strand of NC_069802.1, from coordinate 35,129,864 downwards.
CTGCAGGGGGTTGGCCTTTCCCAGGGAGTGGGGTGATGGGATGGGGAGGAGGGCAGGGTCTCCGAGGGGAGTCAAGCAGCCCACCTGTGGGTGTGGATGGTGTGAAGGGAGGAGAAGAGGAGAGAACAGACAGGAAGAGACAGAGCAGGGGAGATAGCGATCACCAAGAGGCCAGAAATTACCCAGAGGATGCAGGTCCTGGAGGCCTAAGCACAAGTCAGGGAGCATTGATGATAGGACAGAACAGGGGACTGAGGTCCTGTGCTAAGGGATACGGCCTTTCCTGCCAGCAGTGGGGTGACGTTGAAGACTGTGAATCAGGAAGGGCCGCGATCAGGATCACAGGGACACGGCTAACAGCAGACTTTGGGTAGGGCAGCAGAGCCCTGGGTCAAGGTGTCACCCAGAGCTAACCTCTTTTTTTTTTTTCTTTTTTTGAGACAGTCTCAAGCTGTCGCCCTCAGTAGAGTGATGTGGTGTCATAGATCACACCAACCTCAGACTCTTGAGCTTGAGCAGTTCTCTTGCCTCAGCCTCCCGAGTAGCTGGGATTACAGGTGCCCACCACAACGCCTGGCTATTTTTTGTTGCAGTTGTCATTGTTGTTTAGCAGGCCTGGGCTGGGCTCAAGCCCGCCAGCCTCTGTGTATGTGACTGGCACCCTACTCACTGAGCTATGGGTGCTGCTCTAGCCTCTTACCCAGGTCTCTTCGTTACCTCGCTAACCTCCAGTTTTCTCTTCTGTAAAATAGGGACAGTTATACTGACCTTGGGGTTTGCTGTGATGACTCACTTGGGATCCCACCTAATATGCATAAAGCAAGGGAGTATTTAAAAATAACGAAGAGTAAATTTTAGATGTCTTACCACAAAAAAATTAATAAGTGAGGTGATGGCTCTTAATGAGTTTGATTTAAGCATTCCACATTGTATATCAAATCTTCACATTGTACCCCATAAATGTGGGGTTCTGGTTTTAATTAAAAATAAAAAAAAAAACATGAACCTTACTGATCTTTAGGTGGTGACGTGAGGGATTTTAATTTTTTTTCTTTTATACTTTTCTACATCTTCCAAATTTTCTAAAAATTTAACAATTTAAAAAAATTAAGGACTTCATAATGTTTTAAATAAATTATGATCAGTAGCTTTATATGCTAATCAGTAAGCAGATTATTCTCTCCTCTGTGCACAAGAGCCGAATCCCTCATGAATTCACGCAGTCCAAGAAGGTAGGAACTGAATGGCTATCGACTCAGTCCAAAAAATCAAGGTTAAAAGAGGCAGGCTGCCAGCTGGAAGAGAACAGCATTTAGGACGAGGGAAGGTCTCCTCTTGAGAAGACCCCGAAGTTGAGAATAAAGGAGGGCCATGTTTGGGGAGCTACCTCTGCTTAGCGTCCTGGGTGCAGAAGGGGTAACGTTACTCTCTGCTGTCCCAAGCTCAGTCTTCATGGGAAGAATCTTTCTTCTGTGCTGGAAAAATTGAAATAACCTCCAGGAAAAAAAAATAAAACTTTTCTCTCCTCTCTATTAATTTTTGATAAATTTTTAATAAACTTCTCTGGGCTAAGAGAACAAACTATTTCTATTGATAGTAATGACAACAATTCAGTGTGGCAATGCGTTATTTCAGAATTATTTTGAAGCACTAAAAATAAGGAGAGGCAGCAATAGCTTGAGATTATAATTCCACACTCCATAGTCTGAAGCAGCTGTTTTATAATCGCACTGGGTACACGCACATTTTTAGACTTTCAGAATTGACACTTTTCCCCTCCTTTACTGCCAAAAAATGGATGATAGTGGCTCGATGTGGCCACCTGGTGGTCATACTTGAAAATCATCTGAACTTGAGGAATTTTTTCCTCCTCATCTCACAGGTGAGGGGAAGTGGTAACTAACGGAGACCCAGAAAGTCCTTTTCCTTGTGCTGTGAGACATCAGATGTTTTCAGTACTTACAGTTAATTTTCACAAAGACCTAATAAAGCAGTCTTGAGGGGAGTGGGGAACAGGCTGAAAGAAGATAGAAATCTTGCAGAACATCTTGGTACTTGTATCATGCAGGTGAAATTTATACTCAGAGCTTGTGATTTCAAAGCCTCTTCTCTTCCCACCATATTTTGTAACCCCAGTAACAGTTGGGCATATACTTCATGGGGAAACAAGTCAGTAAATGGCCATTTCTAAATTCCAGATAGATGTTGAATCCTCATTCATTCATAAAGCACAAAACTGGCACCAACTGCATGTTGTAGAAACACTTCATTAGGATCAGAAATTAAGGCATGATGCCAGTCATTAGAGACCTAAGCGTTTGGTGAAGAGGACCACAGTCAGAACTAAAGCACTCTAAGAAGAAGAGACAATTACGGCCTCTGTGGAAATCGCACGTTATAAGAATGATCTCTTAAACATAATTGAGGAGTGAATTTAAATCATCTTGGCAGCAGCCTCTGCTCTCTAACTTGACGTGTGAAATGCTGGATTTGCAAACGTATCCCTGGCCCAGCCGTCCGGGTGTTTCAACTTGCTCTGCTGTGCTGTGCAGCTGTTCCTGAGACCCGTTAATGGTAAACAGAGGAGCCCTGAAATCTCAGCGCCTTCAAACAACAGAAGTTGATTTTTTTACTTATATCACAGTTGGATGTGGGTTCAACTGCTGTCTTTTATCTCGGACCTCTGAGGCCTTTTATCTGAGGCCACCTGATGATCTGGGCACCACGGCAGAGGCTACGCAAGTGACAGTTGCCTATGAATTTGTGAATGGGAAAAAAAGGTATAAAAAGAAATTCTGCTGATCGGAAGACATTTGCGAGACATTCTCTGAAAAACTTGACAAAATAATTTGGAAAGTCAACAAATGAAAAGAAATGGAACAAAGTCCTACTGAGAAAAATCTACGTGTGGATGGCAGATTTCCATCTTGGTGAGAAACACAGTTCTCACTTTGACACTGTGTATTGGATCGTGTCCTTTAGCAAAAGAAAAAATGCACCATGTATGGCTTCATCTTGCCATATTGGTGGTTGAGCTCAGAGAAGCTGCCCGGCTGTTACCTCCCAGGTCAGACAGTATTATTGCATATCGCCTTTGCCAGTGGGTTCTCAACTAGGTCCTCGTAGTTTGTGGCTCTTGTTATAACTGGATTCACAGCTATGTCACATTTAATTGTGCCTACTGGTTGGTGGTAACGTTAAGGTAACAAGATGTTTTTATTTTGCATCCTATCAGGAGATGTAGAGATGAGGGGAAGAGAAAGCAATTTTTCTTTTTCCTGTCTGTCTCCAAATTTCTTTAATATGATGGCTTTATAACTTTTAGAACAATAATGTATTAGCATATAATACTATCATATTTTATATTACTATATTAGACATATTCTATTATTATCATTATTGAGGGAAAATACTCAAGGCCCCGTGGCTATGGCCAGTGAGAAGAATTAGCCATATTGCCCTGGAATTTGGGGCGTTACCAGTTTGGTTGTTATCAGTGTCAACTGTGAGTCAATCGGGATAGAGATTTTACTAAAGTCATTACCAACATATCTATTACTTATATACTACACATACACACACCTCTACTTTAAGATCCAGATTTAGGTAAAAATTCTCTTTAATAGGCCATTGAGATACTTTTCTAGCTTTTGGCTGTTTAGAATCTAGTAAGATACCCAACAATTTGGGGCGTGTAGAAAGCAGGCGCCTTCACTCCTGACAGTGCCCTGGTTGCCCTTCCCCTGTGCTTTTTTTTTTTTTTTTTGGACAAGTTTTTTATTTTCCTTTGCCATTACAAATATATGCTCAGTTATTTACAACAGGAGCCCAACTGACACTTGTCCAGCTTTTATTTATTTGTTTATTATTTTTATTAAATCATAACTTCTGCCTTTCCCAGAGCACCTGCAGAGGGAAGGGTCTGGTAACTGAGGTTTGGAATGACCTCATTACTTCCAAGTGCTGCTCCACAAAATGCTAAGTGGGTGGGGTGGAGAGTGCTGTTTTGAAGACAATAAAACCCTAACTAGGTCTGTGTGCTCATCCCAGTTCTGCTAATCTGTGTGTTGACTGTGCATAGCCAGTCCTAAGATGCCAAGTTAGTTGACACTGATATGGGAAAGTTGCCGGAATGGCTTCCAAAGTTAACTCCTCTGTTTGGGGGGTTTGTCCAGGAGGAGGTGGGAGGGAGGGGGCCTAGCACCTCTCCCATTTGCTGCTGTCTCCAGAAAAGCAATCATGTTCTTGAGAGTTCCAGTAAATGAGATAGAAAAAAAAGAGAAAGTATAAATCACAAACCCCAGGGGGTTCACATTTAATTTTTATTAAGCAGAAAAGAAGAAGTGAGGAGAAAGGAAGAAAGAAAAAAGGAAGGAAATGAGTGAGAGAATTTGTAAATCTCCAAGTATCTAAAAAGCTTCAGCAATGTTTCAAGATGCTTTTACTTAAGAGTGTTTTCTAAAATATCCCGACCTGGTGATATTTTTTTTTCTGAAGTTTATTTTTTTTTTATTAAATCATAACTGTATACATTGATATGATCCGACCTGGTGATATTTTGCTGAGTCTCATCATGCTGGTGACTTTAACGCAGAAGAGGCAGAGATCTCAGCTTGACCATATAGAGGTAGAAAAAAGGAAAAGCAATTGTTTTTTAACTAAGCCAATTGTAGGAGCAAAAGAGGACACAGGTTGTCAATTCAGATTCATTTGTTATCTCAAGTATCAACACTGGTGAACTGGTTCATAGATTAATTGATTCACATATTTTTTCAAGAAACATTGAGTAGACGTTCTTGGCCAAGGGGCAAACTGTTTAAAGGCAATTTAGACTCTTCCTACTAAAACGTGGTCCATGAACCAGCAGAATTGATCTCACCTGTGAGTTGTTTAAAAAATTTCAGGACCCACTCAAACCTACTGAAGGAAAATCCTCATTTTAAGAAAATGCCGAGGTTTTACATTCACATTAAACTCTGTGAAATACACTTAGATGAATTTCTAGATTCAGGTGAGCTCAACATCTAAATGCTTTGATACCTGCCTTTTTTAATGCTTCCACGTTTGGCCCCCAGCAGAGCTCATGGGACGACCTCTTACAGCTCCTCCTACAAGCCCTTTTTATGCCCGAGTTTCTTTAACTGAAATTGCTGGGGGAAACTCTAGCCCCACAGGTTTTTCTGACACTCACATGAAACAATATTCATGAACCATTTTATCAGAGAGACAAGCTTACATTAAAGCCTTCGCTCGTGCTGACCTCCCAGGGCTCTCTTTGCCCCAACTTCTCCCTCTGGTGGATATCTGCACATGCTGTTCCTGAGCAAACACGAGCTCCACTGTCTTTGAATACTTTCTGGATCATCTATGACAGTCCCATCATTTTATATTTTGGTGTCAACGTCTTTACTAGCTTAGAGTTTGAGGTCAGAGCTGTTTTGACTTGTTCATTCACAAATAACAGTTGTTTCAGAAGACAGGATTACATAATCAAATGCATTATCATCTCAGCCCAGTTAAAATGGCCTTCATCTAAAAGACAAGTGATAGAGATGCTGGTGAGGATTCAGAGAACGAGAAATCCTTGTATAGGAACATTGGAGGGAATATAAATTACCGCAGCCAATAAGAAGAACAGCATGAAGGTTCCTGTAAAAATTAAAAATAGAACTACAATGTGACCCAGCAACCCCACTGCTAAGCATATATTCAAAAGAAAGGAAATTAGTGTATTGAAAATATATGTGCACCCCTACGTTCAATAGCCAAGATTTGGAATCAACCTAAGTGTCCATCAATAGATGAATGGATTAAAAAATGTGGCACACACACAGTATGGGAAATTATTCACTTATAAAAAGGAATGAAATTCTGCCATTTGCAACAATATGAAATAGGCCAAGCACAGAAAGACAAATCTCACAAGTTCTCATTCACACAGCGGGAGCTAAAACTGAAACAATTGCTCTCATAGAGAACAGAGTGAAAGTTCCCAGAGGCTGGAAGGGTAGTGGGGAGGAGGGATAAAGCGAGCATGGTTAATAGGTGCAAAAATACAGTTAATAAGATATAATGAGCAAGATCGAATATTTGGTAGCCCAAGAAGACGTCCAAATAAGTGAAGGTGTGCTTTCAAATAACTAACAGAGCAGATTTGGAATGTCTCTTACACAAAGAATTGGTAAGCGCTTGAGGTGATGGGCACCCCAGTTACACGTTGTGGGCCTGTGTCAAAATATCACATGTACCCCATAAATAGGTGTCTGTGCAACTACTATGTATCTATAATAATTAAAGATAAAAAGTTTAAAACAGACCTCCTGTAACCAGAATAGCCCAGTTGGAGGCCCGCTGGCCACTTACCTGCATGAGACCTTCTTTGTTCCTTTGATGGTAACATAGTTGTAATCATGGTAGTTATCTTTTCCTTTATCAAGCTATGACAGTTCCTAGTATCTGTGCTACTCACTTTTTCTATCATCCAATTTAAATTCAATCCACATTCTTATTTTCTGTGTTTTCCTGGGTGTGAGTTTGCAGTCATTCAGCCAGGCAATGTTTGTTCATAGCTTACGTTGTGTACATGCGAGGTATGAGGCTTTACGGCTTGGTGGGTGAGCCTGCGTACACACATACACACGTTTATCCTCTGAAATAACCTTACGTTTGTAAACTGATTACACGTATTATAAAGTATTCTTACAATAATTTGGTCACCAGGAGACAACCTAAATACAGAGGTGTATACTTGGCATTTTAAAAGACCAGAGTGTGTCAAAGCATAAAAACGGCCACCAGAGGGCAGAAGAGCCTAAGAAAACAGGGACACACACTTGCTCTTCTGCTGAAGACCCCCTGTTTGCGTGGTTTTGCCCGTTCCTGCTATTTCTTGGGGTCTTAGAAGCATCCTCAGAGAACTTGAGGTCCAGTTCCGTTTGTGAGGGTCTCCTCTCGGCTTGCGCTACACCCCTGAGCCTGCAGGATGATCAGGAGTTCAACACACGTCTGGGTTTGAGCCCTGGCATTTCCATGTACTGACATGTGGCCTAGTGTGAGTTACTTAACACCTCGCACCTCGGTTCCCCCTCGGTAAAGTGAGAACAGCACTAACGCAAACTTTGTTGCATTAGTTATAAAGTAAGTATTATGAGAACTAAATACCCCCAGAAAGCATAGCATCACGTCAGTGATTTCCAACCGGGGTGCTGTGACCTTGCAGTGCTCAGTGAGAGGGTCTTAGGTGTGCTGCGAACATTTTTAAAGATCATTAATTAAATTATTATTATTTTTTTGTAAAACATATTTTAATCAAAGTATTCACATAGACAGGGGACCCACAAAAAACAAATGGGTTTGCCTGGGTTACTCAACTTCCTTTAGGTAGTTTTTTTCTGCCTGGAAGCTGAGGGGTTCTTTTCTCAGCTCTCTCCAAACCATACTTCAATGAACACCAACTCAGCCATCCTTCAATTTTTTTTTTTTATTGTTGGGGATTCATTGAGGGTACAATAAGCCAGGTTACACTGATTGCAATTGTTAGGTAAAGTCCCTCTTGCAATCATGTCTTGCCCCCATAAAGTGTGACACACACCAAGGCCCCACCCCCTCCCTCCTTCCCTCTTTCTGTTCCCCCCCCATGCAGAAGAAAGAATTTCAGAGGTAGAAGACAAAGTTTTTGAGATAACTCAGATAGTAAAAGAGGCAGAAAAGAAGAGAGAGAAAGCAGAACGTTCACTGTCAGAATTATGGGACTTTATGAAGCGTTCCAACATACGAGTTATAGGAATTCCAGAAGGGGAAGAAGAATGCCCCAGAGGAATGGAAGCCATACTAGAGAATATTATACAAGAAAATTTCCCAAATATCACCAAAGATTCTGACACACTGCTTTCAGAGTGATATCGGACCCCAGGTCGCCTCAACTCTAACCGAGCTTCTCCAAGACACATTGTGATGAACCTGTCCAAAGTCAAGACAAAAGAAAAGATTCTGCAAGCTGCCAGGAGTAAGTGCCAGTTGACCTACAGGGGCAAATCCATCAGAGCGACGGCAGACTTCTCTGACAATTAAATTATTTTTTAAAAAAGTTCAAAGCACATTAAGTGTATTCTTTTATTTCCCCACCGGGGTGTGCCAGCAAGGCCACACTCTTCTGCTGCTGGGCCAGTTCACACTGTTCTTGTCAAAGGCAGGGCTCCTCTGAAGGGCCGTCTCCACTGCAGCCTCCCCTTCTGACCTGACGCTTTCTCCAAGGTGCTCTGTGGGTTGACCCTTTTCTTGCCCCATCCATCCTCCCTGCCTCCCCTCACGGGTGTCTACCCTTTATATGGTCTCCAATAAATCTCTTGCACATGGAATCTTATCATGGTCTCTGCTTCTCAGAGGACCTGAGCAATCTCCAAGGTGTGTTGAGATCTCCTAGGTAAAGGCAATGTGGAACGGTCACAGAGGGTGCTTGAGCTTAGCACACAGGGCTTCAGAGAACATGAAGCCCACATCGGCCCATAGCAGTGAGAAGTCTGTACAGGGAGCTCTCCCGCCTCTCCTAACTAAACCATCAGCTTCTAAAAGTCTGACATCTATATAAGTGTGTACACGCACACACACACACACACACACACACAGTCATCCTCAGGAATATAGCTGTTGAATACATCTCCTGAGTGAAGAAGTGTTGATTCACAGTATCTGAAACAAACTTGCAAGCTTTTCAGCCCCCTTGCCCTGTCGTGAAATCCCCTTTACCTGATTTACTGTGTCTACTCATCCTCAAAGCCCACCCTAAGGTCCATACCCAAACAGCGTGCCAAGGGAACCTCCCCCTCCATCATCGCCACAGGGCTGTGTAGGTCCAGCCTAAGTCCCACGTTTTACTCTGCACAATGTACTGTTCAGGACACTTGTCTACATCTCACAGATGACTCCTAGGATCCATTTCCAAAGCAAACAGCCTGCTCCAAGCTCCAGCTGGGAGTGGGGGAATAGTAGGTAGAGGGGATAGGGAGGAAAGAGTCTTCACAACCAGGATTCCCTTGATAGAGGGCATTGGCTCAGGAGACCACCTGCGACCTACCGTAATAGGCTGTCTGTGGCCAGTGAAAAGGCCTCGTATGCAAAGCACTGTTCAAACAAGGTCAGATGAGGCCAATCATGTTCTGTCAATCGGGAAATAGAAACAGAAAAAAAAAGAGGGAGAGAGAGAGAAATATGGAGTTGGCAGCAAGTTGGCAAGAAAAATAGCATCTGGTAGACAGTCCCGAGGGCCACAGGTGTTCTGAAGTTATGAGAAAGCTGGATTCACGGTAAGAAGAAACCGTAAAAACAGAAAGTCTGTTTAGTCAGAAATTTTTAAATGATTAACTGGTTAATAATGTGGATCCTGAAGTCAGGTGCCTGGGTTCAAATTCCAGACCTCACTCTCACTAGATTTGTGACCTTGCCAAGCAGTAACCTTCTCTGCTCCAATTTCCTCACCTATGAACAGAAGGAAAAAAAGAATAGCTTTCTCTCCGAGAACTCAGATTATGCTGATGCTGATTCTGATCGACGTTTCCTCTTCACGTCCACCGCAATTGACAGGGGACTAATTGGAGCACTGCCCACTTGGAGAAGACAATAGGGTTCTCCGGAAGATAAGCTGCCTCCTCATCCACAGCTGAAAGTCCAGAGTGGCCACAACAGCATTTCAACACCACGGGCAGAACCTGACTCAAGAAGGAGCCAATAAAACAGAACAGGTTCACAGCAAGAATGGAGAACCCAGTCCTGGGTCAGGCGAGTCCAAAGTCGGCCCTGTGCATACACTTTTGTGTCACGTGAGCCGAAGCATTTTTCTTATATGAAAGTGGCTTTGGTTCCTGTCTTCTGCAAGCAGCGGCCTTTTAGCGGGTGTGGCTGGTTTGCACACCTCCATAGGTCCCTACCCCAGTGACTCTGCTCTAGCTTCTCTGTATTCTTCTACTAGTCTTCTCTCTCCATTTCCTCTTGGATATCTTTAGTAAATCCTGTGATATTTCACAAATCCTGAGTAAACCTCTGTTCTTCATATGCAAAGATGCCCTACCAGCCCATTCTGACCCCTTCTATCCTCTGCATTAAGATAAACACACTGAATTACTCATCTCTTAATTTCTAACAACAGTGGTTGACAAACTGGGTGATCTGTCAAAATGAATTGAAGAATTTTTGTAAGAAACTTCAGGGCCAGGACCAGCCTCTCCAATGTGTCACTTGAGCAATCATGCAGGGCCCCAGTGCAGAAGGGACTGAATCTGGCTTACTCCACAGCTGCCACCATCTTGGAATACTTAATAATTTGTAACAACTGGTCCCTGTATTCATTTTACCCCAAGTGCTACAAATCGTGTGGTCAGCCCTGTCCCTGTGTTTCGTTCGCACTCAGTATTCTGACTCAGAAGCTGTGTGGTCTGGCCTGCAAGTCAGCACTGTTCCTACAATAACTTCCACAAGGTCTAACACACAGCGCAACTTCGATCTTTATCTGTTTAAATGAATGAAAAAGTTTAAAATAAATTGATTTGTCTCAATATGCTTGAGGGAAACCATTTCAATCTTGCGAGTGGATTTAGCCCTTGAAAATCCACATGGATTTAGAGATTCTAGGAGCTAGAAGGATGGTTAAGATTGTCTTTCCAACTGGTTCTTCACTAAAGCTATATAAGGCTATTCATTCAAGTCACCTGGGGCAAGTCAATAATAATAATAATAATAATAATGCCACAAAACAAAATAAAACAAAAACACAAGCCAATTCCCATACCCAAGTTCAGCCCTGAGATGTATGTATTACATTAACCTGACCTGTGGTCGGGGGATCATCACTTTTTGAAAGCTCTTTAGAGGATTCCAGTGTGCAACCAAAATCCGATCACACTGACGTAGGCGAACATTCGCACTGGAGGCACGAGAACCAGGGAGATGAAGGCACTTATCCGAGGTCACACTGAACACCAGGCCAGGTCACAGTGAGTGTGGATCAGAAAGTAGCTGTGACCCTTTTGTTCCTTCTCCGTCCAGAGGCCTGTGACCAGGGCCGGCCGCTGGTCCACTTGGGCCCAGACTGCTGTCCCCATCCAGTAAGTTTGATAAATATCAGTGAGTGATTATGTTTTGTTTGCCACTCTCACTTACCCTAAGGAAATCGTTAGAACATAATCACTTCCTACCATCAGACATTAAGACATACATTTTAAACAGAGATGAGAGTAAAAGCAATAAATGCGTTAATGACTCCAAATGAAATATAAAACAATGCGCACAGAGAGAAGCGTGCCCTGCAGAAAGACACCCCGGGGACCCTCCCTCGGCAAACACAGCTGAGCTCAGGCTCTACCTGCACCAAGGTCTGTTTCTCCAGGTTTGGGTTTAGTCCCAAGGTAGGTCAGGAAAGGTCAGGGCAAGTCCGTTCAGCTTCCCCAGTGGTCTAAGTCAGTCATCTAGACCTTTGAGGTCACAGGTGCGGCATTGAAGAAAAATCATAACAAATAACTAGCAAGTCAGCTTCTTTGTCTTTTGGCCTTAACTATGTGAATGTACAGGAAGCCAGAAAGAGAAAGATTAGCAGACAAGATTGCTTACTTTTTCTCGTGCTTCTTACCAGGCTGTGTTACAGCTATTAATTTACTGGTCTTCTACTCTCACTGAAATGTCAACCGCCTCAGACTGAACAGCCCAAGTATCTGCAGTGTGGGTGAGACCCAGAGGGGACCAGCAAATGCGTGTTGGACTAATAGTAATATTCACCCATGTGTCTGCACGGGGCCATTGTCTCTGGTAATAATGTTATATTTTCCTTTTGAACACTATATAAATCTTTATTATGCTTTATTTTTAGAGAAGTTTTAATTTCACAGCAAAATTGGGCAGAGAGTATTGAGAGTTTCCCTGTGCCCCCTGCCCCACATATGCACAGCCTCCCCCGTGAACAACGCCCACCAGGGCGGGTCATTTGTTACATTTGACTAACCTGCATTGATAACTTATCATATAAAGTCCGTAGTTCGCACCAGGGCTGGCGCTTGGAGTTGTGCATTCCATGGTTTCTGACAGATAGCCTGTGTCATACCAGCCTGCCAAGTAGCTGCACTGCTCTAAAAATCCTCTGTGCTCCACCCACTTGTCTAATCTTCCTCCCTAACCTCTGACAGCCACTGATTTTTTACTGTCTCCCTGTTTTGTCTCTTTCAGAATGCCCAGGAGTTGAATCACACATTAATAGCGTGACCTGGTATCTGTGTGCACCTTTTCAGATTGGGTTATTTCACCTACTACTATGCTTTTAAGATTCCTCTATTCTTTTCATGGCTTCATAGCCCATGTTTGTTTAGCTCTTTTTCAGTGATAATTAACACCCATTGCTTGAGCTCACAAGTTCGAGACCAGCTAAGGAAAAGTGAGACCCTGTCCCTACTAAAAATAGAAAAACTGAGGCAAGAGGATCACTTGAGCCAAGAGTTGGAGGTTGCTGTGAGTTATGACACCACAGCTCTCAACCCAAGGCAACAACTTGAGACTCTGTCTTAAAATAAAATAAAACAAAATAATTAAAAAAGAATATTTAAAGTGCTTTATTAAAGTAAATATTATCATGCCAAATTCACTTTTGATATTCAATAGTAAAGGTGACTACATACAAAATTAGTATCTACAATAATAGCTTTCCTATACAAACAGCTACTTAAAAATGTAATGCAAGATAACAATAAATCTACCTATAGATTAATACTTATAGAAAGCTGGCAAGATCCATAGGGGAAAATATTTAAAACACCACTAAATGCTTACATTAAAAAAAAAATCACAAATTGTTAAACTAATATCACACTTCAGGGAACTGGAAATATAAGAACAAACAAAGCCAAAGCTAGCAGAAGATGGGAAATAATAAAGGTAAGAGCAGAACAAAATGAAATTGAAACCATTAAAAAAATTACCAAGGATCAATAAAATTAAAAGATATAATAAATCAATATACCACTAGATTAACCAAGGATGAAAGAGAGAGATACAAATACACTCACTCAAAATTTGAAAAGAAGACATTACAACTGATTCAACAGAAATACAAAATATCATCTGAAAGTCTATGGAAACCTCGTTTCATACACTGGAAAATCTAGAGAAATTGGATAAATTATTAGAAACATACAGCCTCCCACCCTTGAATCAGGAAGAAATAAAAATATTAAAAAGATCAATAATTAGCAGTAAGACCAAATCTACAGCAAAATTGTCCTGACAAACAGAGCCCAAGACCAGAGAGAGTCACAGCTGAATTCTACCAGATATACCAATGACAACTGGTACCTATCACATTGAAATTGTACCAAAATCAGCTTCAACTGTTCAAAAAGAGAGATTCCTTTCTAATTCATTCTGTGAAACTAGTGTCACGCTAATACCAAAACTACAAAGGACACAGCAAACAAGTAAACTACAGACCAATATCCTTGATAAACATAGATGCAGAAGTCCTTAACAAAATTCCAGTAAACTAAATTCAAAAGTACATCACAGACATGACTCACCACAGTCAAGTGAGTGTCATTCCCAGAATGCAAGGATAGTTCAACACATGTAAATCAATAAATACAATTCACCACATAAAATCATTAATTTTTTTGTATATGGTAAGAGATGGGGATCCTGTTTATTCTGCATGGGACTATCTGATTTTCCCAGCACTACCCTGTTTCCCCAAAAATAAGGCATCCTCCAAAAATAAGACCTACTTACAGGAAAGATAAGACATCCCCTAAAAATAAGACCTAGCGCATCTTTGGGAGCACATCTTAAAATAAGACACTGTCTTATTTTCAGGGCAACAGGGTATTAATTAAATAGGGCGTCCTGTTCCCAGTGTATGCTTTTGACTGATTTGTCTAAAATCGGTTGGTCATAGTCATATGGTTTCATTTCTGGGTTCTCTATTCTGCTCCTTTAGGCCTAAGTCTCTACCCTTACACATGTACAATGTTTTGGGTTACCATAGCATTGTAGTATAATTTGAGGTCAAGTAATGTGATATCTCCAGATTGTTTCTTTTTTGGTTTAGATTGCTTTGGTTATTTGGTTCTAAATGAACTTTAAATATGTGAAAAATGACATTAGTATTTTGGTGGGAATTGTACTGAATTTATAAATCACTTCAGGCAGTGTGGACACTTTAACAATGTTGATTTTTCCAATCCATGACTATGGAATATTTTTTTATTTGTTTGTGTCAGGTGTGATTTCTTTCATTAACATTTTCAAATTCTCCTTAAAGACATTTTTCACTTCCTTGGTTAAGTATATTCCTAGATAGTTTATTGTTTTCACAGCTATTTGACTGTTATTATCATATTTATTAGAAATGCTCCTGATTTGTGCATATTGATTTTATGACCTGAAATTTGGTGAATTTTTTTTTCAATTCTAGGAATCTTTTGGAGGAGTCTTTATCATATTCCAGATACAAAATCATACTGTTGGCAAATAGGGATAGTTTGACTTCCTCTTTTATTTATTTTATTTTTAATTTGGATGCTCTTTATTTTTTTCTCTTTTCTGATTGCTCTGTCTAGCACCCTAGTAATGTGCCGAATAGAAATGGTAACAGGGGGCATCTTTGTCTCGTTCCAGGTCTCAGAGGAAAATGTAAGACCCGAAACTATAAACATTCTAGAGGAAAACATAGGGAAAGCTCTCCTAGACAAAGAATTTATGAATAAAACCCCAAAGGCAAATACAATCACAACAAAAATAAATCAATGGTACTTAATTAAAAGTTTCTGCATAACAAGAGAAATAATCTACAAATTGAATAAATAACACAGAGAATGGGAGAAAATATGCACAAACTATTCACATCCAACGAAGAACTGATATCTAGAATCTACAAAGAACTCAAACAAATCAGCAAGGAAAAAAACGGATAATCCCATTAAAAAGGTGTAAAAAGAAATGAACACAGTTCTTTCAAAAGAAGGTATAAAATGCACCAAAAGAGAAGAAAAAATGCTCGACATCAATAATCATCAGGGAAATGCAATTTAAGACCCCACTGAGATAAAGCCTTACCCCTGTCAGAATGGTCATTATTCAAAAGTTAAAAAATAATAAGAGATGTTGACATGGATACAGTAAAAAAGAAACACTCTTACACTATTAGTGGACAACCTCTAAGGAAAACAGTATCAAGCTTTTTTGAAAAACTAAAAGTAGACGTACTGGTCAATCCAGCAACCCCACTACTGTGTATCTACCCAAAGGAAAAGGAATCATTACATCCAAAGGACATCTGTGGACATGCTTTCACCACTGCAATGATATGGAATCAACCTAAGTGTCCATGAACTGATGAGTGGATAAAGAAAATGTGGTATCTATGTACCAGGAATGAAATAATGTTAATTGCAGCACTTTGCATGGAATTGGAGACTGTTCTCCTAAGTGCAGTATCTCAGGCATCTAAAAGCATGCATCACGAGCGCTCACTAACAAGGGAGAGCTAAACAACGGGTGCACGTGGTCATAAAGGGGTACAAAGAACATTGGAAACGGAGGAGAAGGAGGGTGAAGAGATGGTAAGCAGAGGCTGAGGAATGAAAACTGCCTGTCAGGTACAATGCTACACTAGACGGGTGGCCGGCACTCTAAAAGCCCTGATTTCAGCATTATATAATTTATCTATGTAATGAAAACACTTTCCTCTCTTAATATTTTTGAAATAAAAATTATAAAAATGAATTGAAAACAAAACCCATCTGATCATTTCAATAGATACAGAAAAAAAATTCAGTAAAATCTAGCACCCATCTTATGATACAAACCATCAAAACCTCACAATAATAAAAGCCATATATGTCAAACACACAGCCAACATCATACCGAATGGCGTATGGTGAAGTACGATGGACTATATTGGAGACCAGAAAGAAGGGGTATAACATATTAAAAGTTTTTTTGTTTTTTTTTTTGTTTGAATAGTAAAAGTTCTTAAAGTTGGCTCGGCACCCGTAGCTCAGTGAGTGGGGCGCCAGCCACATACACGGAGGTTGGCGGGTTCCAGCCCTGCCTGGGCCAGCTACAGAACAATGACAACCACAACAACAAAGAAAATAGCTGGGTGTTGCGGCAGGCACTCTCCAGCTACTCAGGAGACTGAGGCAAGAGAATCGCTTGAGCCCCAGGAGTTTGGGGGTTGCTGTGAGCTGTAGTGCCATGGCACTCTACCGAGGGCAACATAATGAGACTCTGTTTAAAAAAAAAAAAAAAGTTCTTAAAGTTAAAAGAAACAGAATGCCTCCTGAGACCTGAAACAAGATTCCATGCTCACTTCCTTTGCTTCTGTTCAGTATAGTTCTGGGCATCCTAGCCAGAGCAATCAGACAAGAGAAAGAAATAAAGGGCATCTAAATTGGGAAAGAGGAAGTCGAACTGCTGATGATATAATGGTATGTCTAGAAAACCCTAAAATCTCCTCCAAAAGACTTCTAGAATTGATAATCAAAAGACTTCTAGAATTGATAATCAAACTCAGTCTTTACAAAATTGATGAACACAAATTAGTAGAATTTCTATATACTAATCATAGCTAAGTTGAGAATCAAATCAAGGACTCAATACCATTGACAAAAGCTGAAAAGAAAGTGTAACACCCAGGAATAGACTTAGCCCCAGATGCGAAGGATCTCCACAGGGAGCATTGCAGAGCACAGATGAAAAAGATCACGGATGGGCGGAGCCTGTGGCTCAGTGAGTAGGGTGCCGGCCCCATATACCGAGGGTGGCGGGTTCAAACCTGGCCCTGGCCAAACTGCAACAACAACAACAAAAGCCAGGCGTTGTGGTAGGCACCTGTAGTCCCAGCTACTCGGGAGGCTGAGGCAAGAGAATCGCCTAAGCCCACCAGCTGGAGGTTGCTTGATGCCACAGCACTCTACCGAGGGTGACAAAGTGAGACTCTGTCTCTAAAAAGAAAAAAAAGAAAATCACGGATGACACAGACAAATGGAAAAACATCCCGTGTTCATCACTTAGAAGAATTAATACAGTTAAAATCTCATCACTCTTCAAAGTGATTTACAGGTTCGATGCAATTCCCATCACAATACCAATATCGTTTTTTCCCGGAATTACAAAAAACAATCCTAAATTTCATATGAGATCAAAAAAGTCTTGAATGGCCACAGGACGTATTGGAACACAATCTGACTTTAGAATCTGGAAGTTTAACGAGCATGCCTCACTTTAAAAGAGCCAGCAATATTCTGGGTGGAAGGGCGAGTGATGGGGGGGAAGTCCCACATCAGAGGGCAGAGCTCATTAAGGGGAGCGATGACACAGGAGCAAATCTGCAGACGGGAAGAGAGTGTCCAGAGAGAGACCCAAACACACGTGCGAGTTCTATGACAAACGTGACATCAGTGGGATAAAGAGATCCTTCTCCTTACCTGGAGGTGGAGCAAACTGTTGCCGCCTGGAATAAAGGTAACATTGTACGTTGCGCTCCGTCCATCAGGATAGTAGGGGGGGGAAGTAAATCCTAATAACACTAGTGGTAACATAAGTATTTTAAAAACCAGAGTGGGGAAGTTCTTACTTAGTGTTACTGGAAGCCCTGAGTGTATGAAAGATCAGCAAATTTAATCAATGTGAAGTTGAAAAACGAAAAAGAAAAAAGAAGTGTTTGCATAGGAGAAAACAAGCCAAAAAAGCAAACAGCACACTAGAAAAAGATCATAACAAATGTCAGGCATTCTCCTCCTCCTTATTTAGAAAGGAAAAGACCAGCAGTACAAGAGAAAAAGTGAGCCAGTGACACGGTGGAGGGTTCATGGAGAACAAGATGGATGTGGCTCTGACACATCTGCAAAGATTCTCAAGGGTCCGTACTACAAGGCAAAGAGCAGATTAAAACAGGGCGATACCATATTATCACTTAGCCTGGCAGAGATCAAAAAGTTTGAGGCTATGCCCCATTGGCAAGGGGAAAAGTGCACTTCCACATGGTTCGTAGGAGTCTAAATTGGTTCAAACTCAATGGAATTTTGCAGTAGTTATCAAAATTTGAAATGCACCTACCCTTTGACCCGATGATTTGTCTTGAGGAAATGTACCCCCTACATGCCTTATACTTGTGGACAAGACGTACGTGCACATGAGTCTTAAGGACAGTGTTGTTTGCATAATTACACCACTGAACCAATTGCTAATGTGTGTTAATAGGAGCTCAGTTAAATAAATTATGACATATACAATAAATGACTAAGGAGCCATTAAAAAAGATATGGTATCCAGATAGTGGAAGAAACAAATGACGAAACTGGGGGTCAAACATGTCACCATTTTTCTAAAAGAACACATGAGGGGAAGAAAAAGCGCAGGAGGTTGCAATTGCTTTTTAATATAATCTGTTGTTTTATCATTTTATATTGTGCCTTGATAACACAGAATTGAATTAATCGTAACTAGAAGTTCAAGTCATGACATTATTATCGGTTCACACATTGTCATCTTTTCTGTTTTGTTTTCTGTATTATTCATTTTTATTGGTCTATTTTAAATATAATGAACGCTGCTAAACCAATCACATAATCCAAGAGCATTAGTAATAATTTACAGAGAACCCCGAGAACATTAATTATAATTTACATGTATTTGCAATTTGCATCATTTGGATTGTAGACCATGCACATACATTGCCCATTCCAAAATTAATTAATAATGTTTATTACAGTGTGATTAAAAAATCAAAGTAAATGTCAAAAATACCGACTTTCTATTAAGGTAAAATAAGTTGTGTATAAATCACAGCTAATATTGGCACTAATATTAGCCCTATTAAAATTTATGTTTGTTATAAGTAATCAAAGAAATACATGTCAGATTTCTCTCCACATTATCTGAGTTATATCTTATATTTACTATACATACTGTTTTTTTAAAAAATTATTGCAAAACAGAGTTGAATATTCACTTTTTGGTGAACATCCACAGGGCCAGGTGCACAAATCACAATTATAGATGTCAACATCTTTTCTCCAAGTACCCCAAAAAGCAGATTGAGATGACTCCCCGCCCCACCGAGACCCTGGTGCGTCTCCATTCTGAAAGTCACTATCCTGACTTCTGCAGGAACAAACTGGCTTTGCCAGTTCTGACATCTTGTGTTGATGGAATCAAGGCACATACTCCTGTGTCTGCCACTGGTGCTTAACTGAAGGTCTGAGATATTGTCACGGGCAGCAGTGATCCATTCTTCCTTCCCATCCAAGCTTGTACTTGTCCCCTTCCTGGTCTGGGGGATGTGACCCAGTGGATCTTGATGTTGTTAGGGACTGCTGCTAATAGCAACGGAAGAGGCAGGTGACTTTCCACAGGTTTACTGAGAATGTGCATTTCAAGAATGAGGTGAATAGTCCCGGGGAAGCTCTAGCAACCCTGTCCTCAGATTCATATGACACCCAGCATTGTGTCATCTGCCTGATATCAGACAGAAATCTCTGGTGAAGAGGCTGGTATTACCATTGTCATTCAGACTGACCCCAGGAAGTTTTCTGGGCGTGAGTGTGGCTGGTTAGTGGCAGAGGGGAAGGAATTGAAGTGGAGATGTCAACCCTTCTGTCTGGGGGACAGAGCAGCAGAGAGGGATGTGTGAGTGCTCATGTGAGTCCCCCTTCAGTTGTTCATTCATCAGCTTTAAAAAAAAAGTGCGATGAGACACTGTTGCTAGGATTCAGGGTGAGTACGCAGATAAACACTTTTAATGAACAGTCGTTTTTATTTTATAACTATCTTTATGAGTTAAACAATTGATTATACAGCATCCCCTTAAAACTAAGTTTACTTCAATGAAAAAAATGGGAACACTTTAAAGATCAACCTATCAAGTTTAAGAAAGCTTAAGAAAGGAAAAAACTGTATTAAAATTATAATAAACAATATATACTGATAACAAAAGAAGAATACAAGTCATGGTAGAGCACCTGGTGTGATTGCGGAAGTCAGATGTGACCGAGTATTACAATTTTAATACAGTTTCTTTCTTTCTTAAAATGTGTACACATTTGCTGGCACACTCTGTGTGTGTGTATCCTACAAAATCATAGTAATGACCTGATTAGAATAATGTCCTCAATATATATCACCAAAGAGCTGTGGGGAATTACTCAGGATGCCATGGCTCTGTAAAACTAAATTACCTTTTTATCACTTGTATTTCAGGTGTTGCCTGTCCCAGGGACCAGTTCCTGGATTTCTATTATTCACCCACATGTCCTCCCTTGAACATCTTATCTGGTCTCGTGGCTCTGTATATGCCAAACCTCCAGGTTTATATTTTCATCCTAATCTTTTTCTTCTAAATTAGTAGCATGTTTCTCTGACTTCTCTCTCAATAGCTCCCTTGGTTATAGCTCAGATGTCCTTAACCTAAGATCCAAAACCCTAAGCTGTCTTTCCCATCACCTTCCTCTGCTCCGCGAAGAACAGCTGCTTCCTGCTCATTCCCCAGTCAGCCTGAAGTCATCTTGAGTCACCTTTCTCTCTAAAACCCTTCACAGTCTATTAGTCAATCCTATTTCTACTACAAGACGTACAGAATGAGATCCCCTCTCACAGTCCGTGCTGTCTCCAGACCCCGTGCTATGCAAGCCACCATCTTCTGAGCCGAATTGTCGCACCTGCCTCCTGACGCTTCCCTGGCCCTGGACCTGCCCCTCTCTACAATGATTTGTGGCAGATGATCCCTTTAAAATAGAAGAGAGATAAGGCCAGTCTTCTGTTCAAAGCCTGCCCCCCCTGATTTTGTATTTCTCTCAATAAAAGCTGACATTCGCCTACTCTTGTACAATGTTCCATAGAACATGAACCTTTCTGCTGCCCCAGCCTCGTCTTCTGCTGTCTCTCCATCTTGACCCTTCTTCTTTAAATAATCTCCCTCTGTTACTTCTGAAAAATGTCCTCTTTGGCTTGCTGCTTCTGCCTGGAGCGCTCTTCTCACAGGTATCTTTTTACTCTGAATGAGAGACTGAGCAAAAACGGAGGGCAAGGCCGGAAAGAAGCTTCAGAGTACAGCAGCTCTTGGTTCAAATCCTGGCTCCTAAGTCTCACAGAAAAACCCCTTAGCAAATTGCTTAACCTACACAAGTTAAATGAATTAAGCGAGAATCACTTAAACGAGATGATGTCTACAAAACTCAGGGTATAAATTGCCCCCTGCCCCTAAGTCCATTCAGTAAAATAGTATCAAACTCATCTGCCTTTGCAAGAAATTCAGCTCACCATCTCACTGAACCCTTCCGGACAGAACTCTTAGGTTTCCACTCAAAAAAGCAGGCTGACCCCTAGGTTGACCACGGGCAGCCCAACGTCAGAGACAGGCTTGGCTGATAGAGAAAATAGACTGGATGAGGAGTTGTCTCCAAGATGGTTTTATAAATCAGATCCTTGCTAATGGTTGGAGGAAAATAGAAACTTTCTCTCCACTTCTCAAACTCTGCAATATATGGTATATTTTCCAAAGTCAAGAGCTCACCCTTCTCTATTGCCTTAAGAAGCAGGAGGCCAGTAAGCGAGGGGCTTTGGGGGCAGGCGGAGAGGGGAGATCTGTGACGCACTGTTCTTCTGAGAAGGTGGAAGAGAGACAGAGGTGTGTGGTCCTGCAAAGTACAGGCTGGGCCGATGCCTCCCTCCCCCAGAAACTCATTTATCACCTTGATGGTTTCAGCTCATTTGCAGCCAAGTTATTGTCACCCTTAAAATAATGTAGCTTGACAGGGAAAAATGAAATCCTTGTGAAAAGTTACATAGTCATCACACTCTGGAGTCAAAATATAGACTGCAGTATCCAAACACTGGGCCCTGGTACGGTGGGGGTGGTATTTCCTCTCTCCCGCAGGCTTTGGTTTTAGAACAAGACATTAACATTTATGTCATGTTAATATGCACCTAGGCATGGCGTGTGGCCTCCTGCCACGGACACAGAGAAACATGCTCCAGTGCTGCCTCGCACCACCGCCGAGACTTTCAGTATAAATGGAAACGCGTGTTTCCTCGCCCAGAGAATTAATAGCGGGCGACGACTTAAATGTTTGGTCATCCCCCAGTGCACAGACGCCATCTCAGATGTCGGCTGAGCACTAAGTCTTGCTGCGCTCCCAACAGCAACTGATTTTCAATCCCAGAACCAAGTAAGCCAAAGCCTTCTCAGCCTGGAACCAGCAAAACATCCCGGCCAGCCCCTGCAGCTAGCTGTGTGCATGACCTGGATCAACTTTTGGTAGCTTCAGCGTCCCCCATCTGTAAATGGTGATAGTCAAGGGTACCTGCACGTTTATTGCAAAGAAGAAATGCAGAAAGTGTCTGCAAAGAGTTTGTCCTGGTTCCTGGCACACAGTAGACAGGTGGCCCGGGGCAGTCTTCTTCCCTCCAAGTTCCTGCCTGGTATTCTACACCCTTCAAGCTAGGTTCTCAGGGTATCCATCCCCCAGGGCAAGAGTAATTCCCCACCACTGCCCACAAGTGGGGACTCGCCTTGTTTCCAATTTCGCATCATGTGGAAAGAGAACCAAACCCATGCGGAGAGGTCAGGGCATTGGAGAGCAGCCACTGCACAGAGGGCCCAGCTACCAGGCTGTGAGTAACTGGGCCACGGCTCCAGCCCTCCCTGCAAGCCCCTTGCCTTCCCCTATTCTGCTCCCAAACAGATATTAAAGCGCCTCATGGCTGTGCTGTCTCTGCTTCAGCTTCATCTGCCATTTCCCTGGCTCAGATGTTCATCTTCCAGGACCAGTCAGAACTCCCCCGCCCTCCAGGAAGAGTTTGGCAGCCGGCCCCTGACTGTCAGGGGCCCTAGGTCTGCCCTCTCCTGCTCCATCACTCAGGAAGACACTGTGCTCTGGCTCCCCTGGTGCTGCTGGCTGCTTTATAAGAGCAGGGCTCCCTCTTTGTTTCTCTGACACCCCTAGCATCCTCTCAGGAGCATACAGAGTTTAGTAAGGAAATGTTTGGGAAAATGCATTAACCATGTGTCTTAGCCTCAAGGTCATAGTTGGTACAGTTGGTCTGATGCAGAGTGTGTGTGTGTGTGTGTGTGTGTGGAGTAACACCCCCCTCTCCAAATAAACATGGGAGTGTGTGTCATTATGTCCTGAATGATGAATAACTTATAATATCATTGAGTGTTTTAATGAGCCATGCTATCGTTAATACATGTTTTGTAAGAGTAGGTTTAAACCTTATATATGGAAGATTTTAAAAACAAAATAAATAACACAAGAAAATTGCAGGAAACAGGATTATATACTGGTTATCATTTATATTTTTAAGAACGCAACCATTGAAAAAGTATACTGAATCACCAATATTTGTTACCAAATTAGAACTATTTTAAAAAAATGGCTCAATGGAAATTTTGGAAAATAAATGTAAGTTTGCTTATAAAAAAGAGAAAACCCAAAGATAAAAAATATAGAAAAAAATTGGAAATTTTGGTCTAGAAGAAACATGTAAGTAAGAAGAGAGAGAAAACAGAAATATTAAGAGCAGGACATTAAGAATATAATAGTTTTAAGGAAATTTTCTCAGAACTAAAGGATATGAATTTCTCCATTGTAAAGATCCACTGAATACTCACCACAGCCGATGAGCTGGAAGCTGCACCCGATGTCCGCAGAGTATCACAATGGACCCAATCTGGCTTACCACCTATTCTTGACAAATACAATTTTTTTACTCAACATTCACATTCCCAGGACTGCGTGTTGTCTGTAGGCTGCTTTCACAATATCACAATGTTGAGTAGTTGTAGCAGTTCCTGTATGGCCCACAAAGGCTCAACTCGCTGTTATCTGACACTTCACAGAAAAAAATACTGCCATTCTCTGACCTAGGGCAAAGCCCATCAGAAAATATCAAAAAGTCTGGCCAAAAAGGAGTTTCTCCGGGTGTCACACAGCATGCCCAGGATCGGATTTAAAAGGTAGATGTAAACGAAACCCAGATTCCCATTGTAGCAAGACGTTTTAATCCACCCCTGTTGGCACATGACAGGTGACACGGTGAAGATTTCATTAGGATATTGAATTCTATGCAACACCGTTGAGCAAACGTGATTGCCGTTTTCTCCCTTTCATGATACTCATTTCTTACATGTTCTGAAGCTTTCTTATTAGGAATACACAGATTTAGAAATGTATCCTTTTAGGGGCTGCCTTCCTAAAGTGGCGCATTTTTATTCTTGCTGAGGGCCACCTTTAGCAGTTTTTTAAATCAAAGATCTGTGGGCAACTATTCTCTATTATTATTAATGCATCTAAACATCATTTTACTTTTGTCTTCACTGTTAAAGGAATTTAGAAAGGTGGGGTTGGTGGGAGTTGTTCATCCTGATCATTTATGCTAATCTGTCACTGCTCATAAGAAGTCTGGTGTTAATCTGAATTTACTCCTCTAAAGACAAGTTGAGTCTGTTTTCCTAGATTCTGTTTATGATTCACTTTAGATTTTTGGGGTTCTATAATTTTTGGATGAAGTGAGGAGACAGAGTCTGACTCTGTCACTCAGGGTAGAGTGTCATGGCCTCAGCCTAGCTCATGACAACCTCAAACTTCTGGGCTTAAGTGATCCTCCTGCTTCAGCCTCCTAAGTAGCTACACTACAGGTACCCCAACTATGCTTGGATACTTTTTCTATTTTTCAGGAGAGACTGGGTCTTGCTCTTGCTCAGGCTGGTCTCGATCTCCTGAGCTCACGCGATCATCCCATCTGAGCCTCCCAGACTGCTAGAATTATAAGTGTGAGCCACAATGTCCCGCCCTGTAGTTCTGCAATGTTATATGAAGCATCTAACTATATGCATAAGGTTTTATTACTTTATTTCTTTCCACACTTGGAAAAAACTTTACAATGTGCAGATGTAAAACTTCTTGCTCTTCCGAAACCGTCCAGCAGATGTGTGGTAGACGGTGACAGACTTTCTCCAAGTACAGGGCATCTTACACGTTCTTTAGTTCTTTTCATCGTCTTATGAATCCACTTTGCATTTAGAGCCTCAGCTTTAGTGCCAAATATATCAAATCTAACATCAGCTGTGCTTCTGTCAGTATCTAACCCACCTATTTTTAAAAGAAAAATATTCCAGGATGGATTTCCCATTTCTAAGGCTGTCAATTGCCTTTTTCTCAAGTGTGCCAATTTTAGTTTGATAGCTTCCTAAATCATCCTAAAGAAAACATTCCATCCTTTCGCATGCTAACTTTTTTATGTTTAAAAACACATAAAATATGAATTAAACGTAAACTTACATTTCTAGTGAAAATAATAAATTCTCATTTCCACACACTGTGCTGATTAAAGTAGATTATGTCCCTTCCAGTTGGATTTTCTCCCTCCTGCTACCTGAGTTCATACCTGACCTAAATGTCAGTCCCACAATTTCACCATTTTGCTTATGGCAAGATGCAAAGCATAAAATACCACCTCAGATCAATAATAATATGTTGTCTAGTGTTACACACTTTATGAAGTCCTCAATCGCTGATCATCTTTGTCTTAATTATATTTTGTCTGATAGCAATGTGGTTATATCAATGTTTTTGTTTATTACTTGCATGGTAAATGTTCTTTCATCATTTGAATTTAAACTTTTTATTTCTGTGTATTTTGCATACGTCTTTTCTAAATAATGTAATATTGTATTTTGTTTTAAAGTCACACTGACAATGTTGCCCTTAACTAAATAGGTGAGTCCCTGTACATTTTAATGGTAACTGTTTGATCTGGAATTATTTTGATTATTTTGTTGTATTTCCTTTCTGCTACATGTTTTTCTAACTCCCTTTCTTTCTAACCATCCTTTTGGGTTGGCTGATGGTTTTTCTCGTTTTCTTTCTCTCTGTCCCCCCTTTACTTGCTTGGAAATGATTCTCCCTGTACACGTTATTTTAGTGATTTGTGGAACTATACAACGGGGTATCTTTGACTTGACAGGTTTAAAATTAATCAGGTTCTTTGATCTTTTTCAAAATAACAATGATGATAATTAATTACAATAATAAAGCTTTGATTTCTTTTAATCCATTCACCATTTCTGAAAGCATGGTATTTTTGCTTAGCATTTTCGTTCTTTTTGCATTTTTTCACAAGTTAGACATTCTCATGATTTTACGTAGTCCCTTTTTGTTTAAAATCACTACATAATAATTGGTGTATTTACTTGCCCTTCCTTCTTGCATTTGAGATTTTTCCATCGAGGACCTTTTTCTCCCACTTGCAATGCGGCAATCTTCACAATTTTCTGTAGTGACAGGTAAATTCTCATTTATCAGTCTGTCATTGTACCCTTATCCCTAAAAGATGTTTTACATATGCACACAATTCTAGTTTGGTAAAGATTATTTTCCTCAGCATATTCAAAAATCATTTCCTTTCCTTCTGGCTGCAGCTTTTGCTATGAACAAGTTCATTATCCGTCTTCTAGATGCTTCTGTGGAGGTGATGGGTCTCCTCCTTTGGCAGCTTTGAGAATCTCTTTTTTTGCAGAGTTTAAATGTCTCCAGGTGACAACTTCCTTCAGTTTTTCCTGTTTTGTGCTCATTGGGATTTTGAGACCTGAGAGTCGGTATTTTTCAATAATTCCGTGAAGTTCTCAGCCTTCACCGTTTTGGCTCTCGCCTCCTCCCGGCCGTCTCTGCTGTGCCCTCGGTGCCCCCGACAGGACGGTGTCCCCACAGCCTGCATTGTCCTCCAGGCCCCCACGCCTCATTACCTCAGCTCTGTGTTCTGCTTTAATGTTTGCCTCCACATTACTATGTGATCTGAGGTTCAATGTATCCACGGAAATGCTAATTTCAATCATTGCATTTTTATGTTCTATGTTTTATTTCACACAATTTTGTATTTATTTATTGTTCAACATGATGGATTTTCCTGAATGTCCAAACGATTTTGCTTAGCTTTGTATGCATGGTGCTGTATGTTTAATACCTATTTTAAAAATAATTAATCTGGTTTTGGAACAGAAAAAAATCAAAGAGATTTATATGTTTGTGCTATCCATGTTAACTGAAAGGCAATATTCTTATCTTCAAACAAGGATTCCCTTCCCTCTCTATCTAACGCCAAGTTCTGGCCTTATTCATTATTACCACCCGAATGCATGACTATGATTGTTGCTTATCTTTTATTCATAAAATTGTTTTGATATTTACCTTTTCTTGATTTGACATAGGTCAAAAAAATAAAATAAAAACCAAATTCTCTGTAGCCCGGTGGTTCTCAACCTTCCTAACGCTGTGGCCCTTTAATACAGTTCCTGTGGGTCGTGACCCATGGGTTGGGAACCGCTGCTCTAGCTAAGCTTTCTGTATGTTCTTCCATAAAGACCTTGCAGATGTATTTCAATGTGAAACAGGAGTACGATTTTTCTCAATGATAATTTGTTCTTATTAATAATTTATTAGCAAAAATTCAGGATTCATGATCACAGTTAATTATTGCATTTGAGGTATCTACTTTTTTTTTTTTATTGTTGGGGATTCATTGAGGGTACAATAAGCCAGGTTACACTGATTGCAATTGTTAGGCAAAGTCCTTCTTGCAATCATGTCTTGCCCCATAAAGTGTACTTTTTAAATTGTATCCTTAAGTTTTTTTTTTTTTTTTTCTGGTTTTTGGCCGGGGCTAGGTTTGAACCCACCACCTCTGGCATATGGGACCAGTGCCCTACTCCTTGAGCCACAGGCGCCACCCTGTATCCTTAAGTTTAATGTGGAATACACTTCCTGGAAAATAATCTGGAAATATATATCAAGATCAGTTAAAAGGATTATAAGATAATCCTGTAAATTTGCCTGTACTCTATTAATTTATCCTAATTAACATCAAATACGCATTGAATTTTTATTTTCAAAGATACAAAACTGTTCATTACAACATTTAGATATGTCTGAAAAAATAAGCACTATGAGTTAAGATAGGAAATTTATTAAATACATTATGGTACATGTGTATGATAAGCTATTCAGCTATTAAAGATAATGATTTCTAAGAAAATTTAATGTTAAGAAATATGCTCATGGGCTCGGCACCCATAGCTCAGTGGTTAGGGTACCGGACATATATCCCGTGGCTGGTAGGTTTGAACCCAGCCTGGGCCTGCTAGAACAACAAAAGATAAAGAAAGAAAGGAAGACAGTAAGAAAGAGAGAGAGAGAGAGAGAGAGAGAGAAAGCAAGCTTATGACATGAGAATTGATAAACACCAAAAAAAAAAAGCTACGCAATATGATACCAGTTTGTTTTCTGTGTCTGTCTGCCAATCTATCTTTATATTTATCTACCTGACAGAAAAATGGAAAAAAAAAAACAGATAAACCAAAAATATAACTGTAATTACTCTGCATGATAAAATTGTGACATTTTTCTTTGTATTTCCACTGGTTTTTAAATTTCTGGAATGAATAAACATTAAAATAATGCAGAAGACACGAATGTTTTTATTATTATAACAGAGTTATGTTCAACCCTGAGATAGGGCAGAACGGGGAGGATGAGAGTGAAAGGGAAGGAGAAATGAAGGGAAGGGAGGGGGAAGGAGGCAGCAGGGCAGGAGACATGTAGGTCTCTCCATCCTGACATACTCTGTTTCATTGATCAATATATAAAGTACATGTGAAACCGAGTGACCTGCTGTTGACTGCTGCAGGCACTTAAAACTCATCAGCTCCCAGTCTGTTAGCATTTAAGAAGCAAACAGACAACCGAGGGTTCCAAATAAAAGCACAGGGCAGAAGTCAGCAGAGATCATCAAGGCAATCTTCAAAGGCCAGCGGGGACCACACATTCAGGTGGCAGCTCACATGCTGACCATTTAAGAATTCAGACAAGGAACAAGAAGGGGCCAGATTTGGGGAGGGTGGAAGAGCTGTTTCCTGTGCCCAAACCTTGCAGGCTTATGAAGAAGCCAGGCAATGTCACATTTGAAAGTGACTAAATGAACATTTCTGAGCTACAGTGAGTTGTGCCAGGGATTTGGATGAAATCTTTTCTTCCTTCCTTTGCCATGGAAAGATTGAAACATTATTTGTACCACTAATACATAGCTGTAGCCATGATATTTGGGTTGCCCTAACGAGGATCTGCTCAGGTGGGCATAAATAAAGAATTCTTTAGCACAAAGACACCACTAAGTCATTGCACAGTCAAAGCCATCTCAGTTTTTAAGAGCCGTATCGTTATCCTGTGGCTCTCCTTCTAGCCTGTCCTTTCTCTCACTTTTGTCTGCAGTTGACACCCAGCTCTCATCTCCTCTTGACGCCTTCCCTGAGATCTCGGCCCCTCCCTTCTTGTACTGCCAACACTCAATCCAACTGCACGTGACTCCTTGGTTTGACAATTCCCAAAACCTCGTTCTCTCAACACCATTGTTCTCAACTGTTTGGAGAGGATCCCACTGCCAGGTGGGATCAGTGTTGTCCATCAATCCACGGTGGTGGTGGCGCAGCTGAGTGTGCACGTAGGTCAGGCCTCTCGAGGAATGTGGATGAAGTTGTCTCTCCACTAGAGTCGGTGACTGGCGCACCTGCAAAGCGTATCTCCTATGGGAAAAGAGCCAAGTTTGCCTGGCAAAACCCCAGGGTTACATTAAGAGGGAGGATTATGTAGGGAAATACTTACTGAGCACCAGAACCCACACATACGGTGGCCCTCTTAATTATGGGAGATATTGGTATTCTCACAGTGGTTTATATGGGTAGTTATTTAACATCTGCTACTGAGCGGCAGGAATTCTGCTGTGTGTACGTCATCTCATCTTTGTACAAATGCTGCAAATCGCCTTGCCTTACCAATGAAAAAATCTAATCTTCGGGATTTTGAATAACTTGCCCAAATGACATTTCAATAGAACTCTGGCCCATCTGACTGCATTCAGTCATGGTTTTCTTAAAACTCCAGTTTAGCCTGCAGTCGAGCCCTGATTTACTGCCCTTAGAGTAAGTCACCTCCACTCCAACTTTCATATTCCTCTGCTATGCAGTACGAGTATTCTACAAGCTATTTTTATGGCACCTCTACGTTTTCACTTTTATGACATTCTGATAAAGTTCACGTATTATTTGGTTTTAACTTATTGTCAATGGTTCACCATTCCTTGAATGGAGGAGTCATCCTAAGGAATCACACTACAAATAAATATTGCCAATAAAAAGGTAAGTCAGTTTTTGCTAAAATAGCAATATGGCAGTTCTAAGTTCATGATTAGTAATTCAAAAATGTTACATATACAGCATCAAAGCTATGAACACACATGTATCAGAGACCACATCAATAAAAATTAGCCAGTATCAGGTGGTACAATGGAGTAGGGTGCCGGCCCCATATACCGCAAAGGTGGTGGGTTCAAATCCAGCCCCAGCCAAAAACTGCAAAAAAAAAAAAAAAAAAAAAAAAATTAGCTAGTATCAACTGAGTACTTCCTTCCTTTGTGGCCAGCCATTGAAGGGATCTCTGGAAAGAATCAGATACAGAGTGTCGTGTATAGCAAGTGCTTCACAGACACACAGGACATGAAGGGATGGGATGTTAGAAGGTGCAAACAGTAAGAGCACACAGTTTGGAGTGCTTGAAAAAGCTCCCAGAGAGGAATAGCATTTGAGATGTGTAAGGAACATGTTAGCCAAGAGGAATTACTCATCAGAATCAATAAGAATCATAATAATCACCATATGCGTTAGGAAAAATAAACTGAACCCTTTAAATTGATTTGGAATATCTTGGTTTGCACTTAATTTGTTTTCCTCTGTAAGTCTAAGCTCCTTAGGATAGCAGAGTGCTTGTAAATTGAAGCACCTAAAGAAAAAACTTAACAGAATTTTGATTCCAAGAGGTGAAACAGGCCAGCTCCTCGGGGGAGCGCATGCTCGGAGCCTGAGTGCAGCTGCAAGGCTGTTTCCCTTGACTTGTGTGGCAGGGCGCTGAGAGCGTGGAAAGCACGGGAAGTGATGTGGAACGGGAATTCAGAAAGGTCCAGGTCCCACTGCAGTAAAAGTCTGCCCGAGAAGCAGCTGAGTACATAAAAGCTCATAAAGAAAACCAAAACAATGATATTCCCCATTGTGACTGTTTAGTCTTTCTGTAGAGACTCATGGGGTCTTGGCTATTATCTATTTTTAATATCACTTGACCTGAAAATTTATGCTACCATCTGGTAAAAGAGAGAAGTTTTTTTTTTTTTTTCCCCTAATGTGAACAAGTGAGGAAAAATGAATTGGGAAGAGTGACAGAATGTTTAAGTATTTTAAGTCAGCAGATGGCCCTTTTTTCTTGACATTTTGCACATAACTAAACCCATTAGACACTGCAACCGATGGATCAATCGCTTAATTGATCTTAAAGAAGAGGCACAGAGAGTGGATCTTCTGCATTTCCTGTCCTATGACACTGAATTCTCAAATGCGAGAGTATTAAATCAAACATTCCGCTTCATCTCTATGTTTGTTTTTCTTTTGAAGTAGGAAATAAAATTCTTTCAAAGGGTGTTGCTAATTGTTTTATTGATTTATCTAATTTATCACCATTCACTCATCTTTAGTTTGAAAGAATCAGACAATTAAGCCCTTGTTCTGGTGCCCAACTGAAAAGCTCAGGGCCTTCAACTCAATCTCCATAATTCATTCACTCAATCAGGAGTCCAGTGGAAAGAGCCAAATAGACCCAGGGAAGGCTGCTGGATGCCTGGATGTCGATGCAGATAAGCTCTTGCCAAACCACCAAACCAGTAACCGAAGCGGCATATTTGTCTGTGCACCTGTAGGGGACAGAGCACACAGCAGGTTCTGAGGTAACACAGAGCAGGGAGAGATGGGGGCATTGAGAGGAAATATTTATTCAGGAGCTGTAAGTATAAACAGTAATCTGCCAGGTGAACAAGGGAAAAGGGTCATGACAATTCTAACTATTAGGACTCTTTCTTACATTTCAATGAAAGTAACCAATTTAATTCTACAATAAGCCACAAGATAGACATCGAAGCCTTGATCATCCAGGGTGTCAGCAGTGATGTTTAGAGCACCATCAGGCCACTCTCACTGGTTATTATGCTCTGTACTTTCCCTGTGCTGGGGGTAGGGATGGGGCTGGATCCATGCTCCTCTGACCATGCTCCCTTTGTGTGGAAAGGGCATCCTGAGCACAACCCTCCTGTCTTCTTTTCACTTCTAAAAAGAGGTAGTGACTATCTAATCGTTAATTTAGCTACCATGTGATCAATCCAGCAGTCCCTTTTCTGTCCGTGTATCCAGAAGAACAGAGGTCAGGATCTCAAAGAGGGGTCTGCCCTATCATGTTCATCACAGTGTAATTCATAGCAGCACAACAATGTCCACCAAGAAAGGGCAGGGAAAATGGGGCATGTCCATGAAAGCCAACATTATTCAACCTTAGAAAAGAAGAAAAAGAAAAAAATCCTGTCATTTCCAACAACATGGATAAATTTGTAGGACGTTATCCTAAGTAAAGCAAGCCAAACACAGAAAGGAAATACTGAGTGACAGCAACTTACATGATGAATCTAATACAGTCAAATTAATGGAGGTGGAGAGTGGAATGGTGGGTGTTGGGGGTAGGAGGAAATGGGCTAGTTTTATTCAAAGGGTGTGACATTTCTGTTCCATGTGGGAATGTGCCCCAAGATTTGCACAGTGCACTGCCTATGGTTAACAGCATCATGTTACACCCCTAAAAATTAGAGTTCTTATGTTAAGTGTTCTTACCACAAATATAATAGTTGTTATAATGAGGAGGGTAGGAGGAACCTCTTCGAGCTGGTGGATACATTTATGGCATAAATGGTGGTGAGTCTTTCATGAGTGTACAATTATCTCCAAATGCACCAAGTTGTGTATGTTACATATACGCAGCTTTTTTGGGGTGTCAATGACACCTCCATAAAAAGATTTAAAGAATAAATAAAAAATACGAGTTGCTATGTAAAGCCAGAAGGAAGAATGCCACCTTTAAGGAATTGTTTCCATCTTAAGAAACTAGCTTCTTTCCTTGCTTATCCATAAGAAGCAACTTCTCACCCTTTCAAGTTTCTTATCATCAGATTACAGAAATTCAGTTCACATCATCAGGCGCCACTTCCAATTCTTGTTCTCTTGCCATTTTCACCAAATCTGTAGTTATTTTATTCAGTGAAGTCTTTACCTTAAAGTTATCCAAAAGGGCTGGAATCAACTTCTTCCAAACTCCTACTAATGTTGATCATTTTACTTCCTCCCATGAATCTCAGATGACGTCTAGCATGGTGAATCTTCCCCACAGGTTTTTAATTTGCTTTGCCAAGATCCAACAGAAAAGTTGCTATCTAGGGCAGCTATAGCCTTGGAAAATGTATGTATTAAATAATAAGGCTTTAGCATCAAATGTAGTCTTTGCTCTATGGACTGCATAATGGATGCTGTGTTAGCAGGCATACAAACAGCATTGAGGTCTTTGACTATCTCAGAGATCTTTGGCCACAAGTTACATTGCCAATGAGCAGTAATAATTTGACAGGAATCTTTTTACTCAGGAGTAGGTCTCAACAGTGGGTGCAAAGTATTCAGTAAGCTATGCTTTAAACAGATGTGCTATCATCTATATTTCATTGTTCCACTTAAAGGGCACATGCAGAGTTGATTTAGCATCATTCTTAAGGACCAAGGATTTTCAAAATGAGCTCTGGCATCAATTTAAAGTCAACAGCCTGAGAAGAATTAGCCAGTCATTTGAAGCTATAAAGCCAGGCATTGACTTCTATGAGAATCCAAAATGGCTCTTTCTTTTAAGGTCAGGCTGATTTGTCTATGCACAGCTTACTGCTGCATGCTGTGATCTGGAGTTATCCCGCGACTCACTGTTTTGCATTGATAAGTATCACTCAGTTTCCTACACATAATAATTTCTTATAGGTTGGTGGCATGATTAAAAGAAGTCGTTCAGATCTATTATCCACTCATGAAACCTCTCAGACTATTTGGTAGAGTGCCATGGCATCATAGCTCACAGCAACCTCAAACTCTTGGGCTTAAGCAATTCTCTTGCTTCAGCCTCCCAAAGCTCTCAGACTATTAACCATTGCCAACATTGAGCAATGCTGCCCAACGTACAGAGGGACTTTGGAAGGGATCGGGAGACTTTATAAGAAAAACAGCTGCAGTAAGGAATATTTTTAAGCCACAGCTGCTGTCCTCTCTCCTCATGACTCTACCTCTCCTTCCATTTTGCAGTGAGACAATGCATTTTACAAGGGTACATGTTAAATCTACTAAGTGTAGAATATAAATGTCTTAGAACGATAACTAAGAAAATGCAGTGAAGGCTATATTAACCAGTTTGATGAAAGTATTTCAAATTGTATATAAAACCAGTACATTGTACCCATAATTACATTAATGTACACAGCTATGATTTAATAATAAAAAAGAAAGAAACAGGGGTTCCCATATAAATATGGTGAGCTTTGGCTGTAGGGCTCTATGCTGGGAGTCTGTGTGGCATCACTTCAATCTCCTTATCTCACCTTCTCATGAGTTTACTAGGTAGAGAATAATGTCCTTCAATGCAAACCTCTGAGGCAAAATTTTCCTTTGGAATTTTCAATCATATGTATTCCTTAGAGGCACATAGAAATTGAATTAGAGTCTTGTGTATGTCCCAAACAATATTTTATGAGCAAAATAAATACTGACATGAATATACAACTTACTGACGTAAATATACAACTGTAGCAAAATTTTATTACGAGCTTCTAGGATGATTTATTTATTAAGCATTTGATTCTAATTTCCAGTGGTACCAGAATGATACAGAGTTCTGTGGGAAACTGAATATTTTCAAAACAATGTTTTTAGTGAAATCAAGTTTTACCATTTTTAAAATTTGTTTTTAAAAATGTCAATTGACTATATTATCTATTCCAATGACAGTCAAAAACACTGCTATTAAATTAGACTATTTAATGTAATAAATATATACACTATATAAATTGTGTTAGATGAGTTACAAAAGTATAAATGATCTTGAAAGAGAAAAAAACTTTAGAGTTGAATATTAAAATGAAGTAATAGTTATGAGAAGTTCATGCCCGAAAGTTTTAATTCCTTCATAAAAATAAAACATTGAATGAAATTGTATGAGCTTGCTAGTGTCCAGAGCAAAAAGGCAATATCCATGTGCCCTAGTATTTTTTCTCTTCCTACTGTAACTAATTGATTATGTAGTCTTAGCAAGTTTACCTCTCTTGAGGAATCCATGCACATCTCTCCAGCTTCTCCACCACCATGTGGGCCCCAGACATTCCTTGCCCAGCTTATGACAACCTCATCTGGTCTTACGATATAACATTCTGACCTGGCCACAACCTATTTGCACTCATTAAATAGACCTGAAAATGTCAATCTGATCACACCCCTTCTGTGACTAACCCTTTCCCCCGTTGGCTTATTCTTGTATGGGGAACAAAAGAAGCACATTCTCTGCTGCTCTTGTTCACCAAGCCTTTGAGGATCCAGCCACACCTCCTTCCCCAGGGTCATCACAGACCCTACTTATCTCTCTGACTTTCAATCTTGGCTTTTTCTACCCCTACAGAGCCAAAGTATCTGTCCAGAAAGATGTATAAAGATGTATTCTATGCTTGATGTGCTTTTCTCCATCCAGCCCTCCTCATCCCTGTACCCCCTATTCATGTGGGTTCTGCCTCCAACCTTAGGTCATGAGGTCTCACAACAGGAAAGGCTGAGCTCCCTTGGGTTGTGCTCCCGAAGCACCATGCCTCCCCCCACTAGATGTTAGACTGCATTTGCGCAAAGACCTTCACATTTTCTTCACCTCTGAGACCTCAGTACCTACCACATCACTTGATGTAGTAGGGACTCAATTCAGGGAATAAAGAAAGGACAGAACATCATCTTATTTCAAGATTCATAAACTGTGAAGTGATGAGGGTGGATTCTCTTACTAAAAGAATATTTTGAGGAATTAAGAACTCAAGATCACAGAAGGGGAGACTAAGGCTTTCTCCTCTGACATTCCCTTCATTTTTCTTCCCTTGGTGGTCCCCTTGGACTGCAGCCATCAGAGTCCCCAGTGCCAATTTGTCTCACGTTATGAACTGATGTGCTCCATAAACTACCCATAATGTGCTGGAATATGGCTCCTAGACTTTCATGTTCACTGTGAGAACCGCCAGCTCTGCTTACATAGCGTCTATGACTATTTACTCAGAGTTATGAAGCTTCGGGTCATGAAGGTCACAAATCTACTCTTTCGAACGAGATATTTGATTCTATTGCTACGTGAACATGCCATTTTTATTTAGGGCATTGGAGAGTTTTGCCACTATTATTTTTTATCTGCTTCAACCGGGAGAGAATTCCCTGTAAATCAATACAGCAAATATTTATTGAGTGTCTCATATAGACTTCAGACTTGAATGGGTCTACAGAGACTGTCTAGCCAAACTTCCTTATTTTACAGGGAAAATAATGGAAACTTCGTGGCAACCTAGGACTTCTGATCTCTGATCCATTAAGTAATTCTCTATGAACGCTAGGAATATAAAAATAAATAAGGAGATCTTTTTGTCCTTAAGTAGCTGACATCTCTGTGGAGAAGAGGTTCACATAAATAAATCGATAGCAACAACGTGTCCACTATGACAAGACAATGAAGGATATTCTTGATTAGGAGAACAGCAGGAACAAAGACACAGCGAGATTGCAAACCTATTATTTGGGAATCCAAAGTACTAGGATATGTCTTATTCATACTGTGAAGGGCAAGGAGAAGATGAGGGAGGTGGTGGAAAAGCTTATAGTGGCTAATCTGTAACTGCTTAAGGGAGACTCTTTTCTTCACATGTCAATAAAATGAGATGACAAATATCACAATGCCTTGTAAGCTCTAAAGAATTAGAAACTGCTAGGGAATATGTGATTTTATCCCTAGTCTTGAAAGAAAGAAGAAAATCCTTCATGTTGCCATTGTTACCCCAGAATTTTTACTTTAGGATGTCCTTTAGGAAAATCCCTAACAGGGCACAAAGTAAACAAACATTAACACAGAGAGGGGCAAGAATCTGAGTCATGTGACCCCCCACCACGAGTATCTATTTTTGAGATTACCCATACATATATTTGAGTTAGTATGTGAATTTCCAAATATAGAATACACAAATAATGATCAAATGTTCTAATGTGTATTAAATAGGAAAATGCCACAGTCTAATTTTCATTTTACAAAGTCTACTCTGGAAGCAACAGGAGTAACAGACTTCAATATAGACGCTGGTGGCTGCTAGGCCTGTAGGGAAGCCATTGCAGTTATTCCAAAGAGACGCTGAAGGCATATTCAGGAGTACAAGAAGACAGGGAGGATATGGAGGTGAGATCTATTAAAGAGGTCGGCTGTGTCATCACTGATTACATGAGGTGTATGATGAAAAGGATCTGGGATAACTCCTACATTTATGGCATAGATTACTGGGTGATGTTTGTTACCCCTGCTCTAGGATGTTGTGGGAAAAAGAGAAACAATACAGTGTGAACCAAAGATGGCAGCTAAAGGCGTGTGCATCTTGAAGTTAGATTGTTCAGGGAACTATGTCTTCACTATGTGTCTAGTTGCTTCACAGTTGGTGACAGTTAAGGGGTTAGGTTAGAGGCCCAGGCGGGTGGTTCATCCAAAACTGGATGGTCACAGAAGCATCACATAAGATGAAATTGATGAAGAAAGGAATATAAAGTATAGAGAACTGAGGTCAGAACAAATAAAGGTTGAGTGCAAGAAATAGATCCCATGAAGAAATAAGAAGAAATGAGAATAGGAGTAAGTGAATCAGAAAAGGTATCATAGAAGCCAAGGGGCAAGAGATGGTGCTCAGTGAAGCAGGGTAGAAGGCTGATGGGGTGAGAGGGCATTGGCCACCCATGACTCTGCAGAATGAGTTTAGGGTAGAAGTACAGAAAAGTCTTCTTTCAGCAGGCTATAGAATGAACAGGATCTGAAGTCTGGAGCCAGCTAGAACAGACTCTTACACCAAGTAATTTAATCCGTGAAGGAAAGGAGAGGGTCATTCCTCATCCTGGACAGGGGCTTCATGTCCCAGAAGGGCATTGCCCCTACTGGTCTGCTGGGGACTCTGCCTTTTTGTTGGCTACAAGGAAGGAGCCAGTGAAAAGCAAATGTTAAATCCACTTGTATTTCCACAACCCAGGGATGGTAGGAAGGACAAAAAGGCCAGTTGAGTCAGAAGGCGAGGAGAGAGACTTCCATTTGTATTAGTTTCTCAGGGTTGCCATAAGCTGCGTTGCATAAAACAATAGGAGATTGTTCTCTCCCTGTTCTGGAGGCTAGATGTCCGAAATCAACGTGTAGCAGAGCCACGCTCTTTCTGAAGGCTCCAGAGCGCTGATTTTCAACTGGTGTGCCACACTACACTGGTGTGCCCTGAGAGGATCTTAGGTGTGTGGTGAAAATTTACAAAGCTCATTAAAAGCACAGTAAGTATATTCATTTTTTTACTCTCTTTTTTAATCGACATAATTTAAACGTCTCAGAAGTTTAACTATAGGTAAAGTGTGCTGTGAAATGAAAAATATTGCTCTTGAAAACCCATCCTTGCCTCTTTCTGGATTCTGGTAGTTGCTGGCAATCTTTGGTTGGCTTTTAGCCCTGTCACCGCAACATGTGCCCCCGTCCTCACAAGGAAATGTACAGTGAGTCACATGGATGCTTCCCACACATGCTTCCCTGTCTCTGCAAAGAAACTCTTTCTGAGTCAAGTCGCAGAGAATCAGGATGTCAACACATCTTTGTAAAGGAAACCTCCAGCCAAGCCAACACAGAGAGAGCATATGGAGATTCCCTTTCGCAGGGATTACAGCAGGAGGGGAGGGCGTCACTGCCTCACTGCCTAGAGCACCTCAGCAGGTTAAAATATAGTAGGACCTCTGTACGTGACCACCCAAGGGACTGTCACAAACTGCTCAGGACACGGAGGTGGTCACATAGGGAGCTAGGCCTGTGTACTGATATGTACATATGGTACAGGTCTGGTCTTTGAAAATTAGGTCAATGTAAAGAGGCGGCCAGTGCAGGGAGGTGGTCAGCTATGGAGGGTTTACAGTACTGGGAGACTGAGGGCAGATGAAGACATATACATTCCAATACATCCTGGACAGTACTTCAGTAGAAGTGGGATCATGGCATGCTGTTAGGATAAATGTGGATAAGTGTGGATAAATCAGTGTAGACCAGGACCCAAAAGGTTTTCTGAGCAGAGACAATGAGACCGTGTCGAGGAAGATGATTGAGAGGGTGTGTGGTTGGAAACATTTCAGGCAGAGAGAGGAATGTGAGCTAAAGTGTAGGCTTACAGCAAGGCTGAGAACCACATCAAGTGTCCAGATCCGGGACCAGCCATGGTGGGGCCCATGGTGTCAATTCCATTTCTCTCCCCATGTACCACCCGGGAGAAGGGAATGTATAATGATGTTGAATCCTTGGCCCAGAGTGTTTATTTTTTGATTGGGTATCTCCTTACCTGTTGTCCCATCATCAATCCCAAAAGGCCCGGGGTTCACCGAAATGCACAAAGTGAAGTAATGATTAATGTATGCGAGGCCGAGGGGCTGCAGGAGAGGGGATGCCTGACTCCTCACAGAGATCCCATTGTTCCTCTCTGAGCCTGTGTCCCTGCCTCTCACACCCTGACCACGGCTTCCCCAAGCAGAGTGTTTATGTGTTGAGTGCAACACTCCGTGGACTTCAGGGTCTAATGGGGTGTGAGATGGGGCCTGGGGTTTTTCATCTTGTTTTCAGCTGTACAAACACCCCACAATTTCCCCTTCCACTCAGAGTCTCAACTCAGGCCTGTTAAGATACCAGGGGCTGCAAGGTGTTGGCAGGGACTCCACAAGTAGAAAGCAAGGGCCCTGGTGCCTCCCACCCTAACACCAAAGACGTTCACAGTGTTTATTTTCCCAGCCTCCACCTAAGCTCTCAGATAAACATTTCACTAGCTGATGTTTTAGGACCCCTCAGCAGCTTTGTTTAAAGGAAATGAGATGGACACTGCATTGTCCGAAGCAAGTAGAACCTGGTGCCCCAAAAGCAGTGAGAACAAATGAACAAAGAGATTGTCTCTCCCTGGGTTTGCTTTGCTTTGCTTTTTCTTTCTTTCTTTTTTATAAAGCCTATGAACATCAACTTGAAACATCTTCCCAAAGTAGAAACTTTTAGGAATTCTCTGGAATGACTGATTGAGTTCTTCCTCGTAGGAATAAAGGTAGATTCAAAGGAAAAGAGACACAGGAGAAGCCAGACAATGCTGAGCTCCCCTTGGTGTCCGTTACCTGATGCACACTTACCATGTCATCCCACTTCATGCTTTTGCCTTTCTCTACCATACTGTTTCATGCCCAG
Organism: Nycticebus coucang; assembly: GCF_027406575.1. NCBI lineage: Eukaryota > Metazoa > Chordata > Mammalia > Primates > Lorisidae > Nycticebus > Nycticebus coucang. Next base: position 35,089,389 of record NC_069802.1, on the reverse strand, counting down.
CTCTTCTCTTCTCTCTCTCTCTCTCTTTCTCTCTCTCCCTCCTTCCTCTCTTTCTTTCTCTCCAGAAAGAGATGCGAATATCACCATGAAATAGCTATACTTTTGATCGAACACAACTGTTATTTGCTATTCAGATATGAAATATTTCACACTTTAGCAGAAATAGCAAAGAATTGGTTATCACAAGAAATGGATTTTAAGTCCTAGATTCATTACTTATTATTAACAATGGAGTTAAATATACACACTTAGGTCAATTAGTAATCGATGCTTTATACTCTCATCACTACCTTATCACCTCTTCTGACTCCTCTGTAGCAACGCCTCCCACCCTCTGGCATGAAACCCCAGGCAGATTGCGAGCCATTCAGGTGTGCACTCAGATGCAAAACCATGCTGCAGAGCAAACTACCCCACGGTCAGCAGCTTAAAGCAATAACCACTCATTCCTGCTCCTAGACCTGTGGGTCAGATTGGAGTCACACAATCTGGGATACACAGGTTCCAAGATGTCGTCGTGTCCAAGTCCAATCCACACAGCTCTTGTCTTCCGTGAACAAGTCACTACTCATGAAATGTCCCCATGATGATTGAGGAGCACAGTGGGCACACGAGATGCCTCAGACCCGCTAGATGTACTCTAGCATTCTGATACTTCCACTCACATCCCATTGGCCAAAATGAATTGCAGGGCTGAACACAAAGATGGGGGGCAGTGTGGTAGACAAGCCCAGGGTGACCCCACTATTCCTGCTTTCTGGTATTTACACATTTTTACATACCCCCTCCCATGGTGAGTAAAAAAGTAACTATGACTTGTTTTATTTTTATTTCAAAATATTAAGGGATTTCAAATGCTTTTGTGACATAGATGACTGTGCAGTGCTTGAGCCTGGCTTTTGAGGTGCTTATTATCAGATACCCAGCTGGTAAGTTTTTCCCCCACACCACGTTCCTGCCCTCCCTCAGCTTGGCTTCTCATGTCCTTTATATCACTGTGTACCCATCTGTTAGTCCCTACTTATTAGAGAGAACATGTGGTGTTAGGTTTTCTATTCCTGAGATACTTTGCTATGTCCTTTCCTAGGATAATGGTTTCTAGTTCCATACAATTTGCTACAAATGACATGACTTCTGTCTTTTTATGGCTGAGTAGTACTTCATGGCATGTTTGTGGTATGTATATATACATCTCACAGAGTCTTTATCTACTTGTGAATTGATGGGCACTTGGGTTGGATCCACGTCTTTACAATAGTGAATTGTACTGTGATGAACATTTGGGTACAAGTGTGGTTTTGATGAATGACTTCTTTTCCTTTGAGTAGATACTCAGAAGTGCATTAATGGATAGGAACGTAGATCTGCATGTCTTTCTTTGAAGAATCTCTGTCCTGTTTCCCTAGAGTGTGTACTGCTGGGGTGCCAACAGTGTGTAAGCATTCCTGTCTCTCTGTATCAGCAACATCAGTCATTTTTAGACATTTTGATAATAGCCATTCTGATGGGGGTGAGGTGGACTCTCCCTGTGGTTTGATCTGCATGTCCCTGATGATGATTGTGGGCATTTCTTCAGATGTTTGCAGGCTGTTTCTCCATCTTCTTTGGTTTATGCCTCTTGCCCTTTGTGATGGCATTGTTTGTTTGTTTCTTGCTGATTTGTTTGAGGTTTTTGTAGGTTCTTGATAGCAGTCCTTTATCAGATGTATAGTCTGGGAATATTTTCTCCCACTCTGTAGGTTGTCTGTTCACTATATTGATTGTTTCCTGTGATGTGCAGAAGCACTGCAATTTAATTAAGCCTCATTTATTTATTTTTGGTGTTCCTGTATCTGTCTTTGGGATCTTAGTCATAAATTCTTCACCTAGGCCAATGTCTAGAAGAGTTCTTCCTGTATTTTCTTTTAGAATTTGTATGATTTCATGCCTTACATTTAAATCTTTAATCCATCTTGAATTAGCTTTTGTATGTGGTGAGAGGTAGGGGTCTTGTTTCATTCTTTTACATGTGGCTGTGCAATATTCCCAGCACCATTCATTGAATAAGGTTTCCTTTCCCCAGTGTACGTCATCTGCTTTGTCAAAAATCAGTTGGTTGTAGCTTTTTATTTCTGGTTACTCTGTTCTGTTCCATTGGACTACCTCTCTAGTTTTATGCCAGAACCATGCTGTTTTGGATACTCTCACCTTATAGTATAACTTGAAGTCAAGAAATGTGATGTTTATAGATTTGTTCTTTTAGCTTAAGACTGCTTTGGCAATTCAGGGTATTTTCAGGTTCCTAAAGAAGTTTAGGATTATTATTATTATTATTTTTTTTTGGTCTGTGAAATAAGATCTTGAGATTTTGATGGGAATTGTGTTGAATATGTAATAACTTTGGACACTGTGGACATTTTTATGATGTTGATTCTGCCCTGAGCAGGGATGTTTTCTGTTTGTTGGGGCCATCTGTGATCTTCCATCAGTGTTACAGTTCTCCTTATGGAGGTCTTTCACCTCCTTGGTTAAGTGTCAGGTATTCTAAATACTTTACAGCTATTGTGAATGCTATTTGGTCCTTGATTTGACTTTTTGCTTGACTATTATCGGTATACAGAAATTCTACTGGTGTGTGTACAATGATATTTTAACCTGAGACTTTGCTAAATTTATTTATCAATATGGCAGTCTATTGCTGGAGTCCTTAGAATTTTCTCTATATAAGATCGTATCACCAGCAAGCAGGGCTAGTTTGACCTCCCCTTACAGGATTTGAATGCCCTTCATTTCTTGATCTTGCCTGATGGCTCTCAGTAGGCACCCTTATCTTGTTCAAGTTCTTAGGGGGAATGCTGTCAACTTTTCCCTTGTCGCAGCCCCTATGGCCCTGGTCTCCAATGCCACAGGAAGGAACCAGGCATGACAGAGGATTAGAAGTACAAGCTTGCAGGAGGTGGGCTAACCTTGATTGCAGGGTAGCCCCGAGCAACCTCCACAGTAGCCTTTTATTGAGACAGCACAAGACAGGTGAGGGGAGTGTTAGACATTGACTATGGGCCTAAGGATCGCCACGGGCTTGGGCTCTTTCTCAGCAACCAGCACCTGCGGACAAATTGCCCAATGGTCCACCCCCCAGCTGCAAATCATCTTGCTCAGAGTTCTTCTGGCTCTTGGCGTCCTCTACATTCCCTAATCGGTATGATTTTTGCTATGAGTTTGTCATACATGGCTTTTATAATTTTGAGGCATTTTCCCTGTATGCCTAGTTTTTGGAGGGCTTTTATCATAAAAGGGGACTGGATTTCATTGAATACTTTTTCTCCATCTATTGAGATACGTGGTCTTGGTTTTCCTTCTGTTTTTGTGGTGAATCATGTTTATTGATTTCCACTTGGGATAAAACCCACTTGGTCAAATTATCTTGCTCATGTGTGATTGAATTCAGTTTGCTAGCATTTTGCTGAGGAATTTTTCATCTGTGTTCATGAGGGATGTTAGTCTGTAGTTTTCTTTTTTGTTGCGTCCTCTCCTGTCCTTTCCTGATCAGTATCTGTAGAATGTGCTAGGGAGGAGTCCTTCCTTCTCAATCTTATGGAATAATTTCTGTGGGATAGGTAACAGCTCTTCTTGGTAGATCTGGTAGAATTTGGCTGTGAATTCATTTTCTCTGGGGCTTTTTGTTGGTGGTGGGAGATTTTTTTTTATCACTGCTTCAATCTTGCTACTTATTATTGGTTCAGGATTTCTATTTCCTCCTGATTAAAACTTAGCAGGTTTGTGTTTCCAGGAAATTATCTATTTCTTCCAGATTTATCAATATTTCCTCCAGATTAATCCATATTTCCACAGTATCACTCTTGATGTCTTCTTTTTTCATTTCTCATTTGGTTTATTTAAGTCCTTTCTCTTCTGTTTCTGGTTAATGGGCTATCAGATTCGTTTGAGTTTTCAAAGAGCCAACCTCTTTTCTCATTGAACCTTCATATTGTGTTTTGGTTTCCACTTCATTTAGTTCTGCTCTGACTTTGGGTTTGGTTTGTTCTTCTATTACATCCTTGAGAGGTGAGATTTCATATCATGGATGTCTCATCACAATTTTTATCAGTTTTAACATTTTTATAGAAACCTGGGCTGGCTAGCTGATTGTCTCCTAGTTGCTCAATCCTTGGTTTCCACCAAGGTTTATCTGTGAATTTGGAGCATCAGAAGTCAGTTTCTTCTATTAACAATAAAGATAATGGCACCAATAAATTAGATGACCCTGTAACATTTGAATAATCAAAGTTTTCAGGTTCAGCAAACAATGACCGTTCCCTTTAAACCAGAAGAATGAAAATGATTTTCCAAAAAAACCATCTCAAAACAAGTTAGAGTCATAAATAACTATGTGTAACCTTTACAGAGAATGGCTCTGCGGTGATGATAAAGAGAGATTTATGGGTAGAAGCTGTGGGTTTTTTCCTATTAGCCTTTCTATTCCTTCCATCGTGCTTTGGTTTGAATGTTTGTCTCCTCTGAGATTCATGATGATACTTAATTTTTAATGTGACAGTATTAGAAGGGGGATCCCCTAAGAGGTAATTAGATCTAAATATATTAATGGATGACTGTATTGAAGGGTCGTCATGGGAGTCTGTTGTGGTGCCCACTGTGGGTCTCGCCTCCTGTGGCCCCGATGCCTTCTGTCATTTCATGACACAGAACGTGGCATGCTCTAGAAGCCAGCCAGATGACAGCTCTCTGATTCTAGACTTTCCAGCCTATAGAAGTATAAGAAAAAAAAATTTCTTTTTCTAAAAAGAAGAAATTATCCAGTTTTAGGTATTTGTTATACCAACTGAGATGCTGGTCATGGAGCCAGTTGTAGCCTGAGCACAGAACCCAGAATAGAAGTCACGTTCCAGCCCGCCCTGCCCCTAGTGAAAGAGACAAGCGGCAGGCTGGATATGGAACAGGGAGGGAAACTCTCCAAGAGAAAATCTGTTTGGGAATAGCCTGTAACAAGAATGTGTTTGCCATAATAAACTACATGTGTATTCAGGGAAAGAATGGAAGGCAAAGATTTTTAAAGAAAAAATGAGGAGGATTATATACTTGTTTGGAGATAATTATCCTTGGCTACAAGGATTAATAATAAGGATGGTGTCAGTTCAAGGTTGGACTGGCGTTTGCTGGGCAGATGTTCTCAAGAAGAATTTGTATGTGTGTCTGCGTGTCTATAAGGTGCAGTGGGCTTTGTGTAACGTTGTGGTTTCTACAGAGACTTTCATGGTACTTTTTGTTGTCAGGTTCTCAGGCTTGAGACTCCTCCCTCATGGCCTCTGGCCCCATTTTTTAGGCTTTTTTTTTTTTTTTTTAGGACAAAAGAAAGCAAATGCCTTCTAAACAGTCCACCTAAAAAAATTTTGGAGTCAAGTGACTCCATTTTAATTGGGAAGAATTTCACATTTCCCTAAGTGTCACAATGGAAACCTAAGTATTTGTAATGTATATTTTAAAAAATAAAATGCCTTCCTTACTCACAGGCATCCTTTTTTTTTTTCTTTTTTGCCTCTTGCTTTGTGCTGCTGCCTGGAGAGTGCTGTCAACATGGCATCATGACAGTAAGGGTCACCCCAGATGACACCCGTGTGTTCGTCCTCTTCAGGTCCACCTGCAGGCATCCTGCCATCTTCCCCACTCACTGTCTGGAAAACCTGGGCAGAGTTAACATCTCCGTGTCTCAATTTCCTCAGTTGTCAAATGGGAATAATGTTATTTCAGTCAGTTCTGTAAACAATTAAAATCAACAGATGAGAAATGCTCAGAGTAGGAGCTGGCACACAGTGGGGCTGAGTGTTACCAGACCTGCTTATTCCTGCCCATTAGAGAGAATAAACTTCTATCGTGTTAAAGACATTATTATTTCGGGTTTTTTTTTAATTATTAATCACAGCCAGACTTGCTTTTAACTAAAACAATACAGGGACATCAATTGTAGGTATAATAATTTGCAGATTTTAATTAATGTGTCAAAATTCAGGGCATAAATTTCCCCATTTTGTTCAAGGTTACGACAGGAAACTGTCGGGAAAGGAAAGAAAGAATCTGTGTGTTTTATATTTACATACTTGCATTGTTTACAGATTAATAATAACTTGGTCAGGCTGCAATTTATTGCCCATTTATATGATGCGCCGAAGCCGCTCCCGGCCTTTGCCTAACTCATTCTTCTTTATATCACACAGACACACACGTGTGTTCACACACACACACAGGTGTGTTCACACACACGCATGGGCATCACACAGACACACACGTGTGTTCACACACACACGGACATCACACAGACACACATGTGTGTTCACACAGACACACAGGTGTGTTCACACACACGCACGGGCATCACACAGACACACACGTGTGTTCACACAGACACACGGGCATCACACAGACACACACGTGTGTTCACACAGACACACAGGTGTGTTCACACACACTCACGGGCATCACACAGACACACACAGACACACACGTGTGTTCACACAGACACACAGGTGTGTTCACACACACGCACGGACATCACACAGACACACACGTGTGTTCACACACACACGGACATCACACAGACACACACGTGTGTTCACACAGACACACAGGTGTGTTCACACAGACACGCACGGACACACTCACATCCACATATATGATCAGCTTGTAGGTATTGTTAAGGTGTTGGTCTGCCCAGGATATTAACAGCTAAAAAAAGAGAGAAAAGAATAAAAATCGTAGATTGTGATGAAAACCAAGGGGCTGTTTCTTTAGTGAAAAATTTAAATTCTAATCTCTCAGTGTACAAAGACTGTATTAAAAAAATAAAGGTTTTCATTGGACTTCCACTAACTTTTTTTTAATCTCCACTTTTGTAAAAATTATGGTAGAGATATGATTTCTGTAACGAAAACAACAACGACCACTGATCTCTTTTCAGGATCTGTTATTCTCCGTCTCCCACTGTGGGAGACGTGTGGCAAGGTACCCGACACACAGCTAGTGTGCAGTAAAGAAGTGAGTGGGTTTTATAAACTCCCAGAGCTAGTGGTGACTCTATGTTACCAGTTGGAAAATCAAGACTCGGGGATGTGAGTAGCCTCCCTGACCACCAGTATTCACTCCATGGTAGGAACAAGTCAGAGAGCCCAGGTCCCCACCTCCTAACCCCACAGAATCACACTAGTGTCTGAGATTTCAGAAGTGAGAGCTTTGGCTTTCTTTTCCCACTTTTTGTAAGTGGTGCTAAGTGATGAAAAGCAAAGAGGGGGATATATAATTCAAACTGCCTGGGATGAAAATAAATTAGTAGGGAGGCATCCTGAAGGCCCAGGAACTAATACCCACCCCCGGCAGCAGGCACATGTTTTTCCTGGCATACTTGGACTCTGAACATAAGCAAACACAGAAGTTGGTATTTTATTACTTGAAGCGTTTGTATTAGTGTGTTCTGTATATGTCAGGGGTATGTAGGAAGAGAGAAAGATTAAAAAGAAATTTTTTGTTTTAACATACTTTGACAAGTTCTATATTTCTACAGCATGGTTTATTTTTGGTTCTTTTTCTCAGCATGTAATCTTGATAATTTGGAGATATAAAAACACCTAGTAGGACCGCTTTGACACAAATTCTTAATGTACATAGAATTTCTAACATGGGCTGGATAAATTTGAATCCTGGCTTCACTTCTTTAGGGCCATGTGACTTTGGAAAATGAAATAGCATTTGAGGTCCATTTTTCTCATCTGAAAATGTACTGTTGAAATTTTTAAAAACAAATACAGTACCTACTTCATCAGGGTGTCAAAACACTCAAAATTGTTAAACAACATAATATACACAAAGCATCTAGCACGTTGTCTGGCCCATTACTGTGTAGAACAAACTGCCTTAAAACTCAATGCCTCGAATCAATAGGAATTCAAACATTTGAACACGGTAGAGAGTAATGTGGTAGGTAACAGGGTCTGGGAGGGTTGGAGGGAGAAGAAGGCTGGGGATATGCTGAATAAAGGTTACAAAATTCAATTAGATAGAATAAATTCAAGAGATTGGCCACACAACGTACAGTTAACAATATGTCGTATTCTAGAAAAATGCTGTCAATGGAAAGGAGCCCTACTCCATAAAATAATTTAAAGAGGTTTATTCTGAGCCAAATTAGAGGACCTTGACTCAGTGTCACACCCAAGAAGCCTTGAGCACTTGGAATCCTACTGTTGGGGTGACAGTTTGGTTTTATGCATTTTAGGGAGACAAGAATTAAAAGTGAGCTCATAAATCAATACCTGGAAAACAGATGTTGGTTTGGCTCCAAAAGTTAGGAAACCTAGAAGCGGGACCTCATAGGTTATAGGTGTATTAAGATTCATTTTTTTATTATTATTAAGTCAAATACACATAGATCATGAACACGTTCATGCATATGTGGGGTACAGTGTGCTGATCTTTTTTTTATACAATCTGACATGGTTAGATTAAACCAATCAACATAGCTTTCACCTCATTTACGTGATTGTTGTGCCAAAAATCTATGCTCTATACTTGACAGATTTGACTCATACCCTGGTCATATGCTCCACACTCCGAAGAAGACAGGCACATGGTCTACAGATACATGAAAAAATGCTCATCTTCTTTAATCACCAGAGAAATGCAAATCGAAACCACTTTAAGACACCATCTAACTCCAGTAAGAGTAGCCCACATAACAAAATCCCAAAACTACAGATGTTGGTGTGGATGTGGAGAAAACGGAACACTTCTGCACTGCTGGTGGGAATGCAAGCTAATATGTTCCTTTTGGAAAGAAGTTTGGAGAACACTCAGGGATCTAAAAATTGACCTGCCATTGGATCCTGCAATTCCTCTACTAGGAGATATCCAAAAGACCAAAAATCACTTTGCAAAAAACATATCTGCACCAGATTATTCATTGCAGCTCAATTCATAATAGCCAAGTTGTGGAAGAAGCCCAAGTGCCCATTGACCCATGAACAGATTAATAAATTGGGGGAGGTTTGTATTAAGATTCTTTAGCTGACAGTTGGCTGAAAGAGGCTCTGTCTAAAAGACCAGGAGTCAGTTAAAGGAATGTTTAAGATAAAGGGTCTGTTAATTAGAGACAAAGTACCAGAGAGACTCAAGTGGTTTGTCACCTGTATTGAGGACCTGCAGCCTCAGGCCTGTTAGTGAGTTACAGAGGGTCTCTAAGAAGGGGAGGGGAGTGATGAGGCAGGACTGATCTCCTTTCTCATGGCTAACAACTCTGTTTTGGGGATTCCCTTGGCTAAGAGGGGGTCCAGTCAGCCAGTCACTGAGGAGGGAACTTTAAGATTTTATTTTATTTTAGTTCACACTAGCCCTGTCTCCCTAAAATATACAAAACCAAACTGTAACGCAGCACTGAGAGTTCAGGTGCTCAACAAGAAATGTGTGTTCATGAGGACGCCATTACCTACAAAGGACATGTTGAGAAGGAATAACCACAAGGATGTTAAGTCCGAGTGGTGCTAACGCCCTAAGTTTTGATGACATTCTTCTCTAGTCAAGACCATGACCACAGACAGACGCTGTAAACACAGTTCTGAGAAGCCACTGTGTTGGACTGAGCCCCTTCACTCGGCCCCAACAGATCAGACCAAATGAAAATGGGGCCGCTCATGCTAAATGCCATGTAATCAAACAGGCAGAGAGACCCAGAACAAACAAGTCTGGTTTTTTTTGTTTTGTCTCAGTCTCCGCTGCTTTCACTTGTGCTGGGAGGTGGACCGAGGTGGACTGACGTTGACCAATGGGGCTTTTTCTTCCTTTATTGTCTGTCTCCTTGCTCTTACCTTCCAGAACTCATCCTTCCGCTCCATCCCAGTGGGAGCTGGGACCAAATGTATCCCTTTACAGTGACGACAAACTGAGACACCATCATGCACAGTTATAGTCAATCTCTCAAAATTGAAAGGTTGACCAAAAGGGTAGGGATTGTTAGCTCAGACTAAATGTGGGCTTCTAAGATCCTCACAGATCCTAGGTAGCAATCTACCACCTAACTGAGTCTATAAACAGACTGAAAACCTAACTTAGGAATTTGCGACTATAAGAAATAGCTGAATCCCAGCCAGCCCAGCAGCCAGTGGAGTAGCCAGCTAGCTGCTTCCCTGCGTCACCGTCATTTTCCCTGTGTCATTTTCCTTTTCCGACTGTAAACATTCAACCACGTGGCAGCCCTAGTGTCACTCCATGCTGCCTCAATTAAATGCTTCCAGACTTAATTTGTGTGAAAATTTTTCATTTAGCAATGTATTTTTCCATAAAATGGAGATAAGGATGATGGCTTCTATAAAATTGTTTTGTGAAAATTAAATAAGTTAATTGATACAAATACATACAAGATTAAGGAGTATTATTGTATGAGATATGGTAATCAGTAATAATTTTGATTTATAAACAAGGAAAACATTGTGAATAAATTACAAAATCCCACTAACTCTATGGCCGCAAGTGTACTAGAGTCAGAATCATAAACCCTTGGGTTCTAGCCTTAACCATGACACATGGCAGCTGCATCATCTGGGCAAAGTGCTAGACAAAGTGTAGATTTATTGGTAGGAAGTAGCTTTGGCCAAAAATAATTGAACCTCCACTTTCCCATGAGGATTTACTATGTGGAATCACACTACGTTTTCCTCTCCACTAAAGACCTTGTTATAGATTTGCTCTATTATTAGAAACTCTTCCTCTGTTTTTTTATGCTAATTCCAAAATGCTGCATGGTAGCTGCCTGTCTTCGACTCCTGGGTTCCGTGAATCCTTAAAATAAACAATGTTAGGTCTAACGTTTTTAACTGGGAATTTGAGAACACGGAGTAATCTAAGTTTACATGAAATTTACCCAAAAATGAAGGTAGGGAAAATTAATTCACAAAAATTCAGTGAAAATATTTTTGTCTTAACAGATGAGCACATCCTGGTATCCAAGTGCATTCCTAGCATCTTCTTACAGAAATGCTGGAGGAACATTCCTTGGCCCTGGGCAGGGTCCTCGAGCTACGAACGCACTCTTAGTGCGTTTTTCAGGTTCAGTCTTAATGAGTTACTCAGAAGGCCCACAGCATTTTTAAGCAACAAGATACAAGTAGACCAAATGTTGTTTTTCCTTAAAAATTCTAACCAATCTTTGTGGCTATGAAGCCACACTTTAAGTAAGCTGATCATTCTCCACAGGAAATCCAGCATGGAGTTTGTTTGGTTATTACCTGAGGTTGCACCTTTCCAGAACGACAGCTCACGTGTTCCTAGCTAGTCCTCTGCTGAAGCCATTGATGGTGTTGTGAAGTTGTCTGCACCTCCCAGGAAAGCCATTAGCTGCATGTAACAAAATGTGACCAGAGATGGTACAGAATCAGGTTTTAGTTGCTCCCTAGCAGCTAAAGAGGTCTAGTAATAGATAATCGCTGTTGGTGTTGGTTAAGCATCAAAATGATATTAGGGTTAGTGTCTTTGGGTCAGCACCTCTGAAAGTCACCTGATCTCATGCTGACCTATGACTGCCACTGCTCCAAGTGTCACAAACTTACGTAAGTACATTCAGGTGCAGGATTGGGTGTGGACAGCAAGGGCCAAGCTGACCATGAGACAGGTAGTTTCCAGGGCGTCTCGTCCTTATGGAGGAGACTCTTTCCTCCGAGGCTTCCTCCAGCCTCGTTGCTCTGAAATATCATTTGCCAGAACTGGGTTACATATCTCCTCCTCCTAGGTTCTATAGTCTCACCTTTTCTGCTGCCTGAACAAAACCAAAATTGAACTTAGTTTGCAGTTGGACAAACATCAAAATCTTGTAGGTTTTTTATTTTGTTTTGTTTTCTAAATTTATTCAATAAACAGTTCAAACTGACAGAAAAGTTGCAATTATAATACAAAAGATTCCCCAGGTACTATTTTATGACATTGGTTATATTAGTTTTTTTCTCTCTCTCTTTATTCCATGTCCTATGTTCACATACTTTTTTTAATAAAACAATTGATCCTAATTAAAGATCTCCTGCATCACTGCATCATAGCCCTCAAAGTCAGAAAATTAACATTCACTCAATATTTCCTCAGGATTATATTTAAGCCATACATTTGGACGAGCAGTGTCACGGAAACAATGCGATGTTCTCAGTGTCCTGACAGGCAGTATGGAACCCTAATTTGTTCCAGTATCCAAAGGCAAACTCTAACTGCTGGTTAAAGCAGTGTCCCCCGGGCCTCTCCACTCAGAAATAACTGTCTTCCTTTGTAATTCGTACTATGCAGCTCTTGATCCTGGACTTTGCAGCCTGCAGAAGAGTAGATGTTTATTAGTTAAGCCACCCAGGCCATGATCATTTCTTAAGAAATTCAATGTTTATTTTTGTTGTTCCAAACTCTAAATCATCCATTTCCACAAGAAATTCTCATTCCTTTAGTAGAAAATGATATGCAGGACCCAAGACCTGGACTATAGGTATAGACTCATTGCTACGTGGGACATACTTTGAAATTATGACAATATCCTATTTCTCGTTAAACTTTTAACCATTAGATTTAGCATCCGTTAATGATTCTTACTTTAAACATCTATTACTACTAAGGTTATTACATGAAGACTTTATAATTCTGTCACTCCACATGCGTCTGTTCCTTGGCATTCTACTATCAGGAAAAGTTTTCTTTTTCTTAAATCACTTATATCTGTACAGACTATGGATTCCTACTTTATTCAGTGAATTAAAAACTAATGATGTCATTTTGATGTCCAACTTGTCCCACATTTGGCCACTGAAAGCCCCTTCAAGCTGACCTCTGTATATTGTTGCGTACATCATTATGCTCTGAACACATCTTTCTGTCAAAAAAGTTGTGCTAGGGCTTTAAGACTAAATGTTTGTATTTCCCCCCAAATCCGTGTGTTAATGCTGTAACTCCAATGTGATAGTACTGGGCAGTGGGGTCTTTAGCAGGGGATGAGGTCCTGAGGACGGACCTCATCATGGATGAGATTAGTTCCCTTGTAAGGAGGTGAAGAGGTTGGTCTCCCTTCCTTCCCTGTCCTGTAAGGAGACAAGAAGAATCTGGCCATCTGTGAAGCGGGAAGCCGGCCCTCTCCAGACACAGCTCTGCCAGCTCCTCGATCTTGGACTCCCTACCCTGCAGAACAGGGAAGTGGATGTTTATTATTTAAGCCACCCAGGTTTGGTCATTTCTTAAGATATTCAGTGTTTATTTTTGTTGTCCCAAACTCTGAATCGCCCGTTTCCACAAGAAATCCTCTTTCATTTAGTAGACAATGATATTCGTGGCCCAAGAGCAGGATTGCAGGTAAATACGCATTGCTACTAGGTCTTACTGCGATTCGGCCCTCTTCATAGAGAGAGCTGGGGGATATGTCTGTGTACACACATAGGTTGTATAGGAACATTTGCTTTTAGTTTTACTTCTGTATCTAGACACTGAAACCATGAGTTTACTCCAATACCGCCAATGGTAGCCTGAGATTTAAGAACAGTCTAACTTCTGCCTCAGCCTCCTTCTTTAGCTCTGAGAAGCCCACCACTCATCGTTTTTGCTATCTTAAATATTTTTTGCTAAAATTTCCTTTATGCAACTGCTATCTCAGCAAGGCTAGCTGTTGACACTCCCCCTGAGCACTGTTTCCATGACACTGCTCGGCGCCTGGCTTGGCCCCGACTGCCCATTGCCCTCCAGGTTAACTTCCCTTCCCCATTGCCTTGCCCACCTTCTTTCTTGGTCTCTGATCACACCAGCTGCAGTTTTACTCAGCCATTGATTAAATGTTTTCTCATCACTTGACATATAAACACTCTGGCATAGTATACTACAGTCAGCTTTCTAAGAATGAGTTTGGCACAAACCCAGAGAAATTAATTGATTGGCCCATTCAGTGGGAACAAGGTCCCGAGCCCACACGAACAGTGAAGGGAACACAGATTAATGGGTTAGGAGAATAAAACAGCGCTCACAGATCACCAAAATATTTGCTCAAATTTTACTTTTCCTTTCACCAACAAAACACTGTTAAACACTGTACCACAAACATCTCACCAGAACGTCCATATTTAACCCCATGTCAGTTTCTCTGCTTCTATGACAGGTGCATCTTCTTTTGTCTGGGAGCATGTCTGTCACCTTCTACTCAAATGTCTGTTTTCCAGTCCCTCCTGCTTGCTTTGGGGTTCTTTGAAAACAAGGGCTGTTATCTCTTTCTATAGTAGGTCTGAAATTTAGCCCAGGACCTAATACCCTGGTGTCAGAGAAAAACTTGCCAAATCACCACATGTATTAGTAACTGAATAATGTCGCCATTGGCGACATTAATGAACACGATCACTCTATGGAGAGTCTGACATTTATTTGCCTATTTGGGGGACTATTTTCATTGTTTTCCTTTTCCCTGTGAATCATCGGCACACCTGCACACACCACTGCTGGCCCTCTTTTCTGTGCCTGACCCTGTGTTCATAAGAGCAACCCTGAAGCCATCTTTATATTAGTGACTCTTCAAATTCCCACAGGCAGGACATTCAATTCTCAGAAAGAAAGAGTTCATCTGCCTTCCGTGTTCTGGTTTGAGTTGGACTCAGAAAGACCAATTTTTAAAAAGAGTTTACAAATCACAATATTAACATATTTTCCAGTATTCTCCAAATTCTATTTACCCACATCTCCCAATAATCCACCTTTCTTTTTTTTTTTTTTTTTTTTTTGGTTTTTGGCCCAGGCTGGGTTTGAACCCACCACCTCCGGCATATGGGACCAGCGCCCTACTCTTTGAGCCACAGGTGCCGCCCTAATCCACCTTTCTTTAACTAAGCACATAAAAAGGAGTAGCTCGTGTCATTTATCTTGATTTTTTTTCTTATATTCCAAGGTCTCAGACACTATTCTTAACTGTGTGAGCCAAGCTTAGCATTAAGAACATACAGATGATAAATTTCTTGCAATTTAATTGTCAGAGGATTTTGAATGCCCTAGAAGGAAAATATTATACAAAACAAATATTGAAAATAATAAAATAATTCTGAAGAAATAACAGAAGATAGAGCACCATCATCTATAAAATGAAGACCTTCCCAGCAAATGAAGGTGGCCTCTGCCTTCTCCTGAGCCCCCATTGTATCTGGACAGACATTCCAAGTCTCCAAACCTCTGTCGTCCAATGAGGTGACTCAGGCACTGTGGCTATTGAGTATTTGAGATGTGGCTACTCCGAATTGAGCTGTCTATGAGCGTGAAACGCATGTTAGATTTTTAGGATTTGTTTCAAAAAGAAAGCAAATTTCTCATTATTAATTTCCTAAATTCATCACGTGCCAAAGTAATGCTATCGTAAATGCATTTTAATAAAATATATTATCTAATGTCACTTCATTTCTCTGTTCTCTTTTACAGAAAAAAATGTCCTAGAAAGGATTGTCTATTGCTGCTGTCTCTCCGTAATTCCTGTGCCCCTCTCCTCTGTGACCTCTGACCAGCATCATCAGGGTCTGGTGATGCTGCACTCAGATGACCTCTCCACTGCAAACTGCCAAAGTCTTTGCTGGATTTTTGCTCGTAACATCATTTGACACAGTAGATGACTCTGTCTTTCTCACATCCTCTTTCCTAGCCTGAGTGATGCCACATGTGTGGGCTTTCCCCTTGTCCCCCCCTGAAGTCCTTCTTTGCTGATTCCTTTCTGTCCTTGGGATGCTCAGCTCAGTTCTGGGATTTTGTCTTTTCTCAACATTCACACGGTCCTTTACCAGTGTCTTAGCCTCAAACATAGTCAACTTATAAAGAATCCAAAATGTTTTCTCAAGTCCTGAAGTATTTCCAGCGCTCATACATACAACTAACACATTTGATCTTCATGGATCTTAACCTGATTCCCCAATAGACACCTGACGCTTAACTCAGACCCTGTGACACCTCCCTTCCCCAGCACCCAGCAGCTTTCTGTCTTATTACATGATGCCCCAAGCTGCCCCACATCTGAGGTCCAACATTTAGGATCGAACTCTTCCTTCGATTCATCAGTGTATCTGACTCTTCCCCAAAGCACATCTCAAAGCTGACTACTTCTCCCCATGAATCTTGGCTGCCCCTGGTCCAAAACACCATCTTCTCTCTCCTGAACTCTTGTACTAGCTCATTAACAGACTCTCCTGCTTTCATTCATCGTCCTCTATAATCCAGTTTCCATGGCATGAGCAGAGTCATCCCTCCCACTGTAAATCTGATCATGCTGCATCCCTGCTTTAGAGTTTGTAGCTTGCAAGTTTCTCATTTCATGAGGATAAATCTAAACTTCTTACTCCTGTGGGTCCCCACCTACTCCTCCAGCATTAAGAACTATTTGCCAACTATTAAACTGTGCTCCAGACAAGCTGTTCTTTCTATAATCCCTTGAGCCCACCAAGAATGTCCTTCCTGTCCGTCCCCACTGTTTAATACACTGATCATAGCTGGTTCTTCACATCATTTAGTTCTCGGGTAATATTTAAGCCCACCCCCCTCCCACATTTAAAGTCATACTCAGGTGCTTTTTAAAACTGCACTATATTTAAATTCCCTACTTAGCCTTAATCATTCCCACATAATATTTTCCTGTTCATTCTTCCATTAATTGTTTTCTCTTCTTTGGAGTAAGGTAGAACCTTGTCTGCCTTATTCACCATTATATTCCCAGTGCCTAAAACAATGCACAAACAAGGCATTCAGCTATGTGTTAATTGAATGAGTTCTTAATCACATCTTCTTATTGACTAGTATAGGGTAAAAAAAAAAAAAAGCCCTCCAAAATCAATACTGTTGGGGAAAAATATCAGGATTTATTATACACATAATGTTACATTATTAAGACTGTTTTTTTCAGTAGCCACCTCCTTGGTCCAGACTACCTGTTTCCACTCCAGACCAAAGCCATCTCAGAGAACTTTTTGGGAGGCTACATGTGGCTAATGGACATTTGAAATGTGGCCTGTGCAACTGTGGAACTAAATATTTAATTTAATTTAATTTAATTTTTTTTTTATTAAATCATAGCTGTGTACATTAGTATGATCATGGGGCACCATACACTTGGTTCATAGACCGTTTGACACATTTTCATCACACTAGTCAACATAGCTTTCCTGGCATGTTCTTAGTTATTTTGCCAAGACCTTTACATTCCACATTTACTAAGATTCACATATACCCTTGTAAGATGCACCGTAGGTGTAATCCCATTAATCCCCCTCCCTCCATCCTATTTTAGATGCAAGTGACCCTTAAGCAATGCTGTCTAGAGCTGCACAGCTCCACCTACAGGCAGGTTTTCTTCTGTGTCTGCCACCCTGAGATGGCCAGACCTACCTTCCCACTCCTCTTCAGCGTCATCGTGAACACAGTGAGCATGAGGACGCTTACAGCAACCCATTTGGGCTTAATAAATAGTAAAGAGGCTGTGTTTTCTCTTCCTTATGATTTTCTTAATAACAATTCCTTTTCTCTGGCTTACATTAATGTAAGAATATGGTCTATAATATATATAACATGCAAAATATGCATGGATCAACTGCTTATGTTACTGGTAAGGCCTCCAGTCAACAGTGCATTATTAGTAGGTCAGGTTTGGGGGACTCAAAAGTTATGCATAGACTTTAAACTGCATGGGAAGTCAGCAGCCATAAATCTTTCCACTTTGTTCAAGGTACAACTGCAATTTAAGTTTAAATAACCACAGGTGGCTAGTGGCTACCACGCTGGATACAGAACCCTGGCATGAAAGATCTCTCAAAGGCAGTTTCTATGTCTTAGCTCAGCTCCACCTTCTTTTAGTTCTTATGAAGTGTCTGTGGCTCACATGATGCTCATTCAGGCTTGTTGGAAGTCCTGAGTCAAGAGTGGCCCTGAGCTGAATGTCAGGACACTGAGAATTCTTGACCCTGATGTAGAAGGAGCAGGTAATCCACAGGAGCTTTCTGTGTCTTAGTCTGTAGTTAAATAAAGACGTGGTAATTTTTAAATAATGGAGATTTACTTCTCATGGTTCTGAAGGGTGAAAGTGCAAGATCAAGGCTCCAGCAGATGCAGTGTCTGGTGAGGACAGGCCCCTCTTTGCTATGACCTCACCTCCAGAAGGGACACACACCCCCTTTTGTCCACTTTTGTAATTTCATTCATCAGGGCAGAGTCCTGAGTGAATCACCTCCCAAAGGCCTCACCTCTTAATACCATCCCCTTGGGGCTCAGAGTTCAACATAGGACTTTTGTGGAGACCAAAGCATTCAGACAGCGCAGAGCTCTATGGCAGAGACAGCCACTGTGTGGAGCTTTCCCTTCAAGGCTTTTATGGAAATACAGTAGAACCCCCATAGCTGACCCCCTCCCTACACTGACCACCTCCTTGTGTTGACCTAATTCTCATAGACCAGACATACACACATGTCTGTATCAGTACAGCAGGCCTCGTTCCTAATGTTGACCCCTCTGATGTTGACCAGTTTGTGATAGTCCCCTGATAGTCCCCTCAGCTTACAGAGGTTTAGCTGTAGTCTACGTCTTATGGTCAGGAAATAGGGATGCAAGATATCCATCTGTTACTTACCAGATGTGTGACCTCTGGAAAATCACATAGCTACCCTCACTTTCTGTTTCCTCACCTGAAAAATGGTGACAGAAGAACATAGCCTCTAACTCACTGGATTTTTATAGGATTCATTTCAGGCTAAGAATAGGAAAACCAAGCTATAAATGATGAAGTGGGCTGTAAGTACATGGTTTGATTATTGGTCCCACAGATTGGTCTTGTTGGCACATAAATACCAGTACTTGGTTATCTAACATCACATCATCTGGACAGCTTTGGCTCCGGACATGTGGGCATCTGCTCATTTTACTCCATGATGGAAAAAAAATGAATAAATAAAGCATAAATGATTAATTTAGACTTCATTCCATGCCTCCCGTTAACAGCTCAAAGCCCCCACCGCACAGCAGGCTCAGTGATGAACTGGTGTGGTAGAACCTTCAAGACGGCGGCTAACCCTTCTCCAAGTACAACCAGCTGTGAAAACAAATTTAACTCCACCAACACTGAAAAACAGCAAAGCTTTCACATAGGGTAGAGATGTAATGTTCACCTCATTTGGAGGAGTCCAAGCCCAATAACAGTGGCTTCTGGGGGTAAGGATATTAAGTATAATAGACAGATTATCTGCTGGTTTACTAAAGGTGAAGGAAGAGACATTTGTCATAGTTTTGCTAGAAAATGAGACTTTATCAAAGGGAGGGAGGGTGAAAGGTCACCAGTTCCATGGGTGGTGATTATTATCTTTACGTAGCTGGAGTGGCAAAAGAAGTGATCCCAAACAGAGCAAAACAAAACAGACCTCACTGAAGCACTTCAAGATGAGCCCCAAGAAGCCATCACACCAGACCCATTGGCTTCACCTTAATTTATCATCTCGGGTCCTGTTGACAAGAGTAGATTGGGTCCTCCATCTATCTACGCTGCGTCAGGTTTATCACAGCAAAGTGTGTGGTTACACTGGGGTGGTTATTGTTTAGGAATTAACCATTATAATAACAATAATGCTAACAATTTTGAGCTGTGTCCCACTCACCCTTCTTGAACACACTAGCCTTTCCTAGTGTTTAAGTACTTTTACAACTGTCATTTGTAGGTAACTAATAGCAATGACAACTAATTCTTGTCTGCAGACATCCAAATTCCACCTCATCTTTAGAGGCTGCCGAAAAAATACAGCATAACTTTATTTTCTCAGTTTTGGAAGCTGGGAAGTTCAAGACCAAGACACCATCATGTTTAGTGTCTAGTTAAGGTTCATTTCCTGGGTCATGCATAGCCATGTCTTCACGTGGGGGTGAACAAACTCCCTCGTTTCTATTTTGAGGGCACTAATCCCATTTGTGAGGATGTCATCCTCACAACCTAACCACCTCCCAAACATCTCCTACTATCATTACCTGGGATGCAGATCTCAGCATGTGTATTGTGAGGGCACACACACATGCCCAGGCCATAGCAGAGACTCTATAAACTTCCTTCACCCACTTGCAAAAAGGGTTTCACCTTCATTTGCACATTCACTCCAATATTCCTAATCTGTTAATGTCACTTATTGCTCGTATTCTTTTCTGCACTTAGGACACAGTGTCAGGTAAATCTCTAACCCTGTGGTCCTCAACTTCCTCATCACAACACAGGGAAGCTCAAGTTAAGACAGGTCTTGAGTGTTGATAGAGCTATTTTAACTAACACCAAATGATCTTCAATATTTCTTTCTTTCTTTCTTTTTTTTTTTTTTTAATAAAGGTAGGTGTATGTGTTTGCTGGGGCTAGCACCAGAAAGCACCATGGGCAGGGTGGCATAAACAACAGGAATTTATTTTCTCATGGTTTTGGAGTCTAGAAGTCTAAGATCAAGGTGGCAGAGGGTTGGTTCCTTCTGAGATCACAAGAGGAGAGTCAGGTCTATGCCTCTCTCCTTGGTTTTCAGAAGGCCGTCCTTCACCTGAGCCTGTACATGGCTTCCCTCTGTGTGTGTCTCTGTGGCCCAATTTTCTCTTCTTATAAAGAAATCAGTCTTGGGTGGCACCTGTGGCTCAAAGGAGTAGGGCACCGGCCCCATATACCAGAGATGGTGGGTTCAAACCCAGCCACGGCCAAAAAAAGAAATTAGTCTTGTTGGGTTTAGGCCCACACTTAAGACCTAATCTTAATTTAATCATTTATTTTGAATGCTTATCTTCAAATACAGTTTTATTGTCAGGTACTGTGGGTTAAGACTCCAACAGAAACTTTTGAGGAGACACAATTTGACACATACCAGCAGGACTAAATAAAACTGAGTTTCTCACTTTTTTTTTTTTTAGAATACACATAATTTGGGGGACTGTATAAACTACAGAGCTGGAAGATACAGGTCCACTAAATTGTCTGCTAGGAGAGGTAAAGGGTTTTGTTGCTGTGATGACTCTCAATCCAACATTCTAACACTGTGACAAGGCCCTCCTGACTGCGCCTCTCAGCTCTTACCCCCAGCCTGCAGATTTTACTATGCCACAAACAGTCCCCTGAATATGACAACGTTCTATTCAAGGAGTGACAGATTTAGCAAATCAAAATACAGGACATCCAGTTATATGTGTATAAATTGTGTATAAATTTATTTGTTGTTAATCTAAAATCTAAATGTAACTGAGTGCCATGTGTTTTATCTGCCAATCCTACCCCAATCTCTTATTAATGTACCTACAGGTGCTATATGTAGAATTCTTACTTGTCAGCTGCATGTGCTTTATATGGAGACACACCCATCACTTCTTGTTACCCCCTGAATGTTAATGTCGCTCTGAATTCACAAGTTCAAGCCTTAATTATCACAATGGCAGTATATAGAGATGGGGGTCTGTAAGTTTGTGAAGGTAAATGACAGAGTCCCAATACAGCAAGTTTAGCATCTCTGTAAAAGTTGATACCAGAGGGCACATTCTCCCGCTCTGTGTCCTTCAGCCCCTACCATGAGAGTGTGCACAAAATCACACACGTGTCCAGTGAGCCAGCAGCTGCCTCTGAGCCGAGGAAAGAGGCCCTAGGATGCTCTCCTTACTGGCACCGCCATCTTGGACTTCCAGCCTCCAGAACTGTGAGAAATAAATTTCTGTTGTTTAAGCCACCCCACCTATCCTATTCTGGTACAGTGACTAAACCAGAGTAGTATATCCCTTAAAGCTGCAGTGCAGGAATGAGGAGGTGGTCATTGCTTGTTGAATGAATAACGAATCTGATTGTTTTGGATCTTACTGAGTGTAACAGTTAGTGTAACTGACTTCTCTTCTATACATGAATCTGTCTTACCTGTCTTTCCTGGAACCTGTCCTAACACATCACCCCCATGACCATTGTCTGCTCACTTGCCTCCCTCCCACCAGGGACTTGGAGGGTAGGGATGTCTGTCGTCCATTCATGGCCATGCCTCTAACACTGACCAAAATTTTCCCCACACTAAACCCTTGCAATTTCCAACGGCACATACTCAGGGGGAAAAATGGACAGGTAATGAAACAAGATATTAATCAAAGCACTTGGGATGTTGGTGGCTCTTAGGAAATAGGAATCAGTTTCCAAACATGTCCTTTGAACTCCCCAATTTAAACCTTCTCTCACCACCCAGTTTGGAGACAATCCATTGTGGGAGCACACATGTCCGGGCACTGTTGGGATGACAGCAAATGTTTCCTGCTGAAGCCGGTCTCCGCAGCCCTTGGAGGGCCCTCGGTGACCCCTAGAGCCGGTGTGAGAGTGGGCCAGCAGCCAGATGGCTTCACATTTCCACATTCCATTCACTTGTTTTTTCACTGGGACAGATACCCAAGAGCATCCCAAATCCTCAAGGGAGATGAGATTGCAAGAAAACTCTAGTTAGTTTTGCAAAGCAGGAGATGTGAACTCTTGAGCCTGACAAAGAAGAAAGAAGACTTAAAACATCTACCAAAGGTTTTAAAGCTATCAGCAACAATATAAGAAAAAATATACAAATGGGTATTGTTTTTTTCCCCCAATACTCGGTTCTACCTGGGGACGAAGTGCCACGCATATCCACTGCTGAGGACTAACGCAGGTCAGGGGTCACAGCACCGTGGCCACATAAACAGATTATCCTGTTTCCTGAAACATCCTTTATGTTGCAGCTGCCTCCTTAGAGGAAGATCATGAATCACGTTGTTCTTCTCTCTTCCATTTGATCCGACACCATGTAAACAAGCAATGTTGAATGGGAAAGAAAACATCTCATGTGAACTATCCCAGTGCAGTCGGAACTGCCTGCCTCCTACACGCTCTGAGCAATCTGCTTACTCGGTAACTAGGTCTTATCTAGAAAGAAGCAGTCTTAGGTGTGAACATGTTTAGGTAAGTGAATAAGGGACAGTTATTTAACACCAATTATGTGACAGGCATTGTGGTTTATTCTTCCCTACATGTGATCTCATTTTATGTAAACAGCCAGCCTGCCCAGAAGTGATAACAGTGCTACTTTTCACAAAGTCTAGATGAGAAAACATGTTCAGAACCATGTCACGAGGGAGAAAGTCAGCATTCAAACCTGTTTCTCTGGTTAATGAATTTAATAATTCAGTAAACATATTTATTTGTAATCAGAAATGCAAAGACCAATAACTATTGACTAAAACATGAATGAGTCATCTAATTTTACCTATTTTTAAACAAATGAAACCAAGATACAAAGATGTTAAAGAATTTACCAGTGTTTATGAGTCTTATAAATGATGGGATCATCTTTTCTCTCTTGAGAGACAATTGAAGGATGAGCATGGGGTATTTTTAAGATTTAAGATAATATTATAACATTTGGATATCAATAAGAAAATACCATGAGTCATCATTTAGTGAAAACATTTTTTTGAAGTATTTGTAAATGACTCTCCACGAAATCACAGACCACACTGATGTCATTGGTCAGTTCATTGACTAATAGGCAGAAAGTAGAGATGAAGGGATTGAGGAAGACCCTGCTAAGCAAGTAGCTGCTAACATGAGTGAAACATTTGGCTCAGGTTACAGAATGGTGATAAAGTTGGCAAGATTTCAATAAAATGTCACCTCTTAAATAAATGTGAAATCTTTCTTCAACAGGCTTCACATAGAAGTTCTCAAGGTAGAGAGAAAGATAGCCCAGAGGTTAAGACTCTGAGCTCCAAAGGTTGTGTCCCTGACTTTATATAACTCTCCCTCATACTAGCTATAGACCTCAGAAAACTCGCTCTTGTCCCCGGGCTGCAGACAGTGGAGAGGATAATCATGCCCACTTTATTTACTGTTATGAAGATTTGACGAGCTAATTCACTCGAAGCCCATGGAAATTGTCTGATGTATATATGAATACATAAAGTGAATGAAATTACCAAATGGAAACAAACTTTAAAAAGTATATATTAAAAAAAAAATAATAATAAATAAATAAAATTATATATTTTGTAACATGATACAAAATGGTCTTATTTCATTGCAATTGTGGGTAGATAACTCCTGATGTTGAAATTAGGATCATATCACCATGGCTTTTTAGAATGTATTCTTCCTATTAATGATCTAAGATTTATTTTGCTTGCAACATCGTTATAAAGTAATCCGTAAATCAAGAATTACCCAATTGTGTATACATTAGCTATAGTGTTGTCAATTAGCCCTACAATATTTGTAGGGAGGATGGGCTAATATCACAAGCAGTGGAGTGATGGCTCCATGATGGGAAAAGCGTTGAATCAAGAATAACCATAGGTTCAGTCATAGCTTCACTAAGTCACATTGCCTCTCTGAGACTTACATTTCTTTGCTGTTTGAAACAAGAGCTTAGGATAAATTATGTCTATGGTCATTCTCATCTCTCAAATGGAAGTTATTACCATTACCACTTTAGTGTTGCCTTGGTAATACCACACAAGTAATAGTCACAATTATTATTATAAATAACCTGAGATCTTCTCCTTCCTGAATCATTGCTTCAGTCATTAAGCCCAATTACCTCATTATCTAAATTCACATGAATTATAACCCTGGAAGGCTTGCATATTCAGGAATGGCTTTAAAGAAACCAACGTGTCACTTCCTGCATTCATAAAATAATCAAAAGTGCTGAGGCCATATGTTGAAAGGTCCAAGGTTCGCTACCTCCTTTGCCAGTCCCTCTTCTGACTTCCATCTTTATCCCACATTTTTGGAGTATTTATTTATTTTAAGTTTAGATGAGGTCTCGCAGTCCCCAAAGGGGACGTGGAAAGATTCAGTTCTGAAGAGGGACTTAGGAGAAAACCATATTTCATGTCCACTGGCGTTTGGGAGACCGTCAGACTATCTGTTGGGAAATTTCTCGCAGAGTATAAACAGAGAGTTAGAGGGTGGCCCAGCGCCTGACTTCCCCTCCGGCTTGGGTGCGCTGTGTAGCTCTCAGCACCTCCAGCTCTCCATCTGCAGGATAGATCATCAGAACGTAACAGACCATTTATTCTGATGACCTTGTTTCACTGATGTAGAAATTGAGGCCCTGAAAGAAAGCCATGATCCCAAGGTCACAGAATGAGTTGGCGTTCCTGATCAGAGACCACATTCTTAGCCATCGTTTTCCCTTTTGTAAGTCAAGCATGAGCTGGTGACAAGAAAGAATTCTGATGATTGTAAGCAACCGTGCACAATTCAATTACTTTGTGGCACTGCAGTCATACCATGAATTTAGTTTGCCAAAGTGGCAAGATCATGGGTGTCCATTTCAAGCAGACCGTATTTGAATCCTCATTTTTTATTCATTAGCTGTGTGTTTCTTTATGGGCTACCCGCTGTTTCCTTCTTGCAAAATAAAGATAATAATGTGGACTTCGTGGAAGTTTTACTGCATTAAAACGTAACGTGATAGCACATGCTGAAGAGTGTAGCACAGTTTTCTGAAGGCATAGTGAACATTCTAACTTTTTTCCCTCTTCTAATGACCTCTTTGAGGCAGTGATTATCAGACTTTAGTCCTAATGAGCTAGTCATTTTTCAAAGAACACCCAGAAATATTTCATGGAAATGCCACCATTTATATATTACTTTAGTCACATTGTGGAGGATTTCTGCTAAAACTGTCTTTCCAAGGAATGATCAGGGAATCAACAAATAACTACTGGGAGACTTGTAGTTACCAGGAGTAGACAGGACCTGCACACACAAACACAAACACACATCACAAGCACACACTCACTGCTATCCCCTTGTCTCAACATCCCTCCAAAAGGAACCCCCTACACAGGGCAGGGAAATGATTTTTAGAAGTGGACTTCTACAAGGACAAGGAGGAGAGGATGAAATGGCAATTTTATAGGCTGAAAAGCAAATGTTTGATTTGCAGTAACTTACCTAGCAGGCCCACAAACAGACCCTTAAGCTGGCAGTAGAGAAAGCTGAGAAGCAAGTGGGTTTATACCACATAATCCTCAAAGACTCAGAAATGGGCACCATCACATACTTCTGGGTGTGGGAGACATTGGCAGAAAAGAGCAGGAAAATCGGCTACAACATGTTCAGAAGTGACCAGGTCACCAATGACACCCCTGTCCACAGAGCACACCCCCAACTCAAGCTGCAGATCCCCTATATCTCCCCTGCCCACAGAACACCCCCACCCAGGTCCCCTATAGCTCCCCTGTGCACAGAGCCTGCCCCCCATCCAGGCTGCAGGTCCCCTATAATTTCCCTGCCCACAGAGCATCCCCCCACCCAAGCTGCGGGTCCCCTATAGCTCCCCTGCCCACAGAGCACAACCCCACCCAGGTCCCCAATCACTCGCCTGCCCACCGAGCACACCCCCTACCCATGCTAGAGAAGGGGGGCTTATTTCTCAGAGCAGGTGAAATAAGGGATTTCTGCATAGATGTATGGCAGGCACAGTGAAAGGGAAGGACCAGACATCACAGTGACAATGTGACAGGAAAAAGGCTAATCATTGACTCTCTGGGTAATATTTTATAGGACAGTAAATATAATCACAATGTGTGGATCATCTACATTAGTAAAAGTATAATACTCAGTATTGACCTAAACAGAATTGGGAGATAAGGCCATGAGCCCGGACCTGGGTAAGAGCTGGCTGCGACCTGCAATAGCTGCATGCCTGGACCTGGGTAAGAGCTGCACTGCGACCTGCGATCACCGTCCACCCAGACCTCCGGAAGAGCTGTGCCACGACCTGCGATCCCCACGCGCCCGGACTTGGGTAAGAGCTGCGCCGCAATCCATGACTCACGTCCGCCGGGCCTCCACATGCCCTGACCAGGAACTCCAGGAACCACGCAACCCCATGGTCCTCCCTCCTGTACGCTCCTGCCTCCACACGGACCCGCTCATCTGGCCAGGGACTGTGGTAGCTGCGTGCCCCCCAGAGCCCTCCCTGCCTCTGCGTGGAGCCTTCCTCCTGCCCAGAGACTGCTGGATCCTTGGTCCCTCTGTGCCAAAGTCACTGCATGCCAGGCACTCCCAGAACCGTGTGCACCACCCACCACCCTGTTGCTGGATCCAGGTGAGTCACACTCTGAAGCTACTCCCACAACCAGAACTCCCAGGGAGCTGCACAGGGTCACTCCCTACAAAGATCCAGCAACAATAGAGTAATCCCGCTGGGGTCTAATCTTGGAGAGACACCTCCCCAACTCTGAGGATGGGCAGAGGCAAAGTTGAAAAACAATCATGAGGCAAAATCAATGGAAAAACTCTGGCAATATGAATAATCAGAGTAGATCAACTCCCCCAAGGATCAATGGGGCAGACACAAACAAGATCCCATGCACAAACAAATAGCCAAGATGTCAAAAATCGAATTCAGAATTTGGATAGCAAATAAGATCGAATTAGAATTCCAAGCAGTAACCCAAAAGATATATCAAGAATTCAAAGAATTCAAAGACCAAATGACCAAAGATTTTTGACACATTGAGACAAGAAGTTGCAGCCCTCAAAGATCTGAGAAACACAGTAGAATCCCTTAGTAATAGAATGGAGCAAGCAGAAGAATGGATTTCTGATATTGAAGACAAAGCTTTCAAATGCTCCCAAACTCTCAAAGAGGAAGAGAATGGAGTGCAAAAACAGATCAGTCTCTCAGAGAGCTCTGGGATAATTAAAAGAAAATCAATATTCGTCTTATAGGGATCCTCAAAAGTGATGAAGTGGCCTCACAAGGCACAGAGTCCCTTCTCCATGAGAATATGAAAGAGAACTTTCCAGACATGACAAGAGATTCTGAAATTCAGATAGCAGACAGATTCAGAACTCCAGCACAACTCAACCCAAATAAGACATCTCCCAGACACATCATAATCAATTTCACTAAAGTTAATATGAAGGAGAAAATTCTGAAAGCAGCCAGACGAAAGAAGACCATTACCTACAAGGGGAAGAATATTATAATAACTGCAGATCTCTCTGCTGAAACCTTTCAAGCTAGAAGAGGATGGTCATCGACTTTTAATCTCCTAAAACAAAATAACTTTCAACCCAGGATCCTGTACCCAGCTAAACTGAGTTTCATTTATGACAGAGAAATTAAATACTTCAATGACATTCACATGTTGAAGAAATTTGCCATAACTAAACCAGCTCTCCAGGATATTCTCAGACCCATCCTCCATAAAGACCAGCATAATCCTCCACCACAAAAGTAAACCCACCCAGAAACTTTTGATCAAATTCCAACTTCCACAGTTGCAAAAGAATTAAAAATGTCCACCAGACTCTTGAAAGGCTTATCAATATTCTCAATTAACGTGAATGGTTTAAATTTTCCTCTAAAGAGGCACAGGTTGGCTGACTGGATACAAAAACTCAAGCCAGATATCTGTTGCATACAAGAATCTCATCTTACATTAAAAGGCAAATATAGACTCAAGATGAAGGGATGGTCATCTATACTCCAGGCAAATGGGAAGCAGAAAAAAGCAGGCATTGCAATCCTATTTGCAGATGCAATAGGCTTTAAACCAACCAAAATAAAGAAGGATAAGGATGGACACTTCATATTTGTTAAAGGTAATACTCAATATGATGAGATTTCAATTATTAATATTTATGCACCCAACCAGAATGCACCTCAATTTATAAGAGAAAGTCTAGCAGAAATGAGCTACTTGATTTCCTCCAGTTCCATAGTAGTTGGAGATTTTAACACCCCTTTAGCAGTGCTGGATAGAGCTTCCAAAAAGAAGCTAAGCAAAGAAATTTTAGATTTAAATTTAACCATTCAACATCTGGACTTAACAGACATCTACAGAACATTTCATGCCAACAAAACTGAATATACATTCTTCTCATCAGCCCATGGAACATACTCCAAAATCGACCACATCCTAGGCCACAAATATAACCTCAGCAAATTTTAAAAAATAGAAATTATTCCTTGCATCTTCTCAGACCATCATGAAATAAAAGTTGAACTCAATAACAACAGGAATCTGCATACCCATACAAAAACATGGAAGCTAAATTACCTTATGCTGAAGAATAGACGGGTTATAGACGAGATTAAGAAAGAAATCACCAAATTTTTGGAACAAAATGCCAATGAAGACACGAATTATCAGAACCTCTGGGATACTGCAAAGGCAGTCCTAAGAGGGAAATTTATAGCACTGCAAGCCTTCCTTAAGAAAATGGAAAGAGAGGAAGTTAATAACTTAATGGGACATCTCAAGCAACTGGAGAAGAAAGAACATTCCAACCCCAAACCCACAGAAAAAAAGAAATAACCAAAATCAGACCAGAATTAAATGAAATTGAAAACAAAAGAATTATACAACAGATCAATAAATCCAAAAGTTGGTTTTTTTGAAAAGATCAATAAAATAGATAAACCTTTGTCCAACCTAACGAGGAACAAAAGAGTAAAATTTCTAATTTCATCAATCAGAAATGGTAATGATGAAATAACAACAGATCACTCAGAAATTCAAAAAATCCTTAACGAATATTACAAGAAACTCTACTCTCAGAAATATGAAAATCTGAAAGAAATCGACCAATACTTGGAAGTACGCTACCTACCAAGACTTAGCCAGAACAAAGTGGAAATGTTGAGCAGGCCTATATCAAGTTCTGAAATAGCATCAACTATACAAAATTTCCCTAAAAAGAAAAGTCCAGGACCAGATGACTTTACGTCAGAATTTTACCAAACCTTTAAAGAAGAACTAGTACCTATATTACTAAACCTCTTAAAAAATATAGAAAAGGAAAGAATACTACCCAACACATTCTATGAAGCTAACATCACTTGATCCTTAAACCAGGGAAAGACCCAACAAGAAAAGAAAATTATAGACCAATATCATTAATGGATATTGATGCAAAAATTCTCAATAAGATCCTAATGAACAGAATCCAACAACACATCAAAAAAATTATACACTATGACCAAGTGGGATTTATCCCAGGATCTCAAGGCTGGTTCAATATACGTAAATCTATAGGTATAATTCAGTACATAAACAAATTAAAAAACAAAGACCATACGATTCTCTCAATTGATGCAGAAAAAGCTTTTGATAATATCCAGCATCCCTTCGTGATCAGAACACTTAAGAAAATTGGTATAGAAGGGACATTTCTTAAACTAATAGAGGCCATCTACACCAAACTCACAGAAATATCGTACTGAATGGAGTTAAATTGAAATCATTTCCACTTAGATCAGGAACCAATGCTCTTTAACATTGTAATGGAAGTTTCAGCCATTGCAATTAGGGAAGAAAAGGCAATCAAGGGTATCCACATAGGGTCAGAAGAGATCAAACTTTCACTCTTTGCGAATGATATGATCGTATACCTGGAAAACTTCTACTACAAAACTTTTAGAAGTGATCAAGGAATACAGCAATGTCTCAGGCAACAAAATCAACACCCATAAATATGTAGTCTTTATACATACCAACAATAACCAAGCTGAAAAAACAGTCAAGGACTCTATTCCTTTCACTATAGCACCATAGAAGATGAAATATTTGGGAGTATACTTAACAAAGGATGTGAAAGATCTCTATAAAGAGAACTATGAAACTTTAAGAAAAGTAACAGCTAAAGATGTTAACAAATGGAAAAACATATCATGCTCATGGGTGGTAAGAATCAACATTGTTAAAATATCTATACTACCCAAAGCAATATATAATTTTAAAGCAATTCCTATTACAGCTCCATTGTCATATTTTAAAGACCTTGAAAAAATAATACTTTGTTTTATATGGAATCAGAAAAAAACTCGAATACCCAAAACATTACTCAGCAATAAAAACAAAGCAGGAGGAATCACGCTACCAGACCTGAGACTGTACTATAAATCGATAGTGATCAAAACAGCATGATACTGGCACAAAAACAGAGAATTAGATGTCTGGAACAGGATAGAGAACCAAGAGATGAATCCAGCTGCTTACTGTTATTTGATCTTTGACAAGCCAATTAAAAATATTCAGTGGGGAAAAGATTCCCTATTTAGCAAATGGTGCTGGGTGAACTGGCTGGCGATCTGTAAAAGGCTGAAACTGGACCCACACCTTTCACCATTAATTAAGATAGATTCTCACTGGATTAAAGATTTAAACTTAAGACATGAAACTATAAAAATACTTGAAGAAAGTGCAGGGAAAACTCTTGAAGGAATCGGCCTGTGCAAGTATTTTATGAGCACAACCCCCTGGGCAATTGAAGCAGCTTCAAAAATACACTACTGGGACCTGATCAAACTAAAAAGCTTCTGCACAGCCAAGAACATAGTAAGTAAAGCAAGCAGACAGCCCTCAGATGGGAGAAAATAGTTGCAGGTTATACCTCCGATAAAGGCTTAATAACCAGAATCCACAAAGAACTCAAGCATATTAGCAAGAAAAGAACAAGTGATCCCATCTCAGGGTGGGCAAGAGACTTGAAGAGAAACTTCTGTAAAGACAGACGCATGATCTACAAACACATGAAACAAAGCTCATAATCCTTAATCATCAGAGAAATGCAAATCAAAACTACTCTGAGATATCACCTAACCCCAGTAAAAGTAGCCCACATAACAAAATCCCAAAACCAGAGATGTTGGCGTGGATGTGGAGACAAGGGCACAATTCTACACTGCTGGTGGGAATGCACACTAATACGTTCCTTCTGGAAGGATGTTTGGAGAACACTTAGAGATCTAAAATCAGACCTGCCATTCGATCCTATAATTCCTTTAGTAGGTATATACCCAGAAGAGCAAAAATCACAATATAACAAAGACATCTGTACCAGAATGTTGATTGCAGCCCAATTCATAATTGCTAAGTCATGGAAGAAGCCCAAGTGCCCATGGACCCACGAATGGACTAGCAAATTGTAGTACATGTATACCATGGAATATTATGCAGCCTTAAAGAAAGATGGAGACTTTACCTCTTTCATGTTTACATGGATGGAGCTGGAGCATCTTCTTAGCAAAGTATCTCAGGAATGGAAGAAAAAGTATCCAATGTACTCAGCCCTACTATGAAGCTAATTTATAGCTTTTGCAAGAAGGCTATAACCCAACTACATCACAAGAATATGGGGAAAGGGCCAAGAAAGGGGAAAGGGGGAGGGAAGTTTGAGTGGAGGGAGGGTAATGGGTGGGGCCGCACCTACCATTCATCTTAGAATGGGTACAGGCAAAACTTACTAAATGTAGAATACAAATGTCTACATATAATAACTAAGAAAATGCCATGAAGGCTACGTTGAACAGTTTGATGAGAATATTTCAGATTGTATATGAAACCAGCACATTGTACCCCTTGAGTGCACTAACACAGCTATGATTTAACAATAAAAAAAAATTAGGAGATAAGTATTGGGGAAGATGGAACAACAGGAAACATGGGAGGCTGAGAGATAAAGAGAAGACTAGTGGGGGTGGTGGATAAAAGAATAAAATCTCATCTTCTATATTGAGAGGTCAATACACAATGTTGGAAGCAGAAAAATGTAGAAGGATACTCATGTTATTTGAAAAAACAGAGGCAAACAGCAAAGCATTAGCTCAGAACAATTGTAAGAGTTGCCTCTAGGAAGTAGGCAGCACAGATCTGAGGCTCTTCTTGATGACTCTTGCTGTAAGTTGACCAAAAAGTGAAAAACTAGTATTCTCCAAGCTTCCTCTTTAAGACTTTTGCTGTATCTATCAGCTATATTAAATACCTTTTTTGAATTGCCTCATTTTTCCTCCACTTTAATCATGAACCAACACTATCCATTGCAATCACGAAGTTTCCAACATTTCTGACTTTCTTCTAATACACTTTAAAAAAATCAATAGTGAAATTAAGAAGTGCTCAACGCCCCCCCATCCCCCCCCAAGTCATCTTCCCTCAGCTGTCTACCTGCACCCGCTCTGCACTTTGAAAGCATTTTTCTCAACTGCATCACCTGTGAAAGGCAAGTTTTCACTCTCAACTTGCCACTAGAGGGAAATGTTGGTCTTTTTACTAAGCAGTCTCAGTTTACCAGGGACGGTTTCTCCACGCGGTCAGTAGGGATTATAACGCCATGGCTGCGTCCTTTTTCCTTTCCTGGAGTGTGGAACTCCAAAGCTGAAGGAGCCCTGGAGTCTGTCTGGTTCAGTTTCCTCTGACTTCTCCCCTTCTCCACTTAAAGAACCGGAACCAGGGAGGAAGAGTGTCCACAGCAGGCAGAGAAGCCAAGTGCTAAAGGCAAAGCTCCCTTATCACCTGGCCAAATCAGGAGGGAGCTGGCCAAATCAGGAGGGAAATGAAGGGAAGTCAGAAGAGCAGGTTTTCAGGTCCAGATTCTTGAGCCAGGTGTGCTAGTAGGAGCTGGCACTGACTGAATGATCTCCACGTGCCGGGCTTCAGACGTCTCCATTCTCTTACCCCCATCAGAGACCTGTGAGGTAGGAGCAGTTACGCTCATTGTACAGATGAGGAAACTAAGGCAGAGCAAGGGTAAGTCACATGCCCCAAATCACCTGGGAAGTGCTCAGCAGAGCATGGACTCAGAACCAGACCCGGGCAGCTCTGGGGCCCTTGCTAACCATTGTGCTCGCTGCCAGGAACCGATCTGCAAACGTGGGGAAAGCCACCTCTCTTTCCTGGGGACATGCCCTCACCTCATTCTTTGGTCACAGGGGAGGTGATTAATCCCACTGACCACAGAGATCCTTCATGGTTTATCAGCCTTCTAGGCAGAGCTTCTGCGGGGACTGATCCCTTTCTGTCCCTGGGGTCTCTCCACCACGGTGCTTGGCCCAGAGGACTGGCTGGCTGAAAGTCAGATGGGTGAATAAATACAGTTCTAACTGCTGCACAAACAAATCATTTGCGGAGACAACATACTTATGTCCCGTCTTATATTTCAAACGATTTAGGAAAATGCCACACAAGCTATCATTGTCCACTTGGTCTCTCTGAATGCTCTGGAGTCACTCCAGCCAAATGCCTAATTCTTCCTGATTTCCTCTCCTATTTTGTAATGTGGTTTTCAGTCCATAAAACACAATCGTGTCACCGCGTACCTGGGCAGGCTCCAAAGCCCACTGCCTTGTATCATTTTGTGAGCTGATGTGTCGCTGCTGTGCAAAGCACCTGGAGTCTGTATCATTTATTGCTTCGGGCCCAGCCAAGACTTCATCCCCTCTGTTCATTCCCCAGAAAACTGGGGCTCAGCGAGGGAAAGGGGTCCTGTTTAAGGATGGTAACTGTGTTGGAAGGGGAGGGTTTGCTGGGGAAACTTCCTCCCCAAGATAGGATTTCCTCTTTGCACAGTGGGGAATTATGCTCCGCAAAGAATACTTAAAGATTTTCAACCTCCCTTCTGGAATGTTTGAAGTTATTGAACACAAATCTGTAAGTTTAAGGGCTTAAAATGCCCATCACTTGCCCCTGCGAGCAATATTTTACATATTTTTTAACACAACTTTATTTTGGAATACACTTTCATGAATTTTAGCATGTGCATAGATTCTTGTAACTACAGTCAAGATACAGAACAGTTCTAATGCACCCCCGAAGTGATATTTCCTTGCGGTCACACCTTGTCCTTATCCCTTACCCCTGTGAGCACAGATTGGTTCCTCATAAGAGCTGTTCCAGCCTTTGAGACTATGACATACTAACAAACGTAATCATGGGGTGTATGTACTTTGGGACTGTCTTCTTTCACTCAGCATAGGGTTCATCCAAGTTGTTTGGTGTGCAATAGTCCGCTTGCTGTTTTTTTCTGATGGATAACCATCATATGGATACACCACTGTTTGCGTATTCATTCTCCTGCTGAAAGTCATCGAGTTGTTTTCAGTTTGGGGCAATGTTAAGTAGGGCTGCAACAAACATTTGTATGCAACGTTTTGTGTGAACAAAAAGTTGTCACAATTTTTGGCATAAAAACCTTCAAGTAGGATTCCTGACTCATCCAACTATGTGTTTAATGTTTTGACAAACTGCGGACATAGTTCCAGATGGTCATGCCATCTGCCCCCCTCCCCCAGGAATGTTCCGGAGTTCCAGTTGCTCCATGTCTTCAGCACAGCATGCATTGTTAGAATTGTTTTTTTTTACATTTTTTACTCTTTTTTCTTTTCAGGTTATCATGAGGGTACATACAATTAGGTTGCATTTTTTGCATTAGTGAAGGTGAGGCTGAGCTAAGGTGTTCACCTTCCATTTACACTCTCATGATGTTCTAGAGTCTTGCCTGACCACTTAAGAATGGTCATCCCACCAGCTGTAACTTCTTTTCAGCACTCTTTTCATTTTATCTGTGTATCTCCAAAGTCTAGAAGGAAGTGGATGCTTCATAAACACTTGTTGAACGGAGGAAGGAGAAAAGAATAAAAATGCATTGAGTGCCCACTTCATAAATAATGTTCTTGTTTACTCTGCTCGAGCTTAAAAGAATGTAATTATATTAGACATGTTTTGTGAGTGACTGTCCCTCACATTTCCTGTCCTTGCTAAAGATGAAATACCCATCCACACCTTCAACTGTCACAGCCAATTGGATCACGGTGGGCATTCGCTCCAGTATAGCTTATGCAAAGACTAACAGACATCCTATGGTTAGCTAGAAAAATATGATCTAGGCCAATTATCACAAGCTTTTAGGAATTCTGGAATTAGGAAACTAAGGTAAGGTCGCCAGCTTCAGCTCATCCTTTCAGGGCAGGGGCGCCTCAGGCTGGTCTGTAGTCCCAGAGCTACAGGCTGGTAAGATCCAGATGTGACATTCATTTGAGACCAGAAATTTGAAGCCAGCCTGGGCACCATAGCACGACCTCATCTCTAAAAATATTAAAAACAAAGTAGAAGAGTCTCAGAACTCAGGTCCTGATTTGCTTTCTCTCCTATGCCCATTCCCTCTTCTAAGGGGACTTCAGCGAGTCATGATTTATATGCCGTCCAGGGGTCTCCAGAGATACTCCCCGCTTAATGTCAGCATAAAACGCTACCTGAGAGGCTATTGCCTCTCAGTTATATTAAATAGAAAAAATTGTATTAAATAGAAAAAATTATAATGTGTTGGGTATTAAACTCTCAACTAACTTTTTGAAATACACTAAAGCAATATAAAAGTATAAGTAATAAATGATTATGCTAAGGCAGGAAGTGCTTGAAACATTACCTGCTGGTCAGTAAGCCATTGACAGGGTCTGCTTTGTCTGTAATGGTCTGACCTCTCTACTGTCTATGACAGTCCCCTGTGTTAGCACTTAGGAGATTTCAAAACATTTATCTGAGTGTATGCACAGGCCACCCAAAGCTTTCGCTGCACCTCTGACATTTTCCTATACTTGACTGTTACACACACACACACACCTGCTTCTCTTCCAGATACCTCCACTTAGCCAACCTTAACCATCCACCAAGTTATTCAAAATAAAAATGCAGGCATAATCCTTGACCTCTCTTTTCCATTACTGACAGTATCTAATCTATCAGCAAATCCTATGAATTGTGTTTGCAAAACACATCTCATATTACTTTCATTCCCCACCTCCACGAGAGTATCAGTATTCCACATGTTTAAACCATGATTATCACTAAGCAGTGTTACTGACAAAGCCTCCAAACTGAGCTCCTGTGTCGACTCTTAGCCTTCTGTCACCCGTTTCCATGGATCAGAGAATATACTCTACTTACACATTCCAAAGGCTTTACATTGTTCATAGGATAAGTTGCAAAGTCCATAAGCAGAATTAGTGCCCAAGTCTGTCCTGAGATGATGGAGACATTTTTCTCAGGGGAGACAGTGGTCAAAAGGTGATTTTAAGAATGATCTGTATGTTGAATGGAAAGGAAAGCCTTTCTTACCAGAATTAACATGCTCCAGGATCTAAAATTGTACAGTATTTCTGGAGAGTAAATTTCAGGTGGTGGAAGGAAGAGATAACGCTGTTTGTTTAATCAAAGAGACAAGCAGGGAGGGTCCAACAGGCCCATAGCAAGTGATAAGGGGGTCACTGAAAAATATCACACAGAAGAACCAGGATATTCTGGAGCTTGGAAGAATGTTGACTTCAAACTCAAAGCCAGAAAATTGGCTAAACGTCTACTGCAATGTTTCAAGCAAGAAATAAATATACCCAATTAAGGGAAGACAGAAGAAAGAATGTATGAAACTCAGTAACTGAGCATGAGAGATTGCGATTAACCATCAGTCTTCTTTACTAAAATCAAGTTTTACTTTATCTTTAAAAACTCAGTGCTTTGTTTACAGAAGGAATTCAATGAATAAGACTGAGTTAAGAGCAATTAATAAATTCAGTATAAGATGTAAATACCTCTTCATAGTCACATTTATGGTATTGTGATTTTCTGTTTTCTGAGGTTTTTTGTTGCTAACTGTAGCTACATGTTAGTTAATTTTAAATATCTTGTCATTTGGCAAGAATGTTGGTGGAGGTGAAGGCCATATAAAGGTCTGCAGTGTCAGGTTCAGAATATTCAGGAACTAGAGAACAGATAAAGAATAAGCAGCTATTAATCTTTCTATGGAATGCCATAATTAAGTCCTTCAGTATATATATTTTAAATTAGTATGAAGGTTGGAAACAAGGACTCAGTATTTGTTGAAGTAGATATTCCCAAGTCTAAGAAGAGGGTATATATTCAGTAATTTTTTTTTTTTGAAGTTTTTGGCCAGGGCCAGGTTTGAACCTGCCACCTCCGGTATATGGGGCCAGTGCTCTACTCCTTGAACCACAGGTGCCGCCCTATTCAGTAAATAGTTTTGACAACATGCATGATGGAACCCACTTGCCCACTTGTGTAACCAAACACACGGGGACTACCCTGAAAGGTGCCTAAGGGGCTAAGCCTGGTGACTTTGGAAAGTGAGACTGAAAATCGGCTACAGGAAAAAGCTTCTACATTTCACTTTACTAAATAATACTCAAATTTCTTTCCAAGTGCATATATTACCAAAAAGATCATTTTGTCCTGAGATGAGACATGAAGAAAACCACACAAAACAAATGCATCTACTTTAACTAGTTATTTTAAGGCAAAAACTCGCAGAATCACCAACTGTAGAACTTCAAGGTAGAACTTTTCCAGACAACCTGAAAGCTCGCAGTTCCCCAATCCAGCGACAACCCAGCCCTCCTCTTGTCAGGAGTAAGCACTCCCGACTTTTTAGCAGTGACTTATAAGCATGATTATTTGATTACCATTCATTGTAATTATCCTCATTTGTTGAAGCTTAAATAGTATCAAATTTGGCCAGTGGGAACCTCTCCAAGTCAGGTCTTAAATCTTTTCAACACAATCTTCATAATCTTTCACAGTTCCATTCTCATCTTGTACAATGGAGCTAGAATCAGTCTGGATTCTTAGGGACAATGATGTGTCAAGACCACAGTCAGGGCACCAGAAATGCTTATTGATTCTGGACTGATCATAGCTTTTAGGAGTTTTCAGTCAACAGAGCAAGAAAATTATATGTATGTACACACAGGTAGTATACATGTACGAGATCTGTTCAGAAAGTATCCATCCTTTTAATATGAAAACTATGAAAAACAATGCCTGGGCACTTTCTGGACAGACCTCTTAGGTACACACACCTGACACTATCAACTCAAATTCAAGATTACAGAACTTTTATGCAATTGCTTCTCTATTACACATGTATTCCTTCCTTTCACACAGAGAGTTTTGGTTCTCATGACACAGAGGATCATAGAAGTAGAAAAGTCCAATTATGATTTTATTTTACCTCATATTACACATGAAACCGTGTCGAAAAAACCAACATGACATATGATCACTCAAAGTGTTTAAAGTGACGGGCGTATGTGACCTCCACTCTCCCCTAGAGGTGGACAGTTGTGCTACGCTCACGGTTCTAGAACTGTAGTTACTACCTTGTCTCTCCCTGTTAACCCTCCTTTAAACATATTTAGACAAGTATCAACAGATTTGAAACTCACCACTGGTTGTGACATGATTATTTTCCCATCATTTTGGTTCTCTGATGCTCATTCTCAAGAGAATCCCTCACACGGGCTCATGGGAGCAACGTCCCTGAGTTGCTACAGACTGCAGGCAGCTTTTGTCCTTTGTAGTAAAAGTCAAGTCTATTTGCAAAGTCGCTTTCTTTTCCAAAATATCTTACAATTGCCCATTTTTATTCTGGCATAAAACACTGTATTCAATGACACTTGATGATAATCCAATTTTCTTCCATGAAAAGTAATTTGCTCTTTCATTCGAGATGCCTGAAGATCTTTTCAAGTCCAGTCACTTTACCAGATTATATTCTCATTTTGATTATTCCAGGTAGTTTCAGGTACAACATTCAATTATGTGTTTTAATTATTTTTTCAGAAACATTTTGAGAATTGATTCTTTTCAGTATTGGACAGGTTCCATGTTTTTATTTTCTTTGTCAAGCATTCAATTATTTGCATGTTGGGTCTTCTTTGTCCTCAACATTTATCACCTCCTCTTGAATCTCTTTTCTCCCATTCATTTTTTATTTTTTATTTTTAACATAGTCTTTTTTCACTCTCTAGTTCCCTTCAGGCATTATCTTGTGTTGACTTTGTCTTCCTCTAGTTTACCTTCATTATGATCATTAATTATTTTTAGAAACTCATGTCTATTTTCCATCAACCTTATTTCCATCCTGCTGAAGAGCCTGCGGAAG
The DNA here is from genome assembly GCF_027406575.1 of Nycticebus coucang. NCBI lineage: Eukaryota > Metazoa > Chordata > Mammalia > Primates > Lorisidae > Nycticebus > Nycticebus coucang. The sequence continues at coordinate 35,049,647 of NC_069802.1, read as the reverse complement.
AACAGCCTAGACAACTCGGTGGTTGTTCCTACCCATTTGGTGGCCTGAGCAGTGGGGGCTGCAGACCCCTCTGCTGTGGCAGGCCAAGGGCCCCATTTGCAGCGGGGACCTGCTGAACACATACAGAGCGCACCTGCAGCCCCAGACCTGTCTGAAGTCCCAGGTGACATAGCAGTACAAGCAGGAGCTGGAGAAGTCCATTCACCCTGGAATCCCCCTGGGTCACAGCCTTCGCAGGGGAAGCCCACTATTGCTTTTAAATCTCTTCAGGATCTCTGCAGAAGTAGAGATTGGGAAAGACGTCCGACAGGTGTTCACAGGAGATTGTATCACGCATGCGGAGAACTTCCCGGGCCAGCATCCCCCACGCCAGACCACTGAGTGAGCTCCCTGGTTGCCGCATGGGATAGCAAAGTCCACACATGTCCACAGAGCACAGAGGAGAATCTGTGTGACAGGAGAAGTGGTAGGTGGGTTGACATAAAATGCTGCTGTGAGAGGCTGGTGGTCAGCCCCGGGGTCAGCAACCTCCAGAAGACGCAGCTCCTGCAATGCTGCCTGGACGTGGTTAGTGAAGGTTCTGGGAGTGAAGTGACCAGCACTAGGAGAGGCTCCAGTGGCAGCTGAGGTCTCCCACACAGCTTGCTGGCCAGCGTTTCCAGAGGATGTGACACTGACATTGGCACTATCCAGTGTCAACATGGCACAAACTTCTCCCGGATCCTCTGCAGATCCATGATACAGTTGCCATCACTTTGCCTTTTAGAGGTGGACTATTCCACTTGGAAGTCAAAAGTGTCACCGAGGTGGGTTCTCACTGCATGGAATTTGAGAACTTCCTCCTCCTTCCTCTGCAGGATATCAAGGGTTCTGGACATTGTGGAAGTTTTCCTTTGAGGTACAATGAAATCCAGAACAACACCGTGTGGGTCCCTCTCTGGATAGAGGGGAAAGGTGTCTTACCTCCATTCTTCCCCATCCTTTCCTGAGATCTGTCACCTCATTTTTGACTTCTCATTTTTAGCTCATGTTCTAATGGTAGGCTACAGATTTATTCTTTTGGGGGGGTCTGTATTTCTGACATACTCACCACTGTAGGGATGTTATTCTGCTCTGCATTAATTTTATTATAATAACCAGGTATAGGTTTTGGCCTCAGTACTTTTCCTGATGTACATTTTTATAAGAAATTAGTTTTTGTGAGCCTTTAGCATTGAGAAGGTGTGTGGTCAGTAAAGTCTTTCGGACCTTCTCGTTCCCTCTCGTTTCTGTGTTTGCACTGAAATGTGCTGCTTTACGTCCCAGAGTTTCACAGCGCTGTTACCGTCTCTCAGTTTCTTTGCTATGAATTTTTTCTTTCTTTTGTCTGTGTTGTCTCTCTCTTGATCAATTTTGATTTTATACCCAGAAGTTTCTTTTCAACGTGGAGTCCTGTCTGGAAGGGATTCTTGGCAGGGCAGTGTCAGAATGTTCTCAGTGGCTGGACCCTGCCAGCCCTTGGCCCTCCCCCTGCGTGCGCCGACCAGTGTGGTTACCATCTTCCCAGCGAATGCCGCGGCTCAGTCCAGGGCGTCCTGTTCTCTTGGCTCACTCTCATCTGGTTGCTTCCTCTTCTTCGGCAAAGATGCCAGATCTCCTGGGTCACATTTTGTGACTAGTGACAGTTTTTGTTTCTTCCCCCACTAAATTAAATTGGGGGATTTATAGGAATACCTCGGTATCTAATTTAAACGTAAAATCATTATTGTACATATTTTGATTTTTATGTTTTTGTTATAGTTTTATGAAAGAATTTGAAAAAATGAATAAATTATGCTGCTGCTGGACTTATTTTTTTTAAAATCTATGCATATTTTGGGCGGTGCCTGTGGCTCAGTGAGTAGGGTGCCGGCCCCATATGCCGAGGGTGGCGGGTTCAAACCCAGCCCTGGCCAAACTGCAACAAAAATATAGCCGGGCGGTGTGGTGGGTGCCTGTAGTCCCAACTGCTCGGGAGGCTGAGGCAAGAGAATCGCGTAAGCCCAATAATTAGAGGTTGCTGTGAGCTGTGTGACGCCACGGCACTCTACCCGAGGGTGGTACAGTGAGACTCTGTCTCTACAAAAAAAAAAAAAAAAAATCTGTGCATATTTTAAAAATTAAAACCAAAACTAAATTTAAACATTTTTACACTGTGTGTTACAGTGGGCTGTTTGCTGTTCCCAAAGCCTCATGGCTGTTTGTGTAAGGGGATGATGCCTCACTGCCCACAGCTGTGGGACCTGTACTGCCTACCACCGAGGGGATTCTTTTCCATCAGGCCTTCGTCAGTGGTCAGGAGTAGACTGGCATACACTATGTCTGAGCCTTCAGAGCCATTGCCGGCTTCAGCCTTTCCTCTCTCTTCTGACGTGAGAGGGGCCTCGGTGAGTAGAGGGAGTCCCTTAGCCTGACTCTAGAATGAAGGGACACGTGGAGTCAGAGTCAGCCGACAGATACACACAGTTGACGTGAGTGAGAGGCACACTTTTGATTCTGTAAATCTCTGATCATCACAGCACAGCATAGCTTAATTTGGGGGGCGTCTAATTTAGGAATGCAATTATATTGAATTAGAAATTTTGAGGAAAAGTGGTTAAAGATGAGGTAGACCAAAATTAGTAATCACTATGTATGGCAACATTTTTAAGTTCTTGGAAAACAAAAGGTGAAATCAGAACCCAGAAGCATCACCTACAGTCAGTGTCATGGTGGGAGCTTTCAGACTTGAAATTCTAAAATATGATTTAGATTAAAATGGAGCGAGGTTGAGCAGTGTACAAGAGGGGGATCCCCGGTAGTGCTCTCTCCCCCTCAGTCTCCCCTATCTCTGCACCCTAAGGTTGCTGCACCTTCCCAGAAGGCCAGCACTCCACAAAACATGCTGTGCAAACCCCTGGTTTTCAAAATTCAGCTAAAATGTAAAACATATTAAAATGTTAAAAAACAAAGTTATGATCAAAAACAGTATTACAACATTCACAGCATCAACCAAAGTGTAAAGTTCCTTAGAATAAATCGAACAAAATATGGTATAAGACCTTGAAGAAATCCTGAAAATTTACCCAAAGGGAAAGAACAAATTAAATTCAGAAAGATACGATGATCATGGGTTAAAAGATTAAATATTATGAAAGTGTCAGTTCCCTTTAAATGAAACTATAATTTAAGGATAACAATAATGAAACTATAAGCAGAAGATTTTATCAAACCTAAAAAATTGATCCTGGAATAAAGGGGAAATACATATGACTGAGAATAACCAGGGAACTTTTGAAAAAAAAGAAGGAGGGGGACTCAGACATTTTTAAAATAGAACCAATAGTAAAATATCAGGTGCACATGTGAGATTAAATGACGATATTTCACAGCCCAGAGAAGCATACATGTGGAGTGTTGAGATCGGTATTTTCCAGATCAGCGAATGCATTTTTACTTCTCAACTAATTGGCTATCTGAACACATGAGCAGGAAGTTACAGTTATGCTCCCTCAGGCTCATCTAGAATATGCCTTTAAATTGGGGCCTAGGGATGGGCACTTTTCCTCAAATTTCCCTCTTTAGCAGGAAGGAGACGGTGTCTACATGAGAGGACAGCACGTGAGGATTGTAAAAAACAAGGAATAACTAAAAGAATCTCATACATTTAGGCTTGAGGGAAATCTGAGCCACTTACAAATCTCAACTGCAACCGAGGATTGATTCTACAGCAGAGCCTGACGCTATGCACAGGATTTAAGGGAGGTTGATTTTGTCTCAACAGGTATAGGCAGCACACTGTCATGACTTAAAAGTGCATGGAAGTCTGTGCACTTTATAATGCAGTTTGGCAATGAGGCCAGCTATAACATAAGCAGTAGAACTACCTGGGAGTGTCATGATAAGAAGTAAATAAATGACACCCGGAGTGCTTCGGAGCAGAGCCTGGAACAGCCGGACTGCCCTGGAAAGGCTGCTTTCCTTCTTCCCCTCAGCTGTCTCCAACCAGAACAAATGCCTCTCCTGGGGTGGTGAGCTCACCATCAGCAGACGAGTTGTTTAACCACATCTTCAGAATGTTATAGCAAAGCTTTGAAACGAGGAGGACACAAGGATTAAGCAATCCCTGAGCTCCCCTTCGAATTAGAATTTCCGTGATTAAGTCCGAAACTTTTGGAAAGGCTGTCAAATGGGAATTGTGGATAACCAAAACTTTCCTGAAATTTCCAGCTCATTTTCCAGAGTAAATGCATCACCCATCATCCTACACAGTACACCAAATATTAGCAACACACACACACATGCGCACACACCCGCGCACACACACGTGTACACAGAGGCATCATTCATATGTCCTAACATAAATCTTTTTCCCACAATGACCATGGTTGTCAGCAAAAGAAATTCTCTTGTTCAGTCCAATGCACTTGGGTAGCCCAAATAAACAATAGTATAATACCCGGCATTTATTCAGCACCCTTTGGGGCAGGGACTCACACTTTATACGTATTTCTCATTCATCATGACCGCGTTCCTGGGAGACAGGCAGCTCCTCAGAGAGGCAGTGGCACCGGGCTTTTGATTCCAGGCCTGACTGAAGGACAACTGGTGCTTTTTCCGTGTCACAATGGCCAATTCTCAAGTGTCTTTAGCCTTCCACAGCCTGGCTGAGTAACCTTTCATGACAGGCTTCTGATGCCTCATGGAGAGTGGCTGTGCCTCTGTCTCTGCTCTGGAGTTTCTCCCCTTGTGGGTTAAGAACACTCAGGTTCTGAATGGCAAGCCTTGTATATGTTTCGGTGAGAGTACCCCTCAAATGTGAGCAACCTACCGGGGCTTTAGAGGTCAATGGGAATCCCAGGTTTATGCCGCTTACTGGCTGTGTGACCTTGGGGAAATGACTCATACTTCTTACCTGACCTAGAAAACAGGTCCAGGAAGACGTCATTTTCTAGGCTGTCACTGTGCTATGAAATACAGCATAGAAATGTCTTGGCATGTGGTTGAACCTGCATTTGAAATATTGATCATTATTGTAGGTGTCATCTTGCCCCCAGGCCACATAGCTCAGTGTTTATGCACAAGCTGTGCAGGGGGTTTGATTGTGTACTCCCCAAATTCAAGAGTTGAAGCCCTGACCCTCACCTATATAAGACTGTGTTTGAAGATGAGCTCTTTAAGGAGATAATGAAGTCAAATGGGTGGGCTGTAACCCAGTGTGACTGGGCTCCCTCTAAGGAGAGAGCACAGAGGGAAGGCCTCAGGGACACACAGGAAGAAGGTGGATGCCTGTGAGACCAGGAAAGGGGCTTGAGAAAAGACCAATTGTGCCGTCACTGTGATCTTAGACCTTTAGCTTCCAAAAGTTTGGGAAAATAGATTCTTGTTGCTTAAGCTACCCATGCTGCAGAATTTTGTCATGGCAGCGCTAGCAAATGAATGCATCCAGTTTGAGATACAGCCATAAATCCCAGACCTCAGGAGGACCCTTGGAAAGATCAAGCAAGTAATGTCACCAGGTTCAGGAGGACACCGAGACAGACAGAAGCAGTGATTACATAGAGTGAGTTAGTTGGATAAGCCCTTTGGCAAGAAGCAAAATCAAGGCCATTTCATTTATCAGTGGGAAGAATCAAAAAGACCAATGGATTTGAGTTAGAGGTCAGAGCCTGAATCTCACCCTCACCAGTGTTTACGGTGGAAACTTCAATAATGGCCTTTCAGTTTCACTCATGTAAATTCACCCATCATTCTCAGCCACCTAGACCAAGTTAATAATTCTTGATTATTCATGGAATAAACTAGTTACTAGTTTATAGTAGACATACTATAAGTGTTTCACTGATGTACTGAATCTTTTAGTTTGATTTGGGAATTATTCTCAAGCCTTCATTTCCAAGGTAGGTGAAAAGACAAATGAGCCATTCACTAAATATTGTTAATATTACAGTGGGGGGAAAGGGTGTCCTGGAGTCTTGGCAAAGGAAAAGCTCATGTCAGCATTTTCTACTCGGATGACTTGAACAGGATTAGAAAGAAAATTATGTTTTAACAAACAGCCAAATCTTCTCATCCCACAAGTTCTATGTACCTTGTATAAAACAAATATTGGACTGAGGGACGCACATAGTTTTTTAGTTATATATTCAGAAAAAGTGTTTGTTGAGAGTTAATAGTCAATGTCATTGATCCTCGCACAGAACTGTCATCACCTCAAAGTCCTCTGTCCATGGAAAGAGATGCACATCCTTCTCGAATCTTGTTCCTCCTCTACTTTCCTTACTAATTAGCACTTCCTCTAACCTAGGAAATACACGGGAGTCCAGTGTGTTGCCTACAGGTAACTGTCCAGCATTCATAAGTTGTTATTGTCTTATGATCGTTAATTTCCTATCAAAATAATTTGTTACCTAACCTGTGAATTGTGAGGACTAATTAATGTGTTTTAAGTGCTTTTGGATTGTGAAATGAAAATCCCATGAAAATGTCATGTTGTTATTGTGTCCTGACCCAATAAAAATTGTCAGGAAGAAAGAAGTGCCTTTGGAGGGCACTTCTGTGCCTGTGGGACTTCATAATAACAATAAACCACCCCTACTCTGCACTTTATCCCAGGATTTTGAGGAATTCTTGAGAACAGGGTCATATAATGTGGAAAAGTCATACATTTTTTTCTAATTTTGTCAACAAAAGTGACTTTGAGGTGTTCATTTACAACTTACAGCCTCAGTTTCCATTCTCTTAAGTGGTAAAATCTAAACAGTAATAAAACTGACCTTGTAGGGCCATTATAAAGATGAAATAAGTGGTTGGCATGTATTGAGTGTGGGACTTATGGGCAGAGGAGAGTGTGTAACTTCTCTGCTTTTACAAATCTATGGATATTACATATTAATAATTATTATTTCCTCTAAATATAAGAGGATGATTTTATTAAGCTCACAAATGTGTATGTCATAAAGTTCTCTAACACAGGGGCTTCCTGCGTGTCCATCTTTACACCTGACATAAGTTGTGTGAAGTCTAGTTGTGTCCCTGAGCCTCTGGCCTCGCTGAAGTTCCTCTTTTTCATGTGGTAATCCTCATCACAGCCTGCTTATTCTTATCTCCCCAGCTGAAATCTCAAGGTATCTCACAGCTGCTGACAACAGTAAAACCTAGCGGGCAATGCCAGAGTCACTTAAATAAGTACTCTCATTCATGCGGGCTTTCTTTTCTTTCTTTTTTTAAATTTCAGATTAATAGCAGATACAAACGATTAGGTGACATTGTCTGTGCCTGTTAGGTAAAGTCCAAGTTGTAGTTGAGCCCTTCACCCAGAAGGTGTGCCTAGACCCTGCATTGCACCTGTTGGGTGAGAGCGTATCAAACCTCCTTCCTGTGTCCCCTCCCCCCACTTGAAGTGAACTGTGTTTTTTTCTCCTGTGGGTGTGTAGTTTCATATTAGTACTGAATACATTGGATGCTTGCTTTTACATGCTTGTGGTACTTTATTTAGGAGATGTTCACCTAATCCTTCTAAGTAAATACAAAAGATGCAAAGTCTCCATCTTTATTTATGGTTGAACAGTATTCCATGAAATACACACACCATAGTTTATTTATCCATCCATGACTTGATGGGCACTTGGGTTGTTTCCCACAACTTGATGATTATTAATTGAGCTGTGATAAACATTCTAGTGCAAATGATCTTAAGGTAAAATGATTTTCACATGTGTTTTCTTTAAATTATCCAGGCCACCTTCCCTATGGGAAGGCCCAAAGGATGATATCCATGGACCTTAATAAAAGCCAGTTCCACAGGTCCTTCCTCTCTCTCTCACCTTCTCCTGCTTATGGGTTGTGCACCTGTTATTTCTGGACTCCCCACTGGCCCTCATAGGCATCCTCTTTTCCTGGGCCTGTGAGTAACAAATGGCTTCTGCTATTTTCTGTGTTTTGTTGTGGTACCTGACCAACACACCTAAACCTAACTTCTTCCCAGTCAGATTCCCTTTATAGAGTGGCTATATTGTCATGTGGCTACTTTCCAGAGAGGGACTTCAAGAGCAAATTGAGGAAAACCACAACAGTAAATTAAGGGTTTACTAACACAATGACTGTCCTCAGAAGCTCCTAAGCTTATACAGCAGGCACTGTTGTGTGCAGTGTATTCAAAGGTATGCCAGTTGTTTTAGGCAAAGGTTTCAGGCAACATATAAAAACAGAAACACACACATGCATCCTTGTTGAGCCGACAGTTCAATGGAGAAGACAGACAACATTGATGTCAAACAGTGATCAGGACTAACGGGGAAAATAAAGCCAAGAAAGGGAACAGAAAGTGCCAGATGTGGGTTGTGGGCTGCAATTTTAGCTGGAGCAGGAGAAGGGCCTCACCTAGGAAGGTGACATTTATGCAATTATTATGCAAAGGAAGTAAAATCTTTAATCACATGTCACGTTCTCAGTGATAGGTTATGACAAGTGGCAAGTGCCTTAACATGCTGCCAACAGTGTCTATGCCTGGCAGAGAGCCTGGCATGGGTGATGTGTGTCCTTTTCACAGTGCTAGGTCACATTTATGCATTTTTACCTGGAAGCAACCACAGTCTTTTGAGAAACTGTTCATGGAGAGTGAATGGTACATGAAGGTCTTTGAAGGCTCTCCTCATTTCCTGACCAAAGGCTCTATACTTGAAACACTTAATAGCACATTATTAGAGTGATAATGCTGAAAATACAGGGCCAATCATTCACATCTTCATGATCTTGAGATTTTCAAACACATCTGCCCATAACTTGCTGCATGTGGGAGCCCACGAGGTTTTTGACCACAGGTCTAACATCATCAGTCTGTTCTAGTGAAATGAGCTCAGGGTATGCTCCTGAGGAGCCACAGAAATCAAGCACACAGAGGCAAAGCTTTGGGTCTCTCCAATTTGTCTCTAGAAAAATTTGTGTGGCTCAGATGTCCCATCTCATATTAGATTCATCCCTGGAGGATAAAACCCAAGATGTGATAGATTTCAGTTTTCCCCATTTCTTCAACAGAGCCTGGGTCCTGAGTCTGGTCAACTGTCTCACCTGGGTGGGGAGGAATTGTGAGGGGAACAAAAAAACAGTTATAAGAAATTTCCCCATAGGGTTGGGTGGCCGGTGAAAGCTGAGGAGTCTGTACAGCATGACTGTGGTTTCTGCCAGCTCTGAAGATTGCCAGAATGCTTGCAGGGATTAAAAACAGGAAATTCAATGATCCACATAAATGATATTTTCCGAATGGTAATATTCCGCACATTTAGAGGACACAAACCCCAGAATTGTACAGGGAAATGGGACCCTCCTGGTCTTCCTGTCATGTCAATAACCTCACTCTGTGGGTCCTATGTCATTTTTTTACACCCACTCAGCCAGTGTCATGTCAATTTATGTAACATGTGTGCTGAGAATGTTGCCTTTATTGCTTGTCCCAAGCTCCTAGGGTCATTCCATGGATGGCAAATTAAGGTAGTTACAGAGATTTGGAGATAAATTTCAAGCTTGTTACAGAGGCGTATATCCTAGTCTCAGGATTCTGTGTTCAGTCTCTTCAAACGAGGGCTGTGGCTGACATCAGGCAGGGTACGTGGGGCACGGTGAGGACGCAAAAGCTGAGCACCCTGCCTGCTGGTAGGTCACAGCCTCGCCGGCAGTTTCACTCAGAATGTCTAGTTTTCTGACAGGAATATAGGAGGCCATCAGAAAATTTCTGGAAGTCAACTTGTAAAAACAATCAAGAGACTTTGAAAATATTTATTCTTTAAAGTAACTAATCTACTATTAAAAGTCTGTCCTATAGAAATTATCAAGCAGCTAGCTAGACAGAGAGATGTAAATAAATAGATTGAGATAGATATTCATTGCACCATTTTTCAAATTGTTGGAAAAGTATGAGAAAGCAAAACTATCCAATTACAGGGAATAATGAGTAAATTGTGGCACACAGTAAAACAGATGACGATATCGCCATTAAAAATTAGGTTTTGCTTTTTTTAAAACTAAAACCCAATAGTACAGTGACAGAAACTACACAAACAAAAATAGACAAATTGGACTTAATCAAAGTGAAAACCTTCTGCATGGCAAAAGAAATAATCATCAGAGTGAATGGACTCCTACAAAGGAAGAGGAAATATTTGCAGACTTTGTGTTTCTGAAAGGGGAGTAATACCCAGAATTTACAAGGAATTTAAACACCTCAACAACAACAAAAATAAATAACCCCATTTAAAAGTGGGCAAAGGATAAGAATAGACATTTTTCAAAAGAAGACATACAAGCAGCCCAGAAGCATAGGAAAAAAAATTCACAACCTCACTAATCATCAGAGAAATCCAGATTAAAACCACAATGAGATATCATCTTACACTAGTCATAATGGCTATTATTTAAGACAAAAAATAACAAATGTTGGCAAGGATATGGAGAAAAGGGCACTCTTTCCTGTACACTCTTGGTGAGAATGTAGCTTAGTCCACCTTCAATGGAGCACAAATGGAGATTTCTCTAAGAACTAAATATAGAACTACTCTTCATTCTGGCAAACGCATTACTGAAGGAAAAAGAATCATTGTACCAAAAAGATACCTGCATTCATATGTTTATCACAACACTATTCACAATAGTTAAGATATGAAATCAACCTATGTGTCCATCAGAGGATGACTGGATAAAGAAAATGTGGTGCATTTACACAATGGAATACTATTCACCCACAGAAAAGAGTGACAACATGTCTTTTGCAGAAACATGGGTTGAACTAGAGCCATTATCTCCTGGGAAACCATTCGGACAGAGAAAGACAAACCCCGCACATACCCATTCTTAAGTGGAAGCTAAATAATGTGTGGAATGATGAACACTGGAGACTCAGGGACATGGGGGAGTCTTATGGACTCACAGATCTTCATTTGGGTTGGAAAGATAAGTGGTTCTGGTAGGAGGCAGAGCAAGATGGTGGACCAGAAGGATTATTCGGCTGAGCTCTCCTAGAATGACTGGCGAGAAAGAGAGAACCCAGCCATACCTGCCATGGGGACCTTACCCAGAGTTGTAGCTCAGGGAGCACAGCAAGGAGGTGGTGAGCTTGATACAGCATACAATCTGGAGAAGGGGAAATCTGATGAATTAGGCAAATGATTGCAACCAGCTGGGATCAGCTGGCCCAGCACAAAGGAAGTCTTTCCATAGTTTTCTGTTGTTGGTGGAAACTGCGCATTAAGTGGAAAACTTGGAAGAATGGGAGGACTTGAACAGTTATAAGCAACAAGATTTGAATGCTGGTTGGAGTAGATTTACCATAGGTTTGGTGACTGGTGAGGTAGCCATACTGAGAATGCCTTGGCAGCTAGGGGGCTACCATTGGGGGAAGGTTGTGAGAAGATCTTAGCAGGGGCCTAAAGCATGGCCATCTTAATTTTGCCTGCTGGAATCAGATTCACTCTTGGGACAGGCTGAGGGACTCTGACACCCCATGGGAACTATAGTCAGGGAGCACTGTCTGAGAAGGAAATAAAGGGCATCCAAATGGGGACAGAGGAGGTCAAACTCTCACTCTTTGCCAACAATATAATCTTATACTTAGAGAACCCCAAAGCTCAACCACAAGACTCCTGGAAGTGATCAAAAAATATACCAATGTCTCAGGATACAAAATCAATGTCCACAAATTAGTAGCCTTTGTATATGCTGGTAACAGCCAAGAGGAGAAGCTAATCAAGGACACAATTCCCTTCAAAGTAGCTTCAAAAAAAGAACGAAATACCTAGGAATATGCATTACAAAAGAGGTGAAGAACCTCCACAAAGAAAATTATGAAACCCTAAGAAAAGAAATAGCAGAAGATAGAAACAAATGGAAGAACATACCATGCTCATGGCTGGAAAGAATCAACATTATCAAAAATGTCTATACTACAAAAGCAATCTACAGATTCAATACAATCCCCATTAAAATACCATAATCATACTTTCAAGATTTGGAAAAAATAATTCTTTGTTTTGTGTGGAACAGAAGAAACCCCCTATAACCAAGGCAATTCTTAGTAATAAAAACAAAGTCTGGAGGTATCACTCTACCAGACTTTAGGCTGTACTATAAGGCCATAGTGATCAAAACAGCATAGTATTAGCACAAAAAATAGAGACATTGGCATTTGGAACTGAATAGAAAATCAAGACATGAAACTAACATCTTACTGCTATCTGATCTTTGATAAACCAAACAAGAACATATACTGGGGAAAAGAATTCCTATTCAATAAATCACATATAAAAGACTGAAACTGGACCTGCACCTCTCACCATTTACAAAAATTGATTCAAGACAGATAAAAGATTTTAATCCTGGCATGAAACAATAAAAAATCCACAAATAAAGTGTAGAGAAAACACTTGAAGATATTGGCTTGGGGAAAGATTTTATGAAGAAGACTTCTGTGGCAATTGCAACAACAAAGATAAACAAATGGGACTCGATTAAATTGAAAAGTTTCTCTGCACAGCTAAGGAAACAACAACCAAAGCAAATAGACAACCTTCAGAATGGGAAAAGATGTTTGCAAATACCTAGGTTCTATAGAGAACTCAAATTAATCAACAAAAATGACCCCAAAATCCCATATGTCCTTGGGCAAGAGATATGAATAGAACCTTCTCCAAAGCAGATGAATGGCTAACAACCATATGAAAAAAAGCTCATTGTCCCTAATTATCAGATAAATGCAAACCAAAACTACCTTGAGATATCACCTAACACCAGTGAGAATGGCCCACATCACAAAGTCTCAAAACTGCAGATGCTGGCGTGGATGTGGAGAGAAGGGAACACGTTTACACTGCGGCAGGGACTGCAAACTAATACAACCTTTTTGGAAGGAAGTATGGAGAATCCTCAAAGAACTCAAATTAGAACTCCCATTTGATCCTACAATCCCATTACTGGGCATCTACCCAGAAGAAAAAAAATCCTTTTATCATAAGGACATTTGAACTAGACTGTTCATTGCAACTCAAATTACAATTGCCAAACTGTGGAAACAGCCTAAATGCCCACCAACCCAGGAATGGATTAACAAGCTGTGGTATATGTACACCATGGAATACTATTCAGCTACTAAGAAAGATGGAGACTTTACATCTTTTGTATTAACGTGGATGGAGGTTACATTCTTCTTAGAAAAGCGTCACAAGAATGGAGAAGCAAGAATCCAATGTACTCAATTCTAATATGCAGGCAGTAGATGAGCTAATACAGGGGGCCGGTAGGGAAAAAAGCAAGGGGGAGAAGGGGTAAGGGAGGCGGATGGGAGGTCACAGTGTATGACACACCTTTTGGAGGTGGGACACAATTATAAGAGGGACTTTAACAAATGCAGTCAGTGTAACCTAATTCTACCCTAATTCAATGAATCACAAACAAACAAACAAACAAAAACCCACGGGTGGTTCTACAATTCCGAGTGCTAAACCTGGAAGAAGGTGATCGTAAGTAGCACCATGCATCTCTATTTCTACGACAGGCTCTTATTTGGGATATGCAGCGAATATTTCAGGCTCAGCCTCAGCAAAGTGTCCAGTCCCTCAGGCATCTGAATGAAGGTCCACTTCTGAACACCTGAAGCTCCCATAGCCTGTTCACTCATGCCCTTGACCCTGCGGGTCAGTAAATCCTGAGACACCAAGGTCTGAGAGCAGCACCGCAGCCACCAGGCCTCTGGCTCTGTGCCTGACATGAGCCTGAGCTTTACAGGAACAATTTTGTGTTCCACAAAATGCAAATCGTAAAAACCAAGTTTGCAAGATGATTCGAGGAGAAACGAGCTAATATGTGTATAAATTGTTCAGTGTGTGGCATGTTGAAAGCAATATTAGTATTAACAGTATTTCATTTTTCCCCCACTTACTGAGCAAAAGGATTCTATGAGGGTCACTATTTATTATTTGGCTTAAGTTTAAAGGGTGGGTTTGACACTGAGAGCTCACACAGCCAGTAGGGAATAATATCTACCCTCCACCATTTTACTCCAAGTGGCAGGAAAGGTGAACGCCCTGCTGGTTTGGGGACAGTGTCAGCCCCTTCTATGTGACAGCAGCACAGCTCAGCTGCTTCCTCATCCCTCCTGTGACAGCTCAGTCCTCTCTGATGCCTCCCGCAGGCTGGAGCCCACGTCAGGGACAAAATGGTGACATGGGCTGGGGTGACCGCACTCTGGCCTGGCAGTTCTTATGTTCTTAAAGTCTTCCCTGAATTGAAATTATTTCACTCTACACGTCTTCCCCTCATTTCAAAGCTTTCCAAGGCCCCTATTTTCAGGTTACAAAAACAATCCTAAAAACCAACTTCTACCAAATCACAGGTAATTGACCAAATTACGCTTCCTAATCACCCACCCTTCCTCGTGCCTCAGCCACCAAACCCCTTCTCCTGACGGGCTCTGGAGACCCCCAGCCTGCCAGCATTTTCTCTGGTGTCGTTCTAATTGGCACTAATTGCTTTGCTAAAATTCAGGCATCAAAAAGGTCCCACCAATCAGTTTACCCTTTGACCCTGAGTCTGGCTTCTCTGTCAAGTTCAGGTATTGCTCATCCACCTGGTGGCTCGTCCGGACAGCTTACTTTGCACCTTTTCTTCTTCTATTAAGAGCTGAAATGAGGACCAGCTGCGTTCCTGAGTGAGTCCATTGCCCACTTTGACCCATAAACCCCCTGCGGGGTGGGGCCCTGGGGCTGCTCAGGAACAGGACAGGACGCCCAGGTCAGGTCCTTCCATGGGGTGCCCTCCCTACACAGGCCCTTTCTTTCTCACACCTGGAGGGGAAAGCCAGGCTGTCTTGCTGAGCTTTCAACTCTATCACTTTTGTTTCTGTCCCTGAGGTGAAAGATCTGGCAGGTGACAAGTGCAAGGTCATGAGGTCACAGACAATGCTGTCAGAAAATGGAAAACAAGGGGCCTCAGAGGAGATGAGGCTTAAGAGGATTTTGGTACACTGCCTGCCCAAAATAATCCATCCAAAGCCACAGCATGAACAAAACGCGCTCTTTCTTGGAGGAGAAAAAAAATGCATTGGACAAAGATCCTGAAGGCTCAACCATCCTCTGCCTCAGAGTAGTCGGCCCACTCCATATCCCAGGGCGTCCTTGTCCCTTCTCAGCTGAGCTCTGAGCAGACCCCACTCTGCCAGCACCACCAAGGTCCTTCCCTTGGTAGGTGCCATCACTCTCATTCCTAACATCCTCCTTGAAAAACACTGCACTGTGAAGGAGATCATTTTGTCCCCAGAATATTCATTAACCAATTGCAGCAAAGGGTGTTTAGATGTCTGGAAGGGCAGCCCCTGCTGTAAGGGTTACTGTCATTCACGGACTGCAGTGAGGACGGCCGGAACACGGGGCTGGGCTGGACAGACGGCATGACCGTGGAGGCCGCGGCTCTCCCGGTCCCCAAAGGAGAGAAATGTCTGGTCAGATGGAACGGGGTGAGGCAGGGAGAGAGCTGCTCAGGGAGGGGAAGGTTGGGAGGAGCCACGCGCGGCTGGGAGGACCCAGAGGGAGTAGGTTCAGAAAGGGAGAAAGACTCGGACTGCAGCTCACAGAGGGCTGGATTCTCAATGCAGCTCCACCCCTCACTTGGATAAAGTACCCACCGTTCTGAGATGGCTTATCTTGTCTGTCAAATGGGGGTCAATGTCCTCCAAACAGTGGCACTGGGGAATTTATGAGACTTGCAAGAGGTTTTAATTCATATATTTCTCACAAGAGCTGTAAAGGCAAATACTGCTATAACCATCCCTATATTACACACAGGGGTGTAAATGATAAAGAAGGTGAAAACTACAGCTAGTACATCATCAGTGCCAGCCCCTGGGGAAGAACTGGGTGGGTGGGGGGCGGCAGAGCAGCCAGAGCAGTGCCTGGAACTCAGCTGTGTTTATACAGGGAGCGCCTCCTCTGCCGTCTTTTCTGATACCCGCTTCAGCCCTCACTCATGTCAAGAGTCTTTCCTGCATAACTTTTCATAAAGAGTTTTCTTTTGAATTGATCCCAGTAGGCTCGTATTTTTACAAACTGGTTGCTTTAACACATGAGAGGGGAGAGGTAGAGACATTTACATATATATTTGTAAAGAATTTGGTTAAAAGTCATCTAATTGGAATTCTGATCCAACCCACCAAACGTGCGTAGACACATAGACACACACGCAGAGACGGCCACACACACACACAGAGAAACACAGGCGCCCCACGAGAATGAAAGATGGGCACAGACGGGATGGGGCTGGAGAGAAAGCAGAAAGGGCTCAACTTGCAATACAGGGAAAAGGCCCGAGAGGCCGCAGCGGGGAGCCGCACAGGGAGGTTTCCCCCGTAAGCCAGGCAGGAGACGACAGAAAGGAAGTGGAGTGAAGCAGAGGGGTTGGAGTACCTAGAACTTGGCTGTCTGAGGGGAAGAAGAGAGAAGCCGAGTGGCAGAGGCGACTGGGAGACGCCCCGTGTCTGGGTCACTGACTGAGATGAGAACACAGCTGGGGCCACAGTGAGATGAGAGCACAGCTGGGGCCACAGCCCGGGGCATGAGGCGGACATGGAAAGAAGAGGGGACCGGGTTCTGCCTCAAGTGCGACGTGGGGCTGAGACCACACGGCAACAGCAGTGAGATGTGCTGGGCTGGAGAGCAGAGGGGCCGTTTGGGCTGAAGACAGGGATAGGGGCCCATGGATGCAGAGAGGAGGCTCTCTAGAGCCTGATGAGCCCTGTTCTTTGGTGGTCTCTGGGAATCAGCTTCTGTTTTTGTGTACACATCAGCTCCAAGGAATGGTTTATATGAGGGATTGTCAAGCAAAGGGCTCTACGAAATGCAAACGCCGTAGGAAAGCTGGCGGATCACTGCAGATGACAGAGGTGGACATATGACCCCCAAGCTGGGGAGCCACTGTGACAAGTCTGCTTCTTCCATGCTTAACTGTGAGTCCCTTCAGCCTCCCCAGACACAGCGCATCATCTCGACTTACATTCTACAAAGGCCTTTAGTAAATATCAGAGACTTTGCCAAGTTCAGCTGAGACAGCCTCATTGAATTTGACAAATAGATTATTGCTTTCTTTCTCTGCCAACTGTTCCTTCCTTAAAACAGTAAAGATGTGACATTAATAATAGTGACAACTAATGTCTGTGCTTACCATGTTCTTGGGCCCAGGCTACATATTTGGCATGAACTGCCTGATTTCATCCTCAAGAAAACCTAACGAGGTTAAAGTATCAGCTATCACCACTGTAATTCTGTGTAACAAATCACCCCCAAAACTCAGCGGCTTGAAACACAGCCATTCCTTGTCCCACGTCTGCAGACTGGCTGGGCCGCCTCTGCTGCTCTAGGCCAAGCTTCTCTGAGCTGTTCTACTCCCCACTGTCAGTCTGGAGTCACCCGGGGTTCCTTCTGGGCACGTCTTCCCTCTGCAGCCCCTGCTTGTAGGGAAAGCAGCAGCAGCAGGTATTCAGGGAGGATGATGCTTCCAGAGAAATCAGGATGCCTCTTAAGGTCTAGGCTTAGCATCAGCATCCATTTTTAATTTTCAATGGCAGCCTGCTTGCAGGTGCTCTTAATAAAGCTCTGCTATCAACCCTAAAAAAAACCCACCAAAAAAACAAAAAACAAACAAACAAAAAAACTGGCAGCCTCTCCCTTCTACTCGGGTGCCATTGGCGGAATGAGTAACCCAAGGTTCTGCTCACGGGGCCCAGAGGAAGGGTGAAGAACTAGGTCCAGGATTCAACCTACCACAACTGGGAACCTTTATCCTTCCTGTTTGACAGATGCAGAATTCTTTACATAGAGGTCAAACTTAATGTTTTATCCTTTCATTTATGAATTCATTTTTTTATTTTATTAATGTTCCAGGTGATATTTCCAACCCTGCCAAACCAGGAATTCACGGCATCACCCCTGTGGTAGTGGATCCCACAGTGCGTGCTGTGGGAGAGACAGATTCTTAGATGTGTTGTTGCTCCATCAGACAGCAGCGTCCACAGCAGGAGGCTCTGCCAGACGCCTGGGGAGCTTAGAAAGGGAGGACTCCAGGAATGGAGGACGTGATGTGAGAACTGAGTTTTGAAGAAGACATAGTGTTTTGTAAAAGAAAGTAGACAAGTATGTCGTAAGTAGAGGGCCCACTGTGTCCCACACTGAGGTGTCTAAACAATGAGAATCCACAAGATTATGCTAAAGGGAAGAACGACATTTAGCAGTTGGAGTTGGAATTGTAGGCAGCAGAGGGGGAGGCATCCGGCAAAACCACCATGAAGTGAGGTGTGATTGAAGACACAGACGTCAGCCCACAGGCACACACAGCGCGTCCAGGTGCACACACACACCCGCACATGGGGTGACCTCCCAACTCCTGGGATAGGTGTTTTTAGAAGGAGAAGAAAAAAGAGCATGGAAGCAATTTCAGCCACTTTCTCTAATCGCTCATCTGATGGCCCTGTGGGGTAGGATTTCACCCAGAGTGTCACACAGAGCAATTCACCCTGACACCTGTGACCTCCGCCATCTCTCAGGTGTTGTTTTCACTCTCCCATGGAAGCCTCCCTTACCACTGTCTCTGAATTCTTGTTTGCCTGCTGCACATGACTGCTTCGGGGTCTGTGTCATGGGGTCCAGATGACTCTGGAGGCTGCAGTGTCACTTTGAAGTGTCCCACAGCTCAGCACTGGTGGGTCACACGTCTCAGTCTTCAGGAGCCTGAACAAGAGTGAAACTAACAACGTGCGATTTCCCTGCCTCTCCTGAGCGTGTCTCCTGTAGCAAGTGCAGTGCCCAGCACCAGACACAGACCCTCCTGAACATTTCCCACAGCCTTAGATAATAACGAGGAAAGAAAAATTCCTAAAAACAACTGGAAACACTTTCAAATGTCTATTTTTTAAATTTAATTTTTATTAAATCATAACTGTATACATTTATGGGGTACAATGTGATGATTTGATATATATAATGTGGAATACTTAAATCAAACTGTAACCATCATCTCATTTACTTATTTTTTGTGGTAAGACATTTATAAATATACTCTTAGTTGTTTTCAAATGTACCCTTGCATTGTGCACATTAGGCGAGATCCCACCAAATACGCTCCCTCCACTCACCCTCTCCTCCCCTCCTTCTTTCTGGTCTATATTTGTATTTTATCATTCATGTGAATGTGAAATATAATCACAATAATGTGTGATTATATATTGGTTTCATAATTGTATTGAGTACATTGGATACTTTTTTCTTCCATTCTTGAGATACTTTACTAAGAAGAATATGTTCCAGCTCCATCCAGGTAAACATAAAAGATGTAAAGTTTCCATCTTTTCATGGCTGCATAATATTCCATAATATACATATACCACAATTTGTTAATCCATTCATAGGTTGATGGGCATTTGAGGCTCCTTCCATGACTTGATTATGAATTGGGCTGCAATGAACATTCTGGTCCAGATGTCTTTGTTGTAAAAAATGATTTTTGTTCATCTGAGTAGATACCTAGTAATGGAATTGCAGGATCAAATGGTAAGTCAACTTTTAGTTCCTTGAGAGTTCTCCATACCTATTTCCAAAAAGGCTCTATTACTTTGCAATCCCACCAGCAGTGTAGAAGTGTTCCCTTCTCTCCACATCCATGCCAACATCTGCAGTTTTGGGATTTTGTGATGTGGGCTAATCTCACTGGCATTAGGTGATATCTCAGAGTGGTTTTGATTTGCATTTTTCTGATGATTAAAGATTATGTACAAAAATGGATTCTCACCAGATAAAAGATTTAAATTTCAGAAAAGAAACTATGAAAATACTATAAGAGAGTGCAGGGAAAATGCTTGAAGATACTGGCCTGGGAAAATACTTTATGAGGCGGACCCTCCTGGCAATTGAGGCAACAACAAAAATATATTACTGGGATCTGATCAAGCTAAAAAGCTTCTGCACAGCTAAGGGCACTGTAAGTAAAGCACACAGGCAGCCTGCAGCATGGGAAAAGATTTTTGCCGGTTATAATTCCAACAAAGGTCTGATAACTAGAACCTACGGAGAACTCAAATTAACCAATAAGAAAAGAACAAACCACATCATTTCTTTGTGGGCAAGAGACTCGAACAGAAACTTCTCTGCAGATGACAGGTAAATGGCCAACAAACTTATATATAAATGTCTATTTTTTAATGAATAGTCTTGTTTATTAAGAACCCAAGTGTGATTGATTCTGAGGTGAGAAACTTTCACTAGCCCACACCTGTTCCCAAAGGCACCCTGGTTTCAAGCCTCTGTGTTTTGCTAAGCAGTCAGGAGAGTCTGATAGAGAGCGGGGCTCACAGGCAACCGGGATCTGACACCCGACTCCATCACGCACTTCCCATGAAGCACTGGGTACCTTCCTAACTTCTCTGAGTCTCAGCTTCCTGATCAGAGCTACCCCTAAAGTTTATCGTGAGGGCTAAATGAAGTGACACACAGCAGACGGTCACTGATTCCAGCAGCGCGGCTGGATCCGGGCATCCGTGTGCACTGTGAATTACTCACAGAGAAGATGTTCACTGATTCCAGCAGCGCGGCTGGATGGGGCATCCATGTACACTGTGAATTACTCACAGAGAAGATGTTCACTGATTCCAGCAGTGCAGCTGGATCGGGGCATCCGTGTACACTGTGAGTTACTCACAGAGAAGATGTTCACTGATTCCAGCAGCGCGGCTGGATGGGGCATCCGTGTACACTGTGAATTACTCACAGAGAAGATGTTCACTGATTCCAGCAGTGCAGCTGGATCGGGGCATCCGTGTACACTGTGAGTTACTCACAGAGAAGATGTTCACTGATTCCAGCAGCGCGGCTGGATGGGGCATCCGTGTGAATCAGTGAATCAGTGAACATCCAGCAGCGCGGCTGGATGGGTCATTTGCGTGCACTGTGAGTTACTCACACAACATAGTTCCTTAACCTGGCTTATTGTACCCTCAATGAATCCCCAACAATAAAAATAAAATAAAATAAAATCAGCCTTAAAAAATAAATAAATAAATAAAATTCCTTCAGTCACCTACTGAGTGACTTCTGGGTTTTCTTTTAGCTTTATTTATACATATATTTTAGAAAATTATTTCAATAGATTTAAGGGAATATAAATTAGTACAACCTATATGGAAAATAGTATGGAGATTCCTGAAATAACTGAAAGTAGATCTACCATTCAATCCAGTGATCTTACTCCCGAGTATCTACCCAAAGGAAAATAAGTCATTATATTAATATAAAAAAGACGCCAGCACTCATATGTTCACAATGGCAAAGATACAGAGTCATCCTCAGGGTCCATCAACTGATGAGTGGGTAAAGAAGATGTGGGGGTGTAGATCAGTACACACACACCGTGGGATATTACTCAGCCACATAAAAGAATGAAATCATGTATTTTGCATCAACTTGGAAGTACACACACACCGTGGGATATTACTCAGCCACATAAAAGAATGAAATCATGTATTTTGCATCAACTTGGAGGCCATTATCCTGAGGGAAGTCTCTTAGGAAGATAAGATACCACCACACGTTCTCATTTATAAGGACAGCTAAATGGTCAGTATGTGGTCCATCAGAGTGGTGACACAAACTTGGAGACTCAGAAGGAGCATGAAAGGGAGGTGAGGGGTCCGAAGTCACCTGTCAGACCTCATGTATACTATTTGGCTGAAAGGCCCTGACTTCACCATTACAAAGTTCTTCCAAATCCTCTGTTTCAGTTGAACTCATTGAACACCAGTACAAGGTTGTGAAGGGTCTGCGATTCGCTGTGGTTCTGTCCTGAAATGGAACAGCGCTGCATACCTTGACTTACCCTTTTCCAGAATGGAAGTCTGCATTGAGTCACCGGCAGTGCCAAGCAAAAGTACATATCAGGAAGCCAGCGTGTCTGTGGCTCCATATTCCGTGCTTTGCATAAGGGATTCTTCTACAGACAAGGACCAGAACTAGGAGAGATTTTTGAAAAAGTTTAAGGAAAGGAAACCTTTCTCTGGGATTCCATTTCTGACTACTTTATCTGCCAAACAGCCATGGCCTTTTCCTCTTTCCAAAGTGCTAGAGATTATTTAGGTAAACTCAGTTATTGGCAGTAATGAAGGTTTTGATTCAAAACCCTCTTTTGGGTAAAGTGATTTAGAGTAAGAAGTGTTGTGTTTGATTTCTTTTCACTGTGAAATCCAGAATTTGCAGGCCTATAATGTTCCATTTTGCAGGCCAGCAGGGCCAACGTTGAAGTCTGGTTCAACTGTGCCTCACGCCATCTCCTGTCACTTGGATGCCCCTCCCATTTCTGCCTTCACCCACCTTTCTTCCCCTGAACACTGCCATTTAAGATAAATTAAAGGATCATTCTTATCCCAGGATTTGGAGTGTCTTAATTCTGTTTTTGGATATGTCCAGAGGCAATAGAGCACTTTTATTTTATTTTATTTTAATTTGTGTTTACCGAAACCATATCATGCCCTCCGTCGGGCAGTGGGCTCCTCTGGGCTCTTTCCGGAAAATTAAAAACATAAATTAAATATAAATGGCTAAAGCCACAGAACAAGCAAGCCTTCTTAGTGTCCACAGAGAGGAATTCTATTACCACCACTCACTTTAGAGAGGAGGGAAGTTACCTGTAATTCTTGTTCTCCTGGAGGTGTGTATTTTATAATCGGTCCCTATCCACCACCCTGCCTTCCCCTGGGAGTTCTTAGCTGCTTGATTTTCTTGGCTGCAGAGGACCTGGTGGGGGTGGGGGTGGAGCGTTAGCACGTTCTTAGGGCCCCAGGGGTGGATACATTGCAGTACTAGCAAGAGCTACTCTATCTGACTGTGTTTCTGGATTTTAATTTTGCCTCTAGCCATAGGTTGAAAGAAGTTCTTTCTGATGAGAATAGCTGTGCATTTAGAGAGAATTGCTCCTCTAAAGATATCATGCTTTATTAATAGAACATTCCCTCCTTCAAAATAATTATAATAAGACATGGAAAAACTTGATTTTTTTAAGACTCCAGGCTTCCCAAGCTTCTTTTCTATTACCTTGAACCTGAATTGTGGAGTCCTTATATACACGGGACACATTTTAGTTTCTCTCCCATATCCAGACTAGCCATCTCTGGAAGCAGGAGTGTGGATACGTTGCAAACTCACCCAGAATTTTCTGTTCATCGCTAGTGGCTGCCTGTTCAGAAGCCAGGAAGACTCTGCAGGAAGGGACGTGGCGATTGATTAATGATGCCTGCCTTAAGAAGCATGTTTTATTAAAAAACATGATGACTGGGCGGCGCCTGTGGCTCAGCGGGTAGGGCGCCGGTCCCATATGCCGGAGGTGGTGGGTTCAAACCCAGCCCTGGCCAAAAAAAAAAAAAAAAAACAAAAACATGATGACTTAGTATCTTTTGTACCAACCTGGTTAGAATTGGAAACCATTCTCCTAAGTGAAGGATGACAAGAATGGAGAAGAAAACACCAATACATTTAATACTAAATTGCAACTAGTTGATCAACTCTCATGTACATACAGGGAAGAGAAACCCAAAGGAAATTTTAGTCTCTGGGAGAGGGGAGGAGGGCCAGGGTAATTTACACCCAGCTGGTGCAATGCACATGTTCTGGGTGAAGGGGCACACTTACAACCTTGACTTAAAATGTGCTAAAGCAAATCATGTAACCAAAATGTGTATCCCCCTGTAATATTCTATGTTTTATCCATCTCTGAATCCCTGTGCCCAGCACAGAGCCTGGCACATAATGGGTGCTCCCCAAATATTTGCTGAGCTGAACTGAACTAACCCAGCAAGTCCCATCCTCATAGACAATGCAACTGCACTGTCTGGGTCCACAAGGGTGGTGGCAGTGATGTCACCATCTCGTGGTGGAAAGCATTGGCAGTGAGAAAATGCCCGAGGGTCGAGCTGTCATGGGGCTGGTAGGTCCAGTTGCCCCAACCTCTGTTAAATTTCTCAGACATGCACCAAATACCTACTATGAAGTTTTCGTGATCATCTTCCCTTTGCTGTTGCTGATTAACCTCCCCAGAGAGTGGAGCACATTCTCCCTATGCCCAGCTGCAGGTTGATGGGCCGCTGGGATGGGCCCTTAGTAGCCCAATGTGGATCTGCCTCACAACAGTAAAAAGCGCCAACCAGTCCATGCTATTTATATGATCCACGAACCGGGGGAGACCCTTACACACCCCGCCTTACTCTGAGCTTGGAAAGACTTTGGACTCCGTGCTTAAAACCATGTGCTGCTTTGTTTCACGGCAGAACCTGATCTCTGAGCCTGCTCAACACCACCAGGCTCTCCCTGACCATCATGCATCTTTGAGTTATTATTAAATGTTTCAAAATCCACTTAACGACAAAACGTCCATGACGCTTGATGCAGCAGTGAGGCAGATTAGACGTTTGGGGTTGAATCATCCTGGTTTACACCTTTTCTCTTTGAGTCAGAGTCTGTGTGATCCAAGCCAAGTTCCTGGCCTACTCTGTGGCTTGCTTTCATTTATTTGGTGGTTTCTTTTTCTTTCTGTCTTTTTTTTTTTTTAATAGAGACAGAGTCTCACTTTATCGCCCTCGGTAGAGTGCCGTGGCATCATACAGCTCACAGCAACCTCCGACTCCTGGGCTTAGGTGATTCTCCCACCTCAGCCTCCTCAGTAGCTGGGACTACAGGCGCCCGCCACAATGCCCAGTTATTTTTTTGTTGCAGTTTGGCCGGGGCTGGGTTTGAACCCACTACTCTCAGTATATGGGGCCAGTGCCTTACCCACTGAGCCACAGGTGCCACCCTGTTTGGTTTCATTTTTTAATTGAAAAATGCAGACAGCAATAGTGCCTACTTCAAAGTGCTGCTGAGAGAATTAGAAATAATGTGTGTATTGTGCAAAACTTTGATAAAGGATAGCAATTATAATGATCTCACCCCAGAATCTGCATTGCATTAGAATTAAGAAAGTGGATGGATCTTCAAAACCTATACAAAACAACGTAACATCGGACTGTAGGTCGTCATAACAGAAATATCAGAGATTCTTTGAGGCCATATTTATAAAATAGCAATGACTCGGCAAAAGATAATCAAATTCTGCAGCACAAATTCAGTTGTGGATTATTTACTAATGGAGGACACAACAGTAATTGAAGGGAGATTTGGAGAGTATCATATACTGTTAGTATTTGTCACTATTTATTCTTTGCATTATCTTACTTGATCCTGAACACAACAGCCCCATTTTACAAGTGAAGATATTGAAGCAGGATGGTGTTAGTCAGCTGGCCTGTAGCCTGACTCCTCAACCTGTCCCAGGTCCTTTGCCCAGCCTTCATTCCACCTCTCCTAGTTGCCTTCTTACAGAGGCTACTGGTCCTTACCAAATAGGCTAGCAAAAGCTGGGAAGGATGGAGCTGGCTGCTCTCACCCTGAAGAACTTCTTTAGTGCTGGAGACAGGACTCCAGGGATTTTCCTGCCACAAGCTCATCTCTCTCCACACACAGCTCCTGGCTCACAGGCCTGAGAGGGCCCTGACAATGGAGAGAGTGTTGCTGTCATCACATCATCAGCCCACAGCTAGACCCAGAGCGCCTGCCTCCGCAAAAACACACCTGAATACGCACTGGGAGAAGAACACCTCTCCCCGCTCCTCCATGATGATGCAAACTTCAGCTGGACATCTTAGAACAACACTGGCCTTCTTTTTTTTTGCAGTTTTTGGTCGGAGCCGGGTTTGAACCCACCACCTCCAGCATATGGGACTGGTGCCTACCCCTTTGAACCACAGGCACCGCCCAACACTGGCCTTTTTAAAAGGCATCAACAGCCTAACACTTGTTTTTCAGCAGCTCCTTAGAAACGTGTTTGAAGAGAGAGATGCTTCTGCGAGGGCAGGCTTTCCCAGGAAGGGGAGAGTACTTGCCAGGTCTTTTCCACTAGCTGAATACCCTGTCCTCCTTCTAGGAGTGTCCATGCCTAGGGTATGACCTTTGCCTTGTGGTTTCAAATCAGAGCTCACAGGACAGAGACATGTTGCTTGTCACAGAATATAAACCAGCTCAAGCTAGCTTCAGTTCATGGGGGTGGGATTAATGAAAAAGAAAAAAGGAAACAAGTATCTCATGGAAAAGAGCAGAGAATAGAGCTAGGCCTCGTGAGCTACTGAGCTCAGTAAAAGGATAATTTTCAGGGTTGAGCTCCCTGCTCGCTCCCTCCCTCTCAGCCTCAAAGTATTTTGTAGTGATTGTTTGGGGGTTTGGTTGTATTTCTGCCTCTTGGTGCATTCCCCTTGCTTTGTAGTTCATGTGACTATCAAGGCAGAGAACTACATATCTCTCACCTGGTGAGATATTCAGAAGGGATTGGCTAGCGTCTTTGTAACCCAACCAGTACTTACGAGAGAAATAAGCTGAGATTGACTCAAGTGTTATTTTCCTTGGACCAAGGGCCCTCATCTGTAGGGAAAGAGACTGCAAGAGTACCAGCCTCTCCGCAGGAATCGCTCCTGAGAATGAGGGGTGAACAGTGGTCAGAGCAGGGTCACAAGCTCGGTGGCATGCCCCAAAATGGCTACATGGAGCATCACAGAACTTCAGAGCAGAAAGCGTCTTCTGGAGTGTGTAAGCCACCCGATGGTGTCTCAAAAACTCACAGTGAAGCTTGCAAAGTAAGGTTCTCTTCCCCCACAGGATGAGAAAAGCATGACTGGGAGGGGTTAACTTACTCCAGATTAACTTACTCAAATGTAGTGAGAAGGATTAATTAAATAAAACACAAGCCGTCGGTAATAATCCCAAACTCTCTTCTCCCAGGACCCCTGGCAGAGAATGAGTTACCTGAATGAACTGACTCCTGTCCATGTTTTAGCCCTCATCCTGGAGACCCAGAAACCTGATTGTCAAGACTTGGAGAATGAACCCATCTCCACGGTGGACATGTTCTCGCGAGCTCGGAGGGGTACGTGAAACACAGGTGCCTGTCTGCTCACCTGCAGGGAGGGGCCCTCCCTCCCATACCACATCTCGCAGTGGCCTAGGTGCAAATCCCCTTCTCACAGTAAGACTCACCTGGGAAAAGAGGCTCCCAAGTGCATGGAATCAGAATAAAGGCAGTTCCTATTCCATTCAGTGTTTCAGCATAGGTGGCATTAATACCCTGACGTGACTGTCTATGCAGTCAGGACGGCTCTGCTCCTCGGTCTGGGGGCCTGGACATGCCCTGTTCAGCTCCGTTCGTGGAAGGGCATCACTAGGGTTTCTCTTGGTGGCTCTCTTTTCCTTATTTCCTGCACAGAGGGCTCCTCTACAATCAGCACATCCTTTCTCTGGACGGGCTGATGCCTTTAACCACCACTTACTCCCACCGGGTACTAATTCATCTCTTCACAGTGATTTTTCTCATCTCTCCTCTGTGCGACCCTTCCTTGTCCTGTCTCCCCACCACCCGTACCCAGATCCGCATATTTAAAATACAGCTGAATGTTCAAGCCATTACAGAAGCTTTCCAAATGGGCAAATATTTGCCTCAATTATTCTATTTACAATTCCAAAAATATTTCTTCTGTTGAAGTCTGTGTACAAGAAGTGGCTCCAAAACCATTTTTAAGGGAGTTTTGACATCAATGAAACGTTATGCTGGCAGAGAGAGCCAAGTGCTTGATTAATAAAGAGTCTCAGTGTTTTCAAACACATATTCCAAGCAGCCTCATTTGAAGGAAACCACAAGCGGAGAAAGCTTTGCTACTCACAGTCACAAGGGGGTTGTGTATTTCATTCCGCTTACTTTGGAGCCCGGGTAGGAAAGAAACAAGTCCAGCAGAATAAGGCTGCATTCACTGACCGTGCCCTTCCACCCAGCGGCCTAAGGGGAGGACTTTCTTTTTTTAACCCCTTTTTGCTACTGTTTTCTTAGTGTTTAACCTTCTAATACTTAATAATTTTCTAAAAGATCATCCTGAGAGGGGAGAGGGGGCTACCATAAAACCTCATTGTGCTGGCAGTTGGGGATTTTGAGATTCCTGATTTCAGAATTTCCAGGCCGTGGTGTTGGCAGGTTACACAGAAACGTAATTGAGCGCGCTCATGTTAATTACTTTGAAGTGCTTTGCTCTTTTCCAGTGCTTTGCAAAAATACAGCAACTTCAACTGGGTCATTATTTCATGTGCCTAAGATTCTCCTCAGCTACTTAAGGGAACCATGGAAATGTAGTCAGAAGCATTAATTAAACATAGCTCCTTATTTCTCCATAAAGGAAAAAGCTGATTATAACCTAAAAATCTTATATGAAAAAAAAAAAGAAAGAAACCATACTGACAACGTAATTACTAAAACTCAGACTTATGACAATGATATTTATAAACAAAAACATCATAAAATATTATCTTCAAGTCCCTATTTCATTCCACTGTTATATCGGCCTCGGCATTTTGTTTCATGCTCGCAGCATCATCATGGTGATGAGGCCCAGAGAGGTGGACTGGCCTCTCTGAAGTCACGTGTTTGGTTAAGGAGAGAGCAGCCTATGGTGTGAGCCTTCTAAATCCTTTACAGATGCCTCCTGAACTGTGCCATGCTTATTTGGAGCAAGAGATAATTTGCTAAATCTTTTTTTTCTTTTTGGAGGGATCAAGAAATAAGGGCCCAACCATCTAGCCACCATTCTTGTGTCTGCCATAAATGTTAATCTACGTCTGTGGTATTCATGGATCCTTTGTTTAAGTCAAACCCTCAACTAAGTAATTCACAGAATTTCCCTGGTGCTTTAGTGCCTTAAGCCTCGCATCCTTTCTCTCCGGACGGATAAGTTACTGGGTGATGGGGGAGGGTCTGCTCATCTTTTGGGAGCCTCAGCAATTCCACTCTGCATCTTTAGAGTTAGTATTGCCCCTCTTCCAGGCAGGGCATGTGGACAGGCCTGGTCAGTTGGAGCGTGCCCATCTCCTGACCCTGCGCTGGCTCAAGGATGGCAGAACACCCAAAGCAGAGCTGGAGTCTTTGGGCAGCAGTTTGGAAAAGACATGGTTGTAACTGAGGTTACATGGATAGGAAGGGCCAAGAAATCCTGGAACCACCGGGCCACCTTTACTCCAACTAGGAGGGAAGCTCCCCAAGACTGGAGCCAGCTCCACAGAAACCAGAGTCCATAGAGAACAGATAACAAGGGTTCTGCCACAGACAGCCTTACCCCTCAGACAGCTTTAAGTCACATGAGCCATCCATCTCATTTTCTGTGAATAATTTGGCAGGTTTATGATTTTTAAAAGCCAAAGGATCTTGAATAATACATCATTTCTCTGCGCCCCTCTCTCTACCCCACAGAAACACGGGACACTGAAATATTCCTCCGCAGTCCCCGGATCACCCAAGACCCTGATTCTCTGCCATCCGCTCCTCCATCCATCACACCCACATCCGTGCCTACTTTTCTGGCCTCTGGTCTCCTAGACTACACTAAGGTCGATATTCAGCCTCTATTTATTGACTTTATTCTTAGTGTTTTTTCATGGCTCTATTTCCAGTTTTTCTGAACAAATCTAGAACAAAAGCCCCAAGTGCTGCAACCTTCAGACTGAACCCAATCGCCCCCCTCTGCCTGCCTTTTTACTCCCGATCTTCCCAATTTCATTAACTCTGTACTAATTTGACCCTTTTCCCTAATTGTATACATTTCCAATATCTTTTCCAATTTTCTTTATACTTTGTATCTAAATAATTCCATGCAGTTTATATACATTGATAAAATGTATGCTTTCCCTGAGAAAAATCTGAATTATCAAAACTTACCCTAAGAAATTTTAGAAAGCTGTACGAGAATACCATGATATAAAGACTTAACAAAGTTGACCCTATAATTAAAGAATAAAGAAATTAAATTTATGATACTGTCTCTTATGAATATAATGCAACATCCTCTATAAAATTCTAGCAAATTTAGCCCACAGTATGGCAAAAGAATAACACACCATTGTCAGGCATGTATTTAACAGTATTTCAGGCCTGGCACAGTGTAACCCTAGCATTCTGGGAGGTGGAGACAGGAAGACTGCTTGAGTTCAAGAGTTCAAGACCAGCCTGAGCAAGAGCAAGACTTCATCTCTATAAATAACGTAACATAACATAATATAACATAACATAAAAATTAGAAGGGCAGGCATTTAGAGTCCCAGCTACTCAGCAGGCTGAGGCAGGAGGATCACTTAAGCCCAGGAATCTGATGTTACTGTGAGCAAGGCTGATCCCAAGGCACTGTAGCCTGGGCAACATAGTAAGACTCTGTCTCAAAAAACAAAAACAAAACCAGCATTTTATGACTCTTCCAGAAACCCAGAAATAGAAAGACCCTTTTTAACATACTTAAATGTCACCTCACTAGAGACATTTCCCTTAAAATCAGACAGGAGATGGACATCTCCGTCACCATGTGCACCTGTTCTTAATGGTCTATACAAGGAAGCTTCTGTGATTTTCACGTGGTTACCCAGCAGGCCAGTGAAAGAGCTGATATTCCAGAGAGACTCTGACCCCAGAACTCGAGATTTCCATATTATTTTTTCCTCTCATATCTTTGTTTGTCAGGAGGTTAGCCCTCTTTCCCCATTTCTAGCAAGATTTTTGGGAAACCACCTTGTACCTGTGTATACAATCTTGGTGGCCCATCAGTCAAGCTGTCCCACCCGCTGGTCAAAGGAGCTTCCCTCCACTTCCCTCGCTCTCCTGTCTCACTCTTGGAATCGGGATCTTTAATGGGATAGCCATCTGGGCCACATGGTCCAGTCTGATTCTTCCTGAAGATGAGGCCTCAGTAGGCTATATGTTAATTCCTAGAGTTTTCTCAGTTCTGTCCTTTCCAGGACCTCATTTTAATGTGTCCTTTTAATCTTTGAGCTACCTCAAAAACATTTTTTAAAAATTGTCTTTTAAGACATTTTGCCAGGGAGCCAGTTTACGTTTCTGTCCCTTGCAGAGAACCCTACCTGGTCTGTCTGCACTTCTCATCAGCTGAGCCAGAGCTCTGACCTCAGGCTCCTGTCCGTCAACCACATGCTCCATCAGTCCATACACTCCGTAAATCTCTCTGTTGAGTTTTACTGACACTTATGCTTGATCTTCATTTCTCCTCCTATCTTCTCCCCGCTGCTGCCCTCGTTTAAGTTATTATTAGCTCCAGCCTGAATCAATAGATTGTCAGATTATCATCACACTGTGAACATCCTCCATGATGTGGCTATTCTGTCCCAAATTCACATTCAAATGGAATGAGCTCCCAAATCCAGAACACAACCTACAGTTCTGAGCCGATTCAGCTCCCTGGAAGAGCTCCTTTTCCCTGCCTGTCCTCCTGCTTTAGCCAAACAAAATCACGTGTTCTCTTGCCCTGACACCTCACCAAAGCATTCTCTTTTTTCCCTCCATATCTTGCAATCTTCTTACAGCCAAACCTTTCTTATATTTAGAGACCACTCACGGTACATGTGCTGAAACCTGCCCATGGAGCTGAATATCTCCTCTGCTTTTTCTGTACACCCCACATTTCATCTCTACCTAACTTGGTACACAGCAGTCACCACCTCTACTTTATTTAAATATGAACATGTTACCTCTCCCCAGATAAAAAGCATGACATGTCCTATTTTTCAGGACAACTGGAATTAGAAAAATGAGTGACTAAACAGAAATGGAAGGCGTTAGCCAGGCCAAGATATTCCCTAAGCCATTCCATTAAACCCGGAGAGATAGATGCGGTGTGGTCACTGAGACTGTTTCTGAGAGGGCCCTGTCCAGATGAAAACGTCTTTGAGCTTCTAACTGCATTAGTGAATTGTGTGGTCACAGCCTGCACCAGTGTGGTCAGCTGAAACTACGCGCCTGGCCACACGCAGGGCTGATGGACTGCCCGGGATGACTGACAGCAGCAGTTCTGTTGAAAGAAGCTGAATAAAAAATGTATGTCATTCTTAGGACTGACGCTTCTAAGCCTTCTTTATTTTCCTCGTGGATGACACACCTTAAACTTCCAAAAGGCCTCAGTACCAAATCTCAAGGAACAGTGTAGACAGACCTATGGAGCTCCTGGTTTTTAGAATCTGACAAACTCCAATTTAACTTGTGGCCAACCATGTGTTAGCTACACAATTTACCAGTCTTTCCTTTTAACTATAAAATGGATATTAAAATACCGACTAAAAAGGGTCTTCGTAAAATCAAATGTCCCACGCCTACCACAGCGTTTTGTAATTTTATATGCTAATAATTGTCTTACCGTTGTATGTATGTTTATCTTGACCTCTTTTGAAAGATATACTGTGAGAGACTGTGAACTTGGAAAATAGTTTTACCTTTTAGAAATCGGTTAAGTTATAAACTAAGTTGGAAAATGGCATCAAAGTGATCAGACCCTAATTCTTGAAACCTTTCTTAGCTACCTTAGGCAGAAACATTAGTTTTGCGGTCATGCTTAAGAATCTTGAAATGGGGAGATCATCCGAGATTATCTGAGTGGGTAATGTAATCACAAGTGTCTTTGCAAGAGAGAAGCAGAGGTGTTTCACATGCACAGGAGAAGAGAAGGTGACCTGATTGGGGAGACAGATGGAAGTGATGTGGTCACAAGCTGAGGAGCACAGCAGCCACCAAAAGGTGACAGACAGAAACACAGTCTCCCTACTATTGGATTTTGTAGCCCCACTGACACTTCGGTTTTGTCCTGTCTTATTCCATACTTCTGACCTCCAGAATTGTGAAAAAATAAATTTCTGTTGTTTGAAACAGCCAAGTTCATGGTAATTTGTTACAGTTTCCAGAGGAAATCAGTAGAGATTTTGGTATCGGAAAGTGGGGTGATACCGTGACAAACACACAGGCTTGTATAATTGGCTTCAGGATCAGAAATGGGTAAAGGATGCATGAAGTCTAAAATACATTAAAAAAAAAAGAAAAACTAGATTTCCTTAAACATCCTATTGGCAAAAATACGAACAGGCCCTGAGGATGAGGGCTCAGAAGGAAATGACAAGAAAGTTGACAAACTAGGGGGGGAAGCATCCTTATTCCACAGAGGTAGGACACTAAGCTGAATTCTATCCTTTAGCCAAGTGCAAAGCAAAACTTGTAAGCAATGGGCTGATGAACGCGGCTATCGAGCTGAGGACTGTGCCAAGCAAAGTGTGAGAAACCAAGTCAGAAGGATGTGTGGGAACTGGTCAGCATGTCGGAGGCAGGACTGCAGAGTGAAATATTTCATATCTGACAGTCTGTTTGCTCTGAGCAATGGGGAGGGGAACTTATCTGCTGGGAGCGAGTGGGTAGAGGGTCAGGCAGGTGGCTGTAGAAGTAGGGACAAGGTTTGGAGGAGCCGGAACGACAGTGATGATGGTGAAGATGATGACAATGGTGGCAATAAATGCTAATAGCTGCAGCTAATCATTTCAATGCATTTACTACGCATGAGACACGATATTGAGCATCTCCCTTTCTTTCTTTTTTTTTGAGACGAGTCTCACTATGTCGCCCTTGGTACAGTGTTGTGGCATCGCGACTCACAGCAACATCAAACTCCTGGGCTTAAGAGATTCTCTTGCCTCAGCCTCCCAAGTAGCTGGGACTACAGGCGCCCGCCACAACGCCCGGCTATTTTTTGATGGTAGTTGTCATTGTGGTTTGGCAGGCCCGGGCCCCCAGCTCCGGTGTATATGGCTGGTGCCCTAGCTGCTGAGCTACAGGCACTGAGCCTATCTTGAGCATTTTCAAAGTCATCACCAGTATAACTATCACATCAGCCTTAGGAAGCAGATCTCATTACCTTTAATTTTTTATTATTTCATATTATAAATATAGGATTTGCAACAAAATAATAATATTGCAGTGTCCCATATTATATCTAATATAGTAAACGTATAACATATAGACGTATAATACATTATGCAGTATACAAAATTAACATTATCAATCAATGTTTATTTTTATTGTGTTCTTACTATTTTACAGAAGAGGAAACAGGCTCAGAAAGGTCAGGTAAACTGACCAAGGACACACAGCTACCAGACGACAGATCATAATGATACCAGGGTCTGTCTATGCCAAAGCCTATTTCCTCAACTATGAGGCTAACACTACACCATTATCTTATTTTTTTCCTCAAAAGCCCGGTCAGAAATCTACATGCTTCTCTATTACCACTCTTCAGCATGTCAAACGAACACTATTTGCTCATCACCCCCCTAGAGTGTCCCCAAAGCATCATGTGATCCTCCATTTGCCAAAGCCACAGGTCACTTATCAGTCCGCACCCCATTTGCCGTCGGACTCTGCACCCACTCTTCCCACGTGCCTGCGCGCTCCAGCGCCTACAATGACACCGCACTCTGTGCCCCAGTTCTCGGTGTGTCCTATTTTCAGCAGCCCAGTCTCAGGGTCCCAGTGACAGAAATCTGACTTGGAAAACTGTGGCTCTGCTCTTCATTCTCCGATGAGCCCTTCATTCTCAGGGACTGGAAGGGAAGCAAGGAGTCTGAGCCACCAACCAGCCTTGGGCACCACCCTCATTCCCTCTGTACCTCAGTTTAACTCACTTGCAAATAGGGGAGATGTCCGTAGCGTCTGAATCAACTCCTGCAGTCTGTAGTCCAAGTTCATAAAAAGAACATTGAGAAGGAGAAATCTTGGCAGTCTGCCTCAGGGAAAAAATAATTAAGATATCACTTTGCAAAAGGGTAAGTGAATTTCAACAGCGTCATGCCTGTCTCTGCTTGGAGTTGGCTGCCTCTCCGGTTCTGGGGTCCTCGTTGGACACTATAAATTATCTGAGGACATAGGCTAATTGAAGCAGTTGAGAGCAGAGGGACACGACTAGCCCCAGGCTTGGAGACAGAGACCTCTTTGGGGAGGTTAACAGAACTGGAACGATGCAAGCTGGGGAAGGGCTGCTGAGGGGAGCCATCATTCTGCCGACACGTCCATAAAAAGATACCGTGAGAAGGGCAGGAATCAGTCTTCTTATTAATCAACAAGGGCAGAATGAGAATTAACAAGCTGTAAGCTGCAATGAGGAATATCGAAGCTAAATATCAAGGAAAATGTTAGTCTACTGGGAGCAGCGAGGCAGTGAAGCAGATTGCCTGGACCAGCCATGAAGTCACTCTAACTGGGGACATTCGAGGCAGAGAGCAGATACACATCTGTCATGGGGATTCCCGGGGGAAAATAGGGGCCTGGACTGCAATGGACCTTCATGACCTAAGTGTAACAAGCCCTCAACTTTAACTGCAGAGCACACAGTCTGGGGATGTGAAGGTGGGGCGGGTGAGACTGGGGTTGCAGGGTGGAAATGGACAGAGTTAGACCATGATTTTTGCAGTTTTCATGAACTGGGTTCCAACCTGAATTCTGCTTCCAAGTAACTTGGCACATTTTCCCTCTAAGATTAGGTTCTTTTGACTAGAAAATGGGGACCACAATGACCGCCTGATAGGAGGATAAAATAAGGCCACGTCTGGAAATCACTTGGCATGGCTGGGTGAGGGATGTGTGTGACACAAGCAGAACTCAGGGACAGGAAGTGAGGCAGACAGAGTGAGGGGCAGTTCTCGACCTCTGTGGGGGGTAGAGGCCCGTGTCCAGAACTGGTGACATTCCACCTCTGACTGCATCACTCCTGTGGAGGGGTCCAGGGTATAAAGGAAGTCATTTTGGAATTCACAGGGCCGCAGGTGGGAAGGAATGCTTTTCGGAACCACCCAGGTGTGTGGAATGACAGAGACCACAACTAAGCAAAGGAGCCTGTCCAGTGATGTCCAGAAGGTGGGACCGGCTGCCTGTGGCAGGTGCTGTCAGTGTCCGCAGCTGCCCCCTCTGAGCTGCCTCCAAGTCCCAAACAGGGATGGACTCTGCCTGAGTTCACACCACACCTCCAGGTCTCTTCTGGAACCCTCCCGGGATGCCTTAGCGATCTTTCTCACGTGTCTATTAATGAACTTGCTGAGCTCAGTGATAACATCTTATCTTGGCATGCCCATCACGAATCCTGGCCTGTGGTACCAGTGCCACACATGTTTACCAGTGGCAACGATTTTGTTTATGAGTAAAGAACTACTCCTGTCCAGTAGGAAAAACATAATAATCATCGGTATAATCTGTGCTGCTTGGCTGTTATCTGTGGAACATTACATACTCAAAGCCCATTTTCTAATTTTAAATCAGTTACTCTTGCCAGCACATCACGCAGAATTATATCCATAAAAAATACAGAATTGGCTGAATTGGCCTGTTTCCATAGAGTCTGAAAAAAAGTCTCATGTATTTAATTGCTTTTTTTGGAAGTGTTAGATAGAACAAAAGAATGCCGCTCTCTTGTCAAAGCCAGCCGCTTACAGAGAATTGAAGAAACACGCGTTAGCAGAGCGGCAGGGCACTGGTGACAGCCGGTAGGTAGCATGCATTTTCCTTTCAGCTATCATTTTTATTCCTTTAATGTTGTGGCATAAAAGAACCACTCCCTTGGATTAAGTTTTTGAGCATACTTTAAAAATGAAACAGGAGTTTGGGCCATAGAACTTTGATAAGATTTTTTTTCCCACAACTTTTCTGAAGTGGGAAATAAAAATCTCCACATTGAACACATTTTGAAGTATATTATGTAGCTCAGAAAAGTTTATGAAACATGGAGCAATACGTTCAGATAGCAAAGATTTTCTAAATGTAAATGAGATGTTTACTTAGCTTTCCTTTCTTCCAATTCTCAAGTTCTTTCGAAGATTGCCTAATTATTAGCATGTTGTGATTATGATGATAAACATGTAGTGTTCTTTGCTTGGAATTTTCTTTTTCCCCCCCACATTCTTATCTGTACTCTTTATTGTCAGCTTTATTTTTTTATTAAATCATAGCTGTGTACATTAATGCAACCATGGGGCGACATACACTGGTTTTATAGACCATTTGACACATTTTCATCACACTGGTTAACATAGCCTTCTTGACATTTTCTTAGTTATTGTGTTAAGACATTTATATTCTACATTTACTAAGTTTCACATGTACCCTTGTAAGATGCACCGCAGGTGTAATCCCACCAGTCACCCTCCCTCCACCCATCCTCCCCCCTCCATCCCATCCCTCTCCCTCTCCTCACACCCTTCGCCCTATTCCTAGGTTATAACTTTCATGTGAAACCCATAAATTAGTTTCATAGCAGGGCTGAGTACATTGAATACTTTTTTTTCTATTCTTGAGATACTTTACTAGGAAGAATATGTTCCAGCTCCATCCATGTGAACATGAAAGAGGTAAAGTCTCCATCTTTCTTTAAGGCTGCATAATATTCCATGGTGTACATACACCACAATTTATTAATCCATTCGTGGATTGATGGGCACTTGGGCTTTTTCCATGACTTAGCAATTATGAAATGGGCTGCAATAAACATTCTGGTACAAATATCTTTGTTATAATGTGATTTTTGTTCTTCTGGGCATATACCTAGTAGAGGAATTATAGGATTGAATGGCAGATCTATTTTTAGATCTCTAAGTGTTCTCCAAACATCTTTCCAAAATGAATGTACTAATTTGCATTCCCACCAGCAGTGTAGAAGTGTGCCTTTTTCTCCGCATCCACGCCAACATCTCTGGTCTTGGGATTTTGTGATATAGGCTAATCTTACTGGAGTTAGATGATATCTCAAAGTAGTTTTGATTTGCATTTCTCTGATGATTAAAGATGATGAGCATTTTTTCATATGTCTGTAGGCCGTGTACCTGTCTTCTTCAGACAAGTTTATCTTCAAGTCCCTTGCCCAGCCAGTGATGGGATCACTTGTTCTTTTCTTGCTTATACGTTTGAATTCTCTGTGGATTCTGGTTATTAAACCTTTGTCGGAGACATAATCTGCCAATATCTCCTCCCATTCTGAAGGCTGTCTGCCTGCTTTACATACTGTGTTCTTGGCTGTGC
Organism: Nycticebus coucang; assembly: GCF_027406575.1. NCBI lineage: Eukaryota > Metazoa > Chordata > Mammalia > Primates > Lorisidae > Nycticebus > Nycticebus coucang. The sequence continues at coordinate 35,011,643 of NC_069802.1, read as the reverse complement.
AGAAGCTTTTTAGTTTGATCAGGTCCCAGTAGTGTAATTTTGAAGCTGCTTCAATTGCCCAGGGGTTCTTCTTCATGAAATACTCTCCCAGACTAATTTCTTCAAGGGTTTTCCATGCACTCTCTTCTAGTATTTTTATAGTTTCATGTCTAAGTTTAAATCTTTAATCCAGTGAGAGTCTATCTTAGTTAATAGTGAAAGCTGTGGGTCCAGTTTCAGTCTTCTACTGGTTGCCAGCCAGTTCACCTAGCACCATTTGTTAAATAGACTATCTTGTTCCCACTGAATGTTTTTAATTGGCTTGTCAAAGATCAAATAATGGTAAGTAGCTGGATTCATCTCTTGGTTCTCTATTCTGTTCCAGACATCTACTTTTCTGTTTTTGTGCCAGTATCATGCTGTTTTGATCACTATCGATTTATAGTATAGTCTGAGGTCTGGTAGTGTGATTCCTCCTGCTTTGTTTTTATTCCTTAGTAATGTCTTGGCTATTTGAGGTTTTTTCTGATTCCATATAAAACGAAGTATTATTTTTTCAAGATCTTTAAAGTATGACAGTGGAGCTTTAATAGGGATTGCATTAAAATTGTATATAGCTTTGGGTAGTATGGACATTTTAACAATGTTGATACTTTCCAGCCATGAGCATGGTATGTTTTTCCATTTGGTAACATTTTCAGCTATTTCTTTTCTTAGAGTTTCATAGTTCTCTTCATAGAGATCTTTCACGTCTGTTAGATAAACTCCCAAATATTTCATCTTCTTTGGAACTACTGTGAATGGAATAGAGTCCTTAACTGATTTTTCAGCTTGACTATTGTTGGTATATATAAAGGCTACCAATTTATGAGTGTTGATTTTGTAACCTGAGACGCCATTGTATTCCATAATCACTTCTAAGAGTTTTGTAGTAGAATCCCTGGTGTTTTCCAGATATACAATCGTATCATCTGTGAAGAGCGAAAGTTTGATCTCTTCTGACCCTATATGGATACCCTTGATCGCCTTTTCTTCCCTAATTGCGATGGCTAAAACTTCCATTACAATGTTAAAGAGCAGTGGAGACAATGGGCTACCTTGTCTGGTTTCAGATCTGAGTGGACATTATTTCAATTTAACTCCATTCAATATGATATTGGCTGTGGGTTTGCTGTAGATGGACTCTATCAGTTTAAGGAATGTCCCTTATATACCAATTTTCTTAAGTGTTCTGATCATGAAGTGATTCTGGATATTATCAAAAGTTTTTTCTGCATCAATTGAGAGAATCATATGGTCTTTGTTTTTTAATTTGTTTATGTACTGAATTATACCTATAGATTTACGTATGTTGAACCAGGCTTGAGACCCTGGGATAAAACCAACTTGGTCATGATGTATAATTTGTATAAATGTGTTGCTGGATTCTGTTTGTTAGGATCTTCTTGAATATTTTTGGATCTATATTCATTAGTGATATTGGTCTATAATTTTCCTTTGTTGTTGGGTCTTTTCCTGGTTTGGGGATCAGGGTGATGTTTGTTTCATAGATCATGTTGGGTAGTATTCCTTCTTTTTCTACATTTTGGAACAGGTTGAGTAAACTAGGTACTAGTTCCTCTTTAAAGGTTTGGTAGAATTATGACGTGAAGCCATCTGGTTCCGGGCTTTTCTTTTTAGGGAGATTTTGTATGGTTGATGCTATTTCAGAACTTGATATTGGCATGTTCAACATTTGCACTTGATTCTGGCTAAGTCTTGGAAGGTGACATGCTTTCGAGTATTGGTCAATTTCCTTCAGATTTTCATATTTCTGAGAATAAAGTTTCTTGTAATATTCATTAAAGATTTTTTGAATTTCTGAGGAGTCTGTTGTTATTTTGTCTTTGTCATTTCTGATTGATGAGATAAGAGATTTTACTCTTCTTTTCCTGGTTAGACAAAGGTTTATCTATTTTATTGACCTCAAAAAACCAACTTTTTGATTTATTGATCTGTTGTATCATTGTTTTGTTTTCAATTTCATTTAATTCTGCTCTAATTTTGGTTATTTCTTTTCTTCTACTGGGTTTAGGGTAGGAATGTTCTTCCTTTTCCAGTTGCTTGAGATGTTCCATTAAGTTGTTAACTTCCTCTCTTAAGGAAGGCTTGCAGTGCTATAAATTTCCCTCTTAGGACTGCCTTTGTGGTATCCTAGAGGTTCTGATAACTCATACCTTCGTTGTCGTTTTGTTCCAAAAATTTGGCAATTTCCTTCTTAAGCTCATCTCTGACCCAGCTATCATTCAGCATAAGGTTATTTAACTTCCATGTTTTTGTATGAGTATGCAGATTCCTCTTGTTACTGAGTTCAACTTCTATTCCATGATGGTCCGAGAAGATGCAAGGAATAATTTCTATTCCTTTAAATTTACTGAGGTTAGACTCGTGACCTAAGATGTGATTGATTTTGGAGTATGTTCCGTGGGCTGATGTTAAGTATGTGTATTCAGTTTGGGGGGGATGAAATGTTCTGTAGATGTCTGCTAAATCCAAATGTTGGATGGTTAGGTTTAAATCTAAAATTTCTTTGCTCAGCTTCTTTTTGGAGGATCTATCCAACACTGCCAAAGGAGTGTTGAAATCTCCGACTATTATGGAACTGGAGGAAATCAAGTTGCTCATGTCTGTTAGAGTTTCTCTTATAAATTGAGGCACATTCTGGTTGGGAGCATAAATATTAATAATTGAAATCTCATCATATTATTACCCTTAACAAATATGAAGTGACCATTCTTATCCTTCCCTACTTTTGTTGGTTTAAAGCCTATTGTGTCTGCAAATAGAATTGCAACACCTGCTTTTTTCTGATTACCATTTGTCTGAAATATGGATGACCACCTTTTCACCCTGAGTCTATATTTATCTTTAAGGTAAAATGTAACTCTTGTATGCAGCAAATATCTGGCCTGAATTTTTGTATCCAGTCAGCTAACCTGTGCCTCTTTAGAAGACAGTTTAAGCCGTTCACATTAATGGAGAATATTGATAAGTCTGGTACAATTTTGGGTATCAAGTTTTTCGAAAGTCCAGTGGACATTTTTAATCCTTTTGCCATTGTGGAAGTTGGAGTTTGATCAAAAGTTTCTGAGTGAGTTTACTTTTGTGGTAGAGGATTAGGCTGGTCATTATGGAGGATAGGTCTGAGAATATCTTGAAGAGCTGGTTTGGTTATGACAAATTTCTTCAACATATGAATGTCATTAAAGTATTTAATTTCTCCATCATAAACGAAACTCAGTTTATCTGGATACAGGATCTGGGGTTGAAAGTTATTTTGCCTTAGGAGATTAAAAGTCAATGACCACCCTCTTCTGGCTTGAAAAGTTTCAGCAGAAAGATCTGCAGTCATTCTAATATTCTGCCCTTTGTAGGTAATGGATTTCTTACGTCTGGCTGCTTTCAGAATTTTCTCCTTCATATTAACTTTAGTGAAGTTAATTATGATATGCCTGGGGGATGTCTAATTTGGATTGAGTCATGCTGGGGTTCTGAAACTGTCTGCTATCTGAATTTCAGAATCTCTTGGCATGTCTGGAAAATTCTCTTTCATAATTTCATGGAGAAGGGCCTCTGTGCCTTGCGAGGCCACTTCATCACTTTCAGGGATTCCAATGAGGTGGATATTAGCCTTCTTCAAATTATCCCAGAGCTCTCTGAGAGAATGATCTGTTTTTGCTCTCCATTTCTATTCCTCTTTGAGAGTTTGGGAGCGTTCAAAGGCTTTGTCTTCAATGTCAGAAATCCTTTCTTCTGCTTGCTCCACTCTTGCTGAGGGATTCTACTGTACTTTTCAGATCTTTGAGGGCTGCAAATTCTTGCTTCAGTGTGTCTAAATCTTTGGTGGTTTTGTCTTTAAATTTGTTAAATTCTTGAGACAACTTTTGAATTTCTCTTCGAATTTCTAATTCTGACTTTTGAATCGCTCCTCGAATTTCTAATTCCAGATTTTCCTCCATTCTATTAATCTTGTTTGCAATCTAAATTCTGAATTTGATTTCTGACATCTAAAACCAGCTGTTTATGAATGGGATCTTCAGTTACATCTGCCATATCTTTCCGTGGGGTGTTGATCTACTCTTGTTATTCATGTTACCAGAGTTTTCTGCTGATTCCACCCCATGATTGTTTTATACCATTTGATTTTCCCCCTGGAGCTTTGTCGAGGACCTGTACAGTGCTACGGCCTGAGAAACTGGGGACCTGTTTGGTGTTGTGGGGCTAAGTAGTTTTGTCTGTTTTCAGCTGGTCTGTGTCCAACCCTGGTGAAATAGTTACTCTGGGTTGAAGTCTCAGCTGCAGAGAAATACCAGCAATTAAGTCACCCCGCCCCCCACAGGCAACAATTGGAAAAGGAAAATCAAACCTTCCTACAACCACACACCCAGGGCACCACTTGTATAGTCCTTGGGTGATTGGCTCTGTTCAAAAAGTCCAAATCAATTGTCTCAGTCAGCACCTGTCTCAGGTGGGAGAGTTTAGCAGGTCTCTAGGCAACTGGATCACCGAAGTCTGGTGACAACTCAGATATGACTTGCTCAGTGCTCCATGATGTCAGGAGGACCCACCCAGCAAATAGATTAGTCTAGGAAGGTTGATGCCTCGTTCCCCACCTTGCACCTCTGTCACACCCAGTCACTGATAGCCCCACAAGGCTGTGACCCAGTTGCCTCCAGTGAGCATATACTCCAGGGGTTTGCACCTGCCTGAATCATAAGGAAATCTATATCTGCTCAGCCAGGCCACTGCTCTCTGCCTCAATCCAGCAGGGGAAGCTGAGGCATGACCACTTCAGGTGCTTGATGGAGGCTGGGTGTTCACTCAGTTCCAGCCCCACTCCTGATTGATGTTACTGACAGAACAGAACAGAACAACTTTGCAGGATTTTGTTTCTGTCCCTGATTACTTCCCCTGCAGAAGAAAAGCTGTTTTGAGTTCCCAGAACCTGCGCCTCAGGCCCTGTCTTTGCTCCTGGAGGTTTGTTTTCAGTTAGCTGTCAGTTCTAGCCTCCTGCCTTCCTTTGTCTGTAGGCTGACTATCCCCTGAGGCCTGGGTGCATCTTAGGCTCAGTAAAGTGGTCCTCTGGATCAGCCCCACCCTGGAAACTTCCCGGCTCTGTGCATGCGTTTCTAGTTCCCGTGCTCCACCCAGGCCAGTACCACCTCAGGCAAACCCTCACAGGACCTGCATTTCCGTCCCAGATCTGTTCTGCAGTGGTTGCCACCTGAGAAGATGCCCAGTCTCCTGTGGTTGCCCAGGGAGACAGGGAGTGTGGCTTCAGAATATCCGGGAATGAGCCCTATTGTTGCCAAAAACCTCTGCTACTCTGCGCCTTGGGGCACCACCACTCCAGTGTGGTTCCCTCTTAGCCGACTGTCCTCTTTTCACTCCCGTGCCACAGAATCAGCACTGACCAGCTGCAGTATAGGCCCTGTCCACACCCCTTGAGAAATCACCCAAAAATCTGGACTCCTGGGGGACAGGCCTCCAGACCTCAGAGTGAGAGTGGAGGGGAGTGCTCGGAGTTGCAGGTAGAGAATATATACAGTTTTATACAGTTTTATGCCTGGCAGGGAGAATGCCGTGGCACCCTAGTAGGGGAGGTAGGTCCACTTTTTAGAGGGTTTCTCCCGTGGAGTGTAATGGGAGGACCTTTGAACTCTGCTTGTTTGTTTGTGGGGCACTCCGAGCCGTTCTCATGGGGGAGGGAACTCCCGTCCACTTGGTGATGGATTTTGTACCTTTTGTTTGTATCCTTGGGGTTACAGCTCGCCTCAGCGGGGTTTATGTGCGTTCTTCAACCTTCTCTCTTGGTGCAGCTCTAATCCACCAGGTTACTTGCTAAATTTCTGCCCTTTAACTCTCCTTCTGGATGGGACCCTCTGTGGAAAGCTGGCTTCAGTCAGCCATCTTGTCTCCACCCCTGCTTGGGATTTTCAAAGTTGTAACTTGTTCATTCAGCATCAACCTGTCACATGTTCCAGTTACATGCATCTATAGTGATTAATTAACTTTGTAGAAAAGTTGACACCACCACTGGGAATAATTCTTTGTTAGTTTTTGCCCTGCTTTTTTTTTTGTATTAAACTATTTATGTTTATATCTCCTGAGGCCATATAATTTAATACCTAGTGGTTTCAGATAGATTTAATTGGAGGAAAAACGTATATATTATTGCTAACGTAAGAGGAAGGCTTAAGGAAAGCCAAACTGAGTTTAGAAAGGAGCACACCACGGTGTTTAGCTGCCTCTCCCACAATGGTCTGTATTGTTTCAAGTTATTTTTCCCAAAATAAAATGGAAGTGAATTCCATGAAGAAAAGGTGCTTTTGTACCCTGTCCCAAGAAAAGCAACTACCACCTAGCACATACACAATAAGTACCTTTTTGCTAGATCATTTAGTTAAAAGCATCTTTATAGTTGGAATAACCTTGCAGCTCTTAAAAGTATTATCAATCATTGCAGTGAGATAATACCAATAGCCAATTACATCTATAGCACTTTATAATTAGTAATGCAATTTTCCATTTTCGAAATGCTTTCACTCTTTTGAGATTTATAGAAACCTCAGGAAGCAAAGAGTATCAATTACCTTTTTTTAAGTTTTTTTTTAAATGATGTGTAGGAATTAAGTCAAAAGTTGGGAGGAAAAGTGATAGCACAGGACAGAACTTAGGCTAAAAGGAGATTGGGTTGGTAAGCCATTTCAGCACCATCTTACAGCTGTACCTCTGGCTGCCTCTTCAAACAGAGCAGGTTTGCTTTTATGCTTCTTGAATAGATTTCTGATTTACGGTTGTCATTTAAAAAACGCCCATTAAAAAGAAATGTACAACTTTTATCTAGAGTATACAAAGTGTCCTCACTTAATCCTAGTTTAGCAATGTGATGTCAGGAGACTATTTTACAGATGAAAGAACATGTGGCGAGCTTGCCTGGTGCTCAGGGTCTGGCTGGTATGTGACGGCCCCACACAGACCCAGGCTGTGTGATTCCAGGCCCAAGTCTCTTTTTGGCAGTTTGGCACATAGAAGGAACTTAACACTTTCTTGTGTGTTTTCCCTTCATTCTGCTTCTATTTCTTTTTCTTTCGAAGGTTTGACCCATGAAAGGAATCTTCAAGAAAAGAGTTTAAAGATCACCAAGATTATATATTGTACTCAAGAAATTTTGAAGTTATACTTTCCAAAAAACTAGCTCCAGAAACATCTCCCTACCAAGCCTTACGTGTGTGTGCGCGTGTGTGTGTATGTGTGCGTGTGTGTGTGCGTGTGTGTATATGTGCGTGTGTGTATATGTGTGTGCGTGTGTATGTGTGCGTGTGTGTGTATGTGTGTATGTGTGCGTGTGTGTGTGCATATGTGTATGTGTGCGTGTGTGTGCGTGTGGATGTGTGTGTGTGTGTGTGCATATGTGTATGTGTGCGTGTGTGTGCGTGTGTATGTGTGCGTGTGTGTGTGCATGTGTGTGTATGTGTGCGTGTGTGTGTATGTGTGCGTGTGTGTGTGCGTGTGTATGTGTGCATGTGTGTGTATGTGTGCGTGTGTGTGTGTGTGTGCTATCAGGTGAATTGTGCTCACTCTCAAAATTTATATATTGAAGTTGTAACTTCCAGTTCCTCCAAATATGGCTGTACTTGTGGGTCTTTAAAGATGTAATTAAATTACGATGGGGTTATTAGGGTGAGGCCTAATCCAATCTGATAGGTATCTCATAAACAAAGGAAATTTGGAAACAGAAATGAAGAGGAAAGACTGTGTGCGGACACAGGGAGGGGATGGGCCTCTACAAGCCAATGAGAGAGGCCTGGGACAGACCCTTTCCTCTGGGCCTTCAGAGGACCTGACCCCGTGTCCTTGAGCTTGGACTTAGAGCCTGGAGAATTGTGAGAAAGTAAATTCCTGTTGTTTAAGCCACCCACTGTGTGATACCTTGTTATGACAGCCCCATCAAAACAATACAGTGAGTGTAGGATATTTATAACAGTACATGGAGTCATGCAAGTCACTTTTTATGTGCTAGGTAACCAAAACACACGATGATATTGTTTGTCCCATAAACTCAGGAAATATTTTGTTGGCATTTCAAGTGAATCACAATTTTGAACTTCTTTTTTTTCTTTTTTTTTGTTACAAATTCTGCATTTTCACTGGAAGGCTGAAGCTTACTACTTAGAAAAGCCCGTAGTAAGTATTCTCCTAACAGAACTGAACCACCTTTGAGGACTGCAGACCAAATCTCTATAGAGGAGGCAAGAAGCCTGCTGCCTGTGAAAGCACCAGGAAGGCTTTGTCCTCTCTAGACCTTGAAGTGAAGAGATGATCTCTAAGCAATGTCCCATAGCACAGAGAGCACCAGACTAGGAACAGAACAGTCTCTGTCAGTGTTTAGCTGTGAGATGGCAGACGGGTGTCCTCACTTCTATGAGTTTTTATTTCTTTGTAAAAAATGTGAGTAGTAATATTGATTGCAGTGTGGCTATGCGAATGCAGAGAAAAATGGATGTAAAAATACTTGGCACCTTGAAGCATTGAAATAAAGGTTGGCTTCATTTTCGTTTCTGCTCCAAAGTGCTGCATCTGTGAGAGCTTTGGCTGAATCAGAGAGGATCTCAATCCGCACATTGAACTCACTTCTAACGGTCGGCAAGATTGTCCAAAGAGTGTTTTGTTCTTCCCACTTGCTCAAGTGCAGACATGTAGAAAAAAATCCCTTTGGTCATCTTGCACTTTTATTTCTTAGCAGCGGATTTTAAAAGGCAAGAAAAATGTCTTGGACATCACGACAACATGCCAGAACATGATATCATTTGGTGTTGGAATCACTCATCATCTCCTCTAATATTGCTCCTGCTGGCTGGGGCACCTTGGTCATGTCAGAAGTGATGTTGCTTAATCCAACTTGTTAGTCATGAGTTTCTGCTAATTCCTGGCCAGTAATGATCCACCCTTTAGCAGTTTTAAATGCTGCCTTGGTTGATTACGATGTGAATTCCAGAAATGATCTTTAAATTTGCAGCTATTAAATGTGGTGGCAGGTCTCATTATCAGCTGGTCCAGGTACAAGGTGTTCAGATTCTCAGTGAAATGGCAAGATCCAGATGGATTCGCAGGAAGCTTTTGGGACTGGTAGAGTTTAAAGAGTGTTTCTGCAGAGATCACAGGTTGATCCCTGGAGCAGAGAGATGGAGGTGGAGTTAAGTGGACTATTCAGAAAGAGTGAGAAGTGATTGATTAATCCATCTGTTCATTTAACAAATACTTATTACATATCTGTGAGATGCCATCACTATGCTCCTTAGAGGGGGAGATTTCCTCCCTTGGACAAATGCAATAAATGTTGATGGCTGATGTGCAATCTGCTAGAAACACAAGTAAACACAATAGGAGTTCTTTCCCGCAAAAAATATACATAGGATACATACAAAAGTCATGTGTTATGCACACGTGAGTCAATAAAAAAATTGTTAACTATTGCTTTATTATCAGTGACATCAGCAACTAATAACTCACTACAGAGCCCCATTGAAGGTTATTTAGGAACCTGAAGCTCAAGGCTAACCCCAGACCACTGATCACCCAGCACCTGTCGAAATTAACCCTTGGGATTCTATCACTTTGCCTTTATCAGGGAGAAGAGTCTGTGGAAGCTTCAGGATCTATTTACTCCATTTCAGGGAAGCAGAGAGGGGGAGAGAGAAAGAGACAGTGTAGGGAGAGGGTAGCAAAGGAAAATGAAAGTATTAGAGGAAGTCTAAAATAATTTTTGCTTATTTGAGCAATCAGAGTAAGAATTTCTGCTCCCTTATCTGAGAATTAAAGGAGATCACCAGTGATAGAAAAAAAGGGGGAGGTTTCTTTAACTCAGGGTAAAGAGGGAAGGAGAAAGGAACAAGGAAGGGCGTTAGAAAGGTATTCTAATTAGACAGTTTAAGGGTCTCCAGAAGATGCTGGGACTTTAAATAATGAAAGTATCTAAGACAAAGAGTCTGAGAAAAACAAACCATGAGCAGAACAACAAAGGGGCCTCAGAGATGTTACATTTTTGAAGCTTTGTCAACTGAGGCAATGATTATTAATTTACCCAACAAGTGTTTCTAAGCATCTAATAGGTGCATTCACCATGCTCGCTTGCTGATTCGTAGACACAGACCCAACCCTGACAAAAGTCATGCATTTCCAGACCAAGCTAGATCCATAAACACAGAACTAGCATATAATATACTAATTGCAATAATGAATGGGCATGCCGGGAACCAGGGAAATGCAGAGAGAAATGCCTTGCTGTACCCCAGGAAGGGAAGGATGGCTCCATTATAAAAGAATGCGTAAGTTTACTTGTTGAAAAGATTGAGTAAGTGGACAATGGACTTGGGCAAAGCAAAGGAAAGACAAAAGACCACATTGTGTCCTGAGAAATATTTGCATTCGCATCTCCTGAACTCCCACTGTGGGCACGGTCAAGAGTGATGACAGGGGAAAGGCTTGGCGGTCATGAACACCCACTTATGGTTGGGGCAGGGGGGTCAACAAGTCAACACATTATTCACAAGGTATTTTTAGAAACCAACTCATACAATTTAGAAAAAAGAATGGGCTAATGGGATAGTTCCAGGAGACCTATTTTATTTAGTAGGAGAAAAAGGTCATCATGGAAAGTGTCTTTTGCTCATCACAGCTGAACTCAAATGTTAAGAAGAATTCAGCCAGGTGGAGACAATGGGATGAACATTCCAGAAAAAGGGGATCTGCAAGAACGGACTTTCGGAGACTAGAACAGACTTAGACTCAAGACATAGGCTGACAGCCCACATGGTTGGAGCTTGTGAGCAGGCAGGGAGGAGGGAGGGGCAGGATCAGAGAGATGCGGAGTGGTGGAATTCTGGGTATAGTGGTGGCAGAGACTGAAAAAGTTAAAGTAGTTGTCAGCAAAGCAGATTACAAAGGGCCGGATATGCCCACTATGGAATCAGGACTTTCATCTGTGTGACAGTTAATTTAATGTGTCGACTAGACTGCCTGGGTATCTGGTAAAACCTGGCCTCTGGGTGTGTCATGGAGGGCTTTTCTGGAAGAGATTAGCACTTTACCTGGTGGACTGAGAGAAGCAGATGTCCCTCCCTACAGCTGAGTGGACATACTTGATTCATTGAGGATATAGACAATATAAAAGATGGAGGAAGTTTGTATTAGACTGGTCCTCTTCTGCCTGAACACTTGAGCTCAGACACTGATCTTCTCCTGCCCTGAACACTCCTAAGCCTGCAGCCTCAGACTGGGATAGTTACCATTGCCCTCTCTACCTCTCAGGCCAGGAGTCCTCCTCAAACTGCAGCCCGCAGGCCACATGAGGCCGTGTGATTGTATTTGTTCCTGTTTTATTTTTTACTTCAAAATAAGATATGTGCAGTATGCATAGGAATTTGGTCATAGTTTTTGTTGTTTTTTTTTAACTATAGTCCGGCCGTCCAGCGGTCTGAGGGACAGTGAATTGGTCCCCTGTTTAAAAAGTCTGAAGACGCCTGTCTCAGTCCTTTGAAGGGCACACCAGTTTTTCCTGGGTCTCCAGTTTGCAAACAGCAGATTGAAGGACTTCTCAGCCTCCACATTAGTGTAAATTAATACCTTTTAATAAATCTAGCCAGATAGATGATAGATAGATAGATAGATAGATAGATTAGTTAATCTCCTATTGGTTCTGTTTCTCTAAAAATTCCTGACTTACATGTAATCAGAACCTGGTAGAAAGGAGCAAGATTGTAGAAAAGCTCCAACTTCAATTTTGTAAACTAGTTGAGTGGATGAAACAAAAGCTATGTTATTATCCAGGGTATTATCCAGCCTCTCGATATCTTTAAAAAGATCTATAAGGGATGTTCATCACAGAAAGTATTTGGGGTTAAATATCAATAAATTGTACACATGAGCCTGGAATCTAAACTCAACAGTCATCCAAAAGAGGCAAATATAAGTACATGTTTGGGGTTTTTTTCCCCTTTCACAAGCCCCCTGGATACAGAATGTCCTCTGTGAACCAGCCAGAAGTATGAAATCCGGCTTCACAGCACATGTGATCTGGAAAGCAAGGAAAGAAACATTTAAGCTGTTATTCAAACAAGTTTGATTCCAATTACTACTTTCCTTTCTGTCAAAATCAATTATCCTCACTGCTGACGCGGCCACGCCTGCCGAGCTGATTGGAAGGTTTGCCTCCGTACTGTTCACTTGCTGTTTTCTTCTTTGGCTCCGTTGACTGTGGCTTGTTCTATAATGTTGTTCTTGATTTTCCCACTGCATCCAGCCAGCGCCACACAGTTGCTTTTACACGACCATAAAATAAAACGAACGCACATAGGAGAGGGAGGGCTGGCTCCAAGTCCAGTGCTGGACAACTCAGCTTCATATGCACTCAAGTTCACAGGCAGGGACCTGTGGGAGGGACTGTTTACTATCCTCGCTTAAAGACACAGTGCCTGTTGGCTTTGTGACTCCCCCTCACATCCACGCCAGGCCCCAGCCAGACAAGGACTGACAATCCAGCTCACTTTTGCCTTGTGACACTGGGAGAAACGCTGGTCCCCAGAAGATTCTGATGGGCTAATTGCAGCAGCACCCTGACTCACTCTCAGGGCACCGCAGCTGGGCACCTGTCAGCACCGCCATTATGCTAACGGCTGCAGCCGTTGAGTTTCTATGAAATAGAGAAAAGAGAAGTCAAACGAGAGAGCCTAAGTATGTCCTCAAATATGGATATTGGGTGAATGTGACCCGTGTTCATGCAATCGGGCCACATCCCTTCTTCTCTGTCATCTTGAGTTACCCCGTGTTATTCTTTGCTCTGTCTTCTGAAAGTCAGGAATAAGTTTCAAAATGATGGCCAGAGTGACTAACATTTTTAACATTTATTCAGGTGGCTTCAGAAACTTCTCTTAAATGATGTATTATTTCCTGTCAATGCTCTAATGGACTCCATGAAATTAAAGTTGAAACTCAGTGGAGTGGTGGTGGAGGAAGAGTCAAGGACACTCATACTCTGGTTTTAAGTTACAGGTAAACTGAATTTATTCCTATCCTCTGCTTACTTCCTGCTTTTCACCATAGACAGGACTTTGCTCATGTTGTTCTTCTCTACTCAAATCCCTCTTTTTCACCAGTCTATCAATTCGCAGGTTTGAAATTTACCCATTAGAAGCACCACTCCAATTCCTCCGCTGTTAGCATTTCTGTTTTCCAATAAAAAGAATTTGTTTCTATTTTTCAGAGCAATCAAGACCAGAAATCATACTGTTTTCCCTTCATGATTGATCTCTGGCACATAGTAGGTGCAGGTGCACAGTTAAGTGCCTGTTTAAATAACAGTTGAATGGTGAACTCTCAGATGCAGCCCAACACATCTCACAACAACAGGGCAGGAAGGACTGCACAATTCCCACGCTGGGGAGACACACAACTTTGTGCCAGTTCCATTCAGTTCATCAAATATTTGTCAGTCATGTAGTTGAGGAAGACGATGGTAAAGATGATTCTCAGTGTTGGGGTGACAGAGATGATGACGTTGCTGTCCATTCACTCGTAAATCTGCCAGTGTTGATCGGATGGCTTCTTTTTTTTTTTTTTTGTTGGGGATTCATTGAGGGTACAATAAGCCAGTTACACTGATTTTAATTGTTAGGTAAAGTCCCTCTTGCAATCATGTCTTGCCCCCATAAAGTGTGACACACACCAAGGCCCCACCCCCCTCCCTCCGTCCCTCTTTCTGCTTCCCCCCCATAACCTTAATTGTCATTAATTGTCCTCATATCAAGATTGAGTACATAGGATTCATGCTTCTCCATTCTTGTGATGCTTTACTAAGAATAATGTCTTCCACGTCCATCCAGGTTAATACGAAGGATGTAAAGTCTCCATTTTTTTTAATGGCTGAATAGTATTCCATGGTATACATATACCACAGCTTGTTAATCCATTCCTGGGTTGGTGGGCATTTAGGCTGTTTCCACATTTTGGCGATTGTAAATTGAGCTGCAATAAACAGTCTAGTACAAGTGTCCTTATGATAAAAGGATTTCTTTCCTTCTGGGTAGATGCCCAGTAATGGGATTGCAGGATCAAATGGGAGGTCTAGCTTGAGTGCTTTGAGCTTTCTCCATACTTCCTTTCAGAAAGGTTGTACTAGTTTGCAGTCCCACCAGCAGTGTAAAAGTGTTCCCTTCTCTCCACATCCACGCCAGCATCTGCAGTTTTGAGATTTTGTGATGTGGGCCATTCTCACTGGAGTTAGATGATATCTCAGGGATGTTTTGATTTGCATTTCTCTAATATATAGAGATGATGAACATTTTTTCATGTGTTTGTTAGCCATTCGTCTGTCATCTTTAGAGAAAGTTCTATTCATGTCTCTTGCCCATTGATATATGGGATTGTTGGCTTTTTTCATGTGGATTAATTTGAGTTCTCTATAGATCCTAGTTATCAAGCTTTTGTCTGATTGAAAATATGCAAATAGATCGGATGGCTTCTTTACACACCATGTGACTTTGGCACAGAACACACAAGAAAATTGTATACTGCACACCTTATCCAAAAAGTCTTCCCTGACTTTTTGCTAAGATAGAGTATAAATCTCTCTCCAGAGGAGAAAGGAGAAATAAAGTAGCTCTAACTGGGAAACTGGGATAAATTCTACCTAGCACATGGAAGCGGTATCTTCCAAGGAGCTTCACCAAGTAGAGTAGGGAAGGGATGTGTTCTTGACAGAGGGGTGAGAAGGACAGACGGACAGTGATATCTCTGCCTTGATGTTGTTATGACTTTTCGGTACCAATGTCACTCCTCACAAATACTTCCCTTTGCTTATGTAAGGTCCCAAGAGACTTGGGAGCCAGAGACGGTGCTACTACATCTGTATGTGTATCCTCCCGGGTAGAAGCAGGAGTCGCGAGTGTGGACGATGCCAAGCCCTCACCTGCCTGGAAAAAAGCCACTCACAGCACGTGCAGGGGTGCTGTCGCCAAGACCCTCATGTTCATTAACGCCCTCTTCCCCTCTTCACGGTTGTGAGCACCACAGTGACCTCAGTGCCTGCAAGCTTTCCTAGTACATCACAAGATACTTGGATACAACACTAAAAGGGTGGTTTGGAATCAGATTACCAGAGTGTGTGAATTACATCCAGTTTTCCAAACTACTCAATCATTAAACACACAAAAATACATTTTCTTCTTGTTTCTGTAAGGTGATACATCTTCAACCTTCCTAATTTCTGAGCCTCTGAACAGTGGTTCCCAGGAAAACTGTAATTCAGACTTGCCCCATTTCTTAGCATCTTACTTTCAGACACTCAGTGATGATGGAGGTTTTGCTCCATAATTCTATCCATTGCTTGTCAGACCAGCATGATAATTAATTAATTAACATACTTATTCAACAAATATCCACTACGTGACAGCTGTGAGCCAGCTCTGCTCAGAGGCAGGGTACAAAGATGAACAGGGCAGACTTGGTCCATGGTACCTCAGAGCTCAGAATCCAGCATTCTCCTACAGCTTCTTGAGCAAGCTTATCTTAAGTATCTTCTGTTCTAACCTAATTTAATAGATCTGTTAAAGTTCTAGAGGCAGGGAAATCCAAATCAAGCTGTCTGGCGCGGACCCTCTTCCTTTTGCACAGACAGTTACCCTCTTGCGGTGACCTCACCTGGCTGAGGGAGACCATCTTGGTCTTTGGCAATGTCCTGTCCTGGTGGCTGATGGGGGGTTGACATACCCACACTAATCTCTTTATGAAATGGTTGGTTCACCACATCCTCGTGTCCTCCTGCAAACACACTTTCTCATTTTCTGTAATACAGACAGAATGAGAATGTGCTAAATCTTTAAGCTTTGGTCCCTTCTATTTGACCTTTCTGTCTTTAATTTATTTCTCTCTTCTCTTATTTTCCTTGACGATCGGGAGGAATCGATCACACAGTGACTTGGACACTTCACTTAGAAATATTCTCAGTGAAATACCCAAAGTGGTTGCTTGAAGCTCTGCTTTCCACAAAACACTGGAACCTGAAAGCAGTTCAGCCAAGGTCTCTGCCAATTTGTAACTGTGATCACCCTTTCTCCACCATCCAGTAACGTGCTCCCACTTCCATCTGAGTCTTCATCAGAATGCCTCTCACCATCCATATTTCCATCAGCAATCTGTGCGCAATTATTTATGTGTTCTCTGAGAAGTCCAAAACTCTCTACAGCTCTCCTCTTTCTTTTCTGAGCCCTCACCCAAACTGCCTTTAAAAATCTCTTTGTGGAAATACCAGGGTTTTTAGCATGCAGCTCAAAATTCTTCTAGCATCTTCCCCTTACCCAGTTGCTCAGCTGATTCTACATTTTTAGGTGTTTGTTATGGCAGCACCCAGCTCTCAGTGCCGCAACTATCTCAGTCAGCTCACACTGTGATGACAAATAGTATGAACCGGGGGCTTGAGCAGCAGACACTTACTTCTCAGGGTTCTAGAGGCCCAGCAGTCCAAGGCCCAGGTGAGGGCGGCCCTGGTGTCCAAGGAAGACTCTCTGCCTAGTTTGCAAGGGGTGTCTTCTTGTATTTCCACATGGCTTGGATTCTCTTGCTCAGGTCTCTTCTGGTAAAGGTCACTGATTCCACTCATGACAGCATCATCCTTATGGCCTAATGAATCTCGAAGGTCTTGTCTTCAAATATAGTGGAGATTAGGGCTTCCCTGTAGGAATTTTGAGGTGACAAATACTCATTCCATAGCAGAAAAAAATAAAAGGGATAATTGATGTTCACACTTTACTTACCTGAGGGTCATTGTTCTCCAGCAAGATTTCCTCCTGTGCACACACAGGCAGATACAGATATATGTGTATGCATATTTCTATATACATTTGTTCTACCATTTATTCATCATTTAGTTTTGCTAAAGTCCTGATTGACATTAAGAGTTATGATGATATTAGCAAACTTGGAACTTCAGGGGAAATTGAGTATTTTTCCCACATGACCATCAAGAGTTTAGTATATTTAATAAGCCATTTTCTGAAACTCTTCAGTTACAAGATTTGTTTGTATATTCATGAGTTGACTTTATTTGACATAGCCACCAGGAACATAATTGGAGCCATTTAATATTTTTTAAATTCTTGTAAAGGAATATCTGTGACTCACGGTAATTCAAGGAGATAAAAAGAGGAGACCTTCTCTTATCTGTTGTATACACACAAGGATCAAGTCTCTTGAAGATAAAATGATGTGGGGTCCTTTGAGGTAGGAATAGTGACTTCCTTAGTCATGTCTGCACCCTCTATCAGGTACTTGGTATACATAATCAATACATATTGAATAATTAAACTATCAATCAATTAATTAATTGCAAAAGATATGTGATTTTTTTTGTTATCAAAGCTGTCCCCACATTTTTGGTCTCCAATCACATGACCTTGTGCTAAGTGAATATGGCCACATCAGTACTTCTATAATACAGCACTGCAGAAACTCTAATATTTTAAAAAATATGTAACTCATTATCATAAAAATAAGAACATTATTTGATGTTCCTAAAATTATTGTATGGCTTTGAAATGATTATAAATCAGATCTAGGGGAAGGAGACTGGGGCACCATAATTTCTGGTGCTGGTTGAAGCTAAGATTCTTATTCTGGCAATCTCTCCATGCTCTTTCTGTATGAGCTGCTGCCTCCTTCACCTTTGAATCAGACTGCTTGAATTCTTTGTGCTAATTGGATCTCTTGAAATGTCTACTGAGAACAGTTCTCATAGCCTGAATAATCTCTGCACAAGTACAACCATTACCACCCCGGAGATGCCCACTGAGGAACCCCCAAACAAGATGTAGTCTGGTCCTAACTTAGAGGCGGCCCTCCACCTCAGAGGTGTTTATTTTTCCTTTAATCAACTGGTGAAGCAACACAGACATTTATAAATGCCAAGAGTCCTCTCGCAAAGCAGCAGCAGAATTAGGTTTGAGATGCTGAGAGGATCCCCTGGTGGGTCCTGGAAAAGTCTGTGGCAGCCCTGGGCTTTCTCAACTCTGAGCTCAACATTCAACAGCTCACCATAAGGTCTTCTTAGTGAACTCTGCCCCACTGATTCTGAATATTATAGGAAAAGGTAATAATCGGTCTTGTAGGCTCCTGTGGTTTGGAAAGGATGGAAAAGGGCAGAGCTGCGAGCTGCCCAAGGTTGCAAAGACAATGAGCAGCCTGCACACCCAGCACTGGATGGTCTCTGAATAGACTCTGAGAATCTAACACATGGAATAGAATGAGCCCTCCTTGTGTTCTCTTTCCCTGGTGGTTTCCTGCTGAATGACTCCTTTGATGGGACCTTACCACTTCCTTCAATTCTTTGCTAATTTTAGTTGCTAGACATACATACTTAAGTATATTCCAAATTGGCTGAGTGTGGTGGCTCACTCCTGTGATCCCAGCCCTCTGGGGGCCCAAGGTGTGTGGATTGCTTGAGCTCAGGAGTTCCAGGCCAGCCTATGCAAAAGTGAGAGCCCCATCTCTAGTAAAAATAGAAAAAATAGCCAGGTGTTATGGTAGTCATCTGTAGGCCCAGCTACTTGGGAGGCTGAGGCAAGGTGATCACTCAAACCCCAGAGTTTCAGGTTGCTGTGAGCTATGGTGACACCAGGGCAGTCTACCCATGGTGACAAAGTGAAACTCTATCTCAAATAAATAAATAAATAAATAGATGTATTCCAAACTGATCTTGCATTGCTCATTGTATTGTCCCATGGAGACAAAATAAATGAGACCATATTCCCAGTTTCCACAAGAACTTACCACGTATTTGAAGGCATATTCCTTCTTCTCTCTGGACTAAGTGACCACATTTCTCACCAGGCCTAGCCGGGTTTCCACCCTCACTCAGCTCAGTGGGGCCACAGTGAACCTACACATAATGAACCCTGGGAGCAAACTTTAGTCCTTACTTTTGGAGAACATTGATTATGCATGATCAGATTCATTTCAAGGATCTAAGCAATGCACAATACTCTTTATCCTATTCCATTTCCTATCACCTTTCTACAAACGTAGACTTTTGTATACACTACAATTAGTCAAGAAGTCTACTTCTGTGAATGAAGCAATGTGGCAAAGTTCACATCAGAGGCCGATCACACTTTGCCAACAGTGAGCTTGAACAAGGAGAACTTTGACTCTTGCAGTAAGGGGGGACCTTCCCGTGAATTACGGCTTTATTGAAACTTTGCCCAGCAGATGTAGTTTAAGTGGAAAGGGAATTTCTGCTGCTGTTTATAGGACTGTGGGGGTCAGATGTCAACCCAGGCCTTCTGAAAACGGACTAGAAGAGCTTGTCTCCCTTCTGTAAGCCTACGTATTTTCACTTATGACAAATATTTAGGAGAGAAATGATTGTGAGGAAGGCATGATACTTTTTACAGCCTCGCAATCCAGAAGGTTGCCATGGATGTGAACTTCAGAGTTTCCACAGCATTCCTAAATATTTGCAGAGAACCGTTTCCTGTGTCAAGAATGACAAAAGTCTAAATTGAAGATTGAACATTTCAGTGCTAGTCAATTATTTAAAAAAACTTGTACTTTGTTAAAATCCACTCTCAAGTATCCTACATTTTGAGCGTGGCAAGGTTGCTTGATCTAGGACGTTCAAAACAAAGCCTGAATACTCCTTCCTTAGGCTTTCAGCAAGGGTCAGATCCCACAGTGGGGCTGTTTGGGGCAATGCCATTGTTTGCAAGTGAGTGGGGCAAATTGGGCATGAAATCCTCTATTCAGGAGAATACAACCTGGCATTATCCTTAAAGGTGCATGATTAGGTGAATGCGTTCGGATAGAATAACATTTCTGCCCTCCTCCAGCCAGCCTCTTAATCTTCGGTCATGTCTCAAATGATTTCATTATTGAGATTTATAAAATTTAACTTATTTGCTTCTTCTGGCTGCCAAGAATTTGTAAACTTTTGCTTGCGTCTGTTAGATATTCTGAGACTGAACTGTTGAGCTTCTTACCTTGGCATGAAGAATCAAATACATGCACTCTGCAGAAAGGGCTTAACAGGCACCAGTTATTAAATGTCTTCTATGAAGCTCTTGGCACTCCAATTTTTAGATGACCTCTGTGAGGCAAGAATTATTTTAAGTTTTTACAGACTCTTCCATAGTCCAGAAAATATTTAGGACAATGAAGATGCCCTTAAATTTATTATTTGAAAGAGTATTTAAAACGTCAGAGCAGTAAGCTAGCTCTGTCAAGGGCATACAGAGAAGAGTTAGCAGAGTGGGACAGTTTGTTTAAATAGACCCAATCCCTAAGTTCATCCTGTATCCACCACACCACCCCAAGGACAGCCACCTGTACCCTGTGGGCACCCCACTTTGAGATGTCCCCCTTTTTTGGCCCAAACCAATATATACCTTCCACATATTAATTTCTGACCTCACCTGTAATTCCTGTCTCCTAGAAATGTATAAAATTAAATTGCAACCCCACTTCCATAAGTCCACTTGCTTAAGGCTTCTTGGGTGTGACTACCCAGGTCATGGTCTTCAAATTTGGCTCAGAATAAACCTCTTCAAGTTATTTTACAGAGTATGGATTCTTTTCCATTGACAAGACATATTTAATTATGTTCTTTATTGTTATACTACCTAGTTCTCAGATTGGCCATTGGAAAACATCAGGTCCATAGTAATCCATCATTCCACAAAACTTGAATTTTCTAAACAGGCACAATTCTGTACCATAACTAGCTAGATTCCTCCTAATCACCCCTTATCTTTAGTTAACTTTTATACATGATTCCATTGAATGTGAGAGACTATTATTTCGCAGAGGTTGTCACTTCACTGCTCTATATGCAGGTCCCTCTGAAAAGTGAGGAACTGACATTGCTTACCCATTCGGGGCTTTTGTGAGGGTAAATCCAGATGATTCAAGGAAAGCATTTAGCATTATCTGGCATAAAGAAATAATAAAAATATGGTAGTTCTTCATACTATATTGTCAATACCAATAAAAGTATTTTCATATAAATTTTAATTTAGAGAAAACACAGTGTGATTATCTTCTAAAGTGTGAGCTTGACAGCATTTTTCTGTGAGGAACCCATCTTATGAGATGTCACATGTCATAATTATAGAGCTGTCATCTCAAGTAAGCCACCCAAAAGCCATGAGCAGGACTTTCTATTGCATAATTGTGATCTTTGCCTAAGAATACCCAAAATGCAGTTACCATTTCTTTGTGGTAGAAACTTAAGGTGATGGATACTCTAATTTCCATGATTTGAATATTGCATACTGCATACCTCTATCAAGACATCACACCCACCCTCCAAATATATACAACTTCAAGAGTTTTCCCTAAACTTTCTTCTAGTATTTTTATAGTTTCATGTCTTAAGTTTAAGTCTTTAATCCAGTGAGAGTCTATCTTAGTTAATGGTGAAAGGTGTGGGTCCAGTTTCAGTCTCTACAGGTGGCCAGCCAGTTCACCCAGCACCATTTGTTAAATAGGGAATCTTTTCCCCACTGAAAGGTTTTAATTGGCTTGTCAAAGATCAAATAACAGTAAGTAGCTGGGTTCCTCTCTTGGTTCTCTGGTCTGTTCCATATATCTACCTCTCTGTTTTTATGCCAGTACCATGCTGTTTTGATCACTATCAATTTACAGCATAATCTGAGATCTGATAGGGTGATTTCTCCTGCTTTGTTTTTATTTCCGAGTAATGTCTTGGCTGTTCAAGGTTTTTTCTGATTCCATATAAAACAAAGTATTATTTTTTTCAAGATCTTTAAAGTATGAGAGTGGAGCTTTAATAGCAATTGCATTAAAATTGCATATTGCTTTGTGTAGTATGGACATTTTAACAATGTTGATTCTTCCCAGCCATGAGCATGGTATGTTTTTCCATTTGTTAACATTTTCAGCTATTTCTTTTCTTAGAGTTTCATAGTTCTCTTTATAGAGATCTTTCACGTCCTTTGTTAGATAAACTCCCAAATATTTCATCTTTTTTGGCACTACTGTGAATGGAATAGAGTCCTTGACTGTTTTTTCAGCTTGACTATTGTTGGTATATATAAAGGCTACTAATTTACGAGTGTTGATTTTATAACCTAAGATGCTGAAGTATTCCTTGATCACTTCTAAGAGTTTTGTAGTAGAATCCCTGGTGTTTTCCAGGTATATAATCATGTCATCTGCGAAGAGCAAAAGTTTGATCTCTTCTGACCCTTGATCGCCTTTTCTTCCCTAATTGCAATGGCTAAAACTTCCATTACAATGTTAAACAGCAGTGGAGACAATGGGCTACCTTGCCTGGTTCCTGATCTGAGTGGAAATTATTTCAATTTAACTCCATTTAATATGATATTGGCTGTGGGTTTGCTGCAGATGGCCTCACTCAATTTAAGAAATGTCCCTTCTCTACCAATTTACTTAAGTTTTCTGATCATGAAGGGATGCTGGATATTATCAAAAGCTTTTTCTGTGTCAATTGAGAGAATCATATGATCTTTGTTTTTTAATTTGTTTATGTGCTGAATTATATTTATAGATTTATGTATATTGAACCAGCCTTGAGACCCTGGGATAAAACCCACTTGGTCATGATGTATAATTTGTTTGATGTGTTGCTGGATTCTGTTTGTTAGGATCTTGTTGAATATTTTTGCATCAATATTCCTTAGTGATATTGATCTATAATTTTCTTTTCTTGTTGGGTCTTTTCTTGGTTTGGGGATCAAGGTGATGTTTGCTTCATAGAATGTGTTGGGTAGTATTCCTTCTTTATCTATATTTTGGGAAAGGTTGAGTAATATAGGTACTAGTTCCTCTTTAAAGGTTTGGTAGAATTCTCACATAAACCCATCTGGTCCCAGGCTTTTCTTTTTAGGGAGATTTTGTATAGTTGATGCTATTTCAGAACTTGATATAGGCCTGTTCAACATTTCCACTTGAAATGGACAAATATTTTATGAGGAGGACCCCCTGGCTATTGAAGCAGCATCAAAAATACACTACCAGGACCTGATCAAACTAAAAAGCTTTTGCACAGCCAAGAACACAGTAAGTAAAGCAAGCAGACAGCCCTCAGAATGGGAGAAAATATTTGCAGGTTATGTATCTAACAAAGGTTTAATAACCAGAATCCACAGAGAACTCAAACGTATAAGCAAGAAAATAACAAGTGATCCTATCTCAGGCTGGACAAGGGACTTGAAGACAAACTTCTCTGAAGAAGACAGGTGCATGGCCTAAGACATATGAAAAAAATGCTCATCATCCTTCATCATCAGAGAAATGCAAATCAAAACTACTTTGAGATATCATCTAACTCCAGTAAGATTAGCCCATATCACAAAATCCCAAAACCAGAGATGGTGGCGTGGATGTGCAGAAAAGGGAACACTTCTACACTGCTGGTAGGAATGCACACTAATACGTTCCTTTTGGAAAGATGTTTGGAGAACACTTAGAGAACTAAAAATAGACTTACCATTCGATCCTACAATTCCTCTACTAGGTACATATCCAGAAGATCAAAAATCACATTATAACAAAGATATTTGTACCAGAATGTTTATTGCAGCCCAATTCATAATTGCTAAATCATGGAAGAAGCCCAAGTGCCCATCAACCCATGAATGGATTAATAAAGTGTGGTATATATAGGCCATGCAATATTATGCATCCTTAAAGAAAGATGGGAGACTTTACCTCTTTCATGTTTACATGGATGGAGCTGGAACATATTCTTCTTAGCAAAGTATCTCAAGAATGGAAGAAAAAGTATCCAATGCACTCAGTCCCACTATGAAACTAATTTATAGCTTTCATATGAAAACTATAACCCAATTATGCCTAAGAATATGGAGAAAGGGGAAAGGGAGGGGAGGGGGAAGGATGGGTAGAGGGAGGGTAATTGGTGGGGCCACACCTATGGTGCATATTACAAGGGTACATGTGAAACTTACTAAATGTAGAATATAAATGTCTTAACATAATAACTAAAAAAAAGCCAGAAAGGCTATGTTAACCAGTGTGATGAAAATATTTCAAATTGTATATAAAACCAGCGCATGGTACCCTATGATTGCATTAATGTATATAGCTATAATTTAATAATAAAAAATTTATACAACCACTATTTCCCTACAATAATTAAAAACTAAAAAATAAACACATGCCCAAAATACATGCCAAATATCCAGAAGGAAATAACCTAGTGGTCAGAATTAATGTTTAAAGAGAAATAAATTACATGTCATTAGTTATTATAAAATGAAACTCACTGAACTTCTATCTCCTCCTCCAACAAGATGGGCCTTTCTGGGTGCTGCTTCCCTAATGTATACAATACCTTAAAAGACTGCAACTCAACTGCCAGAGATCATGCCTTGCATCCATTGCTAACCAGCTCTATGACTTGACTTAGTAAACTCTCTAAGCATCAGTTACCCTACAGATGAAATAAGGATAGCAACATGGAATGTGGTTAGGAAGATTACATGAGATTTTACACACACACACGCGTCATGGACTCATAAGTTCATGAACTCATCTTACAAAAAGTGCTACACATCTCATTCCTGAATATCACGACCATCACCTTTGAATTACTGCCCTTAAGGAGCTATGGTCCAACACCAGTGCCAAGCCCACCCTTCAAGGCGATTTTGGAACTCTTTTACTGAAATGTCCATCAAGTTGGCATAATATTACACTTGATCAAAATGTCTCTCATCAAAATGTCTTCCCTTCAATATTTCCTTTAATTTTGGGTAAAAAAAAAAAAAAGTCATTGGGGGCCAGATTAGGTGAGAAGGGAAGGTGTTTAATACAGGTATTTGTTTATTGGCTAAAAACCCCTCACAGACACTGCTGTGTGAGCTCCTGCATTGTGATGAGCTGTGGGCCAAAATTTTCAATTCAGATTTTCCTGTTTATCTGCCAATGTTTACTTGATCTGTTATGCTTCTCACAGTCAGCTCACAATTTTGATGCACAATACAACAAATATTTGCAATCTTTTAGTCCATTCTGCTCATTACTAGATGTCCTGATCTCTCTTCATCAGTGACACTTTCTCTCCCCTCAGAAAAATGTTTAGCATGTTTAGCATGGCATTTGTACACTGCCATGTTCTTTACGGTATTACCCCCATAAACTTGGACTAACATGTCCCTGATTTCACTTCCACTCTTGCCAAGTTTAACAAGAAATTTATGAAGGTTTGTACGTTGCTCAAACTGAAGCTCTGACATTCTCACAATGGCACACAGAAACCTGCAACCACAATAATGAACCCCGTGTTGGAGGACACTGCCATGCGTGGACATGAATACAGCTGAGACACACGATGCACCAAGCTATGAAACCTGACCCAACTGGAGTGCAGTTCACTGGCATTTGTGCACAGTGGCAAGTTCACAAACTTAATTTCAGACCATCTGTAGATACATTCTCTAAGTGAATACCATAGCATTAGTTTATAAAGGACTTAACCAAGTAGCAAGCACATTTAAAATACCCAATGAATGTTGTTGCCTTAACCATTCTCTGCCTTGGCCACTGCATCTGTTGGAAGCCCAGAGTCACCTCTCATTGATCTGTACAATTCTAGATCTCAACACATCTGACACATGCATGGCGCATATTCAACAGACGTTTGTTGAGATGCATTTTTGATGACCACAAAGAACCCAGGTAAGTGTTTAGCGTTCATGAAAAGCTTACTCAGAAAGTCCTTTGCAGTTAATTCATGCTATGACATTGTTAAAACATGGCTGCCATGGTAGCAAGATGGGAAAAAATCTGTATTTTAAAAGGCTTCATGGACTGCCAAGAACTGTTATAAAACAATATTTTGATGAGTTATACAGTAAATGAATCAGAAACATATGAGCTTAATTTCCCTGAAAATACATGTGGGTTTGAAAATGAAAGGAAAGGAATGTTGGCACAATTTGGTATGCCAAACTCAAAATGTTAGAAAAATATTTTAAGATATTAGGATGCACAAGTCCTAAAGGCAGCTCCATTTGCCCATCTTTCAGTGGCCTGTTCCCAGAGTACCTGTGGAGTCTGGTCTTCCATAGTCAGAATAAGGAAGACCTATAAAAAAGAAGAAGAAAAAAAAGCATGGCATAAGACATGGAGCAGAAGGTCCTGTCAGTGGCCTGGTCCTGCCACCAGCTAGCTGTGGGACTCCAGATTAATCACCTCGCCTTCTTGGACCTCAGGGAAGGAAAACAGTCCACAACTCAGAGGCCTCACAGGATTTAGGGGGTGCTATCAGAAGGGGATTTCAGGAAATAGTGATAAGCCCATGATGATAGGGTACAGAACAAAAAGAAAGATGGTGCCCTCAGCGAGGTGTACATGACCAGGTGAGCCCAGAGACATGTATCAGAGCAAAGCAGGCATGTGCAGGATGGACACATGGCTAGTAGAGAGAAATCCCCAGCAAGTGGTAAGCAGAGTAAAGATGTTCCAGTGGAGGACATGGAGACCACACGGAGCTCACAGAGGCTGCCCTCCCACCATCCACCCGCCCTGGAATCTGGGTGTGAGCTGTCAAGAGACAGACCCCATCACTTCTCAAGCCCTCTAAGCTACCTTTTCTTCAGTCATCGTCCTGCTTCTGAAATCATATTCTCCCTCTCTGCTCATTCTTCCCTTTCAGCCTTAGAATGAATATGCCTGCATTGGACCAGCAACAGGAGACTGCTGTGGGGTCTCAGGAGATCACCACAACCAAGACCACCATTTTTTTCAGAGATAATAGGCATAACTAACACTTTCATGAGTGTTAAGACTTAGGTCCCTTGTTGAAGAAAACAGCTCCGCCACCCTATCCACAAGTTATTGCAGCAGTAAGTGAACTGCCATCAGTGAGGTAGAGGTGGACAGACCAGTTAGCCTGATGGCCTGGGGCCAATCTCATCCCAGTGATAGCATCACATCAATGAAAGCTTACAACAGTAAGCCTGCGGGTAAACCAATCCTCTTGCAAAGAATAACCATTAAGTAAGCAAAGAGACGTCAGGTCACTTGAACACAGGATGGGAATCAAGTTCCATGAGCCTGCTGTCTGAGCTCCTCATGTCCTCTGTTCACTCCAGTGCACAGACACAGAGCCCAGAATACCTGAAGAGCTGCAAGAAACAACATCCCTTGTAGTCTTATCATCTGTAATTAATACCTCATAGTAAACGTAATCTATGCAGACTTAAAATACCTGATTTCCCAATTCTAATAAATGAAAATCCTCTCTAATAATTTCTCCTATTATCTTTACTACTTTCTTCCTTCGTCAAGCTGAACTAGAGAAATTTCTCTTTATTTCTACCTCTTCAGATCCTTCTCTGTGGAAAAGTGCCATGCA
This sequence comes from Nycticebus coucang, assembly GCF_027406575.1. Lineage (NCBI taxonomy): Eukaryota > Metazoa > Chordata > Mammalia > Primates > Lorisidae > Nycticebus > Nycticebus coucang. The sequence continues at coordinate 34,984,216 of NC_069802.1, read as the reverse complement.
GCCCATCAAAGTCCAAATATTCCCCCAGAATTTCCCCCAAATATTCATGCCATGTCCGTCTTGTTTCCTTTCTCTCTACAACCAGTAAGATCAGATCTGATCAGACACTGATTAAATAACCAACTTCCTTCACGTTACAGGTGAAGAAACTGACAATGATTAATGACTTCTTGATGTTGAAGCAGATTACAATTTCCTACTAAAAGTGAAAAACGAATGTACATACATATATATAATATAATATAATATATAATCTTCTGCTAACTGGTGCGCATGGCAAAGAGCAAAAGCCTGGGTCATGAAATCAGAGAGCCATTGGTTTATACATCAAATCTGCAAATTCTTAGAAATTTGACTTTAGGCAATGTATCCTCTTGAAGACCTAATTTTCTTATGGGTGTGACAAAGCTAATTACACACATAACTTTCAGGGTTCTTGCAAAGTTTACAAAATACATGTAAAAACCTTAGCATGGTATTTAGTAAAGGGTAGGTGTTCCAATAAATTACCATTATTACTACAGGGCACTCTACTCACTATTCCAGTGGACAATAAATAAAAATATCTTTTTTCATGTTGGTCCAGAAGGAATCACACTTCATAAAATGTAAGAAACCAACAACAAATTGTATTAGATGATAAAAGCAGGAAATCGCCTAATAATTGATATTATTAAGCTTAAGAGAGAAAGTTTCTCTCCTAGCCACTACTACCACCCCTATCTCAGTGTGGAAGTTCAGTTAGTAAATTGAGCATTTTTCATTTTGCCTCCGGAATGTTTTAAATATCTTTCAAATCTATTAATAAACAGACTGATATGATAATAGAAAAATAAACAATTATTGAAAAAAATTTCAAAACCAATAAACAAACACCAATGCCAGAGTCACATATTAAAATATACTCTTTCCAGGCAGGAAATATACAAAATGATCCTGAAACAGATTTTAGAGTCAAAATGTAAGAAACCGTTCACATGGGGGGAAGAAAGATAGAAAGAAAAGAAGAAAACAAGGAAAAGAGAGAGGAAGGGGGAGGGAGGAAGAAGGGAAGCCCCTACAATGATGAGGCTTCTCGTAGGAACTTTCTCCCAATGAGTGCAGTGTGGGAAAATAAAAGTGTGACTGTACGGTGCCAAAGCCTGACAGACATTACTTCTGCCAGGTGATCAAGGTTAACACCAGCATGTTGTTTTTTTTTTTGTTTTTTTTTTTTTGAGACAGAGTCTCACTCAATTGCCCTGGGTAGAGTCAAATGTGAACAGGAAGAAACTAAAGTCTGGAAAGGTTAAAGAACTTGACCAAGTTCAAAGTGTTGGTGAGTAGCTTCCTCGGGATTCATATCCTGATCTGTTTTACCCCAGACCCAGTTCTACAGCCACCCAACAGTATTCTGGAAACAGATTGTAGTTCTCTGAAATGGTCTGAATCTTGACTCCACCGCGTCCTGGCAGTCTGAACACTGAGCAGCCTAAGCAAGCTCTCAGATCTTCGCTTTCATCATCAGCAAGCCTGAGCTAACAGCACCCACTTTGCGGAAGACAATATTGCCAGAGGGCGTGGCCGGAACAGGTGCTCAGTAAGTGTATTTCGGATAAATAGACCAGCAAATGTAGGGACGATAAATGTGAGCTGAACGCAGTTACGAGTGCCAGTCAGTACTCCAGCGGAGTAAAAAGCTTCTCAATTATGAACCATCCTTTACAGGAATTGTTTACCCTAAGATGTAGGCCTGTGTATCTTTTGTCCACCAAGTGGTTCTTTCTTGCTAAGTTTAATCTTCCTTTAAAATGTTCATTCTTTATCAAATGCAGATTGTAAACCATTTGAAAAGGTGTTATTTTTTCTCATGGGAAAAATGCTATTTCCTTTACTTTCCATAATAATAGATATCTTTGGTAGTTAAAACTAACTTTTAAAATTTTATTAAAAGTGTTTTACTGATTTCATAACTGAAATGTAGTACATTAATAATAACGATGTTTTGACATTAAGAATCTGTCAACATTCTAGCTAAAAATTTACATAAATCTAAGATATCTAGAAAATATCTAGAAAGTCTAGTAACAAAAACTGGAAGCAGTTTAACTATAACCCAAGTTCTGATGGCTCTCATTAGCTGATTGAATTAGATATGTATTAAGAAAATTATTAACAGTATTTTCCCGAATTTTTATGCCAGCATCTATCAATTACCTGGGAGCAAATAAATAAACATATAAATATTGATCTTTTTCATCAGTTTAAAAAATGAGAAAATAATTTTTAATTCAATAAGGATCGCTAAAGATATGTTTCTTTAAAATAAATATAACCTGCTTTTAAAAGAGAACACAGATTGTGAAACAAGAAAATGTGTTATAATTCTTTAACATTTAAACTTTCCTATGTGAAAAATTTCCTCAGGCTTGATAGTGAGGGATGAGCTGAAACCGTGCTGGGAACCAGTGCTGGGGGGTTATCTACATGACGATGGTTAAAATCCAGAACCTTTTTGACCTGTGCAGTGGTGGGTTTACATTGAAACTGTTGTAAATTATTACAGAGGTGAAGCCAAGCCAAATAGCCCAACATAAATATATCTGCAGACACACTGGCTTCTATATATTCTAAACACTGTCAGTAAATGAATAAACAGAGCTTTCTAAATCACTTAAGAAAATATATTCATAAAATCAATAATTTCTAGTTTTCAGTTTAAGCTCCTCTGAAAATAAAAAGAGACCTATTATATTTAATTTTTTGGAATCCCTAAATATCATGGATTCCCAAACTGTTCCCTTCCTGTGATAACGGCTAGAGCCTCACACTTCCCTAAGTGACGTGTGAATGGTTTTCAGTGTGGGTACTTGACTAATCTCTACCTGTTGAAATTGTTCCACTGCTTTACACAAGTTAAATATTTGAGCTCCACCATTTCAACAGACTGACTCTGCAACTGTACAAAGAGACAAAGAAGTATAATATGACAGTCTGATTTTCCTTGGGTTGTTGGGATAACAGCAAGACGGCTGGCTGGCTTGCCCAGATGGGTGAGTCAGAGCCAAGCAGAGGAGACCAAATTTTGTGGTCTGGTTTTATTTGCCTAGTCATATAACTCAGGGCTTTAAGACTGCATATTGTTGACCAAAACATTAATTGTGGCAAAATAGTTTGTGTCTGTACCGAAAGAGTAACACCAGGGTAGCCCACATGTAGTGACCATGAATTAGTTAAACGTGTCCGTGAAAGACATGGGGCAGAGTTTTGTTGCAGGGAAGGAGCTCCTAAGCTCTGAAGCTAAAGGCATTGGAGGTCTCATGCTGAAGACAGCGTCAACAGAAATGAGGTTGTTTTTCAAGGGAAAAACAGGGAGGTGAGGCTGCAAGTTAAAGCAATAGGAATTAGAAGTCAAAGCTCTTCTGCTTAGTATTTATTTTCTCTTTGTGGTCCAGTATCAATCAGTGGAATTGTCTTCTCTGTCATCTGATATTTCATATTTACTAAACAGAGCCAGCTGGTGACAGACTGCAGCTCAGTTTTTCTAAGGGCAATTTCCTTTCATTTTTCTCTGTAGGAATAGTTAGTATCCCGGAAATTTTAATATCATCAATGAATGTTGAACACAGGAGAAAATCACAAAATAAGGAGAATGTGAAAAGAGATCTCCAAAGGCAAACACATCTGAGTTTAGGATGAAGCTCTCTGTATGAGGGTGATGATTAATATTTCTTTTTCTTCCCACCCTAAGCATTATTCAGAAATATCCACTTTGAAACGAAGCTACAGCAAAACTTGTGCCAGGCATCAGGACATCAGTATACTAGTTCAGGTTTCTGTGAATGAAGAGCACTTCTTTAAAATGGCCCCAGGACCCAAAGGGTAAAAGAATTTCCCAGGGTGCTGCAATGGTAACGTTGTTGGAGGAATATTATGAAGAAGAGCTGATGGTTAATAAGGATGGATTTCCAGACACTTAACTTCTGTCTCACCAACAATAAGCTAACTGTGTTCTGACTGTGTTAGTTTCCTACAGTTGTTACAACAAAGTGTTACAAAGTGGGTGACTTATAACTACAGATATTTGTTTTCCCGGAGTTCTGGAGGATAGAAGGCTAAAATCTAGGTGGTAAGATAGTCAGTTGGTTCCTCCTGAGGGATCCAAGGGGTGTCCCACCCCTCACTCCCAACTTCTGGCGGTCAACTGGCATGTTCCACCTCTCACTCTCAGCTTCTGGCTGTCGGCATGTTCCATCCCTCACTCCCAGTGTCTAGTGGTGGTCAGCATGTCCCATCCCTCACTCTCAGTGTCTAGTGGTGGTTGGCATGTTCCGTCCCTCACTCCCAGTGTCTGGTGGTGGTCAGCATGTTCCATCCCTCACTCCCAGTGTCTAATGGTGGTCAGCATGTTCCATCCCTCACTCCCAGTGTCTAGTGGTGGTCAGCATGTCCCATCCCTCACTCTCAGTGTCTAGTGGTGGTTGGCATGTTCCGTCCCTCACTCCCAGTGTCTGGTGGTGGTTGGCATGTTCCATCCCTCACTCCTAGTGTCTAATGGTGGTCGGCATGTCCCATCCCTCACTCCCAGTGTCTAGTGGTGGTCAGCATGTTCCATCCCTCACTCCTAGTGTCTGGTGGTGGTTGGCATGTCCCATCCCTTACTCCCAGTGTCTGGTGGTGGTCGGCATGTCCCATCCCTCACTCCCAGTGTCTAGTGGTGGTCGGCATGTCCCATCCCTCACTCCCAGTGTCTGGTGGTGGTTGGCATGTCCCATCACTCACTCCCAGCTTCTGGCGGTGGCCATCATGTTCCATCCTTCACTCCCAGCTTCTGGTGGTGGTCAGCATCTTCCTTCCCTCACTCTCAGCTTCTGAAGGTGACTGGCATGTTCCATCCCTCACTCCCAGCTTCTGGCGGTGGCCATCATGTTCCATCCTTCACTCCCAGCTTCTGGTGGTGGTCAGCATCTTCCATCCCCCACTCCCAGCTTCTGGCAGTGGCCATCATGTTCCATCCCTTACTCCCAGCTTCTGGTGGTGGCCAGCAATTACCAGCATTTCCAGCTTGCAGCTGAAGCATTCCCAGCTCTGCCACCATGATCACATGGCTATCTTCTCCAAGAGTGACTCTTTCTTCTTATTATGAAGGCACCAAATATTGGAGTAGTCCCATGCTGTTGTGGTTAAGACCTTCTCTTAACTAATTACATCTGCAATGACCATATTTCCAAATAAAGTCACAGTCTGACCTGCTGAGGTTAAGACTTCAACTTATCTTTTTGGGGTATAAAAATACAACTCACAATACTGACACATTTATATATCCTCCTTCTTGCAATCTATAAAAATATTTCAACCTTAAATATTAATGATACTCTCAACCAGAAGTTCTCAAAGTGTAGTCCCCAAAGTCTACACGATTCTTTTACATGATCTGTAAGGTCAAAACTATTATTTTTAGTAATATTAAGAGTTCCTTATTTTTGATAACTACATAGTGTTCTTTTCCAGATTCTTCAAGATGTGTGTAATATCATCACCCTGCTGTCTAATTCTGTGCATTTGCCTATTATATTCTCTAGAAATTTCTGATATGGTTGGGCTAGAAGATACATTTGTGCATTTTCAGATATAATTTCAGATAAAATTTCAAATTTATTCTTTATATTTCTTCTGTGCTCTCAATAACTGTCCTGGGTTATACCTGCTATAATCTCTGTAGCCTCGTTGTCAGAAGATCATGTTTAAAACTAGAAAATAAATTCCAGAGGATGTAAACAGATGGAAAAACATACCATATTTATGGATTGACAGAATCAACATTGTTAAAATGGCTATACTAATCAAAGTGATTTATGGATTCACTGCAATTCCCATTAAATCACCAATACCATTTTTTTCATATCTAGAAAAAATAGTTCTACACTTTCTATGGAAATAGAATAGACCCCAAATAGCCAAGACAATTTTACATAATAACAGCAAAATAGAAGGCATCTTTTTACCAGCTTCAAGCTATGCTACAAGGATAGAGTAACCAAGGAAGGAAGCATGGTACTGTCACAAAAACAGAGATACGGACCCCTAGGGGAACACAGAGATGAAATCGTCCTGATATTTCCATCTGATTTTTGACAAAACAGTTAAAAACATTGAACTGCAGAATCCCTGTTCAATAAACAGTGCTGGGAAAACCAGATAGCCACATGTAAAAGACTGAAATAGGATCTGTATCTTTCACCACTCACAAAAATTAACTCGCAATGGATAAAAATCTTAAAGTCAGGAAACTACACCAATCCTCAAAAAACAATGTTGGAGAAACTCTCACAGATACCAGCATAGGCAAAGAATTCATGAAGAAGAGACCAAAAGCAATCACAACATCATCAAAAACAAATAAATGGGACCTGATCAGATTAAAGGCTCCTGCAGCCAAGGATACAACCAAAAGAGCAAATAGACAACCCCCAGAATGGGAGAGAATATTGACATGATGAACGTCTGACAAAGGGCTGATAAGCATAGTCTGCAAAGAACTCAAGCAAGTCAATAAGAAACAACCAAATAACCCCATTAGAAAGTGGGAAAAAGACACGAACAGAAACTTTTCAAATGAAGATACACTAACAACCAACAAACTCGGGCAAAATGCTCAACGTCTCTAATCATTAGGGAAATGCAAACCAAAACCACATGAGATAACCAACTCCCCTGAGAATGGCTCATATTAAAAGGCCCCCAAACAGCAGATGCTGGTGTGGATGTGGAGGGAAAGGAACTCAGAGTACACTGCAGGTGGGGACAGCAAACTAGTGCAACCTGTATGGAAAATTGCATGGAGGTACCTCAACTCAACTTAAAGTTGTTGTACCTACTTACATTTGTATTCTAGGATAAATTATTGGCTTAAAAAATAGAAATTAAGCTCAGTGGTTAGGGTGCAGGCCACATACACTGAGGCTGGTGGGTTCAAACCCAGCCCAGGCCAGCTAACACAACAATGACAACTGCAACAACAATAATAAAATAGCCAAGCATTGTGGCAGGCGCCTGTAGTCCCAGCTACTTGGGAGGCTAAGGCAAGAGAATCACTTAAGCCCAAGGGTTAGAGGTTGCTGTGAGCTCTGACACCACAGCACTCTACCCAGGGTGACAGCTTGAGACTCTGTCTCAAAAAAAAAAGAGGGAGATTGAAAGATTTCCTCTCTTAACCCATAGCTGCACTGTCTACATCTAAACATGTTGAAAGGATAAAATAACATTTCAAAAAATTCTCTGACCAATAAAAATGCAAAATCCTGACCAAAGAAATAGGAGAAAACTGCAATATGAAGAAATTATGCAAAAAGGTCTATAAATAAAAAGTGATACTACGACAAAAAGTACTTTACTTTATTGTATCATATGCAACATCCTATTTTTTTTTTTTTTTCAGTTTTTGGCCAGGGCTGGGTTTGAACTCACCACCTCTGGCATATGGGGCTGGCACCCTACTCCTTTGAGCCACAGATGCTGCCCCTGAGCACTCTATTTTTTTTTTTTTTTTTTTTTTGCTATTTTTTAGTAGTACCAATGTGCTGGTTAAATTGAGGCAACATTTTGAGATCAATAATTCTGTTTAAGGAAAGAAAAATGAATATTTTCAATAAAGACACAAGGAGCTCTTTAAGCAAACAAGTGTTTGTTTTAGCTTTTCTTTATTTTTAGAGACAGAGTCTCACTTTATCGCCCTCGGTAGAGTGCCGTGGCGTCACAGCTCACAGCAACCTCCAACTCCTGGGCTTAGGCAATTCTCTTGCCTCAGCCTCCTGAGTAGCTGGGACTACAGGCACCAGCCACAATGCCTGGCTATTTTTTGTTGTAATTTGGCCAGGGCCGGGTTCGAACCCACCACCCTCCGTATATGGGGCTGGCGCCATACCCATGAGCCACAGGTGCCAGCCTGTTTTAGCTTTTCTAACTAAAATGAAAATGTCATTGAAACATCTTACAGTATAAATTATACATATCGCATTGGCTGGAGAAAATCTTCAATAGCTAACAGTGTAATAAAACCAGGCAGAGTTGACATTGACAAATCCCTGCTGTATGAGACGTACTGCCACCTGCAACTTTCCACTGACACAGTAACTTGCAAAATTAAAGATGTGGCTGCAAATAGGTAGAGAGAGTTGGTATCTCAGCTGTGGATTTGAATAGCTATTCTTCAACATGATACATTTGCAGAAAACTTTTAAAAGAGCCAAAGAAGCCAGTTTCACTCAAGAATAACCTTAAAATAGCACTAAAAATTATTAAAAATCTCAATTCTAGATTACAAACTGTGTGTCAGGATTTCATGTGAAGTGTGAAGCAAGCACAGAACACTTCAGCTACAGGACTGAGTCTGAGGCTGTCTCCAAGGACCAACACTGGCGCGATTGTTCCCGTGGCAAGTGGACTGCTGCCTTCTTGAGGACTTTGATTTTTGTTTTTCATGGAATACCGTTTTTATTTGAAGGCACAACTGACAAACTGTGTTCAATCACACTGGGGTATTTGGTAAACATTTTCTTGAAAGTGAATTAAGTGAAGCTGTCAAGTGAAAGAAAACAAATGATGATAGTTGTCAATAATAAAATTCAAGCTTTCAAGTGAAAATTAGAATTTTGGAAACCTTGTATCCTCTGCTGTGAGATTGGCAGCCTCTCGGTACTTAACAGACTTTTCTAATGAAACCAGTAATAATATTCACAGATACAAATGTTAATATTAATTTAGAAGATCTGAATATTTCAATGAACTAAATAATGGCTTTCTCAAACCACCATTGCACAAAGTTATAAAATCACACATAGATAAAAGGTTAAAAAATGGATTGTAATACACTAGAAAATCAAAGAATTAACAATGCAGTTTTGGGTTATACGTTGAAATCGACCTTTTAGAAATGATCCTTGGTAAGTTTTGATGGAGTATCAAAGAATACTCACAAGTATTTGAAAAGCTAATAAAAACATTCCCTTTTATTTGCCAACCACATATCTGTATTTGAATTGAAGTAGACTGAATTTTCTACTTAAACATCAATCAAAACAATGTATTACACCGACTGAATTCACAGCAGATAAAGGCAGAGCTGTCTTCTGTTAAACTCAGGATTTAAAAGATTTGCAAAGAAAAATATAAAAATACAGGCTTCGCAACAACGTAAAACATTAAGATGCTTCTTACTAAACAGGTTTTGTTTTTCAAAATGTAGTGATTTTAATAAAAATTTGCTTGCATTTTATAATTTGTTATTTATATTTTTAAACGTGTTAATAAACTTTTAAAACACGATCAGTTTTACTATATCATCAATAAATATAAATAAACATAAATAACATCTCTCATCTCTTTGAGGGGGTGGTCTCTTGATATTTTTTGAAACTAAAAGGAATCTTGAGATCAAAGAATTTGAGAACTACCGGTGTAAACAATCATCGAGAATTCCTTTTTGCTTATAGCCTGCCCCCTTTGAAACCAGCTCACTTTAACTTAATTTCATAGTCTTTATTTCAAAATCACAGTTAGATACCCTGCTAGTACAGCCATGGGTGGGAGAACCGCCCTGTTGTTCTCCAGAGTCCTTCACTAGAAGGAGAGGGAAGGCAAACAAGGAAGAAAGAGGGAGGAAGAGGCGGCCTGGAGCTCCCAGGACCCAGACCTAGTGCTTAGTCTACATCTCTTCTCACCCACTGATGCCGTATTCTACTTGCTGTTAAATAATTTAGTGTCTCCCTGGCCCACAGCATCTTTAAGAAGATTAATCAAACAATACACGCAAAGTGCTTGCACAGAGCTCAGCACGCACATGTGCTACCTGCGGGGTACCATCCCCATCATCGCGTCTCCCGGGCTCTGGTCTACGTCGCTGCAGTCCTCAGCCTCTCTCCAGTGCTATGTCTATACATCCCCCCTATCTTTTCACACAAGGGTATCACCAGTCCTGAGTTATGCAATGAGGGCTGAAAACAGCTCCAGCATATTCCAGAAGAGTGATTTGCCCTGAGATGCAACCCAACCCCTTTCCAAGCAGCCCAACAAAGTATTCAGGGCCTAAGCGACCCTTCTAAGCATGGGCTTTGGTTGCCCTTTGCCAGTTGCAAAAGGAAAAAGCGCAAACTTCCAAAAATACCCCCAAGAGACTACTTGGTATTTGAGCCTGGCTCAAGGCAGAAGGTATGAAAAGCGCTGTGTGAAAACGTGTCTTTGGTGAGAGACTTCTGGCCAGCAAGGACCGCCCCAGTGCTCTCCATAAAGCAAACAAGGCTCTGAAAACCTGGCCACTCACAGCTCCTGAAGCAACTCGAACTCCAACGCTAGGAATTTGACTTCTTCTAATATAATTTCCTTAGTGAGCAGATGTTGGACTCAGAGAATATCCCAAAGAGGGCAATTCAGATCCCCAACCCTTCCTATTTTGCTTAAGCTGTAGGTGTATTTACACAAAAGTTTGGGCAGCTTTAAACCACAGCTCGTCAGAGGTGTCTGGGACGCTCAGAGTTACTCATCCCTCCCCACGTGAAAGGCATTTTTAGCCCAGGAATCAGCCACAAGAGTTTCTGGTTCATTTGGAATCCAGGTCTTTAGCACAACATGGCTTTTTTTCTTTTTCTTTTTTTCTCCGTAACCTGTTCAACAAACAAGCAAGCAGAGACATTAAGTACTTTTCCACGGTTCTCCGTAAATGTGAAATGTTACTTCTGCTCATATGTAAATGAGACCGTACAGGTTACAAAGAGCTCTCTTACCCGTTCCCTAACTTCATCTTGAGTGAGGAAGATGGGGTGCCAGTTGCTGTCAAATAAAAACAATTTGAACTCGAAAGAATTGAAAGTAAGCCCAGCTTTACTCTAATGTGTGATAACACATCAATTAAGAGTTCAGTCAACTCTGAGAGACAAAAACCCTAAAATAATAGTGGCCCCAATAAGGTAGAAGTCTATTTATCTCCAATATGAGGGAGTCCAGAAGTACGCCGTCCCCAGCCACCAGGCGGCCACCTGATCACAAATGATCCAGGCTCCTTCTGCTGTGTTGGGTAGTATCTCAGCCGGGTTGCAGAAAGGACTCAGTGAAAGACGGTCTGTCCATGGTGTGTCCGTGTGAGGGACGTTTGCACCACTATTTTATGCATCCTGATGTGGAGGAAATATACTTTCTGGATGTCTGCAAAATAAGGAAGACCTTGCAAGTTGAGAATGACATGCCTAACCTCTGCTGACCAACATGTCTTATCTTCCAGGTGGAGCTAAAATACACTCACCCCGTCTCTATCTGCATTCTCTAGAATATACTCACTACACACGTTCTGACAAGCCTCAGTTGGTAAGTTTGTGCGTACCGTTGTCTATGACAGCCTTATTATGCAGGTGCAGACCAGACTTTGCTAAAGCTAAAGGCACCTCCAGATTGGAAAACCACGTGAGATGTTTCTGCTCTGTTATTTTAGCCTGATTCCTTTAGGGCTAGCTCATTTCCTCCCCCACGTGCTGACTTTGTAGCTCAGCCTTCGGAAGGTAATCTTATTTTCCTTATTCCTAAGTCCTTAGAAGATACTTGCTGTAGCTCTGAGTATGGAAAACTCGTGTAATGAACTTGGCCCCTTGTTGATGTTCAATAAATGTTAATCCCTCCTTTCCCTTGAGGGATAGAAGACCATTGCAATCTATTTATGAACAAGTATTTACTAGGGCTGGCAGATTGTAGAGAGTTAATAACAGAGGCTGCTGTGTGAAATACACTGGCGAAGTCAGTTAATACCCATTACCCATTTTCGTGTGCAACACTAGTAATGGGAGTTGTTACTTGGTTTCAATGGTATTATTGAGATAAATGCAAAGGATGTTGATTGTTATTGTAATATATCTAAACAGAGGAGTTTTAGTCCCAAAGTTGCCTAGAAGTTAACATAAGCTAGTATGAACCCACAGAAAGGAAGAATTGTGAAAACTACTCATGCCCATAATGTAATATATTCCTATCACATATTTGCCTTTACACATCCGCGTTCTGTACTAATTAGTGAAATCCTTAAAGTCAGGAACCCTGTGTCTCTCTGGCGTCCTGCACTGCCAGCTACACCCTGGTATCCAGCAGTATTTATGGAGTGTATGTTGAATGAACAGATCTTTTTATGGTCAAGCAATGACTTTGCCAATGGAATAACCATACCCACTTATTCCATTACTAGGTAAATGTCCATCCTTCTAGCTGCATTTCTCTCCTAGGCAAGGTTTCCCCTCGTTCGGCTTGAGTCTTTTGTAATGGAAGGAGGAAATACTGTACAGGGCTTGGGGTAGGGGGAGGCTTTTCTTTTGGGTTTGAGTTTTTTAGCTTGTTTTCTTTTGCGAGACGTTGTGAAGATTCTACTGTGAAACTGTTTACTACTTCTCACCACAACCCCTCTGAGGGAGGGACACAAAGAATGAAGGATAGATGTTTGTCTGAGACAAAATCCTAATGAACTCAGACCATGTCCACTTCACCTGCATTACTCTTGCGAACGCACTGTCTGCCCTCAGTTACATAGTGAGATGAAGCGGCCGGGATGGGAAGGGAAATAGGAGCAGGTCCCTGGATGGGGAGGCATGGCGAGGGAAACAGACGTTAATCACATTAAACACAATTCAGCGCATCTATTTTGGGTCGGGTAGAGCAGTCAGGATGCTTTTCACGGCTTGGTTCAATCCTATGGGAAAGGGATTCTCGTGACTCCCATTCTGTAGACACAAAAACTGACACCCTTGCAGCTGTACCGGAGATTCTTATTCTGGTTGGTCTGGTTCAACATACAGATCCTAAATTAGCATTGCCCATTTTCTTCTGATTCAAGGAACATCCGCGAAGGCTTGATGAAAATATGTATTTCTGGACCTCTGGATAAGCCTGGGATTTTAGCTCATACCAGGTGGCTTCTCTGACCCAGCAAGGTTTGAATCCCCTGCCCACAGCACTGAACCTTCCCAGAGAGCACCAAAGTGTCAAATACCCAGGTGCCTCAAAATAGCCCCAAGACAAAGAGCTTAATCATCTCCAGCCTCTCCTCCCCTTCCGCCCTTTTCTACCCATCTCATTTTGTGAGCAGTAAAAATATATCCATGACATGCCGTTTCACCTAAGGCACCTCCTTCAACAGGTGTGTTGCACCAACACTGCCCTCTACAAAAATTCTAAAGTCTGCTTGGGAGAGGCTAATCTCATTCCAGAACGCATGGGCAGAGAAGGGCCAGTCACATGATCGTACAGATGAACGTGTCTGAAGAGAACTGCGCGTTCCCCTTCCTCCGTCTCACTCCCCGTCCCATCTCCGTCTTGTTATATTTCTGTGTCTGCGCCTCTGCTTCTCTGTAACGTACACAGATGTCTGTGGATACCTGCATCTTGCCACTAAAATTTGAAGTGCTCACGAGTTCACATTTTATTAAAATGAGGCTTCTAAGACCTCGTCTATGAGCAGATTACTTTGAATTGGTTAATTCTGTCCACCGTGTTTGGGAAATATTTTTTTTTCAAGTGACCTTAATGGCAGCACAAATTTACATGTGTCCCTAGGCGCTGTGGACACACAACTATAGCATCCTACAGAAGGCCCGAAATGCATTTAAAGTTTTGTATTTTATCAATTGTACATGAATTTGGTTGTCTAGTTTGATATACACCCATATTTGTTTTAATATGAGAATTTGAAGGTTGTCAATATCTTTGAGTAAAATTTAATACATGAAGGTGGATATAAATGGGTATGGATATGTTCATATGTGCATCTCTTTGAGTGAGTATGTGTGTAGGTACACAGACATACATAGAGAGGGGGGGCTTTGCTGCAGGCCTTACCATCCCTGTGTAGAGATGAAAGATCACGGCATCCATCTACCACCAGGCATTAACGCCCGGCTTAACTAAGTTTCCTGTATCAGTCAACTTTCCCAAGACAACGTGACTCAAGACAAAACTTTCTTCAATAGGAAATGGGAAAGAAAATCCTCAAGCAACAGAATGAGTTTGCACATTCCCTGATGCAATTAAATGCAGTTAAATAAAAAAGGCTCAACTGTTCACTAGTCAACTTCAGCAGAAATGTCACCTCGAGTCAGACCCGACTTCCCAAGTCTTTCTCTAGACTTCAGATTGAGTAATTAAACCCAAATTATTTTCCACATGATTTCCACCTTCACTGGTATATGTAATCTTCATTTCAACTTCATGGAACTAACAAGACAAATTGTTATCCTCATACATCGGAAACTTTGAGGAACAACAAGTTGACAAAACTCACCCAGAGTCACACAGATCATTCTCATCTCCACTGGTCCATATTTCTTCTATGTCCAGAAATATCTTAGACATTTTTAGAAATATAAGGCATATTCAGTCAAGTAGGGCTGAAAGGAATTTATTGTTCCAACTTAACAAGATTGGGAGTGCAAAGCTAAGATCTGCAGCTCAATTCCGCCACTCTTCTGAATCTGGTGTCAGCATAAAAACTCATGCTTTTTTGCAAAACAATGTGAAGCCTTTACCATCCAATAATAATTAGACTAATAATACTTCTGCATCTCCCTGAAAACCATCCTTCAGAGCTTAAACATTAAAACAATCCACTGCCCGGCCGAAATTATGAGCTGTCATTAAGAAATCAAGAGACTTTTCTTTTAAGTTCCAAAGCGTTCGCCCAAAGTCAATATTTGTAAATATTAACTGCCATGTTTTTTTCCTGAGAAGTCCAATCTGATAACAAGGAATCCAAATTGGATTGTGATCTGTCTTAAATGAAGCTCTCCGTTTACATGAAATGGGCTCTGTAGCCAGAATGTGTGCGGGGGTAGGGGAGGGGGGGAAAGGACACAGTTCAGCTCAAAGAGGCCTTGACTCTTTATCATCCATCAGGCAAGGTGAAAAGCTCACTCAGAACGCCAGTGAGATTGAATTTAACATAAACTTCCTGAGCTGAATTCCATTATTGCTAAAATAACTAGAAGGGAATCATTTAAATATTTTCCAGAATGCCAGTATGGGGTCTTATTCAGCTTTTGACTATTAGAATTTGGGGAAGAGTTCATCCTCAGTATCAAGATTTGCTTAAGTTTTATATCTAGAAAAAAACATGAAGGGGGTATTAATCTAACCTTCTTGATAATGAAAGATACCCTAATAAGAGTGAACCAAATGCTGCTTCAAAGTTCCAATAATTGACATCGTTAATTCCAATAAAGTTCATTTCATCATTGGATATAAAATTAGGTTGGAAAGGTGCAGAGCAGAGTGAGTGAATAGCTGTGAGAGCAGACTGAAGCTGCCAGCCAGGGAGAAGGTGAGAGGTCTCTCAGATGCCTCTTACGGTCAGGTTGGCTATGGTCATGGCAAGAATAGTTACAAGTCCAAACATCTGCTAGAAATTTCATTCTATTGAAAGAAAAACATGCAGTTAAATTCTAAACTTACCCACTGATAATTCTCATTTTCAAGATAGGGAGGAAAAATAATAATGTTTGGACATTATTCCTAAAATGTAATTACTAGATGTGTGAAAATGGTTCAAACTTGAAACAGAAATTAGTTCATTACATGGCATTTTATGTAATTGAGAAAATGAACAAGATGCAGAAATATATGTGAAACAACTGCAGAAAAGACAAAAAAGTTGTGGTACTGTACCACACTTCCTCACTAGCCCTCCCACTTCCCTGCTGTTTGATATTTACTGAAACACCTTCTGCATGGAGTTCTCTGAGTTTCTTACAATTCTAAGTCAGCATTTCCTAGAGAGAGCTGTGGGCAACCCTATCATGAGTGTGAGAGTTGTTTCTCAACCTCATTTCAACTCAACACAAATAGCTTTAAATAACACCTATTAGGAGCACTCTGGGGGGGCGGGGGTGTGAGAGCAGAAAGGTAAGGAAAGTAATATTTTTAAGTGCTGATATTATTAGTCATGGCTATACTGAGTGTTTTACATTCAACATCTAATTTCACTAAAAAAAAAAAAAAAAAAAAAAAAAATCCCACTGAGCTAACTATTATTACATCGATTTTACGGCCAAGGAAACTAAAGCTGAGTGGATTATACCACATGTCTGAAATCACACATTAGTTAGTAAGTGTCTGAGTAAGAACTTGACCCTTCTAAATTTCTGACACAAGTTCACATTGTAAAGTTAAGGCCAATCTCTTTTCCAGGCTTTGAAAGCTTAACTTCAAGTTGATTTTTTAAATCCTTTATTTGATATCATCATCAGGGAAGCTGTTAAGTGTGTTTAATTAAATTCAATTCAATAAAGCCATCCATTCACATTCCAAGAATGTTATCTGTCAGGTTTTGGAGATATGAATTAGATGTGATTTCTTCCTTTAAGGAGTTTAAGTCTAGTAAAAGGGACAGAACGGGCTCACAGAAATGGAGAATGTGAAACATGCTGTGATAGACCCTCAAACCAGGTGCTTTTGTTCACGGAGCTGCCCATAAGGCCCCAGGACCAGAGGATTGGACTCCACCTGCCACCGTCTGTGCTTCTCCCGACCACGAATCTGCCCCAGCATCAATATCCTGTTGGTTGGGGAACGCTCTGGGAGGCCTTTCTTCCTGACCTTCACACCCCTTGATTTCTCTGTCCATGGGTCCCTCTTTCTCTCCCAGCATCTCCTCTCCTGGTGAACATCTTATCTTCTGGGTGGACCTCAGTCTGTCACTTCTTTGATTTGCACTAAGTGCCCTGCTTAGGTAACCACATTACCTGCCAGGCTCAGATCAAGGCAGAGAACCAAAAAGTGTTTTACAGTGTTGTAACTCACAGTTGCTTGAAGGGTCCACTCTTGCCAGGGTGGGGGGCACACTGGGGTCAGTTACACGGCTGAGGGAGAGAGGTGAACTGTCAGCAAGCACCTCCCTGTGGTTTCCACGGGAAGGAATGGCTGAGACAGAGTGAGCAGGCTCAGGACTAGCTCCTTTGAATAACTTCAGCAGGGCTGTCCCTTGGACGGTGGGACAGCATACCAGCAGGTGCTATCCAAATAAGGGAAGAATTGGGGATAAAGACTTAATCAGCTTTTCAAGGAAGGGAACTGATCGACTAGATCAAGACGGCATTTCATAAAACTGTATCAAATTCTTACATCATCTCATAGCACCGTGGGCAACTCCTGTCCCAAGAGCATGCTGTGAGGTATTTGCTTGTGAGTTTCCAACTGGATTAAAGTGGTTCCATGAGGGGAACAACCTTAGCACTCAGCACGTACAACACATCTAAGGAATGTTTGGGATGAAAGAGGGCATTAAGTTATGTTTTGAGGAATGGATAGAAGTTCCCTAAGAGCAGATGACTTGGTGGGAAACCACACAGAGGGATAAGCCCACCAAAGCTTTGAGACGTACCAGAAAGTGCCTGGAAACAGCAGTCTGAGGCCTTTTAGCTAATTGAGGGAGAATTATTGAGGTCTGATGATACTAGCAAAGATAACTTGTGGTCAAATTAAGAAAATCTTGATATGTTAGGCTAAGAAGTTTTGTTTTGAAACAGAGTCTCACTCTGTTGCTTGGATGAGAGTTGCCGTGGTGTCATGGCTCACTGCAACCTCAAACTCTTAGGTTCAAGCGATCCTCTTGCCACAGCCTCCTGAGTAGCTAGGACTACAGGGACCTACCACAGTGTACAGCTACCTTTTTCTGTTTTTAATAGAAATGTCTCTCACTCTTCCTCAGGCTAGTCTCGAAATCCTGAGCTCAAGCAATCCACTCACCCCAGCTTCCCAGGGTGCTGGGGTCATAGGTGTGAGCCACTATACTGCCCATTAGGCTAAGGAATTTTAATGTTATTCCATACGAAATGATAAAGATTAAAGCAAGCCCTAACACAATAACATGGCCAGACCAGCAAGTGCTATGAGTTATTTCTTAACATGGAAAACAAACAGAACAGACTGAATTTTACTGATCCTAAAAGATGTCCCATTTCAGCTGGTGCAGTTCTCTCCAAGTTCAAGGGTGCTCGCTGTTATAACAGCCTCCATGTTAACCCACAGTTGAGCCCACAGTGAGATACGATGGCATGTACTGATCACTCCCAAAAAATGCCACAAAGAAATTCCTGAATCATTATTACCAAGCAATTCCATCTTCTTTTCCTAGCGTAGCATGAACATATGTAAAAATATAGATACAGAAGTCCAGATAGTGCATACTTCCCGGTAACATGTAATGCGTACAATATAATTGCTAAACTCATAAAAGATCTGGTCTCTAAGGAAGTCATATTTATCTAGTGACTGTCAACTACCTTTAAATTACTGTTGAATAACTACCTTGCTCTCTTATTAAGGCAAAGCCAGACTTGGTGCGATATTGTGATATGATTTATTATTTTTCTTCAGACACAGACATGACACCGTAACATTAAGAAGTCATGTCTTTGGCCATATTCAAATAAATAAAATTCACTAAAAGCTGCAATCTGTGAAGGATTGCAGGGTTTCCACAAGAAAGTCAAATCATAGATGCAGACATGTGATTTGCTCCTTTGCAGGCCCTGTGCAGCCTGCTCTGTGTGTAGCACAAAGAGCTTTTGTGACGTGCACGCCGTACATCACAAGCGGAGAGCCTGGCCAAAGAAAATATACAGTCGCCAGAAGAGTAAACCCCGGATGAAAAGCACAGAGGTACCATCAATAGGCGGCTAATATGCCATTGGCCCATCTGGTTAGAATCACATCATCAAAATCAGAGCTGAAGGAGACCCTCCAGGTCATCCCTTCCATCCTCCTGCCAGCACAACAATCACCGTTCTGAGGACCTAGTCCAGTTTCATTTCATGTATTCCAAGAGACAAAAATTCCACAGATTCTATGCACAAGACACTTCCCATATTTAAAGAGGCAAATGCAGTCATAGTGAAGATTTCGGTCACTAAAAAGTTGCATTCAGTCTTTGAAACGGAAGGGATAGGCTTTTTTTTTTTTTCAAGTACGAATTCTCTGATTCAAAGACAGCTTGAGGCACCAGGAGAATGACGGTTGAGATGGAAAGAAGCATTGCCAGGAGCATCTCACAGAGATGTGTCCAGGGAGCTTTTAGAATCGGTTTAGGAAAGGTCTACGTCAGCATTCATATCCTTCCTCCACATACAGAAGGCACTGACCGGTCATTACCAGGAACTAGCTATGATGTAAGAAAAAAATAGAAGCAAGCTGGAGCTCAGACCTGTGGGTCCTCCGGGTAAATAACCAGGAACACTAGGACTTTGGGAAACAGTGGGGAAAGGAGGACAGCTGCCCGTTGACAGAAATTTTATCTGAGGAGCCGAGAGGCAGAATCAGGATGTATGTCAAGTTCTCAAGGGTCCAAAGGTGGGATCAAAGATAGTCCATGGAATTAAAAGTTCGGAAGTGGGAGATGAGCTCCTGTACAAACAGGTTTGAGTCAAAAGGAATAAGGAACTCCTAAACAATTGCCTTCAAGAGTCATTTTTTTTTGTAATTATTTAAAAACATGTTGTGAGGCAGTCTAATCGTATCTGTGAAACAGATAAAGCATATTCTTCTTAGCAAAGTATCTCAGGAATGGAAGAAAAAGTATCCAATGTACTCAGCCCTACTATGAAGCTAATTTATAGCTTTCACATGAAGGCTATAACTTAACTATAGCACAAGAATATGGGGAAAGGGCCAAGGGAGGGGAAGGGAGGGGGGAGGTTAGGGTGGAGGGAGGATACTTGATGGGGCCACACCTATGGTGCATCTTAGAATGGGTACAGGCGAAACTTACTAAATGCAGAATACAAATGTCTACATATAACAACTAAGAAAATGCCATGAAGGCTACATTGAACAGTTTGATGAGATTATTTCAGATTGTATATGAAACCAGCACATTGCACCCCTTGATTGCACTAATGTACATGGCTATAATTTAACAATAAAAATAAAAAATAAATAAATAAATAAAAACTATGAACAAATTCCTATGCATACTGCACATATCTTATTTTGAAGTAAAAAAACAAAATGGGAACAAATACAATAATAAAAAAAAAACAGATAAAGCAGAGAAGTTCTGGGTAAAACACAAGATGGGATTGAATGAGCAGAGCTCAGCAGCCTGCTTGCTCTAATCCACCCATTTCTATGGAGGGCACTGCTGCGATTCCGCAGAACCCCTGGAGTGCTGAACTGTAGGGTGAAGTTTCCACTAGGTTGAGGATCTGCGGTGGTGCACGTCAAAAGGGCAGAGTCACACAGCCGGGTGACTTTGAAGTCCTGCAAAATTCCAGTCACACCCACGGCAGTGGAGGGTGTGATGTGCTATCTGTGAACGTCCCTATGACTTACTTCTGTGCACCAAATTTGCCAGCCCAGCCCACAGGACAGAAGGCAGGAAGTATAGCTGGGAGAAGGAAGGTAGAAAGAGAGGGAAAGACAGAGCTGAGAACAGACGAGCTGCAAATCAGGAAGGGAGTAGGCAACAAAGCCAGTGTAAGTCACAGATGACAGGGATGATACTGGGTGCCGACGGTATTATGCAACCAGCAGTGCTATTTTCCTAAAGCAGATGCACACACCATCCTTCCTTCTGGCTAACAGAAAAGTTTGGTTTGATCTTCTCCAACTTCCCCTTGCCACTGTTGACTGGGAGCGGACATATGACGCCATCATGGCCAAAAGAGAGATCTGGAAGGGGGTTCTGCAGAGAATCCTCCTCTTCCTGTAATGGCGTTGCTCCCATACAATGGCCTTCTTTTCCCGAATATGATGTCTGGAAAACTGACACTGAGGGAACATTCTGTTGACGATGCTGACATAAACACCTTCAGTCCTTGATGTCACACTCGCATCACTGAATTCCCCAGCCTGCAGCTGCCCTTCTGTGGGCCTCTCTCTAGGGCAGAAATGTGCTTTTGCTTCCTTCTTGGGTCGGTTGAGACAAAGATTTGCATTAGCAGCAAGTTAGCCCATTTGAGACTGGAGGGTCAGGGGCAGCGTTATGACCTATCCCCTAGGTATTTCTTATACTTGTTGCTTTGTACCTATCACTGAACTAAAACTTTCTACTTGTTTCTGCTAAAGGAGAAGGTATTCAATGAGTAGAGAAGGATAAGGAAAACTAAGAAATATAACGGAAGAGAAACATGGACAGATTTTGCAAGGTGAAGGTCAACTTTCCTTTCCCAAGTTAAAGTGACCTGTTTAATATTTATGCCTAGTGGGCTAACATAGACCAAATAGGAAAAATAATTTTCTTTTTCCTTGGAAAAACCAAAGTATATAAAAAAAATTCCTGTGAATGCCTCAAGAGTAGGTGTGATGTTTTGTTCCTTGCTGGACATCCCAGACATAGCAACATGACCGACACATGGCAGATGCTCTAAAAATGCAGAACTAACTGACTGAAAGAGACCAGAAATCTAGAAATTAATATTTATTCTCAGACTCTTGCATGCATGTCCCAGTTATTTACAGCTTGTGTACAGGGCAGTGTTGGAACCAGCAACTACATCCAAACACTAGAATCGGTCAAGCAATAGCTTCATATGTGATATTGCCACAGAAATTTCAAGGCAGTGATTGTTGACTTTTCTCTAAAATTAAAATCCATGTTCAAATTCCCATGACATTAATAAAAATCATGATGACTAAATCTAAACTCTGTGTGCATGGACATCACAGCTCATAAGGATGTGGCGTGCTCTGCTTTCTTAGATCCTAAGTCCTGAGCACTTAAAATTCCCAGATGCTCTTGTACAGTGTGGCCAAGTGACCTAGTTCTGACCCATAGGTGTCAGTGAACTTGATAGGTGTCATCTGACCATAGCGTTTAAGAAGTAAGTGTGCCATCTCCATATTCTCCTTTCATTGTCCTACCAGCTGGCAGAAGATAGCCAGAGACACAAGCTGGAGGGCACCTGGGTCTATGAATTACTCTGATAAACAACCAACACCAAGCAGACACACCTGCTACGGGAATTGTTCTGTATATTATGGTACCTATGGGCTGCTGCAATTTAGCCTGTTTTAAATAATACAACTTATATATGCCTGTTTGACTTACAAGCACATGAAAACTACCAGCCTAGTCAACGTTTTAGGATGGCACAAGAGTGATGTCAGAAAGACAGGCACTGAAGGCCGGCGTGCTCTGTGGTTTATGACTTCCACACATACAAGTTGTTATGACCTTCCCAATGACCTCGGGAGATGGCCAGGGCAGGCAGAGTTAGACTTGAAGCATCGTCTTTTGATCCTAAGTCATTCGCTTTCCTCATTGCCATATGCTGACTATTTGCTTCTGTCTAAAATATTTTCTGATTGGCGATTTTATTGCAGAAATCCTCTCCCCAAGGGATTAGGGAGCTTCTTAGAAGATTCAATTCACTTGAGTTCTAAATGTGGAATCCAAATATAGAGGGATTTATAAATCCAGAAGATTTAGCAAAGAGTCTGAATCTACAACACATCATTTTTCTTTGTAGAGACTTTTAGTGCCTCAGATGTGGATGGCTCCTGCTGAGGTTATGGCTATTTTTCTCCTTCCCTGAAACAAAGCCTTCACTGACACATCCTGAGAGCTGGCCAGTCAGCTCCATCTGAACACCCGTGGTATGGAGCGCTTGCTACTGGAATCTGCTGTTATGGCAGCCCACTCAACATGGCTTCCCAAGAGCACTGTGGTTTTAAAACTTAAAAGTACTGCATCCTGGGAATACCCTAAGTCCTGAACAGGCACACGGCAGTAGTTGACCATTCTACCATTGTTGAACAATGGAAATTTTTAAAATCTTGCTTTAACTGAAATGGGGCAAGCCTTGCTGTAACTTCCATCAAGTTTACTTGTCAACATTGATTATTCAACCAACATTTGTCTCCTACAGGTATCTAGACTGTCTCTGTGTTTCCCTACCTACCAAAAGCCCGAGGTAAAAATTCAATTTCGGCTTTGTCTTACTGTAAACCAAAGACTCAGTCTAAATCTGGGATCTTCTGCTTGTGAATACAGGTTAAGATGACACAGTAGTGATAATCAAGATCACCTCAATAAATCGCTCTACCCCTAAGCCCATAGCAATGGGCTTTTCAATCTTTTTTATCTCACAGCACACTTGAACCTATAGTTAAACTTCTACGGCACACTTAAATTATGTTGATCAAAAAAAAAAGTGAAAAAAAGAATATACTTATGATGCATTGAACTTCTTTTGAGAACAATTTATTTAGTGGTCTTTAAAAATTTTTGTGGAACACGGAAGACCGTCTCACGGTGCACCAGTTGAACACCACTGATCTATAGTAGAAGCCTTGGGAAATTGTTTCTTTGGTTCTTCAGCTTGAGTTTCATGATACAAGTAACAATAAAAATAAATGTACTTCTATTTTACATTCTAGAATAAGGACACTGTATTAATGAATTAGTAGCAATTGATTTTTAAGCAGAAACTATTTTCTTACTACATGTTCTTGAGAAAAAAATGATATTATGTCTTGTAAAATTTCACCACTAAACTTAATTTGCCTCTGAGATTTGAACTTTTTTCCTTTTTTCTTTCTCTTTCTTTCTTTCCGTATGAACTCTTTGGGGAAAGGAATAGTTTCTACATTATTGGGTACTGAGGGACTACCAAAACCAGGAAATTCATGTTTTATGAGTTTTCCCCAAATCAAAGCGGCAGTGTTATGGTCAACATCATCTTTTTGCTCCCACCGGGTACTTTGTGAGAGGCGCTTCCAGGGGCAAAAGAAACTTTTTGCAGTGAAAGGCACATCTCCTTCACTGTTTCTTGCTGAAAATCTACATTCAATTGCCCTAAAACTATGATCCAGACTACACAAATTCAGAAAAATGACTTAAACTCTTTATTTCAGTCTTCCTAGGTTTAGCACGGCTTGCATAGTCCAGCTACAGTGTGTGCCCTTGATAATGAACAGAGATAAATGTCTGACAGGAGTCATTAATATTTTGCTATTCCTCATGAATGCTAATGTGTTTATGTGCTTGCGCCTAATATGTAAGTTGGCTTTCATGATGCACATTTTACAATTAAAAGGAGTAAAAGCCCAGAGAAATTTAAACATTTCCTATGATCACCAGCTAGTGCAGTGGCCTTCTTACCAGGACAATCACCCTCTTCTGACCCCCACCTCCAAACCAGGAAACATTCGGTAACGTCTGGGGGCCAGGGATGCCCCTGAAGATCCCACAGTGGGTAGGACAGAAACCTTGCTGCCATAACAAGGAATTATCTGTCTCAAAATGTCAACAGCTAAGACTGAGAAACCCTATGCTAACAGGAGGCAGACTGAAGATTCCAAACCAGAGAATAAAAGTTCAGAGTGTACATTCAATATTTGCTCTCAAAACAAGTATTTAATATTATATGTTTTCTTAAAATACTAATGACAGTAACGGTCTATCACTTTTCAAACTGTTGTTATATTCACTTGACCCATGATAACTCATAGTTTCCAGAGCATAAAAATATAGGACTGAGTCATTCTGCATAAACCATGGCTAAGTGATCTGCATATATGTACTGTGGGAGCTGGGAGAAGGATGGAGCCTGCCTAGGAGAATCTTAGGGGCCAGGTCTATCCCAACAAGGTCTCACTGCATAAAGTATGCTGAAGACCAGAGATAAAACAGACCTGTTTCATAAAGGAAGGTGCTTTGCTGACATTAGTAGAACCACAGCTGAGGTAGACCTGTATTGAATTGTTGACTTATTTTTCCCCAAGCAGCCTTTGCACAGCAAACTGGGATTGATGTAGTCATGAAAGTTATCAACTCACAAACAGCATCCAGAAAGATGTCACCCAGGCTGTCCAGCTTCTCAGCCCCATGCCGGAGACACAAAGCAAGCCAAAGACTCCTGTCATGGTGTGTGGTGTGCACCAGGCTTGCACTCTATGTCCAGTGGAGAAATCACCGCTCTGTGCAACCACAGCAGACTGGGAGCAGAGCACTCCTCGACTGTGATGACGAAACCTTTGAACAGAGAATGTCTTCTATTGCTACAATCTTTAATCTCTGAGAAGAAAAGGATGCTGGCAGGTCTTGGCAGTTGCCACCACTCCAGCAGTCACGGATCTCAGCACCCACTTAGCAGCTGCATTAAGCCACCAGCACGAAGGTGAGGCTCTGATGGGGCGTAGGCATTCAGTTTATATTCCTGTCGCAGTACAGTGTACTGGCAAACACACGCTTCCTCAGTGAAGTCACAACTACAGCTGAGACTGCATCCTACAAACAACACAAACAATAATCACACAATGGAACCTAATCAAACCCTTATATTAATAAAAAAAAATGTGGATAAGACAGTAAAACCATGTGGACCCCCCAAATCCCCTTATCTATTGGGTACAGCGAACATGATCCTGGTGATGGCACACTGAGAGCCCTGACTTACGCATACTATCATGTGTCAAAGAAACGGAAATGTTTATACCTCCCTACTATTTAGAAATTCAAAAGAACACAAATACCACTAACCATGTAGACATGTGTTAGCTACGTGTTTGCAGAGCGCACCAGAGGGTGTGCGCCGGAATCTTTTTAGAATATAATATTTAGTGGGAGATCCAAAGTTGAATTATTTTAACAATTAACACAGAAACCCATTCATGCAAGTTTTTTGGCCATGAAATACAACTGCATAGGCTTGCTGAATAAGGACAACAATTTATTTCCTATTAAATTTGATTAAGGCAAAATAAAAGAAAATGTACTATTCGTTTATTTGAAATACTTTTGATAAACATCTACTTTGTGCAAAGCACTGTGATAAAAGTAAAAGAAAAACATGGCTCAACATGCAGCCCTCTCCTCAGAGGCACATGGCGCAGTTCCTAAGGCAGACAGACGGGGGGATGGGAAGAGGAGGGGGAGGGGCTCAGATAGAAACACAGACTCTCACTTTTTACTGTTGAATTACCTTCGCCTCAGTTTCCTCATCAATGAGATAGGCACAATAGTACATATGTTGCGTAGTAGTATAATTTTAGTGCTTTAATAAAACTACAACTACGGGTGTTTACTTAACTCCCAGGTCTAGGACTGTCAAAAAAAGTTCCCATGCATTCCGCATCAGCCCTAACGGAGCTGAGGACTGGGCAGGTCCCTCCCATCTTCCCCACCAGTGATTGACCCAGAAGAACTAAGAGAATCCAGACCCTAAAATTAGGAACTGGAAGAAAATGAAGAGCAGCTTGAACCAACTACTCGGTAGTCCAAAGAAGGGTGAAAGGCCAGGTTCACGCTCGGGGGCGTTTGCTCTCTAAGAGTGGCCTGGAGTGTTCCTTAGATGACAGGCTTTGAAAACGTGACTTGGTGGACAGAACATTGATAATGAATTGTCTTTCCTCTTTTGAAATCTTCAGTCTTAGCTAGGCACCCCTATCACTTCTGGGGCCTGTTTATAAATGCGGATGCTGAGATCTCAGCCTAGACTACGGAATCAGAATCTCTGACGGAAGAGTCCAGGAAGCTGCATGTTAAGAAAGCACTTACAGCAATTCTGATGGAGGGAAAAAATAAAACCTCTTTCCCTCTTGGTTTAGATTCCTCAACATGCAAAAGTAATTGTAAGATGATTTGATCTCATGCATCAAAAGACACACCCTTCCCTTGTGTGGTTATGACTTTGTCAGTCTACCTGGACAGCGTAACAAGCCTTCCCTCCCTGCAAGGCCTCTGTCTTTAGGAAGCGTGCTGTCAAGTTCCTTCTCCTTGATTTCCCCACCAAATCCTGTCATGCCAATTTTCTTAACTTTCTCAGTCCTTGTCATCTTCTCCCTCTCCCTTTATACTGCCTTTTCAAAGCTTCCAGAGTCTTTTATTTTATCATTTTCCAAGATCATCATATTGGAACAAAATGGTCAAATACTGATGTTAAAATGGGAAAGAGAAAGGTGGGAACTAGCAGGTAAAGCACCCACTGTGCGTAAGCCTCACACAGCATCCGACCTTGGTTCCCATCACAGCCCATCACTCCGGTTGTCACTTGAACCCATCTACAGAGGAGACGGGGAGGGGGGTCGGTGATTTTTCCCAAGGCCGCACCACTCACCACCAGCAGAGCAGGCTCTGCTCTCTGTACAGCCAGAGGTATTTCACTTAGTTTCGCAGCCACTATCGCCACTCTATTCCTAATGGCTGATCTAAATTCCAACAGGCTTCCATGAACGTCTTGTCATTGTTGTCTTTGCCTGAAAGGACACAGGAGCCAGCTGTCCCTATCAGCCATCCATGGCACTTGCACCTACTTGAAGCTGGAGAACCTCTTCTAATTTTCTAATTAATCCGTCACTCTTTCACACACTCAATTTGGTTTCCAAGGATAGAGCAGCCACAGATTGCTGGCAACACCCTTGATACTGAGGGGGTCAGGAGGGAGGGAGATTACAAGTTCGTTGCCACTGGGGCACTTGACTCCAGTAGAAGCATGACAGATGACAGCCAGGCAAAGCAGTTAAGTGCATTCTCCAAAGTCAAGTCGTGAAATAAATGGGAGAGCTGTGCCTAAAACAAGGCAATAGTCTAACAGCCCTCTTATTCAGTTGGGCAACCTCCTTAGAGAAATAAACAGCATCCTTTTAACCATCTAGACAGGCTCACAGCTGAGCCCACTTATCTGGATCATCTACAAACAATATTTAACTTAAGCTAAAGCAGAAGAGGAGCGCAGTCCTGAGGCCTGGGCCTGTAACCATTCCTCCAGCAGTGAAGTGTTTATGGCAAAGTTCAAGGTTAGGAAAAAAAATAATGTGTGAGTCCTCGGCAGACATCTCCATCCTTGCCAGAGGACAGCTCCTCACTTATTCCTGTGCCGTGTGCATTGAGGACCAGCAAGAAGCAGCCGCCCTTCAGGGAGCGTCGCATGAAGAGTCTGTGGTTTGGGCTTAGCTGTGCTTTCTGCTAGTGCTGCCATGTTCAGGAAGCCGCTTGAGTTCCCTCAGTCTCAGTCTGATCAAAAGTCCAGAAAAGGAGTTAGGCTAAATTCCTCTACAACAGTGGCTCTCAACCTTCCTAATGCCACGGCCCTTTATGAAAGTTATAACCCAGCTACAACTTAACAATAGGGGGAAGTGGGAAAGGGGGGTGGGTAGAGGGAGGGGAATCAGTGGGATCACACCTGTGGTGCATCTTACAGGGGTATTTGCGAAACTTGGTAAATGTAGAATGTAAATGTTTTGGCACAGTAACTGAGATAACGCCGGAAAGGCTATGTTAACCACTGTGATAAAAATGTGTCAAATGGCTTATGAAGTGAGTGTATGATGCCCCATAATCATATCATTGTATACAGTTATGATTTAATAAAAAAATTAAAAAAAAAAAAAGAAGACAGTTCCTGTGGGTCACGACCCACAGGTTAAGAACCGTTGCTCTACAAGGATCTTCCTTCTTAACACCTCCAGAGTTCCATAGGAATGATAATTATTAAGACAGAAGGTGGGCTCAGTGCTTCTCACTTGAGTGAACATGGAAGCATGTGAGAGAAAGAGCATCTTCACCCTTCCTTGATTTCTGTGTCCCTGTGTGAGCGACACCCCTGGCACCAGCGAGGAGGGTGTCAGTGCACATCTCTGCTGTGTTGGCCAGGCCCTCTGCTCACCTGCCCACTAGACACCTCTCTGACGTTCAGCACACTGACATTCCCAAGAGGTGAACTGCTTATGACCGAGGAGGTATCAGGTGACCCTATGACAAAACAGGAGACACAGAATCACCTTCTGCGACATGTAAGGAAAACTTTAGGATGGCAGAAAGCAAGGACGCACCTGAATGATCTCGACAGTAAACACAAGCCTTCCTTGGCTTGGGGACATCTGTTGTTTTTGCCTGCCCACCATTCATCCCTACTCCCTCCAGAAATAGTAGCCCAGTTTTTCTTTGGGGAACAATGTCTGTCCTTCACGAGTTACACATAGCTGTGGGGTGAACATGGGGGCCAAGCTTCAGCTGGCCCTGTGATCTCTGAAGACAGTGACTGGCTCAGTGATGGGGGCCTGAAGCTGGTGAGATCAGATCCAGGCTAGAGTGAGACTCCTCCCGGAACCACCCCCAGCAAGATGGATATAAGGCTGGAGCTGCCAGGAGCCATCCCAGGGAACAGCAAGCCAACACAGAGGAAAGGAGAGCTCAGAGAAGAAGAGAGGGAATCCTGATGACAAGGGCTGAGTCCCTTGATTCTCCATAAGGTTGAAACTGGTTCTTCATTCCTGTTAAAGCCAGCCGCCACGGAGTTTCTACCACTAAAATCCAGAGAAGCCATGACTGACATATTAAATGCTATCGTAGCCTCTTACATATGCTTGTTTAATACTTTTAGGAAGTGTTTTTCCTTTGTTCTGTTTTGTTTTGTTGAAGACAAAGTCTCACTCAGTCACCCTGGGTAGTGTGCTATGGCCTCATAGTTCACAGCAACTTCAAACTATTAGGCTCAAGTGATCCTCTTGTCTCAGCCTCCAAGTAGCTGAGACTACAGGTGCCCACCACAATGCCCAGCTAGTTTTTCTATTTTTGGCACGAGATGGGGGTCTTTCTCTGGCTCAGGCTGGCCTCAAACTCCTGAGCTCAAGCAATCCTCCCGCCTCAGCCTCCCAGAGTGCTGAGATTACAGGCGTGAGCCACCACATCCAGCTTAGGAACAGTTTTGACAGATTTGATGGTCTCTATGACACTTTCCAGTTCTATCATTCATTGGTATTTTTTTTAACTAATCTGGCCAAGAAAAGCCACATCGTCGAAAGAACAGTAACTATAATCAGGATGACCTGGGTTTGAATCCAAACTCAGTCATTACGTCACTCTAAAAACCTGTTACTGGGCCTCTATGAGCTCGTGTGATTCTCTAAAACGAGTATAATCATACGTACTTTGAAGAATTTCTTTCCAGGTTTGAATTGAAACATTGAGTACCACCAAGTGAACTGCCCGCACACAACACACAGCTGATGGATGACCCCTGTCATCACTGTATTACTTTATGAGCTCTGGAACCAGAAGCCAAATCTAAAACTATCTGATACAAAAATAAAATAAAATAAACTATCTGATATCAGCATGAGAAGGGTAGTTTTTTTTTTTTACAACTTTAAAGCTCAGTAGAGTTCACCAAATATTTTCATACACTTTAGCTCATTACCCCATCTCTGTTGCTCAAAAGTAGTGAAGTTTGGTGTGATATCCCCAACTTTAAAGAAGAACAAACTAAGATCTTGCAGCCAGGAAGAAGCAGTCAGGACAAAGCAGAGTGTTTTGACCCTAAGCTATGAGCTTGAACTCCACCACCACACAGCCCTGCAGGCCAGATGCTCGAGCCTACAGCATCTCCAGGTCTCCACCGATAACCCCTGAATTCTTAAGTCAGTCATATTGTGTGGAGTTAGATGAGTTATCAGAAATCCCAACCTCCAGCCCCAAAAGCTTCTGTTAACCTTGTAGTTAAATTTTAGGATGGAAGTTCAGAAAGATCAGAGGAGGAATCTGTCAGCTTTGGGCTTTGTGACCACAAGCAAATGACAAATCTGCTAAGCTTCAGTTTCTCTGTCTGTTTTACAAGGTCCTACAAGTGCCTGCCCCTTCTGCTCATCAAGAGAATTAAATAGGCAAAGTGTTCTAGAGCAGTTAGCATAGTGCCTGCCCCTCCGTGAATGGTGTGAGATTACAAAGGTACAGTCATGACTATTATTACAGACCCAGGATTATTAATCACTAGCGTTCCCTCCACCCCTGGGTGCCTCTTTATACTAAAATTTAAAACACAGACACCCACACACACACACACACTGAGGCCAGCTACTATTGTCTTTATAAGCCAAAACCAATTCATATTTCCCAAATGCCTCAACTGATAAGTAATTGCTACACTAAGGGAATAATTTCCTTTGAGTTCTCCTGTTCTCCCTCTGGGAAGGAGACTCAGCAGCTGATGGAGATTGGGGAGGTTGAATCACACATTCCTAGTCTGTCAAAGGCTGTTGCTTTTTTTGCATTTTTTTCCCCTCTGCACTTACCCCTTGTCCCTTCCACACACCTGCTTCAGACAGAGCTGAGAGCCAGGGACGGCGGGGCTGAGTGTCGCCCATCAGGGGAGACTTGGCTCCATCGTTCACTTGCGTTCTCCACTTGCCTGTATGAAATTCACTTTGGGATACACGCTCCAAGGCACGAGAGGCCTCTCTGATTGAACAGTGAAAGGAGTCTATTAGAAATGTGAAATCATAATTTCTGGAGGTTTGGGGACTTAAAAAAAATGTGGACAGCTGCTGGCTAAGGAACTGAGAAAGGTTTAAGTCAGGAAAATATCCTCGGTAATGGAGCCAGAGAGCCTAAATCAGGGGTAAATACTGCTAAGCCGTCATTACACACTA
Source organism: Nycticebus coucang (assembly GCF_027406575.1). NCBI lineage: Eukaryota > Metazoa > Chordata > Mammalia > Primates > Lorisidae > Nycticebus > Nycticebus coucang. The sequence goes on along the minus strand of NC_069802.1, from coordinate 34,952,854 downwards.
AATAGTTATTAGTCATCTCGCTGTTTCTAAGAGAAAGCTACAGGCTCTGAAGTCCAAAGCTCAGACTCCATTCTCTCCAACAAATCAAAACTCCCGTCCCCTCAAATAACAGAAATCTGCCAAGAGAACATTAAAGGTCGAGCTAAACCCGCAAAGCAATGCAGATGTCAAAGACCTTGAATGGAAAAATACAATTAAAAGTCTCCAGTTCATTCTGAGCAGAAGGGGAGATTGAGAGCTTGATTTAAGGTCAGGGGCCCAAGGGGCAATAACCAGGAGAAGCAGGAGCCCTCAGCCAAACCATAAGCAAAGCAGCCTGGAATCTCTCAAACTTGGCGGGAGCCTTCCCTTTCCCAGCCCCCTCTTGGGCCAGTGGGTCACAGGGGGTTGGGACATTGAGCTGCCCCCAGGGGGCCTATATGGGACACCGAACGTGGGGGCCTGGAGGGGCTTGGGCTGTGGACCTGGCTCTCACCCAGCTCCATGGTGATTTTCTTATATTACCCTAAACAAGGCACTCACCCTGCCCTGCCCTTGTTTTTCCTAATTACAACATAATTTCTCCTAGTGAGGCCAAGCTTACCAGTAAGCCTGTGTTCTGTGGTTTGAGGTGCCAAGAAGGCACTACTGGGACTTCTCGTCTCCTCAGTGCACTGTTCACCCATGCTTGGAATCCCCCCATTCATGAATGCATTAATCAACAGGCGTGTTTTGGGTGCCTACTGTATGCCAGATAATGGTCCTAGACACTCAGTATGCAGGAGTGAGTATAACAAACCCAGCCCCTATGCAGAGTGTAGCTGGAAGAAACAGACTAAATTAAACAGGCAAACAGACAGACTGGTGGGTAGATAGGTAGGTATGTGCAAACTGAGAGTCCACTGTAAGATTAGCCTGCAGGGTACTCTTCCGCAGTTAGAAGTCTGAGCCTTAATCAAGGTCATTAGAAAAGCCATTGAAAAGGTCACTTTCAAGCTGAATTCTATGGTAATCTAGGAACAGCGTGCTAGCAGGGAACTAGAAGGTTCTCACCTGGAAAGAAGTCCGGCGGGTTCCAGAAATTGAAAACGAAAGGAGTTTGTTGCGGATGGAACACAGCCTATAAGATGGAAGGGGCAGAGATGAGACAGGGTCTGGGAGGCCATGACAAGGAACTGGCTGTTGTCTACCTGCAATACAAAGCCCGTGAAGGGTCCAAGCAAGAAGAAAACATCGTCTCTTTTTCTGTCAAAACTACTCTGACCTCAGTGAGGCAGATAGAAGGGTGGAAAACACAGAGAAAGCAGGAAAAACAGGTGAGAAGTTTTGATCCCCTCCCTCCACTGTCAGCCCCTTGAAGGCAAATAGTTATGTCTGTTTTATTCACAAGGATTCCATTGGCTCTCATAATAAGAGATATGCTGAGAAGTTATTCTTTCCTGATGGAGCATAAAGGCAGATCCTGCTTTAGGATCAATAAGAAAAATCTAGTGTGTGGTACTGATGAGGGGCTCAACCAGTGAATATTTATTAAATGGATAAAAAAGTAGGTGAAAATTGCTGTACTCCAGAGAAAAACTTAACAGCCACAGGGATAAAATAGAGAAAGAATATTAAGTAGGCGATTTGAAATGCAATTGGTAGGCAAAAAATAAAGGACTTAAAATAGAATGGATGTGAGGATAGAAAGAGAGACCAAGGCCCTGCAACTTACATGGCAGATTACATTGCTTCCCGTGATGAGAAACCTGCAGGGGGCAGGGGTGTCCACCTGCTGGTCCACAGCCTGAATCGGAACGCGCCCAGCACTCCAGCCCTGCACCTGTGAAATCATCCTGCACTGTTACTCAGTCTGAGGCTGGCTGCTGTGTACTGCACTGTTACTCAGTCTGAGGCTGGCTGCTGTGTACTGCACTGTTTCTCAGTCTGAGGCTGGCTTGCTGTGTAGCCTTACCGTGGCCATAGTTACTGCTCTGTCTAGATATTCAAACTCTCTAAATCTCATGTTGAAATTCACTCTTCACAATGATGGAGTTGGGAGGTGGGTGCTCAGTGGAGGTGTCTTGGTCCTGGGGGTAGATGCCTCATGAATGACCTGGTGTTAGTGAGGAAGCCCTTGCTCTACACTGTTAAGACTGAGCTAGGCACCCCCCATCAGACCTCCTGCCTCCTCACCCACCATGTGTTCTCTGAACATGCTGCTCCCCTCTTCCCCTTCTCCCTCCTAGTGGAAGCAGCCTGGAGCTCTCTGGAGAACTGGATGCTTGAGCCAAGGCTTTAAAACTCTGAGCCAAATAAATCTTCTGTCTTTATAAGTGATTCAGCAATAGGCATTCATATATAGCAGCACTAGATGAACCGAAACCTTGGCTGAGGCAAGAATCACAAGATTCAACGGACAATCATGAGTTTGATTTTGAAATGTTAAACCGGGGAGAACTATGAAACACTCAAATGGGGGCGTCTAGCAGGTAAGTGGATACACAATTCCATAAAGGGAGAGATGCCGTCTCAACACAAGAGACATCATTGGAACACTATCAAGATTATCTGTTTACTTTCAAATTTTTACTGTCATTTTTCTTAAAAAAGAGAAAGCTAAGCTGAGTGCAGTGGCTCAGACCTATAATCCCAGCACTCTGGGGGACCAAGCTGGGTGGATTGCTTGAGCTCAGGAGTTCAAGACCACCCTGAGCCAGAGTGAGACCCCATCTCTATTAAAATAGAAAAACTAGCTGGACAGAGAAGGGGTGGGCACCTGTAGTCCCAGCTACTCTGGAGGCTGAAGTAAGCGGATTGCCTAAGCCCAACAGTTTGACGTTGCTGTGAGCTATGATGCCACTGCACTCTACCCAGGGAAACAGAATGAGACTCTGTCTCAAAAAAAAAAATAACAAACATAGAAAGCTAAAAATAAAACCTAAATATGATCATAAGACAGGATTTAAAAGTCAGCCACTGATAAACAATTGTGTAGCTGAAACAACTTGGGGCGTACAGGAAGAAACAGAGACAACAGTGGTTCTGAGGCCCTAATTTCCTCATGGCAAATGGTGGGCAGTCAAGAAACGCTCTCCAGATGTGGTGAGACACGAACACAGTTTTAAACATAACATTTTAAAAACACTAGCAAGTAATGTATAGGCCAAAGTTCTATTTTTTTTTTTTACAGCAAACAGTGAACAGAGAAATCAAGATATGTGTAATAATGTGCTGTTCAATATCATTTTAGTAACAACTGGAAGAAAGCAAAACTTAAGTACACACTAACAAGGGAAACAAGAAGGATGGTGGGGGAAATGGGGAATGAGGAAATGTTGATTTTTTCTAATGACTTATATTCAATTTTTTTAAAGACTGTGCAAGTATTATTTTTATAGTGACATCAAACAATACTATAAGGAAAGGAGGCAAATGGATGTATGCATGGGGGGGGTGAAATTTTTAGTTTTAATGTGTTGAATCATTTATTTAAAATCTTTAGATCAAGCAGGAGCATTCACTATAAGCTTTCTGATGTGGATATAAAAATATTCTTAACTTGCAATGGAGAACTTTCAGGTCCCTGCTTTGAAATCTGCGCTTTTCCTTTGAAAAGTGTGTTGTATTCATCACTTTTATTGTTTTTTCTCAAATGTATCCACTTCTTTGACTTAGAGTAATTATGTTTAATAAAAATCAGAACAAGAGTAATTTTTTCACTACTTAGCCCCCAAATCTCATTTTAATTTATGTATTCCAGTGTCTTCTCAAGGGCTTACATTACTGAAATATTTTGTGAAAAACACCAGAGTTTGGGGATTGGAACATTGCCTACGATTCCTGGAAGTCGTATGTCATGAAATTAGTTTGTCACCTAATTCCCAGGCCCCTTTCTAAAGCCTCTCTTTGTAAGCTGATGATGTGGTGGTCTCATCCAAGGGAATGCACCCAGAGACGTGGATACAGGTCCAGACCTTGGCAGAGACAGAGAGGTCAGGAGTTAAGGGGCATATGTGGTCACGCAAACCACAGATGTGGATTTAAGTTGCCCAAGGCAGCTGAAAAGGAAAAGAGATAAGAGATAATGTCAAAAAATCAGTGTGATGCTCACACAACCAAGATGCAGAGGTAAGAAGAATAAGACTCGAAGGCTGAAGTGTCCTCTGAGGGACACAGATGCAAACTCACTGGACAGCCACACAGTCATTCTCGACTTTGAATACTCTAACCCTCCTCTCCCCAGTCCTATTACAGATACTGGGAAGGTGGTTATTAAATGAGGTAGAAGAAGAAGGCAGCCAAATGAACAAAACAAGCAAAGAAAATTTAATAGCTCCAAGAGAAAAAAAAAAGTGCCCTGAACAATATTGTTCCCATTCCATGATGCTGTCCCTGCAGCACCTGGCAGCTTCGATCCTCTTCTAGGTAGTAACTGTTCAACAGAGGTAAGAGGAAAAAAATGGATCCCAGCCCAGGATGGACACACCGAGGAAGAGAGAAAAGAGAAGATAAAAGTGGACTGTGAACTACGATTGATTGAGGAGCCCAGCGTTTATATTTCTGTTGCTGAGTCCCAAAATTACAATCATATGCATTATAGGAAATAGCACAGGCAATAACCAAAATGGCTCCAATGAGTGGGGCCCATGCAGATGTCCTCAAGTCCTCTCTCAGGTTCTAGGGCCCGCACTGCCCTTTAAAGTGTGCTGAGCCACGATGGAGCCTGTGTCGGACAGCACGCTCCTTGGACAGAGGTTCCACACCGTCCAGAAAACAACCCATGTTGCGAGGCTGACCAAAGCCAAGAAAGGATGTATTCCCTGGTTTTCCTAAAGGGACTTGGAAAAACATGAAGTCATCGCCTTCCTTCTGTTATCCAGTTAAGAGGTGATAAAAATGAGCGTGAGCGCAGTGAGCTCATCTCTCAGCACCAAAGCTGACTCGGGATTGTGAAGGCAGCACAGGCCACGAGCATGGATCTGGCTGTATCAAGACCAGAAAAGCAGCAGACATCAGCACAAGGTTAACTGAAACCCAGCTTCATGCACCTGGTCCCAGAGACGTGTGCCGGTTTCCACCACAGATGACGGTGGTGAGAAGTCACCAGGAAACATGAGAGTAATCAAAAGCTCCAAGAATTATGAATGCTGCTGACTCCGAGACTCTCTTCCCCATAAACTCACTTGGGGGAATCTAGTTTAAGTGAGCACATCAGTCCTAGACTGCCGAGAACACAGGGACGTCTGCACCTCAGCTATCTTTTCAATCCCAGTAGGAGGGAATTTCCAGGCATATCTCTTTTCCAGGATGACAGAAGGGAGCCCTGGACTAAGGAGTACATAGACAGTGTCCATGGGCAGCTAGATATCCTTGTGGACTTCGAAGTCTGAGGCTGTCTTGGTGCACAGGTGTCTGCAACAGCCTTCCAGAGTGCACAAGGGGTCAGGCTGGGTGGGGAGGACATGAGATCCCTGACCATGCCCAGTGTCACCTCCTGCAGCTCTGCCTGTGGGCAGATGTGATTATTTTGTATCTCAAGAGAGGGAACAAACATTGCCAGGAAGTAAGCAGCGTGCCTGATGAAGAGCAAAGGTTACACTGAAGGCTGGACTGGCCTTGGGCTGTGAGTGTGCAAAGGTTGCGGAGGGATCTGCGCTGAATCCTGGCAGCATCCCTGAAGGTCTCACATCCCTGTTCTACAGGCTCAGAGGTGCAGGCTCAGGCGGAGTCTGTGTTTCCCTCCCATTGTGTGGTTGATAAGCAGCAGTTGCAGGACTGCAATCCATGGTGTCCACATCTCAGTCCAAAGCCCTTCTTGCGGCCTCTGGACAAGTCAAGAAAAGAAGCCAAGCATCCCAGGCAGGTACGACGGCACAGCAGAGTCACAGAGGCCTGCCACACAGCTGCCAGGTAGGGTGGCTGACTCTGCTGCTCCCCAGGCAGACACGTACCCGCCCCTGCAGAGCACCAGGGATCTAATACAACAGAGGCAGAAACGAAGACAGGTGGGACCCCAGAGAGAGATACCAAGTGAGCCACTGAACGCGAGACAAGAAGGGAGACTGGGAGCATGGGCAGCAGCCATCCCAGGGCTGTGAGGATCAGGAAAGACTCAGCAAAGAAGTGACGTCGAGGGTGGCACCCAGCAGCGAAGACGGAGGCCACCTGTAGGTAAAAGGCGGTGTAGGTAGAGGAGGACAAAGGCGAGAGGGGGAGGGGTCCTGAGGGGGGAGGGCAGCTGAAGAGGAGGCACTAGAGGGCCTGAGACCAAACCAAGTGACGGATCCCACGACCTTAGCACAGTGGACCAGCCCCCCCGCTGTCAGGGGTCCCTTTCAAGGGGAGGACAGCAAACTCACGAGTTCTGTCATGTCTCCCTCCTAGACCATTTCCTCCAGCTCCAAGTGAATCATGCGATTTCCTTCTCCCTGTCCACATGGCCTGGGCACCCGGGGCTTGGAACTGGGGCCTGTTTTCCAGGTGCGGTTTCACCAGGGCCGTGTAAAGGGGGATTATTCCCCTTCCTGCGCTTGACTCTGACAGGCCAGCCCCGGCAGGGCCGGCTTCCCTCCTGCCAGATCATGTTACAAGCCAGTCTCTAATTTGTACGTTCTGTCTCACACCTGGGTTTCACAGCACTGTGGCTTCCCAGCGAGCATTCACTTCTTCCTCTTTCAAAATGAGTTGGGCACTGTGTGGTGAGCGAGGGGGAGTGGGATGTGTGACTGTCAACTCGCATCAGCTGCTCTCAGCTCTCGAGGACGTCGCTTCCACCTTTGGCTAACAATCTGTAAAATGGGGTCTTAATTCTCCTCCCTGTCATCTCAGAGCTGCTCAGCATCCACAGCATACCAGAATGTTTTATAGACTGTAACTCCGCCTCTGATACCAGGTTTTTCACTAACCATCTCTCCTGTCCTCAGTTTCTCCATCTGTAACATACACAGATAGAAATAAATGATCACCAAGGACTCCTTCCAACACAGCATTCTTTGCTTTGCTGTATAATTAGCGTCTAAAGGATTGTTCTAAGAATTTCTGTATCCTAAGAACTAATATCACAGTAATTGCACTGCTATATTTTTCAAGTATCAAAATTACTAAGGCCTTTTGAAGGTGGGTGTAGGGGCTATGAAGAAGTAAATGACATTTTGGTGGAGTAATGCTATGGTCCCAATTATCCCCCATCCCCAGAACCACCCCCAGTGGCTTTATAGCGAGTCCCCCTCTGACTCTGCCCATGCTTTGGGGTAATATGATGTTGATCAGTAAGTTACACATGGAGACACAGAACAGTCTTGCACCACTGGGATTACTTCTCCTGCCCTCTACCACCATGATGGAAATGACATGCCCACCAGCCTCAGAAGAGGATGAAGGTGCAGGGAGCCAAGACAGCCAACCCCAGACCCAAGACTGAACCCAGCCCATACCTGCCAAGCCCATCCCAGATGGTATGATCCCTGCTGATGAGCTAGAAGTAAATACTTACTTTTGTATGCCACTGAGTTTGGGTGATTTGTTCCACAGCATTATTTTAGCAGCTGATACAAGTCTGAACCTCAGTGCAGTGCCCTGTGGTTTGTTTAGTCTGCACACGTCAGTCAGACCGACCTAGCTCATCTGTCTCCCCTTTCTGTGCCTTCACACCCTCCATCTTTCCTTCTGTTTCAGATCAAGATGTGTCCCTCCTCTGTGCCAACACTAGCCCCATCGTCTCCATCCCAGGACTTCCCTTCTTCCTGGCAGACTATCCATCATCCCTCCCTCAGAATGGTTACTGCACCTGATGTCTTTAAGTGCAGCTTCTCTCAGAGAGGTAGATGTAAGAGACCTCATTGTCTAAAAAAAGAGACTCCTAATTCTCTTTCCCCTCATTTCATTTTAGTGATTTTTAAAGAAAGATACTTACCCTTGGGTAATCACCAGAGGGGAAAGCGGGGGGTAGGTTTCCTAGAGGATGTGGGGGTGGTGGGGGCAAACAGAGAAGATCCTTAGCAGAGCTTAGCATGGAGGGAGAGACATTGGAAACCAATGATTTATTTCTCTTCCCCTACCTTCCTTCCCCATCTCATTTGTTCTTACTGGCAAAGCCCTCTGACCTAAATCACTCTCCCCACTATTCCCACAACCAAGTCCCCACCCCTGCTCAGTAGGGACAAGACTTGGTGTTTTCAGTGGCAGACTTTCCTTCTTCATTTTTTTGGAGATGCATGGTTTAAGTGTAGCTCTAAATTTCAAGAACCTCTTTAATTTGTGTTTCGTTACTGTGTGTCATGCAGTAAAGAAGAGATCATTTATCTTCTGGTAGAGTTAAGTGCTGTTGGGGCAGCTGAAAGAAAATGGCATTAAGCATTTCTAAAGCCTCTCTCTATTCTGCAAGTACAGCGGGTTGGCTTTGATGAAAATACCATACCTTGTAGAATGTGTGGAAGGGGGTGAACTGAGGCCAGCAAAAATATTTCCCCCATCTCAGGTGAGTAAATTCTTGTATTACATGGTCTTCACATATGCTAGACCTGGAGGTAATCCTACTTTGAACAGGTTATCATCTTTTCAGACTGAAAACTGACATTTAATTGTACAGTTCTTGTCAGAGCTATGAAGAATGGCATTTGAGTGGTCTTGGTAGAGGGTGAAAGATGCAATCCCAATGGTAAATAAATAATGCTTTTAATATCCGCCTTTTCTAAGATTGTTTCTTGAGAGCATTCAAGTGAAGTAGATGGGAAATGAGCAGTCCCTCTCACAGTGAGGGCTTAGGACAGGGAGTGGTCCTGATGCACATCCTGCCTTCATCACTTGCACCATATTTCCCTTGGGCATATCTCTGGTCCTCAGTCTCCCATCTGTACAATGTGGATCACGGCACCATCCTCAGAGGGTTCTTCTAAGGATTATAAGAAAGAAATGGCACAGGTCAATAAACTACTGGCACAAGCCTGATCCAAGTACTGGTGTTCTTTTCCTGAATTCCAGTCACTGTTCACAAACAGGTGGTTTCTATATTACAAAGACAAAGGAAGTGAAAACAAGTGCATGGAAGATCACCTGAGCCAACTGTGATAGTCAAGACCACCTGAGCCAACTGTGATAGTCAAGACCACCTGAGCCAACTGTGATAGTCAAGACCACCTGAGCCAACTGTGATAGTCAAGACCACCTGAGCCAACTGTAATAGTCAAGACCACCTGAGCCAACTGTGATAGTCAAGACCACCTGAGCCAACTGTGATAGTCAAGACCACCTGAGCCAACTGTGATAGTCAAGACCACCTGAGCCAACTGTGATAGTCAAGACCACCTGAGCCAACTGTGATAGTCAAGACCACCTGAGCCAACTGTGATAGTCAAGACCACCTGAGCCAACTGTGATAGTCAAGACCACCTGAGCCAACTGTGATAGTCAAGACCACCTGAGCCAACTGTGATAGTCAAGACCACCTGAGCCAACTGTGATAGTCAAGACCACCTGAGCCAACTGTGATAGTCAAGACCACCTGAGCCAACTGTGATAGTCAAGACCACCTGAGCCAACTGTGATAGTCAAGACCACCTGAGCCAACTGTAATAGTCAAGACCACCTGAAGCCAATTGTGATAATCAAGACCACCTGAGCCAATTGTGATTATCAAGACCACTTGAGCGAAGTGTGATGGTCAAGACCACCTGAGCCACTTGTGATGGTCAAGACCACCTGAGGCCAACTGTGATCCTTAATTTTATGTGTTGGCTTAACTAGTTAAACATTGTATCTGGATATATCTGTGTGAGTGTTTCTGAAAAAGATTAGTGTTTGAACAGCAGGCTGAGTAAAGAAGAACCAGTCTCTCCAGTGTGAGTGGGCACCACCCAACCTGCTGGGGACCCAACGAGAACAAAAGGGCCATGGCTGGTTTGCTGTCTCCCTGATGCGTAGGCTGGAGTAGCGATCCTGCCTTTGGTGCCCCCTGGTTCTCAGGACTTCTGCTGTAGCTTGGAATCTACACCGTCAACTCTTGGATCTCAGGCCTTCTTATCTACACAACTGGCTTTCCTGAGTTTACAGCAAGCAGATGCCAAATTGTGAGACTTCTCAGCTTTCACAATCCTGTGAGCCAATTCCTTATAATAATCTCATTTTATATGTACAGAGGGTGCCAAAAAATGTACATACATTTTAAGACAGGAAGGAACTGTATGAAAATTGTAACACTCAAGTCACATTTGACTTCTGCAATCATAAGAGGTACTTAGCATTACTTGTATTCATATATTAAGAATTACAATTTTCATTCTTTTTTGTGTATTAAAAACATCAGTTAGTGTGCATTTAAGTTGCTTCACATTTGAGTTACTAGGAATGATGCTGCTATAAATATTTGTGTGCATGTTTTTACATGGACAGGATAGGTCACTGTAGGCAAATCACTTTACTTCTCTGCACCTCGTCTGTGGTGGTGTTGAAGGTGGAAACCAATTAATAATGTCTGCCCCATGGAGCCATGGTGGACACCCTGGGGTGAGCAGGAGGCTGTGTACAACGTAAGGCATATGTCACACATTCTGGGTGAAGATCACAACTGCAATACAGACTTTACCTTACAAACACAAACAATGTAACTTCATCATATGTAGCCTCATATTAATTTGAAATGTTAAACAAAAAGAATTAAGATATATAGAGAACCAAGAGATGGATCCAGCTACTTACCGTTATCTGATCTTTGACAAGCCAATTAAAAACATTCAGTGGGGAAAAGATTCCCTATTTAACAAATGGTGCTGGGTAAACTGGCTGGCGATCTGTAGAAGACTGAAACTGGACCCACACCTTTCACCATTAACTAAGATAGACTCTCGCTGGATAAAAGATTTAAACTTAAGACATGAAACTATAAAAATACTTGAAGAAAGTGCAGGGAAAACTCTTGAAGGAATCGGCCTGGGTGAATATTTTATGAGGACTCTCCAGGCAATTGAAGCAGTATCAAAAATACACTATTGGGACCTGATCAAACTAAAAAGCTTCTGCACAGCCAAGAACATAGTGAGTAAAGCAAGCAGACAGCCCTCAGAATGGGAGAAAATATTTGCAGGTTATACCTCCGATAAAGGTCTAATAACCAGAATCCACAGAGAACTCAAATGTATTAACAAGAAAAGAACACGTGACCCCATCTCAGGGTGGGCAAGGGACTTGAAGAGAAACTTCTCTAAAGAAGACAGATGCACGATCTACAAACACATGAAAATAAGTTCATCATCCTTAATCATCAGAGAAATGCAAATCAAAACTACTCTGAGATGTCACCTAACCCCAGTAAGAGTAGCCCACATAACAAAATCCAAAAACCAGAAATGTTGGCGTGGATGTGGAGGAAAGGGCACACTTCTACACTGCTGGTGGGAATGCACACTAATACGTTCCTTCTGGAAGGATGTTTGGAAAATACTTAGAGACCTAAAAATAGACCTGCCATTCGATCCTATAATTCCTTTACTAGGTTTATACCCAGAAGACCAAAAGTCACAATATAACAAAGACATCTGTACCAGAATGTTTATTGCAGCCCAATTAATAATTGCTAAGTCATGGAAGAAGCCCAAGTGCCCATCGACCCACGAATGGACTAGCAAATTGTGGTACATGTATACCATGGAGTACTATACAGCCTTAAAGAAAGATGGGGACTTTACCTCTTTCATGTTTACATGGATGGAGCTGGAACATATTCTTCTTAGCAAAGTATCTCAGGAATGGAAGAAAAAGTATCCAATGTACTCAGCCCTACTATGAAGCTAAATTATAGCTTTCACATGAAGACTATAACCCAACTATAGCACAAGACTATGGGGAAAGGGCCAAGGAAGGGGAAGGGAGGGGGGAGGTTTTGGTGGAGGGAGGGTAATGGGTGGGGCCGCATCTATGGTGCATCTTAGAATGGGTACAGGCGATTGCACTAATGTACACAGCTATGATTTAACAATAAAAAAAGAATTAAGATAAATTCATGTTTATTGGCAACAGTCTGATTTACACAACTAAAGATGTAATAAAAGATATGTTGGTCCCAGAACTAACAAAAGAAAGAAAGAAAAAGAAAAGAAAGACATCCTGTGTAACATCTTAGCACACTGTAAACACAGAAAAGAGTGTCAAAATTGGACTTGGTTTACATTACGAAGGTTCTGCCTCATTAATACCCTCAAAGGTAACAGAAAATTAAGTCTAGTCGGTATGCTGAATCACTGTCCCTGACATTTGCTTGTAATACTAATGTACACAGCTATGATTTAATAAAAAAATAAATTAATTAATTAATTTAAAAAACTATATGTTTATTCTCAACAGCTTTTATTCGTGTCCTTATTTATGCATTCATTTGTTGATAGTCTTATTTCTCCAGCTAAGTATGGTGTTTCTCCAGCATAAGGTAGATAAATCCTATCTCACACATCACATCCGATCCCTGTAAAATCCCTCCAGGCGGTGGCTTCATTATTCCTATTGTCTGATGAGGAAACTGAGACTCAGAGATGCTGGATAATAGTGGTAGCAGGTGCAGCCCCAGAAAACAAGGACTTCTCCCCCACATGGGCATTCATGCTGCCATTCTCACTGTTGGATTGTGGGATAAGTACAGACTGAAAAAACGCAAGGCATGGTGGGATCCAATTAAGATCCACTTTGCAAACAATAGAACATTCCGTCAAAGTCTCAGCTTCCTCATCTATAAAGTAGGAATAATACTCACCCGCCAAGGCTGTGTAAATGACCTTGATGAGATTAAGTGTCCAATAAAAGGTTATTTCTGTGGTCAGCATTTGTATCTATGTATTAATTTCTTTGTAAATCTTAAACTAATTTTTTTAATGAAACACATAGAATGCATTAGAAAAAACTTTTCATGTAGGTTTTCTTTTAATTTTAATATAAATAATGAAAAGGTAGCCTGGAACATTTTACACATCTGCTACAAACCCCCTGGGAGTTGTTTGAAAAAAAGACTTGACTCCAAACCAGGTGGCTGGGAAGGACATATCAGCCTGTTTGAAGGGCTGGACTTCCCTCCACAGCTCACAAACTAGAGAAAAAGTCCAAGGCAAGCGTGAAAAAACAGTAATTAATGCCTGCAACCTCTGTGCTTCCAGTCTTCATGGTAAAATTTCTGCACAGAGCCTTTATAAATAGCTCAAATCCATGGTTCAGATTCTCTACCTAACTCCAAACCAACAGAGCGAGGCCCTGACGGCTCAAGGCACCAACCATGCGTCAGGCGTAGTAGGCGTCCTGTGTGTATCATCCCATCCTTCCTCCACCAACAACCATTACAGCTTGAATTGTTCCCTTCAAAATTCCTATGGAGAATTTTGCATGTGACCTCATGGGGGTTGGGGTCCTATGGCAGACATAATTAGTTTAAGACCAGGCCACGCTGGAGTGGGGTGAGAACTGATCCAATATGACTGTTTTCCTTTTAAAGAAAGGAAATTTGGACAGACCCACACACAGAATGTCATGTGAGGATGAGGGCAGAAATCAGGGTGAGGCTTCTAGGAGGCAAAGAATGTCAAAGACAGCCAGCGCCCACCAGAAGCTGGAAAAGAGGCACAGGTTCCATACAACCTGGTCACAACGTGATGACAATTCCATCTTGGACTTTCAGCTTCCAGGACTGCGAGATGATACATTGCTGTTGTTTAAGCCACCTGCTTTATGGTACTGTATTGAGACAGCACCTGCAAACTCATAGCATATCAACCCACAGAGTAAGGTATTATTTTCTCCACGTTGGGGAAACCGATTCTTAGTAAATTTGATTTTCTTGCCTAAGGAACAGGAGCTAGTGATGGGTTAATTTGATGGGACAGTCTTATGCCAAAGTTTATGCTCCTGAGTGGATTATGTAGGTTCCATTTTCTACTTTTCTAATTTTTACAAAAAGAAAGGATACCCCTCATAATGATACTGTACTGCATAGCTGAACTTTCTCAGAAAGCAATTCTTTAGAATACTCAGGTACAGCCACAAATACTATTGGCCTGCCCCCGTGAGAAATCCCACAGCACTTCAATAACATTAACAAACCAGCATTCCCCAGCACTTGCTGATGCTGGTTTAGGTTTTCACAAGGACACCTGTGAACAGACATTTTCATCCTAGATGACGAACACACGAGAGGCTGAGGATTCTCCCAAGTCAGGGGGTAGCGTGTGGCCATCCCAGAACTAGAACCACCCCAGCCGGCCATGCTGTTCTCCTACCATGAACTTGGGTTCACCTACATCTGATATATCATCTGATATATCTTCTTCTTATGTTGGAAATCAACAAGGAGAAGGCACTGGGCAGTCAGAGTCCCCTTTAGAAAAAGCACCGTGGCCACTGGAGTTAGACATTGGGGTACGGTTCTCCATTACAGAATTCCTCAGACTCTCAGTCTCTTTAACTGTAAAGTGGACAGTCATGAGGCTTAGTGAGATAACTTCTAAAAAGTGTCCCCCAGACCACCCTGTTAAATGAGTTGTGCTATTTCAAAGGAGAGCTGGCTCGGTCCCAACCTCACCCTTTGTTAGGGGCACCGTTTGTGGCTCACCGAGCTGCCTTTTGCTCATCTGTTAACTCATACCAACTAAGATTGTTGAATGGAAACAGATTCAATTACACTTGCAAGATGGCCAGTTCTAGACAAATGCAAGAATCAACTGTAAGGAATCAGAAGAGTTCTAAAAAGTATCTAGAATGTAGAAGGCATCATTCATTTAATGAATGAAAACGGCCAAACTCCCTACTACTGCCGAGATTCAGAAGAACTGGCAATAATAAATATGAAAAAGATAGACTATACCCCACAGTGTCTGTAAGACTGAGAAAAAGAAAACAGGCAGGATACTTGTTCTGGGAAAAATAGAAACCAGAACCCCTACTTTGATCAATAGAGCATCTCATGTCGTGGATTTAATTTCACCTAAAACCCAAACGTTTAATTGAAAAAAATGCCCTCTGGGCAATTCCTTTTGCGTTAACTGTAAATTTAATTTTAAGTCTCCTCATCCCCTAGTTTAATATTATTACAAATAAAACATGTCTTAGCCATGTTCCTATAAAATATTTTTTAGAAATACAAATAGGAATTTGTCTCTGAGGAATTCTAATAAGTGTGTTAAAACATATGTCTGATCTTGGTTTGATATCTGACAACTGGAGATGTTAGGAAGACCTATATCAAAGTTTTCCTTTGGAAATCAACCTCAAATAACCACTCGGTGTTCAAAGTCAATACCTATTAATGCTTGTACATATGGTATTAATTCCACATTAATTCTGTCAAAAGTGATATCATGGTTAGAAGTTCCAAATGATGACATCACTAAAACAACTTGGTTTTCATAAGCGTGGGACCAGCCAGTGCCAAAATCCAACTCCATCTACGCATCTGTCTATTCTGACAAGTTCAGTTTAATTAGTTCATGGCCTCATAACGAACAAGAGACTGGCTTTCTGTCGAACTTCCAGAGCCATTTCTATTCTCTTCAACTTAAGTGCCAAATGCTTACACTGCTTTGCCCAATTTATACCTTTGCCTATAATTACTGGTCCCCAAGGTGTGATTGTCCTTTTTCATAAGAGTTTGTGCAGCTGCCAACATGAAGTTGTAAATAAATTGTAATACCGTTGCTATGAGGTGTAAAAATCCCACAGCTCATATCCAGAGCCTTGTATAATAAACTCAAGTAAACATTCCATTTCCTGCAAGTGATTGTGGTCTGTGACTAGATTTAGAAAACAGGGCAGTAAGTCATCTTTCTTTAATGAGTCGTTGAAAACAAAGTTGTATCCCATGAAAAGAAAACCCGTCCTTGACAAAAACAAATCGCTTATTGGTAAAAGATCCTCTGAACAGGGACGGATTTTTCTCTAGCTTGTGATCTGAGACCCAGTTTTGTAGTCACAAAGCATCTGAACAATAGCAACCCTCCCCTCCCAACAGCATCCACCACTGATGACGTGCGAGATTGGTTTTCTAACAACAAAGGAAAGGAAGTATAAGGGGGGAAAAATGAGAAAATCAAATGTGCAGGGATCCAGTTTGATGACTGTCTCCTGTGCTCCAGCTGTGTGACCTCGGTTGTTTACAGCTTCTGTGCCTCAGTTTCTTCAGCTGAACCTTGGAGAGAATGTGACCTACCAATTGGGACCAGTGTCATCACAAGATGGGATAATTAAATGCAAAGTAACAATAATAGTCCTAACACTAGGGGACACAGAAAATGGTAATTTCTCTCTCCTATTTCTTTGTAATAGACAGAAAATCTGCATTTCTTGGATTCCACTGGGCCAGTGCTGAGCCTGTCCTGTGAAAGGTGCTACACTGAACGGCTACCGAATTTTTTCTAGTGTCACTGTTCTGACAACTCCTGATAATGCTGAACCGGCTTCATCTGTGAAAGGTGATCAAGTAGACTGAAAGGACACCTTTAACTACAGACCTCAGTAACTTCTAAACCCATTAATAAATCACGGAATTTTTTCTCATCTTATTTCTTTTTATCAAAAAGAATGTATTTGTTATTTCCCTTGCTTCCTTATAATTGGACTTAAGAAAATTAAAAATCTTCATATCAGAGTTTTACCTGACAGAATTCAAATGGAGTGTGGGTTTGACATTAGTATAAAACAAACTTTACACTTGAACCAATTCCATCAAGAAGTGATTATTGATTAATGTCACTGTGTGCCCAGCAATAGCTCAAATCTTACTGTAGAAGATTGAAACAATCAAGATCTACAATCTATGCCTGTACATGGCAAAGACCATTAATGCACCAATGTACATGGTGTCACCGTTTCCTTATTGCCCCCCACCCCACCTTGCAATTACTTTGGAGCCATTTGATCCCAAATGGCCGGAAGTGATGTGTATTGTTTTCAGTTAAAGAAAGTTGAGACGCCTGTGTGACGCCACGGCACTCTACCGAGGGGATAAAGTGAGACTCTGTTTCTACAAAAAAAAAAAAGAAAGAAAGAAAGAAAAAAAAAGAAAGTTAAGAGTCTTTTCAGTGCCTCCCCTTGCTCCCTCCTCGAGCTACAGAAACACTGAACAAAAGCATTTATCAGGTGACATTATACCAGCTAGAGCAGGACCCGTTCATCTGCACACACCCATGTGCTGGTTAGATTTAAAACTAACACTGCAGGGCGGCCCCTGTGGCTCAGTCGGTAAGGCGCAGGCCCCATATACCAAAGGTGGCGGGTTCAAACCTGGCCCCAGCCGAACTGCAACAACAACAACAAAAAAAAATAGCCGGGCCTTGTGGCAGGCGCCTGTAGTCCCAGCTACTCGGGAGGCTGAGGCAAGAGAATTGCTTAGGCCCAGGAGTTGGAGGTTGCTGTGAGCTGTGTGAGGCCACGGCACTCTACCGAGGGCCATAAAGTGAGACTCTGTCTCTACTTAAAAAAAAACAAAAACTGTAACACTGCATGTGAGTATCAATGTTAAGGACATGAAGGGTCATTTGCTGTACTCTTTTGTGTTTAAGGACTTTCTATGAGACCACAGTTCAGAGTTCACTTTGTTTTTATATTTTTAAAAAGTTAGGGTTTCCCAGCCTTTGCTGGGTGTAACTGGATTGCATTCACAGTCCCCACTTAAGAAGAATTCCTTCCTACCTTCCCATTAAGTTGTGGTTGGGCTTCCAACACACACTATAAATGGATGTTTCCCATTTACAGTTACCATGAGAAGTCGACTGGACAAGTCATAATTCTGGTGACCATAGCCCCTGGGAGTCACTTTAACTTCTACTGGGCCTTCCCTTGCCCACTGGGCACCATGTTCATCCAAGGCCTTGGTGTCCATATTAATTTCCTGTGGGAGCTGTAACAAATTATCATAAATTAGGCGGCCTAAAATAACCAGGATTTACATAGCTCACTATAAAAGTTTTGAGACAGGCTGTCATGATCCATTATTTCACTTCCAAGAAACACAGCTGACAGTGTCCTCTCTGATTCACTTACACAAGTTTCAACTCGGTTGGCTTATTGGTGTTGTTGAGAGGGTTTCAGTTATTTCTATCTATGTGGATTTTATGTTTCTTGATTTTTGCATATCCCAAAACTTTCCTAATAACCCATGTATTTTCTTATAGTTCGGAAGGGTAAAAGTCCAAAATCCAGGTATCCACAGGGCTGTGCTCCCTCTGGGGATTCTCCAGGAAAATCCCTTCAGCTTCTGTGTCCAGCAAGTTTGCGTCCTTGTATCTCTGCCTCTGTCTTCACCACTCCTCCCCCTCTGTGTGTGTTTTCTTAAGAACTTTCATCACTGGACTTTACGCCCATTCATATAACTCAGGATGGCCTCTTCATCTCAAGATTCTTAACTTGGTCACATTAGCAATAACACTTTTTCCAAACAAGGTTTCATTCACATGACTTGGGCGTACTTTTCTGGAAACCATTTTTGGGCCAACTACACTAATGTGAACAACAAGAATCCTCCTCTGGTGTGTATCACCCTCTGGCCATAGGTTCTAAAGCAGAGAGGCCTTGTCCTTCAATATCTTAGAGTTTTTAGTGAGAGAGGGGATAAGACGTTCTTTTTGTTTCTTACTAGTAGCTCCCACTTCCCTAAGATTCAGACATGGGACAGACAAAGTGATGGGCAGAATTTCATCAGGCTCTGATCATCAAGGGTTTAACCTCCAGCCAAAATTTTCTGTGGGAAGAGCATTCCCATCTCTTGAAGAAACCTCCATCCTTCATTCACGAAAACTTCCAGCCAGTCTACCAAGAAGAGCACTAGGACTTTGGTTTCCAGGACTATGATCAATACAGGCTGACCCCTGGACCCCAGGTACGGTTACTGAGTGCCTTTCAGCTCCACAGGACTCTGAGGTCCTTGGGACTGGACAGTTACTCATCCCTCTTTTCCTCTCTCACAGGGTAGTGGTTCTGACTTTTACTGAAGTGCAGTGAACTTTCAGGCTAATACTCTAACTCTTCAAACCACATATTGAATCTCCATCAACATTACCATCCTGAACACTGAGTGGGTCTACGACTGTAATGACAATGGATCAGCACAGAGAAGAACCTCAAATTGTGGTTCAGCCTTTTACTTAATAGATGGGAAAACTGAGATCTCAAAACTGTAATTTACTTATTCAAGGTGCCCCCACTAGTCAACTGTGAGTCACAACTGTGGCTTATGTAAAGGAAATGCCCAGGCACAGTGACTCCAAGTTATAAAACCTAGTTAGTGACTAGCTGCTGGACACCATCCCAGGGCGGTCACATGGCCTCTCTCAGCTGCAGCTTCCTCCTCTGTCAATGGAAATAGATGCCATTGTCTGACCAGCTATAAGGCTCAAGCAATAGAGTGCAGGTTAAAAATATCTTGTGAACATTTCTTATATTCCCAACTAGCACGAGCTCCTTAAGAACTGAGGACATGCCTTACCCCTGGCCCAACATATAGCTCAATAACCGATATGTTAAGGGAAAGCTGTGGCAACAATCAGTTAATTAATAATCTCAGAAACTGTTACATGCACTACTCTCAGATAAAATGAGAACATATAAAAATAGGGAGTATGGGCGTGGGCTCTAGAACCTGCCTGGCTGGGTATAAATCCCAACTCCAATATTACTGTCTGTGCTGTCTACAATGAATTACTTAACCCACCTTGCCTCAGTTTCTCATCTCTGAAAGGGTCCAGGCACCCACTGCATGGGGGTGAGGTGCCAGGGTCCTGCCTTGGGGGCAGGGTCCTTTAAGACCTGTGGAAATGGCAGTGATTGGGAAAAATGAAAGTAAAAGCAGTGAGAAATAAAGGGACAGAACAGAGTTTTAAAAAGTGATCACAGGGTGTCTACCACTAACTTGTGGGGCTTCAGTGAGTGGGCCTGAGTGCTGGTTCCACCCAGTTTTTATTGAAGACTATTTTTCTATTTAGCCAAGAGAGTAAGCTAAGGAAGGGAACAAAAATATCAACAGTTTCTCTGAGAAAGCATGTTAGTTCTCATTCTATCTATAATCATTAACTTTAAGGGTCTGGGCAGCCTTGAGAAATCCGGAACCTGAGCCTTGTGCGGGGAAAGCCTCCCATCTGTGGTCCCACACACAAATGCCTTGTGGGAGGTTGGATCCCCCTCTAGCTTCCCTATGGAGCAGAGGAGATGGTGTCAGTCATCCTCTGAAGAATCGATGGAAAAGAGGAATTTTCCCCTTATCTCTAACTGGAGGTATTTCCCTCCATGGTTAGGGTACAAGCCCTCCTGCCCACATCTCAGGGATCACGCTGTTCCCTTGATTTCTTCCCTGGCTGTTATACACATTCCCACAATGGGTGTTTGTCTCTGGAAGGTTGCTGACTGTTGACTGAGCAGAGGTCAGCCTGGTTAATGTTCCCTTCTAGGGCTTGCCCACAGCTTCTGCTGCTGCCCTTGTCCTTCAGAGTGCTTAGAGAGTCAGCAGGGATGTTTGCAAGCTGTATCCCTCACAGGCCAGGAGAAGACCAACGATCACATTATAAAAAGATATTTGTACCAGAATGTTTATTGAAGCACAATTCATAATTGATAAATCATGGAAAAAGCCCAAGTGCCCATTGACCCACGAATGGATTAATAAATTGTGGTATATGTACACCATGGAATATTACGCAGCCTTAAAGAAAGATGGAGACTTTACCTCTTTCATGGTTACGTGGATGGAGCTGGAACATATTCTTCTTAGTAAAGTATCTCAAGAATGGAAGAAAAAGTATCCAATGTACTCAGCCCTACTGTGAAACTAATTTATGGCTTTCACATGAAAGCTATAACCCAGTTCTAACCTAAGAATATGGGGAAGGGAGAGAGGGAGGGGGAAGGCTGGGTGGAGGGAGGGTAATCGGTGGGACCACACCTACGGTGCATCTTACAAGGGTACATGTGAAACTTAGTAAATGTCTTAACACAATAACTAAGAAAATGCCAGGAAGGCTATGTTAACCAGTTTGATGAAAATATTTCAAATTGTATATAAAACCAGTGTATGGTGCCCCATGATTGCATGAATGTACTCAGCTATGATCTAATAAAAAATAAATAAATAAATAAAAGCAGAAACTGCCCAGACAAGTTATTTAACCATTAGTTTAAAAGTAAGCCAGTTAAGTTGTTTTTATTCCACATTCCTCAGCTTCCTTCCCTGTTTTCCCTTTTCTGGGGGTGTTTTCCCCTTGCCAAGAATGGAGTCTTTGGTCCCATTGTCCCTGCAATAAGGTGATAAAGAAATGACACACAGCCTGAGACAGCAACTACCGGTCTATGTCTTTGTCTCAGCTTCCGTCTTGGTACCCTGTTTCTGTAATGTCTCCTAGTACAGCTTTCCTTCATGTTGGCAATCCAGTTTTGGCACTCTGCCAGTATCATGCGTTTCCATATGTTTTATCTCATTTTGAATTATTAAAGAAAGCCAAGGTCACAGAATTCTAGATATTAAGTTATGAATACTCACAATAACAAAAGGCACAGAGAATGCCAAGGATAATACATCAGATCATATCAAAGCCATCTTCTAATACTGTAGAACAGTGCAGCTTTGAAAGAAGATACCAAAGTATTAGGCTCGTCACCAAGGAGGTTTTAGTAAGCTCCCCCAGGAGTGACGTGACTTACCCTGTGATTCTCACTTGGCCCACATGTGCTTCCTTAGGATGCCATTGTCTAGTTAGCCGGCCATGAAAGCCAGCAATTCCATAATTCTATTGGCAACAAATGAGGATATGTTAACACCGTGATTAAAGAGGGTGATTCACACCTCTCTGCCTCACTTGAGCATGCCGTGTTTCCTGGCACGTCCTGCACTCCCTTCTTCCTTCATCTAACTTAGATTGACCTTCTGAACTCAACACAGGTCCCCTCACTTCCAGAAATTCTTCTCTACCCATTCTTCCTCCTCATGTGCAAGGTTCTACTGCATGTATGTACACACACACATTTACTCAACATCAGAACACCTAATATAAATATAAAACAAATATTAACAGATCCTCAACAATGGATAAATCTTTCACACAGAAAGTCAACAAGTCAATAGTGGAATTAAACAACCCATAGGCCTGAGCAATGCCCACAGAACTTTCTATCCACCAGAAGCAGAACACACATTCGCAGGTGCATAGGGGTCGCACATCAAGCCACCACACAAGTCTCAACAAATTGAAGAAGATTGAAATCATATCATGCATCTTTTCTGACCACAATGGTATGAGACTAAAAATAAATAACCAGAGGGAAACTGGAAAATTCACAAATACATGGAAATGAGCAATCGGTGGGTCAAAGAACAAAATCAAAAGGGAAATAAAAAAATATCTTGAGACAAATAAAAATGGAAATACAACATACCAAAACTTATGAGATGCAGCAAAAGCTGTTCTAAAAAAGAGGCTTAGTGATAAACACCTACATTAAAAAAAAAATTGTTATTGCAAATAAGCTAGCTAACATTATACCACTAGAAACTAGGAAAATAAGATTGAATTTAGCCCAAAGTATGTAGACATTTTGCAAGGCTAGTATTACCCTGATACACATACCAAAACAAGACAAAAAATACTACAAGAAAATTACATACCAATATCCCTGATGAACACAGATATAAAAATCTTCAAGAAAATATTAGCAAATCAAATTCACTGGCACATTAAAAGGATTATATGTGATAATCAATAGGACTTTCCCCTGGAATCCAAGGATGACTCAACAAATGCAAATAAATAAATGCGATGTAACACATTAAAAAATTAAAGAAAATCCTAAAATTTACACCAAAAAGTAAACTTTTTAATGAAGAAATTCAATAAAGTTGCAAGGTATAAAATCAACATATCAAAATCAATTGTGTTACTATAGACTAACAACAAATTATCCAAAAAGGGAAAAGAAATTAAGGAAACTATTTCATTTATAATAGGCTCAAAATGAACAAACTAGGAATAAATCTAATCAAGAGCTGAAAGAACTATACACTAAAAATGATTAGATACTGAAGACTACAAGAATTGAGGACAACACAATCACCAAAGATATTCTATATTTATTGACTGGAAAAATTGATATAGCTAAAATTGCCATACTATCTAAAGTCATCTACAGATTCAATGTAACCATTATCGACATCCCAATGATATTTTTCAAAGAAATAGAAAAACTTGAAATTTTCAAGGAACAACAAAAGATTTCAAATAGCTAAAGCAATCTTGAGCAACAAGAACAAACCTGGGGATGTCATACCTTCTGATATTAAATTATGTTATGAAGTTACAGTTATCAAAACAGTATGGTCTTGAGTTGAGAGCCCAGAAATAAAACTGCACATTTATGATTCACCAATTTTTAGCAAAGGGTCTGGAAAAAATGCAAAGCCAGGAAAAAAGTCTTCTGATTAGTAAATGATGTTGGGAAAACGGGATATCCACATGTAAAAACATAAAATTTGACCTTATCTTACTCCATGATAAAAATATCAACCCAAAATGGATTAAGACCTGAAATCATAAAATCCTAGAAGAAAACAACCTGAAGTATCAGCAACAAAAGCAGAAACAAACAAGCGACATTGCACCACGGCAATCTTGTTCAGGCTGAACAGTATGCCATGGTGTGCTGTGTACAGGCAGCAGGCTGTCCCTGGGTTAAGAAGGAGATAGTGTGTGTAGGTTTCCCTTGGAGAAATCTCATCTTTGCTTCTCTGGATTCCAAATTCTACTCAACTGAACAAACTTTTCTAGAGCATTGGCACTCTGATAAGTTTGGGGGCCTCGAGGGTGCATAAGCCCTGGTTGTAGGCATTGAGATGCTTACAATCAGTAGAGTTCCAAGTGACTACCCTTGCAGGCCCCTCCCTCAGGCACCTGCCCCCACTCCAGCCATGCTACTTGTTAATAAAATCCATTAAAAAAAGCGCTTTTTAAATTTAAAAAGCACTTTTTTTTCTTTTGTTTTTTTTTTATTGTTGGGGATTCGTCGAGGGTACAATAAGCCAGGTTACATTGATTGCAATTGTTAGGCAAAGTCCCTCTTGCAATCATGTCTTGCCCCCACAAAGTGTGACACACACCAAGGCCCCATCCCCCTCCCTTCGTAATGTGAGGGTACAAACAACCAGTTTACAATGTTTGCATTTTTAGGTAGTGTCCCTCTTGTAGCCATGTCCTGCACCCAAGAGGTGTGCCATGTACCCTTACATTGTGCCCATTAAGTGGGGGCACACCAATCCTCCTTCTCCTCCTCTCTACCCCCTTCCCAGCTACTCAGCTGAGGCAAGAGAAAAAAACACTTTTGACAGGAGTGCTTCATGTGGGGAAGCATTTACAAAATAAAAATGTATGACTTAGGTAATTTCTCTAAGTTTTCCTTAAAGAACATGAAGTATTCTTTAATCATGACTGAGATATATGCCAAACCCAAAGAACTGTCCTTTAGAGTCATAAACAAAATAACCAGTGACAATGACTTCTTATGGCAAACTATTGTCAAGGGACAAATACTTCCCTTTATTATCAGTTAAAAGTGCCCATGAATAGAAACTAACAGCATATCGGAGTCAGACCTATCATTTTTAAGACATCTTTATAGAGTAAACATACAGACAAATAAATGGGTGACTAGGTACAGATTGTATTGGCAGATCTTGTTGTATCTGCTGGAGCAAAGCCGTTAAAAGGAAGCAGGAAGGCAAAATGCTTCGTGGGGCGGGAGAAATGCTGGACTGAACGTCACGAGAGTTTTACATTCGTCCTTGCTCTGCTGCGGATGTGATGTGAATTACCTCAGAAACGCAACCAACTTATTCTCCAAAGCCATCAGTTGTCTTCTCAAAATGAGACAGTTAGATCTCAAAAACGTATCTGTAAAAAAACACCCCTCACCTTCCACGACCTTAAAATGTAATTAATACAGGTTGCATTCTGGTTATCTCATAATCAACAGGCCATAATTTCCAGCCCAATTAACAAGTAGAAATACATACGTTGCTTTTGAACTTCAGATTATACAAAAGATTTTCTAAACTATTTTTGAAGCAGCTGATCTAATGATACCATAAAAAATACATGCAATGTGGGGCGGGCGGGGGGGGGAGGCTAAATCATGCCTTGGCAAAAAAAAAAAAAGAAAATGCTTTGAATGACAAGACTCTGTCCCCAACATTGAAAGAGAATGTGACTGGGTTACAGTGTTCCAAAGATCTGGGAACTCTCTTGAAGCTTTTCTTTAGTATCACAGAGAACTCAGCTGGAAAACCCGGGCAAACACTGCTCTAGACACTCCCAGGAATAATCAGCACCTCTACCTGATAGTAATGAACAAGATTTTTTTTTCTAGTTGGCTGCAAGAATTTCTTTTTCTAAATAGCTTAAAACCTAAAATGATACACAGTTTGTAGATTTTAGGGGAAATTCTTGGAATCCAAGAGAATGCTACCTTGGGTTGCTGAAATGCACCACTGTGAAAAGATCCAGTCTTTTTTTCTACTATAAAATGGTGCAACTAATGCTGTTTTGAATGGTCTTGTTTGTAAGGAAATGGTCCTGTCATACAGGTTGAAGGGTGATGCTGTGTGACTAATTGTTTTCCTTTACAAAATTGCTTCACCATCCACTATGCAAAAGCCTTGCTGAGCTGTTTCTAGGAAGGGCATACCTTGTACAGTCTTCTCTATGAAAATATTCAAGGAATAAATTCAGAACAAGGATGCCAGCTCCAATACCATCTTTCTGGTAGGCCTTCTCAGTGGTAGAATTAATATTTGTTTTTTAAAGTGTTTATCAGAACTCATTGATTATTAATTTGGGTAGGAAAACAAAACATACTATGTGCAAAGACCATAGGTTTCTTGGATGTGGTGTGATAAGTCATTATTCTTCAAGGAATTATAAAGATTACCCCCTTCAGGCAAAATGGAAACAGGGCTATGGACGCATATCTGTAAAGCTGATTTCAGATGCTGACAGTTACATGTAACTTAAGACTGTCCTGTAACTTTTTAAACTCAAATATTACAGTTGTGTGGGAATCTTTATAGGATGTCAGTAAATTTTTGTGGGGGAGGGAAGATCTATAGCTCCTTTTTCATTTTCACCTTTGTCCTACCCTCCGATCTACTCAGGCACTATTTTCATCCTTCCTTTTTTAACAGTTTTATTAAGGTATATTTTACATTTTACAAAATATATCCATTTCATGTGTGCAATTCAGCAATCTTTCATGAATAGTTAACTTACCAAGTGGTACACTCATTGTTATGAGTTTGTTTTAGATTGCTTTCATTCCCAATAAGATCCACCGTTCCTGTTTACAGTAATCCCCAAACCCAATCCCAGCCCTAGCGCCAGGCAACAACGAATCTATTTTGTGTCTCTATAAATTTTCTTTTTTGAGAGGTTTCATATAAATGGAATCCTAAAATACCAAATGTCTTGTGCCTGGCTTCTTTCACTTAGCTTTATGTTTCTCAGCTTGGTCCATAACACAATATGCGCCAAGTAGATCGTTTCTTGTTGTTCCCTCACATGCCAATAACACATTTCTCTGTTCATCCAGCAGTTGGGCATTAAGTTGCTTCTGCCTTTGGGCTATTATGAATGGAACTTAAATTGACTACTTGCTCATAGTGAGTTATAAATAATTGGTAAAACAAAACATGTAACATTTTTCAAGAGAATTTGCCTTTTAATGCTACGTCTCCCAAAACAGGCAGAACAAGGGTTACTTTAAAGTTGAAGGAACTGATGAAGCAGAACGTGAAAGAACACGTCTAAGGTCACAGAGCAGTTGAGGAAGCAATTTAAGGCCTGAGTCAGGGAGTTTTGTGCTCTTTCCTTATTCTTCCTACAGCCTGGGGAAGGCTGCATGGGGACTGGAGGGGAAGGACAGGTGCATTTTTTTTTTTTTAAACATCAATATTCTTCACATCAACAATTATGGGTAAAGCCTCTTCCCAGGTCACTTAGATAAACACTCTCTGATGTCCAGGAACATATTGCTACTAATCTAGGAACCCAGCCTTGAAATTTGACTTCCTCAGCAGCTCTCCATATTCACTACATTTTTAAAGATGTGTCTCTGCATCTATGTGTACACAAAAATATGTTCACCGGTAAGGCAGACATCCAGGTCAAGGAGAAGGCCAGGAACCTGGGATGATGGTGATACCAGGCTCTCAGGAGGAAATGCCAGTCCACCTCTCACACTTGGGCCACTCAGCTCCAGGAAGATACGGAAAATATGAAAACCCCATATGGGAAATTAAGAGACATTCTGCAGAAAATTACGATGTGGACTCAAGAAAAATGAAAGTTTCATGGAAATTTTTGCCAAAGCACCTCATCAAGGACACACGGAAACAGACCAGAATGGCCTATTAGGCAGCCTCTGCCAGGGGATGCATTTTTTAAAAAATATGGTCATCGTTTGTCTTAGTAATTACAATACAAGACTGTAGATATTAAGATTATTAGAAACCTAAAACATTGGAGGGGAACAGAGAACACGTGGGTGTGTTTCAAGTTGTGTCATTTAAGAGTTGAATCTCTTACTGGCCAACCTGCTCTGACATTGAAGGAAGCTGGCGTGGAAGGTGTGGACTGTGCTCCCCACGTTCCCGGTGGGGTTGGGGGGACTCAGCCTCTGCGCCATGCTCCTGGGGGCTCTGCCTCTGCGGGGCGTCTCAGGTGCCTGAAGCACATGCCAGGTAAGAGGCATCACAACAGAGGGGCCTACAGCAGGAAAGAGGAGATTTTCCAAATCATCTTGTCCTGACAATTGATCAGGGAAGTTCATAAACTTCCCCAAATCTCAATGTCCTTAACTAAGCAATATTAATTATATTTTAAAAGGTGTTTAGATTTAACAGAGGCAAAACATTTTAGGTAGTAACTTCAAACAGAAACGTGTCACTGCTGTGTTGCTGATAGAGGATGCACCAGACCTTCCTGGCCTCCAGGTGGACTGTCCATGACCACAGGCGCTTGGGTCCTGGTGCTGCCCCTGACCCAGAGCCTCACTTTTTCTTCCCCCTGTTCTGACTTGAAGCCCCTATGAGATTCGTGAGGCCTGCCATATCTCCCTTCAGCCTCCTTCAACAAACGTTTTTGGAGCCAGTTTTGGTGACTGAAACTTAGTTAAATATTATCCAAGACCAAGTCTTGGATACAAATAGAGAAATAGAGAAAGCATAGAGAAATACAAACAGAGAAAGCCTAGCCTGATGCAGTGGCTTGGACACGGACACACAAAGCCCTGTTATAAGACCGTTGTTTACGATGTTGAAAATAATTAAACAAGTACTTATGGAAAGCCTGATAAGGACCTGGTGCTGCCAACAGGAATACACAGAACGCTTCCTGCCATCCCCACAGACTAAAAGCGTTCTGCTACAGGAGGAAAAATACCTAAAAACGTGTACAATCAACAGTTTAAGGGAACATGGGATGTTGTAAAAGAGGGGATGCTGGACTCTTTCTTAGACCTGAGGGCCTGAAACTAAATGTCTCCCAGTGCCTCAAGTTCCACCTGAATTTCCACAAGACCTAATGGTGAGGTCACTGTGAGAACCAGATTTGAAAACACACATAAAGTACTTCCCTCAGTGTAAGCCCTTTGACAAGGTAACCAGAACTCTGACATCGTTAATATTACTAAAAACAAACCACTCCCACTCATCTCTCAAGAACCAGCCAGGGCAAGAGCAGAGTCACCAGAGTCCACCCGCTAACCAGGCCTATCTAATTGCAAGTCTCCTTTGCTGAGCTCGCCCAGCTCTTCACACCTGCCATGCCACAGCCTGGCCTTGTGTCGGCCCCTGGAGCAGTGATTTTCACCAGGTGTGCTGCGGCACACAGATGTGCCATGAGAGGGTCTTTGACGAATCATGAAAATTTTTAAAGATCATTAATTAAATTATTTTGGAAAAATGTTCAAAGCACAGTAAGTATATTCTTTTTTTACTCTTTTTTTTATCAACATAATTGAAGTGTGCCACAGAAGTTTAACTATAGGTTCAAGTGTGTTATAAGATAAAAAAAAGAGTTGACAACACTGCCCTAGAGAGTCAAAATTGCATTTTATTCTCTCTTACATTCCAAGACCCAAGTGCAGGGCCTAGTATAAAATACTTGTTTGATAAAGTGATTCTCCATAAATGTTTGTTGGATAGATATTTGGCTGAATGGTAATGAATTAAATTAGATTCCCCTAAGAGAACTGGAGAGATTCAAACACACCAGCATCAATATCCTGAGTCGGGAGTGACCACAGAGTACCAGGGCTGCAACTGTGTCCTCAGACTGCCTGGGCTTCCTCCTACTACACTGTAGCTCCACTTGAACAAATATTAGAGACTGGTTTCTATGCTCACACTAATTTAAAAAATATGGATTTTAAAATGTTTTGTTTTGATTTGACTTTTCTTCATCACAGGATTTCTAGGCCCCAGAAATATCATTATGGTCACTCACTGGCCATGGGAACACTTCAAAGGTGACCATAGTGATATTCAGCAATGAGGTATATAGCACTTTCTCTAGGATGAATTCACGAACTTAATTGTCAGACCTTCATACAATGACAG
The DNA here is from genome assembly GCF_027406575.1 of Nycticebus coucang. Classification (NCBI taxonomy): domain Eukaryota; kingdom Metazoa; phylum Chordata; class Mammalia; order Primates; family Lorisidae; genus Nycticebus; species Nycticebus coucang. The sequence goes on along the minus strand of NC_069802.1, from coordinate 34,923,288 downwards.
CGCTGATGGCCATTCCAGAAAAAGAGTTCCAAACTCGCTTTGAAGGCAGGACTAGGCACCGGCCTTGGTCTGCAGCTTCCCAAGGGGGGCGCTTCAAAGGTGAACATGGTGATATTCAGAAATGAGGTGGGTAGCAATTTTTCTAGGGCAAGTTTGCAAACTTAATTGTCAGGCCTGGCACGTGTGATCTCCCCTCGGCAACCATATGAAGTACTATGACTTCCCGTTAATGGAGGGGAAGGGAGAGGCTCATCAAGTGAAGCAACCAGTCCAGGAGAAGAATGACTACCCTGAGCTCAGAGTGCCAGGACATCAGCGTTGCAGTTTTCTCCCTGGCGGCGGAGTCTGGGTTCTTTTCACTACAAAGTCTTTGAGCGGGGCCTTAAAAGGCGGGTGGGAATCCAAATGGCAGAGACTTGAAGGAGAATAAAGTGGGGGATGACCCAGCCATTGGCTCTGCCGTGCATTTGATATTTGCATTACTGCCTTTAACCAAAGAGCCAGTATCCTTTGTAAATGTTACAGCAAGAAAAAAGAAACATGCTTGGAGTTTCCTCTGAGACTCACAAACATTCTGCCAAAGGGAACGCAATGCAAGGCAACATTTGTTTAAATTAAAAATGGCAATAAAAAAGAAAAGCCTGACATCTACTGCTGGCCAAAAGGTTGAGTATTAAATAACATTCAAATTTGGCTTTGATAAAAAAAAAAAAAAAATGTGCGTTGTTTTGGATAGTTATATTTAAGCAATTTTACAAGCCTTAGAGAGAACTAAAAATGCCTTAATTGCTTCCTCATTTTTACATACTCCATTACACTGAACTTCAGCAGCATCTGTCACCAAATTACCAGCATTACAAAAACACTATATATTTCATGCGTGAAAAAGCCCCTAATACCTGAAATGTACCTCCAAGTGTTTGCGGAACCAGTTGAGCATTTTAAAAAATGTATTTAATTTCTATTTATGCCCAGATGTCTGGGACACACCCCAAGAACTTTAGTATTTCTATTCAAAATATGAAGTTTTTCATTCAAATTCTCTCTAATTAGCTTATCTATGAGGAGGATATTTAGAAAATACAGAAATATCACTATGGTCACTCGCTGGCCCAGGGGAGCCAGTAAGTAAAGATGATTTATTCCTTTGATATTTTAAAATATTGAAGTTTACATCGAGGATTAAAAAAACAAAGTGTACAAGGAATGGAAATCAACATTTAAGGAGCTCCCACCCTGTGCCAGATAGGTAACTGGGTAGAGCTGGGTGTTAACCCCAACAAGGTAAAACACTAAAGCTCTTGCCTTTCTAAACAGAAGATGCATTTCTACAAGAGTGAATGGCCTCGAGCTTTGATCTCTGCTTCCCTCTTTCTATAATCTATAAAAAGAAACAGAAAAAGAAACCAACAAACCTAAAATTAAAAATAAAAAAAAAAAAAAAGGCTACTGATCAATGTTTTGCTCCTTGGGAAATTCTAACCTTGCCTCCAGCACTCAGTGATCCAATGTAAATGAGCTAACACCACTATCTTTGCTGCACCTGACAATCCTGAAACTCTGAAACTTTATCTCTATATTCTTTTCCTGTCCATTAACCCGCACTGGTCACCAAGTCTCGCCAATTCCATCAGGTGCCTCTCAAAACTACCAGCACGTTCACACCACTGCCCAACCATGAGCTGCCTCTCACTCCCCTGCCCTTCCCTCCCTCCTCCACGAGGCCTCATCTCTGACCGGGCTCGGGCTGGGTCTCCCCGTCTCTGTGCCCCACACCTTGCACGGAGGAAGGGCTCAGCAGATGTCGGCTAAATAAAAAAAATAAATAAAAGAGCAAACATGTTATGTATAATATAGATGCATAAACCTTCTGAATGCAATGAAAGAACAATGCAAACAAAATACTATAATATTGGCCTTGGCCTTTAAAGGTCTTTTGCTGTTTCTGGCTGTTCTTTTTGCTCCAATTAGACACATTTGTTTATTGCCCCTTGAGTTCATCTTTCCCTGCTTTCCTGATATTTTGGCTCTCTCTTTGTACCTAGAGTCCATCCAAATAGCAATTGGACACATATCATACGCGCGCGTGAACCTTCACCACCTGCTCCCAGCATCCTGTGTGAGCAGCTCTAGCCGTGAACCCTACAGAAAAGGCAAACTGCATTAAGTTCCCCGTGCTTTCCACCCCTCTGTGTTTCTTTGAGTGGTCCACGCCCACCAGTCTCTCAAACACCAGTTCACAGTCATCTCTAGGTGACAACATTTCTGTCCTGCCTGCTCTTGTCTGCACTGTCCTGCCGAGACGCCCAGTTCAGATCATGTGTCCTTCTGGGTCCACTCAGAAAGTGGACACCATGCCAGAGAGTACACTGGGAGTGATTTGATATAGACAACTAGTTACAACAGTATCTGGGGGGCTAAGAGGGCAAGCAGAAGGTGGTGAGACCACCCAGAGGTTAGCAACAGCAGAAAGCCACCATCCCAGCAGAGACAGAGGGTCAGACTGTGGAGGCAGCATCACCAGAGCTTGAGACCATCATCCACTCTGCAGAGAGGGGCTGCCTGCAGGAGCTGGAGCTACGGGGAACTGTGACTATGGCAGAGATGTTTCACAAAGCAAAAAGAGGAAAGCAGGAAAACTCTGGCATTGTCTCTTTCCCTGCTGTTCCATCTCCTGAAAGGACAGTTGATATGGACTCCTTGCTATGCAGTTTGTGAGGTCACTCCTTGTGGTACAAAGCAGATTAGAGGATGAGAGTGCACAAATCTGACAGCTGGGAAGCAGAAAGCAGCACATCTTAGGGTTCCTTCCCTGCCCTTCAGCTCTGTATAATTATTTAGACGCCAGCCACATTTATTTAATCAGGCCCGTGGACTCAGAAGCCTGCCCACTAGCTCTCTCTTCCCATTCACTCACGCTACCTGAGCCTCAGTTTCTTCACCTTTAAAAGAGATCATCATACATCAGAAAATTGACATGCAGTGAGTGTGACAGACCTCAAACATCCAGAAATTTACTTAAAAAGCAGAAAATCTGAAAAAGGTTTTGTGCATCCTGGAGACTTCTAAGAAGACTTCTCTAGACATCAGAGAACCAGAAAGACAGCTTCCTGGAAGCCTGTGGTTTCAAACTCGGAGTCACTCAGACACTCAGAAGATCCTTCATACCTAAAATATGTCTCAGTGATCAATTAAGTACTAAACTTTCAGACCTTTTCTTATGTAATACCTTCCATCTTTCTCTTCCCTTTCCTCCTCCTCCTCCTCTTTTTTTTTTTCATATTTCTTTAGGAGGAACCAGACTCAGAAATACCCATGATCTTTTACCTCCTCCAGCTAAGAAGTGTTCAGTCCATCCCACTAGCTTCATGACTGGAATCCTTACTTCTCCCCTTTTCCTTTGTTATCATTTGCAATTTAATTTAAAAGACCTAATATGTACAAGGTCATGTGATAAGTAATTTGGGGCTGATTCTTCTATGCTCACCTCAAGGTATTTAGATATTAACTTGACACTGTAGAAATAGATCAGAAGAGAAAAACCCATTCTTCTTCTCCAGACCTATGTTCTAATAATAATAATTTAAAAAAGGAAATTCGTGAAGACAGTCACAAAGAAAACTGTTTCTTAGCACAGAGAGCTAGAAAATATGAGTCTTTGGTTCGAAATCACATGTAAACATTGTTTCTATTCCCTATAACCACAGCACGGTGACTTTGAAGCCATTTCTAATCAGAAACATTCCAGCTATACTCACTGCAGAAATCGTTTCTGGGGAAGCGTCGCCTCCCTCCAGCTCACAGCCCTTCTGTCTCCCTGAGGCGGGTTGGTGGCTGTTCTCCCTGGTGCTGGAGGGAAATTGCACATCTTCACCAGAGGTTACAATTCACGGCCTCCCCACCAGGACAGACCCGGGGATGCTGGGCTTTGCCATGTCACTCAAAAGTTCACTTGATACCCACTGTGTCTCAGCAGAAGATTTAAAATCCATTGCACAGGGGTCCATAGGCTGTTTCCCTCTTTTTTCTCTGCTACAAAAGCAGCAGGTTTCCCGTAATCACTGCTCCCGCCTCTCCGTTCCTCCACGGCCGCTGACCGTGGATGCTAACTCCTAAGGAAGAACGCATGGTACAGCCCCTGAGGTTTGCAGAGCCTCTGCCAACGACAGAAAACTGAACCAGACAAATCTTCCTTTCTCTATTACCTCTATCTCAGGGAAAATCATTCTGTGCTTCTCAAATTTCTGTACCATATTATGTATTAAGTGTAATACCAACCGCTGTCACTTCTATAATTAGTTTAAAAATTTTTTTAAAAATTCAAGGTTAAATCAATGGCTCTGTAATAATGAATTTGATCTTTCTTATTTCTATAAAAATACAAGTGGCTCAACAACTCCTCCTAAAAGAGGCCTGCCATTTCTCTTATCTGTTCCATGATGGTCACATCATTTTTATAAGTGTTTGATGCATAATCAAAAGATAGTGAGTGGAGACTACATGACTTGGAGGAAACACTGAAAAAGAAGTGAATTCTAGGTATGTCAGTTCTGGTACTAAAAATTAGACCCTTCTTACTGAAGATAAGCCTCTCTGTTATGAAATAAGGGAGTTGAAGAGCAAATCTCCAAAGTTCTTTTATAAAATTGTTTTCTTTTAGTTTGCCTAAACATGTAAAACCATAATGGATTCTAAGTTCCAGAGGATCTTTCTGTATCCAATTCACCGTATCTCTCCAGTGAACAGACCAGTACCAGATATGGAATAGGCATTCACAGATGTTTGCTCATGAGTGAGTCCATGCACGTATGTAGGAAATCTATAGTGAATATCACTCTGAGCCAGGCGAAGCATCTTAGTGGGAGCCACAAAAATCACAGCAATGGGAAAGATTCCATTTCCACCTTGTAGAAAGCATCACCATGCTAGCAACCACCTTTAATAAAATGCAACGAGGGCCGAGTGAGGTGGCTCAGGCCTGTAATCCCAGTGCTCTGGGAGGCAGAGGTGGGTGGATCGTCTGAGCCCACAGGTTCAAAACCAACCTGAGCAAGAGCGAGAACCTGTCTCTAAAAAAATAGGCGGGTGTTGCAGTGGGCGCCTGTAGTCCCGGCTACCTGAGAGGCTGAGGCAAGAGAATCGCTTGAGCCCAAGAGTTTGAGGATGCTGTGAGCTGTGACACCATGGCATTCTGCCAAGGGTGACAAAGTGAGACTCATGTCTGAAAAAAAAATAGTAATAAAATAAAATACAATGAGTACAACAACACAGAAAGGCACAGGCCATATCGGAACCCACAAAAGTAGCCACCTGACCAGCCTGGTGTCAGAAAAGACTTTTCACTGCTCAGAATATTTGCCCATCGACTCTTAAAAGTACTTTCAGAGTCATGTAGAAGTAGCTATTTAGGGATTTCAAAATATCAGTCAGGTGAGATGTGTCCCCTTAAGCACCATGTAAAAATGGTTCAAGAAACTTAAGAGGAGCCAGAGGATAATAAAACCCAGGCTTCCATAAATTGGAAATAATGGAGAAAACAGAACTCTTCAAACAACTGCCCTGGAGACACCCCAAGAGATGGAAATTTAAGACAAGAAATGATTTTTTTTAAGTTCAAGTGTGAGGCTCGATTACTTTGTACTAAATAAGGAGTCAATAATGCTACTTTTATAAACTATATGCAGTCCATGGTTCTTTTAAAGGGGGTGTGGATGGTTCTCATTTTAGTCTGAGACTACTTAAGGAGTTGTGACCAGCTGAGATGAACACCCATTACTCAGGGATCTTAACTACCATTATTTGGCCATTTTTCTATTTAGAACGTATTCAACCTTATATAGCACATTACATTTAATTAATTGAGTGTTTATGCATTAAGGAGTTATTTGCTTGTGACTATAGTGAAATTTCTAGGATTTATGACAGGAACATTTTAGAACAGCGACGTGTGTTTCCCCTCGATTTGTATGGCTTCATTCATTATAATTTTTCCTGATGTTTTGCCTACCATATTATTAACTTCCCCAAAGCAATGAAACACCAGCTTGTCTTCTCAGAGCAATGAGAGGAATAATTATAAATGTGGAAATCCCAGTGAAAACACGCTTCTATTGAAAGAGGCTAGTGGTCCAAGAAGGCGCTTCCTAGATTTATAGAGACCATTAGAATTTTTTAAAAAAAGGAAAATAGATGCATTTTTTCATCCAGAATTTTGGTTTCCCCATATACAGGGAAAAGAAATTACATATGAATATACTTTATATATGTACATATGTGTGTGTATAAATGTCACTCTGGGAAGGAATTTATATTTTACTATAAGTTATAAAGTCCAAATAAATCATCAAAATTACAAGTGCGTGCCATGCATAAATATTTAATCACTGCAAAGTGTTCTTTTCAAAATGTAAGAGTTTGTAAGCACAGTGTTTGATTTGTAACTGACTCCAGGGGCAGGGCTGAGATGTGTTCCCCGCAACTCCTGGCTACTTAAGACCTTACAACCATAGGGGAAGGATAGTGTTAGGCAGACTTCAATGCCTGTCAATGCGAAGATGTGGGCCAGTCTGGGAAATCAATTCCAGCCAGGGCTGTAGATCAGCGGTTATTTTACAAAGAGCTGGGGCTGACAGGACCACCACAGTGTTGCATGTTTATTGTTCAACCAGGTGCTCGGGCCCATCCGGGCTCAGCCCAGATCATGTGAAGAAAGCGGCAGAGGGGGACTGTGGGGAGGAAAGAGGAGACAGCGAGGGGCCCGGGCAGGGTGTGAGGATGGGTTTGGAGGCAGCCCTCCTTCCCACTTGAGATGGTGTTTTGATTATGACATCCTGCAGGCTCCATTGTTATTTCTCACAACATCATGGTGGTGCCGATACTCTCTCCATCCGGGTGGCCTCTCATAAAAGGGAAAAAAGAAGCCCTTGATTTATGCCCTCCCTGCAGAAACGCTCTCTGCTTTCTGCTCTGGGCTGCCGTGTTTTCCTTGCCTACCCTGATATTTCAATTTCGTTTACACAACCCCTCAACTGGCCACTGGTTCCAAACATGTATTCATGAAGAGGAAGGTTAAGTTGGAACGTAACTCCAATCTCAAATCCTTCTCCCAAAATCTGCGGCTCAGAGTTGCTCCATAATTTGAAGTTATTTCTATCTGCGTAATTGTGGGAAAGAAGGGAAATTTCCAAAGTAAAGGTAACTAGCCTGGGGTAGATCACTTGGAGGATGAAGAAGGGACACGTGTAATTTTCTTACTGGCCAATTTTTTTTTTTTTTCAAACAAAATGTGTCATTTATTTATTACTGACCAGCTTATTAGTGAAGAGCATATAAATAAAGGAGAAAACTCATTTCCCAATGAAACGTGGCCACTGTCCAACTGATGACATCTTCAGCTTGATGTGGTAAGATGACAGGGACCATGATACTTGATGGGGAGAGATGACAGGGACCATGATACTTGATAGGGAGAGATGACAGTGACCATGATACTTGATGGGGAGAGATGACAGTGACCATGATACTTGATGTGGAGAGATGACAGTGACTGTGATACTTGATGTGGAGAGATGACAGTGACCGTGATACTTGATGTGGAGAGATGACAGTGACCGTGATACTTGATGTGGAGAGATGACAGTGACCGTGATACTTGATGGGGAGAGATGACAGTGACCGTGATACTTGATGTGGAGAGATGACAGTGACCGTGATACTTGATGGGGAGAGATGACAGTGACCGTGATACTTGATGTGGAGAGATGACAGTGACCGTGATACTTGATGTGGAGAGATGACAGTGACCGTGATACTTGATGGGGAGAGATGACAGTGACCGTGATACTTGATGGGGAGAGATGACAGTGACCATGATACTTGATGGGGAGAGATGACAGTGACCGTGATACTTGATGGGGAGAGATGACAGTGACCGTGATACTTGATGTGGAGAGATGACAGTGACCGTGATACTTGATGTGGAGAGATGACAGTGACCATGATACTTGATGGGGAGAGATGACAGTGACCATGATACTTGATGTGGAGAGATGACAGTGACCGTGATACTTGATGGGGAGAGATGACAGTGACCGTGATACTTGATGGGGAGAGATGACAGTGACCATGATACTTGATGTGGAGAGATGACAGTGACCGTGATACTTGATGTGGAGAGATGATGGTGACAATGACACAGCGTGACTATGTGCATCTTGCTTGCGATTCCTCATGGACCCAGCGGGCTTCTTCTCCAGGGGCTCCTCTTCGGGTTGTCCCCATTTGATTAACAGTCTTCATTCAAATCCACTGGGGAATGGGACGATTTTGCTTTTGTTTCTTGGCCAGAAACAGCTTGACTCTGAAAGTCTTGTGAGAAGACAAGATGACAGACGGGATTAATCAGATGCCCCACGATGGTGGAGAAAGGGAGAGAAGGGGGGAGCAGCCAGGAGAATGTGTTTAAAATCCCACTTTTTAATTTTTCTTAAAGAGAACAGATCTGCTTGGAGAATAGACCCTACTCTTCCCCCTGAGCCGGGGCAACCCTGGGTAGGAGGGAATTGTGTTCCATGACATTAGAGAAGTCCGGAAATGGCTGTTCACGGGATAAGAAGGGAGGATACTGTGCTCCCAGAGGAAAGGGCTGAGAAGGTGGGCGGAGACCACGGCCATGTGGGGAAGGTCCTTGAAGAGAGACAGAGGGAAAATCCCCTTTATGATGTGGCCAAATTAGATTTGGGGGGAAGAACTGTTGTGTGAAAACTGGGTATACAGCTCCTGAGATTCCGTCCAGCACCCATTCTTCCCCTCTGCCAGGCAGGGCTCCAGATGTACTGGGATCCTCTGCTCTGGACTCTGACAAACCCTACACCAGGGATGAGATCTGGTCAGTCCCCAGGCAGCCAGACAGCACAGTACCAAAGCGGGGGTATGAGCAGCGAGCTTCTCCTCAGGATGAACTTTGATCAGTGGGAAAGGAAGGCAGAGGGATCCTGAGATACAGCCCTCCCTTGAATAGCTCCCTATTCCCATTTTCCTACTAGGTGGGTCCTCTGCGGTTGCCAACCTTGCCCACCTGGTGACCTCCTGGGTTTCCTTTCTCCATGTCTGTTCGCCTTTTATTCATTCTAGTAAGAACTAAGAGCATCGAAATTAATGAGGTCCGATTTCATCTGCAGGAAGCCTAAGAGGAAAGGGAGGGCCATATTTTAAGCAGTATTCCCAAGGCCCCGTGATAACAGCAATAAACCCAGTGATACTCAGTTTTCACCGTGAGGGCCCTACGAGTGGGGAGCCCAAGTTCCACAGCTCCAGCCAGAGCGTAAGATACTCCGGAAGATGTGATGTTTACCGTTAAGCCTTTCCATGTCTGAAAGCAAGATTGTTGGGCTTGGCAAGCATGGATTTATAATGTCTTATCTTTCAACTTGTAGGTTTCAGAATAATTTTTGCTATAAATAAGACTTCCTTAGAAATAACCCAAATTCACTTTTTTAGAACTACCTAATCACTGGAACCATTAACGACCCATCTGCTGAAGCTTACACCAAGTTCATATCAAAACTAACAAACTAGAGGAGGCAGAGACTAGAGTCTTATAAAACTTCTTTAAAACACTGACTTCATTAAAACTCTGGGACAGAAGAAACTCAACATTCATTAAGAAGTAAAAAAAAACTGGGCGGCACCTGTGGCTCAAGGAGTAGGATGTCAGCCCCATATCCCAGAGGTGGTAGGTTCAAATCTGGCACCAGCCAAAAACTGCAAAAAAAAAAAAAAAAAAAAGAAAAAAGAAGAGGAAGAAGAAAGAAAAAAATCTGCTTCATTCTAACTTCCTTATTCTCTGATTTTAAGAAGCAGCACCAAGTGTAGCCCCCAAGATAATTTGCAGAGTTCTTCAAAATAGCTTGTTATGATTTTAAAATGTTATATTAAACAATCAATTTTGCATGCTTAACATATGCAAAGGTATGCATATAAATATAAGGAATGAAATAGGTTTTCTGAAATCTAGTATTATTATATTATAAGATAAGGAGTCTGGATTGCGCTAACTTGCCTAGTGACTGTTTTTCTTTTTCTCTTTTTCTTTCAGATTCATAGGTGAGTACGAATGTTTGGGTTATATTGTTTTCATTTGTAAGACGAAGTTCAAGTCGTAGTTGAGCCCTTCACCAAGGGGGCGTGCTGAACACCCTCACTCAGCACATTAGGTGAGATCCCGCCAATCGCCTCCCTCCTGCACCCTCCCCTCTCCCTTCTCTCCCCTTCTCCTCACTAGATTACACTTGTGTTTTATCTTTCCCTTGGGCATGTAGTTGTTTATATATTGATTTCATATTAGTATTGAGTACACTGGATACTTTTCCCCCATTCTTGTGGTTCTATACTAAGGAGAATATGTTTCTTTCTTTTTTTTTTTATTAAATCATAGCTGTGTACATTAATGTGATCATGGGGCACCATACACTGGTTTTATAGACCGTTTGACACATTTTCATCACACTGGTTAACATAGCCTTCCTGGCATTTTCTTAGTTATTATGTTATGACATTTACATTCTACATTTACTAAGTTTCACATGTACCCTTGTAAGATGCACCACAGGTGTAATCCCACCAATCACCCTCCCTATGCCCCCCTCCCCCCCTCCCATCCCTTTCCCCCTTCCCCTTATTCTTAGGTTATAACTGGGTTATAGCTTTCATGTGAGAGCCATAAATTAGTTTCATAGTAGGGCTGAGTACATTGGGTACTTTTTCTTCCATTCTTCAGATACTTTACTAAGAAGAACATGTTCCAGCTCCATCCATGTAAACATGAAAGAGGTAAAGTCTCCATCTTTATTTAAGGCTGCATAATATTCCATGGTGTACATATACCACGATTTATTAATCCATTCGTGGATCAATGAGCACTTGGGCTTTTTCCATGACTTAGCAATTATGAATTAGGCTGTAATAAACATTCTGGTACAAATATCTTTGTTATAATGTGATTTTTGGTCTTCTGGGTATATGCCTAGTAGATGAATTATAGGATTGAATGGCAGATCTATTTTTAGGTCTCTAAGTGTTCTCCAAACATCTTTCCGAAAGGAATGTATTAGTTTGCATTCCCACCAGCAGTGTAAAATTGTTCCCTTTTCTCCACATCCACGCCCACATCTTTGGTCTTGGGATTCTGTGATATGGGCTAATCTTACTAGAGTTAGATGATATCTCAAAGTAGTTTTGATTTGCATTTCTCTGATGATTAAAGATGATGAGCATTTTTTCATATGTCTATAGGCCATGTGCCCGTCTTCTTCAGAGAAGTTTCTCTTCAAGTCCCTTGCCCAGCCTGCAATGGGATCACTTGTTCTTTTCTTGCTCATACGTTTGAGTTCTTTGTGAATTCTAGTTATTAAACCTTTGTCAGAAACATAACCTCCCATTCTGAAGGCTGTCTGCCTGCTTTACATACTGTGTTCTTGGCTGTGCAGAAGCTTTTTAGTTTGATCAGGTCCCAGTAGTGTATTTTTGAAGCTGCTTCAATTGCCCAGGGGGTTCTCCTCATAAAATACTCACCCAGACGGATTTCTTCAAGGGTTTTCTCTGCACTCTCTTCTAGTATTTTTATAGGTTCATGTCTGAAGTTTAAATCTTTAATCCAGTGAGAGTCTATCTTAGTTAATGGTGAAAGGTGTGGGTCCAGTTTCAATCTTCTACAGGTTGCCAGCCAGTTCACCCAGCACCATTTGTTAAATAGGGAATCTTTCCCCACTGAATGTTTTTAATTGGCTTGTCAAAGATAAAATAACAGTAAGTAGCTGGATTCATCTCTTGGTTCTCTATTCTGTTCCAGACATCTACTTCTCTGGTTTAGTGCCAGTATCATGCTGTTTTGATCACTATCGATTTATAGTATAGTCTCAGGTCTGGTAGTGTGATTCCTCCTGCTTTGTTTTTATTTCTGAGTAATGTCTTGGCTATTCAAGGTTTTTTCTGATTCCATATAAAACAAAGTATTATTTTTTCAAGATCTTTAAAGTATGACAATGGAGCTTTAATAGGAATTGCATTAAAATTATATATTGCTTTGGGTAGTATGGACATTTTAACAATGTTGATTCTTCCCAGCCATGAGCATGGTATGTTTTTCCATTTGTTAACATTTTCAGCTATTTCTTTACTTAGAGTTTCATAGTTCTCTTTATAGAGATCTTTCACATCCTTTGTTAGATAAACTCCCAAATATTTCATCTTCTTTGGCACTACTGTGAATGGAATAGAGTCCTTAACTGTTTTTTCAACTTGACTATTGTTGGTATATATAAAGGCTACCAATTTATGAATGTTGATTTTGTAACCTGAGATGTTGCTATATTCCTTGATCACTTCTAAGAGTTTTATAGTAGAATCCCTGGTGTTTTCCAGACATACAATCATATCATCTGCGAAGAGCAAAAGTTTGATCTCTTCTGACCCTATATGGATACCCTTGATCGCCTTTTCTTCCCTAATTGCGATGGCTAAAACTTCCATTACAATGTTAAACAGCAGTGGAGACAATTGGGCAGCCTTGTCTGGTTCCTGATCTGAGTGGAAATGATTTCAATTTAACTCCATTCAATACAATATTGGCTGTGGGTTTGCTGTAGATGGCCACTATCAGTTTAAATGTCCTTTCCATACCAAAATTCTTAAGTGTTCTGATCATGAAGTGATACTGTATATTATCAAAAGCTTTTTCTGCATCGAGAGAATCATATGATCTTTGTTTTTTAATTTGTTTATTGCTGAATTATACTTATAGATTTACATATATTGAACCAGCCTTGAGACCCTGGGATAAAACCGACTTGGTCATGGTGTATAATTTGTTTGATATGTTGCTGGATTCTGTTTGTTAGGATCTTGTTGAATTTTTTTGCATCTATATTCATTAGTGATTTTGGTCTATAATTTTCTCTTCTTGTTAGGTCTTTTCCTGGTTTGGGGATCAGGGTGATGTTTGCTTCACAGACATGTTGGGTGTCTTCCTTCTTTTTCTACATTTTGGAACAGGTTGAGTAATATAGGTACTAATTCCCCTTTAAAGGTTTGGTAGAATTCTGACGTGAAACCATCTGGTCCCAGGCTTTTCTTTTTAGGGAGGTTTTGTATGGTTGATGCTATTTCAGAAGCTGATATGGATCTATTCAACATTTCCACTTGATTCTGCCTAAGTCTTGGAAGGTGATGTGCTTCCAAGTATTGGTCAATTTCCTTCAGATTTTCATATTTCTGAGAATAAAGTTTCTTGTAATATTCATTAAGGATGTTTTGAATTTCTGAGGAGTCTGTTATTATTTCGTCTTTGTCATTTCTGATTGATGAGAGTAGAGATTTTACTCTTTTTTTCCTGGTTAGGTTAGCCAGAGGTTTATCTATTTTATTGATCTTTTCAAAAAACCAACTTTTTGATTTATTGAACTGTTATATAATTCTTTCGTTTTCAATTTCATTTAATTCTGCTCTAATTAGGGGTATTTCTTTTCTTGTACTGGGTTTGGGGTTGGAATGTTCTTCCTTTTCCAGTTGCTTGAGAGGTCCCATTAAGTTGTTAACTTCCTCTCTTTCCGTTCTCTTGAGGAAGGCTTGCAGTGCTATAAATTTCCCTCTTAGAACTGCCTTTGTGGTATCCCAGAGGTTCTGATAATTCATGTCTTCATTGTTGTTTTGTTCACTCAGTTCCAGCCTTGCCCCTGATTGATGTTACTGACAGAACAGAACAGAACAGAACAACTTTGTGGGAATTTGTTTCTGTCCCTGCTAAATTCCTCTGCAGAAGAGAAGCTGTTTTGAGTTCCCAGAGCCTGCACCTCAGGCCCTGTCTTTGCTCCTGCAGGTTTGTATTCAGTTAGCTGTCAGTTCTAGCCTCCTGTCTTCCTTTGTCTATAGGCTGATGATCCCCTGAAGGCCGGGTGCGTCTTAGGCTCAGTAAAGTGGTCCTCTGGTCAGCCCCACCCTGGGAACTTCCTGGGTTTGGGAGCGCATTTCTAGTCCCTGCACTCCACCCAGGTCAGTACTGCCTCAGGGGCCTGCGTTTCCGTCCCTGATCTGTTCTGTGGTGGTTGCCACCTGAGTAGATGCCCAGCCTCCTCTGGTTGCCCAGGGAGACAGGGGGTGTGGCTTCAGAATATCCGGGAGTGAGCCCTTTTGTTGCTAAAGGATGGCTGCTGCTCTGTGCCTTGGGGCACTGCCGCTCTGGTTTGGTTCCCTCTCAGCTGACCGTCCTCTCCTCACTCCCGTGCCCCATTGTCAGCACTGACCAGCTGCAGTTTAAGCCCTGTCCACACCCCTCAAGAAATCACCCAAGAATCTGGACTCCTGCGGGACAGGCCTCCAGAACTCAGAGAGTGGAGGGGAGTGCTGGGAGCTCAGAGTTGCAGGTAGAGAATACATACAGTTTTATAAGTTTTATGCCTGGCAGGAGAACACCATGGCACCCTAGTAGGGGAGGTAGGTCCAGTTTTTAGAGGGTCTCTCCTGTGGAGTGTATTGGGAGGACCTTTGAACCCTGTTCATTTGTTTGTGAGGCACTCCGAGCCGTTCTCATGGGGGAGGGGACTCCCGTCCTCTTGGTGATGGATTTTGTACCTTTTGTTTGTATCCTTGGGGTCGCAGCTCACCTCAGCAGGGTTGATGTGCGTTCTTCAACCTTTTCTCTTGGTGCAGCTCAAATCCACCTGGGTACTTGCTAAATTTCTGTCCTTTAACACTCCTTCTGGATGGGAGCCTCTGTGGAAAGCTGGCTTCAGTCAGCCATCTTGTCTCCGCCCCTCTCACTATTGGTTTCTTGATAGCAAATAAAAAGCCCCTGCTCCAATGCCTGGGACAGAGCAGGCAGCTGCTAAAGGGTCACATCTGTTGCTCTTACTATCACGTTGTTATTGCTATGATTCTTTGAGGAAATATCAGTATTTGTTACATAACCTACTCAGAAAAACTAGTATATGGAGAAGGATTATACCTTTTCAACTTCTTGTTAAAATGAATTATCAATTATTATGTATTTTCTTTCAAAATGAGCATATTCTTTCACTTTTTTGTGCAAAATACATAAAGTGATATAAATACTCTGTTTTTAAGGTAATGGCTACTGTGGGTGAAGCCTTGATCTCACGAGTTTCTGAAACACTAAGTGTGATGTCCCCAACACAGTCCGCCACAGCACGCAGGAGTGTGCCTGGAATATCAGGAACGAGGAGGAGGTTCCACACCTCAGTCCTTTGTCCTGAGGCCGCTGCAGCCTCGCATTCCCCACTCCTGAGCACCTGCAGCCCAAGAGAATATGTTTCATCTCCACCCAGGTAAACACAAAAGGTGTGAAGGCTCCATCTTTTTTATGGCTGACTAGTATTCCAGGGGGTACATATGCCACAGTTTGTTAATCCATTCACAATTATGGGCACATAGGTTGAACCCATGTCCTGGCAATTGTGAATTGAGCTGCAATAAACATTTTAGCACAAATATCTTTGTGGTAAAATGATTTTTCTTTCTCCTAGGTAGATACCTGTAATGGGATAGCAGGATCAACTTTCAGTTCTTTGAGAATTCTCCATACTTCTTTCCATAGAGGTTATATTAGTTTGCAATCCCCCCAATAGTGAGAAATTGTTCCTTGGTAACTGACTTGACATCCCAATTTTTCAAAAAAAAATAATCTATTAAAAGTTCCAATGCTCAAAATATAAACAAAGCATCATAGTGTAGGCAGCCCATGACATGGTTCCCAGGGACACCTGTCTCTTGGTGTTCCCCACTTTCTGTAATCATCTGTGTGTGGCTATAGCCAGTTATTTGCTTCTGTTGAATAGCACATAGCAAATGTGCTGGGACATCACATCCAGATTAGATTAAAAAAGAAAACCCTGTAACTTCCATCTTGCCCTCCTCCCTCCTCTCCCTCTCTTTCTTTTCATTCTGTGTCTGTCTCCTACAGCCCCTCTTCTGTGGTCTATAAGCTGCCATGCTGTGAGTTGACCCAAGTCTAGAGCTGTGAGAAGAGAAACCAGTAGCTCTGGCCAACAGTTGGTGGGGAGCGAGCTCAGGAGCAGATCTGCCCCCAGTCAAACCTCGAGCTGACTGGAGCCCCAGGGAATATGGGTAAGCCTCACCCCAATTCACTCACTCCCAGATACCATGGGACAATAAATACTCTTTGAAGCTGCTAAGTTTGGTGATAATTTGTTATCCAACACCGTGTAAAGGAAATATAATAATTTTCTCAACTTTTAGATAGGTTTTCCAATAGTCATTGTTAGGGTATGCCCTAAAATGTTCTCTGTTAAAATAAGATCATTGATAAAGAGCAACCGAAGGCATGAAATCACAAATCATCTTACCATGACTTGTTGGCAAAGCCGTATAAAATCAGTGATTCCCCATATTATTCAGACAGACCTTCCCTCCTAACACATTGCATATAAAATTTACTTACTTATTATGTTTATTCTTTATGTTCTTCCCAGAAGCTCCACAGGGTAGAAATGTCATCTTGTTTTTTCCCCACTTCTATATCCTAAGGAGTAAAACCAGCATCAAGCACATAGAAATTGCCCAACCATTTCTTGAATGAATGAATTTAACATGTTTCAAACTCAAATTCATGAATTCTACCTGCAACCCATAAGCCATGGAACCTGCTGTTCTCCAATCCCTCCTTCTGCTTTCCAGAACTCAGTCAGCCCCAGCCTGTTAATTCTGTCTAAAATGCCATGTAAGTAGGATCTGAGACAAGAGTTTGTGTCAACCAATTTATTGGGAAAATATACCCCGGTGAAACCAGGAAAAGTGGATGACGGACAGACAGAAGAATCATCCAGGCAAAGGCGTGATTTCAGGCAAAGTCTCAGAGACGGTAACTTCAGCTTGAACCCACCGGGAAAGCTCCTAAGTGAAAATTATGCCTCCAAGCTTGTCCCAGTCCTAGTGAGGGAGCTGAGCATTCATATTTCTATACTAATTAGTCATCTACTAAGAGCAGCCCCAGCAACGTAAACTCCCAGGTACATCCAGCTGTCTTCAAACGTGGGGAAAGCCAAGGTCAGGCTGCCAAAGAAGGGACACAGGTTCAGGCTCTAGAAGCAAAAGAGCATGGATGCTGGAGAGACAGACAGACAGCCAACAACGGAGATTTGGGTGGAGCTCCAACAGTGTCTGCCATACCAGGTTCCCCCAGCTTACTGAAATTCTACCCACCCTTCAAATAATTCTCTCTGTATGTATCTGAGCACTATGCTAGAACCCTATATACTACTACCTTGATATCTTTCATTGATTTTCCTTCTACTTCCCTAGATTCCATGGAAGCAGGTGTTACATAACTTCATGCCACTGTGCAGTGATTAGCAGCAATACCAATTCATATCTCTAGACCTTGAGCTCCATGAAAGGAGGTCGGATTCTTTATTACCACATAACCTGCAACTCTCACACATACCATATGTGATATACTATACCCATCTGTACCCGACACAGTATAGACGCTGAGTAAATGTTTTTAAAGTAAGCGTAAGAGCTTCACAGGCTACAAAGCGCTTTCCTATCTACTATTTTTTTTTACTTATCTCTCACAGAATATAGAGTGCCACGTACATGAGGAATGACTCCCCAAGTTTTCAAAAACAAAGGCGTGCAAAGGCAGGGTTATCACCCAATGACTTTCTTACAGAGCCATGCCCCAGGGCTACGGGGATTGTACAGGTCCAATTTGCTTTCTCCAAAGGAATGCTAATTGATGCACAGGCTAGGAGCATATTTGGAGATTGAGGTCAGTAGATGGAAAAAATCCCCTCCAATCTTTTGACAAGGCTTCCTCAAGGTGATTTGCTCAAAGAAAAGTCTTAGAAGACCTATGTATTGAACATATTAAAAAATCAATAAGTGGGGCGGTGCCTGTGGCTCAAAGGAGTAGGACGCTGGCCCCATATGCTGGAGGTGGAGGATTCAAACCCAGCTCTGGCCAAAACCTGCAAAACAAAACAAAAATCAATAAATGTTTTATCTTACTGAATTGAATTGCATGAAATACTTGCCTGTTAAATAACTGGGACTACAGGTGCCCACCACAATGCCCAGATAGTTTTTCTATTTTTAGTAGAGACAGGGGTACCACTCTTGTTCAGGCTGGTCTCAAACTCCTGAGCTCAGGTGGTCTTACCTGCTCAGGTGTGAGCTACCTCACCTGGCCATCATTTAAATGTTTAAATCAGACAGCCAGACTGACAGCCTAAAAGTATAAAACGGTAATGGAGGAATGTTAATACATAAGATAGTCAAGTGTGCAGAAAGAAATTGCAGCCACAAGCCTGCCCAGAAGCATGGACGGGGCAGCTGTGTTGTCTGTCTGCATAGCAGGCCAACTGGAGTGGCTGAAAGGGCTCCGGACAGATGTCAGAAGCCTGGGTCCAACTGCTGTCATTGTCAGCAACTCACTGCTCAGCCTCCACACTTTATCTCTTTGACTTTCAGTTTTTCTCTTCTGGAAACTTACAGAAGTGGATTATTTGATCTCTACCACCCCCTTGGGCCCCCAGCTTCCACGAATCCACAGAAGGGGATAAAGTACATGATGGCCCTCTAAAGGTGTGTCCCGCAAGTAATTAATAAACAAGCAAACTGTTCACTCCGCGCTGGCCGTTGAAGGGGACTGTTTAATTGGGCACGGGAGATGTTCCGAGGTGTCTAGACAGGCTGGTCTTCCTTCCCAGGATGCCACACTTGCTCTGACACTGTGACAAGGTGTCCTTTGGCTGCAGATGGCAATTTTGTTGGGTGATAATTTGAATGCCGTGGAGTCAGCTGTGGAACTTTCTTTAGTTTTAATACCGTTTGTCTTGCCAAGTGCAACTGGGGAGATTTACCCAAGAAATAGCCAAAGTAGGTGGTTTGTGCAATAGGAGTCACCAAAAATAGCTGCTGGAGTGGCTCTGATGCCTACCTGTCCATCACCATCAGTGCGATTCAGTTACCACTCCTATTTCCCGTCCTCACCCGTGGGGAATTAAAAAGTCTCAGCATTGAGACTTCCAATTCATTTAAGTGACGCCCCTCTACCCTTACATGATCCTCCCTCTCAAAGTCTCAGGCTGAACATCTTGGAGCAGAGAAAGTGATTCCTTGACACAGATTCCTTAGCCCCCTGACTCCAGGCTTGTGATAACATTGGCAAGGAGATTAGAAAATCCTTGACTTTCCAAGTTCAACAGGCTTTCAATTTGTCCTGCTCTATGAGAGACATTGACAGAATTCATCTGGTCTAAGAAATAGAGAACAAATAATTCATGAAATCACTATTAATGACTGAAGAACATTTTCAACATGCAGCCATTCAATTAGACAAGTGTAAGTCATCAAATGTAATCTAAAAATCACATTGAACTTTTATCTCTTCTTGCCTTTTTCAAACTTATTCAGAAGGATAAAATGAAAAATTGTTGAGAAACATAACTTTCCATTTTATGCCGGTAGCCCTCTGGTCGTACCAAGTTGTAAAACACCATCTCCATTCGGTTACTGGGAATGTCTGGTCAAGACCCTGGTGGATGCTTCAGTCCTTACTCAAGTTCAACTTCTCCTGCGTCCCAGCCCCACCTTAGATCAGGTGGGCAGCTGTCCTCAGTGACGGGCGTCCTGGGCTCCCGTCCTGTTTCTCGCTCACTGCCCTGCTATTCTACACCCCATAAAAATTGAAGAGAGGGGGCTGCCAAGGAAAAGAAGAGAAAGGGCAGTTTTCTTCTGTGTGTGGCTCTATACTCCCAGGACCTAGAAAATGGGGAAAACTAACTCTTTTTCACGGGTGCTTTGAGTGCTGTCTGGACGCTTCCCTCCTGCGCACACTGCTCCTTGGACAGGCCGTGGTTCTGCCTCACCTCTGCTCTCCCCCTCCAAGATTCCCCAGAGAGAAGCCCCACATGTGGGCATCATGTGAGTCCAAGTGTGGTCCCAGGCAGCCTTCTTGGGCAGAACTCGAGATGGCCCCAGCCCGGCCCTGTCACCGTCGTGTCTATAAAACTCACTCCGGCGGGCGGTGCCTGTGGCTCAGCGGGTAGGGCGCCGGTCCCATATGCCAGAGGTTGCGGGTTCAAACCCAGCCCCGGCCAAATTAAAAAAAAAAAAAAAAAAAAAACCTCACTCCAGTTCCTCCCCCTGCACCAGTAACTTCCCAAGCACTGACTCCAGCTTCTTTGACGTGTCTGAGTTCCACAGCTTTCCTGGGGTGATGTCTACCAGCTTCAGTGAACTGAACTGAAGTTTTATGAGGGGCTACACTGACGTTCTCCAAGCAACAGTGGAGAACAGGACTGAGATTCACATTCAGGAGACTCTCCACAAAGGAAACCCTTAGAATTCTCTTTCTCTCTCCTTTTTGCTAACCTTCTCAAAGTAGTCAGAGGGGTCTGGAGATAAAAATGAAATATGAGTCTGAAATTATCAGTAGGAGATTGTAAACGATGTGGAGAACTAAATCCAAATTGGGGACTGTGTGTTGGGGCCCAGGAATTTGCTAACGTGACTCAGGTTAGTAATCGCGAGAGGCATGTAGCCAGGAGCTAGGAGCTTGCAAACTGAAGCCAGCCAGCCGAGGTTTATAATTCAGCCCCACCACTTCCTAGCTATGAGATTTGAGGCAAATTCCCTAACATCTCCATGTCTGCTTTTCCTCATTGTGAAATAAGGGAAAATGATAGTACTCACTTCAAATAGTTTGGAGGACAATATGCTTGAAACCATGTGAAACGCAGGATAAAATCCGGCTGGACACACGCTGTCATCACTGCTTACAGTTTTCTGAGGGAGAAGGGGAGAATTTCGACCATGCCTCCTAAGAGGAAGGTGGTAGAAGATGAGGATTGTGGAGAGAATGGGATGTTGTCTGTTCCTCAGCGGACCCCGGGAACTGAATGTTAAAAGGCAGCCAAAGCCAGAAAGCTAAGTGATTTAGGCAGTGCTGGGTTCAGCTGCCCATCTACTGAAATGTGAACAATACGGAGGTTACAGTGGTCCCTGTATAGGGGCGACATGCACATTTACAAAGGGTTCCATATTAAAATAAAAAACAAGAAGCAGTCTAGGGACTTGATGAGATGTTAAGACGAGGCTCCACGTCCAGTTGTTGAAGCAGGACACAGAGGTCAGTCAAGGTCATGCTCTCTCTGCAGAGTTGCCAGGGAGGTGGGTCAAGGTCATGCTCTCTCTGGAGAGTTGCCAGGGGTACGGAGGTGGGTCAAGGTCATGCTCTCCCTGCAGAGTTGCCAGGGGCACGGAGCGCTATACAGTAGGAGGCGGCAAGGCACCTGGCCCACCTGCAGTGTCGCAGACAGTGGAGAGTGGGGTCCCCCTCATGGGACCCTGAGAAGGACCATGGAGACAAGTGCTATGAGGCATGTTTCACAACCTATGGAGACTGCAGAAGTAGCTAGAAGGCTCCCCAATCAAGAGTTATGTTTATAACTCCCTGTTATCAACATAGAAGGGCCCTTTAAACCAATGAAACGTGCTTGTCAAGGATTACTTGACCTCATTCCTCCACTTCAGCTGGTAAGTCCCAGGAGCTGTTCAAAGGAGAGAAGAAGGTCGATGCATAGTTAACAGATTAGTAGATAGAAAGGAGAGAGATGCAAACATTGATACAGCCCACCAAATAGGGAAGAGCACTCTGGCCTGTATGTCACACACGTAGCATCACACCCTTCTCATGACGTTATCTCCTAACGTTTTCTTTATTCATTCCATATTCACATGTTCAGGCACTAAATCATTTGCTTTAACAGGGTAATAAGTCCTAAAATTGCCTTCAAGGAGGATGGGTGATCAAAGTGCTGCGGCCCAAACAGCAGGACAAGAAAACAGCACATCACGGACAGGATCATGTGGTACAGACTCCACGAGCGTCCAGGAGACAGGCGCTGGTGAGGCCGCTGTGGCCAGGAGGATTTCCAGAAGAATCAGAGCTGATAGGAGTTGACAGAGAAGGTAGCATTTGGGGATCACTTGGGCTGAGGACAGGCAAAGAGGCAGAGAAGAAAAGACCACATGTAAGGATGATTCCTCACCCTCGGCATTCTTAAACTCCTTCCAGATGAGTATGTACATTTTTACATGTGTGCAGGAGAGGGTCATAGCTTCCAACACGTTCTCAATGGGGCTGGGGCCCCAAAATATTAAGGAACATAATTTTAAGGTATGGATAAGCCCAACAAATTGAGAGGGAAGGGTAGGCCTGGCCACTGTCCATTGAAAAATCCCACAGGCTGTCCTCTTAGGTACTCTGCTTCCTAGAATGTCTTCTGCTCAGAGAGCATATAGAAAATAAGTGATGGAAATGATTTAATGTATATATTTACTCCAGTACCTGCTCTGTAACTAATGCATTGATCCCCACAGGGGATCAGTTCA
This sequence comes from Nycticebus coucang, assembly GCF_027406575.1. Classification (NCBI taxonomy): domain Eukaryota; kingdom Metazoa; phylum Chordata; class Mammalia; order Primates; family Lorisidae; genus Nycticebus; species Nycticebus coucang. Next base: position 34,900,857 of record NC_069802.1, on the reverse strand, counting down.
TTAAACATGGCATATCTATCTTGTTTGGACTTCTGACCTCATACTCCCAACCAGTTGAAACATTCTGAGAGATGCATAATGAAGAAAGAATAAAAGATAGATAAGGGTCAGACAGACCCAAATTCCAGTAACCTCTGTAATGCCGATTACTAGCTATGGCACTGTGAGCAAATTATTCAACCCCTGGCTCGGCACCTGTGGCTCAAGCGGCTAAGGCACCAGCCACCTACACCAGAGCTGGCCGGTTCAAATCCAGCCCGGGCCCACCAAACAACAATGACAGCTGCAAGCAAAAAAAAAAAAAATAGCCAGGCGTTGTGGCGGGCACCTGTGGTCCCAGCTATTTGGGAGGTAGAGACAGGAGACTCACTTAAGCCCAGGAGTTGGAGGTTGCTGTGAGCTGTGATGCTATGGCTCTCTACCCAGGGCAACAGCTTGAGGCTCTGTCTCAAAAAAAAAAAATTATTCAACCCCTCTGAAATTTGTGAAAATAATAATAGTATATCACTCACTTAGACGGCTTGTGAAATTCAGTGTAGCACAGAGCACACCTGGGAGATCAGTGCTGCTGGTATCTTCATTCTATACTTCAAGACACTCAGTCACAGGGAGTTATCTCCTTGGCCTGTGCTCACAGAGCAAGCAAGGAAGCTGACCTGCAAACCCAGATAGGATCTAGACCCAGACCATGTCCGAGTCTGAGGAGACGGTGCCTGGCACACCCTGGGTTGTAGTGGGGGCCACATGGGACCTTGTAAGCAACGTAGTGGGACACATGGCCAGTGTCACCGTGGTGGCACAGGAGAAATACTTCATTCCCACAGCTGGTCTTTCCTTCCTCATGGAGGGACATCCACGGACATAATGTCCTTGGGCTCACTGTCCCTCAAGCACTACACCCTAGCAGAAGAGGAGCGATACGTCCAGTGGGTCAGCTTCAGAGAAAATAGAGAGCCGTGCCTACCCCAGCCCTGTGCTCCCCTCCCTCTCCAGTCAAGTTGCCCATAGGGCATATTTGTCTGACTCTGGTGCTGTTTACCCCAAGTCTTCTAATCCAGCATCACCATGACGAGGGCACCATTTTGAGCTGCTTCCATAAGCTGCATTCTCCAACCTTGCCCCAGCAACCAACAGGTAGCATTTTGACCCTGTTTTCTTACTCTTCTGTCTTATTTCTCAGCCCAGATAGGGGAAGCAGAGCAGGGTAGGGTGGTGCCGTTCATGGCTCCGGGCCGTCTTATGCACCCCAAGGCCCCTCCCAGACTCAGTTCTCTCTAACAGGCTGTGAGACTTCCCTGGAATATACACCTCAGCTTAAGCCTCTTTAGACAGCTCAAAAGACTCAAAACACAGCTTCTAGGTAAACGAAGGTGACTTTATTTGAAGGTAACTTGTTTGAAGGCAACTTCTTGTTGTTCTTCTGAGTCACTTCTTTCAGACTTTCTTACCCAATTAACTATAACATTCCTGCAGGAATGAGCTCGGCCAAGATTGCTATTGCCTAGCCTACTCTGGCCAATATACACATTTAATTCCAGAGAGGGAAACCTGTCCAAGACACAGTGAGTTTGAAAGAGCTGGTACCAAGATGATTCAAGCAGCGAGACATTTAAAACAGACTCAGCCTCGCAGGGCCCTTCCCCAGCTCACGCCATTCAGACGGAGCGAGGCCATTTCTTACTAGTGCTGCTGGCTGAGAGACTCACTCAGAATTATTACTCTCTGTACTTCCCACCCTGAGGACGTATCCAGCTCTTGGACTGGAAATAAAGACTCCAGCTCCCTCGGTTGAGCAGCTGATGTTTGATTGTTCTCCAGTCCCATTCTACTTGCTCTGCCAATGGAGTGAAACATTTCCACCACTGTCCCTGAGGGCGTTACTGCAAATAAAGTGGGTCAGATTGACAATGGATGGGTAATCTCTTTAATGAAGCTGAATTCGAAGATGACAAAAGTGTCGCAATGCCACAAGATGAATTCCACTCATAGAAAGATTCCGGCTGGAAAAATAAATTTTACCTGTACTCACCATGGTCCCTGGATCTGGTATCATTCATTCATTCCCCAAATATGTACTAGCATCACTGTCTGCCAAACAGTGTATTTATTGCCAGGAACACAAAATCTTTTCTTCCAAGAGGTGGATAGTATAGAAAAGTTGACAATTAAACCAGTGAGTATACAATAATATAGAATAAATCATAATATGTACTACATTGAACCTATAAAAATCACACACCGTGTTTTGGGAATGCAGAGGTGGCTAAATACTCAGACCTCAAATGAATAAGGAAATGCTTTGCAGATGAAAAGACGTTTAAATTGAACATTAAGCACGTCCCAGAAAGCCAGTGAGCGGAGGAAAGAAGGTGGTGTCCGTTTCAGAAAAGAACAATACAAAGCCCAGAGCCTTTGAGTTACATTAAATTACATTTGAGAAAGAATAAGAAAAGTTCTTGACATATGATGGAAAGTACGACAGATAGCTTATCCTCTGTCAGACTCGCAACACTATTTAATACGTAAATGCTATGGAAACTAGTTTGAAAAGATTAGAGAAGAAGAGATTTAAAGATAAGGGTGAAAGGTTTGCAAGCTGGCGGGAATCAGATAATAAAAAATGAAATCATTGAGATGGCAAAAAGAAATCCTTTACAAATTCTTCCTTTGCAAAGGCAAGTCTGCTCGTACTTCGATCTTTGACCTGGATCCATACAATTAATTCCACATCATATTTCTGTGTATTGCTCTCCAAGGAGAATTGAGTTTACACTCCCCCCCCCAATCCAAACCAAACAGTACTTAATTAGGTGATAATTTATGTAGTACTTAGCATGAACTTTTGGCACTTGCTAGAGAAGGCTGTACAAGTGTACATGTGTTATCACCCGACTACATCAAGAAATGGGGCCTGGGCATTGGCGAGGTTTCTTGGGCTTTACAAGGTATCAAATGACTTTTATAACCCTGTAGTACCTGGTTTTCTGGTAGGCAATACTGTCTCTAGTGTGTATTAATGGACTGAATATTATGCCCAGATGCACTTAAAACACGGATTCTGAACACTTCAAAACAGCAAGGAGCCCAGACAATCAGAGAAACAGATGTTGGATGAAAAGTATGCCTTCCCAAGGTCCAGCGTTCGCCTGAAGGGACACGGTGCAACAGCGGAAGGGAATCATTCGAACATACTCAATGAAAAGTAAACAGCACTTCCCTGCTGGAAGGCACGGTCTGCAGTGACAATGGGGTTCTGAACGCCTGGCAGCAACCCTCATGCCCCAGCCTCAGCCATGAGATGGATCCGGAAATGATTCTTTCCCAGGTGCCCCATGAGGGCTGAGAAGGTCATGACTCCAGGGCCCCCAAATTTTGGAGATGCTCTTTTACCTAATTCTAAGGGAAAGCAGATGCCGGAGCTGCAATGAGCATGTGACCCAGCCTGGAAGACTGCCCTCCAGCTGTCTCCAGTTCTCCTTAAGTTCATGAACAAAAGAAGGACGGAACAGGAGGGGCAGCATTTTGGAGCTCGGATGCAGCATTTCATGGGTCCTGTCTCTAAACTAGAGAAAGTTTAATCTCAAAACGGGTCCCCTTTTGTTGCCTCCTGAAATAAATAGCAAGACGGGCAGAATAAGAACAAGACTGTCCCATTCTGAGCTGCCTGAGTCCACTCCAGGCCCGTGGGTGGCCCTAGGTCAACAAGACCAAGTGGCTCATATCAAAGCCAACTCTGCCTATAGGACAGTCTGGCCCCTTGTCCACTGCTGACGGCGTCCCCAGAAAATGCAGATGGCCCCTTAGTTTGGCCCTTTTCTGAGCAGGGTCCACCTGGTGCACCACTCTCCATCTATCTTCTAGCTGGGGCCCTGAACCATCTTCGTGAATCAGGCCCTTGACTTGCTTCACGCAGCCCTGAGCCTCTGTGGGCCCTAAGAACTCTCCTGTGAGCAACAGTCCTGCCCACACCCCCCACCGTGGATGCCTGGGTGAGACCACCACGCCCCCACACTGGCTCCTCAGCTGTCCGGCTCCCTGCTTGACACACCCTCCAGAGCAGGGCTGTGGTCAGGAGGAAAGCAAATAGAGGCTTAAAAAATTCAACTATGATGTTAAAATTTACAATGAACCCTGTTTCTCCTCCCTGGTACATTTAAGTCAAAAATAGAAGTAGTGTGTTCTTATGCTACTCCCAAACAAATCTAGAGTGAGTCTAAAATAGAGTTGAAATATAATCTACAACAGTTTCACAAACCATGTGCTTGTTGTTTCTCCAAGAATTCTTTTAGCATCAAAAATAAGTAAAACATTGTTCTGGGTGCTGTGGGAGAAGAAAGATGAATAAAGTGTACTCCTTTATGGAATTAAGATATAGCTCAGAAAATAAGATTTTGTGGGTCCATTGCACTGGGGTCACAGAAGAACAAGCACTCTGGGCTGGAAGGTTTCTGGAACATTCTCTAGTGTAACAGTCCTGGTTTTAGCACTTCCAGATAACTCATGACTTTTTTTTACAAAACCATTTCATTTTTTAATAATTCTGGTTGGTAGACATTTTATACAGAAAATTGAGATCTATATATTTGTGCCTTCTGCCAATAGGTCTGTAATAAAATCTCAAAAGAAAATCTAAGTATTCGCTGATGTCTACCAGGCATTAATTATATAAAATCCTTCTATTTTTTAGACATGATACCTCTAATTCCTTGGGTCAAGTTTTATGCTGCAAGGTTGTATGTAATTATAATCACATTGTAATTATAATCATTCTGTTCACTTTTTCTTATTCCGTTCAGTTTGCCTATCCTTTTGAGAATACGGAAATTGGGACAATAAAATCTATGAGATAGAGTTTAATTAGAGTAGAGAAGAAATGAGCCTCCCCTCCCCCTTTTACTAAGTATTGCATTTTTATTAGTAATGCATTTGTGTTTTTGAGAGCCATATCATGACCATTGAGCTTACCCCTACTTAAATTTTTCAGAGTGCCAATTTGATGACATAATTTATCTATTTATATATGATTGGTTGGGGAAAGATAGACATTTGCTGCATAATAATCTGTCTTGATTCCACTGCTCTAGTTTTTAACAGGCACAGACCCCCATTATGTGATACAACCTTCCAACTTACAGCATATCCTCCAAGGGTCTCATGGACCTACGTGTTTAGCAGATTTCCTGCTGCTCGTGACAGTGATAATGGGGACACGGGCAGAGCTCTGGGGCACTGCAAGGCAATTCCAAGTCCTCTGCTGCCCACGTAACCTGCACCTGCACCACCTTCAGTTACTGTCATCTCTCCATGGAATGAAGGCAGAAGCCAAGCTCGCCCTTTCTGTCTGCCTCTACCCTCTCTTCCCTCATGGTCTGTACTCAGCATTGCAGCCAAGGAGGTTCTGGTACACCAGGTCACAGCACCTACACTTCCTTAACAACCTGTCATTGCCTTCCATTGCATCTTAATAAAAGCCACAGCCCTTCAGTGGCCAAGGAAGGATACCGTTCAACCCCTGCCATACCTCTCCTCACCTCCCACCACTCTGCTCAGCCACACTGGAATTCTACTGACCTCCCAGCACACCAGGCAAGCTCTGGCCTCAGGGCCTTTGCACTTGCACTGTCTTCAGTTTCTTCCAACAGGAAGCCCAGGACTCACTCGTTTGCCTCCTTGGGTAGCATTTCAGGGTTACCTGCTCACCATGAACTTGGCCAACTCAGGGAAAACCACACTGACCTCACTCTCCCTACCATTAGGGCCTGCTTCATTTCTCTCACTCCTTCTGACATGGACCAAATGCACATCTTTCACAGTTATCCACTATCTCGACTGGAACGTGTGGTTCTGAATTGCATTGTTCACTGATGTGTGTCTAGTGACACGTGGCATCTGACACAATGTGGCCATTCAATACAGAGCTGATGAATGAATGATCCTCTAGGGAGATGATCTAGTAGTTTATTTGTCTTGATATGTTTCATTGTTCCTTTGTTTCAAGGGCAGAAGCATTTTTGGGTTCTGTGTTTCTAACTATAAAGAGCATTAGAGAAAGATTTTATTTTTAACTGCAGCATTAGATGACTCCAATGTGATCTGTTTCTTTGATTTTAATTTTTCTTTCTTTTTTTTCTATTTTGATGAAACAATCACTCCTTTGGCATAACCACAAAAAAAAACAGTTATGGCTTATATTTCATAATTTATGCAGCTGATTTTACATAATTTTTCCTGACCTGATATGTATGTTTCTGATAATTTAAGGAGAGGAAGAGGAAGAGGTTTTTCTTCCTCTATAAAGATGCCAATAAAGCTTCTCTCTCTCTTTCCTTTCCCTCCCTCCTGCACATGGGTGCACACGCCTCACACACACACGCACACACATGCACACACGCACAGATTACTTCTAGATGTGGCTGTTCTACCAACAACCTTTTCATCATGTTTCCTTCAAAACAGTCCAGTGATTCCTCAAACAAGAAAGTGAGATTAACACAACATGATTTCTCTTGTAAAGTACCTATGTTTCCAGAAAGTTAGTGTGGATACTTGCCCGTAGACGTATCCAGGTTCCCATCTTACTGTACAGTCATTTTGTAATGACTGGACCAAGCCCTTCACCTCTCAGAGTCCAGAATAGTCAAGTATCGTCCCAAATCATGGCAACAAGCAGACAGCACTCTTACACGGTTGGTCAGTGGGCATTCAAGAAAAGACCATTTACAGCGGCGGTTCTCAACCTGTGGGTCGCGACCCACAGGAACTATATTAAAGGGTCACAGCATGAGGAAGGTTGAGAACCACTGATTTACGGAATTGTGGTCCAGAGACTCCTCTGCAAGGTGGTGTTAATAGTGATTGTTACAGGCTGTGCTAGTTTGGGTGATAAATAAAACCATGTACTTTCTGTCCTGGGATCCCAGTCTAGAACAGAGGAAGCCAGGGGTAGGAGATCGGGTCTGTGTGGCACAGGGCGACCGCAGTCCTGATGGGGGTACTTAGACAGAGTTTGAGGAGTAGGAAGGAGAGGGGGAACACCTGGGTCTGGTTGCAAATGGGAATGAGGACTGAGGGGCCATCTGCAGGGCCTGAGGGGAGCAGAGCGCCGTGGTAGAGGTTAGACTGGAGTTTGGGAAAGAAAGGGAGCTCTGGGTGCATTACCTCAGGCTCCAGATCCTGTCTCTATTCCCAGGCCACTTCTCCCCCCAGCTCTGTCACTTGGCAGCAATGACCCCCCCAATTCCACCCCTGTAAGTGCTGACACAGATGTGCATTATGAACTACAGCCTGTACCCCGCAAATCCCACCCCCAAACTCAGAGCCTCACCTTCCTCCAACAGCCTTATTAACCAGGCAGCACCGTGGGGAAGTAAAGGGAAAGCCTTGGGCAAACCATCCAGTGTCTGCACAGAGATTTCATTTGCTTGTCAATCAAACCAGAGACCTAGACCCTGGCAAGGAACCAAGGAGGCCTCATTTTCCAAGCTCCCCAAAATGCTTAGAAACCTAAAGACGTCGCCATCACACGTTAACTTCCCTTTGAGAGCAAACAACTTATTCGGGACAGGCGGCTACGAGCAGGGCACCCACGGTCAGGTATCTGAAAGTCCCAGGCCCACCACTCTACTCCTGGATTTTGACATAAGGCAGTGTGAACTCAACCTCCCTGGCCCCAAATTAATAAAATTAATAGTTATTTTTCAAATTAAATACATACTGTACATTAATTGTTATTTTTCAAATTAAATACACACTCTACCATGTTCTCATATGTTGAGAATTATAAAGAAACGTGAGTCACTCTCTATACCTCCAAGGAGCTCGAAGTCCAGAAGGGAGAGTGGGGAGCAGCAGAGCAGGGAACAGCCAGCTTGGTCACAGGGCTTGTCAGGAGACTTGGAAGAAGAGCTATTGACAGCAGCATGGTCAGGGCTGAAGACAAGCTGGTGGGGTGCTAATGTTCCCAGAGGGCAGCTGCAGCAGCAAGCTGTAACTAACGACTGCAACTGTATCCAGGTTTGAATGAGCCAGAGAGGAAACATTGTTACCACCAGAGCCCAGCTGAGATTAAGGCCCTGATAGGGGGCTGCATGAACCAGCAGATGCATCCCAAATTAGGGAGGGAGAATGGGAGAAGGAAACACATCAACCATCACCTCCTCTCTCTGTCTTACCCTCTGCGCTTCCCACTAGCTGAGCCCAGCTAGACCAGCCTGGTGGAGCAGCTCTCAGGAAGTCGCCCTTCTGGGCCAGAGAGGAGGGAAGACACGGAGGGTGGACAGAGGTGACAGGAATGGGAATAGTCAGTGCAAGGGGCAAACTGCAACCACTTCACTGTATAGCAGTAGTTGCTCTAATTACTTTGCATAATCCATTTCTTTTATTCAAAACAGACCGAAAATGAGGTAGGTTTTTGTGTGTTTTCTTTTTTTCCCCACACACCTCAGAAGAGGATGCTGAGACTTCCAGAGATCCAGTGACTTTCTCAAGCCTGCCCTTTCGAGACCAGCCCTGCGAAGGGTGCACTTTCTCCTGGGCCACAACACCCCTCCGTGCATTCAGTAAACATGCACTGAGTGTTGTAGCAGGAATGGTAATGTTCACCAACTACAGGTTTTCTCCTGGTATTTCCCACCCTCCTTAGAGTTAGCTGCAGCCGCGAGGCTGGTTATGACCAGTGAAATGGGAGAGCAAGTTGCATGTGTCAATCCATGCCGACATTATGAAAAAGTTATACATAAATCTTAAAAGTTTCATATTGATAAATAATAATAGAGCATGTGATGGGGCATAATGTGATGTATTGTCATACGTTGACAATGTGAGGTAATTAAAGCTAATTACCAAATCCATCACCTAATGTACTTACCATTTTTTTGTAGTGAAAACATTTCATTTTGGTAATTTTGGAATACACAATGCATTATTACTTTTAACCACCATTCTATGCAATGGGTCATCCAAGCTTACGCCTCCTGCCTGACTGAGACTCTGTCCCCTTTAATCAGCAGCTCCCTGTCCCCTTCCACCTTCTTCCCCAGCATCTGGTAACCATCGTTATACTCTCTATTTCTGAATTTAACTTTTGTAGATTTTACATGTAAGTAAAATTATACAGTATTTGTATTTCTGTGCCTGGCTTATTTCACGTAGCATAACGTCCTCCAGATTCACAAATAAAAAGATTCCCCACTTGTTCAAGGTTTCTATGCTGTAAATAATCGTATTCCATTGTGCACGCGTGTCCTTTCTTTGTCCTTAGTGGATGGGCACCCGGGCTGTCTCAGCTCCGGTGCTACGGTGAACAGTGCTGCAACGAACCCGGGTGCAGAGACTGACATGCTGATTTCAACTGCCTTGAATGTATACCTAGTAGAGACATCGCTACAGCATATGGTCATCCCATTTGTAGTTTTCTGAATGCCCTTTACACTGTTTTTCATGATACTGCTGTATTGATATACAAGCCCACCAATGGTGCAGAAGTGTTCCCTTTTCTCCATGCCTTTGCAACGCTGATTACTGTTTGTCTTTTTGATAATAGCCATTCTAACAGCTGTGAGGAGACAGAGCCTTGTGGTTTTATTTTGCATTTCCCTGATTAGTGATGGTGGGTATTTTTTTTTTTCATATATCTGTAGGCCATCTGTATGTCTTCTTTTGAGTAGTGTCTATCCAGGTTCTTTGGTCACTTTTTAGATGAGTTATTTATTTTCTTGCTATTGTGCTGTTTGAGTTCTTTATGTATTTTGGATATTAGCTCATCAGATGTACAATTTGAAAATATTTTCTCCTAAATATGAGAAAATATTTTCAAATTGTTTCTCTCTGCACTCTATTAATGGTTCCCTTGGCTGTGCAGAAGCTTCATTAGTTTCATGCAATCCCATACGTTTATTTTTGCTTTTGTTGCCTATGCTTTGGGGATCATATTCTAGAAATCTTTGCCCAGACCCATGTCCTGCAGCATTTTTCTGGATTTGGGGCTTAGTTTGCTCTCCATTTTTTTACTTCCTTGAAGCATAACATTAAGTTCTTTATCTGAGATCTTTTCTGATGTAGGCATTCATAGGTATAAACTGTTTTGCGACACCTTATAAGTTTTGGTATATGGTATTTCCATTTTCATTTGTCTTAAGATACTTTTTAATTTCTTCTTTGATGTATTGGTTGTTTAACAACATATTGTTTAATTTCCAAATATCTGTGCTTTTTCTTAAATTGTTCCTGTTATTAATTTCTCGTTTCATTCCATTGTGATCAGAGACTATACTTACTATGGTTTCAGTCTTCTTACATTTGTTGAGACTTGTTCTGTAAACTAACGTATTGTCTATGCTGGAGAAAGCTCCTGGTGTGCTTCAGAAGAATGTGCATTCTGTCACCACTGGATAGAATGTTCTATGTTTGTTTGTTAGATCCACATGGTATAAACTTGCAGGGGTGTCCACCTGTGGCCTGCAGGTGGTACAGGTAACATGTAAGGACTTTTTGCCTGCTATCATGAGAATTACTCTTGGAAAATTATTCGGTAAATATTTACATATTTATTTAAATATTTAAAGTGTGTCCCCAATTATGCTTTCCCAATGTGGTGCAGTGAAGCCAAAAGCGTAGATGCCCTTGAAAGTTTGTTCTTGTTCCGCCATTTTCCTACAGATTTTCTGTCCGGATGATCTGTCTGTTGTTGAAAATGTGTTGTTCAGGTCCCTTGCTATTATGGCATTACATTCTACCTCGCCCTTCAGATATACAAACATTTGACTTATATGCTTAAAGTCACTGCTATAAATGTATATATGTATTCTGTATACATACATACATGTAAGATTCTATATCCACCTTATGAATTGAGCCCTTTATCATAATATGGTGATCTTTTTCTATTTTTTTAAATAATTTTTTGACTTAATTTTTATTAAATCATAACTTATGGGGTACAATGTGATGATTTGATATACAATGTGGAATGCTTAAATCACACTGATTGATATAACCATCACCACACTTACTTACTTTTTGTGGTAAGACATTTATAATATACACGTAGTTGTTTTGAAGTGTACCCTTGCATTGTGCACATTAGGCGAGATCCCACCAAATACCCTTCCTCCACTCCTCCTCCTCTCTCCTCCTCCCCCCTCCTTCTTTCTGGACTATATTTGTGTTTTATCGTTCATATGAATGTGTAAGTGATTACATATTGGTTTCATAATATTAGTGAGTATATTGGTCACTTTTTTACCCATTATTGAGATGCTTTACTAAGAAGAATATGTTCCACTGCATCCACGTAAACATAGAAGAAGCGAAGTCTTCATCTCTTATGGCTGCGTAATATTCCGTGTATATATACACCACAGTTTGTTTATCCATTCATGAGTTGACGGGCATTGAGGCTGCTTCCACGACTTCACTATTGCAAACTGGGCTGCAATAAACATTCCGGTACAAATGTCTTTGTTATAAAATGATTTTTGTTCATCTGGGTAGATACCTAGTAATGATATTGCAGGATCAAACAGTAGGTCAACTTTTAGTTCCTTGAGAATTCTCCATACTTCTTTCCAAAAAGTTTGTATTAGTTTGCAATCCCTCCAGCAGTATAGAAGTGTTCCCTTCTCTCCACATCCACACCAACATCTGCAGTTTGGGGATTTTGTGTTGTGGGCTAATCTCACTGGAGTTAGGTAGTATCTCAAAGCGGCTTCGATTTGCCTTAAAGTTTGTCTGATACAAGCACAGCTGACAACCCTTTTGGTTATTATTTGTGTAGAAAAATCTTTGTTTTAACACTTTATTCTCAGTCTATGAATGTCCTTAAGGCCAAAGGTACTCCCTTCTAGGCTCGGAGTTGGATCTTGCTGTTCTAGTTTAATTCCATTCTGTGTCCTTTTGATTGGAGAACTTAATCCATTTACATTTAAAGTAACTCCCGACAGGTAGGAACACACTCCTGCCATTCTGCCAGTCTCTTATTTACTGTTTTATAGTGCTTTGTTTCTCTTTTAATCTTTGATTTTCCCTGTGGTTTGTTGTATTATTATAGTGGTGCTTTGGCTCTTTTCTCTTTTTCTTTTGTGTGTCTACTAAAGTTTTTTTTTTTTTCCTTTTCATTACCATGAGGCCTACCTACAACATTTTATAGTTATAATATTATAAATTAAGCTAATAGTACTTCAACTTCAATTATATAGAAAGACTCTACACTTTTAATTATACCTGCCTCCCCATTTTTTATACTATTGGTGTCATTCTTTATATTTATTTTTCTTGTTAACTAATTGTTTACTGATACAATAGTTTTTAATACATTTGTCTTTTAACTCTTATGCCGTAGTTAAGAACAATTACATACCACCTTCACAATATTAGAATATTTGAAATTTAACTATATATTCTCCTTTAACAATCAGTGTTATGCTTTTCTATGTTTTCATTTCATCCTTTTATTTCAACCCAAGGAACTCTCCTTAGCCTTTCTTGTAAGGCTGGTCTTGCAGTGATAAACTCCTTTAGCTTTTGTTTGTCTTGGAATGTCTTTACCTCCCCTACAATTCTGTAGGACAGATTTTCTGAGCATAGCATTCTTGGTTGACAATTATTTTCTTTTAGTACTTTGTACATATATTTCCACTCATTTCTGTATTGCAAGGTTTCTTTTAAAAGGTTCATTGATAGTTTTATGGAAGAACCTTTTCATGTGACCAGTTTCTTCTCACTGTCTCCTTTGACTTTTGACTATCTGTTTATAATGTATCTCAGAGTATGCTTTTCTGAATTTATATTCCTTGGGGTCCTTTGAATTTTCTGAATCTGTATGTTTATATTCCTCCCAAATTGGGGTAATTTTCAGACACTACTTCTTGAAGGAATCTTTCTGCTTGTTGGTTTTCTCGTCTCCTTTAGGAACTTCCGTGTGTTTCATGGTTCTCCTTCATGCTTTTTTCACTCCTTCTCAATTGTTTTTTTCTTTTTATTCCTCTAATTGGGTAATTCCAAATAGCATATCTTCAAGTTTGCTAATTTTTCTGCATGATTAAATTTGCTATTGACACATCTGAGTTTTGTTATTATTGTGTTCTTCAGTTCCAAGATTAATATTTGTGGTTTTTTGGGGGGGAGTGTAATTTTTATTTATTAAACTCCTCATCTTGCTCATCCATTTTTTCAACTTAATAGTTGTTTGTATTTTCTTTCATCTCATTCATTGTTTTTTCTTTAAGATGATTATTTTAAATACTCCTTTCTTCATAAAAATCAAAAAGGGCAAGAATTTTAAAAATGAAGAAACTAAGACATGGAGAGGTCAAGTGGCTCATCCAGGGCCACACAGCCAGAGCATGGCGGCAAAGGTCTCGGGCCGCGAGGTGCAGACTGCTTGCTCTTTTGAGAGCGCTGCTTCATGTTTTCACTAAACCCACCATCCACCAGAGGTAGGCATTCTGTTGTTGTTGTTATCTCATTTTACAGATGTGCAAAGGGGCTCATAGAGCACTGTCTTCACCAGCATCCTGTGTGGCTACTTCTTGTCAGAGCACAGCTGCAAACCCCAACCTGCAGACTCCAGGGCCCAGGCCCTTCATGGCCCAGCCAGTGAGTTTTTGGCCTTGGTTTGTTTGTTTGTTTGTTTGTTTTTTAATTAAGTGACACAACCTCAGCTCAGTGCCTATAGCTCAGTGAGTAAGGGCACCAGCCACATACAGGGAGGGTGGCGGGTTTGAGCCAGGCCTGCTCCTGCTAAACAATGACAACTGCAACCAAAAATAGCCAGGCATTGTGAAAGGCACCTGTAGTCCCAGCTACTTGAGAGGCTGAGACAAGAGAATTGCTTAAGCCTAAGAGTTTGAAGTTGTTGAAGTGTTGAAGTTGTTGAAGTTGTTGAACTTTTAAGCCTAAGAGTTTGAAGTGAGTTGTGATGCCACAGCACTCTACCAAGGATGACGTAGTGAGACTGTCTCAAAAAAAAAAAAAAAAGTGACACAACCTCCCACGGAAACTAATCTACTTCTAAAAATCTTTGCTTACTGAGGTGAGAATTTCAGTTCATACAAATCCAGGAGTCAACAAATGCCCGCTAAGCACCTGCTGTGTGTGAAGCATAAGGGTGATGTCATCAGGTCAGTAATTAACTCTCCCTAACTCAAGGATCCGTACCCAGCTGGAAGCAGGTCACACAGTGGAAAAAAAACAGTAATCTACAGTAAAGAACTGTGGAAACTTCAGGAAGGGCTCCAGGAGGAAAACAAGTGAATGCATATGGTCACCTTCAGTGGGAGGATTTTAGGAGATAGAAGGAGACCACAGCACTAATCAGGCTGAGATTCCGGAGAGGAGGCAGGAAAGGTCAGGCTTGGTAGAGGAGTGGACCATGGGGGGTCAAGTGAGCATGGATCAGTAGACCCAAAAGTCCCAGGGAAGAAATGGCACCCTACTCTGTGATGAGAAGGTCATCTGTTAAGAAGACAGAGCCTTCATCTAATGTTCCTTAGTGTAGACACTAGTGTGTGGGCACCAGCAAGGACATTCTGCCTTAGGAACACTGTGGGGAGAGAGAACTTCTGCGGCCTGAGTCATTGTGCCATCAGAGTGGCTTACTTGTGAATCACCACCACATAGACCCAGTTATCAAGGGAGAAGCAGAGTTAAACAGAGGAGGACAGGCACTAGGGAAGCAGAGCGAGCTCTCACGGCTGAGACAAAGCCCAGGTTCTATTCTATTCTATTCATGATCAACTCAATCAAAATTTAACCTTAATAGAAAGCTGTTCTGTAAATGTAAGCTAGTATTATTGAATTGCTCTATTACCATCAGGACTGTTTTCATTTTTAAGCTCATGGGTGGTCGCCTCCACATTGAGGAACCATTCATGGCCAGGGAAAACACCCCAAAATCATTTTCCAGGGCATCTGCACCCTTGTCCAGGCTGCCACAATGTTTTAATTGAGTTGGATTAAATTTCAGTGGAAGGGGCAGAAGTAGTGCATTTTCAAGAACTAATAATTCTGTAATTTTGTAGGTGGAGAGTACCTTTTTGGCACAAATAGGCAGAAAAGACAGCTGCATTTCTGGCCAGCCGAGATTCTCATTTGGAACAAGACCAGAACCAGCAGAAATGCAGTTTCTTTCTGACTTCCTCAGAGGACCCTGGAAGAAATGGGCCCAGAAAGGGTCTCCCTGGACGGGGGAAGCAGTCAGATGGGGGGCCTGTGGGCAGAGCCAGGAGATGGTGGTCCAGCCTCCCTGGGCCCTGGTGTCCTGGGCAGCTGCCTGGTGACATCTGCACCCTGCATTCCTGGGTCATATGTTTGTACCGAGTCCACCCACTCTCCCAGGGCTGGCCACACAGAGGGAGGGTTAACACAAGGAAAAGCAAAGAACAGTGGTCTTTCTCCAGGCACCCAGCGGTGCCAGGAAAGCTGATGTGGCATCGTGCAGCAGTGAGCGAGCTGGTCTGGAGAAGACAAGAATCCTGGTTCATTTCTGCCTTTCTGGCCCAGTCGAGTAAATCATTTCACTTTCTTGCACCTGGTATTTTCCTGTGAGATGTCTAAGGACCTTCACAGCTCTGATGCTT
The DNA here is from genome assembly GCF_027406575.1 of Nycticebus coucang. Classification (NCBI taxonomy): domain Eukaryota; kingdom Metazoa; phylum Chordata; class Mammalia; order Primates; family Lorisidae; genus Nycticebus; species Nycticebus coucang. Next base: position 34,885,282 of record NC_069802.1, on the reverse strand, counting down.
AGTGATCTCACAAACACTTTGTGTGGCATTGAAGTCTCTCATGGTTAAGACAAAAAATGCACCTGCCCCTCTCTCACCTCACTTCCTTCCCTCCTTGGACTCACCCTTAGTTTGTTTCACTGTCTCTCTTGGCCATAAAGCCCCACTGGACTTCCTAGCCTGGAGGCAAATTCCCTTCTTCCTCCCTAAATCCAGCTTTGCCTGCAAGTCTCCCTGTGACCAGACATCAGCAGGGGCTCAGCTGGGAGGGGAAACTTCCCTAGGCTGGGACTGCATGCATGTAGCCTGTCCTCAGCACCCCAGGACCTTGAAACAGGCTTGGCACATCATGATTATGGGTGCCTGTGGATTCACCTCCTCACACACTGTTTCTTATACTTGTTGGAACCTGAATATGCCTAAGGATCTAGTGAAAGGGGGATCCACATTGGGGCAATTAGTCAGATTTAGCAGGTTGACGCAGATCATGGGGAAGGGGAAACTACACTCCCTTCTCTAGTATTACTGTTGGGTGAAATGTATGACATTGGAGCTATCAGAAAAGATCATTGCAGCCCTGGGGGAACGAGTGAGTCTTAGCCAGAAGCCAAGCACAGCTGAAAAGTATAGAGACACAAAGTCTTTCTGATTTATTTGTAACCCTCCATATAGCCATAGTTTTCCAGTTTTTCATCTATAACTTTCTGCATTAGCACCAGCAGAAGCTTTATTACCATGATTACAATTTTCTTAAGCTAATTAAATTGGTTTCTGTCACTTGCAACCAAGAACCCTGGCAAATATAAATGCTCTGACCAATACATGGCAGAGGACTCTAGTCTGGAGGGGCTGAGGTCCCAGCAGGGTAACTGCAAAGAAACTAAGGAAGGAGAGACAGGAAGAGACCTGATGTGACACAGAGGCCCTGCCAGAACAGGAGGAAGGGCCATGCTTCGGAGGATTCAGGGCTCCCAGTCCTGCCCTGCCGCTGCAGGTGACAGGAGACGAGGCTGGGAAGAAAGAGGCCGGCAACCATGGTGGATTCCAACAGAACCCAACAGTAAGCAGCTCTCGTGCGGGACAGGCCCTGGACTGGGGACTTTCCACACGTCGTCTCCTTTAATCGTTGCCATGAAACTTTCCAGGATATTACACATACTTCACCAGAAAAGAAAGGGATGTTCAGGGAGGCTGCGACAGAGGGTTCTGTCACCAGGACTGCAGAGCCCACACCCTTCATGTCCCTCCAGGCTCAGGGATCAGGGGATGTCAAGCAATGAAAGATGCTCAATTAGGAGCAGAAGGAAGACAGACATAAGCCTGGGGGAGGGGTGTCACCTCCCTCAAGCCCCTCTCTCTGCCAGACTCCGGGCCACACACAGGGGGACACAGCAGCAACCTGAGTGCTGCCCTCAGAAAGCCTGCGACCTAGTGTGTCCGGTCTTAAATCCTAGCTAGCGGGTCACACCTTTTACTTGGCCATCTTCAATAATTTCTTGTTATTGTGTGTCTGATATGGAAGAGATTGTGTCACCTGCCCTGGCTCTAGCTATATGATTCTACATTCTTCCCATCACTCCAAGGAATGAGGATCTGGAATCCTGGAGGGGAAGCCATGGAATCCCCCTCGGGGAACTGCAGTGCTTGGGAGGCAACCAGTGAACAGTGTTTGGAAGAGTAATGCTACACGCTAAGGATCCCCCCACCCCCATCACTGTAAAAACGGAGCAGAAGAAAAGCATTTCCGTGCATTGTGCTCAATTGCCTGGAGCAGTGATTTTACTCTAAAGAAAAGGCAAGGCTCTATGATTCTAGGCTTACAGCCAGGTCTTTAAAATATTTTTGTTATAGTAATAACTTTCTAACCATATTTGCTATAATAAGATATGACCTTAATTTGTTCTTTTACCACAATTCAAGTCAACAAACTACAGGTTTAGGAGGAACCAATCACAAGGAACTTAAGAAATTGAGACCATTTACTCTAGAACTGTGTTTTTTGGTGATGTTAATACATCCTACATATGCGTGCACACACACGTACATGCACACACACATGCACGTGCACACACACTCACACGCTCACACTCACACACGTGCATGCACACACACGCTCACACACTCACACGCTCACACACACTCACACACACGTGCATGCACACACATGTACACACACGCTCACACACACACTCACACTCACACACTAACACTCACACTCACACACAGAGGACCCAGCAGACAAACTCACTCTGTATCCTCCTTGATGATCTGCAATGAACCTTAACATGCGAAAGGCTCTGAGAAGCCCCAAAGTAAAAAAAATGCTCAAACTTCAACCACTCAGAACTTCTCAACTTAGGTGAGCAAAGAATGAACCCACAGATGAATTAAGTCATGCAGGGAGAATATCAGGAGAATATTTGGTCTGGCATTTTCCCCTCATCTGAGTGACAGGAAGGTGGGAGACCGTGTGGGCTTGTGAACCACACACCACCTTTGGAATCTACATGACCTGCTACTGCATTCCAACTCCATCACCTCGCAGTATGACAAGGAGCAAATGCACCTCTGGGAGCTGTTTCCTCTTCCAAAGAAAATGCTTTGAACACCTACTATGTGCTGAGCACTGTTATAATCATGTGGGATATTTGTCAGTAGATTAAAAAAAGATCAAAATAGTTATAAAATGTATATTGAAAATCTGCATCTCATAGCCCCATCATTATTCACAATAGCTAAAAAACAATGGAAACAATCATCCACAAATTAATGGATAAAGAAAAGGTGGTGTGACCATTCAACGGAATGTTATTCAGTCATAAAAAGGATTGAGCTACTGACCCATGCCAGACCTTGGATGAACTTGGACAATATTATACTACATGAAAAATGCAAGACACCAAAGGCCATATATTAAGTGATTATGTTCACAAGAAATATCCAGAATCCATAGAAATTTTAAGGTAATTCTGTAGAAATGGAAAACAGGTTAGCAGATAGCAGGGGTTGCAAGGAGGGAATGAAGAATGACTCTTAATGGGTATATGGTTTCTTTTGGGGGTGATTAAAAATGCTCTGAAATCAGATAATGGTGATAGCTGCACAACTTTATGAATATATTAAATACAAACCACTGAATTTTACACCTTTAAAGGGTGGGTTTCATGGCACGTGATTATATCTCAATTTCTGTTATATACGTGCAGCGTTCCATAATTCCCAAAGCTCTTTCATAAGTTTTGTCCGGGGTATGTTAGCTAAGGTGCCTAAAATTCAATAAACCCCCTTTGTTTTCTGCAGTTGCCTGAAAAGCAGTGCATTTGTGGGTCTTATTAGCTGGATTTGAGAAGCTGTATGATTTCTTGCCCACTATTCTAGAAAGTACTCACTGTTTCAGGTAAAGAAAAAAGGTGTAGAATATCTTCTTAAGGTTAGATTTAAAACACAAGAATTGGAGAATAGAAAAAATCCAGTTATGACCTATGACAACTTATGAAGAAAGGAGGATAAATCTTGGAAATTTTCTAAATAGAATAACAGGCTGATTGGTGACGTACAGATAGAAGGATGTGGTCAGAGGCAATGACAACAATCTCCAAATCTGAGGGTAGTGTCCAAAGCACTTGTGTGCAAAATTGCTATAAACTTCGAATTAATTCCACACCATTCATTTCCAAGTGCTTGGAGCCACACTGACTCTAAGAGATGCTTCTGTTGGCAGCTGAGCCACTTGGACTCAATTACTTACTTCATTTTTTAAAAAACAACAATATTTTCTTTAAAAGGGAAGAGGAAGATTTTTGATCAGTTATCTTAAGAAGCATTTTTCACCTAAGCAATTTACATTCTAGATGGCGGGTAACGTCTGTTTTTACTTGCAGTGGAGTTTTTTCCTTACTTTGTAGCATTATTTTTGCAAGGGGTTGGGAGAGATAGACAGGGAAAGTAGACCCTATTTCCAGAAGCTGTGCCAATCTGAACTGTGGGGAGAAACGTTCAGGGGTGACAACGTAACGAACCCACACCATCCCGCTCTTTCTAGGCATATCGACAAAGGTAAAAATGGAAAACAAGCGCAACCACACACAATGGCAAAACCAAAATGGAATTATTGTCATTATGCTAAAGAATAGTAAAAACGTTATATAACAATGTACTGAAATTCTATGTTATAGATGTTGCCTATATAATTTAAAACACAAGAATTGAAGAAAAGAAAAAAATCTCAGTTATGAACTATGATAACTTATCAAGAAAGGAGGATAAATCCTGAAAATTTTCTAAATTTCTCTATTTCTTTCTAAATTTAAAAATAACCTACATTTATTGAGAACTTACTATGTCCCAGGCACTGTTCTAAGCTCTTTCCAAATCCTGATTCATTTCATCTGGAAAAAAAATATCTTACGATTCCCATTGTACAGATAAGGAAATTGAGGCACAACAAGTTTACGTAACTGGCCAGAGTCACAGAATCATAAAGTATTTTTCTGGTGTTTG